>NC_092135.1:106722963-108038796 GCF_043159975.1 Macaca nemestrina
TTTCCCCAGATATTTAAAGCTAACACATATTATTTTTGTTTGTTTTGCTAGCTATGCTATTAGGATTTAATTAAATGGATGCCAACAGCAAGTAAACCATCTCCAAAGATGCCATGAAGCTCTCCTAATTGCAGGAAAATATCAGAGGCACTTGATTTGAGTCTTTCAAGTATGAAGATGACAAATTCAGTCTCAACAGACCTATAGTGAATGAGGTGAGTCATTTTTTTTTTTTTAACTGAAAAGCTCTGTTTTCAGAAAAATTTGGAGTGGCAGAGTTTCAGTTGATCCACGGAAGATAGTACTTTTATTCCCCCAAAGCATCTCTCAAACTGTCAGGCTTTGACATAGATGCTTGTTATTAGATCACTTCTACAAATAGTGTAGACATTGGCTCTAATAAAATGTAATATTTGGCTTCCCATAAATTATATTCAAGAGTTTAGTGGTGTACCTGATATTTCTTAGAGGTGATCTCTAATGATTTTGGGACCCAATCCTTCAGTTGGAAATCATGTGAAATTCTACTTTTTGTTTGTTGTGCAAAATATATTTTGAAAATCCTTCATATAAAAAGATAGATGCAGCGTGAAAGCAACTAAACAAATCTGAGATTGGTTTGGTAATAGATACACAAGTGCTTGTCGTTTTAAGTAGATTTTTATACAATATTCATTTTGAATAATCAGTTGGGGACCACTGGGCCAGCAGACATTAGAAAAGAAATCCAAATGGAATTAGATGTATTCATTGCTTGTGAGTACCTCCCAAAGGAATGCAAAAGGCACAGACCTTGCAAATACAGAGTGGATAAGACAATAGGATGAGGACCCCAAGGCAGCAGGAATGATTCTAGGAGTGTATGCCAGCGACCTCCCAGAGGGCAGTGTAGGGCACAATGCCACATAAGGCTTTACACTGTCTCAAGTGAGGGTGTGACAATGGACATGGGTTCAGCACATTACTGTTTATATTTTTTCTACACAATCAGCTCTTCAGTCGACAGGGAAAACTACACTGTATTTTCCATTTGGGGAACAAACTTACATGTTTGGCTAAAAGGAACATTTTCATTTTAACTTAAAAGTTGATTCATCTGCTAATTTAGCAAATAGTGATGCAACAGAGAAGACTTATTTGTTGAGCATAAGTGTGTGAGAGAATTGGTATGCAGGAAGTGGGTTCGATTAATGCAGCAACAATCATTAAATATGTAATTTTAAAAATGCAAATTTCAAATACTAGAGAGGAAACCAATTTGATAGCCATAAATCGGAAGCAGTCATATCTAGTGCTGAGTGAGATGCTGAGAGTGATGCCAAAACCAGAGTGACCCAAGGTGAATTTTATTAGTTGTTTATAATAGACTATTAAAATAGAGACCATGGCATTTTAAAGACACTATGACTCTTTAAATCTAAAATAAACACAAGAATTATGGTTGAAATTACAAATTTATGCTCACCTTCATATCTCAGACATATTTTAGATGAACATAATGAGATTAAAGATTCTGGGTTATATCAGCATAAAGAAAAATCATCTTTTTCTCAATTTTGTTGACATTTAATGTATAGAGTATAAAATGAGCAAAATATAAGTGTACTGATTGATGGATTTTTACAAATGCATACACTCATGTGAAACAATGACCAAGATATACAACATTTCCACCATCATAGAAAGTTCCCCCGTGCCTTTTTCTAATTAATCTTCTCCTCCTTCCACCCTCAGGAATCATCTTTCTGATTTCTATTACCATGGATCAGTTTTGTCTATTCTAAAATGTCAGATAATGAAGTCATATAGTATGCTTTATTTTGGGTCTTTTTCTAGGTTAACATAATGTTTCATCCCTATGTTTATTTTAGTAATACATTTCTTTTTATTGCTGAGAAGTATTCTAACAATATATGTGGTATAGGTGAAGATATCACAATTTATTTATTTTCCTATTGTTGGATATATTAGATTGTTTCCAGTTTTGGCTATGGTGAGTACAGTGGCAATGAATATCCTTGTACAATTCATTTTGAACATAAGTGTATGTTTGCTTTTATAAGAAACTCAAATAGTTTTCAAAAGTGAATTGCCACTGGTATTCTTACAAGTGATATATGAGGTCCATTCACTCTAAAGACTCACCATTTGGTATTTTCTGTCTTTTTAGTATAATCAGTTCTAGTGGGTATGTAGTGTTATCTCACTGTGGCTTTAATTTGCATTAGAATTTAGAAGATTAAGTCTATTAAGCAACTGTTTATGTGCTAAAAGCCAATCTGACTATCTTCTTTTGTGAAATGTATGTTTAATATTTTTATTCACTTTATAAGTGGAGTTGTTAAAGTTCTTAATTTTGGTGAAGTCTACTTTATTTATTTTTATTTATGACTATGCTTTTTGTGGCCTGAAAAATCTGCCCACTTCAAGGTTACAAAGATGTTCTCTTATGTTTTCTTCTGTGCGATTTATAGATTTCCTTATGTTTAATGTTTTTAATCCACATCAAATTAATTTTTGTGTATCATGTGAGGTTCAATTACTTTTTATTATTTTAAAAATAAGTATATAAAGTTATCCCAACACCATTTATTAAAAATACTTTCTTCGCCTGTTTTATTTCATGGTAATATTGTTGAAAATATATTGTACATTTCTGAAAATATATTGATCAAATACGAGTGTGTCTATTGGTTCCACTGATCTGTCTGTCTGTCTTTTTACTGATACCTCACTGATTTAACCTTATAGTAAGTTTGAAACTCTGGAAATATAAGTATTCCAACTTTGCTCCCTCTTAAAGATAGTTTTGGCTATTCTAGGTCATTTCAATTTCAACATAAATTTTATAATCAGCTTTTCAACTTCTATTAAAAAATCTATTGGGATTTTCTTTTTTTCTATTTTTTTTTATTATGCTTTAAGTACTGGGGTACATGTGCAGAACATGCAGGTTTGTTACATAGGTATACATGTGCCATGGTGGTTTACTGCACCCACCAACCCATCATCTACATTAGGTATTTCTCCTAATGCTATCCCTCCCATAGCCCCCCATCCCCCAACAGACCCCAGTGTATGATGTTCCCCTCCCTGTATTCTCATTGTTCAACTCCCACTTATGAGTGGGAACATAAGGTGTTTGGTTTTCTGTCCTTGTGTTAGTTTGCTGAGAATGATGGTTTCCAGCTTTATATATGTCCCTGCAAAGCACATGAACTCATCCTTTTTTATGGCTGCATAGTATTCCATGCTATATATGTGGCACATTTTCTTTATCCAGTCTAACATTGATGGGCATTTGGGTTGGTTCCATGTCTTTGCTATTGTGAACAGTGTTGCAATAAACATACATGTGCATGTGTCTTCAGAGTAGAATGATTTATAATCATTTGGGTATATACCTGGTAATGGGATTGCTAGGTCAAATGGTATTTCTGATTCTAGACCCTTGAGGAATCACCACAATGTCTTCCACAATGGTTGAACTAATTTACACTCCCACCAACAGTGTAAAAGCATTCTTATTTCTCCACATCCTCTCCAGCATCTGTTGTTTCCTAACTTTTTAATGATTGCTATTCTAACTGGCATAAGATTGTGTCTCATTGTGGTTTTGATTTGCATTTCTCTAATAACCAATGATGATGAGCTTTTTTTCATATGTTTGTTGGCTGCATAAGATGGCAATGCATGTATAGATCAATTTGTGGAGAACTATTATCTTTAACAATATGAAGTCTTCAAATCTAAGAACATAGTATAGCACTCTATTTAATTATATCCATACTTTCTCTCAATAATCTCTTTCATCTATTCTTTAAATTTATTATATATTTGTGTCTGTTAATGAAAATGTTTTTATTTTAATTTTATTTTATAATTGTTTATAGTAGTATACAGGAAGATACTTTTTGTATATTAATCTTGTTTCCTACAACTTTGTTAAGTCAATTTTGGTTTTAGTATGTGTCCTAGGATTTTCTATGCACAGGACAATGTTGCATGACCATATTGTCTACAAATATACTGTTTTTACTCTTTCCTTTTCAAATCTTACATCTTTTCTTCTTTTTCTTTTTTGTTCTTTTTTTAAAAATCATATTTCACTGACCGGTAAAATATTGCATAGAAATGGGCAGAGAGAATATTCTTGTCTTGTACTCTTAGGGGGAAAGCATTCATTAATTCACCATTATGAAGAATAATGATGTTAGCGATAGGTCTTTGTAGACGATGCTTATCAGAATGAGGAAACTTCTGTCCCTAGTTTGCTGAGAATTTTTTCATGAATAAGTTGCATTGTTTCAAGTGTCTTTTCCACATTTCTTGAGATGATTTTGTAAAAAAATTTCTTATCATGGTGAGTTGCATTTATTTTATTTCAAATGTTAAACTAACCTTGCATTGCAGGGATAAACCCCACATGGTAATGATGTATTATTCTTTTTATATATTACTGGGTTTAATTTGCTGATGGTTGATTGAGTAAGATTGCATTCCTGAGGTTTATTGTGCCACTAGGTTATACTGGCCTCATTAAACAGATTGATAAATGTAACTTCACTACTTTCAGAAGGAGTATTTGTATAGAATTGATTATTTATTCCTTAATTTTCTGATATAATTCACTAGTAAAATCATCTTAGTTTGGAGTTCTCCTTGTGTGAAAATTTTGGTTAGGAATTCAATTTCCTAAAGACAAAGAGCTATTTATATTTTCCTTATTTAAAAATGTAACTTGTGTCTATCAAAGACCTTGTTCATTTTCTTCCAGTTATTAAATGTATTAGCATAAATTTGTTTATAACATTCCTTTATTATCCCTTTACTATTTATGGAATCTACAGTGATGCTTCCTTCTTCTTTCTCTATATTGGTAATTTTCTGTAAGGTGTGGTATGAGAACCTACTGATGTGGTTCTCATAGCTCTTTCCTATTAAGAGCTAGCATTTCCCTTTTGTGGCCTTTTCATTGTAAAGCATTAGGAGGCCCCTTCAGGATCTGCCTGGACTTAGCTGGCCTGGTAAGGGAAGAGAGGAATGAAAATACAAATGAACTAACAAATAAATGTTAGCCAGTATATACTAGCACAAGTTAAGGGAGTACCTGTAGGATTGGATATTTTTGTTGATTAATTAAGGAAGCTGAAACATAAAACTGATAAAGGGAGACTTTATGGGCTTGGAGGCATTTTTTCGAGATGCAATATTGAATATGTTGCAAATATCTCAGTAGATGGTTCCACCTTGCTGCTAGGGTGGTTCCTGGAAGACTGCGTAAGGTGAGGACTCCTTCAGAGTGGTGTTTCAATTGCTTCAATTGCTATAGCAGAAAGTGATGGAAAGAATAAAAGGGTCAGGTAAGGGAGTATGCTGAAGTGGATATATTACATGAGAACAAAAGACACACCCCAGCGTTATATTACACAGGAAGACCCAGAAGACATACCATTAACCAAAGTCATCCAGAAAGCACTGGCAAGAGAGGCATCAGCAACATCAGTGGTGGCTTTTCAGGTCAGGACTGATGATATGAGGAAATTCACAGAGCTTGGCTTATTCCTGACAATGGGTACAATGAGACCCCAAACCAGGACAGGAGGGGTAGTGGCTCTCAACTGCCCCAATTTGGGGTGTATGCATCGTTGTAATGACCAGTAAGATCAGTGTGGCACACAAGGAAGATTGACCTTCAGAGAAATGTGGAAATGGTTAATAGAACACAGCCTCCATAGAAGAAATAGATGGGAAGCCAATAAGGGTACTGCTTAACTTATGTAATCAAAAGAAAACCAGAATAGATGAACAGATGGCTGAAGCCAGTTGCTCTTATTTTAAAAATTATAATATTTTTGCACAGTTTTCAGCCTGGAATCAGTTGATAAAGAGGTTGGTTGGTCCCCAGGACAAAAGGTCTCACAACACCATGATGTGTATACTGTGTGATCCGCATCTTTTCCCCAAAATAGTAAAACATGCTAATTATACTTATTTCTTATTCCTGTTTTCTGTTGATAAATTCCATAAGGAATCTGAGGAGTAGGTTACAGTTAGGAGTCTCTAAAATTGGCTCTCCACTAACAATTAAGCACTCGGAATTCAAATTCCAGTGAGTCTAGAAAGCCTCACCACCTCCTCTCTATATTTTCCCCATTTCTCATTGAGCCAGATATGCACAGTGTACCTTAGAAATAGCTCAGGGTCTTACCCAGCTCTCCTTAGTTGATAAAAATACCATGTTCTGAAAACATCTTTGATTCTATTTGCTACAATACTGAAAAAAGTGTCTGTTACATCAGGTTTCTAACACTGGTGCCATAGTTTTATTAGGCTAGTTTAATAATTCTTTTCAAATAACCTCAAATATCTCTTATTACTTTGATAAAAATCTTGTTACAAAATAGTAATACATGGCAAAAATGAAAACGTTTCTCTCCACTTAGAACACTATTTTATTTCTTGGTATATATTTTTCATTCTGTACCTTCCCGTATACAAGAAAATGTGTAATAATCTTACAGATATTAGACATTGAAGGACATGATGGGCTATCAATCAGCTGCTAGGAAAAACTAAGAACAGATAATATGACAGGTTCGCAGTATTTAGACATATCTTATCACAAGGTCAGAAGGGAATCTTATGACAGAAGTAAATATTGTAAGTTACTATGTGCTAATCCTCAAGCAGAAAGTTAACTCCTGAGGGCATGGCATTGTGGGCTGCTATGAGTGCTTTTGACTACCTATAAGGTTACAATTAGTGGAGAAGTTGAAGCTAAAGGGTATTAATCCATGTACTTACAACATGTCCCTTGTATACTTTTGTAACATTACCAAGAGCATTGCGAGCAGCCTCCTTATGACATTTTATTAGATGTCTGTGCTTTTGTTCCTCCAGAATTTCCCAGTCTCATCAGTCAGTCAGCTCTTAAGCATATCAAAACTTAACAACAATTTGCTCCAATTTTTTTCTGTGAAATTATGTTTTCAAGTCCTTAATTCTTAGAGCTCTGATACTCATTGTTTTAAGTTTTCATTGTATTTAGAACATATGCAAATACAGCTGGTAAATCTGTAATTGAATATCTGGTGAGATTTGGCTTTGGCCATCTTCCACTGGAAATGCAACGGTCATGGACATTTCCAAGTCTGCCTGTGAGCTGATACATGACTCTTACCACTGCCTGTCTCACTCATTTATATTCATTTATTATGAAGACAACGATAATACTCTATGTCAAGATAGCAAGAATGGTTGTGTCCCAGCTAAGGATTTCTTTTTATTTTACGTAATTTGATGTCTTCATTCATTTGTGCTGTTATAACAGAATGCTATGGATGCGGTAATTTATGCACAACAGAAATTTATTTGCTCATAGTTCTGGAGACTGGGAAGTTCAAGTTCAAGATGCTGGCATTTAGTGTCCAGTGAAAGCCTTTTTGCTGTATCCTCACAAAGAGAAGGCAGTAGAGCAAAAGAGATAAATGCTGTGTTTTTACACAGCCAAAGAGCAAAAGAGAAAGCTAACTAAATGCTGTGTGAAGTGTCTTTTAAAAGGGGCTTAATCCCATTAATGAGGAAGGAGCCCTTGTGGTCTAATCACCTCTTAAATGTTCTACCTCTTAATATCACCACATTGGAAACTTGAATTTTGAAGAGGACACATTCAAATCATGGCACTCCACTTTTTAAAAATCTCTGTGATGGCAGGACAGTAACAACCATGATTTTCTCCTTTGTATCTCCTTCATCCTACCTTATTTGCTATGGTACTCAGGTACTTTTGCCTTGCCAATCTTAAATAAGTTTGGCTTATGGCCTTGGACAATAATGTTTATATATTGATTTTTAAATTCGTTGACTTTATTGTTCAAAAAATTTCTTTTTTTTCCTAACACTTAATTGTGTCTTCAAAGCAAAATTATTAAACTTCCTTTCAATACCATTCTAGAGGGACAGGAGATTTCCTTTTATAATATTTCATCTTTAAAACACACTGGGATATTTATCACAATATATTTACTTTCCCCCAGTACAGAAAGTATTTGCATTAGGCCAGGCGTGGCGGCTCAAGCCTGTAATTCCAGCACTTTGGGAGGCCGAGACGGGCAGATCACGAGGTCAGGAGATCAAGACCATCCTGGCTAACGTGGTGAAACCCCGTCTCTACTAAAAACTACAAAAAACTAGCTGGGCGAGGTGGCGGGCGCCTGTAGTCCCAGCTACTCGAGAGGCTGAGGCAGGAGAATGGCGTGAACCTGGGAGGCGGAGCTTGCAGTGAGCTGAGATTGGGCCACTGCACTCCAGCCTGGGCAACAGAGTGAGACTCCGTCTCAAAAAAAAAAAAAAAAAAAAAAAAAAAGAAAGTATTTGCATTTAAGAGTAGTCATCCATATAAAGCAGTTTTGATGCTAAAGAAGCCGCGGCATTTAAAACAGACTATTTCTATTTTTATTTTATTGTTTTTTAGAGAAGGAGTCTTACTCTGTTGCCCAGGCTGGAGTGCATTGGCCCGATCTGGACTCACTGCAACCTCTGCTTCCTGGCTTCAAGTGATTCTCCTGCCTCAGCCTCTCGAGTAACTGAGATTACAGGCTCCTGCCACCATGCCCAGCTAATATTTGTATTTTAGTGGAGACAGGGTTGCACCATGTTGGTCAGGCTGATCTCAAACTCCTGACCTCAAATGATCTGCCCACCTTGGCCTCCTGAAGTGGTGGGATTACAGGTGTGAGCCACCGTGCCTGGCCAAAACAGATTAATTTTACTTAACTCTGTAGAAGCCAAATTCTCTTCCAATTCAACCTTCAACTTTCCAAATCTGTGCCTGCACACCCAGCAGCATAAAATCATACCTTCCTCCCTGCCACCAAGTCAAAGATGTAAAATAACAAATCACGCTGAATATGTGGACCGTGTGCTGGAGGCAGATTCAATCTTGCCAACATTGACTAGAGCAGGATTCTCCATCTGCTGCCTGCATAGTCAATAACATGTTTAGGTGTATATATTAGGTAGATAAGATGAAGGAGAATAAAATGGCTAAATTAAGGAAGAAAGCCATATTGTAAAACTAGTAATGACTTTTCCATTGGATTGGTAATTTCTGTTTTATCAAAGGTACACTGCTGAACAAGACCATTTCAGCTTCCTTTCTAGTCTAATGGGGAAAAAAAGTCATAGAAGTTTCATAGCTACCATTAAGAATATATTGGCAACTCTCTCATTTGCAAGTAGCCAAAGCCTGATTTACATCAGTTTAAGCAAAGAAAGAAATTTATTAACATATAAGTGAAAAGTTCAAAGGATGTAGCAGTTCGGGAATGACTGGATCTTAGGGTTCAAACAATGTTGTTAAGGCTACATGTCTTCATCTTTCAGCTTCCAACTGTGCTGCATCTGTGTTTATATCATTCTCAAGCAGGCTCCGTTCACAGAGGCAAAGGAGACCGCCTTCCTCTCCGGGTCCACACATTAATTGTTCAGTAACTTCAGGGACAATAGAGATCCTACTCTGACAGGTCTGGCAGAAAACACAAAGCAAGAGTCTGTTCTGTTTAGTCTGGATTGGGTTGTGCCCACACCCATGATGGGAGGACAGGGTCAGTCCATTTTGACTGCTTACAATGTTCACAAAAACGGGGAGTCTGTTAACAAAATAATGGAAAAGGAATGTTGGCCTGGAAAAACCAATGGACAGCTCTACAAATGCCCAGCTCTACTACTTTGAACTATGCCTTTTTTTTTTTTTTTTTTTTTTTTTTTGGTGGATTAAATTTTACTTTGTTGTTTCCACATTGGGAATACACAACTTGGACAACTGATGCCACAGAAACCAGCTCCAGCCTTAAGGAACAGTAGATATAGAGTTGCTGTGCTTGGTGGAATGAACACAAGGCTGGAACATCCTTGCCATTCTCTGCACATCTATAACTGTATATACTTCTATACCATTGCGTCTCTTTTCTGCTAACAGTGTGTCTTCCTCCCTAGGCCGAGAACTTCTTCAAAGTAGGGAATTTGGCAATTCATCTTTGTATTGTGAGTGTTTAGCCCAGTGTCTGACAGTGAGTAGGTACTTATATGTCTGTTGAATAAATATACAGATGATAAACTAAATGATTTTAAGATGCAGAGTTTATTAGCATCAGTACCGTAACCAAAATCAGAGAAAGAGGCCCTATTAGTCTTGTTCCAGAATTTGTGACTCAAATATTTTAGTATAAATGCTTTCATTATTATTGTTGTTGTTGTAAATAACCATAGAAAGCCCTTAAATTTATATAATACTTTGCCATTTTCGTTATCACTTTGACCTTAAAACAATCATGTAAGTCTCTCAGAGTAGTTATTATAATCCCTATACTGCAGGTATGGTATAGTGTGTTTAGGACAGATTCCTATAGATGTGCAGCTAGTAAGTGTTCAAGCTAGTACAGAAAGTTAGTTTTGTTCTACTAGTTGGGCATGGTGGCTCATCATGCCTGTAATTCCAGCATTTTGGGAGGCTGAGATGGGCGGATCACTTGAGGTCAGGAGTTCGAGACCAGCCTGGTCAACATGGTGAAACCCTGTCTCTACTAAAAATACAAAACTTAGTCAGGCATGGTGGCAGGTGCTTGTAATTCCAGCTGCTTGGGAAGCTGAGGCAGGAGAATTGCTTGAATCCAGAAGGTAGCGGTTGCAGTGAGCCAAGAATGCGCCATTGCTCTCCAGCCTGGGCAACAGAGTGAGACTCTGTCTCCAAAAAAAAAAAAAAAAAAAAAAGAAAGTCTTATTCTATAATGGGGTGGGTTTCCCTCCACCCCATGATTCTTCTTTATTATGAATAGTCTATGGATTTTCCCCCATGGTTCTTCTTTATTTAAAGTACTATATGGCGGCATGAAATCCCAGGACATCTAAAAATAAAGAACATCCTGAAAGAGAGGCAGATCTGAAAAAGAGGGCAGGTGGGGTCAGCAAAGTCACAATACCATCAAGTTAAGTTGTATATTAAGGGAGAAAACATACAGATTCCCTAGACTGAAGACAAGGTTTAACAGGCTGCTCTTGCTATCCATGTGACCATGCACAAATCAATCACAAAAACCTGTTTTCAAGATCTCCTATGACGAAGTATGTTGAGAGCTTTTCATATTGCTATGGTCTGAAAATCATGTGGCCATAACATAGAAAGGGGAGTACAAAGAGAATTATTTTTTTATTTTTATTTTTTTAAATTATACTTTAAGTTCTAGGGTACATGTGGATAACGTGCAGGTTTGTTACATATGTATACTTGTACCATGTTGGCGTGCTGCACCCATCAACTCGTCAGCAACCATCAGCTCGTCATTTACATCAGGTATAACTCCCAATGCAATCCCTCCCCAACTCTCCCCGTGATAGGCCCTGGTGTGTGATGTTTCCCTTCCCAAGTCCAAGTGATCTCATTGTTCAGTTCCCACCTATGAGTGAGAACATGTGGTGTTTGGTTTTCTGTTCTTGTGATAGTTTGCTGAGAATGATGGTTTCCAGCTGCATCCATGTCCCTACAAAGGACACAAACTCATCCTTTTTGATGGCTACATAGTATTCCATGGTGTATATGTGCCACATTTTCTTAATCCAGTCTGTCACTGATGGACATTTGGGTTGATTCCAAGTCTTTGCTATTGTGAATAGTGCCGCAATAAACATACATGTGCATGTGTCTTTATAGCAGCATGATTTATAATCCTTTGGGTATATACCCAGTAATGGGATGGCTGGGTTATATGGTACATCTAGTTCTAGATCCTTGAGGAATCACCATACTGTTTTCCATAATGGTTGAACTAGTTTACAATCCCACCAACAGTGTAAAAGTGTTCCTATTTCTCCACATCCTCTCCAGCACCTGTCATTTCCTGACTTTTTAATGATTGCCATTCTAACTGGTGAGATGGTATCTCATTGTGGTTTTGATTGGCATTTCTCTGATGGCCAGTGATGATGAGCATTTTTTCTGTTGGCTGTATGAATGTCTTCTTTTGAGAACTGTCTGTTCATATCCTTTGCCCACTTTTCGATGGGGTTGTTTGTTTTTTTCTTGTAAATTTGTTTGAGTTCTTTGTAGGTTCTGGATATTAGCCCTTTGTCTGATGAGTAGATTGCAAAAATTTTCTCCCATTCTGTAGGTTGCCTGTTCACTCTGATGGTAGTTTCTTTTGCTGTGCAGAAGCTCTTTAGTTTAATGAGATCCCATTTGTCAATTTCGGCTTTTGTTGCCATTGCTTTTGGTGTTTTAGACATGAAGTCCTTGCCCATGCCTATGTCCTGAATGGTATTACCTAGGTTTTCTTCTAGGGTTTTTATGGTATTAGGTCTAACATTTAAGTCTCTAATCCATCTTGAATTAATTTTCGTATAAGGAGTAAGGAAAGGATCCAGTTTCAGCTTTCTACTTACGGCTAGCCAATTTTCCCAGCACCATTTATGAAATAGGGAATCCTTTCCCCATTTCTTGTTTCTCTCAGGTTTGTCAAAGATCAGATGGCTGTAGATGTGTGGTATTATTTCTGAGGACTCTGTTCTGTTCCATTGGTCTATATCTCTGTTTTGGTACCAGTACCATGCTGTTTTGGTTACTGTAGCCTTGTAGTATAGATTGAAGTCAGGTAGCGTGATGCCTCCAGCTTTGTTCTTTTGACTTAGGATTGTCTTGGAGATGCGGGCTCTTTTTTGGTTCCATATGAACTTTAAAGCAGTTTTTTCCAATTCTGTGAAGAAACTCATTGGTAGCTTGATGGGGATGGCATTGAATCTATAAATTACCTTGGGCAGTATGGCCATTTTCACGATATTGACTCTTCCTATCCATGAGCATGGTATGTTCTTCCATTTGTTTGTGTCCTCTTTCATTTCACTGAGCAGTGGTTTGTAGTTCTCCTTGAAGAGGTCCTTTACATCCCTGGTAAGTTGGATTACTAGGTATTTCATTCTCTTTGAAGCAATTGTGAATGGAAGTTCATTCATGATTTGGCTCTCTGTTCATCTGTTACTGGTGTCTAAGAATGCTTGTGATTTTTGCACATTAATTTTGTATCCTGAGACTTTGCTGAAGTTGCTTATCAGCTTAAGGAGATTTTGGGCTGAGACAATGGGGTTTTCTAAATATACAATCATGTCATCTGCAAACAGGGACAATTTGACTTCTTCTTTTCCTAACTGAATACCCTTGATTTCTTTCTCTTGCCTGATTGCCCTAGCCAGAACTTCCAACACTATGTTGAATAGGAGTAGTGAGAGAGGGCATCCCTGTCTTGTGCCAGTTTTCAAAGGGAATGCTTCCAGTTTTTGCCCATTCAGTATGATATTGGCTGTGGGTTTGTCATAAATAGCTCTTATTATTTTGAGATACGTTTGATCAATACCGAATTTATTGAGCATTTTTAGCATGAAGGGCTGTCAAAGGCCTTTTCTGCATCTATTGAGATAATCATGTGGTTTTTGTCTTTGGTTCTGTTTATATGCTGGATTACGTTTATTGACTTGCATATGTTGAACCAGCCTTGCATCCCAGGGATGAAGCCCACTTGATCATGGTGGATAAGCTTTTTGATGTGCTGCTGGATCTGGTTTGCCAGTATTTTCTTGAGGATTTTTGCATCGATGTTCATCAGGGATATTGGTCTAAAATTGTCTTTTTTTGTTGTGTCTCTGCCAGGCTTTGGTATCAGGATGATGTTGGCCTCATAAAATGAGTTGGGGAGGATTCCCTCTTTTTCTATTGATTGGAATAGTTTCAGAAGGAATGGTACGAGCTCCTCCTTGTACCTCTGGTAGAATTCAGCTGTGAATCCGTTTGGTCCTGGACTTTTTTTGGTTGGTAGGCTATTAATTATTGCCTCAATTTCAGAGCCTCCTATTGGTCTATTCAGGAATTCAGCTTCTTCCTGGTTTAGTCTTGGGAGAATGTAAGTGTCCAGGAAATTATCCATTTCTTCTAGATTTTCTAGTTTATTTGTGTAGAGGTGTTTATAGTATTCTCTGATGGTAGTTTGTATTTCTGTGGGGTCAGTGGTGATAACCCCTTTATCATTTTTTAATGTGTCTATTTGATTCTTCTCTCTTTTCTTCTCTATTAGCCTTGCTAGCGGTCTATCAATTTTGTTGATCTTTTCAAAAAACCAACTCCTGGATTCATTGATTTTTTGGAGCGTTTTTTGTGTCTCTATCTCCTTCAGTTCTGCTCTGATCTTAGTTATTTCTTGCCTTCTGCTAGCTTTTGAATGTGTTTGCTCTTGCTTCTCTAGTTCGTTTAATTGTGATGTTAGAGTATCAATTTTAGATCTTTCCAGCTTTCTCTTGTGTGCATTTAGTGCTATAAATTTCCCTCTACACACTGCTTTAAATGTGTCCCAGAGATTCTGGTATGTTGTATCTTTGTTCTCATTGGTTTCAAAGAACATCTTTATTTCTGCCTTCATTTCGTCATGTACCCAGTAGTCATTCAGGAGCAGGTTATTCAGTTTCCATGTAGTTGAGCGGTTTTGATTGAGTTTCTTAGTCCTGAGTTCTAGTTTGATTGCACTGTGGTCTGAGAGACAGTTTGTTATAATTTCTGTTCTTGTACATTTGCTGAGGAGTGCTTTACTTCCAATTATGTGGTCAATTTTGGAATAAGTGTGATGTGGTGCTGAGTAGAATGTATATTCTGTTGATTTGGGGTGGAGAGTTCTGTAGATGTCTATTAGGTCTGCTTGCTGCAGAGATGAGTTCAATTCCTGGATATCCTTGTTAACTTTCTGTCTCGTTGATCTGTCTAATGTTGAGAGTGGGGTGTTGAAGTCTCCCATTATTATTGTATGGGAGTCTAAGTCTCTTTGTAAGTCTTTAAGGACTTGCTTTATGAATCTGGGTGCTCCTGTATTGGGTGCATATATATTTAGGATAGTTAGCTCTTCCTGTTGAATTGATCCCTTTACCATTATGTAATGGCCTTCTTTGTCTCTTTTGATCTTTGATGGTTTAAAGTCTGTTTTATCAGAGACTAGTATTGTAACCCCTGCTTTTTTTTGTTCTCCATTTGCTTGGTAGACCTTCCTCCATGTCTTTATTTTGAGTCTATGTATGTCTTTGCATGTGAGATGGGTCTCCTGAATACAGCAAACTGATGGGTCTTGACTCTTTATCCAGTTTGCCAGTCTGTGTCTTTTAATTGGAGCATTTAGTCCATTTACATTTAAGGTTAAGATTGTTATGTGTGAACTTGATCCTGCCATTATGATATTAACTGGTTATTTTGCTCGTTAGTTGATGCAGTTTCTTCCTAGCCTCGATGTTCTTTACATTTTGGCATGTTTTTGCAATGGCTGGTACCGGTTGTTCCTTTCCATGTTTAGTGCTTCCTTCAGGGTCTCTTGTAAGGCTGGCCTAGTGGTGACAAAATCTCTAAGCATTTGCTTATCCGTAAAGGATTTTATTTCTCCTTCACTTATGAAACTTAGTTTGGCTGGATATGAAATTCTGGGTTTAAAATTCTTTTCTTTAAGAATGTTGAATATTGGCCCCCACTCTCTTCTGGCTTGTAGAGTTTCTGCCAAGAGATCTGCTGTTAGTCTGATGGGCTTCCCTTTGTGGGTAACCCGACCTTTCTCTCTGGCTGCCCTTAAGATTTTTTCCTTCATTTCAACTTTGGTGAATCTGGCAATTATGTGTCTTGGAGTTGTTCTTCTCGAGGAGTATCTTTGTGGCATTCTCTGTATTTCCTGAATTTGAATATTGGCCTGCCCTACTAGGTTGGGGAAGTTCTCCTGGATGGTATCCTGAAGAGTGTTTTCCAACTTGGTTCCATTTTCCCCCTCACTTTCAGGCACCCCAATCAGACGTAGATTTGGTCTTTTTACATAATCCCATACTTCTTGCAGACTTTGTTCATTTCTTTTTCTTCTTTTTTCTTTAGGTTTCTCTTCTCGCTTCATTTCATTCATTTGATCCTCAATCGCTGATACTCTTTCTTCCAGTTGATCGAGTCGGTTACTGAAGCTTGTGCATTTGTCACGTATTTCTTGTGTCATGGTTTTCATCTCTGTCCATTCGTTTATCACCTTCTCTGCATTAATTATTCTAGTTATCAATTCTTCCACTTTTTTTTCAAGATTTTTAGTTTCTTTGCGCTGGGTACGTAATTCCTCCTTTAGCTCTGAGAAGTTTGATGGACAGAGCCTTCTTCTCTCATCTCGTCAAAGTCATTCTCCGTCCAGCTTTGATCCGTTGCTGGCGATGAGCTGCGTTCCTTTGCAGGGGGCGATGCGCTCTTATTTTTTGAATTTCCAGCTTTTCTGCCCTGCTTTTTCCCCATCTTTCGGTTTTATCTGCCTCTGGTCTTTGATGATGGTGACGTACTGATGGGGTTTTGGTGTGGGTGTCCTTCCTCTTTGTTAGTTTTCCTTCTAACAGTCAGGACCCTCAGCTGTAGGTCTGTTGGAGATTGCTTGAGGTCCACTCCAGAACCTGTTTGCCTGGGTATCAGCAGCAGAGGCTGCAGAAGATAGAATATTGCTGAACAGCGAGTGTACCTGTCTGATTCTTGCTATGGAAGCTTCCTCTCAGGGGTGTACTCCACCGTGTGAGGTGTGGGGTGTCAGTCTGCCCCTAGTGGGGGATGTCTCCCAGTTAGGCTACTCAGGGGTCAGGGACCCACTTGAGCAGGTAGTCTGTCCCTTCTCAGATCTCAACCTCCGTGTTGGGAGATCCACTGCTCACTTCAAAGCTGTCAGACAGAGTCGTTTGCGTCTGCAGAGGTTTCAGCTGCTTTTTGTTGTTGTTGTTGTTGTTGTTTAGCTGTGCCCTGTCCCCAGAGGTGGAGTTTACAGAGACATGCAGGACTCCTTGAGCTGCTGTGAGCTCCACCCAGTTCGAGCTTCCCAGCAGTTTTGTTTACCTACTTAAGCCTCAGCAATGTCGGGAGCCCCTCCCCCAGCCTGGCTGCTGTCTTGCCCCGAGATCGCAGACTGCTGTGCTAGCAATGAGGGAGGCTCCGTGAGCGTGGGGCCCTCCCGGCCAGGTGTGGGATATAGTCTCCTGGTGTACCCGTTTGCTAAGATCCTTGGTAGAGCGCAGTATTGGGGTGGGAGTTACCCGATTTTCCAGGTGTTGTGTGTCTCATTTCCTCTGGCTAGGAAAAGGGCAAAGAGAATTATTAATAGGATGCAGAACACATGCCAAGTAGAGATGTTATTAGCAATATAAAGAATCAGTTTGGGTTTGGGCAGCACTGAAATCAAGATTATTCAAATAGATTGTCTTGATATGAGTGTAGTACTCATATCAGTAGCAAAAATGTAAAGACCAACTGCCACTTATTTCAAGGTATTATCTTCAATGGTAACTGAAGATTTAAATGATTATAGAAATTAGTGCAAAGTACAATAGGCAAATTTTGAGCATAAGAAACAAAGGCATAATAACCAAAGGTGGCATTTTTTAATGGTGCTCCCTGAAAACATTTATTTTCTCTTCTTTAGAATACAGAATAAGTCTGTAAATGGCTTAACAATAAATTCCTTTTTAAGTGGAATCTGGTGTTTAGTACCTTTGTTTAGGACCAAGGTGTTTAGTACCTGTCCCCATACGCCATCTCTGACTTTGTAAAGCAGGACTTAGGACAGCTGATATATAATAGTCAATACAGAACTCTGTGGCAGTAGATGGTGGCCTAACAGTTCTTTATGAGTAGGGTGCCTTATATTTGAATATGTGCATGAGCTTCAGAAGACACATGAACACCTGAAATTAAATGAAAATGTTTTGTGCCTGAACTTGGAAATACTGAAAAAGGGAGAAGAAACAAAAGCTTTTTTTAGATTATCACACACATCTTTCTAAAAAAAAAAAATTAAGAACACTGTTATAGAGTCTCGCTAATAAACCTAGTAACATGCCTCTTGCTTCAAAGTTACTTTGTCTTGGATGTTCAACTCCATGATTATTACCATTAGTAATCTCTGGTTTCCTATTTCTCCAGTGCTGTGCTTAATCTTTTCTATATTAATTTCAGCATTAAACATTGGATTTCTAAAAGTATTCTTTATTATGTGATTGAGTTTGCACTTATATAGTATGACATACATTCTAATATCAAGACTGCTTGAATAATGTCTAGTTTTCATATAATTACTTTCTTTATTTCTCAGTTAAAATTGGAAGTAACTCCCAAATATATTCAGGCTCATTTAAATGTTCCAAGTATCCAGGAAAAGAAGTGTAAAATGAAGATAGTCACTGTGTTTTTTCTCGCTTTCACTATCTTCTTACTTGGGATACATTCTCAACACTGATAGACAACCAGCTCTTATGCATAGTTGAGATAGGGCTTTCTCTGGTAATCCCAAGTGCCTACCACTTCTTGTGAACACAAAAAACACTTTTAAATCTATGCCATTTGGTAACTTGTCATTTTCTGCTATTCTTTATGATATATGCTTTATTGTTGCTGTCTATTTTTTGTCTTATTTGCTGTGTAACTTTGCATCTTTATTATCTTCTCTCTCCTCATAGGTGACAAACTATTAAAATGAAAGAATAATAACTCATCCTATTTTGTAATCTTCCCTAATTCATAATATAATGATACCAGATCATCAGTTTTATTTGATTAATCAAGTGAAATATATTTTTTTCTCATGCCCTACAATCTTTTCATCCATTAAATTTCTACTCTAAATCTTCCTAAGAGGAATATCTGCTATTATCCAGGATTTTGCTTCATATCAATAAATGAAAAATTATAGGTTAGTAATTTTCTATCTCTTTCTCATTACTATCTTTAAATAGTGGGTCTCCAGTTCATATGCCTGCAGAGGCCGGGTGGCTGACATGTCTGTGTATCAATGATGACACTTTTAATAATTCCCAGGACACTCCGTGCTATCATAAAGCAAAAATGCTAGAAAAGTGAATCTTTCCAATGCTGTACTATGTATATGTAAGAAATTGGACAAAATATTCTTTTAAAAGGGTAGAATAGCTCACTAGTGGCCCCAATTAGGTCAGCCTATTTATCTCATAGTGCCAGCTGCACAGCAGAAGCCAAATGAAAGAATCTTCGTAGATATTCACAACAATCTAGAAGTCCAGAGGTCTTGTGTTATCATCAGATGTTTTTTGGTCCATTAAACAATTACTGTGACTTCAGGGTTGCATTAGGGGGAAAAGTAATAGCAGGAAGACAATACTAGGGACTAATTGGGTATTCATCATGACAGATGAGAGCCTCTCCCGGGCACAAAACACAAAGACTTGGTTGAACCAATCAGTAACAAAGGGAGAAAAACAGAAGGGCAAATGCTCTCCCCATAGCTGGGAGATGAGAATAAAATTCCAAGGGAGACAGAATTGGCATAAAACAAAGGAAAATTTAGCATGTTTGGAAATATTCATAGCTCCAGGAATATATTCTGTCCTCCAAAGACTCAAGACATAAAATTAAAAGATGAGTCTAGCTAATGTTAAAAACAATATGAAAAGTAAAGTACTGTGGTTTATTTTCTTTATACTTTTCTGTGTTTTATGTAAGTATGTAAAAGTACCAATTACATAAAACATGAGTTTTATGGTTTTACATTGTTGTGTGATATGCAAACATAGAAAAGTCTCTCTTTAAGGACTTCTGAGAGACAGTTGTTTCAGGATTTCTCGTGGTTCTGTATAGCTTGTGAGCAGGAGGCCTAACTGTCTTTTGTCCTAGACTGTTGTTTCAAGGATGTTTGCATAATAGACAGCCTCGAATGATGAAGACAGTGTCTCCCCCAGGAACCAGAGGAAGATTTGATTACAGTCTTGGTAAATAGTGTTAGTATCACCTTGTGGAACAAAGGATGTGCATGCTAACTGCCCATTATAAATAGTTTGGGTTCCCTAAGCTCTGGGTTTCTCTCCTGTAATACAATCTATTGTGCATGCAGGGGACATCTGCCCCTCTTCACTTTGCTATGTGGAAAGTGGATCAAGAAATCAGGGCAAAAATGCTGATAATTTGGCTTCTGCTGTTGCCATAAATAATAAACTGTTATTTGCCTCTGACCTAGGAGTCTCATGTCTTCTATGAATATTCATAAAATTGTAAATTTCAGACTGTTTGCAGTTCTCATTAAGTTTGTTTACTCCTGAGTGTATCTTAGCATCTAATTTTAATGAGCCAACTAAATGCACATACTTACAGTGCATAACTCTGTACTTTGGGTCTAAAGTGTATGGCTTTTTTTTTAAATTGTAGTCTATTCTTATTTGCCTTTTGTAATTTGCATTGTACTATATCTTTGGTTCCTTCTTCATGGCAAAGAGTCATTTATTTAAGCCATCCAAAAACATTAGTTTGGAATATTAGTGCAGTTTAATTGTATTTCAACTTGTCTCATCAATCTACACTATAATCAGTTTATAGTTATTTTCAAATCTAAGGTTGGGACTGTAAATATCACTTTTGCACCTGATCAGCATATCAGCTGTTCAATTAAAAATTTATTTAGTAACTTAGAATTTCCATAAAACAAGGGGTCTTTTTACCTGCTTGTAATTTTCAAATAAAATTCGGATAGCTTCTTCAAGAATTACCATTATCACACGTGAAGAGCTAAAAATAAAGATGAAGAGGTAAGATCACTTGACAAACTAAGCACAGCAATCCCAATTGACTGTGAGACAGAATGGAGGAAAAACACCCCAGCTTTGGAGTAAGATAAAAATATCTACTTAATATTTAGTTACTAATAAATCTGTAATATATGTTATATGTTAGTTTGTGTAGACTAACTGTTTCAACAAATGATCATAAATCTCAGATGCTTAACAAATAAACAGGGCAAAGGTATCCTGGTCCAATATTGGCTGATGAGTAAGCTCAGGCTCCAAGGAATCTTTTGGGGCCCAGGATTTGTTATGTGACTCCTCTATCTTTCTAGGTCTCTAGTGAATCTTCTACATAAGACTGTGAGCCCAGAGAAGAGAAACAGCTAGAAAAGGTAATATCTGCTTTTTACCATTGTGGCAGAATGGGTTCCTTGGGAAGATGCCCTAAGATTTGTGTTTAGGAAGTTTTTTGGATAATTCTCTTGGAATCAAAATCTATGGAGAAATGAAGGAAGCATGACTGGATAGAGAGAGAAGTTGAGCTGAGGCATAGTCAAAAAGAAAGCTTCCGTCAAACTACAGGAAACTCTGGAGTTGAGATGATCTCCTCATGTACAAAATTTAGGGTAAGGAGCCAGGACCCATACATGAATAGATAATTGAATGTGAGCTATTTCCAAGAAGTACATATAGCCCATGTGGTGAGGGTCCACTCTATTCAAACAAAAGCAATCACTGGAAGGGGATATTCAGCTGTGATCTGTAAGCTGTTAACATTGACAACAGCTAGAGGAATGAGTGCTTCAGTCCCAAGGAAGAAGATCTGGGTGCCATGACACAGTGTCCACTACAAATAATCTGGCTGGGAGAAGATCCACATTACTTCTGCTTACATTGTTTGCAGCAGTATGTATCTGAGTCACACAGTACCAAACTATGTTAGTGGTGGCAAATCTGCACAGGTCTGCAGCGACAGTCAATTCTTGCCTCCTCAGAAGAAAAAATTTGACCCAGAGGCATAAGCTAGAGTGAAAGAATGAGGCAAGTTTTAGAGCAGGAGTGAAAATTTATTAAAAAGCTGTAGAGCATGAACAAAAGGAAGTGAAGTGTACTTGGAAGAGGACCATGCAGGTGACTCAAAAGATCAAGTGCACAGTTTGACCTTTGACTTGGGGTCTTCTACATTGGCATACTTCCGAGGTTGCATTACTTCTACCCGGATTCTTTCCCTGGGGTGGGCTGTCCACATGCACAATGGCCTGCTAGCACTTGGGAGGGGCAGCATGCAAAGTGTGTTTACTGAAACTGTGCACATACTCACTTGAGGCGTCCTTCCCTTACCAGTGGAGTGTTCCTGTAAAGTCATATACCAGTTAAACTCTGCCATTTTGCATCTTAATGCACATGCTTGAGCCCACTCACCCGATTCCTGAGATCTTATTGGGAAGCTGATCACCAGTTTCAGGTTTTTCTACCTATTGGGAGACTTTCCCTGGCACTGCCTATGTCTGACTAGCTACCTACTTGCAACAACATTACATTAAGGAGATCTAGTCACGTGCTCCCAACAACATCTAAGGAGTTTGGGAGATGTTGTCTAGTGCAGTGCTGTTCAAAATAGCTTGATGCTTAAATGAGAAAGTAAATCCTTGATGCTTAAATAAGAAGATAAATAACAACATGACTTTCTTCATCAAGAAAGTCTTCCTGAGGAAGAAAATGTCAGTTGAAATTAACTCTGTGCTTAGTACTGTAGTTGATTTATATTCTAGTCTAGATTCCTTATAGAGTCACAAATTAATAACAGTTTATAGACCAGGACCTGTCTGAAGATCACTTTTAGAGGCGTGCACATCTCGTGATGTACCTAGGAAGAACAGAATACCTCCTACTTCCTGGGATTCCAGCCAGCCAGCTTCTAAGACCTACAACTGCATCATTCTATTTTGTCTCCAATCTTGATTTAACCTCTCTAAAAAGCAATTAATTTTTATTATCTGAGATCACTCATTGCCTTTGCTTTTCTCTTTGTTGATTTTACAATGAGTTTTAGCTGCTTATGAGATGCTGCTATTGCTGCTGTTTATTTTCCTAACTTCTGCAGGTCACAGGAAATGCTCTTAACTTTGGAAAAAGAACTTGAGGACATTGTTTAGTCTAGCACTGGGCCAGTGAGTTGGGAGCATTCCAAAAAATCAGAGAGAGAAAATAAATGTGTGCAAAGATTTTGTTTACCTGCTTAAAAGTCCAGTTGCTCCTCGGCCTGGTTTTCCACCTATTTTCCAAAATGAACTAGCCCCCAAATTCTTTTATTATGCTGACTTGGGTGATCTTGAGAAGTGAAATTTAAAAAGTGAGGATAATTTTCATGTACAAAATAGATTTATGTCCTTTAACTATTTGATAAAAAAGACTGTACTAAAGATAAAATGTGGTTGTTTGAATAATTTTAGGAGGATAAAGAAAACATAAAAAGATAATAGTTTAGGACTTGGATAAAGAAACCATTTATAGAATAATGAACAGAATGACACCAACTGGTGTTGGTATGCTCTACCAGGCACACAGCATACTTCTATTGATGCTTGCTACAGAATAAAAAGCTCAGTGGTGAGGACTGATGAGCTATTTCAACCGAAGCAGGAAAGTTTTGTGCACCAAATGATGACAAAATGAAAATGAATCTTAAAAGACTGCCAGGGGCAGTGGTGGTCCACCATCGAGAAACATTCACCTTGGTACAATCATATGAGAGGAAAAGAAATGTATTTATTCTTAGTTATGTCCAGTTGACCTCTGATAATACCTTTTTAGCCTGACTTCCAAACATTCAGTATATTGCATGGTAAGATCTTCAGAATTGTGAGATTCCTCTCAATTCTATTCCATACCTCCTTATTTCCTTAAAAGATAGATATACTTATCTTGATAAATCAGGTCTTCTATACTTCCATTCTAATTTATAGAATTTCATGATTAGAAAAATAAAGAGCCTTAAAAAATCCTTAGCCCCCTGCTTCAATCTTAATTCCCTCTTTTAGTGAAGATATTTTGTATTTTTAAACTTACAATGACAACTTTTTTTTTAACTTTTATTTTAGATTCAGGAGTACATATACAGTATGTTAAATAAGTAAATTAGATGTCCTTAAAAATTTTTTTTTGAGACAGAGTCTCACTCTATCACCAAGGCTGGAATGCGGTGACATGATTTCGGCTCACTGCAACCTCTGTCTCCTGGGCTTAAGCAATCCTTTCACCTCAGCCTTCCGAGTAGCTGGGACAACAGGTGAGCACTACCACACCCATCTCAATGTTTAGCTCCCACTTATAAATGAGAACATGTGGTATTTGGTTTTCTATTCCTGTGTTAGTTTGCTTAGGGTAATAGTCTCCAGCTCTGTCCATGTTGCTGCAAAGGACATAATCTTGTTCTTTTTTATGGCTGCATAGTATTTCATGGTGTATACATACCATATTTTCTTTGTCCAGTCTATAGTTGGTGGGCTTTTAGATCAATTCCATGTCTTTGCTATTGTGAATGAACTTAGGCATGCATGTGTCTTTATCAATAATGAACATAGGCATGCATATGTCTTTATGATAGAACAATTTGCATTCTTTTGGGTATATACCCAATAATCTGATTGCTGAATCAAATGGTAATTCTGTTTTAAGTTCTTTGAGAAATCGTCACACTGCTTTCCACAGTGGCTGACTAACTTACATTCCCATGAGCAGTGTGTAAGTGTTCCCTTTCCTCTGTAACCTTGCTGGCATCTGTTATTTTTTGACCTTTTAGTAACAGCCATTCTGACTGATGTGAGATGGTATCTCGTTGTTTAATTTGCACTTCTCTGATGAACAGTGAGGTTGAGTTTTTTTCCATATGCTTGTTAGCTGTATGTATGTCTTGTTTGGAGAAGTGTCTGAATCCTTTGCCCACTTTTAAAAGGGATTGTTTTTTGCTTGTAAATTTAAGTTTCTAATAGATTCTGGGATATTAGACCTTTGTCAGATATATAGTTTGCAAATATTTTCTCCCATTCTGTGGGCTGTTTACTCTGTTGGTTGTCTCTTTTGCTGTGCAGAAGCTCTTTAATTTAATTAGGTCCCATTTGTCAGTTTTCGTTTTTGTTGCAATTGCTTTTGTCATCTTCATCATGAAATCTTTGCCAGGGCCTATGTCTAGAATAGTATTTCCTAAGTTTTTATAGTCTAAAATTTTCCGTTTAAGTTGTTAATCCATCTTGAGTTGATTTTTCAATACTGTGAAAAGTAGAGGTCTGATTCCAATTTTCTGCTCATGGCTAGCCAGTTACTCCAGCACCATTTATCGAATAGGGGGTCCTTTCCTCATTACTAGCTTTTGTTGACTTTGTCAAAGATCAGATGGTTTTGAATCTGTGGCTTCATTTTTGGGCTCTCTGTTATGTTCCATTGGTCTGTGTGTTTGTTATTGTATCACCATCATGCTGCTCGGGTTACTGTAGCCTTGTTGTATAGTTCAAAGTTGGATAATGTGATGCCTCTGACTTCATTCTTTTTGCTTAGGATTGTTTTAGCTATTCGGGCTCTTTTTTGTTTCCATATGAATTTTAGAACTTTTTTTTTTTCTAATTCTGTGATGAATGTCATTGAAAGTTTCATAGAAATAGTATTGAATCTGTAAATTGCTTTGGGAAGTACGGCAATTTTAACAATTTTTTTTTTTTCTATTCATGAGTCTGAAATGTTTTTCCATTTGTTTGCTGATTTCTTTCAGCAGTTTTGCAATTTTCAGTATCTTTCACTTCCCTGGTTAGTTGTATTCCTAGCTATTTCATTCTTTTAGTAGCAATTGTGAAGGGAATTGCATTCCTGATTTGGCTTCTGGCTTCAATATTGTTGGTGTATAGGAATGCTACTGACTTTTATATGTTGATTGTGTATCCTGAAACTTTGCTGAAGTTGTTTACCAGCTCAAGGAGCTTTTGGGTAGAGACTGTGACGTTTTCCAGATAAAGAATCATGTTGTCTGCGAACAAAGTTTAACTTCCTCTCTTCCTATTTAGATGTCTTTTATTTCTATTTCTTAATTGTTCTGTCGAGGACTTCCAACATTGCATTGCATAGGAGTGGTAAGAGAGGGCATCTTTGTCTTGTGCAGGTTTTAGAGGGGAATGCTTCCAGGTTTTGCCCATTCAGTATAATTTTGGTTATAAGTTTTTCATTGTTGGCTCTTATTATTTTGAATTATGTTCCTTCTATACCTAGTTTATTGAAGGTTTTAAACATGAAAAGATATTGTATTTTATCAAAAGCCTTTTCTGCACCTATTAAGATAATCTTGCGGTTTTTGTCTTTAGTTTTGTTTACGTGATGAATTGTATTTGTTGATTTGCATATGTTGAAACAACCTTGCATTCCAGGGATAAAGCCTATTTGATTGTGGTGGATTACGTTTTTGATGTGCTGCTGGATTCAGTTTGTTAGTATTTTGTTGAGGATTTTTACGTCTATGTTCATCAAGGATATTGCCTGAAGTTTTCTGCTTTTATTGTGTCTCTGGTAGGTTTTAGTATCAGAATGATGCTGGCCTCACAGAATGAGTTTGGGAGGAGTCCCTCCCCGTCAAATTCGTGAAATAGTTTCAGAGAGAATGGTACTAGCTCTTCTTTATACATTTGGTAGAATTTGGCTATGAGTCCATCTGGTCCTGGACTTTTTCTGGTTGGTAGGGTTTTTATCACCAATCGAAATTTGGAGCTCATTGTTGGACTGTTCAGGGTTTTAACTTCTTTCTGATTCAGTCTTAGGAGTTGTATATTTTCAAGAATTCATCATTTTTTCTAAGTTTTCTAGTTTATGTGTATACAGGAGTTCACAGCAGTCTCAAGGGGTTTTGTTTTGTTTTTTTTTTTGTATTTCTGTGGGACTGGTGGTAATGTCCCCATTGTAATTTCTAATTGTGCTTATTTTGATCTTCTCTTTTTTTATTAGTCTAGTTAGCAGTCTATCAATCTTGTTTCAGAGAACCAACTCTTGAATTCATCATTTTGTATCATTTTCATGTTTCAATATCATTCAGTTCAGCTACGATTTTGGTCATTTCTTGTCTTTTGCTAACTTTAGGGTTAATTTGCTCTTGCTTTGCTAGTTCCTCTAGATTTTTTAGGTTAATCTGAGATCTCTCTGAGTTCTTGAGGTGGGTGTTTAGTGCTATTAACTTTCCTCTTAACATGGCTTTAGCTGTGTACCAGATTCTGGTGTGCTATATCTTTGTTCTTATTCGTTTTGAATAATATATTGATTCCTACGTTAATCTCATTGTTTACCCAAAAGTCATTTCAAGTGTAAATTCAGCTTGTTTAGTTTCCATGTAATTGAATAGTTTTGAGTGATGTCACTACTATTGAGTTTTATTCTTATTGCTCTGTTCCAAGAGTGTGTGGGATGAATTTGGAATTTTTTTTTGAATTTTCTGAAAATTGTTTTATGGCTGATTGTGTGGTCAGTTTTAGAGTGTGTGCCATGTGTGTGAAGATGAGAATGCATATTCTGTTGTTGAGTGAAGATTTCAGCAGGTGTCTAATAGGTGTATTTGGTCAAGTGTTGCGTTCAGGTCCCTAATATCTTTGTAAGTTTTCTGCCTCAATGTTCTGTCTAATACTGTCAGTGGGTGTTGAAGTCCCCAGCTGTTATTGTGCAATGGTTATCTAAGTCTCTTTGTATATCTCTAAGAAGTTGTTTTATGAATCTGGGTGCTCTTGTGTTGAGTACATACATATTGAGGATAGTTAAGTCTTCTTGTTGAATTGAACCCTTTACCATTATATAATGGTCTTCTTTATCTTTTTTTTTTTTTTTAAATCACGGTTGGTTTAAAATCTATTTTGTCTGAAAATAGAATGGCAACCTCTGCTTTTTGTTTTGTTTTGTTTTTGTTTGCTTGGTAGATTTTTCACCATCCCTTTATTTTGAGCTTATGGGTGAATAATGTATATTGATAGGAGTTTTTCTATGCTAGTGAGTTGCACTGTGAAGCTGGTGCCTATAAACCTTATAAATACTATGGAATAGTTTATTCAAAAAACAAAATTCTTACCATCCTTTTGCTTTGCTGTTGCTAATAGCTACTCATCCCCATTATCTTCTCTCTGAAGAAGTGAGTTCACTGAGACAATTAATTACATTATGATACTTTCTAATAACTAGAAATTTAGAAATGGCATTTTAACCAAATGTTAAATAGCCTCTTTTAAGAGAATCTGAAAGACAAAAATTATAAATATGTTTCAATTAAATTACTGTTGGCATACTAGATTCTGATCAAATTTGATGAATTTCAAAAGCTGCAGATTTTCAGGCATAAATTCAAGATGTAATTATACGTTTTTACAACTCATGATTCAAGAAACCCCATGAATAGAGCCACCTTTTTGTTACTAGCCAGTTAATGGAAGAAGACAGCTTCAGAAACAACTATATCAATTTAGATTAAAAATTTCTCAGAACGCCTCCTCAAAGTTGAGTCATATAACCACACCTATAAAATCAACATGTCTTTTTCAGTTTCCGGATGACTTTATACTTTTAAATATTAATAAGGATGCCAAAGAGCTTTCGCTCATGTACCTCTTTCACTACGGTATTTGAAATGGAAACTGAGAAGTTAAAAATTATTATTTTATTTAAATAACATGGTAATCTACATGCTAATATTAAGTAAATAAATTATTTTCCAAATACAATTAATTAGGGAGAAGAGGGAAATTAATTTACTGTTTGCAAATTTCTAATGTCTTTTTGTTTTTTTACTTTTTCGCCCAACTTTTATTTTAAGATTAGGGATACATGTGTAGGATGTACAGGTTTGTTACATAGGTAAGCATGTGCCATGGTGTTTAGTGAACAGATCATTCCATCATCCAGCTATGAAGTCCAGCATCCATTAAGTATTCTTCCTAATGTTCTCCCTTCCCACCCCACCCCCACAAGTACCCAGTATGTGCTGTTCCCTGCCCATGTGTCCGTATGTTCTCATCAATCAGTTCCTACTTATAAGTGAGAACATATGGTGTTTGGTTTTCTGTTCCTGTGTTGGTTTGCTGAGGATAGACAACTCCATCCATGTCCCTGCAAAGGGCATGATCTTGTTCCTTTTTATGGCTGCATAGTATTCCATGGTGGATATGTACCATTTTTCTTTACCTCGTCTACTACTGATGGGCATTTAAGTTGATTCCATGACTTTGCTATTGTAAGTAGTGCTGCAATGAGCATACACATATATTTATAATAGAATGATTTATATTCCTTTGGGTATATACCCAGTAATGGGATTGCTGGGTCAAATGGTATTTCTGCCTCTAGGTTCTTTGAGAAATTGCCACACTCTTCCACAATGGTTGAACTAATTTATACTCCCACCAACAGTGTAAAAGTGTTCCTTTTTCTCCACAACCTCACCAGCACCTGTTGTTTTTTGACTTTTTAATAGTAGCCATTCTGACTGGAGTGAGATGATATCTCATCGTGGTTTTGATTTGCATTTCTCTAATGGTCAGTGATGTTGAGCTTCTTTCATATATTCGTTGGCTTCATGTATGTCTTCATTTGAGAAGTGTCTGTTCATGTCCTTTGCCCACTTTTTAATGAAGTTGTTTGTGTTTTTTTTTCCTTGTAAATTTGATTAAGTTCCTTGTAGATTAAGGTTATTAGACCTTTGTCAGGTTGCAAAAATTTTCTCCCATTCTGTAGGTGGTCTGTTCACTCTGATGGTTGTTTTCTTTGCTGTGAAGAAGCTCTTTAGTTTAATTAGATCCCATTTGTCCATTATTGCTTTTGTTGCAATAGCTTTTGATGTTTTCATCATGAAATCTTTGCCCATGCCTATATGCTGAATGGTACTACCTAGAATTTCATCTAGGGTTTTTATGGTTTTGGGTTTTACATTTAAGACTTTAATCATCTTGAGTTAGTTTTTGTATGTGATGTAAGGAAGGGGTCCAGTTCCAATTATCTGCATGTGGCTAGCCAGTTCTCCCAGCATCATTTATTAAATGGGAAATCCTTCTGCCATTGCTTGCTTTTGTGAGGCTTGTCAAATATCAGATGGCTGTAGATGTTCAGTCTTATTTCTGAGTTCTCTATTCTGTTGCATTGGTTTATATGTCTGCTGTTGTACCAGTACCGTGCTGTTTTGGTTACTGCAGCCTTGCAGTATAGTTTGAAGTCAGGTAGTGTGATGTTTCCAGCTTTTTCATTTTTGCTGAGGATTGACTTGGCTATCTGGCCTCTTTTTTGGTTCTGTATGAATTTTAAAATAGTTTTTTTTATGATTCTGTGAAGAATGTTAGTGGTACTTTAATGGGAATTAACATGGAACCTATAAATTACTTTGGGCAATATAGCCATTTTCATGATATTGATTCTTCCTATCCATGAGCATGAATGTTTCTCTACTTGTTTGTTTCCTCTATGATTTTTCTGAGCAGTGGTTTGTAGTTCTCCTTGAAGAGATCCTTCATTTACCTTGTTAGCTGTACTTCTAGGTAATTTTTTCTTTTTGTAGCAATTGTGAATAGAAGTTCATTCCTGATTTGGCTCTCTGCTTGCCTGTTGTTGGTGTATAGGAATGCTAGTGATTTTTGCACATTGATTCTATATCCTGAGACTTTGCTGAAATTACTTATCAGCTTAAGAAGTTTTTGGGCTGAGATGATGGGGTTTTCTAGATATAGGATCATGTCACCTGCAAACAAAGACAATTTGACTTCCTCTCTTCCTATTTGAATACTCTTTATTTCTTCCCCTGGCCAGGACTTCCAATACTATGTTGAATAGGAGTGGTGAGAGAGGGCATCCTTGTTTTGTGCCAGTTTTCAAGGGGAATGCTTTCAGCTTTTGCCCATTCAGTATGATATTGGCTGTGGGTTGGTCATATATGACTCATGATTTTGAGGTATGTTCCTTCAATATCTAGTTTTTGAGCATTTTTAACACCAAGGGACATTGAATTTTATGGAAGGCCTTTTCTGCATCTATTGAGATAATCATGTGGTTTTTCGTCTTTAATTCTGTTTATGTGATGAATCGCATTTATTGATTTGCATATGTTGAACTAACCTTGCATCCTGGGGATGAAGCCAACTTGATCATTGTGGGTAAGCTTTGTGATATGCTGCTGAATTCAGTTTGCCAGTATTTTATTGAGGATTTTTACATTGAAGTTCATCAAGGATATTGGCCTGGAGTGTTATTTTTTGTTGTATTTCTGCCAAGTTTTGGTATCAGGATGATGATGTCCTCATAGAATGAGTTAGGGAGGATTCCCTGCTTTTGAATTGTTTGGAAATGGTTTCAGTAGAAATGGTACCAGCTTCTCTTTGTACTTCTGGTAGAAATAAGTTGTAAATCCATCTGGTCTTGGGATTTTTCTTTTTTTTTGGTTGGTAGGCTATGTATTACTGTCTCAATTTCAGAACACATTATTGGTTGATTCAGAGATTCAATTTCCTCCTGTTTCAGTCTTGGAAGGGTGTATTTGTCCAGGAAATTGTCCATTTCTTCTATATTTTCTAGTTTATGAGAATAGAAGTGTTTATAGTATCCTCTGATGCTTGTTTGTATTTCTGTGGGGTCAGTGGTGATATCCCCCTTATCATTTCTGATTGTGTTTAATTCTTCTCTCTTCTTTATTAGTCTAGCTCATGGTCTGTTTTATTATTTTTTTTAATAAACCAGATCCAAGATTCATTGATTTTTTTTTTTTTAAGGGTTTCTCATGTTTCTATCTCCTTCAGTTTGGCTCTGATCTTGGTTATTTTTTTATCTTCTGCTAGCTTTGGGGTTTGTTTACTCTTGGTTCTCCAGTTCTTCGGGTTGGGATGTTAGGTTGTTAACTTGATATCTTTATGGCTTTTTGATGTGGGCATTTAATGCCATCTTAACACTGCTTTAGCTGCATCCTACAGATTTGGGTATGTTGTCTCTTTGTTCTCATTAGTTTCAGAGAACTTCTTGATTTCTGCCTTAATTTCATTATTTACCCAAGAGTCATTTAGGAGCAGGTTCTTCAGTTTCCATGTAGTTGTGTGGTTTTGAGTGGATTTCTTAATCTTGAGTCCTAATTTTATTGCACTGTGGTCTGAGAAACTGTTTGTTGTTATTTCAGTTCTTTTGCATTTGCTGGAGCGTCTTCCTATTATGCAGTCAATTTTAGAGTAAGTATTGTGTGGCAATGAGAAGAATGTATATTCTGTTGGTCTCGGCTGGAGAGTTCTATAGATATCTATCAGGTCCAGTTGATTCAGAGATGAGTTCAGGTCCGGAATATCTTTGTTAATTTTCTGTCTCAATGATCCAAGTTGCTTGCCTATTTAGTTCCAATGCAAGAACCTGGATATTTCAGTTGAAGGTATTGAATTCACTTGCCTGTTTTCATTCCCTCTCTGTGAGTGCGGCGAATTGCAGCTGCTTCTAATTGGCCATCTTGCCCCTTGTCCTTCTAATGTCTTAAAGAACTAATAGAAGACAGCTGAATTATTCTAGTCACTTCTACATTTAATCTTTTGTGACATACTGTTTTATTTAAAAATATGAAGAAAATCGCACTTTGCACAGATATTTGTAGTTGGAAAAAGGAGTTGTATTTCAATAGTGTTTCAGATAATTTTTGGTATTCTTCTTTGTTACTACACTAAATTTTGGCAAGCGGTAGTTTCCTAAAGGTTAGTTTCATTGTAAATTCAGAAATCATATTATTGAACTCTGTTACCTTAAAGTATATTGATTTATCTTGCACTTTGATTGGATCTTTTAGCCATGTAAGGTTTTGAAACATTAGATATTGGTCATTTGGAAAATTTTGGTTTCCTGAGTTATAAAGATCTTCTAAATGTCAAACTTCATTATCAATACCAAAAATACACTTTTAAAAATATTAACACCAATCTCATACAAAAGTCTTTCAGGACTGGGACGTTATCAAACTTATGATGGTAGATGCAATTTTTCCAAATTTCTTATTTTTTTGCTTTAAAGCTGTAATTTTTTATTGGCAACAAATACTGTCATTTGTTTTCCTGGAATCAATAGTGTAATTTCATCATTTTTAAGAAAACAACTACCAAATATAAAAATTCTAATACTCATAGTTGGTAAGTCATTTATTCTTTGGAATAGAAGTGTTCCAGGAAAAATTAGCCATTTCAGCTACCAACTCAATCCCACAGATGCTTTTTATCAGGACAACTGTGTTAGTTTCCTATTGCTACGGTAACAATTACCACAAATTTAGCAGCTTAAAAGAATAACCATTTATTATCTTATAATTTTGTAGGTCAGAAATCCAGTGGGCTTGGCTGAGTACTCTGCCATAGATCCCATCAGGCTAAAATTATGATATCTTAGGCTCTTATCTGGAGGCTCCTGGGGAAAATCCCCTTCCAGATTCACCCAGATTGTTGGCAGAATTCAGTGACATGCAGCTAGCTGTAGGAATGAGATTTGCTAGCTGGGGCTGGGAATAATTCTCAGTTACTTCCTACATTTTTTGTCTTGTGATTCTCTTTGTCTTCAAATTGAATAACAGCAGGTTGAGTCCTCCTCATGCCTCAGATCTCTCGGACCTCGCTTCTGCCTCACTTCTGACTGGCTCTTCTGTCTCCCTTTTAAGGGCTCATGTGATTACATTGGAATCAGCTGAATAACGTGGGACAATCTCTCTATTATTTATTTATTTATTTACTATACTTTAAGTTCTAGGGTACATGTGCACAATGTGCAGGTTTGTTACATATGTATACATGTGCCATGTTGGTGTGCTGCACCCATTAACTCTTCATTTACATTAGGTATATCTCCTAATGCAATCCCTCCCCCCTCCCCCCTCCCCATGATAGGCCCCGGTGTGTGATGTTCCCCTTCTCGAGTCCAAGTGATCTCGTTGTTTAGTTCCCACCTATGAGTGAGAACATGTGGTGTTTGGTTTTCTGTTCTTGTGATAGTTTGCTAAGAATGATGGTTTCCAGCTGCATCCATGTCCCTACAAAGGACACAAACTCACCCTTTTTTAAGGCTGCATATTATTCCATGGTGTATATGTGCCACATTTTCTTAATCCAGTCTGTCACTGATGGACATTTGGGTTGATTCCAAGTCTTTGCTATTGTGAATAGTGCCGCAATAAACATACATGTGCATGTGTCTTTATAGCAGCATGATTTATAATCCTTTGGGTATATACCCAGTAATGGGATGGCTGGGTCATATGGTACTTCTAGTTCTAGATCCTTGAGGAATCGCCATACTGTTTTCCATAATGGTTGAACTAGTTTACAATCCCACCAACAGTGTAAAAGTGTTCTTATCTCTCCACATCCTCTCCAGCACCTGTTGTTTCCTGACTTTTTAATGATTGTCATCCTAACTGGTGTGAGATGGTATCTCATTGTGGTTTTGATTTGCATTTGTCTGATGGCCAGTGATGATGAGCATTTTTTCATGTGTCTGTTGGCTGCATAAATGTCTTCTTCTGAGAACTGTCTCTTCATATCCTTCACCCACTTTTTGATGGGGTTGCTTTTTTTTCTTGTAAATTTGTTTGAGTTCTTTGTAGGTTCTAGATATTAGCCCTTTGTCAGATGAGTAGATTGCAAAAGTTTTCTCCCATTTTGTAAGTTGTCTGTTCACTCTGCTGGTAGTTTCTTTTGCTGTACGGAAGCTCTTTAGTTTAATTAGATCCTATTTGTCAATTTTGGTTTTTGTTGCCATTGCTTTTGGTGTTTTAGACATGAAGTCCTTGCCCGTGCCTATGTCCTGAATAGTATTACTTAGGTTTTCTTCTAGGGTTTTTATGGTTTTAGGTCTAACATTTAAGTCTCTAATACATTTTGAATTAATTTTTGAATAAGGTGTAAGGAAGGTATCCAGTTTCAGCTTTCTGCATATGGCTAGCCAGTTTTCCTAGCACCATTTATTAAATAGGGAATCCTTTCCCCATTTCTTGTTTTGTCAGGTTTGTCAAAGATCAGATGGTTGTAGATGTGTGGTATTATTTCTGAGGGCTCTGTTCCATTCCGTTGGTCTATATCTGTGTTTTGGTAAACGTACCATGCTGTTTTGGCTACTGTAGCCTTGTAGTATGTTTTGAAATCAGGTAGTGTGATGCCTCCAGCTTTGTTCTTTTGGCTTAGGATTGTCTTGGCAATGCGGGCACTTTTTTGGTTCCATATGAACTTTAAACTAGTTTTTTCCAATTCTGTGAAGAAAGTCATTGGTAGTTTAATGGGGATGACATTGAATCTATAAATTACCTTGGGCGTTATGGCCATTTTCACGATACTGATTCTTCCTGTCCATGAGCATGGAATGTTCTTCCATTTGTTTGCGTCCTCTTTTATTTCATTGAGCAGTGGTTTGTAGTTCTCCTTGAAGAGGTCCTTCAAGGAGGTAAGCTGGATTCCTAGGTATTTTATTCTCTTTGAAGCAATTGTGAGTGGGAGTTCACTCATGATTTGGCTCTCTGTTTGTCTATTATTGGTGTCTAAGAATGCTTGTGATTTTTGCACATTGATTTTGTATCATGAGACTTTGCTAAAGTTGCTTCTCAGCTTAAGGAGATTTTGGGCTGAGATGATGGGGTTTTCTAAATATACAATCATGTCATCTGCAAACAGGGACAATTTGACTTCCTCTTTTCCTAACTGAATACCCTTGATTTCTTTCTTTTGCCTGGTTTCCCTGGCCAGAACTTCCAACACTATGTTGAATAGGAGTGGTGAGACAGGGCATCCCTGTCTTGTGCCAGTTTTCAAGGGGAATGCTTCCAGTTTTTGCCCATTCAGTATGATGTTGGCTGTGGGTTTGTCATAAATAGCTCTTATTATTTTGAGATACGTTCCATCAATACCGAATTTATTGAGAGTTTTTAGCATGAAGCACTGTTGAATTTTGTCAAAGGCCTTTTCTGCATCTATTGAGATAATCATGTGGTTTTTGTCTTTGGTTCTGTTTATATGCTGGATTATGTTTATTGATTTGCATATGTTGAACCAGCCTTGCATCCCAGAGATGAAGCCCACTTGATCATGGTGGATAAGCTTTTTGATGTGCTCCTGGATTCGGTTTGCCAGTATTTTATTGAGGATTTTTGCATCGCTGTTCATCAGGGATATTGGTCTAAAATTCTCTTTTTCTGTTGTGTCTCTGCCAGGCTTGATATCAGGATGATGTTGGCCTCATAAAATGAGTTAGGGAGGATTCCCTCTTCTTCTATTGATTGGAATAGTTTCAGAAGGAATGGTACCAGCTCCTCCTTGTACTTCTGGTAGAATTCAGTGTGAATCCGTCTGGTCCTGGACTTTTTTTGGTTGGTAGGCTATTAATTATTGCCTCAATTTCAGAACCTGTTATTGGTCTATTCAGGAATTCAATTTCTTTCTCGTTTAGTCTTGGGAGATTGTATGTGTCCAGGAATTTATCCATTTCTTCTAGGTTTTCTTGTTTATTTGTGTAGAGGTGTTTATAGTATTCTCTGATGGTAGTTTGTATTTCTGTGGGGTCGGTGGTGATATCCCCTTTATCATTTTTTGTTGTGTCTTTGATTTTTCTCTTTTCTTCTTTATTAGTCTTGCTAACAGTCTATCAATTTTGTTGATCTTTTCAAAAAACCAGCTCCTGGATTAATTTATTTTTTGAAGGTTTTTTTGTGTCTCTATTTCCTTCAGTTCTGTTCTGATCTTAGTTATTTCTTGCCTTCTGCTAGCTTTTGAATGTGTTTGCTCTTGCTTCTCTAGTTCTTTCAATTGTGATGTTAGGGTGTCAATTTTATATCTTTCCTGCTTTCTCTTGTGGGCCTTTAGTGCTATAAATTTCCCTCTACACACTGCTTTAAATGTGTCCCAGAGATTCTGGTATGTTGTATCTTTGTTAATCTCCCTGTTTTAATGCCAGGTAGAGTTATTATCTGTAAACTCTCTTCACAGCCGTATCTTCATTAGTGTTTCATTGAATATTAGAAGGAGAATCTTGGGGGAACAACACTGCAATTCTGCCTACCACAGTGACCACTGTCTGCCAGTATGCAGTGGAAGAGTATCATGCCTATTTCCCATTTTATCACGCAAATTATTACAAATGCAGAGACAAAAGAATTGAAATGTAATGAAATTGATAATTTTCACAACTTTATCCAAGATATTCTGTAAGTATAGTGGCTACTTCTTTCTCTTTCCTTTCCTCTTTTTCTTTATTTACTGCCTTGACTCATGCCAAAGCACTCACAATTTTACTCATCATTGCTTTTGCACCAGCAGTGCGGATGTTGACACAGCAGAACAAAAATAACACTTTAGTATTGTAATAAAAATATTTTTGACCTTATGAACTTCCTGAGAGTCTTGGGAATCTCAGTGGTCTGTGAACCAAAGCTTGAGAACCCTTCTTCACACTACTTACTAATTATTTTATTCAGTATTTGGTCTCTTTGGTTCAGACAGGTGTTATTAAGTAATCAAACCTATAAAATACAAGGCAAAGTTTTCATTCAGATTGAAAGTAATGTAGCCTTGACACATTCAGCAACGTGTTCAGGTTGATTCTTATCTACTTGAGTGATCTGGTGTTTAAGGAGTCTAATTAAATTGGAAGCTGAAACCTATATTGAGAGACTTAATTCTTAAGTAACAGAAAACAAATAAAACATTAAATGGGTTGATTGCATTTGGACCCTGACAATTTTGGGACAACTCCAGTCTGTAAATCCCATTCCCAACTCTAGAAACACTGACATTTGATGCTTCTTGTAAGTAGGTCGGGGAGTTCTTAGGGAACTCTCATGTTTGCTATTAGTATAAGGATTTTCTTGGTGTCCCCTGTACAGGGCTTTCTTTTCAACACTTCCTCAGTCAAGTCTCAAAACTGAAAATGGTTCTACTTCTATAGAAAAGAATGAAGAGGTATAACAGTCCTCTCCTACACTAGAATCCAAAAGCCAACTTTTTTTCTTTTCTTAGTGTTCATCATCTGTTCTTTTGCTTTTCTGTATTACTTTTGACTGAATAGCATCTTCTATGCCACTGGGCTCACAGTGGCCTCTGTGAACACGCTACATCCCTCTATGATACACACCTATACAAATCTGTCATCATGGAAGAACCCTCTCTGCAGACATAATTTAGTGTTTGATTGAATATTATAAAGGGAATCTTGGGGGGACATCTTTGGAATTCTGGCCCAGTCTCAATCATGAATTATATTTAAGTATAATCCCTTTTGAGTTTTTTTAAATCTGGAACAATTCTTCAACCTTTTGTTTTTCTTCAGCTTGACAGTTTTGTCAAGTAATTTTGGATTATGTTGGTCAGCCCTGGCTTGTCTGATATTTTCTCATGGTTGGATTCAGCTCAAGCATTTTCAGAGGCCATATCACATAATATGTCTTTCTCTATGCATTATGTCGGGCAGCACATGTCAGGTTGTTCCATTATCCTCACTTCCAAAGGTGAGGTTAACTTTGATCACTTGGTGATGCCTTCTAGATTCTTTGCAGCGAAGTTACTATTTTCCCTCCTCTATAATTACTAATTGATTTTTAGGGAGTTATTCTCACTTTCTTATTACCTTCATTCCTTATTCATTTGTCTTTTTACTTAACCTCTTGCAGTGTGTGTCCCACCTACCCCCAGCTGGTATGTCAGCCTGCCCACCACATTGTTGTTATTCTAAGATTGTCTGTCACCCGTCATTTTTCCTTTTTGTATTTTACAAAGCTGTTCTTTTTTAATACTTTAAGTTCTGGAATACATGTGCAGAACATGCAGGTTTGTTACATAGGTATACACATGCCATGGTGGCTTGCTGCACCCACCAATCCATCATCTATATTAGGTATTTATCCTAATGCTATCCTTCCCCTAGCCCCCGACCCCCTGACAGGCCTTGGTGTGTGATGTTCCCCTCCCTGTGTCCATGTGTTCTCATTGTTCCACTGCCACTTATAAGTGAGAACATGTGGTGTTTTGGTTTTCTATTCCTGTGTTAGTTTGATGAGAATGATGGTTTCCAGCTTTATCCATGTCCCTGCAAAGGACATGTACTCATCCTTTTTTATGGCTGCATAGTACTCCAATGTGTGTATGTGCCACATTTTCTTTATCCAGTCTATCTGTGATGGGCATTTGGGTTGGTTCCAAGTCTTTGCTATTGTGAACAGTGCTGCAATAAACATACATGTGCATGGGTCTTTATAGTAGAATGATTTATAATCCTTTGGGTATATACCCAGTAATGGAATTCCTGGGTCAAATGGTATTTCTGGTTCTAGATCCTTGAGGAATCACCACACTGTCTTCCATAATGGTTGAATTAATTTACACCGTCAGTGTGTCACCCCCTTTTTGCTGAATCCAGGGCCTTTGTTTTTATCTTAATTTGTGTAAAACTCCTGACAATTCTTGACATTATTGACTTTCCAAATATTTCTGAATCTCTTACAAAAAGAGTAAAGAAAAAATTTAAAAAGTAATTTTTTGGGGCCGGGCACGGAGGCTCACACGTAATCCCAGCACTTTGGGAGGCCGAGACGGGCGGATCATGAGGTCAGGAGATCGAGACCATCCTGACTAACACGGTGAAACCCCGTCTCCACTAAAAGTACAAAAAATTAGCCGGGTGTGGTGGCGGGCGCCTGTGGTCCCAGCTACTTGGGAGGTTGAGGCAGGAGAATGGCGTGAACCCAGGAGGCAGAGCTTGCAGTGAGCCGAGATTGCGCCACTGCACTCCAGCCTGGGTGACAGAGCAAGACTCTATCTCCAAAAAAGTAATTTTTTTCTTTTTAAATTTTTTCATTTATTTGACCACTTTCTCAAAGTGAATATTTCCAAACTCTTTGGTGTGACATATTCTCTCTATAGTTTTACCTCCTCTGAATGTTCTGTTTAGACTCATGCAGATTTAAATCTCCATGTGGACCAGTGATTAATTCAAATTAATTAAATCAGAATTTATAGATGTGGCTTGAATGTCAAGTTTTTAAAAAAATGTGTCACATGTAAACCAGATGATTTTAGTTTACAGTTGGGCTTGATAACTGGTAATACAAATTCACATTGGTTGTCATTTAAACATATTCAGAACATATTGTAAAGTAAAAATCCAGGACACAAAATTATATTTAAAGAATAGCAAGGAACAGGGGAAGGGAGAGCATCAGGATAAATAACTAATGCATAAGGGGTTTAATACCTAGGTGATGGGTTGTTAGGTGCAGCAAACCAACATTTACCTATGTAACAAACCTGCAAGTCCTGCACATGTATTCCAGAATTAAAATAAATAAATAAATAAAAAGAATGTTAAAAAGTAATCTCCTATTTATTGAGTAGTACTACAGAATTGGGGAAAGCAATATTGTTGCTGAACAAGAGTCTTTGGGGAGAGATTTCCTGCTTTTGAATCCATTTTTTTCAAAGTACTAGCTCTGTAGTCTAGGCTATTTTATTTAAATGCTCAAAGCCTTAGTTCTTTGACTTCTTTATTGTATCCCTGTTCTATAGCAGGTCACCCAAGATACAAAAGGGAGCCCCTTTCAATCACACGTATATAATTACACATATTTTCTACTGAAAACTAGAGGAAAGAGACTATCACAAAATAAAGCAAAAGATGGATGTTAGATATATATGTCTTTGAAAGTCCTTTAGGCTTCCCCCAGTCTCTCCTGCTTCTCTATTTTGAAGAACTCTTTTCTTTGGCTTCATGGTCAATCACAATTCCTCTTGCTTTATGATACAAAGCAGTTTAACTCCCTGGCCTTTTCTCAGGTCCAGGAACTACCTTTGCCCATGCAAAGACTCTAAAACGCTCTGCTGAACAACATTTCCTTCAGCCCAGGGCCTATCCTTTAGTAGGACAGGAGAACTGGCAGAGGCAGGGACATTTTCCTCTTTTCCCACTCCTACCCTCACTAGTCTCTGAGATTAAAGGGATTAACCCACCCACACTCACCACTTACGAGAATCATGTGACGCCTTTTAGAAGACAGAGTCACAGTCTCTGCATACCAATTTTTTTTGTATGCACAAATATATATTTCTATGAAGTGCCTTATAAAATATTAATAGCATACATCTCTTGGTTGTGTGACCATAAGATTTTTATGTTTTTATGCATTCTAACATTGTTTGAATATTTTGCAATGAATGCATGTTACTATTGTAATAAAAAATAAAAGGTAAGAAAAAGCTCTCTAATCCTAACCCCTCACCTGGCCTTCAGTTCTGTATTTTCATTAGACTATCCCCCAGGCTTATAGGAATTCATAAATACGTCTGTACTTTCAAACTGGCTCCCTTTCCCACCTATTCCATTAAGCCTCCTTTCATCTTTAATTTATTTGTGCTATTGCATTAGGTCCTGGGCTCAGTGCTGTGGCCAATCTGTGAAATCTTTTATTTTCCTTCTTTTTATATGCGTTTCCATAATAAGTAATAAGAAAAGCATTATGACATTTACAAAAAATCAGTGTGAGACTTGAAGCAAAAAAATACTTTGAAGCACCAAGTAGGATAACATATGTAAAGTGTCTTTCAACTATACGTAGTTATAAAGTTACCTCTCAGTATCTGCAAGTGATTGGTTCCAGGAACCCTGTGGATACTGACGTCCACGGATGCTCTAGTCCCTCATGTAAAATGATGTATTTGCATATAAAATACACATCCTCCCATATACTTTAAATAATCTCTAGATTACTTATAATACCTGATACAATGTGGATGCTATGTGCATAATTGTTATACTGTATTTTTAATTTTATAATTTTTATTTTTAAAAATATTTTTGATCCATAGTTAGTTGAATCCACAGATGCCAAAACCAGAAATGTGGAACTTGTGGATACAAAGGGCCTACTACATTCGTTTTTAAGAGCTTTGAAGCTCTTCAAAAGCTGTGCTTAAAGTATTTAATTTTGGGAAATGTGCCCCAAAATAACTTGAAGAAAGGTGTTCATCACAGTATAGTAATAATAAAACACATCTGTGCCATGGTAGGCAGCCACAATGGTCCCACCTCCCGGTGTTCAGCCTCTCCTTGGGTGATCCTCTGCCCATGAGTGTGGGCTGGACCTAGGGACTCTCTTCTGGCAAACAGACTATGGCAAAAGTGATAGGATGTCACTTCTCTCATTACATCGCCAAAATCCTGTGGCTATCCTCTTTGTTTCCTTCTCTCTCTTTCTCTCCAAACCTTTTGCTCTGGAGAAAGCAGCTGCCATGTTGTGAGCTTGAAATCAGACCCACCTCAGACTGGAGACTGCAGCATCCGCCAACAGCTTCTTCATAGCCCAAACCACGGCAAGAATCAAAATCCACAGGAACTGTGAAACGATATATGTTTGTTGTTTTAAGCCACTAAATTTCAGTTAGTTTGTTACATGGCAAGAAATAGCAACTCTAGCCCCTAAAAAAACTACCCCTTGAACATAATACAGAAAGTATATATTAATTTTTACACTTACATCATGCAACTGAACAAGTTAATTATTCAATATTTTTGAATTGTATATCATATTTGTTATAAAAATTTGTGATGATATAGTCTATATGTTTATCATTTTATGGACTCTATGGTAATATCATCATAGTAACACATAGTAGTTTCCATAATGAGTAAGAGCTCATTCTCTGAGACTAGACTAGGTCTAAGTGAAACCCCAGCGACCTTAGGCAAATTGCTTAACTTCCCTGTAAAACTGAGAGAATAATAATGTTTACTTCACAATTTTTTTACAAGGATCAGTTCAAACAGGGAAAGTGTTTGGAATAGAGCCTAGCATACTGTAAAACTTCAACAAATGTTAACTTTTAAAAATAATCTATTTTTCGCCATTCTTCTGTTGTGGGATGTTTTAGTGGGATCTGATTTCTGCTACCTTCTAGCCTGTGCCACTAATTCTAGCTGCATACTTGCCTCTGGATTTCCTGCTGTTAGGTTTTTTCAGCCTATTTCTTTGAAACAAAGCCTCAATGTCTGACATGTCCTTGAATGACAGCACTACAGAAAGAATAGAAGAACTCTAGAGAGATCTGACTTCAAATTCAATTTTCCACCCTTGCACCCGTGGTCAAGTCACTTTCCTTTACAGTGTCTAAGTTTTCTAGGCTGCAAAATACAACTAACAGTAACTGTCTTTTAAGATTGTTGAAAGTATTAGAGATAATATATATTAAAATAATGTAAGTTAAATCTCTGGTATATGGTAGGTACTCAATAAAGAAAAACGATTACTACAAAATGTGGCTAAGCCCTTTGGATACTGCATCTTTTCCTCTGTATTAGGCTCCTTCCTACTGCCTTCAGCTGGGCTTGCCTTTTCTCCGTGCGGTATTCTTCAAAAGAAGTAGCAGAAAGGATTTATTTATTTAAAGATAGCTAATTACCCTCTCAAGTGACTTTAGCAGGCCAGATGGTCTTCATTTTAAAAATAATCACTGTTCAGAGGAAGGGGAGAATAGAATTTGTAAAGTCTGTTCTATAGTTCATAACAAGGTATGCCTTGCTTCATCTGTGCATATTTTTGAAAATACTTGAGTCTCTAGCCACAAAGATTCTGATTCAGCAGGTCTGAGATGACATTTGTGTTTTAAAAACTGTCTGAAGCAAGACATTCAAAGTAAATAAAGTTTTCAGAGCTCCTAAGAGAAGGCTTTTCTAATCTGAATGAGATGGACGAAGCTGCTGTGTCTGAAATCTTTTTGGCAATGGCTGCTTTTGGAAGAATAATTCTCCTCTCAGAGGAAGTTTGAACATGCATCACTAAAACATCATGACATGTATAGCTTTCTAAAAGAAAATGATTCTAAAATTTTATTAACAAATATTCAAGGGAGCATTATAGCCTTTAATATTAAACATACTACTTAAAGCAAACCCTAAACACTGACTGTGGAAAAAGTCTGATAGTTTTTGTTCAAATTGTTTTGGAAGGCAATATTTTACTTTAGTGGAGATCAGTGATTCTCAAACTTGAGGGAGCTTCAGAATTTCTTTGAGTGCTTACTCAGATGGCCTGACTTCACCCTCCAAGTGTCTGATTTGGGAGGTCTGGGGATGGGACCAAGAATTTGCACTTCTGAAAAATTCCCAGATAATGCTGATGTTGATGGTCTGTGGACCACACTGTCAGAACCACTGCCACAGACAAGACCTGTTAATAGTTTCCTGTTGGGGGATGATGACGAAAATCTGTATCACCTGTCAGGAAGACATTAAGAGAGGTCTACTGACAGTCTTCAGAAAAGAAGTCTCTTTTTGACTCATCTGTATTTTGTGACATGTTTAGTATAGCCTTCCTGGAGAAAGAACTAAGACAAAGGAAGAACCAAGTCTTTTCCTAAAACAAAAAAATCTAAAAAGATAGGCAAAACCTCCCAATAACACAGGTTTTTGTGCCTTTTCTAGCAGCTTTTATTACACAGTACAGATAACTAATAGAATCAACCATTTTCCAAATTGTATTGGTTTCCCTCTGTGCCGTTGAGCACGTGGGGCTCCATCACATGTCTGTCTGCTGTGTTGGGCTTGTGGTTTCTAAGGGTTCAGAATCCTCTTTGATGCTGCTTCCTGAAGAGAAAAACTGTTGTCTTGCATGTCTCTGTAAGGTAGCCCAAAGAAACAGACACAGACCTCAGCATCCAAATGCTGAGGAGCTTTTCTATTGTCAAACCTTCTTATTACCTCAGACTCTCTCCTTGACCATGTGAAGTCTGCTGAAACACAGTCATCTTTTTCTTTCTCTTTTAACTTTCATTTAAGGTTCAGGGGTACATGTGCTGCTTTATTATGTAGGTAAACTTGTGTCATGGAGGTTTGGTGTACAGATTATTTTCTCCCCCAGGTACTAAGCATAGTACCCGATAGGTGCTTTTTCAGATCCTCTCCCTCCTCTCACCCTCCTATAGGCCCCACTGTCTGTTGTTCCTCTTTATGTGTCCATGTGTTCTCATTATTTAGCTCCCACTTGTAAGTGAGAACATGCGGTATTGGTTTTTTTTTTTTTTGTTCCTGTGTTAGTTTGCTTAGGATAATGGCCTTCAGTTCTAACCGTGTTGCTGCAAAGGACAATATATTATTCTGTTTTATGGCCACAAAGTATTTCATGATGTATATGCACCACATTTTCTTTATCAGTCTACAGTTGATGGGCATTTAGGTTAATCCCATGACTTTGCTATTGGGAATGGTGCTGCAATGAACATACACGTGCATGTGTCTTTATGGCAGAATGACTTGTATTTCTTTGGGTATATACTCAATAAGGGGATTGCTGGGTCAAATGGTAATTCTGTTTTTGTTCTTTTAGGATTTGTGACACTGCTTTCTGCAATGCCTGAATTAATTTACACTCCCACAAGCAGTATATAAGCATTCCCCACAACTCACCAACATCTGTTATTTTTTTGACTTTTTATTAATAGTTATTCTAATTGGTGTGAGGTGGTATCTCATTGTGGTTTTGATTTGCATTTCTCTAAATATTAGTAATGTTGAGTATTTTGTTCATATGCTTGGTGGCTGTGTGTATGTCTTCTTTTGAAAAGTGTCTGTTCATGTCCTTTGCCTACGTTTTAATGGGGTTCTTTGCTTGTTAATTTAAGTTCCTTATAGATTCTGGATAGATCTTTATCAGATGCGTATTTTGCAAAAATTTTATCCCACTCTGTAGATTTCTGTTTATTCTGTTGATAGTTTTGGTTTCTTTTTGCTGTGCAGAAACTCTTTAATTTGATTAGATCCCATTTGTCAATTTTTGCTTTCATTGTAATTGCTTTTTGTGTCTTCCTTATGAAATCTTTGCCTGTTCCTATGTCCAGAATGATATTTCTTAGGTTATCTTCCAAGGTTTTTATAATTTTATGATTTCCATTTAAGTCTAGAATCCATCTTGAGTTGATTTTTATATATGGCGTAAGGAAAGGGTCCAGTTTCAATCTTCTGCATAAGGTTAGCTAGTTATTCCAGTACCATTTATTGAATAAGGGGTTATATTGGTCAGGGTTCTCTAGAGGGATATAACTAATAGGGTAGATGTATATAGGAAGGGGAGTTTATTAGGAAAATTGACTCACGTGATCACAAGGTGAAGTCCCATAATAGGCCATCTGCAAACTGAGGATCCAGGAAGCCAGTCCTAGTCCCAGAACCTCAAAAGTAGGGAAGCCAATAGTGCAGGCTTCAGTCTGTGTCCAAATCCTAAGAGCCCCTGGCAAATCACTGGTGTAAGTCCAAAAGTCCAGAAGTTGAAGGACTTGGAGTCTGATGTTTGAGGGCAAGAAGCATCCAGGATAGGAGAAAGCTGGAAGCCAGAAGAATTAGCCAGTCTAGTCTGCATGTTCTTCTGCTTGCTTTTATTCTGGCTATGCTGGTGGCTGATTAGATTGTGCCCACCCAGATTGAGGGTGGGTCTGCCTTTCCCAGTCCACTGACTCAAATGTTAATCTCCTTTGGCAACACCCTCACAGACACACCCAGGAATGATAGTTTGCATCCTTCAATCCAATCAAGTTGACACTCGATATTAACCATCACAGGAGTCCTTTCCCTATTGCTTGTTTTTGCCAGCTTCATTGATGATCAGATGGTTGTAGGTGTGCAGCATTATCTCTGGGCTCTCTACCCTGCTTCATTGGTATATGTGTCTGCTTTTGTACCAGTATGATGCTGTTTTGGTTACTGTAGCCCTATAGTATAGTTCGAAGTCAGGTAACATGATTCTTTCAGCTTTGTTCTTTTTGCTTAGAATTGACTTGGCTGTTCAGGCTCTTTTTTGGTTTCATATGAATTTAAAATTTTTTTTCTAGTTCTGTAAAGGATGTCACTGGGATAGTTGTAGTTTAATCTAATTAGCAAATTAGCTCACAGAGTGAGTGTTTACTACAAATAAGCAACAATATTTGTTATGGGTTAAATTATAGCCTCTACAAACATATTGAAGTCCTCACCTCTGGTACCTGTGAATGTGGCCTCATTTAGAAATAGAGTCTTGCAGATAATCAAGTTAAGATGAGTTCACTGGGGTGGTTGCTAATCCAATATGACTGATGTCCTTATACATAAAGAATTTTGGACACAGACATAGACAAATGAGTGAGGAGAACCTCATGTAGAGATAAAGGCAGAAATTGGGGTGATCCATCCACAAACCAAAGAATGCCAAAGATTACCGGGAAACCACCAGAAGCCAGGAGAGAGACAAGGGGAAGATTCTTTCATCACTTTCAGAAGGAGCTAACCCTGCAGACACACTGATGTTGGACTTCTAGCCTACAGAATGTGGGACAATGAATTTTTGTTGTTTAAGATACCCAGTTTACGGCAGCCCCTAAGAGATGAATACATGTATTATTGTAACCCATGGTATTGTTATATTTTCACTTTATTAAACTTTTCTAATTTTCTCCCTGTGGTTAGTTTTATTTAGTATTAACTGTCAGGGAGAACAGAAGGTATTTCAATAAATAGCTGTTAATGTGATTTGCTCTCCACTTTGAGTAGAGGGGAAAATATTCCGAGTAGATTTTTATTTCTGCACTTGTTTTTCTTTTATATGCATTTGCAGTCTTGGATAACACTGCTTACAAATGCTTTTTCCTAAGATGAAACCCACTTGTCAACGTATTTAGGCAGATCCAAACTTTATAGATCTCTCTTCTCAGGTCAAGAGGCAATTTCTTTTTTCAAGTCAGGCAGACATCTGATTTATTTGTCAAATGGGGAGTCAACTGTTCCAAACCACTGAAAGGTTAGTTTGTATTTTCTCACTAGAGACACTTTTTAAAGGAAACAAATTTTATCTTCAATAGGTTAATTCAGAAAAGAAATAATTATTTTTCTCTTTTTTGAGATGGAGTCTCACTCTGTCACCCAGGCTGGAGTGCAGTGGTGTGAAATCAGCTCACTGCAAACTTAGCCTCCCCAGTTCACGTAATTCTCCTGCCTCAGCCTCCCAAAGAGCTGGGACTACAGGTGCCCACCACCACGCCCGGCTAATTTTTTTTTTTTAAATATTTTTAGTAGAGATGGGGTTTCACCGTGTTAGCCAGGATGGTCTTGATCTCCTGACCTCATGATCTGCCCACCTCGGTCTTCCAAAGTGCTGGGATTATGGATGTGAGCCACCATACCCGGCCAAGATTTTTAAAAATGTCATTTTTCAAAATGAGAAGAAAGGCAGAATAAGGAAAAAAAGGAAGGCTTCCATCATGTGAAAATGTAGGACAAGGCTTCTGTGCTTTACCCACCAAAATTCATCCCTCTCTCTCCCACATTTATCTCATTTTCCCCTACCCTCATACTCTAATAGCACTATGACCTAAAGATCAGAATACAAACAGTCTTATAAAGAGCAGTATCTTACTTTTCTTTAATAAAGACCCAAATAATAGAAAACAAAGTTTCCAAACTGTTTTGGAGTTCTGAAGCCTTCCAAAATTATTGTATGAGTACTGCTATGTGAGAGCAATATCCAGAAGCCCTGGGCTCTGAGACAAATTAAATATATTTATCATGACCGTATTTTCTGTGCAGTAAGTACCAAAAAACTCTCACCAAACCTGGCAATTCCTTCAGAACATTTTAAGACCCACTGGTATAATAATAGCATTCTCCAAAGAGTAATCTTGCTGTGTTCCTTATTAATTCTCACCTCAGGTGAAGATGACACATTTTTGGAACTGAAGATGAGGTGAAAGGCATACAGAGATTTGTTGCCTGGAATACTGGATTGTGGGATGAGACTTGGCTTCTGGTTTTCTGAGAGCTACACATCCTTTTGGCTCTGAGGTTCTCATCTATCTGCCATGTCTAAAATTTTCTTCAACAATCTGTCTGGCATGTGACAAGTTTTCTCAAGGTCATGTCTTGCCTAAAAAAATCACTTCATTGATTCCTCTTTGCTTACACTTCTATGTGCAAGCAGAAAGTAAAACGATGCAGAGAGAAAAACATTTGTCACTTTTGATTTTGAATTGTGTGAAATGCCTTGGAACTTTCTGCCATAGATAAATCCATAAATTGGGTTTAAAAAATCCTGACTTGAAACATTTCGCTTCCAGGCCTTTCTCTCATCTCTCTGTACAGTCCTCCTTTTCTCTAAACCGCTAACCTTATAGACCAATGTCAGCGACCCTGGCCTCCAGTTTTGTAATGGTCAGATCAAGATTTCTAGATACCCTCCAGTTTCCTGGTCATTCTTCGTCAGTATCTATAGCATAGCTTTAGGCATCTGTGTAAGTAATTTTTCATCCTGACTCACACAAAGTATTGTCCCTTTTCCTGATGACCGCAGTGATGTGTTTTCTTGAATTTCAGAGGAGCTGGATATTGTAGATGTCCCAGAAGATCATCAGTCCTTTCAAAAGGATAGCAAAAGAAAATCAAGTAAAATCACCTGGGTTACTGTCATGCCCCACCCTGTCTGCAACAATAATTGTTAAATCTTCTTGAGCCAACAATGGCAACTGCATATGATTACACTTAATTGGAACTCCCGGCCACAAAGACCACACATTATCTTCAAATTTTACCATCGTATTGTTTTCATGCAGAGAATATACTAGGGAATATGTATTGAAATTAATTATCTGTTTTCTATCTTCTCTGTTCATCAAGACATAAAAATGACATGATTTTACTTTCTAAATGAGAGATCATAATCATAAGTAAATTTCAAAGAAAATCAAATAAGACCACAAAATCCTATAGAACAGTTGCTCTGTACTATTTTATTTTGTGCATTTGATATGCTGTTTTGAGAAATCTCCTGAGAGTCTTTCTGGTATATTGCTTTGCCTCTCACAAAGGAAGCTTTGTTTGTTTGTTTTCACTGAAAGGTAGGCACAAGGGCAAAAATTTAATTTAAAATGACATTGCCTGATATGTATTGAAAAATTATTCATTTTTCATCTTCAGTTTTGAAAAGGCTTATCCTAAGAAACTTGCCTATTATATATTCTTACTTTTTCAGTTTTAGAGAGCAGACTAGCTCTGTTATCACAATAAGATAAATGTGTACAGGTACCTTGGGATATATTACTAATTTGATTTGTTAAATTGACGGTACTTCAAACCTGCAGGACAGAAGGGTCTTGCTTAGCTATTCAGTAGGAAAGGGTCTTACTTTTTTACTCCCTGAGAGGTAGAAAAACAGTAATCACTGCTTTCAAGGCAGTTAGAAGTGAGAAGTTGAGTCAAATAGTGACTTCAGGAATAATACAATTATTATTCTTCTTCTTATTATTATTATTTTTAATGATAATGGGACTGTTTTATGCCCCCCCATAAACTTTATTGGGTATAACTCACATGTAGTAAAATTTGCCAACCATAAGTGTACAGTTTCATAATTGTATGCAGAATTAGTTTGCTAGGGTTGCCATAACAAATTACCATAGGCTAGGAAGCTTAAACAACAGAAATCTATTGTCTTAGAGTTCTGGAGGTTAGAAGTTTAAGATCAAGGACAAGCAGGTTGGTTTTCTGAAGGTTGCAGGGGAAGGATCTCTTCTTCTTGGTTTTTTATATGACCTTTTTCTCCTTGTGTCTTCACACTGTCTTCCATCTATGTCTATGTCCAAACTTCCTCTTCTTATAAGGACACTAATCATTTTGGATTAAAGTCCTCCCTAATGAACTAATTTTAACTTAATTACCTTAGTTCCTCTTAATAACCTTAGTTACCACTTTCAAGACCCTTTCTCCAAACATGGTCATGTTTTAAGGTACTGGGGATTAGGACTTCAACATGTAAATTTTAATGGGGACTGATATGGTTTGGTTCCATGGCCCCACCCAAATCTCATGTTAAATTGTAATCCTGAATGTTGGAGGAGGGGCCTGATAGGAAGTGACTGGATCATGGTGGCCGACTTCCCTCTTGCCATTCTCATGATAGTGAGTGAGTTCTCACGAGATCTGGTTGTTTAAATGTGTGTAGCACTTCCTTGTTCACTCTCTCTCTCTCTTGCTCTGCCATGTGAAGATGTGCCTGCTTCCCCTTCACTTTTCCATGATTGTAAGTTTCCTGAGGCCATCCCAGCCATGCTTCCTGTACAGCCTGTGAAACTGAGTGAATTAAAACTTTTTTCTTCATAAATTACCCAGTTTCAGGTAGTTCCTTATAGCAATATGAGAACATACTAATACAGGGACACAATTCAGCCTATAACATATGCAATCATGTAAAAACTACTACCACAAACATAAAGTGCAGTTCTATCACCCTAGAAAGTTTTCTCTGCCCTTCTTCAATGAATCTCCTCTCATGATTCCCAACCCAGGCAACCACCAATCTGCTTTCTGTCACTATAGTTTTGCCTTTATAGATGTTCTATATATTGAATTAAATGTTATGTAGTCTTTTGTGTTTGATTTTTTTCCACTTTGCATGTTTTTGAGACTCACTTATGTTGTTATATGTATTAACATTTTATTCCTTTTTATTGCTAAGTAGTATTCTATATCATACCATAATTTGTTTATGCATTCATTGATTGATCAGTATTTGGGTTGCTTCAAGATTTTGGCTTTTGTAAATAAGGCTGCTGTGAACCCTCACATGGTAGTCTTTGTATGGACTTTGTTTTTATTTCTGAATGAACCATAAAGCAGTGGGATTGTTAGGTCATATTGTAAGTATATTTAACTTTATAAGATACTAACATACTGTTTTTAAGTTTTTCAAACATTTCAAAAAAATATACCATTTTACATTCCCACTAGCAGTGTATGAGATTCAGTTTCTCTGCGTCCTGTCCAGCATTTGGTGTTATTAGCATTCAGCCATTCTAGGTGTATAGTAATAGCTCCTTGTGATTTTAATTTGCATTTTTCTAATGGCTAATAATAAAATTCTTTCATGTGCTTTTTTGCCATCTGCATGTTCTCTTTGGTGAAATATCTCTTCATGTCTTTGCCTTTTACTGATTAGATTTTTTTTTTTCCTGTTGAATTCCGAGAGTTCTTTTTGTGTTCTAAGTATCAGTCCTTTTTCAGATATGTGGTTTTCAAATATCTTTTCTGAGTCTGCCTTGTCTTTTCATTCTTTTCACTGAGGTTTTCTCAAATCAAAAGCTTTTAATTTTGATGAGGTCCAGTGTATCCATTTTTTTTTCTTTTGTGACTCACACTTTTTGTTTCAAGTCTAAGGACTGATTGCCTAGCATTAGATCTAACAGATTTTCTCTATAATTTTTTCGAACAGTTTTATAATTTTATATTTCACATCAAAGTTTATGATCCATTTGAGTTAGTATTTGTAAAAGATTTGATATTTACGTGGGAGTTAATTTTTTGTCTGTAGAAGGCCAATCCCACACTGTCATAATTACTATTATTTTAATAATAATATGTCTTGACAGAAGGTAGAGTTATTCTTTCTCCCATTTTATTCTTCTTTTTCAAGACTATTTTAGCTGTTCTAGGTTCTGTGCCTTTCCATATAGATTTTAGAACATGCAACTTTCTTGTAACAAAAATATTTTATCATGACATATGTCAAGCATACGGTAGTATAGATAATGCATAAATGTAAGAGTTAAAGAATGATGAAAAACTCAAATCACCTGTTTAAGCGATGAAATATTATAAGTACTCTTCAAGTTGTATGCCCTTCTCAATTATACTTCTCCTCCAATACTTTTAAATTGTAGTTGAAATGTTCTTTTGCTTTTCCTTCTATCTTTACTATCTTACAGCACACCAAAATTATGCATATTTTAATTTTGTCTGGTTTGATCTGCATGTAAATTATATCATCCTACACATATTTTTCTAAGTTTCTTTGTTTATTCTACATTTTGGTTTAGAGATCCACCACTATTAATGCATACAGCTTTTGCTTATTAATTCTTTAAGCATAATAGAACCTCACCATGTGAATATTACACAATTTGTTGATCTAATCATTTGATGGTGATCATTTGAATTATTTCTTAATTTTTTCCTTTATAAAAATGAGGCTATTGAGATTTTATATATAGTGTTCATATGAAAGAAAAATTTCTAAAGCTTATACCTGAGTGAACTAACTGTGTCATAAGGTAGGCACTTCTTCAATTTTACTACATATTAATCTAATTTATATTCCAAAGTATAGGGGAGTTCCTATTGCATGTAACTTGTTTTTTTCTTAAAATATATCATATAGGTCTTTTGATTCCTTCTAAAGGCTATAAAACATTCCATTAAGTCAATGTTTATATAGCAAGGGAGTCAGCCACCATCTTGCATCTGGCAATAACTCAAGGACAAGCAGGGAAGTGAGAAAACTTCATGGTGAACCAAAGGGAAGAACTTCTGTATGCTCTGATTGGAAATTGTAGGCATGGAGAAACTGGAAACAGTTAACTAGAAGCATGATATGTACGGCTGGTTTGGAGAGCATATTTTACTTTCCCTCTTTCATACTGAGTTGGAAGAAGAAACAAAATGTAGGGAAGGTGGCAGTCATTTACCAAGTTCTGACCATTCTCAGCTGATGTTTGGGGAGGTGGGCGTTTGTCTTCCTGAACAGTTGTTGCAGATGTTATAGCTCAGAGTTCTATTGTCATGTATGATCCGGAAAGTGTCTGTTTGTATATTCAGCATCTCATACAACATATTAAACCATTCTCCTTTTCAAGGACATTTACATATTTTTGCATGTTTTTGCTATTATAAACAAATGCAAGTATTTCAACTTGATAAAATAAATATCTAAATCAACAGATAGGCATTTTTTTTTTGGTTTCACCAGATTTTCGTTGTTTTTCTGTTGGTTTGTTCGTGTGCTTTTTACCTCAGGCATGAAGTGTTGCATTCAGTTTGTATCACATGTACCCAAGGCTAAAAGGAGACCCAAAACTCTATAATGAACAGTTAAATAGATGAAGTTATTTAGATAAGAGCAAAGAAGGATCATTGGAGAAGCCATGCTTATCTCTAAATGCACTTTTTTTTGTTTTTTTTTTAAAAAAAACCTTTTCTGCATACAAAAAAAGAGAAAAGAGAAATTTTATCTATATTCCCATCACCTAAAGACAAGCATGGTTTACATAACTTTTAAAAAATAGTCTTTTCAGGATTACTGTTCACACATAATCTTTTAAAATATTCTTGCATTTTATTAATCTTTCTAATTTTCCCTCTCTAGCACTTGTTGTTACTTTAGAAATGTTTTCTGATAGAAAGGGAGAGGAAATTAATATGTTTTGTGTAATCTCCATCTCTTTCACAGTTAGTGAGGTTGAATCAACAGATATGTTTAATGTGTCCTCAAAACTGTCATTCTACTTACCTAATTGTGCAACTGTGCAACTTCATTTTAGATAGGTGTTTGAGATTGTTCTTTTCTTTCAAAATAGCAATTGATGAAGACAAAGCTCAATTTATTCTAACGATTTATTAATATGTAATGGGACAATTTATAATTGAAGAAGAAAGTCGAGGGCACACAGAGCATCCATAAAGCTGATGAAAAGATTACATCAGTTAGGTTGTATTTCATGGGCGACTTCTTCTGTCTTATCTCACTATGGAAGAGCTTTGGAAGTAAGAAGGCTTTATAATCCAGTTAGAAACAATATACATATTTTTTGCTAATAGTACAAAATGAAATACCTGAAGTAAGAGGTAAAGGAATAAACAGATAGTTTAGTCACAATTAAGGGAATAAGTATTGGAGGAAATGAGAAAGAAGATAGAAGCCAGAGATAAAGCGGCTTTAAAATACAGAAAAAAAAAAAAAAAAAAAAAGGAATGGAATGGAGTCGTATCTGGGGAACCATCCCCCAATATTTCAATGTAGGTTCTTTCTGTTTTCCCTAAGTGTCGGCTGGTCTGAGAAATAAAGAGAAAGAGTACAAAGAGAGAAATTTTACAGCTGGGTCTCTGGGGTTGTCATCACGTGTTGGTAGGACCCTGATGGCAACCTCGAGCTGTAAAACCACCAAGTTTTTATTAGGGATTTTAGAAGGGGAGGGTGTGTACAAACAGGGAGTAAGTCACAAAGATCACATGCTTCAAAGGGCAATAAAGATCACAAGACAAGGCAAAATTGGAATTACTGATGAGGTTCTACGTCCCACTATGCACGCATTGTCTTGATAAACATCTTAACAGGAAACGGGGTTTGAGAGCAGACAACCAGTCTGACTAGAATTTACCAGGCTGGAATTTCCCAATCCTAGTAAGCCTGAGGGTACTGCAGGAGACCAGGGCATATTTCAGTCCTTATCTCAACTGCATAAGACAGATACTCCCAGAGTGGCCGTTCATAGACCTCCCCCTGGGAATGCATTCCTTCCCCAGGGCTATTCCTTGCTGGGAAAAGAATTCATCGATATTTTTCCTACAGGCACATCTGTCTGTAGGCTTTCTGCAAGAAGAAAAATATGGCTCTATTCTGCCCGACCCTGCAGGCAGTCAGACCTTATGGTTATCTTTCCTTGTTCCCTGAAAATTGCTGTTATTCCGTTCTTTTTTCAGGGTGCACTGATTTCATATTGTTCAAACACACATGTTTTACAAACAATTTGTATAGTTAATGCAATCATCACAGGGTCCTGAGGTGACACACATCCTCAGCTTATGAAGATGATGGGATTAAGAGATTAAAACAGGTGTAAGAAATTATAAAAATATTAATTTGGGGAACTGATAAATGCCCATGAAATCTTCATAATTTATGTTCTTCTGCTTCAGCTTCAGCCGGTCCCTCCGTTCAGGGTCCCTGACTTCCCGCAACAGAATGGAGTGTAAAAATTGGAAAGAGTGCAAGTAATTTTTTTGAAAAAAGTGTGATACAATTTAAAAACATCTTTGAGTGCCTACTTTTTGCTGTGGGAGGTATTAAGAAAATAGTGTATTAGAGGTTCGAATCTCAGAAAACCTACAATGTGTATCATATAGGAAATATTTTGATGCAAGTAAATGAAAACCAAGTCAAACTGGATTAAAAAATAAGAAAATTTGTTCTCTCATGTGATTGCAAAGCCTATAGGACACGTGTGCTTCAGGGTGGCTTTGTCACAGTGGTTCAGCAAAGCCAACAATCTGGGAACTGTTTTTGTTTTTTGTTTTCTCTTCACTTCACCCTTTGTAGTGTCAGATTCATTGTAAGGTTGTGTTCTCTCTAGGATCAGCTTCTATTTCTGCCAATAGCTCCCAGAATTGCTTGAATAGAGACTTGAGTTTCACCTTTATGGAGGAACTTTGGTTCATATGTCCATGTGTAAACCAGTGGCTCTGGCAAAGGTGATGGGAATGTATTACTTGTCTAGACCAATTAGGGCTCACATCTGAAGTTCTTGAGTAAGAACAATCCCAGCTAGATATCATGGTTGTTCCACAATGAGGGAGGATGTGCTCTTAAAGAAAAATCTGGACGCTATCAAAAAAGAGGAAGGGAGGATTAACTCAGGCTGTGTTAGCAATTAAGAAATGTCCACTATACAAATCTGGTTGGGAGCAGTAGTCAAGTATGCACCGAACTCCAACATAAGGGAGAATGTAGTAAATGCTATTAAATAAAAAGAGTATGTATAGGAGTGGTATACATTTAAATGAGGCTGTTTGTGCTTGAATTTCTTTCTTTCTTTCTTTATATAGAGTTCTAGTCCAAAATGTCATTGCTTGAATTTCATCAAAGAAAGCTTTTATGCCCTTTGTGTGATTTACTTAGTATTTACCATTGTTAAAAGACAATTTTCAAAAGTGAGTAAAATCATGACTCCTTACAGATATAAAAACAAACACAAGTTAAAGATTTTATTTAACTTATTAAATGAGGAAACCACTGAGGTGTTACAATCAGTTCAAAGAAAAAAATCCAAAGAGCAGAAACTTATTATTTAGAGTAAATGAATGTTGACATGAATGTGCAAAGGCAGGCAAAACTAGATTAGGAAGTCAGTTGAACCTCTACCTGAAGGTGAAATTTGCATGTCTACAGACAATAATTATTTTCTATTGCTATCAGTTATTTATTTATTTTTAATTTTTTAATTATTATTATTATACTTTAAGTTCTAGGGTACATGTGCATAACGTGCAGGTTTGTTACAAATGTATACTTGTGCCATGTTGCTGTGCTGCACCCATCAACTCGTCAGCACCTATCAACTTGTCATTTACATCAGGTATAACTCCCAATGCAATCCCTCCCCTCTCCCCCCTCCCCATGATAGGCCCCGGTGTGTGATGTTTCCCTTCCCGAGTCCAAGTGATCTCATTGTTCAGTTCCCACCTATGAGTGAGAACATGCGGTGTTTGGTTTTCTGTTCTTGTGATAGTTTGCTAAGAATGATGGTTTCCAGCTACATCCATGTCCCTACAAAGGACACAAACTCATCCTTTTTGATGGCTGCATAGTATTCCATGGTGTATATTGGCCACATTTTCTTAATCCAGTCTGTCACTGATGGACATTTGGGTTGATTCCAAGTCTTTGCTATTGTGAATACTGCTGCAATAAACATACGTGTGCATGTGTCTTTATAGCAGCATAATTTATAATCCTTTGGGTATATACCCAGTAATGGGATGGCTGGGTCATATGGTACATCTAGTTCTAGATCCTTGAGGAATCGCCATACTGTTTTCCATAATGGTTGAACTAGTTTACAATCTCACCAACAGTGTAAAAGTGTTCCTATTTCTCCACATCCTCTCCAGCACCTGTTGTTTCCTGACTTTTTAATGATCGCCATTCTAACTGGTGTGAGATGGTATCTCATTGTGGTTTTGATTTGCATTTGTCTGATGGCCAGTGATGATGAGCATTTTTTCACATGTCTGTTGGCTGTATGAATGTCTTCTTTTGAGAAATGTCTGTTAAAATACCTAGGAATCCAACTTCCAAGGGATGTAAAGGACCTCTTCAAGGAGAACTACAAACCACTGCTCAGTGAAATAAAAGAGGACACAAACAAATGGAAGAACATACCATGCTCATGGATAGGAAGAATCAATATCGTGAAAATGGCCATACTGCCCAAGGTTATTTATTGATTCAATGCCGTCCCCATCAAGCTACCAATGAGTTTCTTCAAAGAATTGGAAAAAACTGCTTTAAAGTTCATATGGAACCAAAAAGGAGCCCGCATCTCCAAGACAATCCTAAGTCAAAAGAACAAAGCTGGAGGCATCATGCTACCTGACTTCAAACTATACTATAAGGCTACAGTAACCAAAACAGCATGGTACTGGTACCAAAACAGAGATATAGACCAATGGAACAGAACAGAGTCCTCAAAAATAATACCACACATCTACAGCCATCTGATCTTTGACAAACCTGAGAGAAACAAGAAATGGGGAAAGGATTCCCTATTTAATAAATGGTGCTGGGAAAATTGGCTAGCCATAAGTAGAAAGCTGAAAATGGATCCTTTCCTTACTTCTTATATGAAAATTAATTCAAGATGGATTAGAGACTTAAATGTTAGACTTAATACCATAAAAACCCTAGAGGAAAACCTAGGTAGTACCATTCAGGACATAGGCATGGGCAAAGACTTCATGTCTAAAACACCAAAAGCAACGGCAGCAAAAGCCAAAATTGACAAATGGGATCTCATTAAACTAAAGAGCTTCTGCACAGCAAAAGAAACTACCATCAGAGTGAACAGGCAACCTACAGAATGGGAGAAAATTTTTGCAATCTACTCATCTGACAAAGGGCTAATATCCAGAACCACAAAGAACTCAAACAAATTTACAAGAAAAAAACAAACAACCCCATCAAAAAGTGGGCAAAGGATATGCTATCAGTTATTGATAGCTTACAAGAGTTGCAAAATAGCTCCCATAGACTCACAGCCAGATAAAACAGAAAGGTGAGCTATAGACAATGCATAGTTTTCTGCTGAAACATACAGTTTCCTTACACTATATTATGACTAACTACATATGGAAGTTAAATAAACAAAAATATCTATCACCTTCTTGAAAGGATGGGGAGTACATTCAATAGGTCTTCTCCCCCCCCAATTATGGATGAAGATTCTAATGTAAATATTACAGCATGAGGTTTTTAATTTTTTTCAACAGAAGACACATTCCTTTATTTTCATGACATAATAATAAATGATACTATTTTGATTTCATTTTAAATGTCAAATTTCTATCCTTTTGCTGATTCCTTTCACTCCAGAACTTGCAGCAAATAGTTTAGCATTAGTTCTTCTGTGCATCTCTTTTGTTTATTTGTTATTTGTCCAAGTGAAGGGCAAAGTGGCATACCACTTAAAAGGCATTTGGAACAGAATTTAAAAGGCAACAAGACAACACAGGGGCAAGAATTAATGAGAGCAATCATCACTAGCACAATTACCAGAGTATTTTTTTGAAAATTAAGTACAAAAATGGAAAGTAACAAATATATTTATAATAAAAGTTTAAAGAAATCCCCACAAGCTTAGTGCTAAATCAATGGAATGTAAAGAATAAATCACTTCTCTATAGAGGTCATTAGGTTTGTCTGTAGCTTTGAAATAAAAGTGTTGAATTGAAGCAAAAGAAATAGAATCCAGAGTTCAGAAATGTTAACTAACTGTACTGCAGAAAGATGGTTATTAGAGACCTTAAGGAAGTTGTGTCTCTAGAGGAGCCCTGTGGGTGAAATTCCATTCCACCCACTCCGTCCTTCTTAATACTTGTCTACAAAGAAGTTCCCAGATTATTTGCTGCTACCAGAGAGAGACTCAACCAGAGTAGGTGTTGTTTTCTATGCTCCCATCTCCGTGACGTACGGGGAAGAAAAAGAACAGAAATGTGTTTTATTTCTCGATAATGGGGGGAAAACAGAGCTCTTTAATTGAACAAATAAAATTAGGGAGTTTAAATAATTCTCTTCCAAAAAGAACACTGCCCTTTAAAATCTGCCTTTGCTGAAGAAGTAAGTGTAAATACTTCCATTCCATTTTTCAAGGCGTAAAACTCTTACATACCCCAAATAATTCAAATTTAAAGAGAAATGTCAGAAAGGGCCTGAATACCTGTTTGAACCTAGACCCAGTATCTTAGGCAACCCAAACACAGCTCACAGCTAAAGAGGATTCTGAACAGACACTCTAATTACAGTATTTTATCTTTTTCCAGACATAGATTTTTTTTCTTGGGAATGTTAATATTTCCTGCTACATTAAGCTTTTGTGTCCTGCCAACTATAATTTCAGTTCAAGTGGAATTGCTGGTGTACTTTGTTCCTAACTAATCCCAAGAGAGGCTGGGGAACTGGGAAGATGACCAGCCCTCAGTTCCGTCTATCAGCCACTATCTCAGAAATTTCCCTAAAGTGCCAGTTTATGCTGTGGAAAAGCAGAAGTAACCTTATCTCTAAAATTATGTGGGCTTCCCCCAACCCCCATTTGTTTCTGTAAAAATTTCAGACTGATTGGAAAGTCACCACAAAATATACTTTTACATTGATACAGTTGATGTTCCAGACTTCGCCAAACTCAATTCAATTTTTCTGCAGGGTGCCAAAGACTCAAGAGTGGATGAGCCCACAAGGTCTCTGCTGTTCATATGCCTCCTGAATTGGAAACAGCTGTTACCTTGACTTAAACACAGAATAAATCAACGTATGTTACCTAGAGTTGCTCTTTACATTTTAACAGAGACAGGTACTTTTTCACCTGTAATTTCTTTCAGCTCACATTTTTAAAGTACATTATCACTAAAGTAGTAAAATAAGTGAAAGAGAAGGATGATTAAATAGAAGTATGTTATATATTTTTTCAATACAAAAATTTATTTTTTTTGACTTGCTTGAATAAATGTTTTAGTGATATTCTTTATGTTTTTATAAACATTTTCATGTTTGATGGTGAGCCTAAAAAGGAGATATAATTTTTCCAAAACAATGAATGAATATCAACAAGCATTAGTTATTTCAAAAAGTATAAATGTTGTGCCTTAATTAGATTAAAATTTTCTCAATTAGTTTATAATTATAACATTTGGCTTTGCCAGAAGGGAGAATAAATTAATTATGTTAGGCCAATATACTTGAAAAGTTTCCACAAAAGTCAAGCTAAACAAATGTTTTTATTTATTTTCAATTTAATTAAGAGAAATCCTTATGTTTCACTTTTGGCAGATTATCATTGGATCAAGAAGCAAGTGAATAATTAATTTGAATTATTCTTTCTATTTCTTTAATAAAGTAAGTAAGGTTTACTTATCTAATCACTTATTAAGAATGAAGCCCAATCTTCTGTCCTAAAATCTATGTCTTCCATGGGAAGTCTTTCCTGAAATAAATGCATTTCTTCTAACCAATACTATTGCAAGATTAACTAATTTTATTTCTATTTTTCTTCTCTCTTCCTTTCCCTCTCTCTGTCTCTCACTCACTGATACACACAGGCACACACACCCCCCCCCACACACCCCTCAATTATATATTTAAAATTTTACAAAGTTGAAATAATTTCTTATTTTAGAGCACTATGTATAGCTTATAAGAAACCTGGTAGCCTCTAGGATTTATCTCTGATAACAGTGTTATATTGGTTTTGGTATTTAGTATAGTTGGGGAATGAGATATTTGATTAATCAAATATTCTTCTTTGTAGAAAGTGAACACAGGATATATAGAAAATGAAGCCTGTCAACACCAAAGCTTGTCTTCTCAGTCAAATTGTCTCTCTTCTCCAAAATTGCTTTTCCAGGGCCCTAGACTCAGGGACTTGCACTTAACTTTGATTTTTCTTTTACTTTTACTTTTACTTTTGCTTCCAGTCTGTCAGTATGTCATGACTCTTTATCTGTATATCTCTTGGATTAAACTTTCTTCCTTATCTCACTACAATAATCCCTTCATACCTGAAATAATTATCTATAAAATTATAGTAAAAGTAGCTTCCCTACTTGTTCTCCTCTGGTATTCTGTTGCAATCTCCTTCTCCCTGTCAAATAAATTAAAATTCTTGACACTGCTTTGAGGCTTGTACACTTATCTGGCCTTATTGTTCTTATGTGGGTTTGTGACTGAGGTACCCTTCTGACAGCTCAGGGTCTTATGCTAGGGTGATTATGATTCCAGATGCATGGCTGTAGCAATGAGAATAACTTTATGCAAAGAGGCTTTTTATGTTAACAGAAATAGAGTCAATAAGATGTGACCTGTGTGGACAAAAGGTTAGATGCAGACTTGATGCTGCACAGAGGAGGCAGCAGTGAGAGATGATGCTGTGATCTTAGGGAAGTTACTAAACCCTCCTGGGTTGCTGGAGAATTAGACGGAATAACGCAGTAAAACACTGGCAACCATGCCTGGTGCATAGGATGCACTAGTAGTGGTTATTTAACATTTGTATCCACTTTTACTGATGAAGGAAATGAAGTACAGAGATATGTACATTTGGATTGTCTTAATTTCTCTTTCCCACAACATTAGAGACCCCCTGACACTTAAGTTCCCTTTTTGGCTGATTTTTGTATAAAGTACAGTGTCTACACCTCTCATAATGCTGTTGGCAGAGTTTGCTTTTTGAAATCATGCTCAAGTTGATGCAGAACGAAGTTGTATGCATGTTTGTAAAATCTGATCAACTCCTGTATTTTGAAAGATACGAATATAAGCTGTAAATATAGGATGATTTTACAAAAGCAAGGTGTTTATTTGGCCAGAGTAACCAGTATCCATGATAACAGTGGAAGAACATAATTTATATTCATAAAACATCCTTTAAGCTACTAAAATATTTCATTTGTGGATAATATTATTTAGCGTTAAGTTTGGGCAAGAGGTGAAAGTATATTCAATTTCATATATAAAGTATTCTGTTGTTACTTCAAGGCTTTGTTTTATAATATTAACAACTGAAATATGTTTGTAATGTTAACAATTTGAAATTAAGTGCACAAAAAGGAGACACTGTTCCCTCTACCAAATGGTATAGAAAAGAATACAAATGTGCTGTCAATATTGGAAGTGAGGAGGCAGATGCTAAGTAACAAGTTATTAAACGTATTTTCCCTGAAGAAGAATAATTCATCTATGCAGAAAACTACCTTGGAAAGCAGTTTTAAACAGAATGAGAATCACACCAACTTCATTTGCTAAAAATAACGCATGAATCTTTCTTCAAATATTTTCTTTCTATTATGAAGTCTGCATCTTGAAGTAATGTAAAATAAAAAAAGCTTTTCATGTGTGTTCTTTTGTTTTCATAAAGCTTTGTCCGTCTGTATACTAATTGCAGATTGGGAAACTAAACTTCTGAGAAAATGTCTCAATGGAGACCTTGGGAAAGATTTCATAACTTACTCAGGTAGAGCAAGGATAAAACACCCAACTTTTACTTAGGTGCATTTTCTAATACTTTGAACTGCATGTATGTATGTATGTATGTATGTACAGGTATACCTTGGAGATATTGCAGGTTTTGTTCTAGACCACTGCACTAAAGCAAATATCGCAATCAAGTGAGTCACATAAAATTTTTGGTTTTCCAGTGCATGTAACTATACCAAACTTTATACCATACTAAAGCCTATTATGTGTGTAAAAGTATTATATCTAAAAATAATGTATATACTTTATTTTAATGCTAATAATCTTCTGAGCCCTCAGCAAGTCTTGATCTTTTTGCTGGTGGAGAATCTTGCCTTGATGTTGATGGCTGCTGACTAATCCGGGTGGTGGTTGCTGAAGCTTAGGGTGGCAATTTTTAAAAAGAAGACAACAGTGAAGTTTGCCACATTGACAGACTCTTCCTTGTGTGAAAGATCTCTATGTAGCAGGCAATGCTGTTTGATATAATTTTATCCTCAGCAGAATTTCTTTCAAAATTGGAGTCAATCCTTTCAAACTTTGCTTGTGCCTTATCAACCAAGCTTATGTGATATTCTAAATCCTTTGTTGTCATTTCAGCAATGTTCAAAGCATCTTTACGAGGAGCAGATCCATCTCAAGAAACCACTTTCTTTGTTCATTCATAAGAATTAGCTCCTCATTCGTTCAAGTTCAATCATGAGATTGCAACAATTCAGTCATCTTTAGGCTCTACTTTTAATTCTAGTTCTTTTGCTATTTCCACCACATCTGCAGTTACTTCCTCCACTGACATCATGAACCCCTCAAAGCCATCCATGAGAGTTGGAATAAACTTCTTCTAAATTCCTGTTAATATTGCTATTTTGATCTCCTCCCATGAACTACAATTGTTAATAATATTTAGAATAGTGAATTCTTTCTAAAAGATCTTAAATTTACTTTTCCAAGATCCATCACAAGAATCACTGTCTATGGCAACTATGGCTTTACAAAATGTATTTCTTAAGTAACAAGACTTGAAAGTTGGAATTACTCCTTGACCCATAGGCTGCAGAATCACTTGTATTAGCAGGCATGAAAACAGCATTTATCTTCCTGTGCATCTCTGTCAGAACTCTTGGGTGGCCAGGTGCATTGTTAATGAGCACCAGCATTTTGTAAGGAATCTTTTCTTTTTCTTTCTCTCTTTTTTTTCCTGAGGAGTAGATCTCAATAGTGGGCTTAAAACATTCACTAAACCATGGTGTAAACAGATTTGCTGTCATCCAGGCTTTGTTGTCTCATTTATAAAGCACAGGCAGAATAGAGTTAGCATCATTCTTAATGGCCCTACCATTTTCTTTTTTCTTTTTTTTTTCTTTTTGAGATGGTATCTCCCTCTGTTGCCCAGTCTGGAGTGCAGTGGCATGATCTTGGCTCACTGCAGCTTCCGCCTCCCGAGTTCAAGCAATTCTCCTGCCTCAGCCTCCCAAGTAGCTGGGATTACAGGCACACACCACCATGCCAGCTATTTTTTTCTGTATTTTTAGTAGAGATGGGATTTCACTATGTTGACCAGGCTGGTCTCGAACTCCTTACCTCAAGTGATCCACCCACCTCAGCCTCCCAAAGTGCTGGGATTACAGGCATGAGACCATGCCTGGCTGGCCCTACCATTTTCATAATGGTAAACGTGCACTAACTTGAACTTCAAGTTAGCTGCTACATTAGTTCCTAACAAGAGAGTAAGCCTGTTGTTTGAAGCATTGAAGCTAGGCATTGATTTCTTCTCCCTAGCTATGGAAGCCCTAGATTGCATCTTCTTCCAACATCAGACTGTTTTATCTTCATTGAAAATCTGTTTATGTAGCCACCTTCATCTATTATTTTAGATCTTCTGAATAAACTTGCAGTTTCTCCATCAGCACTTGCTGCTTCACCTTGCAATTTATGTTACAGAGACAGCTTGTTTCCTTAAACCTCATGAACCAGCTCCTGCTAGCTTCAAACTTACCTTCTGCAGCTTCCTCACCTCTCAACCTTCCATAGAATCGAAGAGAGGGGTTTGCTCTGCATTAGGCTTTGGCTTAAGGGAATGTTGTGGTTGGTTTGATCTCCTATCCAGACCGCTAAAACTTTCTCCATATCAGCAATAAGGCTGTTTCACTAGTGAAAAAAAAAGTTTTTACTTTGCATTCATGACTTAGATAACTGTTTGGTGAAAGAGGCCTAGCTTTCAGCCTGTTTTGGCTTTTGACATGCCTTTCTCACTAAGTTTAATAATTTTTAGCCCCTGACTTAAACTGAGAGATGTGGGATTCCTACTTTCACTTGAACACTTAGAGGTCATTGTAGGGTTATTAATTAACCTGATTTCAATATTGTTTTTCTCAGGGAATAGAGAGGCCAAAGGAGAGACAGAGAAATGGGGAATGGCTAGTTGGTACAATAGTCGGACCAAACGCAACACTTAACTACGTTTGCTATCTTATATAGGCACAGTTCATGGCACCCTCAAAACAATTACAATAGTAACATCTAAAATTCACTAATAGCATCACCATAACAGATATAAAAATGATGAAAAAGCTTTAAATGTTGCAATTACCAAAATGTGACAGATACTAAGTGAGCACATATTGTTGAACAAATGGCACTATAGGCTTTCTTGATACAGCACTGCCACTAACCTTCAATTTGGAAAAGCACAGTATCTGTGAAAGGCAATAAAGCAAAGCACAATAAAATGAGGTGTGCCTGTATTTTTATTATGGTAGGAATACTTAACATGAGATCTTTTGTCATAAATTTTTAAAGTGTACTATACGTTATTGCTGACTATAGGTAAGCAGATCTCTAGAGCTTATTCATCTTGCTTAAGTAAAACTTTATGCCTGTTTATTTATGATATTCCATTTTCCCCTATCCTCAGCCCCTGATAAACACAATTCTGCTCTTGGATTCTATGAATGTATCTGTTTTAGATAGCTGACAAGTGAAATCATGCAGTATTTTTCTTTCTGTGACTGGCTTATATTCACTTAGTAATGATGTCCTCAAAGTTCATTCATATTACAAATGGTAGAATTTCCTTGTTTTTAGGGCTGAATAATATTCCATTTTATGTGTATACCAAATTTTCTTTATCTACTCATCATTTGATAGACATTTATGTTGTTTCCACATCTTGGCTGTTACAAATATTGCAGCATTGAATATGGGAGTGCTAATGTGTCTTCAAGATCCTGTTTTCACTTATTTTGGATAGCATCTAACAAGTGGATTGCTGGATCCTATGCTCGTTATATTTCTAATTTTGGGGGGAACTTACATACTGATTTCTCTAATAATTACACCATTTTGCATTCCCACCGATGGTGTAAAAGGGTTCCAATTCCTCCACATCCTTGCCAACACTTGTCTTTTTTCTTTTTTGATAAGAGCCATTCTAACAGATATAAGGTAATATCTCATTGTAGTTTTTATCTATATTCCTCTAATAACTAGTGATATTGAGCAGTTTTTCATAAACATGTTATCAATTTGCATTTTGTTTGGAAAAATGTCTCTTCCAGTCTTCAGTCCATTTTAAAATCAGGCTATTAGATTTTCCCCCACCCCTCACCATTGAGTTATAGGAGTTCCTTATATATTTTAAATATTTATTTCTTAACAAATAGATGGTTCGCAAAGATTTTCTTTCATACCATAGGTTGCTTTTTCATTATGTCAATTGTTTCCTTTACTGTACAAAAAGGTTTTAGGTTAATGACAGAATTCCTTGATGTATGGTTTTCAAAAACCTTCAATTTGTTAAAAAATTCAATAAGGTGAAGAACCATAGAATGAAATATGACTTTACTCATCGAAACCTCACAATGAATTTTAATATTTGGAGTCTCTTTTCCCTTCTTATCAAATTTCTACTTCTTTATACTTCCTAATCAGAATTTTACTAAATATTCTCATTTGATTGTTCAAATCAAATTGATTGTTGATGGTGAGATGTTTATTTTTCTTTGAACAAAAAGGCACCCCTGACAGGGTCAAACTCATTATTATACTTAATGGAAATAAAATAATGTTACAGATCAGTTTGATTGTATGACATGTAAAAATATTCAGTTTTTCTATTCAAGAAAAAGATATATCTTTTTATTTCCTAAAATATTTGTTTAATTATTGTATTAGTCCGTTCTCACACTGCTAATAAAGACATATCCAAGACTGGGTAATTTATAAAGGAAAGAGGTTTAATTGACTCACATTTCAGCATGGCTGGGGAGGCCTCAGGAAATTTACAATCATGGTGGAAGGGGAAGCAAACACGTCCCTCTTCACATGGTGGCAGCAAAGAGAGGTGCTGAGCAAAAGGGAGAAGCCCCTTATGAAACAATCAGATCTTACAAGGACTCACTCACTATCACAAGAACAGCAGCATGGAGGTAACTGCCCCCTTGATTCAATTACCTCCCAATGGGTCCCTCCCATGACATGTGGGGATTATGGGAACTACAATTCAAGATGAGATTTGGGTGGGGACACAGCCAAACCATATCAATTATCTTCATCAAAGTTTGTGTATATTTTGTACCTTTTAAAGGTTTTATTACCAAGAATTTTTCTATTATGTTGCTATAGAATTTTAATGGAATATTTTCTTCAGCAACTCTTAACACTACTTGTCTTAAAGAAAACTATTAATACTTATGCTTTTTTTGTAATTAAGAGATATGAAATGTTTTATTATTTCTAATCTTTTCATGGTATTATATTTAACATCCTAGGTATGCAAACAATTCACTATTATGTTAAATTACATTAAAAATTTATTAATAAATGAACTAAGGAATTAATTTATTTTCATTATGATTTACATCCTACATTCTAATTTTAATATATTATGGAGGGCCATCTCTCAATATTTTATGCATTTTTGTTATATCCACATTCACACATATGATTGACTTCTAGGGTTTTGTGTTGTGCTGTCTTTTGACTTGGGTGTCTGTGTTATTGTGGCTTAGTAAAATATTGGAAGGTTTCTTTTTCTTTCTAATACCTAAAATGTTTAAATAGTATGGGTATAACTTGTTCCCATACTATGAAGATTTGGAAAAGTTTAGAAACGTTTGGAAAAGTTTACCTTTGAAATAATTTGCAGCCTTAGATTTTTTTGTTGTTGTTGATAGGGAAAGTTTAGCCAACTCTAGTCATTTTCTTGATTTCTACCAGTATTGATTCTTGGAAATCATTTCCATTATCCAAATGGTGATATTAATTTGCATCACAATTTGCAAGTTACTTTTATTAATTGTTTTAATATTCTTGATGTATGTGCTTATTTCCCTTTTCTCATTTTTGATTTTATGTATTTGTACTTTCACTCTTTTTACTTCCTGAAGCTGGCTGAAGCTCATACATTTTTCTTTTCTTTTTTTGATTTCAGAAACAAGATATTGGCTTCACATGTTTGTTCCAGTTCCTTTTTTATTACAAAATTATTTATTTTTATATATCCTTACTAGTTTGCTTTCACTTTCAATAGATTTATTTTATTCTTAAGATTTTGAGCTGAATAGTTCACATATTTTCAGTCATTTATCAATCAAGGGCTTAAGATCATCAATTAGTTTTACGTGTATGTCCTAGACGTTCTGAACATTGTTTTCTTTACTATTTAACCAAATTTTCAGAGATTATTTTCAAAATTCTAACTTGTTTCTAGTGTTTCTTAAAATATTCTGATCATATTATTGCATTGGTATATGAGAGTGCAATTTGTCATAATTCTGCCTTTTGAATTCAATTACTTTTTTTCATTTTGACATAATATATAATCATTTTTTTCTAAATGCTGCAAGGATCCTTCAAAAGATCCATTCTTTGTGTGTAGGTTAGATTAGCCAGAAAATCATATTATTCAGATTTTCTACATCATTTATATAAATCTTTTCCTACTCTATCTGCCACAGGTTAATAAAGAAGACATAGTCTCCTACTATTTCTGAGATTTATTTTGACATTTACTATGGCACTTTTTTCTTTTATCCGCTAGCATCTCTGACTGGTACACTGACATTGTGAATGGCTCTTTTTTTTGTACCATCTTCAATTACTTCGGTTTTCACTAATTTAACTTTTTATTAAACACTTTTTGTTAAAGTTGAGTTCAAACTTACTTGACATTCTCATGGTGATTTGGACTTTATTTTCATTAGCTTGTACTTGGCATATTTTGTACTTTCTTTAAGTTTCATCTTTCTAAGGCTTTAAATGCAGCACTTGTATGCAGCAAGTAGTTAAGTTTTACCTTTTGACTCAATCTTTTTAAAATACCTGTATTTGCTTTTTTTTCTTTGTGTCTACATTCTCACCTCTCATCTCATTCTGTTATCTAATTTCTGTGATCCAGTTTTTCCTAGCTTTAGTGTTTTTTCTAATTTTCTCCAAATGATGCATTTATGGCAAATATTCCTCCTTAATGCATAGTGTATTGGTTCGTTTAGGGTGGATTCTGTATTTGTCTTTTTGTGTTATATTCCTAGTATTTCCTCCTCTATATTCAGCTGGGGTTGTGCACAATCATATTTGATAGATTTGGCTTCTGCTATATTTTCTTCCATAATTTTGTTTAAAACTACTTATCAGAGTTTATCTTTTCTTCTCCAGAATCTATTATATTCTCATGAGGTTAATAACAGATTTTCAAATGACTCTCAATTTTGGGTGCAAAAATTTTTTTTGCACACAACCTTTACTGCATGACAAAAAACAATAACCATTCAGTGTTTATTCTCCCTTTATCACACACTTCACCAGCTTCCTGGAAGTCATCGTCACCTTTGCTCCCAGGTGCATGAGAGAAAACCTAGACCTAACCTGTTCTGTGTCCACAGCATTAGTAATTCACATTGAAAGGAGGCAGAGGGAGAATATCACAGTTTCTCTCTTATGCCTTTCTTCCCAGTCTGTCTTTATAGTTGGTTATTTCTTTATTTATCCTGATAATCACAGTAACTCTTTATTGTTGGTGACCATTAGCTCTGTGTCGTTATTCTCTCTGACCTCTTAGAGGTGGGTACTAATAAGATGGTGAGTGCTAGGAGACTTTCCTGCCCTTGGTGAAACTCTTCTAATTTATAGTTTTTAGAAGACTTTCCCCAAGGTTGCTCACACATTCCCTTCAGTCCATTTACTGCATCTAGGGATTCTCATGCCATTTTTTCCATTAATTACTTCCCTTTACTTTTATTGAAGGATGGGCATTTTATTACCTTTGCTTTACTCCTTCCTTTTACCTAGAACTTGGATGTGGGGGCTTTAGGAAAAACAACCATACTGAGACCAAGAGAACTGCAGACTCTGGCCATGATATTTTTGAGACACGGAGTTGATGCCTGCAAATAGAATTCCCTTCTATGGAATCTTATTAGGCATGAAGAGAAATTCCTGAATTCCATGTGCTTCTCAGAACCACCCCTTCTCTCTTCTGCTTTCCATCAGCAGGGGTACAGAGGAGTGTAGGGTTGGTGGAAAGAAACTTGAAAGCCGCTGGTAAGTTCACTTTGCATTCATGATCATTAACCTCAAGTGAGTCTTTAGTACCCAGGAATCAGACTGCATTATCTTTTATCTGTGCAGTCCCCTTCTACTCTAAATGATTATTTTACACTTTCTCCTCTGTTATTCCTCCAGCCCTGCAATTCCCTCTCAGATGATGACTTAATTTTCTATCTTCCTGAGGAAACGGAAGCAAGTGGAAGAGAACTTCCACAGGCTCTCACCATCACATCTCCTATCCACCTGCATCTTAGCCTATTACAACAAATTAATTTAAATAATAATTGAATTCATCCTGCTCAGAACTGACCTGCTTTAAAGTTTCCCTCCTCTACCAGTCATTTCTGAGAATCGTTGTGGGGACCCTGGTTTTCTGCGTTTCTCAGCCAGTGGAACCAGGCACCTCCCTGGTCCATCATGCTGTCCCTCACTCCACTGGACAGATGAATTACATTCTGTCAGTGGGCTAACTGCAGCATGGCTGCCAGCAATACAATATCTAAGAGAGTTTTTAATGAACGTCTGTTCCTTCTCATTCATAGCATCTTTGCTCTCCACTATATTTTGACATAAGTCCCTGGGTTCACACGAGACAACTGCTAGAGCCATAGCCAAGCATGACTTTTATAACTGAGTCTCCCCTCTGGCAAATAAAGTTCTTGGACAAGCTACTTTCTACCCCATGGGTTCTAAGAAAACTCTTCAGCCCTCCCTACAAATGCATCATTGTCTAGCCTCCTTTACCAATTGACTCAGCAAACTCAGATATATATGAATCAAACTTGAGCTGCTAAACTTTTATTTCACTCTCCTACACTTGTAAAGAAGATAACATTTTTTACAGGTAACTTTTCTATTTTTAAACAAAACAGTTGCTTTAGGGCCGTAAGTGGATATACTGTTCATACAATAACCTTAGTGCCACTTTTTATTCTACCCCAAAGACATGGAATCATGTTGACACTTGATTACTGTTTTGTTGTTAGGATAGTACCAGCACCAAATAAATGACTAAGTAAACAGTTTACTTCTGAGTCCAGAAAAAGGAAGGACAATCAGCAGAGATCACTTTCTCGAATGAGCAGATTTTCTTCTCTTTTTAACTCCGGTCTACACTCCCACCTCTCCTCAGAAACTCCTCCTTCAGTATGGGGTGATTTTATGCACCTGGGCTGCTGATTCAGCTTGATCAGTCCTCATATATAAAGTGTGAACAGAACAGAAATCTTATCACCACATTTCAGTTACAAACCATTTTCTTCTCGCCTACTCCTCTCTCTTTCTCCTTCTAATAAGCATATTCAGTCATAGCCTTCCTGAAAGTGGTTTTTATTAATTGGATCCCCAGAGACTGCCGAAGCAATGGAGTGGGAACAGAGTTCTGTCTGCTTAACGTTGCCGTTTAGTGCCACGTGGTTTGGTGACGTTCTCTGAATAGAGTAGCATGCAGGACCAGATGCTGGTTTACGTAACTAGCTGAGAGCACCCTTCCATTTTAAGGAAAAGTAGTCAGGGGAAGGAATGGGGACGTAGAGAAGATAAACTTGAGCAATTACAAAGGCTTCTTTCACAACCTTGATGAGATAATTTGCATAGGTATCATCTATTTTTTTTTCTGTTATATTCTTTCCAACAAAAGAAGTTGTCTGCCTTCTTTTCTTACAATTCAGATGGGAATTGTTTTCAACTTTAAAACATCTAGTTCTCTATAGATATGCCTTGTATACAAGCTAGATCAGTATTTTCTAAGTTTTAATTATTTGGGGGTTAAAAGTGTAACTGGGCTTCTTGAGATTTCAGCACACTAGCATTTTTAGTGACTGAATTAACGAAAATTCTGATTAGGCACTTGCTTGCTTGTGCAAAAGCCAACATCCCTTGTTCCCACAATATGATAAACTGCTGAGGTACTGTTTCTATGTCAAGCAGGAGAAGATAATTTGAAGATCATGAAAAAAATTGTGTAGAAGGAATGAATGCCTTTAAGTATATTGAGACCACCTGTTGACACCCAGAAGTCTGCTTGTTCAAGGTGTTATCTGAGACTGAAGAAACACAGGCTGTTTCCCTTGGTTCCCTGAAACTCCTCCTTCTTTACTCTCTAACTAAATTAAAAAAAAAAAAGCACTTATTTTTTGTTGTTGTTGTTAAAATAGATTTGAGAGATCTTATTCTCTTGATTTCTTGCTTTGGCCAAACTGAATAAGCCTTTCTCTATCTCCAAGCACCTGTGTGTCCATGTTTGGCATCAACTGTGCATTCAGCACACAAGCCTGAATTGGAGGTTCTATAACAGAAGTAGAAATGTTGCATAATCCTTGACTTATGTTTTTCTTGTTATCTATTATCTATCTATCTATCTATCTATCTATCTATCTATCTATCTATCTATCATCTTTTCAACTCTTAGTTTAGATTCAGGGGATACAGTTACATTGGTAAATTGCGTATTGTGGGGTTTAGGGTAAAAATTATTTCATCACCCAGGTAGTAAGCATGGTACCCGATAGGTAGTTCTTCGACTCTCACCCTTCTCCTACTCTCCAATCTCAAGTAGGTCTCAGTGTCTGTTGTTTGTCTCCTTGTTTCCATATGTACTCAGTGTTTAACTCCCACTTACAGGTGAGAGCATACAGTATTTGTTTTCAGTTCCTGTATTAATTTTCTTAGAATAATGGCATCCAGTTCCATCCATATTGCTGGAAATGACATAATTTCATTCCTCTCTGTGGTTGTGTAGTAGTCCATGGTGTATATGTACCATATTTTCTTTATTCAGTCCACTATTGGTGGGCATTTATGTTGATTCCATGTCTTTGCTATTGTGAATAGTGCTAAAATCAACATATGAATACATGTGTCTTTATGGTAGAACAATTTATATTCTTCTAGGTAATAAACCCAGTAATGGGACTGAGGGATCAAATGGTAGTTCTGTTTTAAGTTCTTAGAGAAATCTTCACACTGTTTTCCATGGTGGTTAAATTAATCTACATTTCCACTAGTAGGATATAAGCATTCCCTTTTCTCTTCAATGTCACCAGCATCTGTTATATTTTGACTTTTTAATAATAGCCATTCTGACTGGTGTGAGGTGGTATCTCATTGTGGTTTTGATTTGCATTTCTATAATGATTAGTGATGTTGAGCATTTTTTCATATACTTGTTGGCCACATATATGTCTTCTTTTGAGAAGTGCCTGTTCATGTCCTTTGCCCATGTTTAAATGGGGTTGTTTGTTTTCTGCTCATTAATATGTTTAAGTTGTTTCTAGATTCTGGGTATTAGCCTTTTGTAGGATGCATAGTTTGCAAATATTTTCTCTCACTCTGTAGGTTGTCTGTTTACTTGGTTGATTGTTTTGCTGTGCAGAAGCTCTTTAGTTTAATTAGGTCCCATTTTTCGGTTTTTGTTTTTGTCGCAATTGCTTTTGTTGTCTTCGTCATGAAATCTTTGCCAGGGCCTATGTCCAGAATGGTATTTCCTAGGTTTTCTTCTAAGATTTCTATAGCTTTAGGTTTTGTATTTATGTCTTTAATCTATTCTGAGTTGATTTTTGGATATGGTGAAAGACAGGAGTCTAGTCTTAATTTTTTGCATGTAATTACCCAGTTATCCCACTACCATTTATTGAATGGGGAGTCCTTTCCCCATTGCTTATTTTTGTAGACTTTGTTAAAGTTATAGGTGTGCAGCTTTATTTCTGGGTTCTCTAACCTGTTTTATTGGTATATGGGTCTGTCTATGTACCAGTAATTCTGCTTTTGTTACTTTTGCCTCATAGTTTAAAGTTAGGTAGTATGATGCTTCTGGTTTTGTTCTTTTTGCTTAGGATTGCTTCAGCTATTTGGCCTTTCTTTGGGTCTATATGAAATTTAGAATAGTTTTCTCTAATTCTGTGAAAAATGATATTTAGTAGTTTGACAGGAATAGCATTGAATCTGTCAGTTGCTTTAGGCAGTATGGGCATTTTAACAATATTGATTCTCCCTATCCATGAGCATTTGTTTGTGTCATCTCTGATTTCTTTCTGCAGTGCTTTGTAATTCTTGCTGTGGAGATCATTTTAGCTGTATTCCTAGATATTTTATTTTATTTTTGTAGCTATTATGAATGGGATTGCATTCTTGATTTAGCACTCAGCTTGGATGTTGTTGGTGAATAGAAATGCTACTGATTTTTGTATATTACTTTTGTATCCTGTACTTTTCTGAAGCTGTTTATCAGATATAGGAGCTTTTGGGCAGCGACTATGAGGTTTTCTAGGTATAAAATTATATCATCTGTGAAGAGAGACAGTTTGACATCCTCTGTTCCTATTTAGATGCCTTTTATTTCCTTCTCTTGTCTGATTGTTCTGGTAGGACTTCTAGTACTATGCTGAATAGGAATGGTGAGAGTGGGCATCCTTGTCTTGTTCTGGGTCTCATGGGGAAACTTGCAGCTTTTGCCCATTCAGTGTGATGTTGGCTGTGGGTTTGTCATAGATGACTCAATATTTTGATGTATATTCCTTCAATGTCTAAATTGTTGAGGATTTTTAACTTGAAGGGATGTTGAGTTTTATCAAAACATCAAAATGTGATGAATCATATCTGTTGATTTATGTATATTAAAACAACCTTGCATCTGATAATAAAGCCTAACTGATCATGGTGGATTAGCTTTGATATGCTGCTGCATTCAGTCTGCTGATGGTTTTTGTTGATGGTTTTTGAATCTATGCTTATCAGAGATATTAATTAGTTAGAAGTTGTGTGTGTGTGTGTGTGTGTGTGTGTGTGTCTGCCAGGTTTTGGAATCAGGGTAATGCTGGCCTCATGGAATGAGTTAGTGGGGAGTCCCTCCTCCTCAATATTTTTTGCAATAGTTTCAGTAGGAATGGGACCAGTTCTTTATGCATCTTATAGAATTTGGGTGTGAACCCTTCTGATCCAGGGATTTTTATTACTGATTCAATTTTGGAACTTGTTATTGGTCTGTTCAAGGTTTCAGCTTCTTCCTGATTCAATCTTGGGTGGTTGCATGTTTCCAGGAATTCATCCATTTAAAAATATTTTTTAGCTTTTTTAGTTTGTGTGCATAGAGGTGTTCATAACAGTCTCTGAAGGCTTTTTTGTATTATTGTGGAGTCAGTGGTAATGTCTTCTTTGTCATTTCTGATTGGATTTGTTTGGATCTACTCTCATTTTTTCTTCATCAGTCTAGCTAGGCATCTGTCAATCTTATATATTCTTTCAAAGAAACAGTTTTTGGTTTTGTTGATCTTTAGTATCATTTTTTACATCACAATATCCTTTAGTCAGCTCTGATCTTGGTTATTTCTTGTCTTCTTCTAGCTTTGGGGTTGGTTTGCTCTAGTTTTTCTAGTTCCTGTATAAAACAGGTATGATGTCAGGTTGTTAATTTGAGATCTTTCTAACTTGATATGGGCATTTAATGCTATCAACTTTTGTCTAACACTACTTTAGCTGTGTCCCACAGATTCTGGTATGTTGTATCTTTGTTTTCTTTAGTGTTAAAGGATTTCTTGATTTCTTCCTTAATTTTATCATTTACCAAAAAGTTATTCAGAAGGTTTTTTAATTGTATGATTTTGAGAGATCTTGGTATTGATTTTTATTTTTATTGTGCTATTGTCCCAGTGTATGGTTGGTATGATTTCAAGTCTTTTGAATTTGTGTAGAATTATTTTTCGGCCAAGCATGTGGTCAATTTTAGAGTATGTGCCATGGTCAAATGAGAAGACTGCATATTTTGTTGTTATTGGATGAAGCATTCTGTAGACGTCTGTTAGGTCTGTTTGGTCAAGTGTCAAGTTGAGGTCTTGAATATCTTTGTTAGTTTTTTGCCTTAAAATATTTGTGTAATTCTGTCAGTGGAGTCTTGAAGTCTCCCACTATTATTGTTTAGGTATCTAAGTCTCTTTGTAGGTTGGTATTTAAGAACTTATGAATTTGGGTGCTCCAATGTTGGGTGCAGATATTTTTAGGAGAGTTAAGTCTTCTTGTTGAATTAAACCCTGTATCATTATGTATTACCCTTCTTTGTCCTTTTTTATTATTGTTGATTTAAAATCTGTTTTATCTGAAATTAGAATAGCAACCTCGGCTTTTTAAAAATTTCCGCTGTTAGCCTAATGGGATTTTTTATGTAGATGACCTGCCCCTTCTCTCTAGCTGCCTTTAATATTTTCTCTTTCATGTTAACCTTAGAGAATCTGATAGCTATGTGTCTTGGGAATGGCTGTCTTATATAGCATCTCACAGGGGTTCTCTGTGTTTCCCAGATTTGAATGTCTACCTTTCTAGCAAGGTTGGGAAATTTTCCCTGGACAATATTCTCAAATATGTTTTCTGAGTTGCTTGTGCTCTCTCCCTCTCTTTCAGAGACACCACTGAGTTGTAGATTTGGAGTCTTTACATAATCTCATATTTCTCATAGGTTTTGTTTATTCTTTAAATTCTTTTTTCTTTGTTATCATCTGAGTGGTCTTTGAGCACAGAGTCTTTTCTCAGCTTGGTCGATTCTGCTGTTAACACTTCAGTTTGTATTAACAAATTCTTGTAGTAAGTTTTTCAGCTCTATCAGATCAGTATGGTTCTTTCTTAAAATGGTGATTTTATCTTCCAGCTCATATAGTTTTATTGGATTTCTTAAATTCCTTGGATTAGTCTTCAACATTCTCCTGAATCTTGATGATCTTCATTGCTATTGAGATTCTGAATTTTATGTCTGTCATTTCAGCCATTTCAGCCTGGTTAAGAACCATTGCTGGGAACTAGTGTGATCATTTGGAGGAAAGAAGACACTCTTGATTTTTGAGTTGTCAGAATTCTTGCACTGTTTCTTTCTCATCGGTGGGCTGATGTTTCTTTAATCTTTTAAGCTGCTGTCTTTTCAATGGATTTTTTTTTTTTTTGCTCTTATTTTCCTTGATGCCCTTGAGAGTTTGACTGTTATATAAGTTGGATTTAGCCAACTGTCTTCAAATCCGGATGATTTCAAGAAGCCCAGGATTAGCTCAGCACTCCTGAGCTGTAGGCTTCAACCCTGGTGACCTGGTGTGAGGCTCACGGCTTTGTTGTCTGGCCTCTCAAAATTAAGCACCTGCTTCACTGGAGGGGCCTAAGTGTTTCTAGTCTGCTGGCGACAACACTCTGATGCATGATGCCAGCAAAAATGCTTCATTACAGTGGTGGCAGTGGGGTCTGCCCTTGCCAAAGCAGCAACAGGGTCTGTGTGTGCACATGTATGCTAGCAGGGAACATGTGAACTCACACCAGTGGTAGTGATAATGGTGCTGTCCATGTGCACTTGTGGTGGCTGGGCCTGTGTGTATGCACTTGTGCCACTGAGGCCAGCACAGCAGTGTCTGCATGCACATACTCGTACCATGTGTGTGCGACATGATAGCAATGTGATAGCATGGGCTATGTAGTTGAGTGTGTTTCTGTGGTAGCAGGTATCATTTTTTTTGTTTCCATGTTTAGAACTCCTTTAAATTCTAGTAACTTATAAAGCTAGTCTAGAGGTAACAAATTCCCTTAGCACTTGCTTGTCTAAAAAAGTTTTTATTTCTCCTTTGCTTATAAAGCTTAATTTGGCAAGATATGAGATTTTAGTTGGAATTTCTTTTCTTTAAGAATGCCAAAAATATGCCTCCAATCTTTCCCAGATCATGGGATTTCTGCTGAGAATACTGCAGTTAGCCTGAAGGGATTCTCTTTGTTCATGATCTGGCCCTTTTCTTTAGCTTACTTTAAGACTTTTTCTTTAGCATTGACATTGGACAGTCTGATGACTATATCCTTTGGTGATGTTTGTTTTGCATAGCATCTTGCAGATGTTTTCTGGATTTATTGTATCTGCAAGTTTACCTCTGCTGCAATATTAGGAAAATCTTGAATAATTCCCTCCAATATACTTTTCAAATTGTTTACATTTTCTCCTTCTCTCTCAGGAATTCCAATAATTTGTCGATTTGGTCACTTTCATAATTTCATACTTCTCAAATACTTTGTTCATTTTTTTAAAATTCTTTTTTCTTTATTTTTGTGTGGCTGGGTTAGTCTGAAAGATTTGTCTTCAGCTCTGAAATCCTTTCTTTTGCATGGTCTCATCTATTGATGAAGATTCAAATTGTATTTTGAAATTTTTTAAGTGACTTTTTCAATTCAAGAAGCTCTGATTGATTTTTTAAAGATGTGTCATCACTTCCTAGATTGCTTATTAGAAATTTCTTTGTGTTGATTTTGAACTTTGTCTTGGATTTCATTGAGTTACCCTGCAATCCATTCTTTGAATTATTCATCTGTCATTTCAGAGTTTCCATTACCATTAGGGAGCATTATTGGAGTGCTAGTGTGATCCTTTGGTGGTGTCACTACATGCAGATTTTGCATGATTACAGAAATCTTTCACTAGTTCCTTATCTGCATGTGTTGGCACTTCTAATTTTCATTATTATTTTTGTGCAGGTAGGATTTTTTTTTCTTTCTTTGTCTACAATATTATTTGGGCTTTTAAGTATTTTTCTTTCCTTTTCTCTCCCTCCTGATGTATATGACTGTAGAGAATGCTGAGTAGGATCTTTTGGCTTTACTTCTATAGTCCTGTGCACTTCTGTTGGCAGGTTTTTTTTTTTTATTGGGTTATGCAGTTTGACCTATAAGCCAGTAGATAGCCTTATGGGTAAGAGCTGCTGGCAGCTAACAGAGCTGGAAATATTACTTAATCTTTGTTTACTGGGAGAAGCTATCCTTTGCCTCAGGCAATGGGCTGATCCATGGAGCTCTCAGAGGTCTCAGCTCCATGCCCTGCCACACGGGGAAGGAAATACAAGATGGGTGGGGCCAGACTGGGCAGGCTCACCTACAGGTCCCCAGATAGCAGGCACAAATACCAGTACCAAAAAAGAATTCAGTAAACAGCCACAAAATGCTCTTAAGTATGACATATGGATTTGAGAGGGTCCTGCTGCACCACAGTCTCTGCATGGAAAGAGTGGGATGGTTCAGGCTGCTGAACCAGGTAAGTGGGCACTCTGAATGCCAGTAGATCTGCATTGGCGTGGATCAGAGCAGGCCCTATTTCACAATAATCTCTGCATAAAAAGGATGAAGAGGCTCAGGCCACTGAACCAGGCTAATGGGTACTCTAAATACCTGGATTTTTGCCTGGGGATGAACCAGAAAAAGCCTCGTTTCACGATTATCTATGTCCTTGAAGGGTGGGGTGATTCTGGCTGCTGTTCCAGGCAAGTAAGTGCTCTGGATTTCTGAATGCCTGGATTTCTGCCTGGGGATGCAGTAGCGAGACCCCTGTGACACCATAATCTCAGGGATGCAGGCTGGGGCACTCAGCAATGACACACACAGATCAGTTTCAGCTTGCCAAGCTGGCCCTGGCTACAAGTCTCATTGTGCAGGAAAACCACAGGTGTAGTAGCTCTCCGCCTGCTCCAGGACTGTGATGGGGTAGATTACAATTGTAATGCCTACTGCTGATACATTTGCCACAGTTCTAGCTGTAGAGGTGCATGCCCCGATCCAGAGCAAGCTCTTCAGTCTTTGGATCAAGATTAAAATGCTTGTGTGGCTATGCTGTTGGGTTGACAAAGAATGGCTGACTTTGTATTCACTTGGATTATAAATAGTGTCCTGCTCTCGTTCCAAGGTCTGGGAAGATGCCTGAAACTTTCCCCAGTGTTTTTTCCTCTCAGTGCCTCCATGCTTCTCCCCAGGTTAGCTCCTGGACTTGGGAGAAACAAAGTGCTCTTCTTTGGCCTGGGTTGCTTGGATCCCCAATGGAAAGATGAGTCACAAGAGGAGACTCTCTGCTTCTCCCATGTACTGAGGCTTCAATCACTTTTATCAGCTGTTTGCTATCGCGGGGGCTGTTTGCCCACATTCTGCTCACCAAATTGGGGTGTCCTTGACAATTCTGGTGGATTCTTATTTTCCTTCTCAAATTATCACACACAGAGTTTATCTTTATGCACTTTCTTGTTATTTCAACACAGCTAAGTCATGCTGAAAGACTCAAATCCACCCTCTGGAAAAAAACTTTAAAGTTAATTTTAACTTTGAAAGTTTTCTGTTTTGCTTTTAATTTGCATTCATCTTCTTTGGTAACCTAAAGTAGATATGGTAGAAAAGGAGCTGGGTTGTATTCACCATGGTATAAAACTGTTGAATGACCATTGTCATAGAGCCATAGCATTTCTTTGAAGTAATACAAATTTTAAATAGGTTATTTTTTTGGTGTCAGTGTTTTCAGAGAGAAAAATTTTCCCTTATTGTTTTTAATGCTTTGTCTTTCCTGCATTTCTTGGACCCCATGTTTTGTTTTTGTGTTTTCCTTTCATAATTTGTTTAGTGTAAAAAGATCAAATTTATTTTCTGCTCAAAGACAAGTGATATGGTTTGACTCTGTGTTGACATATAAATCTCACTCAAATTGTAATCCCCAGGTGTCAGGGGAGGGACCTAGTAGGAGGTGACTGGATCATGGGGGCGGATTTCTCTTATGCTGTTCTTGTGGTAGTGAGTGAGTTCTCATGAGATCTGATGATTTAGAAGCGTGACACTCCCCCTCCACTCTCTCTCTCTCCTCCCACCATGTAAGAAGTGCCTTGCTTCCCCTTTAGCTTTCACCATAATTGTAAGTTTCCTAGGCCTCCCCAGCCATCTGGAACTGTGAGTCAATTAAACCTCTTTTCTTGATCAATTACCCAATTTCAGGTATTCTTTATAATAGTGTGAAAATGAACTAACTTAGCAAGGAAAATAGATTATTACTCCTTGCTTGGATTTTGAAATCCTTTCTTAGATGTAACAAGGCAAGTGGATGGTCACAGATCCAGTAAAAGTCTCCATTTTACCCATCTTCAAGACTAAAACTCAGGGTTAGGTTAATGGCTAACATTTAAGTCAGCATTTGTTAGTTCTGAATTGGTTAATTCACTTATATTTCCTAGATATTTATTTTTTTCATCTTAGAAACAACTTTAGAAAGAGTACTTCTCTTGAATCTGAATAATGACATCCATACTCAACAGAATTCAAGGGAAAGACAATTTATTTCAGTTAATGACTCATACATAATTTCTTATTCCAACATTGATCATTTTATTCAACTGAATCCATAAGTACTCTGTATTGTTTTCAGCTGCAAAATTATCACCTTGTTTTGACCTAAGCAGGTGATTTCTCAGAATTTATTTTATGATAATGTGGAATCTACATCTCAGTTTAAGTGTTTATATCTTAAGTGCTCTATACCTGAAAATATATTGTTTAGTACATTGTTAAAACAAATAATGAGTAACAGCTGATAAATATAATAGCCTAGTAAATGTGCAAATTGAAAGCACACATCTAACTTGCTATCACAGAGTGGTTTCAACACTGAATTCTAAACACTTGTGATAATAATAGTAATAATAGATGTTATAAATAGTTTGTGAGGTGATTTTTTTGAACATTAAATATGATATTTGAATTCTTACTCCTAAGGAGTTTAAAATTTAAACTTTTTTTGACATACTCAGAGTTCCATTTATATAACTTTAATCACGTATTATCTTATGATCTTAAATCTTTAGAGTCCCTCACCATTACTCATTCTCTATACATCTGATTTTGCTAGTGAGTCTGATTTTCTTAGGACAAAGCAATGCTCACTTACAAGAGTAATAGCACAATAGTATTAAATAAGACCAAAATAGAACAGACAATATGATTATTATTTAGATTTGTACCAACCTTAATAAGACTGAAAATTTAAATGTCCAGGTAGTTCTTAAATGGTATACTTTCCTAGTCTTAATGTGTTGACAGAAACTGCTATAGATTACCAAAATATTCACCTTGGACCAATCTTCCACTCTGATCTTGTCAAATATCTTCTTCCTTAAGGGTAGTTCAAACACTTCTCCCTTTGCAATGCTCTCCCTGACTGCCCTGTACAGACATATTGCTTTGTCTTCTCCCCATTCTTTCATTACCTATACTCATATCAGCACTTTGCATTATGGCTATTTACACAAAATTTGTTTTTCCACTCACTGGACTGTAGTCACTTTGAGATCAAAGATCATGGCTTCTCTAATATAAGCAGAGTGTTGGCTGTTTGGTTACTATCAAATAAATATGTGCAAATAAAGAACTTACGTTGACAAATCACCAATGAGAATCTGTTTAGACTACTTATAACTCTGATCAGGCCTAGAAACAGAACCATTCAAATTAATTGCAACTCTCAACTTTATTTCTTTTCTTGTGAAACAGTTACATTTGATTGTACTGTATCAGATTTATATGATATTCATTGGCATTCAGCAAAGTCTCATTGCTATTTGAGCACATGAATTTCTGAAACATACTTTCAATACTCAGAATAACTTGATGTATTGCAGGTAGCTTCCATCCTTCCTCTATACATAGAGCTATAAAATTAATTTTTCAATGCCACTTTGGAACATAGGTTTACTGACTGCTTACACAATTTTAGTAGATAATGTGCATTGCTTTCTTATTTTCCTCTTTATGTACCACTTCTAAATTTCTCCTTCTATGAAATTTTGTGAAAAAGAAATTTTGTGAAAAAAATGCATAAACATTTGGACTAAATAATACACTTCTAAATAACTATCAATGAAAGAATAAAAGGGAAACAGAGGTTATTCTGAATTGAATGAAAATGAAAATATAACATCAAAATGTTTTGGTTTGCAGCTAATGCAATAGTTAGAGGAAAATTTTAATACTTGTATTAGAAAAAGAGAAAAGTTTTGAGACAACAAATAACCTCAATGTACACTTTGAAAACTAAAAAAGCAAATAAAGTCCAAATAGAAGAAAGGGAATAATAAACATTAGTTAAAATAATGGAAAACATACATGCAATAGAAAAAGTTAATAATACAACAAACTTGTGTAAAAAAGACAGAAATGGAATGATCTCTAACAAATCAGAAAGAGAAAATATGCACATTACCAATCCAGTAATGAGAGAGATTATATTATTATGGCTTCTATAGATATTAAAATGATAATGGAGAATATTAAAAACATTATGTCAATAAAGTGAAAAATTCTGATGAATTAAGCAAATTTCTTGATACACTCAAACTAATAAAACTTACTCATGAAAAAATAGATAGCCTGAGTAGACTTGTATCTACTATAGAAATGAAAAGTTTAATTAAAAATGTTTCCACAAAGAAACTTTTAGTATCTGACAGCTTCTCTAGTCTATTGTTCCTAAGATGTAAGGAAGAAATAATACCAATTCTATACAAATGCTTTAAGAGAATTGACAAGGAAGAACTACCCCCAATTCATTTTGAGAGTAGCATTACTCTGATAGAGAAATCAGACAAATATATTAAAAGAAAGGAAACTAAAGGCTAGTATCTATTATGCTATAGATGCAAAATTTGTTTTTAAATTTTTGATAAAATGAACCCAGTAATATATAAGTACAATACATTATGACCAAATGACATCTGACCCTGGAATACAGGTTGTTTTAGCATTTGAAATATAATATAATTTATCATATTAGTAGACTAAAAAAAAAGCCTAAAAAGAGAATATGGTATCTCTTTAGATGCAGATATAATATTTATCCAAATTCCATATCTATTTCTTTGGGTTTTATTGGTGGGGAAGGATGGAGGTGGGAGCAACTCCCCCTCCTCTCTCACCAATAAAACCCCTCTCACTCTCTCTCACTAATGAAACCCAAAATAGAGAACTTCCACCACCTATAGCAGTACCTATAGAGGCGTCTGTAGAAAACTTAAAGCTAACATCATATTTAATGGTGAAAGATTAAATGCTTTCCCCCTAAGATCAGAAACAAGGCAAGACTATCTACTCTCACCCATGTCTATTTAACACTCTGCAGCTGGTTGTACCCAGTGCAATAAGACACATGAAAAAAAGAATATGATAAAACTGTGTTCAAAGAGGACATAATCATCTATGTAGAATCCTACGGAAGCTACAAGAAAGCTCTTAGAACTTATAAGGAATTTTAACAAGCCTGGGGGATATAAAATCAAGTACAAAAACTAATTTTATTTTTATTTTTTAAAATATTTTAACTTTTATTTTAGGTTCAGTAGTACATATGCAGGTTTGTTCTATAGTAAACTCGTGACTTAGAGGTTTGATTGCAGTGATGGCATCATGATTGTTTGCATGTTTGTCTAAGCTCATGAAAATGCATAAATTTAATATGTGTGTTTCTTTGTAGATCAATTATACCTCATTAAAGTTTAATACAATCATTCAAAAAATAAGAACAATTTATAGTTGTTAATATTAGAAAAACACAAGTGAAAGGAATGTTTAATAAAAGGGGTTTAACTTGTATTTTTATAATATAAATGGCTTTTTATAGTGGTTTCTTATTTTTATTTTTTGATAGTAGCATTTTTCTTACAATTTAAACTGCAAAAGTTACAAAGATAGAAGTTATTGACATTTAATTTTTTATTTCATTAAATTTTTAAAATTTGTTATTTAAATTATATTTAAATAATACACATTCATATTTAGAAGGAATAGGAATTATATATTTTAAAGGAAAAGAAGCACAAGGATTCAACATCAGAATTAAATTTAAATTTACCTAACCAAAAAATGTCACTTGAACTTAAATTTAGTATAATGTGTATCATTCTATTTCAATGATTTATTAGATAGATTTTGGTGTCCATTTATTTGGGACTTTTTCAAATTGGCTTCATTTGCTAATTACTATTTGATTGTTTTCATCACTTTTCAAATTCTATTGCTGGGAAATTTATAAAATAATATTTTAGCTAACCAGTTCAGCCAAAGGATCTATGGAATATATAGTTTTGATTTTTTCAAGTTAAGGCTAGCTGGTACTTGCTAAGTCTTATTAAATGTTAGCCAGTTTGGAAATAAAATTACTTATTAAAGTTATTATCATGTAACAATTGATAATCATTAAGTAAAAGAGACAATCAGTCATCTGTATTATAAAACTGACATTGGAGGAATTAAAGAAAAATGTTCTTTTAATTTTTAGTTTTATTTTGCATTTTTTAAATTGATAATAACTTGCTTAGGTCTTAGAATCTGGTCGGAAATGAAAGAGTTTAATCTTGAAAATGTCTCACTCCAAAGTAATAAATGTCTCCTTGGATGTTCAGTTTAAATATTAGATAATTTGAGAAGTAATTTGAGTGTGAGTTCTGACAATTCATCAGAGAGGGTGGTTGCCAAAGTCACAGAACATTTGCAAATAATAGAGATAAAAAAGGAATGATTTACGTTGTCTAACACATAAGAAAAATTAGTGTATAATAGAAAGTTACTAAAACACAAAATATTTTTTAAAATCTGGATTTATGTCACTTGTCACATGTTTTCATAGCTGGAATTATGTCACATGATAAAATCGGATCAATCAAGGACAAAATCCTGGTTATAGCTAGTTTTCTGTCGTTCATTCACAAAATATCAAGTGCCTACTATGTGCTAGGATCTACGTTGGTGAAAGAAGGATGAGTAAGGTGGTTTTCAAATCTCACAAGTTGCTTACAGTGAAGTTTAAGTTAATTTGGATCCCTCAGATTGACTTTGTTTTCTGAATGAATCAATGAAAAGCTGTGGTTGCCTTAAATGGTCTTTCTTGCAGAGAAAGGTGAACTCAAATACACTGTAAAGTGAGTTTAAAATAATTCAACTACATTGGTTTTTAAAAAACCATGAAATAAATAGCTTCTTTCTGGTAAAATATAGTGATTATAGAACACCATTTGAAGATCTAGTCAAAGATCCAAGGGCAATTTTTTGTACATAGTAGATAGAAGAGGAGAGACCCTCTATGTGTCTATCATCTGTATGTATGTATGTGTGTATGTATATATGTATGTATTGTCTATCAATCCAGTTTTGCTATCTATCTATCATCTAGTTTTGCTATTGTTTCCCCCTAATTACACTAACACATAGCAATCATATTAGAAGAAAACACTGCATATTTAAAGACATGGTACAGGGACCATAAGATCATGCTTGAAAATGGCTTAGAGAGATTTACTGGTGATTTAAAAATCAATTTTCATTGGATACTTTGATCTGTTTAGAAATACATATTATATAAAGAACTTGTGAGTGTTACATTGCGATGTACACTGCTGTAGTCTTTAGCTTGGTTCAGCATGAAACTTATCTTTCTATCTGAGGATGATTCCCCATGTATATTGTCTCCATGAAGGAACACAGAACTACATGTTGGCATTCAACAACATACTCATCCTCTTTAACAACAGTTCAAGAATCACAGGAACTGGAAAGCTAGGAACTACATTTTGGAGACTTCCTTATTAGCAGAGTTGTGTTCAGATCTCACTCATTAGGCATTCACACAGCATCTGGAAGGTGGACAGGAAGCATTCAGCATTGGCAGGTGAACTCAAAGCTTTTGTCCAATGTGAAGATTTGCAGCAGCTGCTGGGAATTCTCATACAAACCACCTACTTAGGTGCTCACAGGAAAATGTAGTCACTGGCAATAAATATCCTCCTAAAATGTTTGACCAAAGTAGTATTAGCTACATACAGAATGTTTGAACGCTAGCAAAAATCTGCGTGCTAGAAGCTCTTTCAGTTGTTTCATAAGCCCCTAGTTCTCTTTATTAAATATCTTCCTGGTGAAACACTTAGAATAAGGTCTCTTTTTCTGATCAAATTTTGACTGATACAGAGGAAATGCCCCACCTTTACCACAAGATCCAAAAGAAGAGAATCCTCCTGCTTCTTTTCTTATGATAGCTTAATGTCCTGAGGTTGGCTCCTTCCTGGGTGGCGAGGTAAAAGGGTAATTATAATGTACTGGTGATAGCAGCAGACATGCGTCCAGTGGCAGAAGCATCAAGGGCCAATGATGATTGTGATGTTAGACATTTTTCTGTTTTTCTGATAAAAAGAGATTGGCTTTGATATTTGATTCTTCCATACCACCTATTATTTCACTTGCTTTTCATACTTATTCTGTCAATTGTTTAAAACCTCCACATCTTTCTAAATAAAATCATTTTTACTATAGTTACAGCTCAAGAGAATACTAACTTATATAACTCAAGCTATAGAAATCATCTGTAATTATGAGATTCCAGACACTAGCCTGTAGTGTGAAGTATCACAGTCAACGAAGCAAGAAATACAAAAGGAGGTTGCCCTCCTAAATTTACAGAATCTTCTGACTTTTAAAAATTATGTTACTTGAATGAGGATGTTTTATCTTCTGTGTTTCTATATGAGAGATAGAGACTGTTTTCAAATCACTAAAGTCATAATGTTGGTGTCAGTTAATATTTTAGAGAGGTTAAAAGTATCAGATTTAATCCATTTGAACTAGTTGGGCATATGAAATTATTTTTAAGCATTATTGGTAAGAACTCTAGCAATTGGTTTATTGCAAAATAGCTTTGCCACATATGTAATAATGCATTGCTAAGTGAATAACTATGATCATATAATGTGCATTTTAAAATATTTTTTATTCTAATTCCCTAATAGTTTTCAATGAATGTTTTGCTTATTTTTTATTCAGAACATATCCACTAGTAAATGATAGAAGAGACAGTTTATCAAATACATTTTTCAAATGTTATAGTTAAGTGGCAATTCATTTTCATGTTCTTGGACATCTGTAAAAGACACAAGTTTCTTTAAAGCAATGAAATCTAGACGACTTATTTCTCTATTTTGTGTTATATACTTAAAACTACTTGAACTTTTCTCAAGATTTTAAAATTCCTTTTTTGAAAATGAATTCCATATGCTTTTTGTACATATCAAGTTAGAAGATTTTTTTGTTCTACTTTAGAGTGAATCAGATCAATCATTTGTGAAGTCTTTCCCCAACTTATATGTTTTTCCTTTATTTATGTTTGATCAATCTTTTGTTTTGCTAACTATTAATCTAGTCATTTCTGTTTTTTTTTTTCCATTGGCATTGTCTTCAGTTTATAATATTTTTCCAGTTTAAATCTTCTATATTGTATCCTTTATTTCACTTATAATGTAGCCAATTTGGGGTATAGATTTCACCAACGAACAAATTGCAAGTTGTGGAATTAAAATCTTAGTGAAGTAGTTATTTGCAAAGCAACTTTAAGCATGGTATGGAAAAAAATGTGTAGAAATTAATACGATTATGGTCCAGTCCTGATTTTATCAAAGCGTGTGCTCTCTCTCTCTCTCTCTCTCTCTGTGTGTGTGTGTGTTGCCTTGAGGAAATTGTCTAATTGAAAGATCTACCTTTCAAAGTTGTTTTAAAAGTGAAATAAAAATACGTAGTAGATACTAAATAATTATTCATTATCTTAAAGTCTAATGATAAGAAGAAAGCAGTAACTATTGAAATAGTGATTTTTTTAAACATTAAAACTGTGCATGTGTAATGGGTATAATTGGATGAATTTAGTCATATGCATACACCTGTGATATACTACCATTACAAAGGACAAACATACCCATCATCTCCAAATGTTTCCCTTTGTGTATGGGTTTTATGGTAAAAACATTTAACATGAGGTATGCTTTCTTAATAAATTTTAAAAGACATGATGTTATATTGTCATGTTTTATAACCCCAATATTCTAAGTAGATCTTTAGAACTTATTTATTTGCATAATCAAAACTTTATATTAATTGAGCAACAACTTCCCATTTCCCCCTTCCCCATCTTTTGGCAATGACCATTCTATTCTCTGCTTCTGTGAGTTTGACTATTATAGATACTTCATAAAAGAGGAATCACGTAAATTTGTCTTTCTGTGCCTGAAATTATGCTTTTTTTTCACTTAGCGTAATCTCTTCCAGGTTCATCTATGTTGTTACAAATGTCAGGTTAGAAATTGAGTACATTTTACTTTAAAATGAATAAAAAGGCAGGCTTTGAGCATCATATAAACAGATACAGTAAGTTCAGCTATGAATTCTTCACTGACTGGTTCTTACAAGAAAATGAGATAATCAAAGAAAAACTTCCACTTCAGACTTAACATTTATGAAACAAAGGTCTTAGAGAGCTGCATGAGACCAGGTATTGCAGACAAGTGAGCCCAATTTTCTGTAGCACTGTGAGCTCACTGGTTGGGTAGAATGAACTCACCCACCATGGGGGAGGATGTGATTTCTGTGATATAAATGTACTCATGTAAATTATTTTTTGAGACAGAATTAGATCCCTGTGAGATTCTCTTAAATAGCCATGTCATACAGGTGTGGTCATTACCATCTAATCTCTCCCCCAACATATTCATTTTGAGAGTGAATGCCTGGCTCTGGCAAGTGTCCTACTGTGAGGATAAAACACAGGGAAAAGGGCAGGTGGTGCCACCTCTATGCCTACCCAACTACAACACACCCACAAGAGCCTTCTCTTCTCCATATTTTAAGTGCATGGTGTTAATATGTATTCAACTTAGTTGAAATAAGCTGAAACAGAGGAGGATGCTGATTAGATAGCCAGAAGCCAGTCTGTGTAACATGCATCCATTTTGTTAGATGCATTGCTTTAGTCTTTGCATCCCATTCTCTGCTTTTAATATGGTAACTCTTGTCCTCTGTTAATAACAGCGAATATTTTGGACTTCAAAGAGGCATTCATACTGTCTTCACTCCTGAGCTGTCATTGAGATAACTCCAAAGAATCAAAATATAAATACACTACAAAAATATAGTGGAACAACTCAATGTTTATTTATTGAGCAAAAAGCTTACTTTCCAAGGTTGTTATTTTTGTTTTATAGACATGTGAGCTCTTAAAAAACAATTTGACAAGTAGAAGTGTTTTGACTGACACCAACTTACTTCTTTCTGTTCAAATTGAGAGGTAAAATAAATGTAAAAATATTCCAAATTCACTTGTCTTTCATACACAATAGGAATATTACATTACAGCACAAACATTATGGGATGTTCCAAAACTATGCTGTTATAGACTGTTGGAGCAAGATAGCAAACCAAGTTAAATTCTGCAGAAGTGGTTATGTACCAGAGCCAAAGCATTTAGGACTCCAAATCAGTAGGTTCCAATGCTTAATCCCAAGACCAGTGGCATCACCATCATGAGGGAACTAGTTAGAAATGCAATTCTTAGGCCCTATCCCAGCCCCACTGAATCAGGATCTCTGAGGGTAAGGTTCAGAAATCTGTTTCATCCAACTCTCTAGGGGATTCTAATGCACCCTGAAGGGTGAGAATCCTTGACCTAGACACTATCACCACAACAGAGTATGAGCCAGGGTAGAAGCAAATACCTTCCAGGCCTGCCACAGAGGTAGGTGTGTGTGTGTGTGTGTGTGTGTGTGTGTGTCTATGTGTGTACAAACATATCTCAGGAAAAGTTTTCTCCAGTGATTTAACACTTCTGAAGCAATTTTGTAAGATTGTTTCTAAATGTCACCCATTTCATTTGGCCAACATTGTTAATTTTTCAATTAAGGGAAAATCTATGGCATATGGATTCATTAAGACCCCATTAGCTCATCGATATTTAACCTATCCAACTCTAATAACCATATCTATTTAATATTTTCTCTCCTCTTTAAAATTTATCAATCCTTTTTCCTTCCTAATCACCTATCACGTTAGAAAAAAGTGGGTTTTTTTTGTTTGTTTTGTTTTTTAGCCAATGATACCTAGTTGCTGTCTGGAAGATAAACCTTCTCCCATTTTTAGACACAAAAAGAAGTTACTCTAGGTCTATTCATAGTTGTAAGCTCATATATGGCTAAGTAATTCAAGTTTCTACACTATTATTTTTTCCTATAATTGTAATTTGAGAAGTTCACTGGCTTTTGCATTTTAGGTTCATTATAGCCATTTACTTCATTCATTTAAATTTATTTTTATCTTTAGTTTTCTTGTTAAAAATAGTCAACGTTGCCTTCCAATTATTTTTCAGTAGCAAATATAGCATACATAATTGATGACTGCAAATGAATTAATTTGTCATAATTAGTATTAATGTCAGCAGATAGCATGTATGGAGTGTTTAGTATATTCTTAGTACTTTATACTCTGCTAAGAGTATTACAGATTATTGCAAGAATAATCACCTTTGATGTCATAATTTTTTATTACCTATAAAAAAAACTGTATGTGCTATTGATATGTATACTCTCGAATCTAGATTTGAACTATGTTTTAATGACTGCCAAGAAAGGGATCAACTGCACCATGACTTAGAGTACTTACTGACTCACTTTTTGTGATACCTTAGAACCATTTTATAAATGACATGGAAATTCTGTCTCATTATTTTGAATCCATATCTTCATTCTTACCCCAAACTATAGCACCCAGTGTGGTGACTACCTAATTACATAATCTTGGCTCCAACAAGGTTTGACTCTTTTCAAGAATCAGATTAATCTTTAAAGGAATGTATCTTACCTTTCTTAAAATTATTTGTACTAAGGTGAGAATGCTTTCAAAATGTAAAGGTTCGTATTTACATAGCATTTCATTAGAAAAGAAGCAGAGCAGAGTGGCTCAGAATATGAAATTGAGAGTCACACAGCTTGAATACTAACTAGTTTTTTCTCTTCCACAGCAATTCAGAAACATCTCTGTGGGTGTTTCTTCCTCTGTAAAATGGAAATATTACCTACTCTTATGGTTTGGCTGTGTCTCCACCCAAATCTCATCTTGAATTGTAGCTCCCACAATTCCCACGTGTTGTGGGAGAAACCCAGTGGGAGGTAATTGAATCACAGGAGCAGATCTTTTCCTTGCTGTTCTGCTGATAGTGAATAAGTCTCACGAGATCTGATGGTTTTATAAAGAGGAGTTTCCCTGCCAAGTTCTCTCTTACCTGCCACCAGGTAATCTGTGACTTGCTCCTCCTTGCCTCTCCCGTGATTGCGAGGCCTCCCCAGCCATGTGGAACTGTGAGTCAATTAAACCTCTTTTCTTTATAAATTACCCAGTCTCAGGTATGTCTTTATCAGCAGTGTGAAAACAGACTAATACACCTCCTTACAAGGTTGCCATGAGGATGAGATGACATAGAAGATTAAATGGCAGATTTCTCTTGAGTGTGTGTGTGTGTGTGTGTGTGTATGTGTGTATGTGATGTGTTGTATTAAATTCTTAGCATGAGAATTTAATATAACTTGATTAGATTGTCTTATCCTCTCATACTTCCAAAAAGCATCCTGCCTTGCCAGACATGGTTCTTTGACTTTTGGAATAAAAGATCACAAACGTGTGAAGGGAAGTACATGAAAGTGTGAACAGAAGTGCATAAAACAAAGAAGGTAGAGGAATGAGGACTGAGGAGTCTTAGAGTTGGAGACAGAATCTGAATGGAGAAGATCAAGAAGGGCATTGGATGGGTAGAGAAGAGAGGGTACTTGAATTAGTGTTGCTGGGGTCCTGTCTTCTCCTCCAGGAGATAACAGTAAAGACCTTGAGTTACTTTGAAATTAGTTTTAGTAACATGGATTATTTTCCTCTATCAGACTAACATTTTTCTTTATAGATAGGGAATGTAGTTTCAGTTTTCCTTTAGTAATGACAGAGGTGTGTGGACACAGCCCAATTTCTGAGTTCTTATCAGATATTACCACTTACATAGTAGACTGTTAAAAAGGAAAGTCTCAACAAAACAAGTTTGGACAAGAATGTTGACAACAGAAACTCATATCTGCTGGTGACAATATAAATTAGTAGAGTCATTTTGAAACCATTTTGGCGTTATCTGGAAAGTTGGAAGGTTGCATATTCCACAAACCAGTTACTTCACTCATAGAGTATGTGTGTGTACCTTGGAGGAACTCTTGTGTATGTAAACCACGATACATGCAAAAGAATGTTATGGAAACATTATTTGCAATAGCCCAGAACAGAAATAGCTCTGAACTATCACAATTCTGAACTGAAATTAATCTAAATGTCTATCAAGAGGAGAAGATGTCTACAAATTGCTGTGTATTCACACAATCAACTTTTATTCAGTGGTGAAAACAAATTTAGCACAGTTATGTACAACAACATGAATGATTCTAATAAAAATGCTGACTTAGAGATCCTCCTGCAAACGCACTTCAATAAATAGTGCAAGACAACATAAATTTAGGGGAAAAAATAAAACCAGCAATAACAGAAGTAGAAAGAGGAAAATTTCCCAACACATTTCAGGAAGTTAGAATAACTAATACAAAAATCAAATATCTATATCACCTATGAATATAGATGTAAAAACTCAAAATAAAATATTAAATATTAAATTAAGTAGTGTGTTAAAAGATTAATTTATTTTGAATGAGTTGTGTTTATTCAAAAATTTACAAGTTCCACAAAAAGGTCTATTATTCAATAAATAGATAAATTTAAAAAATCCCGATTAAAACTCTAAGCAAACCAGGATTAAAAGAACACTTCAATAACCTTATAAATTATATTTAACAGGAATCAGACAAACCAGTAAATGTGAACAATGTGAAGCAGTTCATAAAATTCAATAAGTGATTCCTGAAATCACCATTTTGATTTAGCTAGCCAACACAATAAGTAAAGGAAATAAAATAGGAGGCATCAATATTGAAAAGAAAAAGACTACTATAATTTAAATACCCCATTACCATTTTCCTCAAAAATTTAAAAGAAACAGGTAAAAATATTTTAGGACTAATAAGGAAGTTCATCAAAATGGTCTAATACAAAATACATACTTTTCTACATATTAGTAAAAACCAACTTAAAAATAGAAGAGAAATTCCATTCAAAACAAAATCTATAGAATGCATGGGACAAGGACAATTCAAAGGAGAGAGGTTAGTCTTTTCAGCAAATAATACAAGAATAATTGAACATCCACATGAAAAAAATAAATCTGGATGGGTACTTTATATGTAATTTAAAAATTAACTCAAAATGAATGAGAGATAAATGTTGTAAAATGGGCAAATGGGCTTTTTAAATTTTATTTTTTATTTTTTATTTTTGAGACGGAGTTTGGCTCTTGTTGCTCAGACTGGAGTGTAATGGCGCGATCTCCGCTCACCGCAACATCCGTCTCCCAGGTTCAAGCGATTCTCCTGCCTCAGCCTCCCGAGTAGCTGGGATTACAGGCAAGCACTACCGTGCCTTTGGGTTCATATATTTTAAAACTGCCTGCAAAGTTTGAACACCACTTCCTGGGAAATTTATTCCTAGAAATCAGTGATCTGGTTCTTTAATTTTTATTTCCCCTGGTATTCCTATCAGACAGAAAAAATACCCATGGGAAACATAATATTTGTAGTTAAATTACAACTCTACATTTGATAACCCTGCATACATATATAATGTAGAATTTCCCACAATAAGAATTTTATAATTAGCCTAGTAGCCATTCATGTGTGAGAGCAAATAAAAATGTCAGTCAATCTCAGATATGTAGATCTCCAAAATTTTTCTCTTTCTTTAAAAAACAACAAATATACAGAAATAGTCAAATATTTACCTCAGGTACTTCTGAATCAAAACCAAAATCTTTAAAAATGTAATTTTCAAGAATTAGAGTTGAGCCATGAAATCGATCGAATATATAGATGTGGACATTGAAAACTGTAAATATGTTTCTAAAACAGATTTATATGACAACAACAATAATTTATAGGCAATGTAATTAGGAAGAAAATAAAATTAAGTGGTAAAACTACTTCAAGGGACAAAGAATAATATTGCTGTTTGCAGGTAATATGATTGTCCACATAGGGCAGCCAATAGAATCTCCTATAAGAATATTAAAACAAATAAAAGAACTCAGTAATTTGGCCAGATTAAAAATCAGTAGCAAACATCAATAATCTTTCTGAGTTTGAGCAGTTACCAGTTAGAACATATAATCTAAAATACTATTAACAAAAGAAACAAACACAGCAAAAAATTTAAAACAGCTGTGCACTCCGTTTATGAAAGACCGTGTAAGTGTGCTTACTAAGTCACCAAAGGGGTCTTAATGAGTAGAATAGAAAGCACAAATTTGAATATAAGAATTGAATATTTTAAAAATGTTATTTTTTTTCTAAAAATGAGTTTGGATTGAAATATTTTTAATCAAAATTTTAAAATAATTTCTTTTTAAAAATACTCTTGATGTTTCTAAACTTCATCTGGAAGAATAAGTAGGTAAAAGAATATAATAGGAAAGCTTGTAACAAGAAAAGGATAAGAAGCTTGCTTTACCACATATTAAAATACATTATAAAACAACCATTAAAACTGTAGTTCTAGCCAATAATCTATAAATAGATTAATGTTTTAAAATAGAAATAATTAAATTCTAGCATTTATAATAGGGAGAATTTGACATATACAAAAAAAAAATCACTGGACACCAAAGAAAAAGAGCATAGATAATTGCATAAATGGCAATAAAAATTGACTTAAATTTGTCAAAAGACCTTATTTAAAGCTAAATTTCTTACAAGAGCTGTTTATACTCACTGGCCCCAGTTTCTCTCCTCCACTCCAATGAAGTTGCCCTTGTCAAGGTCCATCAATAGTCTCCATCTTGCTAACTTCACTTATGCCACATACTCAAACTACCAGCAAGTCCTATCCACCTTCCATGTATATTTAGAAGCTAGCCACCTCTCACACCATCTCTATCACTGTCATCCTAGTTCAAAATACCATCCACTCTCCCCTGAATTATAACAAGTACAAGTGCTTACCTCCGCGCTGTTTCTCAAATTCAAGCAGGATAGCAGCGCAGAGAAGGTCCTGCCAAGAAGGTCCTTCCTCCCCAAGCCCACATGACTCATTCCCTCTCTCCCTCAGGACCACTCAATTATCACCTTATCAGAAATATCACTCCTGGCCACCCTCTATAAAACAGTGTTACTTTCACTGTGTGTTCACATCATCTCACTTTGTTTTGCTTTATAGCACATCTCCATCTAACATAGTACGCACTTATTTGTGGATTTGTCTTGAGATCTTCGGCTCTCTAGAATATAAGTTTCATTAAAAAAAAAAATTTAACTTGTTTTCTGCTATGTCCTTCAGCATCTAAGACTGCCTGGTAGCAATCAGAAGACTAAAATAAAATAAAATAATAAAATAAAATAAAGTAAAATAAGTTACATTTTATTTTGCCAAACCAAAGCCATTTAAAGAGCATTATGAATGAAAGCCGTTATCTAAGTTTTGGCGCCTCCTTTTCTAGCCTCTCATTTCTTGTTTTATTTTTGTTTATTTTTTTAAATTATAAGTTCTGGGATACATGTGCAGAATGTGCAGGTTTGTTACATGGGTATAAACGTGCCATGGTGATCTGCTGCACCCATCAACCCGTCATCTACATTAGGTATTTCTCCTAATGTTATCCCTCCCCTAGCCCCCCACCTACTGACAGGCCCTGGTGTGTGATGTTCCCCTCTGTGTCCAGGCGTTCTCATTGTTCAGCTCCCATTTATGAGTGAGAACATGCAGTGTTTGGTTTTCTGTTCCTGTGTCAGTTTGCTGAGAATAATGTCATTTATGTCCCTGCAAAGGACATGAACTCATCCCTTTTTATTGCTGCATAGTATTAAATGGTGTATATGTACCACATTTTCTTTATCCAGTCTATCATTGATAGGCATTTGGGTTGATTCCAAGTCTTTGCTATTGTGAATAGTGCTGCAGTAAACATATGTGTGCATGTGTCTTTATAGTAGAGTGATTTATAATCCTTTGGGTATCATAAACATGAAGAAACTCATCATCACTAGTCATTAGAAAAATGCAAATCAAAACCATAATGAGATACCATCTCACACCACTTAGAATGGCAATCATTAAAAAATCAGGAAACAACAGATGCTGAAAGGATGTGGAGAAATAGGAACACTTTTACACTGTCGGTGAGAGTATAAATTAGTTCAACCATTGTGGAAGACAGTGTGGCTATTCCTCAAAGATCTAGAGCCAGAAATATCATTCGATGTAGCCTCTCATTTCTAACCAATAAAGATAAGTAATAACATGCTTTTTGTAGCATGGCAGAAGACCACATGTGATAGGTATTGCTACAATGTCACTTCAGAACTAGTATCTAGAATATATGAAGAATTTTCAAAAATCAATAAAACAAGGAAATGATTTAACCAGAAAATGGGAAAAAGACTTGAAGAGACATTTCACCAAGGAGCTGACAAATAAGCACATGAAAGAAACTCAATGTCATTAGTTATTAAGGGAATGAAAATTAAACCCACAATGAGATGTCGCTAATACACCTATCAGAATGATTAAAATAAAACAACAGTGATAAGACTAAATGCTGACTAGGATATGGGAAAACTGGATCATTTTATGCGAGTGGGAATTTAAAACGGTACAGCAACTCTTGAAAAGAGGATAACAACATAATACATTGAAGAACTGGAGGTGAGGGAAAGACAAACATGAAATGCTCTTTGGTTAAAGTGTCTCTATTAATGCAAAATCTAAAGCATGTAAAACTGCCTTGGTGATTTAGAACATCTCTTTTTCTTTCATAAGTTTTTAGTTAAATGCTCCCGTAATATACATAAAATATGCAAAAGTCATGATCACTTAAATTTTAAAGTCTCTTTATAAAATAAAGATTTAAGACAATCAACTCTTAACATAACCTTTAAATAATGTACCTCGAAATCTATTATGAAACAGGACCGCACCATGCGTTGCATTCCATTCTCTCTCTCTACTAATCAACTTTCAGAAACAGCATTAAAGTGAATCTCGCTTTCTTAATGCAAAGATCTACTCCAATTAAATATATGAAGTAAAATATTTAGGAGTATCTCTGATAAATTACTTACACCGTGATACAAGCCAGCATTCTTGTTTTTAAAATATTTAATATTCATTTGCTTTATAAGCCTCTTATTTTGATGTAACTATAGATTCACATGCAGTTATAAGAAAAAAATGCAAAGACATGTCATGTAAGCTCCCATGAAAGCTTCATCTAGTTTCTCCTAGTGGTCATATTTTATATAACTGTAGTACAATATCACAATTTAAAAACCGATGTAGATAAAATCCACTGACCTTATTCAGATTTTGCCAGTTTTACATACATTCGTGTGTGTGGTGTGTGTACTTCATTCTGTGTAATATCATCGCATGTGTAGATTCAACACTGCTGTCTAGTGACTTCCACAAAGGGCTCCTTTGTGCTATCATTTCGTAGATGCTGCCAACTTCCTTGCTCCTTTCTTCCCCAAACCCTGGCAACCACAAATTTGTTTCTCCATCTCTTTAATTTTTCCATTTCAAAAATGTATTAGAGGTGGCATGATATAGCAATATAACCTTTTGACATTGGCTTTTTTCACTCAGAGTAACTCCCTTGAGGTTTATCCAACTTGTGCAGGCAGTAATAGTTTATTTTTCTTCCTGAGTAGGATTCTATGGTGTGGATATATCATCATTTGTTTCATTATTCACCTTTGGAAGTACATTTGGGTTGTTAGAATTATTTAATATTTTACTTCATGTGTTATATAATATATAATTATATAGTTATATCTATAAGTATATAATATAAAATTTGATAAAAGATTATGCTATAAATATAATTACAAGGTATATAAGTATAGAAACACTACATACAATTTTTTCTTTATTTTCAAGGAAATACATATAGAAGAGAGGTAGATATGTATACTCCACATGTGATTTTGAGCCAGTTCTGCAGTATTTTACATATCACATAGTGTTTAGGAAGGTCTCCAAGTGTCTTGCAAATATAATTTATTTATTTTAATATCAACTCCCTTTAAGGGATTACATAACTTTAGGGTCATTCCACATTTTATTTTCCTGAGACATTATCTTATGGTCTTTGCTCAACTTGTATATCAACTCCAAATTTGTTAACTAGTAGTGCTTCTATGAAATACATCTTTTTCCTCATCTTTTTGTCTCTTCTACCCTACCCTCAAATAATAATTTATTTAATTTTTCCATTCATCCAATGGTGGTTGTTCTCTCCATGTTGTTTTTATTTTATAATACTCATTATGCTGCTAAGGTACTCTATTTGTACCTTTGAGCACCATCTTCAAGTACTTTACTTTTCAAAAAATAAATATCATCTTGTGTAAACCTGTGAATAATCCAATATTTTGTTGCTACTGGTATTGATTATAAAATTCTTTAGTTGCAACTTTTTAAATTCAAAGCTTTATAACTATTTTCTCATTGTAGTTTGGCGTTCAGTATTGCAGAGAAAGTACTAAAGGGCATCATAATATTTGCATTTTTGTAGTTAATTTCTTTATAATGCTGACTTTTTGCTTATTTTTGTTTTTATTCTTTGTAGCTCCAATATTTTGTCAAAAATTTTGTCTAGGTGTGGGTTTATTTCATTGATATTTTCCTGCTAAAATCTATGAACCAACTCAATTTGTATGTACAGGTCTTGCTTTGACTCTGGAAATTATTTGAAAATTTTAAATCTTCTATTCATTCTAATTTTTTCTTTTCAAAATATCTGCATATGCACTTTTACTGCTAATTTTTTCTCTAGTGGTTTTTATTTATTTATTTATTTTATTTTCTTAGAAATCTGTTTTTTGTTCTTCGTGTCACTGATTTGATTTTGTACTCCAAGTCTCCTGCTTATTTATTTGGGGTACTTTATTTTATATTTCTACTCTTGCATTTCAAGTTTCTCTTGCTCCTCTCTTATTTCCATTTTGTCCCTTTTTATCTCAGCTTGTTTGATTCCACAGGATATCTTCCAGATGCTGTTCTGTTATTATGATTTTTATAGGCATGTATTACTTATTTTTAAACTTAGTTTCAAAGAACTTGGTGCTGCAAATACATTATTTTGACAATATGGGTGGATTATCCTTGATTCCATTTTGTGTCTGCATGAGTGATGTTACATCTTTTCCAATTAGTGCAATTTCCAGTCTCTAGCTGCCTGTATTTTTTTTCTTATAGTTGTACTTCTAAAAGCCCTCAGTTTCAGATCATCAGTCATTCTTAGTCAATACAATATATGAAAACCTAACATTCTCGAGCTCCCTTTCTTGCACTTTGCAACAAATATGGAGGAAGCTGGTTTTGGAAGGTCCGGGATGTGTTGGCAGGGATGGGCACAGCACTGAGGATTCTTCCTAACTTACCACATCCTATAGGGTTTAGTAATGGAAGATAATACCTCTTAAAATGTACTGCAGCAGAATAGATACTTTGTTGTGTGTGGTTTTTTCCTCTGATTTCCAATTTCTCCTTAAAACTGGTGACAGATGTAGCAGGCTAGAGATTGAGGACACTTTGTGAGGCTTTACGAAAGAGGTTTAGAGTGGTAAAAGTAACAACACCCAATCTTTAATAGTAGAAGAGATATAGAATATTTTCTACTTTTATAGATTGATTGTTTCATGATATGAAGTCAAACTACTCTATTCACTGAAACCTAGATAGTTTTTCTTTCTCTATCATCTTCCAACTACATTGCAATTAATGTCAGTTCTTTCCAGATTCTGGAATTTAGGTCTATGTACATTCAGAAGTTTCTTTTTCACTGTTGAGATTTATCATTTTGTTTTTTATTTTATTTTATTTTTTACTTTTAGGAGAATTTATAAGAAACTGAATTAAGGGTTTCTATTATGATAACTTATTGAAGTTGAAGGCTGCAAATTTTTTTATAAACAATCTATAAAGCACACACAAGCGATTCAGATGATACATGAGTTGCTATTTAGAATGGATGGTACCGAACCTGTGCTACTCAGATGGATATTCATTCATTTTCTCCTTTTCAAGGGAAATTTTGACTGTTTTCATGAATGTATGCAGAATCTCCTAATACTTGTACTAAATAAGCTCTAATATTACTGGAAATTGTGAGGAATAATTTTCCAATTTATCATTAGAAATTCAAGCATATTTTTACCTGTTATATATGGTTCATGGAGGGATTAAAAAGATAATTGTACTTATTCATATAACCATGTGTCATACCATATAAACCATATAACCATCTCTCATACCAATAAAGTGATAAAATTATAATTACTTAAGTTTTTAATTTCTATTTTTATGGCTTAGTATGAAGGCTAATAAACATAGTTGTTTTATTTATTTTAAATTCACAGTATTTCCTCTTGAAGTTAGAATATTTTTCAGAAAATTTTTTTATATATGTCTTCCTATATTTCTGTCTCTACCTGTCTCTGTATAATTGTCTATATATAGCTGATCTAAGTCATTTATATCTATGTCTATCTGTCTAGTTGGAAAATAGTTTTGGCAGAATTCTGTGGTCAGCTGTAGTTACTAGATTGTGAGGAATTGCATTTTCTTCTTTTCTGGTTACTCATTCAAATGAAGTAAGTTTTCTAACTTGATATATATGGTATTTACGAGATCTGATTTCTTAATTATTGACATGCTCCCAAACACTATTCTGTGCTTTTCAGATTTGTACTTCTTTCTTTGCCTGCTGATTCCTAATGTGTATCTAATAAAAAGAATTGCTAATAAATAAAGCTAAGAATAATCATTTAGAATTTGTCTTTTTGATCATAATGCACTCTGAAAACAATTTGGTGTGGATTGAAACTCGGGGATAGGAAATATTTTTGTTAGATGCTGTAAATAGATAATTGCATTTGTATTTATGTCCTATGTTTACATGCTATGTGATCACATAGACATAGGACATAAATACAAATGTAATTATAACAAAAATTTTCACCAATGGTTTTTTAAATGTTGTTCCTTAAATATATTTTCCCTGATTTTGTCATCTTTACAATGAATAATATTTGAAGATAATATCATTTGATATGACTGAATTATGGAAATGATCAAAATTGAAAATAATTTTTTGAAGGTACATATAGGTTAGTGAAAGGCATTCAATGGACCATTTAAGTTGCTTCTTCAGCTACTGTCCTTAAAATGTTTATTTTTAAAAAGAACCAGTTCTTACCAAGCTTTGAAGTGCAAAGACTTCCTTTGTCTTTCAGTTAAAGTCAGTGTTGTGCTCAGAGGAAATAAATGCTTGTGACTTAGGTAAAACACAAAACTTCATGATAATAAGGGAAACAAAAATAATTCAACAGGTACTGACTTTCCAAATAAAACTACGTGCAACTTGAAAAAATAATTTCTTTCATAGAAGACATGAATCAACCCAGTATGAAGTTATGCATTATTCCTATTTGCACTACACCTCTGTTTTATCTCTCCAGGAGACAGATTTTCTATTTTTTAGAAAATTATAGTAAGAAAAAATGAGAGTCAAAGTAATATAAATGCTCTAGAAGCTCCTATCAAAGTGGCAACACTCATACTGAACATTAGGAAATCAAAGTACTTGTGGCTTTTAATAATTCTATTTTCCTTACCAAGCCACTGTTTTTCAGCTCCTCTTAAAATCTCCTTCTATACAATCTTTAAACTGATTAGATAATTTTTTAAAGTGAAGTTTATTGAGGTATGGTTACAATATGAGAAAACTCACCAATTTTAAATGTATGTTTTGATGAGATTTGGCAAATGTATACACTCAGGTAATACCAGCATAATGAAGATACATGCTATTCCCATTGCTAAAATATTCCCTTGTATGCATGCCATTCTTGGCAATTACTAATAGAGCTGTCCCAGATATCGTGTATGGATTTTTATATAAATGTAAATTTTTCTTTTACTTAGATAAATACCTAGCAGTAAGATTGATAGGTCATATGGCATGTGTTGAAATATATAAGAAACTGGCAAACCATTCTCCAGGGTGACTGTCATACAATTTTGCATTCCTTCTAACAGTTATTCTGCATCCTCATTGGCACTTGGTATTGTCAGTATTTTCCCAAACATTAGCCATAGTAATGGGTGAGAAGTGGAATCACACTGTGGTTTTAATTTGCATTTTCCTACTGACTAATCATGTTGAGCATCTTTTCATGTGCATATTTACCAACTGGATATCTTCGTTAGTGGATATCTTTCTTTAGTGACTGGATATCTTTCTTTAGTGACTACTTTTAACTGTTAAAATCATTTGTCCATTTTTATGATTGGGTTGTTTGTCCTCTTTTACTTACATTGTACTTTACATAGGCAAAGAAAATGTGCAAATGCATTTTAAATATGATATTATTTATAATGCTATCAAATATGAAATATCTAAAGTTAAAATTTTAAAACATGCACAACTTTTAAGTTTAAAGCATTACTGGGAGAAGTTAAAGAAGCAGTAGTTAATGAATAATGAATGAAGAGATACACTGTCTTTATCAGGGGAACCAGCCTCCAATATTTCAAAGCAGGTTCTTTTCTATTTTCCCTAAGTGTTGGCCAGTCTGAGAAATGAAGAGAAAGAGTACAAAGAGAGAAATTTTACAGGTGGGCCTCGGGGGGTGACATCACATATTGGCAGGTTCTGTGATGCACACCTGAGCCGCAAAACCAGCAAGTTTTTATTAGGGATTTCAATAGGGGAGGAGTGTACGAATAGGAAGTAGGTCACAGAGATCACATGCTTCAAAGGCAATAAAAGATCCCAAGGACAGAGAGGCAGAGTGAGATCACAAGGCCAGGGTGAAATTAGAATTACTGATGAGGGTCCATGTCCCACTGGGCACACATTGTCATTGATAAACCTCTTAACAGGAAATAGGGTTCAAGAGCAGACAACCGGTCTGACTAGAATTCACCAGGCTGGAATTTCCTAATCCTAGCAAGCCTGAGGGCACTGCAGGAGACCAGGGCATATTTCATCCCTTATCTTCAACCGCATAAGACAGACACTCCTAGAGAGGCCGCTTTAGAGACCTCCCCCTGGGAATGCATTCCCTTCCCAGGGTTATTCCTTGCTGGGAAAAAAATTCGGTGATATTTCTCCTATTTGCTTTCTGCAAGAAGAGAAATATGACTGTTCTGCCTCCCCACAGGCAGTCAGATCTTATGGTTCTCTCTCTTGTTCTCTGAAAATTGCTGTTGTCCTGTTCTTTTTTTAGGATGTCCAGATTTCGTATTGTTCAAACACACGTTTTACAAACAATTTGTACAGATAACACAATCATCACAGGGTCCTGAGATGACATACATCCTCAGCTTATGAAGATGACAGGATTAAGAGATTAAAGTAAAGACAGGCATAGGAAATTATAAGAGTATTGATTGGGGAAGTGGTAAATGTCCATTAAATCTTCACGATTTGTGTTCAGAGATTGCAGTAAAGACAGGCATACGAAATTATAAAAGTATTAATTTGGGGAACTAATAAACGTCCATGAAATCTTCACAATTTGTGTTCTTCTGCCGTGGCTTCAGCCGGTCCCTCTGTTTGGGGTCCCTGACTTCCCACAACAGTCTACATGGATTGGCAGGCCCGTTATTGTTAAGGTGACAATTCTCCTCTATTTGATCTCTGTATTTAATGTAATCCAAGTCAAAATCCTAGTAGACTTTTTGTTGAAATTAAGAAGTTGATTCTACATTTTATATGGAAATGCAAAGTACCTAGAATTGCCAAAATACATTTGAACTCACCAGAAAACAAACTCCACTTGGCTAACATGTACTATTTATTTTATATATTGGTGGATTTTATGTGTTAATACTGAATATTTTTGTGTCTATATTCACATGGGTTATTTGTTTGTAGTATTATTTCTTTGTATTCTTTTTTTTTGTTTTGAGATGGAGTTTCACTCTTGTTGCCCAGGCTGGAGTACAATGGCGTGATAATGGCTCACTGTAACCTCCGCCTCCCAGGTACAAGCTGTTCTCCTGTCTCAGCCTCCCAAGTAGCTTAGATTACAGGCATGTGCCACCACACCCAGCTAATTTTTTTGTATTTAATAGAGACAGGGTTTTGCTGCATTAGTCAGGCTGGTCACAAACTTCTGACCTCAGGTGATCTACCTGCCATGGCTTTCCAAAGTGCTGGGTTTACAGGCATGTGCCAATGTGCCCAGCCTGTTTGGTTTTTAAAATTGGAGTAATGTTGACCTCATACAATACATTGGAAAATGTTGCTTTCTCTTCTATTTGGAGAGAAAAAAATAGAGGACTTTCTCTATATGATTTTAATACTAGCTACGAAACTATAGTAATCAGAAGAGTAGCATAAAAATAGATTCATGGATTAGTAAATAGAATGCAGAGTCCAGAAACAAATCCATCCATATATGTGAAAGTGACATTTGACAGTTTTCCAAAGTAATTAAATGGGAAAAGAATAGACTTTCAACAAATGCTGCTAGAACTGTTGGAGATGTTCATAAACAAGAAAATGAACCTTGATTCTTACCTCATACCATATGTGAAATGTGACTTGAAATGGATGTTAGATTTATGTGTAATAACGAAAATTATAAAACTTCCTGAAGAACATGTATGAAACATTATTTACAATTTTAGGAAGAAACATTTTTTTAAATGGTGTATTTGCTAGGGTTCCAGTAGAATAGATGTGTGTGTGCGTGTGTGTGTGTGTGTATATCTATATATCTATATATCTATATATATATATCTGTAGTATGGAATTAGCTCACATCATTATGAAGGCTGACAAGTCCCAAGATCTGCAGTTGATAAGCTGGAGACCAGAAATGCTGATGGTGCAGTTCCAGTCCAAAGGCCTACAGGCTTGGGATCCAGAAAGACCCGTGGTTCAGTATGAGTCTGATGGCAGCAAAAACATTGATGTTCCGGCTTAAGGCAGTCAGGCAGGAGGAAATTCCCTTTTATTCAGGCATTTTGTTTAATTCAGGCCTCAGCTAACTAGATGAAGCCTACCCACATCAACAAGGTCAATCTTGAATATGATCCCAAACACCCTCACAGATCCACCCCGGATAATGCTTGACCAAATATCTGGGGATTCTGCCCGGCCAAGTTGACACACAAAATCAACCATTACAAATGGTCACGCACACAAACACAAATATCTTTAATGAAAACATTTGGATAATCAGACTTCATCAAAGTGAACAACTTTGCTCTTCAAAACATACCATTGAAAAATTAAAAGACAGAACCCAGAACTTAGTATCTGACGTATTTTAGCATATGTCAGTATGAAAGTATTTGCAAAATGTGTCTGATAAAGGAGGTATATCCAGATTGAATAAAATTTTTTTTCAGCTTAATTTTAAAAAGACGAACAGCTGTATTTAAAATAACATGTAATATATTTGAACAATCATGTCATCAAAGAAGATAGATGAATGGATATTAAATAATCACATAAAAAGATGTTCAACATTTTTAATCATAAGGGAAATGAACGTGAAAACCACAATGAGATACCATTGTGTACTCATTCGCTTGGTTAAAATTTAAGAAAGTTGACATTATCAATATCAATTGCTGCTGAAGATTAGAAAAACTAGCACTGTCATACACATATACCTAGTTAGTAGAAATGCAAACTGTTATATTTGGTTTGGGAAGCCATTTGGCATTTTCTGATAAAGGCAAATATTCACTTACCAGAAATTCCACTGTTAGGTATTTGCCCTACAGAAATGAGCAAACACTGCCACACAAAGATTTGCACTTGAATGTTCATGGCAGCTTTATTTAAAATAACCAAAATATGTAAGAAATTCAATGTTTAACTGGCTAATGAATAAATAAATGGTTTCATATCAATAAGACAGGATACTGCTGAGCAAAACAACAACAAAACCACTACTAGATGCAGAAATATGAAGAGATCTCAAGAACATTATGCTAAGTGATAGAATCCAGGATCAAATGTTCATATACTACATGATTTCATTTCTGTGACATTCTGGAAAATACAAACTATAGTGAGAGAAAGCAAATGAATGGTTGTAATGTTGTCAGGGGCAAGGGATAGGGGAGATAATTGTCTGCAGAGGAAGGGGTAGGAGACCATTTTGGATGGTGCTGGAGGCATTCTGTTTCTTGATTTTGGTGATGGTTTACACAGTTGTATACATTTGCCAAAACTGATCAGATTTCACATTTGAATGTTGTGAATATGATTGTGTATAAATAATATGCTAAAAATTCTGATAACAATGATAATGTCATGAATGAAGGGCACGAGAACATTTTGTTCCTCTGTATATGACACTGAGGAGAGATCAGTTTTGTAGTTTTCTGTCTGTGGATGCCTAACATGAATCGAAATGTGAGGAAACCTCAGAAAAAATTCAAAGCGATGCATGGTCCATTAAATAAATGGTCTCTGTTCCTCAATAGTGTAAGAGACAAAGATTAGCTGAGAATTCATTCCCAATTAAAGGATACTGAAGAGACAAGACAACAAAATACAATGCATAATTCTATACCAGAGGGAGACAAGTTCCATAACAAATCAGTATGAGAATAATTGAACAAACTGGAATATGGACTATAAAGTCTTATGTCAATGTTACATTTTCTGAATATTTTAATTGTACTGTGGTTATGTATTCTAGTTCTTTTTTTCTTTTCTTTTTTTTTTTTTTTGAGATGGAGTATTGCTCTGTTGTCCAGGCTAGAGCACAGTGGTGTGATCTCAGCTCACTGCAACCTCTGTCTCCCAGGTTCAAGCAATTCTCCTGCCTCAGCCTCTCTAGTAGCTGGGATTACAAGCACATGGTGCCACACCTGGCTAATTTTTGTATTTTTAGTAGAGATAGGGTTTCACCTGTTGGCTCAGGCTAGTCTCAAACTCCTGACCTTGTGATCCACCTGCCGCGGCCTCCCATAGTGCTGGGATTACAGGCGTGAGCCACCATACCCGGCCATATCCTAGTTCTTATGAAACACCCTGGATTATTATAAGGTAAATTTGGTAAATGTTCTGATAGCTGTTAATGTATACCACGGGGGAGACAGAGGGTGAGGCAAGACTGAGTGAGAATGAGGCTTATAAAGAAAATAGGGCAAAAGGTAAAAAATTAGTGAACCTGGTACAGGATTGTGGTGGGAAAAATAATGACTCTCTTCAAAATGTCCATATCCTAATCCTCAGAACCTGTTAATATGTTGTTTTCATGCCAAAAAAAAAAAAAAGAAAAAAGAAAGTTACAATTGTAATTTAGCTAAAGATTTTGAGCTATAGATGGAGATTCTCCTGGATTATCCAGTGGGCCCAATGTAATCACAGGGATCCTAGTAAGAGGGAGGTAGGAGGGTCAGAGTCAGGCAGAAAAGATGTAGGGACAGAAACAGGCATTGGAGAGGAGAGAACATGCTATGTTGCTGGCTTCGGGGGTGGAGGATGGAGTCCTGAACCAGGAAATACAGAACTCCAGAAGAAACGCAGGCCTGTGGACCCATTTTTAGACTTCTGGCCTCCAGAAGCCTAAGATATTGTAAAATAGTAAGTTTTTCTTGTTGAAAGCCACTAATCTTGGCTAGGAAGCCAATACAAGTGTAGAGAACGTTCTGTGTCTACCTCTGTAACTTTTCTGTTTAAAATCATTTTTAAATTCCAAAACACCTTCACAGAAAAGGATGAGCCAGGGAATAGGCAATTAAATGTGTATGATTTGGGGAAGTGAGTCATCAGAAATCTCTAGAAGCAGATCATTAGATCAGGCTCAAAAATTGGGTCATAGGAGCCTGTCAAGGTTTAGGGCTTGTAATATTCCTGTCAGTGTAAAATCTTAACACAAAGATGGGCCTTGTTTGGCTGGAGATGGGCTTCAGTGTGCTGAGGAAAATTGTGATTTAAAAAGACAGAGTTTTTCTATTGTTACCCATTGCTATAAGCTGCAAACTGGAGTCTTAGAGTGTGAAATTACAGAGTGTAATAGGGACAAAAATAGTAAATAAGTTGGTGCAAAAATTTGCCATTCCTGGAACATGTATGAGAACCTAATGCCCTGGTAGTAGCAGGTCAGTTTTGCTGTTTTTGAAAGCACATTACTAAGGAGATTTAATTTTGGCTCATCGACTTCAGTTTCCTAAAAGAGATCTGGAAAGTAAGTCCTCAAGATCTAATTTAGGTAATATTTTTGTGAAATTTTCTTTATCACACTACTCATTTGACAGTTTCTTTTCTATGCATCTATATGTTTGTTCTGACATTGTATTAGAATATTTTATTTGCTTCTTACTTTACTTTTGACCAAATATACCATTCTAAATGGGTTTATCTCCAAACCCTGTCCAGAGCATGAGTGCTCTTGGAGAGTGTCACAGGTTCTTTAAGATGTGATATTTGCATGACATAGAGCATTAAAACATCCCTTTACTTCTTTCTAGTAATATTCTTCACAAATATTACATACTTTCTTCACTCAAGATTTCGGGAAGATACAGATCTGTCTCAAAAAAATAAAGCATTATAATGTGCAAAGAAGGAAATTTAAGTGGAATAAATAAATCTTCTTTTTTTTTTTTTTTTTTTACCACTGTGGGAAATGTCCTAGTAATTTCTATTATGGCTATGAAAGGATTCATTTATCATTTTGCAAGTACAAAACAATAATAATGTTTTTATTTAAAAATTATTTTTTTATTATGTAGAATCCTGTACAATTTTAATGAATATCATGAGTTATTGGCTGATCACCTTGTATAAATTTCACAAATTTCACAGATACTTGTTAAAAGTAGACAGATGTAAAAGTCCCTGGGTGCGATAAGTGAGCTTTATTTTTCAGCTTATAATGCTACACATTCTGTATCTCCAACAAAATTAGACAGATCATTTTGTGCCAGTTGAAGACATATGCACCCTGGGTCAAGCCTTTCCTGTCTTGCTGTTCTGGATACCACTGACAGTATTTATTATTTATCATTATCACTTATATTTTGCATAAACTGTTTAAGAAAATTCATTTTTCTGAATCTCTGCTATAACATTATACTGTCCTGGAGACATTGTAGAATCATTATCATCATCATTTTAGTCAATACTATCAAATAAGAAAGTGAATGGAACAATAGTAAAAAACTCTCAAATTAATTATAATTTCACAATTATGCATAGATATAGCAAATAATATCTCTGCCTAAATATTATAAAATGAACAAGTTCTGAGGTTAAATAAAAATATGTTATAAGATATAGCAGAATGCAACTAAGAAGGTCTGTATAATCTATGATTAGCCTCTCTCGTTCCATTTTTTCTTAACAAGTAAAGTCATATAACTTATATCACTCTTTAGTTGAATGGCATTTGTAACCAAATTAGGTGAAATTGTATAATGATTATAGCTACATATATATGTTACATATATGACAAAAGGTTTCTCTTTAAAAATAAAAAGCCAATCTTTATTTTTTCTTTAAAAGATTTAAAGCAAATAGCAATAATTTGCATTCTAAATTGAAGTTCTGTTAAATACCATAAACAGAATAAATCATAATATGACAAGATACACATTTCCTAAATTTTAGCAAGTTCACTGTGCATAAATATGCTTGAGGGCCTTGCAGTCAGTTAGTGACACTCTAGGCCCGTAAGAGTATCGTCTTCTAGCATAGGAAGCTTTCCTGGGAGTCAGGAACTCTGAGCCAAAACCCTGGATTTAGTTATCAGTTTAGTTGTTAGTTTCACAAATTGATGATAGAACTGTTGAACATATGTCTGTAAATGCAGAGAGTTGTTCACAGTTAGATCCAGCTAAAATTAATTGCTTGTCTGATATTGGCTACAGGACACATAAGTCCTTTCAGATTCTTCGACACAGAGACTGGTCCCAACATGCAACCTTGTACAGAAGATCACGTGGGCCTCTTCATGTGCATCGGTACATGTTGGCTGTCAGCCCCACACAGTCTAACAATCATTACCTCCTCCGACAATATCACTCCCAGTGCCAAGAGGCAACAGTCGGCTGCTGCTAATGGAATCCTTCCCAAGAGTCTCTATGACGTATGGCTGAACGAATGGCATGCCTTGGTAGTCCCTTGGTAACTGTTGTTCACATCCTACACTGACGGCTCATAGCACCATTGTGCAGGAGCTCTGCTGTGTCTCTCCTGTGCTCATGTCTAAGTTCAGGAGGCAGAAACTGCATCAGGCCTTGTGATGCTAATGGCTGGCTATATAGTATGAGTAGGAACTCAGGGTTATTCTTACTCTTTGTGCATTTAGCTTTGAATGCAAGTGTAGGTGAAAAAAACGGGCTGGATAAAATATCTCTGAAAAATCTGAGCTCGGTAGCTGTGGTGGACCCACTCAGAGGTTTCAAAGGTAGTTGGGACTAAATGCTGTTTTTGGTGTGATGCTTCGTCTCCACATTGGAGTAGGGTTTTTACTGCTTCTCTTCAGCGTGGTGTGGGCTTTTCACTGTAATATTTCAGACACAGCTTTTTGCATGAGCTTCCCAGTGAAAGCCACTGAGTGAATATAGAGTTTTACTAGAATGAATCAACCATGGCCTATTTGCCTAGTGTCAGAGGCTTTCCTGTTTTTGGAAAACAGAATCTTCAAAATTGTAATGACGTATGTGTATGTATGTGTGTTTGTTTGTGTATCTTTGTGTATTTATAAATATATTTCTGGATAATTTATGCTGAAATGTTTTTTATTTGCTTGGTTGTCTTGTCTAAACCAAGATCTATTAAGAAAAAAGGGAAACTAAAATTGTGTATGAAGCAAGCTATTTCTGTTTTCCAGCCTATTCATTTATGTAACAGCATGAGTAAGCTGCTGACACAGAAGCTTTCATGCTTAAATGATCTTATAGAAAAGGCTCATAATATCTAATTTTAACTGTATTAGCTGTCATGTTCACTGATTTTTAAAATTACATATGGAAGCTCACCATTTATGTAATATTTTTCCAGAAAATATTGTGTGTGTGTATATATATACACATACACACGCACACACACACACACACACACACACACACACACAAAATGAACTAAGAATTTGGTGGTTGTCAGAGACAATAAATAATTTTAAAATAATGTTTTAATTCTTCTTTTTCCTATTAAATAATGAAATAAGATAGAATAATTGCATAATATTGTATTCAGTGGCCTAACTGAATGCATTTATTCAGAGTATATTCTTATTACCATCAATTTCATCTTAAGGAAGAATTCCTTCTTGTGTCCTGTTTTCCTCTTGATCCTTTCTCTTTTGCCTCCTGCTAGATTTATTTATCTTTTCTGAAAAGGATAGCTCCTATTTTTCTCAACTCTTCAAATAATTCTCCTGCTTTACCTGCTCATTCTGTTCTATAAACACAGATTTCATTTTCATTCTCCTCAAACAATTAAAGTCTTCTTGTCAATCTTGCACTAAGTCAACTATCTCTTCATTCTTCCTTTCATGAAGGATTTCTTGAAGGTCCATGTTACTTTCAGCAACTTCTCTTCACCCATCAATTGCTTTTTTAAAGGTCACCTGTAGTCTTTGACTTAATGCAAAGATGAAATCTAATAACTCTAAATGTGTGTAATTCTGCTTATTATTGAAGTCATTTATTTTTCATAGCAAGTAAATTAAGAAAGTAGCATGTATTAAATAAGTATTATAGTCACTGGTGGTATAGAGATTAAAAATATTACTCAGAGTGTGAAAAACTTAAGTTTAGTGAGGGCAATGGACATGAAATAAACATACAATGCAAGGCAACAACTCATAAAGGTATATTTTCTTAATAGAAACATGACATTTGTTACTTGCTAACCAAGAATGTTTATCTAGGAACATGAAAATTTTCTTAATTTAAAGAATTTTATGATGTATTATACCTTAAAAAGGGATTATTTTTTAACTGCGAGAAAAATGTTGCTTACAAAAATCTTTGGTTTCTTAGATGTAAAACATGAATTTTCAATTCAGTAATAGTATTTAAATAAACAAATAAAGAATCTCACATTTAAAAAAGATTAAGACAACTGATTCAATTATCCAAATAATTGCTTTTATGTTCTATGAAGTGCCTAGGTTATGCCTTCTAGAATTTTCCCATCTTTTGTAAAAACTTGATTTTTTCCCACTATTTAATATCTATGACACATGATCTATATTTCTGTAATATTAAATGTATATATGCTTATATATAGATACAGTTGATAGATGATTGATTGATTGATAGATAGATAGATAGACAAATAAACTCTCCTTGGTAAAGTGGTACATGACCCTTTAAGGAGAAGTAGTGAGTTAGGTTGACTACATATTTTCAAGAGTTGTTTTATGACCCATGATAGATCAAAGGCTGAAGGTTTTGGCGGGGGAAATATTGTAAACCTAACTAGGAAGAATAACCCAAACCCTTATGAGAGCAGTTTAAATAAGATCCTACTTAAATACATACAAATAATGGTTTGAGACTGAAATCCCATTAAAAAGTTGCATTTTCTTTAGTCATTTTTACAATCTATTTAATATATAATTTTTGCACAATTTCACAGGAGACAAGTTCATGACACACTAAGTATCCTAGGGGGCTATGCTCCCATCTGAATAATGTGACCACAGCAGCTTCTTCTTTATAATTCACCTATCATTTTATCATATGCTTTCGTTTTCATGCAAGCCATTGATTGACCCAACCCTACAGCCCAACCCTTCTCTATGTAGGCTAGATATGAAATGACTTGGCTTGAGAACTGCTCCTGATGGGGTGATGACTAATGATATTCATTCATACTCTCATTTTTGTTACATTTTGATTTCAGGAGCGAGAAGGAGAATCAGAGACTGTGTTAGAGGCACAGACAGTGGGGTTAAAAATAGTAAAGAGCTCAGTTGTCATTATGGTGAAATCAATAGATTGGGGGCAGAAACAAAAGCTAGCTTCTATAGGATGGCATATCAGTGTCCAGTACTTCTTATGGATCACAAGAGTCTCCATAGTAACTGGACTAGTTCCAACTATTGTTTCAGTCCTCCAAAGCCCAAATAAATTTTGGGTTTTGTGTTTATATAATAAATGCCTAACAGGTTACTTAGCTATGTCCGTTCCTTATGACTCAAAATGCCTAATGTACTATTTTGGCTTTATTTAGGAATGAATAAATGCTCTACTATTGTATTATGCATTTAAAAAGCTGGCCAACTTTACATTATATTATTAGCACATACTGATAATATATATGCTTTTTCTAGTATTTTTCCATCAGCAATTTTTATATTTGTTGGTAAATAATGTGAACAGTGTTATGTGCTATTGTTTGAAATTCTGGGTTTCTTTGTGTATGCTGGTGATGTAAAAATGTGTTGAAAACAAAACTAAACAGTTCTGTTTAGAAGAATTTTTATAGTACACATTCTCTGAGAACAGTTATAATTTAAATGAAAATATCTGCTTTTACTTTTAATGCATTTCTTATACATTTAAATAAAATTATGGAGGTAAACATGTAATTTCCATTAGATGGAGTGTGGATAATTGGAGATAAAATATTTTTGCAAAAACTTGTTTATGTACATTTAAAATTTTATGTTGTCACATGAATTAATCAGCAGAAACAAATGTATAATATGTAAATTTATTTTGGGGGACCTGTGAGGTTTTAGCCACATTTTTTTCACTTGTTCCCTAAGCCACAAAGGCAATTACATAGTATGAATATAAAATGGAGACCTTGATCTGAATCATCTCTTTAAATTGATGTTCCACTTGGTGATAGATATGCAATTGTGGTATCTCATGTTATCTGTGACAGTGCTTTGATTATATTAATGTTTAATGAATGTGGATGCTATTCTTTGAATTATTTTAGGTTACCTTCCGACGTTTCCATATTATGTACTCCTACAACCACCATCAGTCTTTGACAGTATCCCTTAATGAAAAAATGCATCTTTCAATTTGTTAAGGCATACATTGCAGAGTTTGATTTAACACCTACTGGCACTCCAGAAACATATGATAATCATTATACATACAGTAACATCAGAAATTTAAATTAAAATGAACAAAATCTACTCAATTACTTATATATTTGATTTCATAGAGCTGATACCTATTTGTGGTGTTAATGATTGACTAGAGCTCTAACATAATATATACTACATCATCATTTTAGATTATTGACTTTGATAATTAACCTAGCCCAGGTGCTAGCATTTTATTGTTCCCAGACAGAACTGAGTTGTTCAGCCTGTAAGATGATATAAACTCTTTTTAAATTTTTCACTCTTTTTATGCCTTTAGCAAATATGACTTCAACTAAAAACTAGTGAAACACATTAAATCTTTCTACACATCACAGAATTCCTCTGAAAGGTCTCCAAGTGTGACCACTGTAGTTCAATACCATCATTATCACTGGAAATTTTAGACATGTGCCTGACATGATTTGTTGAAATCGGCTGCTTCCTTCTGAGAACTTTAATAATAATTCAATTCATGTGATACCAAGGATGGCATTAATGTGTTTGTTTTTCCCCTAGAATGATTGTCACATAATGTGTAGAGACAACGAAGAGTCAAAGGCAAGGCAAACCTGTACAGTGGAGACACAAAGGGTCACTGGCAGGTTTCAAATGAACCAAGACATCCTCAAGTAAGAGAAATAGTTATAATTAATCCAGTCTTCAGCTCATGGCTTTCTCTGAGCAATAAACTTAAGGAATCAAGACTAAAAATAGCATTACCCTTTGCTCATTGGGATGTTATTTGTTACACTGAAAATCATTAAGGAGGCAAAACAATAAAATCAAGCTTTTGTACCAGAAAGGAGCCAACATTTGGTTTGATGTTTAAAATATATTTTAACATTTAGAAATGCATTTTAATATATAGATATTAATTTAAAATTTTATGATAGGAAATATTGGTTAAAGATTTTTCTTTACACCAAAATTTTAGTCAACTGTCTCCAGCACAGTGAAAATTCAAAGGGTAATAATGATCTTCAACCAATTTCCCCATCCCACTGGCTTTTCCAGATAACACCTATACGAGCTGTGTAAATTTGGACATGTTGCATAACTCCTCTGAGACACAGATTTATTTGCAAATTATTAGCACATTTCTGGATGTTAAATTAAAAGCATATGCAAACCACAGTGATTGGCCCCCAAGAGTTTCCCAGTAAATGTCAATTCCTTAAAACAATTTACAATTCAGTCAAAAACCTATATTAAAGAACATCTTGGAGCTTCCTTGAAGGACGCAGCTGAAAGTCAAAGGATAAAGATGTTTAATTGACAAGATACTTTACGTGAATTATAATAATGTCTTACATTTGTAAATAACATTACAGTTTCCAAAGTACTTTTATCTTATATCTTACTTGGGCCTCAAAAATTTTCTCTGAGATATGTATGACAACATTGTTAAAATACCCATATGTGTCTTTAAAAAAATTGTGTTTCATTGGCAGTGGAATCAATAGATTCTATACATACTACCCATGTCTTAAACTTCTCTGTAAAATATCATACCTCTGGACTTCTCAGGTAGAACTTCTTCTAAAAACTCCTGACCTCTTTCCATACTCCATACACCTCACACCTTTCCACAGAGATGCAATGGGTTGTCTGATTAGTGAATGAAGCCATTTGTCTGAATTTTATAAAAATAAAGACTATTTAGCCTCTATGTACTCTCTCCTTGGTGGAGCGCTGTCTTGAAGTCTACATGATGGGGTAGTTCTTCTAGCCAGTCGACTTCAGTTATATTTTCCAATTTTAGTTTTATTAATAAAGATAACATCGTCCTCTCCATTTGCCTTGCCCCTGTTGGTTCTGAACATTGGTGAAGAAAGTTGAGCTATTTCTGTTCCCTTCAAACTCCAATATAACTAAAGAAAAAATAAAATCAAGATTAAAAGAGTTTGAATGACTAACCCAAGAATACAGAGTTAGTAAATGGGAGATCCAAGATACAAATCCACATTTCTAGACACCAAGTCTGGAGTCTCTTCCAATTTACCACTCTATTTATCATCTCACTTTTCTTTTACAATTTTTTTTCCCAAACCTGAAACTTTTATTGGTTGGGCAAGCACTTTGAAACTCTGTGATAAGCAAAAGTTACTCAAACTCTCTGAGCCTTGTTTATTCATCTCTAAAGTTGAAATTTAATACCTCACTGGGCTATTGTGAGGATTAACAAAATAATGTACATGAAACACATCTTTTAGTAGGTACTTCAGAAGTCATGCTTACATTTTCTTTTTTCTTCCTTCATTCGTATTAACACCAAAGGGAAAAATTGCAGTGTGAACTTTTCAATCAGTTTACTGAAATATGTTTCCACATGACATTCACTGACTTTATTCTCACCATTAACTCTTATTAGGAAAACTGACATTTTGCTTCATGATTGTTATTAGTAGAACATATCATTTCTTTCATCAGTTTTTCAGTTACATTTTTTATAATTCCAAACTATAATCCCACACTTGAAATTTAAATAAAACACCTTAAGTGGCCTTATACTACCATTCTTAAAAGTATGACTTAGAAATTGTTACATTAAAAATACTTGTTGAGTGACCATCACAAAAAGTATTTCTGACATTGTAGCCTCAAAAAATCACAAAAATATAATTGAGGTAAAAAGAGAAGAAAATTCAGCAAAAGAAATAGACAAAGATGACAGGAGAAAACAAATAGGAGAGAAAATAAATTATATTTAATAATATTTTAAAATTTTATATTATATTTAACAATTATATTTTTTAAAACTTGAAGGAAGAATTTTTATGCCTGAAAAATGGAATGGAAAATAAATGTTAGAGATAGATACAATGTATACTTCTAGATAGGAGAAAGTTTTTTGTGAGATTGAAAGTGATGGCACCAATGGAAACATTTGATTGTATGGTCAGATTAGAAAATGATTAAAATAAGGAAGTGTTAAAATTAAAAACATTATTTGGCTTACTGGAATTTTCATTGAATTGATAACTTTAATTAGATGGTTTTATGAAAATATGCCTAAAAATTTAACTATAGCATCTACTTTTCCTATGTATTCTTCCCTTAACATGCTGTGTTCCCCATCATTTATTGACACTTTTGCTCTAAAATGATACAACAGTAATTTTTTTTTGCATTACTTCCACAGAACAGCTACAAAAACACATTAGTATGTTTAAAGAACTGAATGATCCATGGATGTGGTTATAAATAATCATTCAGAATATATTGGTAGATAACAGATCAAACTAAGTCTTATTCTTAATATTTTTTCATCTTTATTCTAGCTGGACACACTTTAGTGTTTTTCAAGCTAATCAACATCTGTAAAGAGAAACAAGTGTCTCCTCAATTTCTGTTTATGCAGTACGGAAAAGAGTATGATCAATGACTAATTTCAGGTCAACCACCTGGGAAACACTGCATTTATGGTTAAGAGTAGCGTGGAAACATTAGACTTCATGGCATGGTGCTGTATCTTCAGATCACTTAATACTCTGACTATATTAAATAAATATAGGGTTTTTTTTTCCCCCCCCATGGTTTGAAGTGTTTTCTGAACATTTTGTCCCTTTCGTTGTAGCTTTAGAAATTTATTTACACTAAGTATCAGATTTAGTTTTGGAGATAGATATATTTAGGACTATATTTTTTCTACTGTATTTTCTGATGTTTGATTATTTCTTAAATCCCTTGATACACTTGTGAATTCAAACCTACATATTGTTGAAAAAGTAATGTAGAGCTGCTGAATAATTTACTGTCCCTCTTTGCTAGGAAGATAGAAGGTAGGTGAACCCACTTAATCTAATCAAGGGCCTACTAGACTCCATCTTGAGTCCCAGTTTTGAGAATCCTTTGTTCATTTGTTGTTTGTCTCCCACCTTCCCTGCTCTAAGGTGTAGTCTTCCAGGGGTTCTAGGCCCTAGAGAAGTCATAGTGGCTCCTCTCCCATCTTCCTGTGTTTCCAGAATTCTTGCTCTTGTCTCCCAGTTACTATGAGACTGTTTAAAACTTTATCCTATGAAGTTTTTGCTTGGCCTATCTTTAACCTTTTACACAGCTTTAGAATTCCTTTTGCACAGCTTTAGAATTCATCATATTGTCACAGTTAAACTAGCAGAGAGGATGTTTCTCTGATATCTGTTTCTCACTTATCACACTCCACACTCCTAGTCTTTCAAGTCTCCAGTTTTTTAAATTTTGGGCTCAAGATACTTCCATAATTTCTACTGATTTTTTTTTTTTTTTTTTTTTTTTGCTTAATAGCACAATTTACCTGACTTATTTGCCACATCCTCAGTCTCTTGACCTCAACCCAGAATCAGCAAAAACTCAAAGGAAGTTAGCCAGTTAGCCAGTTCAGAATGTTGGCTTACCTCTCTGTGCTGTTCAGTCACCTGCATGGTTTTGCCATTTGAAATTCTGGTTGTATCGGCTAATCTCCCCTGTCTTCATACATAATTTTCTTTTTTCTGTTTTTTAATTTAATTTTATTTTGTTCTTCTTCTAATTGTCTTCTAAGGAAGATTTACCACAGGTTACTTTATTCACAGCTTTGAGTGGCACTTTAGTATCATATTTTAAAAGAAACAAAACAATAGAAATGTATTACAATATCTTCTCAAGGTAAGAATATATTGTGGTACTTTATAAACACAAAAGTAGTCACATCGAAAATTGGTAAGTTCTTGGCAAATTAGATTATACATGTCTACCTTCAGTATTTTATAAAATGCATGGTTTCCTCAAAGCTGTAAAAGCATAAATGTATTTTTAAAAGGTATTATTGTCTCCATAAGTTAGGTCTCCACAAGATTGCATGTCTTTTAATAAAGTTTCCGTTGCTCCTGGGCATACTTATGCAATAGATTAAATCTGTGTTGTTTTTCTTGGTTAGTGTGGGCTGATGGTTTCCTCTTACAGCTGCTGCTAGCTATTCAGGAAGAAACTTTGTAAAAGTGTCTGTGTGTTGGTGGAAGTTTAATTGTTCAGTGTTTTATTGGTTTCCAAGCTATTTATACCTTGACTATCCTCTATTTCAATGTCAAGTATCAATTACATAGTAAGACTTGAAAAAAAATAAGACAATATGCACATTCTAAATGTGTGCTTTGGGATAAAGACACCAGTTACTAGCTCGCATTGCTTTTCCATCAATATAAGACATTCCTTTGACCATTTTGAATCAACTTGCCTCTGCTTTTTTCATTATCTGCTGTCAATATGAAGAATGCTGACTCTTTACAATTGTATAAAGTTTTATGTCTGCAGAATGTACCCTAGCCAATCGATATGAAATTAATATTTTTAGGTTAGTAGTAAGCTAGAGTTCCTGTCTTTTCACACCTTTCCTGAGACAATCTTAGCTGGAATAGATATGACTCTAATTAGTGTGATCACTCTTAAGCCCTTTCAGTTAATGTAAATTAAGGCCCCTAGATGTCAGTATTCTGCTAGTAAAGCATGCTATAAATAGTCACCAAATCACAGATACTCAGCCAAAGAACTCAGTGAACAGTTAATCATCACTTTACATACTACAAGTATCAAGTTGTTTGATGGTTTACTGACACTGGACTTAGGCTTCTCATTCTATGAGAAAGTAAGTGATAATATTGATAGGATTATTCTTGGTCTCTAGCAGCTCTCCAGATGTTATTTTATCAGACACACACTCGCTGGCTCGCAGTAAGTGATGTTTCAATGTAAGGTACAAGGTTTATTATCTCATACAGTGGGGATCATTTAGATTTTGAAACATACCTGTTTCATACTTCGGATAGCTTACTTTTATGACATTTTCTAAGATGCCATGTCTATAAATTGATATTAATTTACTTTACCACAGGTTACTTTATCATAGCTTTGAGTGGAAATTTTATATCTTATTTTAAAAGGAACAAAACAATAGAAATGTATCAAAATATCTTCTCAAGAGTATATTGGGGTACTTTATAAGCACAAAAGTAGTCACATTAAACAACTGGTAAGTTCTTGGTAAATTAGGTTATGTATGTGTACCTTTGGTATTTTATAAAATGGTTTCTTATAAATTGATATCAATTTATAGGCCTGGCATCTTAGACAATGTCATAAAAGTAAGCTATCTGAAGTATCTCTAGTTTAATGATCCTAAAGCTGGGACATGCTACTAAGATATATATATATATATATATATATATATATATTTTTTTTTTTTTTTTTTTTTTTTTTTGAGACGGAGTCTCACTCTGTAGCCCAGGCTGGAGTGCAGTGGCCGGATCTCAGCTCACTGCAAGCTCCGCCTCCCGGGTTCACGCCATTCTCCGGCCTCAGCCTCCCAGGTAGCTGGGACTACAGGCACCCACCACTTCGCCCGGCTAGTTTTTTGTATTTCTTAGTAGAGACGGGGTTTCACCGTGTTAGCCAGGATGGTCTCGATCTCCTGACCTCGTGATCCGCCCGTCTCGGCCTCCCAAAGTGCTGGGATTACAGGCTTGAGCCACCGCGCCCGGCCGCTACTAAGATATATTTTATCAGGCTCTTCTAATTATCCTACTTATGTGAGTGATACTAATACTGTTAGATAAGTTACTATGACGTCAACTGTCAGCACATTTACAAAGAAAGTAGACTAGGTCTTCTGGCCTCTTTTGTTTCCCAGGAGATCCCTTAGCAGTTAAAATATAAATGGATTATAGGTCAATGCTTAATTCCTTTTTCTCCAATGCCATGGACAAAATTACTTAATGTGAACATTGTTTTTATGCAAATAAATTTCTGTTTATAACCACAGCCTTTCACCAAGATTTTCTTAGACCTCACAAACTGTCTAATCAAATTATAATTATTCAGCCATCAAACTGTTTATCTGGGACAATATTTATTTTTATATGTTAAGTAATAACTAGAAAGTTATGTATACTATGAGAAATGTCTTAAAATATAAAATAAGTTGGAAATAGAATAGTAAAAAATAGGTTGTGATGGATTATAAAATTATTGATGCTTTGCTGAGTTTAAAATGAGAGATTCTATAAGTAATCATTGCAATCAGCAAAATAAGGCTATGAACTTAAAAGGATTGGTTACATACATCCCTAACATAAGATACACCATTTATGGCACATTTACGAAGATTCAGGTTTAACTCTATATGGTGTCTGAAGCTGTAATTATAAACTGGACATTCAAAATAGATAAATCGAATCAATTCACAGGATAATGTTTGACGTCTCAAGTACCATCCTATACTAGCACTATGCCATTAAACTCTTCTGTCATCTCCTTTTATACTAGAGTCCTTCCAAACCACAAGGAAAATCACCAGGCCAAAAGTGAGGTTTGAAGTCTAGATATGTACTGGTTTTCTCTAGCAATCAACTCTCAATGTTTGGTAAAATGAGGTTATTTAAAACCCTCTCCTTAATTACACATATTTATGTAACTCATCACTCTACCTCCCAAGCCCATATGAAGGCTTTCAGGTTTTGAAATATCAGAATTACGATAATCCCATAGAACAAGGTGGGAAGAATTCCCCTTCTTTCTATTCTCTAGAGGAATTTGTGTAAGACTGTGTGAAATTATTTCTTCCTTAAATATTTGAACAAATATGACTGTGGTTGTGAAGCTATCTGAGCCAGAAGATTTCCTTGTGGGAAAGTTTTTAAAGTATGGATTTAATTCCTCTAATAGATTAATAATATTCAGATTTTTGATGTGTTTCTATCAGTTTGGGTATGTTGTTTTTTAAGATGATTTTTTTCATCTAAATAATGAACTGTTTTAATATATAAGGTTTTCTTAATATCCTCTTATAGACTTTTTCATATCTGTTGGGTCTATAATGATGGTCACCCCCACCACAGCTTCATTTCTGATATTGGTAATTTGTGTTTTTCTCATTTTTTTTATCTTGCTATCACTTATTAATTTTATTCATTTTCCCAAAGAACCAAATTTTGACTTAGTTCATTTCTCTATTGTATACTTGGACTTTTTCTAATGTATATGTACTTTATATTTTAATGGGTTTGCTCACCTTAGAAAACATTTTCTCCCTCCAGTATATTCTTTGTGTTTAATTTACTGTTCTCTTTCTAGATTTTGAGATGGAAGCTTGAATCACTAAGTTTTCCACTTTTTTTCTTCCTTTCTAACATATGCATTAAAAAGCAAAAATAACAACAAAGCTCTTTAGAGTTTCACTGTTGAGCTGCATTTTACAAATATGTCTATGCCACATTTTTATTGCTGCTTAGTTTAAAATATATTAAAATTTCATATGATTGATCTTTGATCATTAATTACACAAAAGTATGATGTTTAATTTTCAAATCTATTCCATTTACTTCAGAATTATTAACTTATTTCTGTGACTTAGAAAGCTGTTTTCTAACTCTGTCATTGTTCTTAATCATTGTTGTGATATTTACCCAATTTATAATATATGAATACATTCTATGACACTCATCACTAATTAATAACTCTGAAAGATGTAAAATAACTGAATGTTCCTAGAAACAAAACAAGAATCATGCCAGAATTGGCTGATTTAACTTATTGTGGATTTTTAGTTACGGTTAGATGGTCTTCTTTTGGTATCTCTCTAGATTTACTCAGTCAAGAAAAAAGTAAAATCAACGATAAAAGTTAAATTTCTAATATGAAAAAGTAACTTTTAATAAAGGAGATTTTGTTAAGTTTCCGAAATAATTTTTCACTTTAATAAGCATATGACAGCCAGGTGCGGTGGCTCACACCTGTAATCCCAGCATTTTGGGAGGCCGAGGCGGGCGGATTGCGAGGTCAGGAGATGGAGACTATCCTGGCTAACATGGTGAAACCCCGTCTCTACTAAAAATACAAAATATTAGTCGGCCGAGGTGGCGGGTGCCTGTAGTCCCAGCTACTCGGGAATCTGAGGCAGGAGAATGGCATGAACCCAGGTGGCGGAGCTTGCAGTGAGTTGAGATCGCGCCACTGCACTCCAGCCTGAGTGACAGAGCGAGACTCCATCTCAAAAAAAAAAAAAAAAAGAAGCATATGACAATGATAAAAATGCTCAGATTTCTCCCTCACTTATTACTCCATTCCCCAAATAATTACTGAATGTCAAGTATAGTCTTCAGTGTATCCCTTTTGTTTTTCATTGCAAAATCTCTGTACATTTACAGAAATCAAAGTGACTCCTGTCATTTATTTCATTAATAATGCCGTATTACATAAAAGAAAATCCTTGAAAGTACAAGAAAGAGAGTTTAAAATGTATCTTCTTAAGTGACAGTGTGATTTCTGGTTAAGTCTCTGCAAGCTCTTTTACCTTTGGCATTCTATGAGCTATGGGAATGGGCATTGTACCTGTTTCTCTCCTGAGTCTGCCATGTTTTAGCTTTGTGATCTTATAACCATGTTTAAGTCTAAAAATAAGAGTTGGAAGTAGGACTGGCACATGTCACTATATTTAATTTAATGAACTCCAACAGAATGTTTGTTTCTAAACCCAGGACATTGGGATCTGCTGGTTGGAGATCTTAGTGTCCAAGGAAGAATGCTTGCACAAGGAGATGGAACAGTGTTTCTATTGCACTGGCCATTGAGAATATATGGTTAATTTGAATTTGTCACAGTCTGCAGCTAAAAGGCGAACAGGAAAACAAGAGGGGTTTACCATGTTAGATTGGTTGTTTGATCCTGAAAATCAAGTGGAAATATAGCTGCCACAAAATAAGGTCAGAGAGCGATTCATATAACATTCAAGGTATCCCCTTGAGCATCTTCTGTTAGCCAATGATAAAAGTTAAAGAATGAGGACAAGTCAATATACAGAGCATAATACAACTAGAATTATGATAGTTACCCATACTTTTTTTTGTTATGTTTATATTAAAATTAATTTATACATTCTTAGTGTATGCTGATTTAATAAAGATTAATATATTAATTATTATTTGTTAAATTATTTTATATTTTTATATTCCCCTAATGTTTTATGTAGCATATAGCTGGTGTTGGTACTGCTTATCTTTATGACATAGCACATATATTTCACAGTATCAATGTGTAATTATGATTGAATTAGAAGAGGAATAGCAATCATCCAGAAATTGATGTATAAATTGTTGGGACTTTATTTCTTTCTCTTTGACAGACAGTAAGAAATTTGCATTTGTATATGGGATGGTTGTATAGTTGTTATTACTGTTTGGTAACTTTCAGTGTAGGGAAAGGTTGAGAACTATGCATTACTGTATTCCATCAGTTTTCTTTTAGTGTAGTGGCTAGAAAACTTAAAGCTACATTTCTGAAGCTCATCTTTAGCTGGGGTTCTTTGTATAGTTTACTTCTACCTAATTAAATGCAGTTGCAGAAAATAAGAAAAGTAAAAATAAAAGTGGAAGTCATGGTTCAAAAATTTATTTACCTGTAACTTTTGCTACACCATTGAAAATGTCTGATTCTTCAGTGGCTTCCTGATATGAAAGCAAGTTCATCACAGAAGAGGAGGTAGCTCCTTGTGGCTTAATTCTATGGCAGAATGCTAATAAAGTCTTTCTTGGTTAAGTTAGCCATAATGATTTCAGCTACCTATAAATTCAATTTTGACCAATAGAATTATGACATACGTCAATACATTGCTGAATACAGTTTTCTAATATATAAACCTTATCTAAAAATGTCTTTATTTTGCCTTTGTTTCTGATATAGAGAACAGTGATTTGAATGATAGCAGATTTCACATCAGGAACCAATGAAGCTAGATAAGAACGGAACATCTTTGATGTCTAAAAGAAATAAAAAGCCAACCTTGAATTCTTTATTTAGTGAAGTTACCCTTCAGAAATGAAGGCAAAATGAAGATGTTTTCAGATAAAAGATAACTATGAGAATTCTTCACCAGCAGTCCTATTTTATCAGAACAGCCAAAAGAAGTTTGTCAGCCTACAGGGAATTATATCAAAGGGAGGACTTGACTTTGAAAATAAATGAGGAAAATAAGAAATTGATATTATCTGGGTAAAAAGAAAATAATTTTTTTATTCTATCATCTTTAAAAACATATGACTATTTAAAACAAAAATTATAATATGGCTAATGTGAATTTCAGTGTATGTAAATGCATATTGTAAGACTACTTTAACATAAAAAACAGCAGCAAATAGAAGTATGAGAAACTTATATAGATGCAAAGTTTCTAAGTTTTGCAAGAAGCAATGTAATATTAACTCTAAGTGAACTATGAAAGAATACATATGTATGTAACTACAGCAACCAATATAGATAAAAGTGGAATAGGCAAAATGAAGTAGAGTACTAAAAATGTTTAAATAATCCAAATAAAGGCAGAAAAGGGAGTGAAAAGAAGAAAAAAAAACAAATAATAAAATAGTAGACATAAATCCAACAATACCTTTTGAGTGATAGAAATTAATAGAATGGATAAAAAGCAAGACTCACCTCTATGCTTTCTGCAGAGGAAACTTTAGATATAAAGACATAGGTTGAAAGTAAATGAATAGAAAAAGATATACAATAAAATAAGAAAAATAAACTTGGAGGGTTATATGAATGTCAAATAAAATAGATTTCAAACCAACGTATTACTAGAGATACTGAGAGACATTACATAATGATAAAAGAGACATTTCATCAGGAGCATATATTTTAAATGTGTATTTCCTTAAACAGAGGCTTAATTATCAAACAGAGGAATTAAACTGATAAATTGGCAAATCTTTAATTTTAGTATGAAAGTTTCAAAACTCTGTCTTAGCAATTGATCAAGCAACTAGGTCAAAAATCAAAATTATATTTGATGATATGACTCACACTGTTAACCACCTTGATTTAATTGGCATTTGTAGATCAGCGTATTTGAAATTATTTTCCAGCGTATGTGGTGCATTCATAAAGAAGGACCATATGCTGGTCCGTAAAACACGTCTCAAAGAATTTAAAAAGATTGAAACCATACACAGAATATTCGCTAACTTCACAGAATTAAATAAAATTCAATGTCAATAGGATACTTAGTAAACTCACAAATACTTGGAAATCAAACAAAAAACTTCTAAATAATTCATAGATCAAAAACAAAAATCAAAAGGAAATATAGAACACATTTTGAATTAAAAGACAATAAAAATCTGAAGTGTTGTGATACTCAATTATTTGATCTGAGTGGCAGTTACTAGTTTTCACTTTTTGTCAACTTGTTAAATTTAGGGTTTATGTTATTTTCTGTATGGGTATGATCTGTTATACTTACATTTTAGTTAAAAATAAAAGTTATTAGCGTGTAGCTGACACTGGAAGCCTAGCTAGTGTATTTGAAGAGGCAATAGTGAAGTGAGAAATAGAGGAAATGAAATGGTATCCTAGAGAATAACAACATTGATGAGGCTCATTCCTGCAGTGATAACAGGAGACAGAAAACAATTATTTTGGGCAGATAGTAAGGGCAAAACATTCCTTGGCAGAACTTCCCTTCTAACAAAAAGCAGCCCAAGTAATCACTTCTTTTCTAACAAATAGCAGGCTGGAAGATCAGGCTGCAGACATAGAGAAGGAAGCTGGAAGCATGCAGAGGGGAGTGCTCACAGATGCACAGATAGAAAGGGCTAGCTGGGGCCAGGCATGTCCACCACAGGGGCTCCACTTTCCTTTTTTTTATTGGCACATGCACAGTAAGAAAAAAATAAGCAACATGGAGTAGCTCAGGCAGAGGACTCACCTCTATAGTAAAAGATTGGGGTGAGGGCTTCCAGAGATTCATGCCCTGTGCAGATGGCACACGTGGTCCTAACCACTTTTTTACACCCTAGGTAGATCAAATACCATCTCCCCACTAGCTTGTCTATAAAAAACCTTGCATTTCACTGTGCATCGGCAACCCATTTTTCTGGGACCCCCCTCTGTAACAGAGAGCTATTCTCTTTCTTTCACCTGTTAAAATTCTAGTCTAAACCTCACCTTTGTGTGTGTGTCCATGTCCTTATCTCTATGGCCACGAAACCAAGAACATCAGGTGTCACCCCAGACAACAAGGCTGCTTCAGCAGATGAGTGGCAACTATCTGGGCCGGTGGTGTGGGGGTAAGAAGAATTTACCAAGACGGTTGTAGGTTAAGAAAGGCAGATTTATTAGAGGAGGTATGAAAATACATGGCCAGAAAGCAACGAGCAAATAAGCATGAGAGGAGCTGACTGTGCAAGGAAACAAAGGCTTGTGAGGGATTTTATAAAATAGTGCTTATGCTAAAGAGTGCTAAATGAAGTACTGATAATGCTAAGGCTGCAGTGAGCAAACTTGCAGGTGTCTGGTGATAGCTGGATGCAGGAAGACTCTGACTTATTTCAGCAGGAAGACCATGAGGAAAGGCCGACTTATAGCTTATCTGCTTTCTCCTTTTGCTTTTCCTTTGTTCCACCAGCCTGACTCCTTTTCCCTAATTAGGACTCCACACTCATGAAGATTAATAGGAAGATGCAGATTAGGAGGAAGACCAAACAATGATGTCAATAAAACCCACATGGTGAAAATTATAAGAGAAGAGTAAAAATCAAATTGTTTTCTGCTAGAGTGAGCCTGAGCAAAAAAAAAAAAAAAACAAGTGCAATCTTAGTGATGCCTAAAGTCAGGGTCCAAATTAGAGTATACCAAGAGAAGGTTAAAAGTGAAGGAGTAGAATATAAGAGTATGCTGATATGCTTTAGAAATATATTCATGTATGAATAAAAACATTCCTTCAATTTTATTGGTAAAATAAGTACTTATTTTTCCTGTATAAGAAGTATAGTTTTAGGCAGCCACCAATGTTGAATCAGAAGCAAAAAAAATACAAGGTTGAAATCTGTGTAGTTTTCCCCGTGATGCCATTCAAAGGTAGAAAGAAGTGGCCACTTCTTTCTCTTTTTATCTGACTTCCAGCTCTAAGAGAAGCTGGGACAGTGTGTGCTTAGCTAGGCATTTTGTTGCTCCAAGCAAAATCAGACTTCTCTCAGCAAAAAAGAAGTGAGGATGGAAGGTGGGAAGGTGACTCGGAACACATGCTTCTTCCATAACATGCATCTTTTCCATTAGGGAAGCGACCCCAAATTCTCATCCAGGTACTCCATCTACCTTGAAGTCTTGACTCTGTTGGTGAGGTAGTCTTTTTCATCATTCATTAATTCGTGTAACAAATATTTACTGAGTACCAGCTGCTATATGTCAAGCACTGTTGTGGTTCTCAGGGTGTATTAGAGACCAAAAAAAAAAAAAAAAAAAAAAAAGACAACAATCTCTGCCATCACCCTAACTGAAAGTCAGGTTATGTGTATCCACATACTTGTGGCAAAGGAACAGGCTGTGTGTGAAATCCCCATTTGGAAAAGGAGATGATGGAAAATCTGCAGAAGTAACTTTTCCAGAACTCATAGTAACCCTTGCTGGACAGGACTGTAATTCCTCAGAAAGCAGCAGTGAATGAAACCTTGAGAATCAGTGGTGGGAAAGCCTTTTGACAGCTAAGAGGTATTTTTACCACTGCAATTGTTACATATGGACCAACCATTGCTCTTGAACACACACACAGTGTCTTTAGATATGTTAATTCAAAGTAACTCTTCTAATTAGTGAGTTTATATGCAAATTATATATGTAAGCTAGAAATAGAAATGATAGGTGCTGTCCTAGTGTGAGTATTAACATAAGGAAACACAAGTTGCTATGAGCATCTGGAGACTTTTTTTGTTGGGGGGAACACAGAATGGTTCCTGAACTATGCGTAGAAGACTCCTATTAAACATCACTGGTTTAGGGAGGAACATTTAGGCAGCTGTTGCTTTTGTTCTGCTGGGGCTCAGAAAACAATTTCCCAAAATACAGGCCTCAGAAGGAGAAACTTCTTCTTGACCTTCTGTCCTCCTGTCTCTCAGCCTCATTCTCCCCTGAGGTTAGCCATAGAAACTGGAATCCCTCTTCCCCAAGAAGGGGGTCACAGAAATTAGAACCCCTTTTCCCCAAAGCTAGTCATAAAACCTAAAATTATTACTCTAACTTTCCTTCCACATTTCTGAGTAAAAACTGGCCATAAAGAAATTATCTGACCTACTTTGTTTGACTGCGGGATATAAGAGCTCCATTCCAGAGATGGTCCTGCTCATACCCAGACGCAAAGAATAAATGCTCAGAAAGGCTAGGAAGAATCTAGACAGACAAACCTTGTGGGGCTTCCCCACTCAACCTGTTAGCATTAAATTATAACCTTTTTGTTCAATTATATTTCTATACGCCGCCCATACTTTGTTGAACCTAAGCATAAAAATGGACAGTTTCCTCTATATCTTTGGGTCTTCATTCTGAAGGCTCCTGTGCATACACACTGAATAAATTTGTATACCTTTCCTCCAATTAATCTGTCTTTTGCAAGTTTATTTTTCAGTGAAGCTTCAGAGGCCCAAGGTTCCCATGGCCCCTACTATTCAACCATACTTGCTTATTTATATCTTGAGTAAATTGTTGCGGGGAAGTGATGACTACCTGGGACAGCGGCACAGGAGTAAAAGAATTTACCAAGACAGTTGTAGGTAAAGAGAGGTAGATTTATTAGAGAAAGTATGAAAATACGTTGCAAGAAGGTAACAGGCAGATCAGCACGAGAGAAGCTGACTGCAAGGAAACAAATGCTTGCTGGAGATTTTATAGAATGGAATTTGGGAGTCATAATGTTTAATGAGTTGTGTATGTTATTTATTCAGGAGGTCAATAAGTCCTGGGCCGTAAAGAAAAACAGATCTATAATTCATCTACTTCCTCTTTTTGTTTATATGTCCTGAGCCATGAATAAAAGCATATTTATAGCTTATTTGCTTTATCTCTTTGTTTTCTTCTGGTCCCATCAGCCTGACTCCTTTTCCCTAATTAGAACTCACATAAATGTTACATGAGAAAGTATTAAAAAGCAACAGAGTAGAGAGAAAGAGGTAGAAAGGCTTGGGTCCAGGTGGCTGAATGTTTCTTGATGAGCATATATAATGCTCTTTCCTCTAAATGATCATAATCTAGTAATATGAATAATCTAGGCCGATATTAGTGTAGTCTCACTAATTTCCTAATGTTGCTGCAGTCACTACTGGAAGATGCCTTAACAGCTCAGCGATTTAATTTCAGTGGTTATAGTTCAACAGGACTTCAGTAAAGGGCCTCAAAATATTTCATCATATCATTCATGTTTCTAAGCAACTATTTATATGGGAATGTATCACAAACCTATGATTAAATAAATAAGCACTCTCTACATATGGGGGTTGAGTAATGGCCTTTTGGAAAATTTGAAATTCATGAAACAATTTGTATCCTAATTTTTATTTTGGCATTTCATTGGCTTTATTCAGTTTGGTTTTAAGATGTTAAAAACTGAGGTGTGTCACACAAAGGGGGAAATACATGAATTTCAGTGAAAATACTAATGAAAGGGTAAGAAGTGTGACAACTGGCTGTGTGATGATTCACCTACAGATGATGGCCATCACAGTCCAGGCAGAAAGCAGAGAGTACGTGACATGCTCCTCTTGAGGTATGGAAATAGAATTATGTCACTTATCTTCCCACCCTTCTCAGGAAAGTTTGGAAGATGAAACTCTGAAGTTTACTTAGCTAAATAATAGTGTATGTGTAAAAGTTGACAATGAAATGAGGGATGACAAAAACCAAGAGATAGTTAATTGTAGAATTAACTGGTAATTTTGTGGTTTGCAACAGCTGGCCTTTTCTTAAAAGAGGATTATGAATCAGTAAGATTGGGTTGAATTCCAAATAAGTGTCAGGAACATTGTTAAAGAAGGCTTCATTAAAACAAAAAGGTAGAAAGGCCTGGGTCCAGGTGGCCAAATGACTCTTGATGAGCACATGGAATGTTCTTATGTCTACATGACGATAATGTCGTACTATGAATAATCTAGACAGATATTAGTGTATTCTCAATAATCTCTGCACACTTCTATGGCCACTACAAGAAACTGCCTCAATCTTAACAGCATGGCAATTAAATCTCAGGGGCTGTAGTTCAGCAGTAGTTTACTAAGTTGCTCAGTGCTTCTGAGTAAAGTTTCCTGATAACCTCAGTTTTCAGATGAGAAAAACCTTGAAGTAACAAACTAGAAGAGCAAAGTAGCTTGCCATTCCATTCTTTCAGGATAATAAGAAAATTAGAGAAAGGAATGGAATAATAAATGAATTCCAAAATCTCTGGGTAGAATTAAGCCATACCTAAAATAATATAGTAGTGTGCTTTTTTTGAGAGATTATGTATGTGTGGTGTTCCCTATCTATAGAACAGATGGCATACAACAAACATTTGTGACTCATTTCTTTAGGAAGTGGCACATGAGACTAGCAGGAGTAAATGTTTTATACACTGGGCCTCGCAAAAATTCTGCAATCACTGGGAACCAGTAAGCTGGGAGAATGAGAAAACAATGTAATACTGAAAAATCAAAACACCATCCTACAGAACTTTGATGCATTCAGAACAAAGGGATTTACCTAGTTAGGAATTGTTTACTTTTTTCTCTGTGCCCCTTCCCAAGCCCAGGGTGAGTCCAATACTCAGGCAAGAAAGCACCATAAGCAGAAGGTGTACTGGGTTGCTCTGCATCCTACCCAAGGTGCAGGGAGAGTGAGAATCTGACTCTTCCTACCCTAGGAATTTTGCTTTCAAGGGCTTTCTTTCCAGTAATGATGCTGGAGAACAGCAATTGAGACAAGGAGGTTCTGCCTATTATTTGACACTGACTCCAAATGTAGTCCATGAAAGAAAATATAAAAGCTCTCTGAAGCACCCACATTCAAGTTACCCTTACTATACATTAGCCATACTGTTTCTCTTCGTAATGCCATTTTGCTGGCAGGAACAAACACCTCCAAAACTCCTTCTCGGATTTTTCCCCAAGCTTGAGTTCTGATATCAGGTGTGGTCCTTTCTCTAATTACTATTTCCTGTGCATGTATTTTTTTCTTTATATAATTTAGGAATTCATTCTTCATAGGAGTTAGCTTGGAATAGAGAATGCACAAGGCAGCTTTGACTCAGACATTCAGCCCTACTTGCACCTAGCAAATTCTTGGTTTCTTTTGCTCTTGGGATTAAAAGAGTGAAAATTATTTCATATTTCTTTCAGTTTCCTTCTCTTCCTTTCCTTCTCCTCCTCCTCCTCCTCCTCCTCTTTTTTCTTCCACTACTTTTCTCATTTGTATTTGGGTTATTCATTATCAGTCTCTCCTTAGTCCTATCTGTCACCTACTGTGTGATTTAGGCAGACGACTTTCTAGCAGAAAGAGAGCAATCAAATCTGTAATTGACTGAAATCTTGACAAATTCAGAAATTATCAAGAGTTTTTTTCTTTTATTCTTTTTTTTTTTTTTTTTGAGGTGGAGGAAGTTGGGAAACAGAAGAAATTCAGAACTGACCGGAGAATGTCACAGGCAGGCCAGAGAGGGAAAAAGTACAGAGAGGTTTCAAGGTAGAGAGCAGAGGGAACCTGGAAGGAAGCCTTAGCCAATATTGTTCATTCAACGTACCCACCTGATGAAATTAATATGAGTCAAGTCATTTATTTCAATGTCTTAGTTCCAGCTGCAATAGCAAAATACCATAGACTGTTGGGTTAAAACAACAGAAATTTATTTCCTCACACTTCAGAAGCTAGAAGTGCACAATCAGGATGCCAAAATGGTTAGGTTCAGAAAAGGGCTCTCTTTTAGCTTTTAGATGGCCACCCCTCATTGTGTCCTCACGTGGCAGAGAAAGAGAGAGAGAGAGAGAGATAGAGACAGAGACAGAGAGAGACAGAGAGCACGCTGTCTAGTGTCTCTACTTACAAGGGCACTAATCACATCATGAACATCACACTCTAATGACCTCATTTAACCCTAATTACCTCCCAAAGTCCCCATCTCCAAATGCCATCACACTGGGGGTTAAGGCTTCAATATCTGAATTTTAGGGAGACACATTTTAGTACAAAGCAAATGTTTTCCAACTATGCCTTAAAGATGTATAAACATACAAGGTAAGAGAAAATGTACAGCCTTTATTTTGCTTTCACATCAGATCACGAATCAAGCTGAAAAAGTAAAGCATTCTGTGAGTTGTGGAATGGAAATTGCCTCAACCATCTCACCACTTGATGATACTTGTGATTTCAGTGACCCAATTCAAGGCAAGAGAACTCAGTTTTTCCATGTTTACAGCAGTACTCTTAAATTCTTGATTCTGAGTTGTTAGGGGACACAGTTTCAGATGTACTTATTACATAAGTTTAAAACATTTTTCTTTTTTCTACTAAAGAAAAACTACACTCAAAGGATAAACATAAGCTTTTGATTTTAAGGTTGTATAGTCTACAAACTGTTTTCCCATGCCTAATTCTTCACTTGATTTTTTGTTATGTTTAACTTTTGAATTCCACTTTGTGTTATAATTAAATTATTTCTCAGAGTGATAAATAACATTTATTCATAAATTAAGAGAGTGATTAATTTTTTGATGACTAAAGGAGCTTTGCTTCATACATAGTATAAGAACTCGAATCTTGAAATTCTGAACTACATTTGGTTGTTTAACTTTTTTAATATAATGAGAATTTGTTGTATCATTTTTCAAAGCCTATAAATTTTGGAAAGTAATCCAAATTCTCAAAATCATCACCATATTAAAATATTAACATGAAATATTGTTAAAAAGATCAATGACACAATTGTTAAAGCAGAGTAATGAAGATTTTATTCAAGACCATCACAACATATAGAAACCACTGCAATGGGATTTTGCAGCAATGGAACTCAGGGCTCGACTTCAAATGCAGCATGGTCAAGTGGGAATTTATAGCCAGGGAGCAGGATGGAAGTCATTGAAAAGAAAATTTCTAAGAGGAAGCATCAGGAGTATGGGGGATTCTGGCACAACTGATTTAGCAAGCTTCTTGCGGAACACAACCAGGGTGATCAGACAACCATCACCTGGGAGATGGTTATGAATGAGAAACAAGATCAGACCTTGAGGGTGTATTAGTCTGTTCTCAATCTGCTAATAAAGACATACCTGAGACTGGATAATTTATAAAGGGAAGAGATTTAATTGACTCACAGTTCCACATGGCTGGGGAGGTCTCACAATCATGGCTGAAGGTGAATGAGTAGCAAAGTCACATGGTGGCAGGCAAGAGAGAGCATGTGCAGGGGGACTGCCATGTATAAAACCATCAGATCTCATTAAACTTATTCACTATCATGAGAACATAATGGGAAAAGCCCACCCCCATGATTCAGTTACCTCCCACTGGGTCCCTCCCATGACACGTGGGGATTATTACAATTCAAGGTGAAATGTGGGTGGGGACCACAGAGCCAAACCATATCACAACCAGGGTGGTCAGATGACCATCACATGGGGGATGGTGAAGAATGAGGAACCCGATCAGACATCGAGGATAACTAGATACTGAGGGTGTGGGGTTTTTGCTAAACTAACTTAGCTGGGTTCTTGCTAAAACTAGATTTCATAAGGAAATGCACAGTTGGGGTTATTATTATATGTTGAATAATAATTTTAAACTGTGATGGTTAGTAACATTGGTTTTCTTTTAGTTATTTAAAAACTCCTAAGAAGAAATAGGGAAAATTTTCTGTAATACTTCATTGTCATGACATGGTAATTTATTATGAATTAGGTTTTATAATGGAGGACAGCATACATTTTTCTAAGGTTTTCCTATTTTTTTAACCTTTATTTTAGGTTAATGGGTACAAGTGCAGGTTTGTTATAAAGGTAAATTACATCTCATGAGGGTTTGGTGTTTTTTTCCAGTTTTTTCTGCCATCCAGGTAAGAAGTATAGTATCTGATAGGTAGTTTTTTTGATCCTCATTCTACTCTCTCCCTCAAGTAGGCCCAGGTATCTGTTGTTTCCTTGTGTGTATGTGTTTAGCTTCAAAGTTGAGCTCCAACTTCTGAGAACATGTGGTATGTGGTTGTCTGTGTTAGTTGACTTAAGATAATGCCCTCCAGTACTTTGGGAGGCCAAGGCGGGTGGATCACAAGGTCAGGAGATCGAGACCACCCTGGCTAACATGGTGAAACCCCGTCTCTACCAAAAAAATACAAAAATATTTAGCCAGGCGCGGTGGCAGGTGCCTGTAGTCCCAGCTACTCAGGGGGCTGAGGCAGGAGAATGGCGTGAACCTGGGAGGTGGAGCTTGCAGTGAGCCAAGATTGAGCCACTGCACTCCAGCCTGGGTGACAGAGTGAGACTCCATCTCAGAAAAAAAAAAAAAAAAATGATGCCCTCCAGCCCAATCCGTGTTCTTGCAAATGACATGATCTCATTCTTTTTTATGGCTGCATAGTATTCTATGATGTATATGTACCACTTTTTCTTTATCTAGTCTACCACTGCCGGGCATTTAGGTTGATTCCATGTCTTTGCTATTGTGAATAATGCTGCAATGAACATACAAGTGTGTGTGTGTCTTTTTGGTATAATCTATTTTCCTTTGGGTATATACCCAATAATGAGATTGCTGAGCGGAGTAGGTAATTATGCTTTGAATTCTAAGAAAAATCACCATGCTGCTTTCCACAATGGCTGAACTAATTTACATTCCCACCAGTAGTGTATAAGCATTCCCTTTTCTCTGCAACTTCACCAGCATCTGTTACTTTTTGACGTTTTGATAATACTCATTATAACTGGTGTGAAATGGTATTTCACTGTGGTTTTGATGTGCAATTCTCTAATGATAAGTGATGTTGAACATTTTTTAATATGCTTGTTGGCTATGTGTATCTCTTCTTTTGAAAAGGGTATGTTCATGTCTTTTGTCCAATTTTTAAATGAGGTTGTTTGTTTCTTTCTTGTAAATTTGTTTGAGTTCCTTGTAGATTCTAGATATTAGAGCTTTGTCAGATACATATCTGGAAATACATTCCCCTTCTGTAGGTTGTTTGTTTACTCTATTGATAGTTTCTTTTGCTCTGCAGAAGCAAATTAGATCAGTTAAATTAGGTACCACTTGTCAATTTTTGCTATGTTGAAATGGCTTTTGGCATCTTTATGGGCATCTTTGCCCATTCCTATCTCCATAATGGTATTTCCTAGGTTATCTTCCAGACTTTTATAGTTTTAGTTGTATATTTAAGTGTTTAATCCATCTTGAGTTGATTTGTGTAGATGGTGTAAAGAAGAGATCCAGTTTCAATCTTCTACATATGGCTAGCCAGTTATTCCAACACCATTTATTGAATAGGGAATTATTTCTCTGTTGCTTGTTTTGTTGACTTTGTCAAAGATCAGACAGTTGTAGGTGTGTGACATTATTTTTGGGTTCTCTATTTTGTTACATTGGTCTATGGGTCTGTTTTTGTACCCATATTATGCTGTTTTGGTTACTGTAGCCTGTAGTGTAGTTTGAAGTTGGGTAACATGATGCCTCCAGCTTTATTCTTTCTGCTTAGTTAGGACTGCCTTGGCTATTTGAGCTCCTTTACAATTCCATATATATTTTAAAATATATTTTTTTCTAGTTCTGTGTAGAATGTCATTGGTAGTTTGATAGGAATAACGTTGAATCTCTAAATTGCTTTAGGCAGTATGGCCACTTTAACAGTATTGATTCTTCCTGTCCATGAGCATGGAATGTTTTTTATTTGTTTGTATCATCTCTGATTTTTTGAGCAATGTTTTGTTATTCTTATTGCAGAGATCTTTCACCTGTCTGGTTAGCTATATTCTTAGGTTTTTTTTTTTTTTTCTTTTTGTGGCTATTGTTAATTTGACTGTGCTATTAATTTGGCTCTCAGCTGGATGTTGTTGATATATAGGAATGCTACTGATTTTTTTACATTAATTTTGTACCCTAAGACTTTGGTGAAGTTGTTTATCAGATCTAGGAGTTTTTGGGAAGAGACTATGAGGTTGTCTAGATATAAAGTCATATTGCCCGCAAACAGGAATAGTTTGACTTCCTCTCTTCCTATTTGAATGCCTTTTATTTCTTTCTCTTGCCTGATTGCTCTGGCCAGGGTGCCCAGTACTCTGTCGAATAGGAGTGGTGAGAGACAGCATGCTTCTCCTATTCTGGTTTTCAAGGAGAGTACTTCCAGCTTTCGCGCATTCAGTATGATGTTGGCTGTGGGTTAGTCATGGATGGCTCTTGTTATTTTGAATTATGTTTCTTCAGTGCCTAGTTTGTTGAGGGTTTATAACATAAAGTGATGCTGAATTTTATTGAAAGCCTTTTTTGAATCTATGGAGATAACCATGGCTTTTGTTTTTAGTTCTGTTTGTGTGATGAATCACATTTATTGATTTGCTTATGTTGAACCAAACTTGCATCCCAGAGATAAGCCTACTTTATCATGGATTAGCTTTTTGATGTGCTGCTGAATTTGGTTTGTTAATGTTTTGTTGAAGATTTTTAAATTCATGTTAATTATAGATATTGGCCTTAAGTTTTCTTTTTTTGTTGTATCTCTACCAGGTTTGTATCAGGATGATACTGGTTCATAGAATGAGTTAAGGTGGAGCTCCTTCTCCTCAATTTTTAAAAATAGTTTCAATAGGAATAGTACTGGCTTTTATTTGTATATCTGTAGAATTCAGCTGTGAATCTACCTGGTCTGGGCTTTTTCTGGTTGGTAGACTTTTATTACTGATTTAATTTCAGATCTCACTGTGGGTCTGATTAGGGATTTAATTTCTTCCTGGTTCAATCTTGGCAGCTTGTGTGTTTCCAGGAATTTATCCATTTCTTCTAGGTTTCCCAGCTTGTGTGTGTAATGATTTTTTTCTTTTTCTTTTTTTTTTGAAACAGAGTTTTGCTCTTATCTCGGAGGCTGGAGTGCCATGGTGTAATCACCTTGGCTCACTGCAACCTCTGTCTCCTGGGTTCTCCTGCTTCAGTCCTGCTAATTTTTTTTTGTATTTTTTGTAGAGATGGTGTTTCACCACATTGGCCAGGCTGGTCTCGAACTCCTGACCTCAGGTTATCCACCTGCCTTGACCTCCCAAATTGCTGGTATTACAGGTGTCAGCCACCATGCCCAGCCACATAGTGATGTTTATAGCAGTCTCTGAGGGTTTTTGTATTTCTCTGGGGTCGATGGTATTGCTATTTCTGTTTTTGTTTATTTGGATCTTCTCCTTGTCATTATTAGTCCAGCTAGTCATCTATCTAACTTATTTATTCTTTTCAAAAACCAACTCTTGGATCTGTTAATGTTTTGTACAGATTTCATGTCTCAATTTCCTTCAGTTCAGCTGATTATGGTTATTTCTTATCTTCCACTGGCTTTTAGGTTAGTTTCCTCTTGTTTTGCTAGTTCCTCTTGGTGTGATGTTTGGTTGTTAATTTGAGATCTTTCTGACTTTCTGATGTGGGCATTTAGCACTATAAACTTTGTTTAAACACATAGCTTTAGCTATGTCCCAAAGATTCTGGTATGTTTTATCTTTGTTCTCATTAGTTTCAAAGAATTTCTTGATTTCTGCTTCAATTTCATTGTTTACCCAAAGGTCACTCAAGAGCAGGTTGTTTAATTTACATGTAGTTCTATGGTTTTGAGCAAGTTACTTAGTATTGATTTCTATTTTGAGTGTGCTGTGGTACAAGAGTGTGGTTGGTATGATTTCCTCTTTTTATGATTTTGTTGAGAATTGTTTTATATGTGATTTTGTGGTCACTTTTAGAGTATGTTCCATGTGCAGATGAAAATGTATATTTTATTGTTTTGGGTGGAGAGTTCTGTAGATGTCTAATAGGTCCATTTGGTCAAGTATAGAGTTCAGGTCCTGAACATCTTTTTTATTTTTGTTCCTCAATGATCTGTCTAATACTGTCAGTGGGGTTTTGGATTCTTCCACTATTATTGTGTGAAAATCTAAGTCTCTTTATACTTCTCTAAGAACTTGCTTTATAAATCTTGGTGCTCCTGTGTTGGGTGCATATATATTTAGGACAGTTAGGTCTTCTCATTGAATTGAACCCTTTACCATTATGTAATGCCCTTCTTTGTCTTTCTTTCTTTCTTTGTTTTGATTTGAAGTCTGCCTTGTCTTAAATTAGGATACAACCCCTGCTGTTTTCTGTTTTCTATTTGCTTGGTAGATTTTTCTCCTTCCCTTTACTTTGAGCCTATGGGTGTCATTGCATGTGAGATGGGTCTCTTGATTATAGCATAGCTTTGGTTCTTGCATATTTATTTAGCTTGCCATTCTATGCCTTGTAATTGGGGGCATTTAGCCTATTTACATTCAAGGTTAACATTGATATATTCAGACTTGTTCCTGTCATCCTATTGTTAGCTGGTTATTACGCAGACTTGTTTGTTTGGTTGCCTAATAGTATCAATAGTCTATGTACTTATGTGTGTTTTTGTAGTGGCTGCTAATAATCTTTCCTTTCCATTTTTTGCATTCCTTTCAGGACCTCTTGTAATGCAGATATGTTGGTAACAAATTCCCTTAGCAGTTTTATCTCTAAAGAAGATTTTGTTTCTCATTCACTTCTGAGACCTAGTTTGGCTAGACATAAAATTATTGGTGGAAAATTCTTTTATTTATGAATGCTGAATATAGCCCTAAATGTCTTCTGTCTTGTAGAGTTTCTGCTGAAAGTTCCACTGTTAGCCTGAGGGGGTTTCCTTTGTAGGTAACCTGCCCCTTTTCTCTAGCTGCTTTTAACATGTTTTTCTTTCATTTCAACCTTGGAGAATCTGATGACTTTGTGCCTGATGGTCTTCTTTTGTAGTATCTTGCTGGGGTTCTCTGCATTTCCTGATTTGAATGTTGGCCTCTAGCAAGGTTGGGAAAATTTTCATGGATAATATCCTTAAATATGTGTTCCAAGTTGCTTACTTTCTCTCCCTGTCTTTCAAGGATTCCAATGAGAAGTAGATTTGTTCTCTTTACATAATTCCGTATTTCTTGGAGGTTTTGTTCATTCTTTTTCATTCTTTTTTCTTTTCTTTTCTTTTTTTTTTTTTTTTTGAGACAGAGTCATGCTCTGTCGCCCAGGCTGGAGTGCAGTGGCCGGATCTCAGCTCACTGCAAGCTCCGCCTCCCGGGTTCACGCCATTCTCCTGCCTCAGCCTCCCAAGTAGCTGGGACTACAGGCGCCCGCCACTTCGCCCAGCTAGTTTTTTTGTATTTTTTAGTAGAGACGGGGTTTCACCGTGTTAGCCAGGATGGTCTCAATCTCCTGACCTCGTGATCCGCCCGTCTCGGCCTCCCAAAGTGCTGGGATTACAGGCTTGAGCCACCGCGCCCGGCCTTTCATTCTTTTTTCTTTATTTTTGTCTGTGTTAGTTTGGAGAACCAGTCTTCAAGTGCTGAGATCCTTTCGTGAACTTGGTCTATTCTGTTGTTAATACTAGCAATTGCATTATGAAATTCTTGTTGTGTGTTTTTCAGCTCTATCAGGTCAGTTTGGTTCTTTCTTATACTGACCATTTTATCTTTTAGTTCCTGTATCATTTTATTGTAATGCTTAGATTCCTTGGATTGGGTTTCAACTTTCTCCTGAGTCATGATGATCTTCATTCTTATCCACACTCTGAAATATATTTTTGTCATTTCAGCCATTTCAGCCTGGTTAGGAAGCCTTTCTGGGGAACTAGTGCAGTCATTTGGGGGAAAGAAAACACTGTGGCTTTTTGAGTTGCAGTTTTTTGTGGGTCCTTTCTTATCTGTGTGAGATGATGGTCCTTTAACCGCAGTGTACTTTGAGTACAGTGAGGTGACTTCTTTTCTTGATGTTTTCAGAGGGCTAAGAGTTTGTGCAGTCTTTAATTGTTGCTGAGTTCTCCTCCTTGATTTCACAAGGGGGTATATTAGTGAAATATTTTGGTGTTGAAGTTTGGGCTGTGATCTAGTAGATGGTTCTTAAGCATAATGAACTGTAGGTAGTCTCTTGCTCAGTCATGTGGCGCCTCTGTATTTCCTCACAATTGCAGCCTGCTTTCTCTCAGGGCCCTGAAAGTGTGGGCTCCTCTCCCACTCGAGTGCTGGCTGCAGGTCTTGGCTTGGCACTTCCGAACTGTACACCACTGTCCTGGGGTAAACTCAGCCTTTTAGGCTTTATTTTCCTTCCCCAGCTTGTAAACAAGAGGAGAAGGTACCTTGGCAGCAGCTGTGGCAGAGGACCTTTCACTTGTTTCTTGGGGCTCCACCCCAGAGAAATGCAGAATCACTACCAATTGGTGCAATTAGCCTTGGATGGGGAGGTTGAGTTGTGGGCCTGAGCCTGGGGAGCTCTGCCTGGCAGCAAGCAGGGTACCAAGGAAATGGGGCAGGCTCTTGGAGGAGGAAGACTGGCTTCTTCTCCTTAGGGCAACTGCAACTGCAACTTTTGGGTAAAGCACTTACAGTCTTTTTTCCTTCCCCAGTCCAAGGGCAGCAGGGGCAGTACCACTGCAGAGGGGCTTTTAGTTGCTTCTGGGTGCCCCTCCCCTAGGGAAACACAGAGCCACTAGCAGTGGGAATGGTCAGCTGTGGGTGAGGTGGCTGTTCTGTAGTCCCAAGCTGAGTCTACCTGCTGAAGACTGGGTGGTCTCACAGGGGATAGAGACTGAATTCCTCTCCATATGGTAGCTGCAGCACGCTAGATATCCTGGCATAGCAACCAGGCCCTTTGTTCTTTCCCCAGCCCAAGGGGCAGTAAGGATGGTGTTGCGGGAAGTCAGGGACCCCGAACGGAGGGACCGGCTGAAGCCGCGGCGGAAGAACATAAATTGTGAAGATTTCATGGACATTTATTAGTTCCCCAAATTAATACTTTTATAATTTCTTATGCCTGTCTTTACTGTAATCTCTGAACATAAATTGTGAAGATTTCATGGACACTTATCACTTCCCCAATCAATACCCTTGTATTTTCCTATGCCTGTCTTTACTTTAATCTCTTAATCCCATCATCTTCATAAACTGAGGAGGATGAATGTCGCCTCAGGACCCTGTGATTGTGTCAACTGCACAAATTGTTTGTAGAGCATGTGTGTTTGAATGATATGAATCTGGGCACCTTAAAAAAAAAAACAGGATAACAGCAATGTTCAGGGAACAAGAGAGGTAACTTTGAACTGGCCGCCGGTGAGCTGGACGGAACAGAGCTATATTTCTCCTCTTTCACAAGCAAATAGGAGAAATATCGCTGAATTCTTTTTCTCAGCAAGGAACATCCCTGAGAAAGAGAATGCGCCCTGAAGGCAGGCTTATAGACAGCCCCTTTTAAGGCGTGCCTTCTTTTATGGTCGAAGCCGAAGGGATGAAATAAGCCCCGGTCTCCTGTAGTGCTCCCAGGCTTATTAGGATGAGGAAAATTCCCGCCTAATAAATTTGGGTCAGACAGGTTGTCTGCTCTCCAACCCCTTTTCCTGATAGGATGTTATCAACAACAATGCGTGCCTGAAACTTCATTAGCAATTTTAATTTCGCCTCATCTGGTGGTCCTGTGATCTCACCCTGCCTCCATTTGCTTTGTGATATTTTATTACCTTGTGAAGCATGTGATCTCTGTGACCCACACCCTATTCGTGCACTCCCACCCCTTTTGAAAATCACCAATAAAAACTTGCTGGTTTTACAGCTCGGGAAGCATCAGGGATCCTGCCGACATATGCTGTCTCCCCCGGACACCCAGCTTCAAATTTCTCTCGCTTGTGCTCTTCCCCTTTGTTTCTCAACCCAGCCAAGACACTTAGGAAATAGAAAAGAACCCACATTAAACATTGGGAGCAGGTTCTCCCGATAGGATGGTACCACTGTAGTTGCAATGGTAGAGAGCTGTGGGTTGTCTCTGGAATTTCCTCCCTAGAGAAGTGCAGAGCCACCACCAACTGCAGTGTTCAGGCGTGGATAGGGTGTTTGTGCTGGGAGCCCAGGTTGAGAGGCACTGCCCAGTGAAGATTAGTGGAGATAGGACCTGTGTGTAAAACAGTCTGGCTGCTTTCTGTAAGGCTGCTGTGCTGTGCTGGGGGCCAATGTTACTTCCTAATATTATTGCATTTCCTCCTGAACCTGAGGGCAATAGCAGTGAGGGCTGCAGAGCAGCAAGAATGGTGGCCTACCTTTCCCTCTGAGAGCTCTGTCCCAGGAAAGTTCAGACCTGCCACCAGCTCAAGAGCCTAGGCCCAGTATGGCTGGGATCCCAGACTGGGAGGCCCTGCCCTGTGAGGAGTAGTGGGTTCAGGGACCCACATGGGAAACAGTCTGGCTGCTTTTTGGTCAGGTGGATTTACATTGCTGGGGGTCCATGTTAGTCTCGAATCACTGTGCACCCTCCCAAGCCTAAGGGCAAAAGGACCGAGGGTTGCAGAGCAGCAAAAATGTCAGTCTGCCCCTTCCTCTGGGACCTCCATGTCAGGGAAGTGGAGAGCTGCTCCCAGCCCAAGAACTCAAACAGGGTTGGGGTGGCCTTGCTAGCATCCCAGGCCAGTGAGCTGTACCCTGCCCTGCGAGGTGCAGTGGAGGTGAGACCTGCAGTCCCTCATTGCTCAGCCCTGTAGATTCGGGCCCTTTCCTGGGAGCCTGCAAGGGAGCCTGGCCTCTCCCATTGCCAGAATTGCAGCTACTGGTGTTGGGGTGCTGGAGAATCCAAGCCTCCTGCGACTCTGCTTGTGCCTGTGTGGCTTGCTCTGCTCAGACTCCCCACAGTTCTTCATGTGAGCATGGAGGCTCCTGTGTCGGGAAATCACAGGGAATGTCCTGAGCCCAGGGATGCAAAGGCTGTGGCAGAAGTATCCCTGAGTCCAGGGATGCAAAGGCTGTGGCAGCTGCGGCTGGGGACTGTCACTCAGTCACTCACCATTTCCCCACAGTGTGGGGGTCTTCTCTAGCTCCATGCCAATTCCAGGTAGGGGGTTGTCCTATCTTGCTTTTCTCTGTTCTCTGTGAGTAACATTGTTTCCTTGATGAATCCCAATGTGTCCACCTGGATGTTCTAGTTGAAGAGCTAGTGTTACCTGGTACTCTTTCTTCTTTCCATGAGAGAGGCACACACTAGCTGCTTCTAGTCAGCCATCTTGGCCCCAGAACCTGGTTTTCTCATATTTTTGTCTTGTGATTTATGATGCAAAAGAAGCGTCAGTTTGTGGACACATCAGAAATTTCATTAACTGTTTCTAATATGTCATCTCCAAATAAAAATTAAACCTGTACTATCTCTCCACAATTGTTACTAACTGAAATATTTAAACCTCTCAACTGCTAAATAGATCTCTAAATTATGTGACTACTGCAAGACCGTGTAAGTGGCTTGGCACTGTTAGATGGGGTGCTTTATTACAACCTAATGAATTAAGTGTACTAAATTTTTAATCATTAATTTCTAGTATCAACATGGTGAGTATAAGGTGTGAAGTTTTATTTAATGACTTAATTTTGAGTCTTAGTTCCAGGAAAGACTTCTAAATTAGAATTCACCCTAGGATAATTACAATTGTATTTGCAAATTGGAAGCATTATAGAATTCATTAAAAACATTTTATTTAGAAGACACCCCCTGCTGCTTATGGTAATAACTTTTTTACATGATTAAGTGTCCATATGAGACAGCCTTTAAAAATTATGCATATGCATGCAATTTATAAGTTTTAATTAAAAAATCAATAATGAATGTAGACATTTGCTTGCTTCCCCTTCACCTTCTGCCATGATTGTAAGTTTCCTGAGGCCTTTTCAGCTATGCTGATCTGTGCGTCAATTCAACCTCTTTCCAATTACCCAGTCTTGGGCAGTTCTTTATAGCAGTATGAAAATGGATACATACGGTAAACTGGTACTGCAGAGACTAGGGTGCTGCTATAAAGATATCTGAAAATGTGGAAGAGACTTTGGAACTGGCTAACAGGTACAGGTTGAAACAGTTTGGAGGGCTCAGAGGAAGACAGGAAAATGTGAGAAAGTTTGGAAATTCCTCGAGACTTGTTGAATGGCTTTAACCAAAATGCTGATAATGACGTGGACAATGAAATCCAGGCTGAAGTGGTCTCAGATGGAGATGAGGAACTTTTTGGGAACTGGAATAAAGGTTTTCCTTGCTGTGCTTTAGCAAAGAGACTAGCAGCATTTTGCCCCTGTCCTAGAGATCTGTGAAACTTTGAACTTGAGAGAGATGATTTAGGGTACCTGGTGGAAGAAATTCCTAAGGAACAAAGTATTCAAGAGGTGACTTTGGTGCTCTTAAAAGCATTACTTTTATGCATTCATGAAGAGATGGTTTGGAATTGAAACTTACGTTTAAATGGGAAGCAGAGCATAAATGTTTGGAAAATTTGCAGCCTGATGATGTGGTAGAAAAGAAAAACCCATTTTCTGAGGAGAAATTCAAGCCAGCTACAGAAATTTGCATAAGTAACAAGCAGCCAAATGTTAATCACCAAGACAATGCAAAAAATGTCTCTAGGGCATGTCAGAGGTCTTAATAGTAGCCCTTCCCATCACAAGCCCAGAGGCGTAGGAGGAAAAATGGTTTCATGGGACAGGTCCAGTGACTTGGGCAGTCTTGTGACTTGGTGCCCAGCATGAATCACAAAAATCAATAATGAATGTAGACATTTGTCTGTCTAATGTGTATTTAGTTCACTGATATTTTTACATTCATTGGATGTATTTTTAATTTTTTTTTCTCTATTCACTTATTTAATGACTGCTAGCTAACTAGGTTAGGACTAGGCTATCACATCATTCTTTGACCTGTGTCACTTGGTCTGACCCTTCTGAAAACCAAAAGTTTGTTCCAGATAAACCTAAGCAACTAGTGAATTATTCTCCAGAAATGAGAAATAGAGATGATAGATACAAGTTCTCTAATTTTCCTATTAGTGCCCAATTTTTCTTACTTCAAATAAAAATATTATAAATACATGAAACTGTGATCACAATGAACTTTTACTATTTCAGTGATAAGAGTAATATCAATGTCAGGAAACATCAAAGATCTTGTAGAACTACTGATTGTCTGGTGAGAGGATTCCTTGGTGATATAACCCCCACAGGTCAAGGGAGAGACCAGGAGGCGGTAATTGGATCATGGGGGCCTGAGCTGTACATTGGCCCCTTTTAACCAATGTAAAGAGCTTCAGAGGGTGCAAGCCCCAAGCCTTGGAAACTTTCATGTGGTGTTGGGGCTGTGGGTGCACAGAAGTCAAGGACTGAGGTTTGGGAACCTCTGCCTAGATTTTGGAGGACCTATAGAAACACCTAAATGTCCAGGCAGAGGTGTGCTGCAGTAGCAGAGCTCTCATGGAGGACCTCTGCTAGGGCAGTGTGGAAGAGAAGCTTGGGGTCAGAGCCCCCATACAGAGTCCCCACTGGGGCACTGCCTAGTGGAGCCATGAGAAGAGGGCCACCAATCCAGACCCCAAAATGGTAGATCCACCAACAGCTTGTACTTTATGCCTGGAAAAGCCACTGAATGCCAGCCTGTGAAAGCAGCTGGATTAGGGGGTTGTACCCTGCAAAGCCACAGAGGTGGAGCTGCCCAAGACCATGGGAGCCTACCTCTTGCATCAGTGTGACCTAGATGTGAAACATGGAGTCAAAGGAGATCATTTTGGAGCTTTAAGATTTGACTGTCCTGCTGGATTTCAGACTTGCATGGGGTCTGTAGCCCCTTCATTTTGGCCAGTTTCTCCCATTTAGAGTACATGTATTTACCCAATGCCTGTAACCTTATTGTATCTAGGAAGTAACTAAATTGCTTTTGATTTTATAGGCTCATAGGTGGAAGGGACTTGTCTTGTCTCAGATGAGATCTTGGACTCGTACTTTTGAGTTAATACTGGAATGAATTAAGACTTTGGGTGACTGCTGAGAAGGCATGATTAGTTTTGAAATGTGAAAGAGACATGAGCTTTGGGAGGGGCCAGGGGGAGAATGATACAGCTTTGTGTCCCCACCCAAATCTCATCTTGACTTACAATCCCCATAATCCTTATGATCCCCTCAGGTCAAGGGAGAGACCAGATGGAGGTAATTGGATCATGGGGGTGGCATCCCCCATGCTGTTCACATGATAGTGAGTTCTCACAAGATCTGATGGGTTTTACAAGGGGCTCTTCCCCCTTTGCTGGGCACTTCTCCTTCCTGCCACCTTGTGAAAAAGGTGCCTTGCTTCCCCTTTGCCTTCTGCCATGATCGTTTTCCTGAGGTCTTCCCAGCCATGGGAACTGAAGTCTTCCCGGTCATGCCAAACTGTGAGTCAATTCAACCTCTTTTCTTTATAAATTACCCAGTCTCTGGCAGTTCTTTATAGCATTATGAAAATGGACTAATGCACTTGGGCAACTGGCATTAAAGCACTGGGTTTGGAAGATATTAAATTTCACTATTATGAATGTGTAAAACACTTATCCAGTATCCCTCTTGAATGTGATTTAAAATTTTGCATCAAAATTTTAGGCATCAAAAATTTTGACAACTAAGGTGCTCAAGTCTGAATGTTTTGTTTTGAATGTGTGTGTGTGTGTGTGTATATATATATATATATGTATTTTATATATATACAATGAGGGAATCTCTGATATATATGACCTGAAAGAATGCAGTGAAAAGAAATGAGTTTTAATTAATTTAGAGCTGAAGCCAAACACAAACTTTTAAGAAGTTAATTAATAATAAATATTTTTTCAGGAGTTTTTTTATTATTATACTTTAAGTTCTAGGGTACATGTGCACAATGTGGAGGTTTGTTACATATGTATACATGAGCCATGTTGGTGTACCACACCCATTAACTCGTCATTTACATTACATTAGGTGTATCTCCTAATGCTATCCCTTCCCCTCCCCCCTCCCCACAATAGGCCCCGGTTTGTGATGTTCCCCTTCCTGTGTCCAAGTGATCTCATTGTTCAATTCCCACCTATGAGTGAGAACATGCGGTGTTTGGTTTTCTGTTCTTGTGATAGTTTGCTGAGAATGATGGTTTTCAGCTGCATCCATGTCCCTACAAAGGACACGAACTCATCCTTTTTTATGGCTGCATAGTATTCCATGGTGTATATGTGCCACATTTTCTTAATCTAGCCTGTCACTGATGGACATTTGGGTTGATTCCAAGTCTTTGCTATTGTGTTTTTGAGTAGTTTTTATGTTTAAACTCTGTTTCAGCATTTCTCTCTTTTCCAGGTACTAATTTAATGCCTCTCAGCTGTAAATTCACTTTGCAGTACCTGATCAGTGGTAATGGACTGGACTAATCATGTATTTCTCCTTTAGAGTAAACACAGTCAAGTGGGCAGTAGAGGGACATAACAGAAGGAAGACTCCTTCTCTTTCTAGTTACTGTGACCTCTGTTTTGTTATTTCTTGCTCCTGTTGCATGGTCTATTAGCAGTGCATGTGCATGGAGACATCTGGTGGTACTCCAGATAAAGGCAGTTTCTTAGTAACTGAGGCCTGCCTGGGGACCAGCGACTACCTTGTTATGTCACTCCTGATACAATCATGGCACATCTCACAATAGTGTCCATGTTCTCTCTACCTACCTGTTCACTAGTATTGGGTCACGTGCACCAGGAAGAGTTGTTTTCTGATGCCTAAGACTGTGAACCAGTTCTGACCTCAGCAATCCAGAAAACTCTGCCACCCTATAGGCTGCAGCCATTAGCTTCTCTGCTAAGGTTTGAAACTCATCCTTGGGGAGGTATCCCTTCTATTTTTATATTCCTTGGAGTTCTCTTTATATCTCCATAGTTAATGTCCTGTCATAGTTTAATAATTCCTTAAAGTTCCCATGTTTAAATTACTTTGTAGTTTCTGTCTCCTGATTGATTTTAGAGAGATACACTTAAAAATTACATATACTACTTTACAATGATATCCATATTATGGTGCCCTACTTCTTAAAAATATTTTGAACATATTATAATCAATATTTATCCATTGTGTAGTTCATTTACTCCACAATAGTATCAAAGTGACTATCCTGAATCCACATAGAGTGAGTTTTAATAGTGGTTATATTAAATTAATATAACATTAATTATTGGAACAAAATTAGGTAGACATAACTTGTAAGAAGGTACACATATTCTGCCTCTTTACAATATTATTATTATGATTTAGAAAGAAGAGAGAGACTGTTCTTGAAAGAATGCCAAACTATTCACTGGTTGTAAACAGTAGTTCACATTTAGAAGCTAAATGATATTTGAGTAGAATTTAGATTTAACTGGGTCAATCCCATTTGAATGTGTTTTTAAGGAAGATTATAAAAATAAAGATAAGAATTTTCCATATAAAAAGTTCCTAGTATTTTCTATGCTACCATGTTGCCTTTATTTATTTTCTAGGAAGATAACATTATTTTTTTTCCCTGTGGAATAAACATCTAAAATACTACCTTTTACATAACTATAGTCTTTGCACAGGGCAATATACTAGTGGGTAGAAGTTGCCAAACATACAAATTTGGGCCTCTTACCTCCTTTATACCTTTGTTCATTTAGCCATTAAAAATACTGTCACAGGAAGTAGAAGCTAGATTGCATAATTATAGTTATTTGAAATTTTAATTTCATAGAAAAGTTGATAAGAAGATGTAAAAACATAAACAATTCTTTTTGTTGTTGGGTGGTTATTTAAAATATTAAGTTCAATTAACAAGCTAATATCCAAATCACTAACAATCAATAATTTGGGATTTACATCTTATTTTTTATTTTACTTTACCCCCATTCTTTAAAAGTGCTTTAAATCATAAAATATGATTTCAACTTCAATTTTGTCAAATATATCACTCTCCCCATAAACACAGATAATATTTAATTGAATAAATATCTTACTATATTTTAGTAATATATATAGCTTTTTTAACTTTAATACTAAGGGTCTGCCATGTTTTTCTCCCTATGAGTTTAAAAGATAGTATTTTTACTTCTAAATTATTTTCCCAAATTCCCATTTAAGAAAATATAATGATTAATCTCATTCTAATTGCTTGTAAGGACATTGTCTAACAAATTTATGGTGAAACTAGTTTTATCTTTTTTTTTCCGCAAAAATATGTTTTACTGACTTCATTATAGAATAGACGTTGCTTGGATTTATTTGCTTCATTTCCAATTCAGATGAATATAACTGTTCTATACTCTGAATTCTGTTACTCATATCAGAAAAATCATGTTTGCTCATTCTTAATAAAATTGAATATAAAGAAAATTATGCAATTAAAGAACATATACAGTCTGGGCATGGTGGCTCACGCCTGTAATCCCAGCACTTTGGGAAGCCAAGGTGGGCGGATCACTAGAGGCCAGGAGTTTGAGACTAGCCTGGCCAACATGGCAAAACCCTATTTCTAGTAAAAATACAAAAATTAGCCAGGCGTTGTGGTGCATGCCTATAGTCAAGGCTACTCAGGAGGCTGAGGCATGAGAATCATTTGAACCTGAGAGGCAGAGGCTGTAGTGAGCTGAAATTGCACCACTGCACTTCAGTCTGAGCAACAGAGTGAGACTCTGTCTTGAACAAAACAAAACAAAACAAACATATACTATGTCTTATTTTGGGCGTGACTACTAAATTAAAGTAAAATATTAAAAATGTTTGTTTTTTCATATTTTTAATTTTTTGATAAATTTCACAAAGGAGAAAGACCAAAGAGGAAATAATGAATAGATTTCATTCAGAAAAAACTACAAACTTATTTTTTTTTCCTGTTCCTGGATCATTATACCAATTAATAAGGCAACTTTAATTCCTGGTTCCACTTTTTCCTTCATTTACACATCTTTTAATAATATGTTGCAGACTCATTTATTTATTCTTATTAAAAATGGCATTTTATCTTTATGTCAGAAGCCATCGGAAATTTTCTACTGTCAGGGGAAAATACCATATTTATGGATTGTTATATAAAAGTTCCTATCCTTATAATAACTAAGGTCATTTTCATGATGCCAAGCTTTAAATTAGAATATTTTAAATATAAGTTGTTATTATTGTATTAGTTTGTTCTCATGCTTCTGATAAAGACGTACCTGAGGCTGGGTAATTTATAAGGGAAAAAGGTTTAATTGACTCACAGTTCAGCATGGCTGGGGAGGCCTCAGGAAATTTACAATCATGACAGAAAGGGAAGCAAACATATCCTTCTTCACATGGCGGCAGCAAGACATGCAGAGCAAAGTGGGGGGGAAATCCCTTATAAAACCATCAGATCTCATGAGAACTCACTCTCATGAGAACAGCATGAAAGTAACTGCCTCCATGATTCAATTACCTCCCATCTGGTTCCTCCCAGGACATGTGGGGATTATGGGAACTACAGTTCAAGATGAGGTTTCAGTGAGACACAGCCAAACCATATTAATTATAATCAGGAAAAGGCTGTGTTTCAGTGCATAAAGTATCTCAAATCAGATTTATTTGGTTGAATTAATAGAAAATAAGTGTGAAGACATCTAGTTTTACAAAAAAATGGAGTAAGCACATTTCCATCTTAGTCCTCCTGTCTAAAATCCTGGAAAAGATACACGAAACAAACTGCAGAAGACTCTAAAAGGGGCAGATAAGAAGGTAGTCTGCCAAGAAATGTCGGGGGCCAAAGGAGTTACTTAGTGTGACTAGTACCTTGGTTTGGTTTGTTTGTTTGTTTTTGTCTTCTTTTATTCTTGTTATGGTCTGGGCATAGAAGAAAGTTGCAACTTCAAAATACCAATGACACATACAGAAAACAAACAAAACCGAACAAACAAAGTAAAACAGGATAAGCCTGCTGCCTTTGGCTAGGGGAGAGAAGGAGGCCCTGTAGGACAGGCATTTTGACAACATGGACTTTACTTCTGAACACCACACAAAAAACTGCCCTCCACCATCACCCTATTTACAATATGATTATTATGATTTATAAATATTATTTTGGTTTCTAAATAATAGTGGACACTAGAGCTGCATGGGCAAAGCCCTATTTCCTGGTTAGAGGGAGTCTCAGAGGTTGTGTGTGCTCCATTCAACCCTGGATATGATGGCTGGCTTCACCTAAAGGTTGTTGGGCATCTATAGGGGCTATGTATATGAGCAGAGCCTAACTCTCTCCTGCCCAGGCAATGAAACAGCTCCATCTACAAGGGTGGGCACTGCCTGAGACTTGATTCTATTCATCATTCTGTTCCAGTAATGAGGCAACTCTTTTTTTCAGCCATAAATATCTACAGAAGCTGTAACTGAGAGATAAATCTATCATTCCACCTTAAAAATGAATCAGCTTGCTCTTTCAGCGTAGCCCCATCCATGAGGGTTGTGAGTGGGAGCTGAGTTTTTCTGTCATCCTAACCAAGCAACAAAGCAGCCCCATTGCTTTGCTGACCTCTTAACTCATTAACTAGTAGTTTAGAAGTTGTACCTGAGAGCTGAGTCTATCTACCATCTCACACTGGCAGTAAAGAGGCATCTCCTTCTCCTAGCTGGAGCGTGTCTGAAGATGCATGTCTATGAGTAGAATCTGGTTACTATCCCAGTGTAGCAGTAACAAATAATAGTATCTAAGTAAGAATCAGAGTCTTGTAAAGCAACAGGCATAATCTTCAGGATACGATCATAAATAACTTCACATAGCGAAAGAAAGGAAAATCTCAGCTTGAATGAGGAAAGACATTCGAAAGACTTGATGCCTAACCAAGACTGAGATAACATGAATGATGGAATTTTTGGATAGAATTTTAATGTAATATGATAAAAAGTGTTTCAGTGTCAATACATTCTAGAAACAAATACAAAACAGAAAATCTTAGCAATGAAGTAAAAGACATAAAGGAGAACCAAAGAGAAATTATAGAACTGGAAAATGCAGTTTTGAACTTAAAAGCCATTAGAAAATGCAATTGCAGAATCGAGGTAACTAAGGAAAGAGTCTAAGGATACAAAAAATTAGCAGATAAAGACACAGTCTTTTGGATGTTGAGAAGAAAGAGCCTGGGAGAGAAAAATGTTGGGGTACTTTCATATGTTACCAGATTATTGGAATAAGCATAATCCAGTATCAGAAATGAAACAGCAGCTCCAGATTATAGTTCCAACAGAGCAGAAGTTAAGGAGCATTTCGTCTTGGCAGCTGATGGGAGTCCTGTGCCATATATAGAGACTCTAGTCCTCAATCAATTATTAATCTGATATAAACTGCTCTCACATAAATGAATATAAGTTACTTTCCCAGCACACATCTTTGGTCTTTAGGAAATGAATTCTGAAGTAGTTATTTCAAACTGGGTCTTGATCACTCCCTTTTTAAGTCTTATGTTAATTCTTATCTTGGCAGTTTCCTGGGGAAAATGTAATAAACACTGTGTCATCCCTGATCCCATTCATGGTAGCAGAGTGCTATGAATGCTTTCACACAATCCTCAGCTGCATTATGATTCATACCTAAATTGGATCCTACCACTATGTAAATACAATAATCAGAAATTAAGGGACAATAAGTTAGCTATAAGCTCTGGATGTCTTCTGATTCCTCAGAACCCCTATAATTTAATGAACAGAAAAAAATCTGTATTTATTCCAAAAGGCCAATTATCCGCACACATGATTTCAGTTAGTAAATAATCAATTCAGTGTTGGTGGTGTCTTTTCTTTCATCCTTTCCCAAATATGTACTTTTTAGCATTGGAACTGACAAAGCATGGTATCGTATTAAACAGATAAAAAAATTAAACATGATTCCTCAGTTTAACTTTTAATTATTTGACTAAAAATGCATTGCTGATTAATGAAACTTTTTCTAAGAAAAAGCAGAGGTCCAAAAACACCGTTCTCTCTAGGTGATTGTGTATGTATGCATGTGTGTTTTTGTACCTGTGTATTTAATAGGACTTCAAATCTACTTTTTCCTTTTAAAATTTTTTATATAGTTCCTTCTTGATTTAAGTTTATAAACCTAGAACTAGAAAGAGATTAAAAGAAAACTTTATATGGAACAAGATAGTTATGTTATAAAAATTCCTAGGGTTCAAGTCTTAGTTCAGTCATTTACACCTTGCAGGGCATTTAACCTCTCTTAGACTTGAATTGTTAGTAGTAGCAGACTTAGTTTATGCTCATACTAAATTGCACACTTGCCCAGTATTCTGGCTAGAGAGGTCTGAGGAGCAGTTTGCATTTTGCCCAAGATCTGGAGCCAGGTTGTCACTCCTGCTACCAATGTAATGTCCACTGCCAAAGAGCAACCACGACAACTGTGCATTGGCTGGCTGGGGTTTATGGAACTATTGCTTTTCCAACAGCTCCTTGTAGAAGCCAGGTAACTCAACCAGAAAGTGTGGAAAATTTAATTTGAACAAGTGGGAGACAGGGGTAGAAGAAGGCCAGTGGACAAATTTGTCTCTATTTTCCCCAAAGCTCCTGGGTTATTCTGCTCCTCAAGAGTTCACATACCTTTGGGATGATGTGACACTGAGAAACCAAATGCACTTGTTACAAAACTGAAACCAGCTTACTTAATAGCTCTCATGTGTGCTTTCCTTGTCTCATTCCTTCTTTCCTCCCACCTTTGCATTTTGGATTGCTTTTCCATTTGAGTGTCATTACATAAATTCCTTCTCAGGATATGCTTTCTACATCATTAAGGATAAGACATTATAATATGAAATTAGCCTATGAAATCAAAGAAACGACATGTCCTAAATAATAGAATAGCTGTCAGGAGCAAAAGGCACTAATTAAATGAGTACAAGAATGAGTGGATGAATAAGCTCATTAATTTTTTGAGCAAATATTTATTGAGTACCTACTTTGGGCTAGGCACCGTTATAGGCAATGGAAATGCAGCAGTAAACAAATTGAAAGCATGCTCTGCCTTCATGGAGCACACTTTTTAGTGACAGGGACAACCTATTTATTCCTAGCCTCTGTCCACACAAAGATCTGTTTTTGGGAGTGGGGGTGGGGCTTCTTAAGCTTCTCTCTCTCACCCTATGCTAAATGAAATTCTGTCTTTTCCATATGATTCCTACACATTATGGTGAGGATTGTTTGCATCAAGAAAATGAAGTAAAGAAATAAAACTGAAAAGGTAGAAGGAAATAGAATAATGAGAATAAATTATTGTGTTTATGACCTTTAAGAAAATATGGGCCAGGCATGGTGGCTCGCCACCTGTAATCTCAGCTCTTTGGGAGGTTGAGGTGGGAGGATTGCTTGAGCCCGAAAGTTTGAGACAAGCCAGGGCAATATGGTAAGACCCAGTCTCTACAGAAAAAAAAAAAAAAAATAGCTGGGCATTGTGGCTTGTACCTGTAGTTCCAGCTACTTGGGAGGCTGAAGTGGGAGGATGGTTTGAGAACAGGAAGCCAAGGATGCAGTGAGCTGTGTTGGTGCCACTGCACTCCAGTCTGGGTGACAGACTGAGGCCTTGTCTCAGAAAAACAAAAAACAGAAAAACTCAAAAGAAAGTGTGGAGAGGATGCGAGGTTTAGTAGCTGAGATACCTGGTGCAACCATAGAACTGTAAGAGAATGAGAGTGTATTAGAAATACCTGATGTAGATGGCAGGTTGATGGGTGCAGCAAACCACCATGGCACATGTATACCTATGTAACAAACCTGCACGTTCTGCACATGTATCACAGAACTTAAAGTATAATTTTTTAAAAAAGGGAAGGAGAGTGTAAAGAAAAGGAAATTTTTACCTTATTCATTGGGTCACCATTAATGCATGTCAATAGACATGAGCTTGAACTAAGTTTTAAAAGTTACTTCTTGGTACTGGAATGTACTTTGTTGAATCCAATTCTGGGCCATAAGGCCTAAGAATTAATAAATGTAAAATGTTTGGTATAGCTTTAAAATTGAGTCATTTAGTTACGTATGTTGGTTGTCAATGTGAATCTTTCCAAACTTCTCAATTTTACCCAAATCTTATGACTTCTGATTTGATTGTTGCTATTCTCTTGCCACTTGAGGAAACATATTTTATCAGTAAATTTATATATTTATTTGGGAAGAAAAGTAGAAGAGATAAAAGGGAAAAGGAAGATGGAAACATGTTGGAGGTTAAAAGAGAAGAAGGATGAGTTAAATTATTCAAAAGAAAAAACACACAGAATGGAGATTTTTCTTATTCCTTAGGAGGAGTTCTCTCTTCTCTAGTATTACTTCCTCATTGAGAAAATATCATCAATGAGATAAAATGAAAAACTTCAGGATCCTGGTTCCTTTTGTTTGGCATTTCCCATTTCACTCTGTTGATTGCTATTTTCAACAAGCACACTCAAGCTATAGGGAAAAAGTGTACAACCAAACCAGATCCATATAGGAATAACTTATATAAGACTAAGGGAAAGGGGAGCAGAGCAGAAGGGACACTGGAGACCAAAAGGCTGTACCAGTAGTCCAAATTGTGCTTTAAGAACAAAAAGAAATGCATTCTCATTTTAGACTAGTTTTCTCCCCAGATCCATGTTTTGCATGAAGACCAAGAAATCAAGAAACCATAGGAGAGCCAGGGAATCCAGAGGAGATGGGGGTGATGGAAGTGATCTGACTCTTGATCATAGCAATGGTTACAAAACTATATGCATTTGTTAAAATTCACAGGACTGCACAACAAAAAGGTAAATTTTACTTTTAAAAGGAGAACAGGAGAATAGAAACAGGATGTTCTTCTCTAGTGGTGGCTGCACCACAAACGTAAGCTAAGTGATCATATGGCTGAGACTGCAAATGTCTGATTGCTTCACTGGCCACTTCAGCTGACCAGCTATTACTAAGTGTTCGAAAGGTTTTTTCCTTCATCTCATGAGAGAAAAAATAATGAGTAAACAAAAAGTGTCTGTGAATATGTCAAAGGATATTATTGTTTACAACGCCTCCATGTGTCATATGCCTATATAAAATTGTCAGTCAATCTGAGTCTACGTGGGTTTCTGTGACTCATTTCAACATAGAATATGAGTAAAAATAATGTGTCATTTTGGGCAGAGGGGAATTAAGCATGAGCTTGTTTCATCCTTCTTCTTGCCCTTGCCCATGTGGATGGCAAGCAAAAGCCCATAAAATGGTTGAATTACACAAAACTGCTTGTATCTCTAAATTCTTGCTTCTGACCTCTAATTCTGGGAGAAGACAAAAAGTTGGATCATAAAACTTTTCAGGTTTTAAAAAACTGATTTAGAAAAAAAATCACTTCTGTGTGCCCTTCTTATCTTAAAGTATACAGATTCTAAAGTATACAGAGAGAAGTGTTACTAATTAAGAAGCATATTGATAATAATAATAATCAAAGTAGATTAATTTTTAATCTTTATAGAATGGCCGAGAAACCTATCACATACCTTTTCAGCAGAAATCAATAGAAAGGATTGTAAATCTCATTATTTCCCAGCACTAAGAGTCTTTATCTCTTTTTCACCCAAGCCATTTCTCTGGCAAGAAACCATTACACTGAATATTGTAGGCTCATTTTTAAGATGCTCATAATATATTATATGAATATTTTACAGAGCAATCCAAGAATACATAGACCCCTCTCAGAATCTGCAGGAGCCGTAGCTCTGAAGTTAGCCTCTTTCCTGCAGGGTTCTCAAGGAAGCCATTCTTTAAGCAAAGCAGTGACTGCAGGGAAAGGAAGCCACTGCAGCTTGTGTCCAGAAGAAATCAGCAAGACCACGATACTTTTTAAATGAGTTGTAAAATTGAGCGCTTTCAGATCTCATTCAACAAGGTCTGCCGGGCCAGGAGCACTGGAAGTCAATTACTGTATTAAGCTAATGTTCAGAGATGTTGAGAATTAGAGATGAAGAGCATCTAAAAATGGAACTGCTCATGCTGTTTCTGTGTCTTAATGGAAGATTATGTGTGCCTTTTAGTGGCTATGATAATAAAATTAATTTTTGTTCCTTTTAATTAGGGTTAAAAATCTTTAATGCAAAACAGGTGGTTCTAGATTTATATAAACAAGATAAAAATTATGCAAAATAATTTACTTTTAATGATTCATATTTTATTCATGATTAAAATATGTGTTTGCAAAATGGCTAAGGAAATATTTTGCTTAATTTCAAGAGGCAAATGTCTCAATGCCAGAATTAACTGAACTAAAATTCAGAATATGTGGCTTCTATTTTCAAGCAATGATGAGATATCAATAAGTAGCTTTTTAACAGGGTAGAAAAGAATATTTTGGCAAAATAATAATAAAAGCTATACTTATATTGATATAGTAAATAATTGTTTTACCACAGCTTGACTTCCATAGAGAATCTTTTTAAAAAATGTGTACTTTACAGTTTGAAAATGTTTTCTCCTTACTCTGCTTTTCTGCATTCAATTATTCTACTTTGGTTTTCTGTGCAGTTTCTGACTTATTTAGGCAATTTCTTTGCTGAGAGGTACATGGTGAATGAGGACAGAGTACCACATTCTTTGCCTGATATTGGGGGAGGGCATTGCCTACTCCTATATTCCTCTGATAGAAGGAATAAATTTTCTTAAAAGCCAAACTGCAGTAAAACATGATATATGAAATTTCCTTCTGAACATCTGATAGAAGCACAGAATGACAGCTGAATCTATAACCAAGAATTTTCTTCCAGGAGCTGGAAATCTTTGGATCTGTGCATGGGGCGATGGGGGCGGGGAATGTGGCGGAAAGCATGATCAACAGAATTGATTTTCTTAACTTGAAATAAGTAGCTAAGACAGGAAAGGAAAGAACAAAGCTATAGCAAATTGTCACTCAAGTTTGATTATTTTTGTGAGCTATGATATTTGCAATACAGAAAAAGAAGCTCTGGAATGCGACCTGATTTTAGGATAGTGATGTACATGAAATGGAAGGGACAGAAGGAAGAAGATGGGAAAATTTATATAGAAACTTCCTACTCAAAATAAGCTTTCAAATGAAAATTACAAACCATATAAATAAATAAATGCCTTGGTAATAATAATAAAAAAGAAATTAATATATTGAATATGTATTTGCTTTGGCTGAAAATAAAATCTGAGAAATGTCTGAAAAATTAAATATTTTTCAGATTCTGCAAGAGACAGATGAGAAAAATAACATTATTAAGATAGAATAATATTCTCAGCATTTATATGTAAACTATCATATGCCAGACATTGTTCCAAGAGTTTTACATATAACAACTCAATAATTCTTATAACAATGGTAAGAGAAAAACATTCATTTTGCAAATGATGACCCTGAGACAAGGAGAGTTTAAGTGATATGTCCAGTCTTACATAATAAGTGAAAGAGTCCACATTTGAACCTATGCAATCTGACTCCAGAAACTGAGCTCTCAACTACTGTATGCAAGAAATAATAAAAAAAAGACAGTGGGCTGAAATTGAATAAGTACCAGTAGATATAAAAATATTAAAATAGAAATTTTGACAGTGAAAATTTAGTCACTGAAATAAAAATAAGGCATTACCAAGATAAACTATAGATTTCATACAAAATGAAAATAATAAATGGGAAAATAATTGAATCTATTAGAATGCATCCCGGCAAGCAATGAGATAAAATGTCTGATTTATTTTCAAACATTTAAAAGAGATTTAGAAACTCCAAGATCTTAAAAATAGGAACTAAAGAGGAAAAGAATAGAACAAATCTTGGAAAAGCAAAAACTGAAGATAGATGACAATTTTTCACATAGAAAGAGACAAGAGTTCAAAATTGAAATTTCAATCCAAGTTCAATCCAATTATGAATTATCATAATTTATTTATCTCCCATGCATGTTTCCCTGGGAGGAACTATGCATTCAGTATGGACAGTTTAATTTTTTTTCTTTGTAATATGTATGTCATTTGTTTTCTTTTCTTAAGTCTTACTTCACTGGCAATAATATCCAGCCCTGTTGAATAAGACTGGTGAGGGTGGACATCCTTAACAATTGCAGGGGGAAAGCATTCCAATTCAGCCTTTCATCACTAAGTGTTAGCTATAGCTTTATGTGGTTGCTGTTTGTCAAGTTGAAGAAGTTCCCCATTCTTTAAAATTCTTTTATTTTTAATTTTTATGGGCATATATATATATACACACACATATATATATTTATGGGGTACATGATATATTTTTATACAGATATACCATAGGTAATAATCATATCAGAGTACATTGGGGATCCATCATCTCAAGCATTTATCATTTTAATGTTACAAACATTTCCATTATACTCTTTTGGTTATTTTAAAATGTATGATAAATTATTGATGACTGTAGTAACCCGGTTATGCTATCAAATACTAGATATTATTCATTCTATCTACTATACTTTTGTACCCATTGAACATCCCACTCCCCACTCCTATCCACTACCCTTCCCAGCCTCTGATAACCATCATTCTACTATCTCTATGAGTTCAATTGTAATTTTTAGCTCCCATAAATAAATGAGAATGTGCAAAGTTTGTCATTCTGCGCCTGGCTTATTTCACTTAACATAATGACCTTTAGTTCCATTCATGTTGTTGGAAATGACAGGATTTCATTTTTTTAATAGCTGAATAGTACTCCACTGTTCGTATATACCACATTTTCTTTATCCATTTGTCTATTGATAGACACTTAGGTTACTTGAAATCTTGACTATTGTGAATAGTGCTTCAATAAACATGGGAATGTAGATATATTCTCAACATATTGATAGCATTTTCTTTTAAGACAGGATCTTGCCATTGCTCAAGCTGAAGTGCCGTGGCTGGAACACAGTTCACTGCAGCCTCGAGCTCCTGAGCTCAAGTGATCCTCCCACCTCAGCCTCCTGAGTAGCTACGACTACAGGCATGCACCACCACACCTGAATTTTTCTTTTCTTTTCTTTTTTTAATAGAGGCAAGGTCTCACTACATTGCCCAGGCTGACCTTGAACTCCTGACCTTAAGCAGTTCTCTGATCCTGGCCTCTGAAAGTGCTGGGATTAAAGGCATGAGCCACCATGCATTTCCTTTGGACATACAGCTAGTCTTGGAATTGCTGGATTGTATGATAGTTACATTTTTAGTTTTATGAGGAACACCCATGCTATTTTTCATAGTGGCTGTAGTAGTTTACATCCCCGTCAACATTGTGTAAGTGTTCCCTTTCCTCCATATCCTTGTCAACACTTGTTATCATTTTCTTTTGATGATAGCCATTCTAAGTAAAGTGAGATGATACCTCATTGTGTTTTTGATTTGCATTACCTTGGTGATTGATGCTTTTGAACATTTTTCAGTGTACCTGTTTGGAACTAGTATGTCTTCTTTTGAGAAATGTTTCTTAATGTTTTTTGCCCATTTTTAATTTGTATTGTTTGCTTCTTTGCCATTTAGATGTTTGAGTTTCTTGGATATTCTGAATATCAACTTATTGTCAGATTTATTGTTTGCAAACATTTTCTCTTTTTTTGTAGGTTGTCTCTTCACTCGATTGTTTCTTCTGCTGTAAAGAAGCTTTTTGGTTTGATGTAATCTCTTTTGTCTACTTTTGCTTTGTTGCCTGTGTTTTTGAAATCTTATCTGAAATAATCATTGACTAGACCAATGTGATGAGGCATTTTACTTATGTTTTCTTCTAGTAGTTTCATAGCCTTAGTTCTTACATTTAAGGCTTTAATCTATTTTGAATTGATTTCTGAATATAGTTAGAGATACGGATGCAGCTTTATTTTTCTGCATATGGATATCCAATTTTTTTCACACCATTTATTGGAGAGACTGTCCTTTACCCAGTGTTTGTGCTTGGCACTTTTGTCAAAAGTCAGCTATAGATGAATGAATTTATTTCTGGGCTCTCCATTCTCTTCCATTGGCCTATGTGTCTGTTTTTATGACAGTACCATGCTGTTTTGCTTATTATAGATTTGTAGTAGATTTTGAAATTAGGCACCGTGATGTGTCCAGTTTTGTTCATTTTGCTCAAGATTGCCTTAGCTATTTGGGGTATTCTCTGGTTCCATACAAATATCAGGACGTTTTTTCTGTTTCCATAAAGAATGTCACTGGTATTTTGATAGGGATTACATTAAATCTGTAGATTGCTTTCAGTAGTATGGACATTATAATAATATTAATTCTTCCCATCCATGAACATGGGATATCTTTGTGTTTTCTTCAATTTCTTTTGTCAATATTTCTTAGTTTTCAGTGTAGAGATCTTTCACCTCCTAGGTAAAATTTATTCCTACATATCCTTTTTGGTAATTATTGTAATTGGGATTATTTTCTTAATTTCTTTTTCAAATAGTTTACTATTAGTGTATAGAAATGCTACGGATCTTTGTTGATTTTGTATCCTGCAACTTTACTGAATCCATTTATTGGTGTTAACATATTTTGATGAAATCTTTAGAGTTTTCTATGTGTAATATCATGTGGACAACAGGGATAATTTGACTTCCTTCTTTCCAATTGGGATTCCTTTTATTTATTTATCTTGCCTAATTTCTCTGTCTAAGGACTTCCAAAACTGTTTTGAATAGAGGTGGCAAGGGTGGACATTCTTGTTTTGTTCCAGATCTTAGGTTTCTTTTCAGATTGTGTAAGCCCTTCATGTTTTCCGATTATTCCTATTTATTTTTTGAGGCTTTCTAATTTTTATTTGTTTTGAGTATATTGATTATTGCTGCATGGAACATTTCTTTTTGTTGTTGTTTACTATAGTTTCTTTAAAATATGTCTCTCATAATTTCTAAGATTTTGATTATCTCTATGTTGGCTTGGAATGCCAAGTAAATTTTAACAGAAACTTGAACATGTTTGTATTATGTTTTAAAATTCTGATTGATTGTTATTATAATATTCCAGTTTAGTTGGCTTTCTCTGACATGACTCTGGCAGGGGAAGAGATGCAGCACCACTTACTACTGCTCTATGGAGGAAGACATTCAGGTTCCCACTCAGCTTCTGTTGACCCCCTGGAGACAAGAGGCTCCAGGTGAGGATGGGAATTCCAATTTCCCCATGTGAGCTCCACAGATTTCATGGTGGGGTAGGAAGAACGTTGTTAGTGGACAGTTGGAATGAAAGTTCCAACTCCCTACTTGGCATTCTTGAACACCATCTATATAGGGATGTTGGAGTACCTTGCTACAGACTTATAAGAGTCTAAGCTTCTCACTCAGCCTTTACTGGTACAGGTGTTGGTGAGGTCATAGTTTTATCTATGGTATTTTGCTGTAGTAGAGTAATTACGTAAAAGATTTTTTGTATACTAGGCTTCCCTTTTCCTGAATCTTTGGCTAGAAAGAACAGGCTTTGATTGGGGCATTTTTATCTGTGCTTATTGGTTGTTTCCATGTTACTGGCTCCTTCAACTCTAAGTATGAAATATCTGAGGCAAGAAAAAACAAAAACAAAAACCAAACACTAAAAATTTAGCCAACTCCTCACCATGTTGTTCTTTGGAGCCCATGGTCTTGAGCTTGTCTGCCTTCTTCTTTTCACCTTTCAGAGGCTTCTTATTTTAATTTACTTCGTGGGCAGAATAGGAAAAGGGATGTCTACTTTATCTTTGGCTTCCTCTTACTGTTGTTTTAAACAAAGAGATTCTGGCTTATTTTCTTTTATGCAGCAATAGAGAATTGAAACACATACTAAATTATTCCTTGAGTGTTATAGCCTTAACATTAAAATATACAAGGATATTATGAAAAGGCAAAAATCAGGCTTATCTTATACTTACCCAGCCCTGTCTTCCCAACTCTAAGGTGGCCAGGATTCTGGACCTCCCTCAGCTCTGGCTGTGAGAGGCATTATCCAAGCTTTCTTGGCCTGAGAAGACCAACATCTGACAGGATGTCTGTGGGCCCCATAATCCACAAACACAGCAAGAAATATCGGACACACACTGCTCCATTGAAATTTCCTGGGGCTATATCAGCTGCGTGTCTAGGTGTACTGTTTCCTGCTGTATATTATGATCAAGGAGTCCACAGAGATTTGGGAGGAATTAATCTCAGATGCTCAGTGTAGCCCAACAGGCTCAGAAATTGGAGAGCATTCCTGTGGCCATGAGGGCACGCTTTCACAGACAGTACATCAAGCTATGTCTTTACCTATTTCTGATACTTCTGACATTTTTGAGGCAGCTGTACTATTTTTCAGGTGACTAGCCTAAGAGGTATGTGCATTCTTCTCGTGAGAGCTTCATCCTAATTTTAAAACACCTGACTTGAAAAAAAACCCAAAAAACTATGATTGGTATTATGGATTGAATTGTATTCCCCTGAAGTCCATATTTGGAAGCCCTAGCCCCTAGTGTGATGATATTTGGACATATGGCCTTTCAGGAATAATTAGGTTTAGGTGAGGTCATGATGGGATTAGTGCCCTTATAACAGAGACACCAGAAAGCTTTATCTCTTTCTCCTTTGCACAAGGAAATAGAAGATGACTGACTGCAATTTAGGAAGGGATCCCTCACCAGAACCTGGACATGTTGGCCCCTGGATTACCCTGACTTTCAGGTTCCAGAATTGTGAGAACAGAAATTTCTGTTGTTTTAGTCACCCAAACAATGGCATTTTGTTACGGCAGTGTAAACTGACTAAGATAATCAGGTCATATCATAATTTGTTTGCATTTCCACAAACTCAAAGCATGAATTTCATTTCCTTCTCAGTTCACCATGCTGGTTTGCTTGTTTAGCACCTGGACTACTGGGAGTGAGGCTCCACCATATGTACAGTGCTGGTGTGTCTAGTGAAGGAAGGGAGAGGGCAATGAATCTCGAAAGAGAAAATCTACTACCAAAGATGAAAAGATCCTTTAGCACAATGATCCAGGAGTCCAGGGAATGTCACCAGAGAGATTGAAACTATAGGGTGTTAAATAATTCTTCTCAGACAGCAAATGAGGTCCAGCTAACACAGTTACTATTTTGGCTGGACTGGACTAGTAGTCATCCTGAGAAGTCATATTGGTCACCCTCCCAGGCCATCACAGCACAGTAACAAGAAATTAAGATTCAACTATTAAATCTATCTTTCTTTTAAATTTTACCTTTTGCAAATTCTTCCTCTCTGATTTTTGGCTAACCGGAGAGAATGACATTTTCCAATGATCCAAAATTCCATTTAAACATGGTAAAATTTAAGCACTTTTTAGGATCCTGAAAGGGAATTTCACTGAGATGTTTACTGACCTTTTAGATAATGAGGCTACATGAAAAGGAAGAACTCTGACTATCCTCAAAATAAATAAGAAAACAGAAGTCCTAAATGCAAGATGGTCTGTTCCACCCTATTTCTGACAGAAGAGAAGTCATCTCCCTGGCAGAGATACACTTGTATGAGAAAAATGATGTACAACATGCACCTTGGATGAGATGTAAACCTACAATCTTCAAAAATTACAACTTTTAAGCTTCTATGTACACTTCACTTTCCAAACACAGTTCTCTTTCTAGTTATAAAATGTGTCCAGCTATAAATGAACAAAAATTAACTTACAGGTTATACAAAGATCTTTCAAAGCTCAATTGAATTATTGGTTGCTACAAAAGTTGCTGGAAGACAGTACATGCTAAAACTGATGTTTGCATAGGTTTCTCAGTTTCTTAATTACCAATTTAGATCAGGGATCAGTATGAACAGACTGACATGTTCAAATGGGCAAGGTATTAGAGGAAACATGTTTTGAGTTGGATTCTGTAGAAGGAAAAGAGCCATCACACCACAGCTAAATACTTATTCCTGTTGTATGCAAACATCAGGCATACCATTTTTTGTTTCGTACATGTTTGAATATTGTCCCTTTAACACACACACACACGAATTATCATGAAAGATTTAACTTTCATTCAGTTAATAATAAAATAGTTAAATCTTCACAAAATGCGTGGGAGTCTATCCAAAATATTTTGCTTAAATATGAATAATTTAAATTTATCTTAACTGTTATACATATATAATGAAACACTAAGCAGCAATTACAAAGCATGTTTGTAGGATATTTGGATACCTGAGAAAGTGTCTGTGGCAGAGATACACAGCATGCTAATCATTCTATCTGCTTTTCCACCTTCCAGAACCACACGCAGGGGCACATGACCAGTTCTGGATAATGAAATATGAACAGGACTTATTTGTATCATTCCCAGACTAACACAGATAAAAATTTTAAAAACCCTTTTATCTCTTCCTTTGCCACTTTCACTTGATGAGACCACTAAAAGGAATTTCGTTAGCCTGGTTCTCTGAGTGGTATAGTTTAGAATGAGTGAGAAATAGCATTTGTGGTATGGCACAGAGGGATTAGGCACCTTGCCTGAGTTCATGGTTAGAAAACAGCCGCAGTCTACCATGATCTCTCATCTCATGGCATCCACCCTTCACATTTCTCCAATTTTGATTATATTTTTTATTATGACTATAAACTCATTCTCTGTAGTGTCCTGAATACTTCAAAGAGAGGTTAGGGATTTCTCTGAAGGACCCTTGGCAAAATAAAAAATAAAAAAACATTTAGTAACCAAATTAGTTCATAAACATAACACATAATTTTAGTTGTTTAGGAAATTTTAGGCGAATAAATAAAAACGTGTTACCCATCCAGTTTCTCATCTTGGAAATAGCTTAACCACAAAATAAAGCTGTACATGGGATTCATGTCAATGGAGTCTTTTAAAAAGTAGTATTAAAGCATTTTATCCTTTAACTCCACATTTCTTAGAGGTATGTCTGAGTGGTACTGAACATCTGGGACAAGGGAAATGTGTGTAGCAATGGAAATGAAAAATTTAAGTACTCTTAGAGATTTTCACTTAGTTCAAGCATGGCCTCACATTACGCTCCTAATTATCTACAACAGCATTTCTCAAAATATTTCATAAAATTCTAATTATACAGAATGGTTGTAAGGTGCTTTTGGGGAAAAAGAAGTTTTATCTGTGATAATATCAAAATTCCTTTACTGAGAAGGCTTCTCAAATTTTTAAGTACATTTTGACTCTATAAGAGTGGGACTTAGGATATTATGTTCATCCAAAGTACTGATTACAGACCTTTTTCCTTGTGAGTCATATCACTGGGCTCTCTCCCTGTCACACACAGGGAAGTGCTGATCCATGTTTTTCTGTCAAAGCAATTTGCTTTTCTGTATGTGGTCTTATCTTGAATCCAAGTTCAAGTGACCTGCCTTCTATCTCGTGTAACCCTCAAGACTGAGACTCCTAATTCCTCACTTTAATCTTCCATTCTGCTGGTCTCAGTGGTCCTCAGTGAAGAACTCACAAGCTTAGTATATTTTGCAGCTCCTGTGTGTGCTTTTAATGAACAGAGTGGAGACATCCTCTTCAGCTTTCTCAATAAAGAAATGCTGTGTGAGATTGGTTGGATAAAAACAGTTCATGAGCTAGTGATACATAGCTACCCCATTCCCAATGTTTACTGGAAATAGATGCCCCTTTTAGGTTTCAGAAAGGGAGAGGAAAATGTTTAAACTCATGTTTTTGTTTGTTTGTTTGTTTGTTTTTTCTGAATGTGTTCCATCTCTGATGACTATTTCTCCCATTCCAGATAAACCATAGACTCAATGTCTCTGTTATCAGTTTCATGTTACAACTACTTTTTTGTGTGTAGATGAATGTTCAAAAATAAAACATGAAAGTTCTGCTCATGAATTGTGGCATTGCAACACAATATAACTATCCAAGCTTCAAGACAATTCAGGCTAGAAATGTATTTTCTTGTTGACATTAGAGGGTGGGAGAGAGGAAAAGGTGGTGGGGTATAGTTAAGGAAAAAATGTGAAATGACACAACCATTTACTCAGCAAACATTTGCACTTTAGAGTACTGTAATACCCTTGCAAAAATTGGATCAACCACTCCCATTTTCTTACTTAATGTTTAAAATATGGTGACAGAATTATTTAGGGTTTCCAAAAGCTTCTTAAGCTGATAAACAACTTCAGCAAAGTCTCAGGATACAACATCAATGAGCAAAAATCACTAGCATTCCTGTATATCAATAACAGTCAAGCTAAGGGCAAAATCAGGAACAAACTCCCATTCATAATTGCCATAAAAAGAACAAAATACCTAAGAATATAGCTATCAGGAGGTAAAATACCACTACAAGAAAACTACAAACCACTGCTCAAATAAATCAGAGATGATACAAATAAATGGAAAAACATTCCATGGTCATGGATAGGAAAAATCAATATTATTAAAATGGCCATACTGCCCAAAGCATCCCATATAGATTCAGTGCTATTCCTATTAAACCACCAATGACATTCTTCACAGAACTAGAAAATATTATTTTAAAATTCATATGGAACCAAAAAGAGCCCAAATAGCCAAGGCAATCCTAAGCAAAAAGAACAAAGCTGGAGGTATCCACCTAACTTCAAACTGTACTACAGGGCTACAGTTTACCAAAACAGCATGGTGCTGGTACAAAAACAGACACACAGGCCAATGGAACAGAGTTAGAGATCCCCAAAATAAGAGCGCATGCCTACAACTATCTGATCTTCAACAAACCTGACAGAAACAAGCAATGGGAAAAGGATTCCCTATTCAGTAAACGGTGCTAGGATAACTGGCTAGCCATATGCAGAAGATTAAAGCTGGACCCCTTCTTTACACCATATATAAAAATTAACTCAAGATAGATGCAAAACTCAAAACTATAAAAACCCTGGAAGACAACCTAGGCAATACCATTCAGAACACAACTGGAAGCTAAGTGATGAGAACGCATGGACACTTAGAGGGGAACAACACACATGGGGGCTATAGGAAGGTGGATGGTGGGAGGAGGGAAAGAATCAGGAAAAATAACTAATGAGTTCTAGACTGAATACCTGGGTGATGAAATAATCTGTACAACAAGCCCCCATGATACAAGTTTACCTAAATAACAAACCTGCATATGTACCCCAAACTTAAAAGTTAAAAAAATTAAAAAACAGTTATTTAGGGCTTCAACAGTAGTTATCAATTACTCGTTTTCCACACACCACCACCACAATCACACATAAACACTTGAATTCCTTAAGGATAAGAAAACTCTGAACCACTGAGTAGCAGAACAGGCATCTTTGATCACTACTACTTTATGGAAAGTCAATAAGAATTTATTTTAGAGACAAGCTTATGGGCTGATCAGGAAATAAAAAGGTAATTCAGTTTGTTTCAGGAGTCTAACTAATATTTTGTTTTGTTTTTTTCTCAAGACGGTCTCCGTTTTGATACCAGTTAATATTAAGACCCCAAGAAGGAACTTTTCTACTTTAGCCTGAGCTAAACTATGTCTCATAGACCCATAAATTGTACATATATATGTAAAGTATAACAAATCACAAAAGTCTAATAAATGCATATTCTTTGATATTTTAAGTAAATACCCTTTTGGCATTTTAGTTCAAAGGCGAAGTTGGTAAGGCTTCAGGTGCAGCATTGGCATTAGATTATAACACTTTCAGACCTAATAGATTTGATGAAAAATGCAGATATTGCTATGAAATCTCTCGCAGAGTTAAGAGATCAGTCACTCTCATTGCTTTCTTCCATTGGCACCATAAGTGCGAAGCCCCCACATGTAATGAAAAGCAAAGGGAAGTCTCCATATGAGAGTCTCTCATCTTGACTTGTAACTCCCACAGTTCGTTGTGGGAGGAATCTGGTGGGAGGTGATTGAATTATTGGGGCAAGTCTTTTCTGTGCTGTTCTCATGATAGTGAATGAGTCTCATGAGATCTGATGGTTTTAAAAACTGGAGTTTCTCTGCACAAGCTCTCTCTTTGCCTGCCGCCATTCACATAAGATGTGACTTGTTCCTACTTGCCTTCCGCCAGGATTGTGAGGCCTCCCCACCCATGTGGAACTGTGAGTCCATTACCTCTTTCTTTTATAAATTGCCCAGTCTTGGGTATGTCTTTATCAGTAGCATGAAAATGGACTAATACAGTAATTTGGTACCAATAGAGTGGGGGCACTGCTGAAGATACTTGTAAATGTGGAAGCAACTTTGGAACTGGGTAACAGACAGAGGTTGAAACAGTTTAGAGGGCTCAGAAGAAGATAGGAAAATGTGGGAAAGTTTGGAAATTTCTAGCGACTTGGTGAATGGCTTTGCCTAAAATGCTGATAGCAATATGGACAACAAAGCCCAGGCTAAGGTGGTCTCAGATGGAGATGAGGAACTTGTAGGGAACTGGATCAAAGGTGACTTTTGTTATGTTTTAGCAAAGAGACTGGTGGCATTTTGCCCCTGTCCTAGAGATTTGTGGAACTTTGAACTTGAGGGAGATGATTTAGGGTATCTAGTAGAAGAAATTTCTAAGTAGCAGAGCATTCAAGTGTGACTTGGGTGCTGTTAAAGGCGTTCAGTTTTATAAGGGAAGCAAAGCATAAACGTTGATAAAATTTATAGCCGGACAATGTGATAGAAAAGAAAATCCTATTTTCTGAGGAGAAATTCAAGCTGGTCGCAGAAATTTGCACAAGTAACAAGGAACCAAATGTTAATCCCCAAGACAATGGGGAAAATGTGTCCAGGGCATGTCAGATGTCTTCACGGCAGCCCATCCCAGCATAGCCTTGGAGGCCTCCTAGAGCCCTAGGAGGAAAAAGTTGTTTTGTGGGCTGTGCTGTGTGCAGCCTAGGGACTTGGTGCCCTGTGTGCAGCCACTCCAGCCATGGCTGAAAGGGGCCGATGTAAAGCCCAGGCCATGGATTCAGAGGGTGCAAACCTCAAGCCTTGGCAGCCAACACATGGTGTTGAGCCTGCCAGTGCAAGTCAAGAATTGGGGTTTGGGAATCTCTGCGTAGATTTCAGAGGATGTATGGAATCGCCTGGATGTCCAGGCAGAAGTTTGCTTCAAGGGCAGGGCTCTCATGGAGAATCTCTGCTAGGGCAGTGAGGAAGGGAAATGTGGGGTCGGAGCTGACACACAGAGTCCCTACTGGGGCACTGCCTAGTGGAGCTGTGAGAAAAGGGCCACCATCCTCCATATCCCAGAATGGTAGATCCACTGACAGCATTCACCATGTACCTGGAAAAATCACAGACACTTTAAGTCAGCCCATGAAAGCAGCTGGGAGGGAGGCTGTACCCTGCAAAGCCACAGGGGCAGAGCTGCCCAAGACCATGGGAACCCACCTCTTGAATCAGCATGACCTGGATGTGAGACATGGAGTCAAAGGAGATCATTTTGGGGCTGTAAGATTTGACTCCTCTGCTGGATTTCAGACTTGTATGAGGCCTGTAGCCCCTTCGTTTTGGCCAATTTCTCCCATTTGAAATGCCTGCATTTACCCAATGCTTGTACCCCCATTGTATCTAGGAAGTAACTAACTTGCTTTTGATTTTACAGGCTCATAGGTAGAAGAGACTTGGCTTGTCTCAGATCAGATGTTGGACTGAGGACTTTTGAGTTAATGCTGAATTAAGTTAAGAATTTGAGGGACTGTTGGGAAGGCATGATTGGTTTTAAAATGTGAGGGCATGAAATTTGGAGGGGCCAGGGGTGAAATGATATGGTTTTGCTGTGTCCCCACCCAAATATCATCTTGAATTGTAACTCCCACAATTCCTACATGTTGTGGGAGGAATCTAGTGAGAGGTGATTGAATTATGGGGGCAGGTCTTTCCTGTGCTGTTCTCCTGATAGCGAAGCAGTCTCATGAGATCTAACGGTTTTAAAAACAGGAATTTCTCTGCACAAGCTCTCTCTTTGCCTGCCGCCATCCACACAAGATGTGACTTGCTCCTACTTGCCTTCTGTTGTGATTGTGAGGCCTCCCCAGCCACGTGGAACTGTGAATCCAGTTAAACCTCTTTCTTTTGTAAATTGCCCAGTCTGGGGTATGTCTCTATCATCAGCATGAAAATGGACTAATACACCACATTTCTATATAACTTTGTTACTGCCACAAGATGTGGATGGGGCCAATATTTTCCTGGGTCATACTCTGATATCTGGTAGTGTTTTAAACCAGAAAGGTTGTAGGTTTCACTCGCCCACACTAACTAATGAAAGACAGGGACCCAGCCTTGTTTTGTCTGCAATCTGGAGCCTTGGCTTCATTAGATATGCTGCTTGCATGACACTGGCATAAAAGAACTCAGCCATTTGAAAAATTTCCAATAATTGCAGCAAGATATTCAAGCTTGAAGAGAAAGTTTATACCATAGGAAAAATAAAATAAAATAGAAAATAAATGTACTCTGCTGAACTTATTTTTGCTTTGTTTGTGTTTTCCTTTTACTTACAGTTCAGAAACCCAGGCTAATGGCATCTGTTCTGAGAAACAGCTTATTAGTAAAACGAAACCTCCTGTCAACTGGAGAGATAACCATACATGGGCACTTTGACACAAACAGATGCTATGCACACTTCAGCATTTGAATCATCAAGATGGTATTGAGTCATGAGCTATTTTTTTTTTTTTGACTAATTGGTTCCCACTTTTATTTATTTATTTTTTTTGAAGAAGGATCAAATAAAGATATCCATCCTATTCTATGAAATCAAAATAAACTCTAACAAACTTGATTCTAGCACACATTTGCTACTGGGCACTTATTGTATGAACCAGAAATTTGTCTCCAAAGTGTCAGAGCAAATATTAATAAATGTATTTTATTCTCCTATTAGGAAATGATAAACCATGTGAGATGAACTAACTCTTCCAAAGCCCATAATATCATTCAGAAATGATCTCTTACAAGATTAATGTATGTTAATTTATCCTGACCATCGTCTATGAAAGTATGCCTAATAATTATGCAAGGATACTCTTAGCATGCATATTCCTTAAATGTTTCATCCAAGGTCAGCTACATTTGCTCCCTTGATATGCTAAAAGTTTGGAATGAATATAGAAAATAGCACGCAATTCCTTTAAGCTCCAGTGCTCTGACCTCAAGGTTCAGAGGACTTTGTAGGTTAAGAAAGAGAGTAGTCTCAATTATGTCAGAACTTGGCCCTCTAGTAAAGAAAAGGCAACAATATCCCAAAAGGTAATATAGAAAGAGAAAGTTGTACGGTAGCATATTGCAAAATAGATTTTGGTTTTTAGTAGTTTAGTATGTTACGGAAAATCAGACGGCGTAGACTAGCTGGTTTTTTCTCTAAGAATCCTTTTATGTTTGAACAAGAACGCATTGTTTTCTCACAACAAATTCCTAGAACCCTAGAGATTCTGCAAAACTGAAAAATCTACCAACTACAGCAAGGGAACTCTACCAGTGAAATACTGTGGCAACACCAACAGGTGTGTGAAAAGGTGCCACTGATGTGCCCAGCGTGCATTAGTACTGCAAAATGTGGGATTGGGACATGTTAAGATGTAGAGAACAGGTCTTTTCTCCAACTCATGCACCCTGCCTAATATCAACTGGCAATGAGGGCCCCGAAAGGGGCAGTTAATGCACTCCATTGAGGGATAGATCCAGGTTTTATGGCTACAGAAGCTTATGCACTCTAGGGACACTCCCTAATGAAAGAGGATCTAAAATCAGAAGCACAGAATCAGATACAAAATGAACACTTATTCCTAAAATATAGCATTTGGATAAATAATATATCCTTATTAATTAACTGCCTAACTCAATCTATAATATATTTTTACTCTTCATCTTTTGGTTGCATATTTTTTATGCTTTTGTAATATGTCAATGATTCCATGTTATCATCTTCCAGAGAGAAAGTTAATGCTGTCTTTAACATGATAGTTCTGTCTTGTTCCTTGTTTATTTCCAACTTTATTTCTTTTCAATCATCCACACACTCCCAGGCTTGGGTGCCAGAGGACACACTCATCTTGCAAGATGACCTGGGGCCCTGTACCTTCATGCCCCTGGGGAGGTGGCATAGATGGGGTAGGCATTTTCGTGGCAGCCTTTTCTGCTTTGACACTGCTATCATTAACTTCACTGTATGTGGAAGGAACAAACCACATAAGCATATTCCACTTAATCCAAACAAAATGTAATCACGTCTCCTTTTCCTTCAACCGAATGTCAGAAAGCCTGTGACTACTCCAACCAACCAACCTAAGGTTTTATCCAATTGCAGGAAAAAAAATAACATGTTAAAAACGTTTGCAGAAACGTATGACCACATGACCACTTCATTAATTTCATCTACTTCATGCTGAGTCTTCCTTGGTGTCTCCACATTTTGTGTTTGGCTGCTTGGTCTATGATTCTCTTAGGAATATTTTACCAATATAGAACTCCAATGCCATTTAAAAAATACCTTTCTTTATTAATTCATTTACATGTTTCGTTAATGGCATTTAAAAAAGTTACTTCTTTCACTTCTGTTAGAATCAACTGCTCTAATTGTTCCTGTTTTCAACAGAATTTCTGCTATAATAAATAACCTAGAGATTCAGTGTGGAACAGTAGTCTCTGTTTCTATCATTTACCTCATGATAAACTAATAAAACAATTTGAAGCTGCTGGCTTGTCTTAAGGTGGACCATGCAGTATCTACTATTTTCTATACCGTAGATATAGATTTAGATGTTTCAAAAACATCTAAAGATAGAATTTTTGTGAAATGTATTTTCTCCCTCACCTTTTGACAGTCTTCTCTTTCATAACCTTCCTTCCACTGACCTCTCTTTCACTCTGCAATCTTTTAGTCAGGAGTTCACTTCTCACCATCCTTCACTCAGAGACATTTGCTTTATGAATGTGATTGCAACCACTCCAAAAGAAGAGAATAACCTGCTGATCAAGCAAATGAGGGATTATTACTGACTGCAGTAAGTGAGACCACCACCATGACAGAGTCCAGTCAGAGTCTCAGTTGGGGGCATTCAGAATAGTATTTACAAGGTTTGGATGTCTGGGCTCAAGTATTAAAGATTGGTTTCAGCGTGGGGATTTTATGGAATTAGGCACAACCTGCCAGAAGAAATAAGCCAGGCCAGAAATTTGTTTTTCAGATCAGACCAGGTTCCAGTTCAGCTGCTCACCCTCCTTTCCCTGGAGGCCCTTGCAGACTTTATTTCTCTTCATTTCCTCCCCCTGATCAGCTCATTATGTTTCTGGGAGGAAAAATAAATAGTGCTAGCATAGATTACATTCTGTAAGTGAATGCTAAAACCCTAAAAATATTTTCGTGTGAGTGTATTTTATAAACTATGAAATAATTTACTAATGAATTTAAAGTGAGTCTGCATTAAAAAAAAATTCTATCTGCCTGTCATGGCCATCATCAGAATTCGAGAACCAAAATTTTCAGTTCTAAGATTTTTTTTGTTTATTTTGTTAGATAGTAGTGGCTGTTCATTAAGTGAAGACAAACATGGTATTTTGTTTTAAATTTGTCCATTCAAAATTATATATTCATTTTCATGATACGGTTTGGCTGTGTCCCCACCCAAATCTCATCTTGAATTGTAGCTTCTATGATCCCCACATATCATGGGAGGGACCCAGTGGGTGGTAATTGAATCATGGGGCTGGGATTTTTCCCATGCTGCTCTCATGATATTAAACAAGTCTCAAAAGATATGATGGTTTTATAAAGGGTGGTTCCCTTGTCTTGCCTGCCACCATGTAAGATGTGCCTTTGTTCCTCCTTTGCCTTCTGCCGTGATTGTGAGGTCTACCCAGCCATGTGGAACTGTGAGTCCATTAAACCTCTTTTTCTTTATAAATTACCTAGTCTTGGGTATTTCTTCATAGCAGTATGAAAATGGACTAATATACTCTATTTCAGTGATGAGAGAACTGACACTCAAAGAGCTTAAGGAAATTCCTCAGGGTCAAACAGATGTCTTCATAACCAGTGCTTTTTACACTACAACATGCCAAACAAAAATTTGTAAAGCTCTTTACTATAGTAAGGTGTACAGCCTTGAATTATTAGGTTAATAGGGCAATTGACTTTAGTAATGAAAGGAAAAGAATTCCCCTATATTGTTGAACATGCATTTTGAACTAGTTTCTATCAAGCATGCAATAGCTGTTTCTCTCCATATTACAGATGAGGAAACTAAGATTTGGGGAAGTCAAATAATATGGTCATGATATATAGTTGTTAATGGAAAAGATAGGCTTTCAATCCACCTTTTCATGACTTAAATTTTCTTTCTTTTTTTTTTTTTTTTTTTTTTTTGAGATGGAGTCTTGCTCTGTCGCCCAGGCTGGAGTGCAGTGGCCGGATCTCAGCTCACTGCAAGCTCCGCCTCCCGGGTTTACGCCATTCTCCTGCCTCAGCCTCCCAAGTAGCTGGGACTACAGGCGCCCGCCACCTTGCCTGGCTAGTTTTTTGTATTTTTTAGTAGAGACGGGGTTTCACCGTGTTAGCCAGGATGGTCTCGATCTCCTGACCTTGTGATCCGCCCGTCTCGGCCTCCCAAAGTGCTGGGATTACAGGCTTGAGCCACCGCGCCCGGCCTTCAATAAACTGGAAAAAACTGCACATACTTAAGTTAAAAGAACCAAAACTGCAATTCAGAGATTGCTGTTGGACCTCAAATACTAGCAACTTGGTAAGGCCTTATATTATTTACACATAAACTGCAAAGCCCATCAAAACAATTAACAAGAAAGACAGGAGACAAGCACATATAAGTATGTAGCCTGGGGAGCTTTGAGGGTGATTTCTTCTCTACTAATAAGTGCTCAGAGAGCAGTGCGAATCCCAGGGACTCCTGAGCTTAGAAATGTTCCACTACTTTCATCAGCACAGATGTAATCTATTAAAATAGTACCCTGCTGATGAATCCATCCTCTTCTCAGCGTTCTTCTCTACCTGTTAATTTTTAACAAAATCAGGTCATTTTGTTAGCATAAGATTAATTTTAAAAGAACTTCTCAGATTTTGTTTTCTTGAACTGTGTTAATTAGTCCTGCTTTAAGCAGCCTAACTATATTAGTTTCCTATATTGCTACTGCAGCATATTATCACAAATTTAGTTGATTAACACAATGGAAATTTATTCTCTTATAATCTGGAGGTCAGAGTCCTAAAGTCAAGGTGCCTGCAGGGCTGCATTTCTTCTGTAGGCTCCTGGAGAGAATCAATTTCCTTTCCTTTTCCAGCTTCTATAGGGGCCAACTACATTCCTTTGCTCATGGCCCATTTCCTCTCAGCACTTCAATCTCTGCTTTCATCATCCCTAGAAAAATTACACACTTACTTCCCATTTGACACAGCAACCCCACATCTCAAATTCTATCCCACAAACGCATTGGAAAAAACAAAACAAAACAAAAAATAATCATACATAAAAAGTTTTATTGCAACACTATATGTAATAATAAAAGAATGAAAGCAATCCAAATGTCTATCTGAGCTGACTGAATGAACTGTGGTATGATACATATAATGAAATATTATGCAGTTATATAAGAGGTAAAATAAAGTACTTATAGACAGATAGACCATATCTCAAGGATATATGGTTAAGCAACAAAAGAGAAAGAGAAATTGTTATATCATCTTTTATGTAATAAAGGGAAGAGGTATATGCACTTATATATTTCCTTAAATAACATATATATTTATGTATCTCCTTATATAATAAAAATAAAATGTTAAATTCCAAGGTATTTAACCTTTAAGAAGAGGAGGGGACAGGAATGAGAATATAGGGATGAAAATCAGATTTCTCTGGATATAACATATTTTATAGATTTTAATTTGGACCTGTATTAGTTTCTTAGGACTGCTATAAAAAATTAGTGCCTTTGAACTACAGCAATTTATTGTCTCATAGTTCTGCATGCTAGAATTTCAAAATCAAGGTGTTGCTGGGACCATCCTCCTTCTAAAACCTGTAGGAGAGAATCCTTCCTTTCCTCTTCTAACTTTTGGTGTTTGCCTGCAATCTCTGCCTCTATTCATGTAGCCATCATCTCCCTGTGTCTCTCCTCTTCTTCTAAAAACAGCAGTCATATTAGATTAAGGGCCCAGACTACTCCAGCATGACCTCATCTTAACTAATATTTGCAACAACCCTGTTTTCAAAGAAGGTCATTTCTGAGGTACTAGGAGTTGGGACTTCATAATATCTTTTGGCTGGGCAGCACACAATTTAGCCTATCATGAGCTATGCCAGTATTTTGCATATTTATTAAGCAAAATTACATCAAAATACAAAAAATAAAACCACTCCCCGAAACTGCAAAGCAAAATGAAACTAACCTATCAGCATAACAAACTGGTGGTTAATAACACCGAGAATAACTGTTTCAGGATGCTTCTAAGCGACAGTCATTGGGTTGTAACAGTTTTACAGTGATATATTTTAGGGACTAAAAGTGCTGCATGAATTCTTTAGCTGTTAGTTAATATAAGCAAATAAACAATTATGTTAATGTCATTAGAAACAGATTTTCATCATGAGTGAGTATAAATGTAAAGTCAAAGAAGTTAAGAAAAATATTGTAGTTCTAAGTTCTAAATTCTAAACTGGAAACATCAATATAAATTCATGGGGGGTGTGTGTGTGTGCGCATATTAAATATATTATATATATTTAAATTAGCATATCCAAGTGGTATCCACTAAAAGGTTCAATAAATTATGCTCAAAGCAGTAGAAATGAGCATCTAATGGACGGTTCATTTAAAAATAATTGAATCTAAAACAATATTTGGGAAAAATGGTGGATGGGAGGCAGGACTAACTTGAAACTCCCACTTAGATAGACAGAGGAGCATGTGGAGACTCACATCGTGAACTTTTGCTCCAAGAACCACCACGGGAACATAGTAGGAGAGCTAAGAGAATCCACACACCCTTTGAAGGAAGTGGCTTGCCACGTTAGACTCTGTGAGATAGCCAAAAACCTGTGAGTGTCCAAAGTGTGAGAGGGGGAATATCTGTTTCTGAACACACATCCACACTGGGAAACCTGAAGGTCCAGATCATGGGAGAAGGGTGTGACCTGACCTGGAGCTGAGATAAGTTTTAGAGAGCCCAGCGAAATATAGGGGTAGAGGAAGCAGTTGGAAGAGCCCTGTGGGCACAATGGGTCCCCAGGGGAGCCTTTCCTGATACAGGAATGCAGGTGGGGATGCATGAAATCTGCAAGCCCTGCTTGCTTTTTCAGTGGGGAGGCATGTAGCCTGGGGCAAGTTCTCAGCCCTGCTCACAGGCTAGCTAGAAACAAACTCAGTGCTACTGGGGGCGGGCACTGTGGGAGTGAGACTTGCCTTTCAGGCTACTTGGGAGCTGGGTGAGGCCTGTCATTGCCAGCTTTCCCCCACTCCCCTGGTGACCCTTATGATGCAGCCATAATGCTCCTAGAAATGTAACTCCATTGGCCTAGGAAATACACCCCAACCCCCACAGCAGCCACAGCAAGCCCCACTCAAGGAGAGTCTGAACTCAGACACACCTAACCCTACCTCCACCTGATGGTCATTCTCTACCTGCCCTGGTAGCCAAAGACAAAGAATATAATCTCTTGGGAGCTTTATGGCCCGGACCACCACCCGAGAAAGCTAAATACTTATCCAGGTGACCCTAGAGCAAGTTTGTATCCTCCTTATACTACTGCAATGGATGCTGTCTTGAAAGTGCCACCTCCTGGCTGGAGGCCAACTGACACAAAACCAGCACACTTAACAAATATACAACCAAGGACCCTCACAGAGTCCACTTCACTCCCCTGCTACCTCTACTGGAGCAGTTATTGGTATCCATGGCTGAGAGACATGAAGATGGATCGTATCACAGGACTTTTTGCAGACACTACTCACTGCCAGCTTGGAGCCTGCTAGCTGTGCTGGGTGGCTAGACCCAGGGGAAAAAAACAATCACTGCAGTTTGGCTCACAGGAAGCCCCATCCTTAGGAAAAGGGGGATAGCTTCATATCAAAGAAGCACTCTGTGGGACAAAAGAATCTGAACAACAACCTTTGAGCCCCAGATCTTCCCTCTAACATAGTACACCCAAATGAGAAGGAACTCGAAAAACAATTCTGGTAATATGACAAAACAGGGTTCTTTAACATCCCCAAAAGATCACACTAGCTCACTAGCAATGGATCCAAATCAAGAAGAAATCTCTGAATTGCTAGAAAAAGAATTCAGAAGGTCGATTATGAAGCTACTCAAGGAGGCACCAGAGAAAGGTAAATATCAATGTAAGGAAATCCAAAAAAAGATACAGGATATGAATGGAAAAATCTCCAGAAAAATAACATAAATTAAAAAAATAACAAATTGTGAAAATGAAGGACACAGAGCAATGCAAAATATACTGGAAAGTCTCTAAAATAGAACTGAACAAGTAAAAGAAAGAACTTCAGAGCTCGAAGACAAGGTGTTTGAATTAACCCAAATTCCACAAAAAACAAAGAAAAAATTTTAAAAATGAAGAAATCCTCCAAGAAGGTTGGGATCATGTTAAATGACCAAATCTAGAATAATTGGTGTTCCCAAGGAAGAAGAGAAATCTAAAAGTTTGGAAAACATATTTGAAGAAATAATTGATGAAAACTTTTCTGCCCTTGCTAAATATCTAGACATTTAAATACAAGAAGCTCAAAGAACACCTTGGAAATTTATCACAAAAAGATCCTCACCTAGGCACATAGTCATCAGGTTACCTAAAAACAAGATGAAGGAAAGAATCTTAAGAGCTGGGACCAAAAGCATCTGGCAACCTATGAAGGAAAACCTATCAAATTAACAGCAGATTTCTCAGCAGAACACTACAAGGTAGAAGGTATTAAGGTCTTATCTTTAGTTTCCTTAAACAAAACAATTATCAGCCCAAAATCTTGTATCCAGTGAAACTAAGCTTTGCAAATGAAGGAAAGATACAGTCTATTCTTTTTCAGAGAGACAAATGCTGAGATAATTTGCCACTACCAAACCAGCACTACAAGAACTGCTAAAGTTCTAAATCTTGAAACAAACCCTGGAGGCACATCAAAACAGAACCTCTTTAAAGCATAAATCTCACAGGACCTATAAAACAAAAATGCAATAAAAAAAGATATACAGGCAACAAGTAGCACAATGATGGAACAGTACCTCACATCTCAATACTAATGTTGAAAGTAAATGGCCTAAATGCTCCAATTAAAAGATACAGAATGGCAGAAGGGATAAGAATTCACCAACCAAGTATCTACTGCCTTCATATATAAGGACTCACAAAAACTTAAGATATAAGGATAAACCTATATTAATATTATATTAATATTAATAAAATATTAAGATAAACCTAAGATGTAAGGACTCACATAAACTTAAGGTAAAGGGGTAGAAAAAGATATTCCATGCAAATGGACACCAAAAGTGAGCAGGAGTGGCTGTTCTTAAATAAATGGAGGATTTTTTTGTTATTGTTAAAGCAATAACAGTTCACAAAGAGGGATATTATATAAAGATAAAAGAACTAGTTCAACAGGATAATATTGCAATTCTAAACACATATACACCTAACACTGGAGCTCCCAAATTTATAAAACAATTACTACTGGACCTAAGAAATGAGATAGACAGCAATATAATAATAATGGGAAACTTCAATACTCCACTGACAGCACTAGATGGGTCACCAAGACAGAAAGTCAACAAAGAAACAATGGACTTAAACTATACCCTGGAACAAATAGATGTAACAGCTATTTACAGGACATTCTACCCAATAACTATGGAATATACATTCTTTTCATCAGCAGTGGAACACTGTCCAAGATAGACCACATGATAGGCCACAAAAACGTCTCAATAAATTTAAGAAAATCAAATTATATCAAATACCCTCTCAGAACATAGTGGAATAAAACTGGAAATTAACTCCAAGAAGAACCGTCAAAACCATGCAAATACATGGAAATTAAATTACCTACTCCTGAATGATCACTGGGTCAACAATGAAATCAAGATGGAAATTTAAAAATTCTTTGAACTGAACAATAATAGTGACACGACCTATCAAAACCTCCGGGATACAGCAAAAGCAGTACTAAGAGGAAAGTTCAGAGCATGGAATGCCTACATCAAAAGGTCTAAAAAGGCACAAATAGACAATCTAAGGTCACACTTTAAGGAACTAGAGAAACAGAACAAACCAAACCCAAACTCAATAGAAGAAAAGAAATAACAAATGTCAGAATAGAACTAAACAAAACTGAAACAAAAAAATACAAAAGATAAATGAAACAAAACCTTGTTCTTTGAAAAGATAAACAGAATTGATAGATCATTAGCAAGGTTAATAACGAAGAAGGGAGAAGACCCAAATAAGTTCAATTAGAAATGAAATGGAAGATATTACACCTGATATCACAGAAATACAAAAGATCATTCAAGGCGACCATGAACACCTTTCCGTGCACAAGCTAGAAAATGTAGAGGAGATGGATAAATTCCTGGAATTATACAACCCTCCTAGATTAAACCAGGGAGAAATAGAAACTCTGAATTGACTGATAACAAACAGCAAGAATGAAATGGTAATAAAAAATTACCAACAACAAAAAAGTCCAAAACCAGATAGATTCACAGCTGAATTCTATCAGACATTCAAATAAAAATTGGTACCAATCCTATTTACACTATTCCAAAAGACAGAGAAAGAGGGAGTCCTCCCTAAATCATTCTATGAAGCCAGTATCACCCTAATACCAAAGCCAGAAAAGGACATCAAAAAAGGAAACTACAGGCCAATATACCTGGTCAATATAGATGCAAAAATCCTCAACAAAATAGTAGCTAACTGAATCCAACAGAATATTAAAAAGATAATCCACCGTGATCAAGTGGGATGCATACTAGGGATGCAGGGATGATTTAACATACACAATTCAATAAATGTGATATATCACATAAGCAGAAATAAAAACAAAAATCACGTGATCATCAACAAATGCCAAAAAAAAAAAAAAAAATGACAAAATCCAGCATCCCTTTATGATTAAAGTCCTTACCAAAATTGATGCAGAAGGGACATACCTTAAGTAATAAAAGCCATCTACAACAAACCCACAGCCAACATTGTGGGGGTTCAGTCAGGATGGCAGAAGAAATTACAGCAATAGAAAAAAGCAAACCTTCTTGGAAGGCTGGGGAGTTTTGCATAACTTCAGGTAGTTTGGCTGAAGGCCACCAGATTCTCTTTTCAGGAGCCAGAGAGCTTAGAGTGCAGATACAAAGGAATATAGACTAGTTTATCTAAATAGCTTGTTAATTATGTGATCCTAAGACCTTTAATCATTCCAGGGCAAGATGGCCCTCTCCAGGGCGGCGGTGACCAGGTTAATGACTCACAGGTTTGTTAACTCAAAGCCTTTGTCATTTAATGTATGCTGAATAAATGCCAGCAGGGCCAGCTAGATGAGGCCTTGACTGCTGACTCTTTACAACACCTTCCTTGGTGACTGTGAGTGACTCAGACCCCTAGCTGCTCTTTCATTGAATATCGGTGTCTGGGTACATTATTCATCCATCATGCAAGCTGGGGTCTGCAGGACAGACCCCTGCACAACATTATACTGAACACAGAAAAGTTGAAAGCATTCTCCCTGAGAGCTGAAACAAGACAAGGATGCCCACTTTCACCACTTCTGTTAAACATAGTACTGGAAGTTCTGACCAGAGCAATCAGAGAAGAGAAAGGAATAAAAGACATCCAAATCAGTAAAGAGAAAGTCAAACTGTTGCTGTTTGCTGATGATATGATCGTATACCCAGAGAACCCTAAAGCTTCATCAAAAAAGCTCCTTAGAACTGATATATAAATTCAGCAAAGTTTCAGAATAACAACTTAATGTACACAAATTAATAGCACCACTGTACACTAACAGTGACCAAGCTGAGAATCAAATCAAGAACTTGACTAAAAACGCTCAATAAATTCGGTATTGATGGAACGTACCTCAAAATAGTAAGAGCTATTTATGACAAACCCACAGCCAATATCATACTGAATGGGCAAAAATTGGAAGCATTCCCTTTGAAAACTGGCACAAGACAGGGATGCCCTCTCTCACCACCCCTATTCAACATAGTGTTGGAAGTTCTGGCTAGGGCAATCAGGCAAGAGAAAGAAATCAAGGGTATTCAGTTAGGAAAAGAAGAAGTCAAATTGTCCCTCTTTGCAGATGACATGATTGTATATTTAGAAAATCCCATTGTCTCAGCCCAAAATCTCCTTAAGCTGATAAGCAACTTCAGCAAAGTCTCAGGATACAAAATTAATGTGCAAAAATCACAAGCATTCTTATACACCAGTAACAGACAAACAGAGAGCCAAATCAGGAATGAACTTCCATTCACAATTGCTTCAAAGAGAATAAAATACCTAGGAATCCAACTTACAAGGGATGTAAAGGACCTCTTCAAGGAGAACTACAAACCACTGCTCAGTGAAATCAAAGAGGACACAAACAAATGGAAGCACATACCATGCTCATGGATAGGAAGAATCAATATCATGAAAATGGCCATACTGCCCAAGGTAATTTACAGATTCAATGCCATCCCCATCAAGCTACCAATGAGTTTCTTCACAGAATTGGAAAAAACTGCTTTAAAGTTCATATGGAACCAAAAGAGACCCCACATCTCCAAGACAATCCTAAGTCAAAAGAACAAAGCTGGAGGCATCACGCTACCTGACTTCAAACTATACTACAAGGCTACAGTAACCAAAACAGCATGGTACTGGTACCAAAACAGAGATATAGACCAATGGAACAGAACAGAGTCCTCAGAAATAATACCACACATCTACAGCCATCTGATTTTTGATAATCCTGAGAGAAACAAGAAATGGGGAAAGGATTCCCTATTTAATAAATGGTGCTGGGAAAATTGGCTAGCCATAAGTAGAAAGCTGAAACTGGATCCTTTCCTTACTCCTTATACGAAAATTAATTCAAGATGGATTAGAGACTTAAATGTTAGACCTAATACCATAAAAACCCTAGAGGAAAACCTAGGTAGTACCATTCAGGACATAGGCATGGGCAAAGACTTCATGTCTAAAACACCAAAAGCAATGGCAGCAAAAGCCAAAATTGACAAATGGGATCTCATTAAACTAAAGAGCTTCTGCACAGCAAAAGAAACTACCATCAGAGTGAACAGGCAACCTACAGAATGGGAGAAAATTTTTGCAATCTACTCATCTGACAAAGGGCTAATATCCAGAACCTACAAAGAACTCAAACAAATTTACAAGAAAAAAACAAACAGCCCCATCAAAAAGTGGGCAAAGGATATGAACAGACATTTCTCAAAAGAAGACATTCATACAGCCAACAGACACATGAAAAAATGCTCATCACCACTGGCCATCAGAGAAATGCAAATCAAAACCACAATGAGATACCATCTCACACCAGTTAGAATGGCGATCATTAAAAAGTCAGGAAACAACAGGTGCTGGAGAGGATGTGGAGAAATAGGAACAATTTTACACTGTTGGTGGGATTGTAAACTAGTTCAACCATTATGGAAAACAGTATGGCGATTCCTCAAGGATCTAGAACTAGATGTACCATATGACCCAGCCATCCCATTACTGGGTATATACCCAAAGGATTATAAATTATGCTGCTATAAAGACACATGCACACGTATGTTTATTGAGGCACTATTCACAATAGCAAAGACTTGGAATCAACCCAAATGTCCATCAGTGACAGACTGGATTAAGAATATGTGGCACATATACACCATGGAATACTATGCAGCCATAAAAAAGGATGAGTTTGTGTCCTTTGTAGGGACATGGATGCAGCTGGAAACCATCATTCTTAGCAAACTATCACAAGAACAGAAAACCAAACACCACATGTTCTCACTCATAGGTGGGAACTGAACAATGAGATCACTTGGACTCGGGAAGGGGAACATCACACACTGGGGCCTATCATGGGCGGGGGGAGGGGGGAGGGTTTGCATTGGGAGTTATACCTGATGTAAATGACGAGTTGATGGGTGCTGATGAGTTGATGGGTGCAGCACAGCAACATGGCACAAGTATACATATGTAACAAACCTGCACGTTATGCACATGTACCCTAGAACTTAAAGTATAATAATAGTTAAAAAAAAAAAAAAAAAGAACTTGACTACTTTTACAATAGCTGCAAAACAAAACAAAGCAAAACAACAACAACAACAATAAAACCTTAGGAACATACCTAACCAAGGAGGTGAAAGACCTCTACAAGGGAAACTACAAAACACTTTTGAAAGAAATTATAGATGACACAAACTAATGGAAATACACCCCATGCTCATGGATGGGTACAATCAATATTGTGAAAATGACTGTACTGCCCAAGGCAATCTACAAATTTAGTGCAATTTCCATCAACGTACTGCCATCATTTTTCACAGAACTAGAAAAAACAACTGAAAAATTTAAATGGAATCAAAAAAGATCCTGCATAGCCAAAGTGAGACTAAGCAGAAAGAACAAATCTGGGAGGCATCACATTACCTGAAGTCAAACTATACCATAAGGCTATAGTCACCAAAACAGCATGGTATTGGTATAAAAATAGACACATAGACCAATGAAACAGAATAGAGTACACAGAAATAAAGCCAAATACTTACAGCCAACTGATCTTTGACAAAGCAAAGAAAAGCATAAAGTGGGGAAAGGACATCCTACTCAACAAATGGTGCTGGGATAATTGGCAAGCCACATGTAGAGGAATGAAATTGGATCCTCATCTCTCACTTTATACAAAAATCAACTCAAGATGGATCAATGACTTAAATCAAAGACCTGAAACCATAAAAATTCTAGAAAATAACGTTGGAAAAACCTTCTTCAATACTGGAATAGGCAAAGACTTCTTGACCAAGAACCCAAAAACAAATGCAATAAAAACAAAGATAAATAGATGGGACTTAATTAAACTAAAAAGCTTCTGCATAGCACAAAAAATAATCAGCAGAGTAAACAGACAACCTACAGAGTGGGCAAAAATCTTTGCAAACTATGCATCCAACAAAGGACTAATATTCAGAATGTAAATAAGACTTAGCAAGAAAAAAACATTTAATGCCATCAAAATTGGGTTAAGGATATGAATAGACAGTTCTCAAAAGAAGATACACAAATGACCCATAAACATATGAAAAATGCTCATCATCACTAAGAGGGAAATGGAAATTAAAACCACAATGCAATACCACCTTAATCCTGCAAGAATGGCCATGATCAAAAAATCAAAAAATAATAGAAGTTGGAATTGATGTGGTACAAAAGGAACACTTTTAAACTGCTTGTGGGAATGTTAACTAGTACAACTACTATGGAAAAAAGTGTGCAGTTTCCTTAAAGAACTAAAAGTAGATCTACAATTTGATCCAGCAATCCCATTACTGGGCATGTACCCCAGAGGAAAAAATGTCATTACATGAAAAAGATACTTGCACATGCATGTTTATAACAGCACAATTCACAATTGCAAAAATATAAAACCAGCCCAAATGCCCAACAAGCAATGAGTGGATAAAGAAAAAATTATATATATATACACACACACATATAAATCACATGGCATACTACTCAGTCATGAAAAGGAATGAAATAATGACACTTGCAGCAACCTGGATAGAACTGGAGACCATTATTCTAAGTGAAGTAACTCAGGAGTGAAAACCAATATCGTACGTTCTCACTCATAAATGGGAGCTAAGCTATGAGGATGCAAAGGCATAAGAATAATATAATCAATTTTGGGGGCTTTGGAGAAAGGATGAGAGGCAGGAGAGGGATAAAAGACTACACATTGGGTACAGTGTACAACTGCTCGAGTGATAAGTGCACCAAAATCTCAGAAATCACCACTAGAGAACTTATTCATGTAACCAAACACCACCTATTTCCCAAAAACTTGTTGAAATAAAAAATAAAAATTAAAACAACAAACTAAAAGTAAAAGGCACTGATTTTTAAAGCTAGGCAAGTGGTAAGGATATTTGAAGGTGCTTGGTGGATTCTTGGTAGCTGTGGGGAAAGCTGGAATGAGCTCATTCACCTCGTATTTTCTTCAGTTGCTCCAACTGAAGTGGGTAGAACAACAGATTTCAGAGCTGGTTATGAAACTACTTGTTTTATCTCCCTTACTCGTCCAGGATAAAGTGGTCTATTCAAGACTGATTTTCATCTCACCCTGCACCCAACTCATTTCAGTTTTATGGTGACAATATGAGAATGCTGAGCCTGGCTGCATCTCAATTAGAACCCTGCTGTTCCAGGTGGAGGGTGTCCACATTCTTAGCATTTGGAATAAAGAATTGAACAAAATGCACAACCAAAGCAATGAAAGAAAAGCACAGACTTACTGAAATGAAAGTACACACCACAGAATGGGAGCGGGCCCACACCACAATCCTAATTAGATCAACTCAGTATCTGCAGAAAAAAATATTCTAAATGTAACTCTCCTGCTGAACTCACTTATTCTCTTCCTTCCTCATTCATTCACAATTCACTCACCACTTTTATTCACTATCATTCATCACACTTTCACTGGGTGGGCTTTGTGCCTGTGACCAGGCACAATCTGCTAATTACTTCAGAGGATACAGATGTGTTTGGGACATGATCTCCACATCAAGGAGTTAAAAATATTAGAAGAGACAACCATGTGAACACCTATACACATCTCCAGAATGAATAGTTTGCTATAATAGCAGGATAATCATTGGTTGGAAAGAAGAACACCTGAAGCTGGAATTCGTGCCTGCTTCATGAAGGGTCTTCAAATCAGTATAGTTATGTGAGCAAACATTCATGAGGCAAGGCTAGGCACTCAATCCTCCTCCACTGCAAAAGTGGTGTCTAGAGAATGTGCCCATTTAATTAACTCTCTTTCTCAAGGTCCAAGCTGCAATGATACGATCTTGTTATGTTGTTTAAAACAAATATTTGAAGGAAGGAGAAATGGAAATTAGTAGCAGAAATGAAAATTTAATAAGTACAAGCATAACTACGTAAAGGCTATTAGAGTATGTTCCTAGTCCCTAATTTTCAGGGTCTGATATGAGTCACTTTTCAGGCTGAAGCATTTGAAACCAGGCTTCACTGCATCTGAAATATGAATTTATATTCAACTTCCAACCAACCTAAAATATATTCTGAGCTACTTCAAATCGTGGCATGTGTGTGAAAGGGGTGTGTGTGTGTGTGTGTGTATGTGTTATGGGGAGGGACTTGTAAGCATAATAATCTGGTTTCTTTAATGTTTTAAGGTTTGTAATTTTTAAGCAATTATTTCTGCCATCCATTCAATATTAAAGAGAACAAATAGTTTACAATCATTCTGCTGCATCATGACAACTCTGTTCACTAAGTCCTTATTTCATCTTCCTGCAAAGAGATGTTAAATTCAGATAATCATCTATTCCATGTGTTTTCTTCTGCTGTATTGGGATCTTCATCAGATATTGATTACATGTACTTGCCTGTGAGAAGAATTGTTAGTTTTGTCCCCGTGAGGAACAATGTTGGCATTTCCAACAATAAGCCTACAGGATTTTCATTACCACATTTTCACTTAGCATATGTCTTTTTCTTAATAATTATTTTTATTTTAATCCATATACAGTACCTGACTGCTATGTAACTCTCAGCTGGAAAAATATTTGAATGACCCTCTATGCTGTGCTTATAGGCCTAACCTTTGTAAGACATATGTTAACATAGAGTTAATATACATATAATGTATACATATAATTTACAGTCAGTTAACAAATATTTTCAGGTACTGTATCCTAAGCCAATTGCTATCATTACCTCTATTTTCTTTTGGCGCAATTTCACTTGGGAGTGCCATTAATATAATTTTCAAAAGTAAGTCTACTAAAAATTAACACCAAAGATATAAACAGAAGATTCATAAAGACTGACCTTTTTGACATCAACTCTTTATTAGCAAATAGAACAAACTTTTTTATAAAAAATAATTTTTTCCCATAAGAATAAAATGTGGACTGTATAAAATGGGTGAAGATATCTAGAACACACAATCTCAAGTGATTAAGAAAAATCCCAATGATTAACAAACTCATTGTTCAATGGCTTAATAAACACAGAACTATTAAACAGCTATAAAAAATTAAACCTACCTATCTGTTAGAAATACATTTCAATTTTTCATAGATTCAATGTATTTTAAAATGCATAAAAATTAAGTAGTTTAAATAGAAACACTACCTATTAAACTCATGTACCATTGAATTCTCAATGTCCCCTTGCAAAGGCAGTGAAAATTCTTATTTCTGAGACCCTCTTTAATAATAAACCACTGACAAACGCAATGTAGGTATAGCTTATATAATGTTTTATTCATGTTGTGATTTTTTTTCAAGCATTATACAATAGTTTGCATCAGGCCTTCCATATTACTTACATGTACAGGATTTCGTTTAATGTAGTGGGAATTTTCACATCACTTTTAAAGTAATTGTTGAGACTGAGATTTTTTCTGTATTTTCCATACTACCAAAATTCTAATCAGTTGTGCATTCTTACATTTATAAGGATGATTGACATATTTTAGAGCAAGCTTACAGACTAGTTTCTTAGAAGCCATATATGTAAATTTAAAACAGAACCAGGTCTTATAAGATAACAGCTATCTGTGAGAAAATTTTGGAAATTAGTATAGAAGAGAAACTAGAGAACTCTTGCAGGGTTAGTGAAAATTATTAACATCCAGTACTTTTTATAAGAACGTGGGCTTATGCACACACCAGCTCTGTTGCCTCAGAGCAACATCCATGCTCCTCTCTAATGCATCCTGATTTCTCTTTCCCTTCTGAAAAATAGCTGGCAGCTGGGTTAACCCAAGGATGATATTGAGCAATAGACGTCAAAAGCAAAAACAAGCAAATCATAAAAACATATACTCTGCTATGAATACTTGAAGAGATTTTGGAGTTTCTAATAATACCCTGATTTTATTACATCTTCTACCTCCTTTTATATTTTAATTTCTTTTACACTCAAAGTAATAAATGGCATAATGTTAATAAAAATTAAGTTGTTTTTAAATGTTTAATCAGTTCTTCCTAAGATTTACAGCATTGTAACAGACAATGAGAAGCAGTGTAGAAAGACAAAAATAAGAAGGCATTCTTTAAAATTTTTCAAGATATAACAATAAAGCACTCTATTACTGCAATTTAACTAAATTTTAACTCTCTGAATTCTATAATTTACAATCTTTTTGAAGATTTAAACAACACAGTCATTCTAAGAATATTTGTAATCATTTAGGTTCAGGCTCTTTATGAATTAAATTATGTATGTGTTCATCATATTCAGCTTTCTAGTTAGGGCATATGCTCAGTGTGTACTTCCACAAGGCTGCCCTAACCCTATTTCTAAAATTCATTGGATTAAGGAGATCTTAGGGCTTTTCAAAAGTGACTCAAAGGTGAGAGTAAGAAAGGGGAGTTGTCACCGTCCTCTACTCACTGGAGCATTTTCATTTTTATGTTTTATATAATAGAGAAAACATACTTTTATTTGAAAGTGATAAAAAAACTTTCTAAAAATGAAAATTATTAAGTTCGTTGCACAGACACCAGTCTCTTTTAAATGCAAATATGTTACCTAAAATCACAATATAGAGATAAATAATTATTTTTTAAAAATCAGTTTAAGTAAGTTATCTAGTTGGAACACCATTTCTAAACAAAAAGACTGCTATTTAAAAATAAACATAAAGCTGAGTTTAGATTTTTTTAAAGCCTACAGCACTTACTATTCCCAGGCAGTCTCTCATCCAAGTACTAACTAGGCCCAACTCTACTTAGGTTTTGAGATAGATGAGATCAGACATGTTCAGGGTGATAAGACTATAGACTCAACTGTGAGCTTTTGATGTACAGAAGTAAATAAATAAATAAATAAATAAATAGGCTCTTGGCACAATTCTAAAAAGAGCAAAAATTAGTGAAAAATCCCTATTGAAGATCCTGGAACCCAGGACACAGAACATCAGGACCAGAGGCTCTGAAGGGCTGGAGAAAGAATATTCTGCAAATGAGCTTTCACAAATTCATAATCAGATGAAAATCATGACTTTAAGTTGGTTCTATCTTCAAAGTTTCTTAATGATATTAGTGGTATTTGAGGACATACTTAGATGTTTTTCCACTCTAGATTCTTTTAGCTATCTATGGTCCTTTTCATTTTTGACCACAACATCGAGCTCATAATACACAAAGCTTTTTGCTGAATAGATTCTAAGTATAGGTTTCATGAAATTTGAAATAAACAGCAATCCTTTCATGAAGTAGGAAAATCTTAATTGAATTTCTTTTGTGCTAACCTATATAGACAGATTGGAAAACAATCATTATACTGAAGTTTAGCAGGTATAAAACTCATTTTTGCCACCCAAAGTCCTATGATATTAGGTGTTATGATTGGTACTTGATTTTATTTTATTTTATTTATTATTTTTTAACATTTATTTTAGACACATGTGCAGGTTTGTTACATGAGCATATTGCACCCAGGTAATGAGCACGGTACCTAATAGGTAATTTTTCAATCCATGCCACTTCCCTTCCCTTCTCCCTCTAGCAATTCCCAGTGTCTGTTATTCCCATCTTCATGTCCATGTGCATCTAATGCTTATGTCCCACTACTAAGTCAGTGGAAAGTATTTGGTTTTCTGTTTCTGCATTCCTGTGTTAATTTGCTTAGGATAATGGCATCCAGCTGCATCCGTTTTGCTGCAAAGGACATGATTTCATTTTTTTTCATGACTATGTAGTATTCCATGGTGTACATGTACCACATTTTCTTTATCCAATCCACCATTGATGAGCACCTAGATTGATTCTATGTCTTTGGTATTGTGAATAGTGCTTCAATGAACATATAAGTGTATGTTTATGTTTGGCATAATGATCTATTTTTCTTTGGGTGTATACCCAGTAATGGAATTGCTGTGTTAAATGGTAGCTCTGTTTTAAATTCTTTGGAAAATCTCCAAACTGCTTTCCATGGTGGCTGAACTAATTTACATTCCTACTGAGAGTGTATAAGCATCCCCTTTTCTCTATAGCCTCACCAGCATCTGTTATCCTTTGACTTTACATTCCTACTGACAGTGTATAAGCATCCCCTTTTCTCAGCATCTGTTATCCTTTGACTTTTTAATAATAGCCATTCTGACTATCTGTGAGATGGTATTTCATTGTGGTTTTGATTTGTATTTACCGGATAATCAGTGATATCGAGTACTTTTTCATGTGATTGTTGGCTGCTGGTATGTCTTCTTTTGAGTAGAGTCTTTCATATATTTTGCCCATTTTTAATGTGGTTATTTGTTTTTTGCTTGTTGATTTAAGTTCCTTATAGATTCTGGATATTAGACCTTGTTAGATGCATAGTTTGTAAATACTGTCTCCCATTCTGTAGGTTGTCTGTTTAACTTTGTTGATAGTCTCTTTTGCTGTACAGAAGTTCTTTAGTTTATTTAGTTCCCACTGGTCAGTTTTTGTTTTTGTTGCAAGTGCTTTCGAGGATGTAGTCATCAGTTATTTCCCAAGGCTGATGTCCAGAATGGTATTTCCTGCTTTCTTCTAGGATTCTTACAATTTGAAGTCCTACACTTAAATATTTAATTCATCTTGAGTTAATTTTTGTGTATGGTGAAAGGTATGGGTATACTTTCATTCTTCTTAATATGGCTAGCCAGCTATCCCAGTATCATTATTGAATAGGGAGTCATTTCTGCATTGCTTATTTTTGTCAACTTTGTCAAAGATCAGATGGCTGTAGGTGTGTGGTTTTATTTCTGGGTTCTCTATTCTGTTCCATTGATCTATGTGTCTGTTTTACACAAGTACCATGCTGTTTTGGTTACTGTAATCTTGTAGTATAGTTTGAAGTCAGGTAATGTGATATCTCTGGCTTTGTCCTTTTCGCTTACGATTCCTTTGGCAACTCAGGCTCTTTTTTTCACCTTCATATTAATTTCACAACAGTTTTTCTAGTTCTGTGAAAAAATGACATTGGCTGTTTGATAGGAATAGCTTTGAATCTGTAGTTTGCTTTTGACAGTATGGCCGTTTTAACAATATTGATTCTTTCAATCCATGAGTATGGAATATTTTTTCATTTGTTTGTGTTATCTAAAATTTACTTCAGCAATGTTTTGTAGTTCTCTTTGGTTAGATTTATTCCTAGGTATTTTATTCCGTTTTTGTGGCTATTATAAATGGAATTGCATTCTTGATTTGGCTCTCAGCTTGAATATTTTTGGTATACAGAAAGGCTATTCAGTTTTGTAAATAGATTTTATATCCTGAAATTTTATTGAAGTTGTTTATCAGTTACAGCAGCCTTCTTGTGGAATCTTTAGGGTTTTCTAGATAGAGAATTGTATTATCAGTGAAGAGAGATAGTTTGACTTCTTTTTCTATTTGGATGCCTTTTATTTCTTTCTCTTTCCTGATTGATCTGGCTAGGACTTCCAATACTATATTGAATAGGAGTGGTAAAAGTAGGCATCCTTGTTTTGTTTCTCCTGTTAAGGGGAATTCTTCCAGCTTACACCCATTCAGTATGATGTTGGCTATGAGTTTGTCATAGATATAGCTCTCGTTATTTAGACACATTTTTCTTCAATGCTTAGTTTGTTGAGGATTTTTATCATGAAGTCATATTGGATTTAATCAAAAACTTTTTCAGCGTCTATTGCAATGATCCTATCTATGGTTATTGTTTTTAACTCTGTTTATGTGGTTAATCAGCTTTTTAAATTTGCGTATGTTAAACCAACCCTGTCTCCCAATAAAGCCTACATGATCATGGTGAATTAATTTTTTGATGTGCTGCTTGATTTGGCTTGCAGAATTTTGCCCAGGAATTCACTGAGAACTACTGCGCATGTGGTCGATCTTGCAGTATGTTCCAGGTGCAGATGAGAAGAATGTATATTCTGTGATTTCTGTAGTTGATTGATGGAGTATTCTGTAGATGTTTATGAGGTTCAATTCTTCAAGTGTCAAATTTAAGTCCAGAATTTCTTTGTTAGTTTTTTGTTCATCAGGACATTGACCTGTAGTCTTCATTTTTAGTTGTTTCTTTGTCAGGTTTTGGTATCAGGCTCAAGCTAGCTTCATAGAATGAGATAACAAGGAGTCCCCCCCTCCTCAATTCTTTGAGGTAGTTTTAGTAGAATTGGAACCAGTTTTTCTTTGTGCATCTGGTAGAATTCAGCTGTGAATCTATGTGGTCTGGGGCTTTTTTTGTTTGGTAGGATTTTTAATATTGATACAATTTTGGAATTTGATATTGGTCAGTTCAGGGTTTCATTTTCTTCCTAATTCAATCTTAGGAGGTTGAGTGTTTCCAGGAATTTACTTATTTCCTCGAGATTTTGTAGTGTGTGTGCATAGAGGTGCTCATAATTGTCTTGAAGGATCTTTTATATTTTTGTGAGATGGGATATAATGTCACCGTTGTCAATTCTGATTGTGCTCATTTGGATATTTTCTTTTTTTTCTTTGTTATTCCAGCTAGCAATCTATCAATCTTGTTTATCTTTTCAAGTAACCAACTTTTGGTTTTGTTCATTGTATGGATTTTGGGTCTCAATTTTATTCAGTTCCACTCTTATTTTAGTTATTTCTTTTCTATTTCTTTTCCTAGCATTGAGGTTAGCTTATTCTTGTTTTTCTTGTTACTCTAGGCGTGATGTTAGCTCATTAATTTGAGATATATCTTTTTGATATAGACATTCAGAGCTATAAACTTTCCTCTTGGTACTGCTTCTGCCATATCCCAGATCTTTTGGTATGGTGTTTCTCTGTTTTCATTTATTTCAAAGAATTTTTTAATTTTTGTCTTGATTTCAGTGTTTACCCAAAGTCATTCAGAACCAAGTTGTTTGATTTCTATGTAATTGTGTGGTTTTGAGATATATTATTGGTATTGATTTCTATTTTTATTTTACTGTGATCTGAGGGTATGGTTGGTATGATTTCTATACCTTTGAATTCATTGAGACCTACTTTAATGGCTGACCATGTGGTCAGTCTTTTTTTTTTTTTTTTTTGAGACGGAGTCTCGCTCTGTCGCCCAGGCTGGAGTGCAGTGGCCGGATCTCAGCTCACTGCAAGCTCCGCCTCCCGGGTTCGGGCCATTCTCCTGTCTCAGCCTCCTGAGTAGCTGGGACTACAGGCGCCCACCACCTCGCCCGGCTAGTTTTTTGTATTTTTTAGTAGAGACGGGGTTTCACCGTGTTAGCCAGGATGGTCTCGATCTCCTGACCTAGTGATCTGCCCGTCTCGGCCTCCCAAAGTGCTGGGATTACAGGCTTGAGCCACCGCGCCCGGCCCATGTGGTCGGTCTTATAGTATATTCCATGTGCAGATGAGAAGAATGTATATCGTGGTTGATTGATGGAGTATTTTGTAGATGTTTATTAGGTTCAATCCTTCAAGTGTCAACTTTAAGTCCAGGATTTCATTAATGTGTCTAACACTGTTTGTGGAGTGTCTAACACTGTTAGTGGAGTGCTTCGTTCTCCCACTATTATTGCATGGCTCTTTAAGTCTTTTGGTAGGTCTGGAAGTACTGGTTTTATGAATCTGGGTGTTTCAAAATGGGTGTGTATATATTAAGGATAGTTAAGACTTCTTGTTGAATTGAACTCTTTATCATTATTAAGTGCCCTTCTTTGTCCTTTTTTACTGTTGTTGGTTTAAAACCTGTTTTATCTGATTTGAGAATAGTGACCCCTGCTCTTTTTTGTTTTCTGTTTGTGTGATAGATCATTCTGTGACTTGTTACTTTGAGCCTATGGGTGTTGTTACATTCAAGATGGGTCTCCTGAAGACAGCCCATGGATAGGTCTTGGGCATTTAGACCATTTGCAATCAAGGTTATTATAGATAAGTCAAGTTTTTATCCTACCATGAAGTTTTTAGCTGGTTACTTTGTAGTTTCTACTGTATGGTTGCTTTGTAGGGTCTGTGGGCTATGTAAACAAAAGAACAGGTATTGTTCTTTTGTTTCCATGTTTAGAACTCCCTTAAGGGTCTCTTGTAAGGTTACTCTAGTTGTAACAAATTCCCTTAGCTCTTGCTTATTTGGAAACTATTTTATTTCTCTTTTGCTTATAAGGTTTAGTTTGGTGGTTATGAAATTCTCAGACTTTCTTTCCTTTCAGATTGTCCAAAATGGGCCCCCAATCTCTCCTGGATTTTTAAGGTATCTGCTGAGAAGTCTGTGGATGGTCTGGCAGGGTTCCCTTTATACATGATCTGACCTTTTTTTCTAGCTGCCTTTAAAATTTTTGCTTTAGTGCTGACCTTGGACAGTCTGGTGAATATATACTTTGGAGATATTCATTTTGGGTAGTATCTCACAGGTGTTTTCCGGATTTATTTTATCTCTATGTCTACCTCTCTAGCAAGATTAGGGAAATTTTCTTGAATTATTTCCTGAAATATTTTTCTCCATGTTGTTTGCTTTTTCTCCTTTCTCAGAATGCCAATAATTCATAAGTTTGGTCACTTCACACAATTCCATATTTCTTGAAGCCTTTGTTCATTTAATTTTTTTTCTTTATTTTTTCTCACTGTGTTATTTCAAAAGACCAGTCTTCAAACTCTAAAATTCTTTCTGAGTAATCTGATCTATGATAAAGGCTTTTAGTTGTATTTGAAATTTCTTAAGTTAGTTTTTACTTTCAGAGGCTTTGATTGATTTCTTTTTAAGATGTTTATCCCTTCTTTCATTTCCTGAAATTAATGTTTATGTCCCTCCAAAATTTATCTGTTGAAATCCTAACCCAAAAAGTGATTTTACTAAAAGTTGGGGGCTTTTGGGGATGATTAGGTCATGGGGCAGATCCTTCATGAATGAGATGAGTGCCCTTATAAAAGAGGCCCCAGAGAGATCCCTTATACCTTTTACCAAGTGAGGACACAGCTGGAAGGTACCACCTATAAGCTAGAAATTAGGCTTCAGACATCAGATTTGCCAGTGACTTGATCCTGGACTTTCCAATCTCTAGAAATGTGAGAAATAAGTTTCTGTTGTTTATACACTACAGAAATACATGGAATTTTGCAGCAGCAGCCCAAAATGACAAAGATAATGGAATATTATTTAGCCTTAAAAAGAAGGAAATTCCATTATATGCAACGATGTTGCTAAACATTGAAAATATTATGCTAAGTGAAGTAAGCCAGTCACAGAAGGACTAATGCTGCATAATTGCACTTACATGATTGACCACACCAACTATTGGTGAGTATAAAGAGAAGCTGGAACTCACATATACACTTCTGATGAGAATGTGACATTGTACAACCACCTTGGAAAACAGTTTCTCAGCCGTTTTGTTTTTTAACACAATCATACACCTACCATATTATCCAGCTCTTCTAATCCACCTACACAAATGGAAAGCATATGCTTATACATATCAGCTTTATTTGCAAAAGTAAAAAACCAGAAACAACCTAAATGTCCATCAGTATTTACCTGACATGCTCAATCATTTCAATTGAGACACTAATAGAAATACAATGAGTATAAGTGATTGCTTGCTGTTTATATCATGTGTGTTTCACTACGCCAATTTTATCTTTCATAATCGTCAGAGTGTTTTCAATGTATATCCAAAACTTCCAAGATAAGAGGAGGGTGAGAAACCAATACCTTCTGCCTAGTGTTAGGGTACAGTAAAAGTAAGTCATAAATCAAAGTCTGTGACATACTAAAACATTATGAGGAAAAAGGCAAAAAAATAATATTCCTTCTTATTTTCTTATTTTTTTGAGACAGAGTCTCTCTCTGTCACCCAGGCTGGAGTCCAGTGGTGTGATCTGGGATCACTGTAACCTTGGCCTCCCCAGCTCAAGCAATTCTCATGCCTTAGCATCCCGAGTAGCTGGGATTACAGGCATGCCACCATGCCTGGCTAATTTTTGTAATTTTAGTAGAGACAGGGTTTTACTCTGGTGGCCAGATTGGTCTCTAACTCCTGGCCTCAAGTGATCCGACCGCCTCAGCCTCCCAAAGTGCTGGGATTATAGGCCTGAGCCACCATGCCCGGCCCCAAAATAATACTCTTAATATCACTGTAAACGTGAACTCTCTCTTTCCTTTTATACATTCTAACTAGTACCTTCCTAGTTTACTCTGAAGTAATAATGGGGTCTTAATAGTCTTTTGGTAGCATCACTTAACATCCTAGTTACATTGGACAATGTAGCCTTCTATTAAATAGTGGATGACAAAAATAAAACAGGGAGTTCTGGATGGCAAGTGCTGTTCCAAAGGTGGGGTACAAAATCTGGCTGCCAGACTTGCTTGGTTTACATGCCTCATTCATGCAAGGATGAAGGTAACATGTCTCACCAATTCACATGTTTTGAAAATAACTCAATTCATGAATAACTTGTTTAATATTGCTCATATTTTAAAATGAATTCCTTAGTATAAATTCAGATATAGATATTTGACATGTAAGCCACAGCAGCCTCTGTACTACACATGTCTAATTAGGGACTTTCAGTTGTTCCCTGACTGGCCTGAGAGTGTGGTATTTTTAATTTGGATACTTAACATTTAACTGACTTTTCCTTGAATGTAGATTAAAATTAATCTATATATATACATGCCACACTGTCAATGCTGAATTATTTTAAAATAAATTATAACTAAAATTTTATGCTGATACTTTTCTTCTAGACAAAAGAAAATATTGTTTTAAATCTATGTATCTTCGCATTGTTATTCCCTCTACTACATATCCCAGAGCCTGTGGGTTCCAGACATTTAGAGACCCTGTGCTCTAATTTTTCAAAGCACTCTATTGTTTTGGTACAAATCTGTTGCATTATCTCTTATTGAAATAACTAGCTTACTCATATCACCCCCTCACTGGTAATAGTTTTGCTTTAATGAGCCTAACAAAATGGATAATTTTACTGACCTCAAAATGTCAATGTTGTAAAGATACCATTGGCAACAAAAACATTTCCTAGAACTTCTCAACACTACCTACAATTGCTCAAATATGACACTGAGAGAATGAAAATTAAAATAATCAGCAGTTAGTTTCATGAGGCTGATTAAGATGCACATCAGAGACTGGTAATTAGGATAATAAACAAATGAATGTGATCTGATAACTGTAGCAGGAAGATTTCCATGATGGCCCCACAGTTTCATCCCCTGAGCTACAGGCTCTATGTAATTCCATCCTCTGGAGTTCGAACTAATAGGGTGGTCACTCTCCTGACTAGGTTACGTTATATGACAATGGTGAAGTGATTTTGCAGGTGTGATTAAGGCACCAAATTAACTGACTTTGAGTTAATTAAAAGGGAGAGTATCCTGGGTGGACCTAACCTAATCAGGCGAACCCTTGGAAAGAGGGTCCAAGCTTTCTGTGAAGCGATTTAAAATAGAAAGACTGTCCTGCTGGCCTTGAAAAATAAAAAAGTTCACATCATGGCCAGGCACAGTGGGTGCACCTGTAGTCCCAGCTACTCGGGAGGCTGAGGCAGGATGATGACGAGAGCCTGGAAGCTCAAGGCCAGCGTAGGCAACATAGTGAAACTTCATCTCTAAAATATTAAAATTAAAAATCTGTATATTTATATACACATGAAAACAAAATTCACATTGTAAATTTGTCAGCTGCCTATGGGGGTGCAGGGGCGGGTCATGTGGTAAAGACCTGACAGTGACCTCTAGGAGTTGACAGCATATCCCAGCCACATACCAGCAAGACAATGGGGACCTCAGTCACACAATCACAGGGGAATGAATTGTGCCAACAATCTGAAAGGGCTTGAAAGCACATCTTTTAAAATAGATGCTGAAGTTGAAGACACAGCAGGCTAACTCATTGATTTCAGCCTTGTAAGACCCTGAGGGGAAGACCCTGCAAACCTTGCCTGACTCCTGACCCATGGGGAGTGAGATAATAAATATATGTTGTTTTAAGTTATTAATTTTGTGGTAATTTATTTTGGTGTTTAAAATCCATACACTATCCTACAAATGAAAGCACAAGACCTGGTAGTTCTTTTTGCTTCCCTGACACAGAATACTCCAACCTGGGAATACTGCTTTGGAAGTACCCACCTGGTGACATGAAGAACTGCCTGTACTGTTACATCAGCACCTTTCTCAGCGCACACTTATCACTACATGTGGAATCATTCATGAACAGCTGATGCAAGAGGAAATAATCCAAGCTTTTTGGGTCATAGATAGGTCAGTGTGATACTTGGGTGCAAACTGAAAATGGACACAGGCAGCTGTATTACGACCTCACTAAGGAATGGCCTGGAAAGACAGTGACAGATGAATTCCTCCCATTGAAAACTTAGGGCAATATACCCATTTTTCCATTTTCTGTTGGCAGAGAAGTGCCCCAAATTTAGAATATTCAGGAACCATGGGAAGCAGCAAGTGGTCTGGCTGAATGGTCAATGGCAACAAAAGTTTGGAAAATTTGGGGCAGAGGCATGTGGACTGAACATGTGGGACTGAATGCAAAGTGTAAATACCTTGATTTCCCATATAAATGCCCACTAGAGAGCGTTTTCAATAAAGAGGCATCAAATAAACATGTAGATAAAATGATTGTACAGTTGATATAAGACATCCTCTGCCATCCCAGTGTTGGCATGATGGGCACATAAATGAAGTAGTCACGATGGCAGAGATGAAGACCACATGTGGGCTCAACCATAGGCCCTCCCTCCTTACAAAGGTTATCTAGCCAGTGCCACTGAGAAATACCAACATACCAACAACAAAGACCAATGCTAAGCCTTCGACATGGCACAGTTTTCTTGAAAAGACTGCTTTCCACTTGGTGGCAAGTTGACTACATTCAGCCAGTGATTTATTATAACAAGAATAGACAAATGATACAGATATGAGTGTCCTTCCTATAATTAGGGCTTCAGCTAGTGTCACTATCCAAGAGTATAAGGAGCATGTGATCCTTTGTCACAGGATCTCATATAACATAATATCAGAGAAAAGTACTAACTGTGCACAAGAAGTTGTGGGAATAACCACATTGAAAAGTCGGCAAAACATATGAATAGACAGTTTTCAAAAGAAGATATACAAATGGTCAACAAAGATATGAAAAATGCTGAAATCACTAATTATCAGAGAAATGCAAATTAAAACCGCTATGAGATATCACCATACCAGTCAGAAGGGCATTATCAAAAAGTCAAAAAATTACAGATTTTGGCAAGGATATGAAGAAAAGAGAATGCTTATATACTGTAGGTGGGAATGTAAATTTGTAAAACCTCTATGGAAAAGAGTATGGAGAGTTCTCAAAGACCTAAAAATAGAATTAAAATTTGATTCAGTAACCTCATTATTGGATATCTTCCCAAAGGAAAATAAATCATTATATTAAAAAAGATACCTGCACTCATATGTTTATCATAGCACTATTCACAGTAGCAAAGATTTGCAATCAATCTAAGTGTCCATCAATGGATGATTGGATGATGAAAATGTTACACACACACACACACACACACACACACACACACTGAAATACTATACAGTTATAAAAAAGAATGAATTAATGTATTTTGCAGCAACATGGATGGAACTGAAGGCCATTATCTTAAGCGAAACAACCCAGAAATATAAAGTCAAATGCTACATATTCTCACTTATAAGTGAGAGGTAAATAGAGTGTCCACATGAACATGAAGTGTGGAATGATAGTCACTGAAGACTAGGAAGAGTGGGAGGTGGGTGAGAGACGAGAAATTACTTAATGGGTACAAATCCACTATTATGGGATGATGGTTACACTAAACCCCAGACTTCACCACTCCACAATTTGTCTATGTAACAAAGTTGTACTTGTAATCCTTAAATCTGTGCCAAAAAAAAAAAAAAGTTGTGGCAAAGAGCCTATGACCATGGATCCGCTGGTCATATTCTATAAATCACAACCCCGGTTTGGATTGTGTTCCACTGGAACAGTTTCTGAAGGTACAGTTGAAGCACCACCTCAGAGATGTTACTCGCAGAGCATCGGACATCCTGCAGAAAGTGATTTGTGCCTGGAATCAAAATACTTTATGTTGTGCAGATTCCCCAGTAGGAGAATGCGTGGGTCCAGGAACACAGGCCGAACACAAGAGTGACGCCACCACCTCTCCCAAAGACTCACTTGGGGGATTTGTGCTTATTGTGCTCACAGTGCTGGACTTCAGGGTTAGATTAAAAAAAATTAGATGTTTTGGTTCCTAAATGTTAAAATCTTATACCAGGGATTACAAGTGTTTCATTGAACTGTCAGTTTACAGCTATTGCCTGGACACTTCAGGATGCTTGTGTCCGTGAACCAGCAGGTAAGAAGCAGAGTGTTCCTTTCAGAAGGAAGCAGGGATGCTATTACACAATGAAGGTAAGGAGGAATATATTTAGCATCCACATAATCCTCTTGGTCACCTCTTGGTACTCATCTGTTCAATTCTGATAATAGATGGATAATTGCAGCATTAGAGTCTGAGAAGGGCATGGTGACCAGGGGCTCAGAACCTGTTGAAAGGAAAAGCTATCATAGAATACTATCCATTCCCATCTTGTTTCTTCCTCATAGCGAGGCCATTTTAAAAATAAACTGTAATACTACAAAGTAGAACATGTTGACTTCTTTTTTGACTTATAATGTTAAGAATTACTAAGTATGATTATTTCATTCCAGCACAAATAGATTGGGTACAATCGTCCATGATAAAAATTAAAAACAAGATCAAGATGCTATTTGTGAATCATTTTATAAGTTAATTATTTACTATGCTAGAACTTGGGAGGAAAATATTTTTTAAAAGTAACATTTTTATCATGACTGCTGATTGATTGTCTTAATATTTAAGACTAAACAATGCAGTTGTCATGACATTTGTTAAGATAATAAAGGGTATGTGTAATTTTCTCTGAAAAACATTAGTTCCTTGTTAACATTATCTATCACAGAGTGGCCAGCAAGTTTTTATCTGTTAAAGTTAGAAATAATTAAAAAATACCAGCAAGTCTAATAAATAAATGTTATTTTTAAAACCATATTTTCTGTATTTTTAAAAACAAGAGTCATAAAGCCATTTGGAATGTTTTTTTTTTTTCACTGTATTTTTCTTTTCCTTCACCTTATTGTAAAGTAAAGTCGTAGAGTGTTAAGATTTGGAAGTGTTTTCCAAATTATTTGGTTCAACTCCCTCATTTTATTGAGACAAAAACTAGAGAGGTTACTTGAGTTATTTTAGGTCATTCTGCTAATTACTGCAAGAACTCCCAACTAATATGTGTCAAAACATTTTTTTAAAATGTTCTCTGTCATGGTGTTCTTGGAATAATGATAGTGTTTATTTTTTCCACATTTCTTAATGACAAATTCTTGCTTTTTTATTTCTGTGCTTGTGCTTTCTCTAAATAGCTAAGTAAACATCAAACTGTAGTTTTTACTTCTATTTCCTTCTCTAAAATACAGATATAATATATAAAGAGGCTTGCTTTGTACATCTCAACCTAACATTAAAATATAAAAAGACTCACAAAAAGGATATTCATCCAATACACAATGTGGTTTTTCTAATTCACAAGATGCCTGGAATTTCTTGTTCATATCTCTGATATCAGGATGCTGCTCCTAAGAGGGCGGCATCAGCAGCTCAAAGAAGAAACACATGAATTTGAATTGGTTTCTATAGCAATTCTTGTTTTCCTTAGATTTTTATGTCTCTTCTGTCTTGAATAATTTTTGTAGGCACAAGTGTTTTAATTGTAATTTTTTATTTTTAATTTTTGTGTAGACATATTAGTTATATATATTAATAGAGTACATGAGATATTTACCCCCTCATGCAATGCATAATAATCACATCATGGAAGATGAGCTATCTATTCTCTCAAGCATTTGTCCTTTGTGTTATGGACAATCCGGTCATAGTCTTTTAGCTATTTTAAAATATCCAATTGTTATTATTGACTATAGTCAATATATATACTTGGTGTGGTATCAAATAGTAGGTATTTATTTATTCATTTGAACTATTTTTTTCCTACCCATTAACCATCCCCAATTCCCTGCCCAAATATCCTTCCCAGCCTCTGGCAACCATCTCCTACTCACTATGTCCATGAGTTCAATTGTTTTGATTTTTAGATCCCACAAATAAGTGGGAACATGTGACATTTGTCTCTTTGTGTCTGGCTTATTACACTTAACATCATGATCTCCAGTTCGACCCATGTTGTTGCAAATGACAGAATCTCATTCTTTTTATGACCTAATAGTACTGTACTGTGTATATGTACCACATTTTATTTATTTATTCACCTGTTGATGCACACTTAGGTTGCTTCCAGATCTCAGCTATTGTGAACAGTGCGGCAACAAACATGGAAGTGTAGATATCTCTTCTATGTATTGATTTCCCTTCTTTTGGGCATATACGTAGCAGTGGGATTGCAGGATCATATGGCAGATGTATTTTTAGTTTTTTGAAGAACCTTCAAACTGTTCTCCATAGTGGTTGTACTAATTTACATTCCCATTAACAGTGTACAAGTGTTCCCTTTTATCCACATCCTCTCCAGTATTTGTTATTGCCTGTCTTTTGAACATAAGGTATTATAAGTGGGGTGAGATGATATCTCATTGTAGTTTTGATCTGGATTTCTCTGATGATCAACGATATTGAGGGGTAAATTCTGCAAACTATGTATTGGCTCTATGCTCATTATCTGCGTGACAGGATCATTTGTAACCAAATCTCAGCATCATATGATAAACCTATATAACAAACCTGTACATGAACCCCCTGAATCTAGAATAAAAGTTGAAATTATAAATACATGAATACATAAATCAATGAGCCAAAATTATTTTTGAAGAAACTTCAAATTGTTCTCCATGGTGGTTGTACATTAGTACAACCATACATTGCCATACATAAATACATAAATTATGAGCCAGGAGTTATTGGGTATAAAAATAGAACCACTTTTTGTTCTTGGCCTAACCAGATGAACACACATTTTCAAATTTAAAAAAAAGGTCCCAGGCCAAATACCAAAATCAGAGGGGATCTTTAGGATCTTATATTGAGATCTCTAAATCATCTATCTAAAAATTTTTCAGATAACCTAAAGACCTTTTAATAATTTTAATGGATCATGAAGTACGGCTTGCAGATCCTCTTTGTTAAATAATAGGACTTATAGGAATCTTAAGTTCATGTCTCACAGGGAACTTAAGTTGGAGATGAATTTAACTAGAAGAAATTTATTATTGTTTTTGTTTGGTAATGGAGTTGATTATAACTTGGTACATAAGAAATCATAATATTGAAAAAAGAATCATATTATCTTGACTTGATAGTGACAAAGATACTACCAAATTAAGAAAACTTTGCATCCCCAAACTAGCCAAAGAGCTAGCTGAGAGTATTATTTGGTTATAATTTTGACAAAGAAAGAATGATTTAGAATTTAGAAACAAGATCCCAGAGGACTGAGCCAAGAATTGGAGAGATCTGCAATTGGAGGATCTGCAATAAGAGATCTCCAGTAAAGAAACTGGAAATGTCTTCCTGACTGGATTTCAAAATATCTATGGATCAGTAGCTGCTATCTGCCTCCTATTTTTTCCCTTTTTGACAACAGTGTCTATAGTGATTTTTCCAAGTAAGTCATATCATTTCATTGCCGTTTGGGTGGGTGGGTGTGTCAGGGGATAGATTCTTTGTGCTCACAGGTGTTCAGATCAGGGAACAGTGCTCAAAGTGCTGTACCTGAGAAATCACACTTCAGAAATATCTTCCAACATAGAAGAAATTTAGGTAATGGGATATTGAGCTTCAAGTTAATCCCATGATGAGCTGAGTACTGAGGACATTGGGGGAGAAAATAAGTGTATTTTCATATTGGAGAGATGTAAGTTGTGTTGTGTGCCTGTGGGGAAGGTTACAGCACAGTGTAGTTTCAAAAGATGGCCATGCCAATCTCTATTCCACCCAATATGTTATTCTTACAATAGGACTACTTGTCACTCCTCCTATGCAGGGCTGGGTCTATATCCCTTGCAGGATTTTTGTGACTTCCTTAGCCAATAGCATAGTGGAAAAGTGACACTATGTGATTTCTGAGGATAAATCATAAAAATGTCACACACTTAGGGTTTGCTTTTTGAGAAGACTTGCTTTTAGTCGTATACTGTGAAGAAGTCCAAATGAGTTACTCAGAGAGACCACAAAAAAGGTTATATGTAGATGTTCTATATGAAAGCCACCTGAGGTCTAAGATGTAGCTGCCATTTATAGCCTGACATATGAGAGAAGACTCTACCATATTTATCCAGTCATCACCCATCAAGTTAGTTCAGCCTTTGAGTCTTCTCAGCTAAAGCCTCAAAGACAATTTTTTCTTGCTTTGTGCTATTTTTATTCCTGACCCATAGAACCCATTAATATAATCAAATTATTCTTTTATGTCACTATAATTTGAAGTGGTTTCTTATATAGCATTAGATAGTTGATAAACTCTGAAGTAATTTTGAAAAATTAAACATCCAATCACATTTTACATTAATGTCTGTTTTTCATTATAAGTAGAAATAATTTAAAAGGGTATAATTTCTGGCTTCTCATTAATATAGAGATTTTCCTAAAAGTTGGAGATGAGACAATCAAATACTTTGGCAATTTGAAAAGTAAAGTGACTATATAAAAAGTACATGAGCATAATTTTTTTATAAATTGGAAATTTTGCATTGTCTGTTTTTCTTCATGAACTTAGATTCCTGTTCTATTTCTCTTACAAAATATTGAACTTCTGTTAACACACTGTATTTTCAACAATTTCTTTCACAGCATTTTGGAGTATTAAAACTTTGGGGTAGATATTTTGTTAAATAGGACTAAATTGCACCTACTCTCCACCTACTCAAATTACTAGAGAGGTTTGGATTATTTGATTACTTGTAAAACTTGGCCCTGCTGTAATTAGGTTCAAGAACAAAGTGTTTTACCATGTGAATCATAGATTCAGTTAAAATACTGCAATAAATCTTAGATAAGCACCATGAGGAATTTATACATTCATTAATTCATTTTTAAATATGGTACAATTTTTCAGAGCAAAGGATAGGGATAAAAATAAGTTTCCCATAATCAAATTCCAGTTCAGCACTGTACAGGACAAGCTGACATAACAGACAATAGTTTTACACCTCAAATGTAATCATAATTTCAAAAGAACCTTGGACACAACTATATTCTATAGGCATACTAATGTGTAAATAAAAACCAAATCATTATCATCAAATATAGTTAAGTTACCGTTTTTACTTTTTCAGGACACACTATGTTGCATAACACTCTGGGATGCAGCGTTTGCTCAGTGGAAATGGCACACACTTGTAGTTAGAAAGTTTGGGAATAAAATTATTTGAGGAAGGCAACTGTATCAGTAAGGACTCCTTTGGTTGGAAGGTATAAACACATATACATACATATGTACATACATATACTTGAACTTCTGTAACACATTGTATTTTCAACAATTTCCTTCACAGCATTTTGGAGTATTAAAACTTTGGGGTAGATATTTTGTTAAATATGTATGTACATATGTATGTATGTGTGTTTGCATATAAAATATATTTAACATACATTTTAAAAAGACTAATAAAAAATTCAAACCAGTGACCCCAAATAGAACAGTGTCATTTGACGCACTGTGTGAGTCTGGTTTATTAATAACATTGAGCTAACTTGGTTCAGTTTATCGAGAGAAAGGTATCCTTCTCCTCATTGTTGGTTCTCAATCCCAGGTGGCAAATAGACCAGTGTGAGGCTGTTCGGGGCTGGTACAGGACAGGGATATGCCAACGACAACCAATGGGGGAGCAGACAAGTAATCTAAAACACTCACAATGCTGAGGATGAGAACTCACAATGAAAAATAATTGACTTGCTCCAGTACACTGCTGTTGAGAAGCCATATTAGCTGTCACCATCAGAGACTCTGCTTAGAGCCAACTGCTATTAATACTTCCTTTTATATGGACTTCTATTCTTGTATGAGTGAATTGGAAACACATAATTATATATATGTGAAATATACAGTTACTCCATATTTATTTATAAAAATGGGATTTTACTATATATACTATTTTATAGTTTACATTTTTCCTCTTAGCAAGTTCTCGTGAATATTTTCCATGTTACCTGCTATTCTTCAACATGATTTTCACATTGTGTTTCTTCAAAAGAACACAGTATCTTCTCCTTTGTCATTTGCTTGCTGTGGGACAGGCAGTTGGATTTTGCTGTTATATATAGTGCAACAAAGTAGAAAATCCTTGTACTCACATGTAGCTGAAATCTCAACTTGAACCACAGACTTTGCCCATCACTGTGGTTTATGCAAATATGGGTATATACAGAGCACTGGAGGAAACAAGCCAACAAGAAACACATTTGCACTGGGATGAAAAATCTTTTGAGAAATAGATCATCTGGGGATTCATACATATTTGATAATAGATGGCATAGAATGCCAAGTAGTAAACTAGCACAGTTTTTCATTCTTTTGAAAAATAACCCTAATATTTAGCTGAGTACATTGCTACTTTAAAAAATGCTACAAATCTTATCATCCTTGTTGAACTTAAATCTCCTGGCATTATATTCTGGCCAATGAGAAACTCGATGAAATGTTCTATGTAAGTCCAGAAAGTCTCCCTAAAATGAAGGAGTGCTCGTATTTCCTGTCTCTATCCTGCTTCCAGGGACGTGGATTTTCTATCTGGTGCTCTGGCATACATTTCAGAATGAGGAAAACAACCACGCCCTCAGGAGGATGGCACAATAGTGTAGAAGAAGACTGGATCTCTGACAACTTTTGTAGCTTTCATAGCAGTCTAGGCTGTCCTCTTATAGACCTTTTTTTAGGTAAAAGAGAAATCAAATTTCAACTTTGTTCAATCAACTGTTATTGGAGTTTCTCTGTGTATTCGTTTTCTAGGGTAGCCATAATAAAACCACAGACTGAGTGGCTGAAACAACAGAAATTAATTTTCTCACAGCTCTGAAATCTGGGAGTCTGAGATCAAGATGTCAGCAGACTTGGTTTCTTTTGAGGCCTCATTCTTTGGCTGAAAGATAGCTGTCCTCTTGCTGTGTCTTCACATGGCCTTTTTCTCTGTGTGAGTGCATCCCTGATGTATCTATCTCTGTATGTCCTAATATCTTCTTATAAGGACACCAGTCAGATTGGAATAGGGCCCTTCTAACAATGGCTTCATTTTAGTTAAAGGCCTTATTTCTAAATAAAGTCACATTCTGAAGTACTGGGGATTAGGACTTCAACATATAAATCGGGGGGGGGGACATGGAATTCAGTCTATCACACTGTAGTATATCTGATCAAAAATAATCTTAAGTGCTAGCTGCAGAGTGTCTGTATGCCTGAGAGACGGGTAAGATGACCTAAACAAAATCTATTTGCCTTCTAGAAAGGAACATCCTAAGGTTTGGCTAGATGGGCCCAGGAACAAAATGCTGGGTGTCTATGTAAACTAGTAACAGTTAAGCTGACTCTGTCCTCAGTTCAGCTCTAAGGAACAAAAGTACATGCTTAAGGAGAGAAAAAGCAATAAGAAAAAATTTTTAATCTTTCATCATTCCTATAAAACGGATGCATAAGAAATCTAGCTTTGCAATTATTTTGCAATTGTTTTCGTTTGATGGATTTCAAAACTAAATTTTTTAATAAAAAGATATTTTTAATTTTTAATTTCAACAGATGTTTTCAAATTACTATGCAAAATGGTTCTAATTTACTAACACGTAATAGTAATAGTTTGTTTCTAATAGGTCTCTTTGAAAGATACTTTGTCCCTAAAAATGCTGAGGGGAATGACTTTAGCAGAAGTTTAGATGTCTTCTATCTTTGCAATTAATTGAGCTCCAAAGTGAGCTCATTCTTTAGATGGAAGAGTCCTTGACATAAAGCTGTTTTTTTTTTTTTTTTTTTTTTTTTACCAAGGCTGTCACAATTAAAGACAGTATAGCTTATTTCACATTTATTGAGTTTCAGCTGTGGAAGACCAAGCTAGACTTCCTCTATAGGCTGGTTTATAATCTAATGCCAGAATCTAAAGAAGCAATGAATAAGAAAGCAGAGAAATCACAAGAGCTATGGAGTTGATAGATTGATTTGTATTTGATGTTCTCAGTGAACTCTGCCTCAGATGCAAAGTACCACACTGCAGAAACAAATTGGCTATTAGGAAAAAGCTTCATGTTCTAACTGGAAAGGGAATATGCTTTTTAATTTTTCAAATAGTACAGAATGAAGAGGGGGAGCAAAGAAATAAAAAGATGCTTTAGACATAATTAAGAAAACAGTGTAGAAAAGATAACTGAGAAATGAAACACAAATAAAAGCTAGATAGTAACTGGGATTTAAAATTTAAAAAGACAAGTGGATTAGACTGGAGAATAAAACTTTGAAGCAGTAAAGGTATTCTGAAGATGGTAAAGAAAAAAAAAATGGCATGATGTGATTCAAGAAGCTCAAACATTGAAGAACTACTTGTGAAAGTTCTCCTACATGGCCCAATAAAGCCTGCGGGTAGGAAAAGAAGAAGTCCTAGTCTCTTACCTCAGAATATTAAAGCTTATGATTACTGAGGACTCACTGTGGTGCAGATAGCTGAAAATCTGACTCACAGTGTCTTTTATACAATAAGGTCATTTGTTACCTGATGTAGTTGGAATGTGCAGTCTTAAGACGGGTTTCATGGTGGTTTGATCTAGAGACAGCAGTTTCACTAAGAATCTGTTTTTTGTTTTTCTTTTTGTCTCTTAACTTTTCCTGTCCATTGTCAACTTCATAAAGAGACCTCCTTTCCTCAACACATCATCGATGCCAGTGCCAATAGTATCCAGGGCTCCCTGTTTCCTCATCCATGTTTACAAATTTGTGGATGCTTTCCCAAAACATGGAACAAAAGATCTAGTTTTCACTAGTATTGGACTAGCATAGATAACATGTCTATCTTTGAGCTAATTACTGAGACAAAGGGTATTGCCTTAGTAATTATGATTTTTTACTAACTGCTAACTCGTTAAGGTGTATTAAGATTCACTTTGAATTTCTGAGTGCAAACAAACAGTAAGGATAACACACAGGAAAATCTGGGCATTATTAGGAAAGGAGAAGGAAAGACTGATGCTGGGGCTATGTAGGCAAGGCAAAATATGTTCACTATACCATCCTAATAAGTAGTAACAATCATGTACAGAACTAATTCCAACTCAAAGCACAGCTATTTAATAGTAAGTACACTACAATCAGAAGGGTGTAGTGTATATGGGAAACTTTTAATGTAAACTCTCTCTCTTCCACCTCCATGGGACTATTCAGTTTGCCTTTATTCAAAGAGATTTTATGCCCTTCATATTTCCATTCAGTTTTTTAAATTGCACTGTGGTTGGAACTATATATCAATACCTACGTAAAAGGAATCAATATATTTTCCTGCTAAGGGTGTGCTATACCATCTTTGTCTTTTTCTCCCATGATTGTCAATATTTATGTAAATATTATAATATGAGGTTTTGCCTCAGAAGACAGAGACCCTTGTAACACAATTTTAAAAATGATGCTGCTACGTTTGTTTCATTTCTCATGCCAGATTTTCTAACCCTTTGCTGACTCCCTCCCACCTCAAATATCACAGCACCAAACTTTATATTAGGAGCTATTTTGAGCTAATTAGCTATAGCTGCCAATGAGTAGGATATTGGCAAGTTGTTGATTTGGAAAATTAAGTAAAAGAAAACATGACAAAGAAGATTCCAGAAGTGTTTTGAAGTGTTACAAAATTACAATGGTGATGCTTTCTGAATATTTACATATAGGAATCAAAAGGTGCTCAACTTTTGTATTTTGAGCTTAAATATTAATGAACATGCTCACTGCCTAATAAATGAAAGTATATATCCCCTAAATATCTTTTCTTCCAATTTCATTAGACTTCTTTGCAGCAGAGGTCACTCATTCCTCTTTGAAGAATAAAGTGTTTGTATCAAACAAAACAAATAAAAAGAAAAGCCTGATTTCCCTACAGGAGCATGGTTATTAGGAAACCTAAGAAAGTTCTGCCTCAGTCAGAGCCTCCTAGAACCACGGCCATGTCCCAGTCAAATTTAGAAGCATTCGTCCTCACAGCTTGCTATGAATAAGGTTCCAGATTATTTGTCACCGCACAGGGGTAACTCTAGGCCAGGATGAACATGACTTTCTTTGCTTCCATTTACCTGGTCTGTGGAAAAGGGGATGGAAATGCACTGTGTTCAATAAGAACTGAAATGAAACAAAACAAAACATAATTTTTAAGTAAACAAAAATTATTAGAGAATATTAATTATTTTATCCCAAAGAGATAAATGAATTTCTAATTTGGCTCTGCTGAAGAAACAGGTTTGAATTCAATGCTCCCTTACTAATTCCAAAGGCGCAAACATCTTTACAGGTCCAGATGAAATCAAACTAAATGAAATGATAAAAAAGGAACCAGAGTCTTGTTTCATCTCAGATCTAGTAGCTAAGAGAGGCTGAACACAATTAATAGGCAAAGGGTATTTGAGAAGACAGTACGTTCTAGGTCTTGGGCTTTTTGTTTGTGTGCATTTTAACTTCTCCACTAAAAGAAGGCTTTGTTCTTAGGTTCCAAAACCACATTTCCAATACACATGACACCTCTGCTATGCTTTCGGCTTCACTAGCCCCAAGGGTGGATCAAGAGCGTGGAGAGAGCAAGGGTTCAGTCTTCTTTGTAAACTGTAATCCTTAGAACTATCTTGTGTCAGCTTCCAATGTTGCACATCAAAGAACCTCCTTATCCCCAGAGAGGGTTTTTGTTTTTTATTTTTTGTTTTCAATTCTGCTCTAAACTTCTATTACTGGGAGTAAAGGAATGCTGAGAGACTCCTGAAGTAATGAATATACTTGTATTATTACAAGTGATGTTCTAATATATTTTCTTCTTGTGGCAAATATTCCTCTATTGCTTCTGTGCCTCTGCCCACTCCAATTGTTCTGCAGGTTATCAGAAGTAACACTGATGTGCTGTAGTTGACTGGTACTGCCACACAAGACTGATTATTAAAGTCACGGGAATTTTTGAGCTGGTTATTAAAATGTTGTCAGCTTGAAATAGGTCAGAGCAGAAGTATTTTTACTCCAGGAACTGCCAGTTGCAGTGGTTTGTCTATTAACAGCCTCATCTGTTGGGAATAAGTCTAAACTTCTCTTACTCTAACACAGGCTTCCTTCCCAGAACAACCCTTCCTGAAATATGAAATGAGAACTAAGGAAAGGTTAATTCATTCTCAAAAGGAAAATATGCAATTTTATATAAATAACCCACTAAATGAATAGTATTCCTTATGTAAGAAAACTATATATGCTTGATCACAAATATCTGGATCCATAAATTGGGAAATATTAACACTAGTAACTATTTTTTATTATTTAGCATGTCTGGAAAATATTTTGACTCATTAAATATTCTCATTTATTTATTTATTTTTTATTTTTTTGAGACAGAGTCTCACTCTGTCGCCCAGGCTGGAGTGCAGTGGCCGGATCTCAGCTCACTGCAAGCTCCGCCTCCCGGGTTTACGCCATTCTCCTGCCTCAGCCTCCGGAGTAGCTGGGACTACAGGCGCCCGCCACCTCGCCCGGCTAGTTTTTTGTATTTTTTAGTAGAGACGGGGTTTCACCGGATTAGCCAGGATGGTCTCGATCTCCTGACCTTGTGATCCGCCCGTCTCGGCCTCCCAAAGTGCTGGGATTACAGGCTTGAGCCACCACACCCGGCCAATATTCTCATTTATTTTTAAAAAATAACCAAAATGCCTAGATCTATAATATAAATTTTGAAGAAATAAAACATAAAAGATATACTTGATAAAACTGTACAGGATATAATTTGATTTTATCATGATTCAGATGGTTCCTCACTAATTAAGAATCATCATTATGAGCAGTGTGTTTCATCATATTTAAGTTGTTTAGAGATTGCTGGTGAATGGCATGTCAGGGACAAAATGCACATATATATCAGAAAAGTGATAGTGAAGAAATTCAGATTTCAGGAGAAGTTTTTTTAAATGAAAATGTCTTCCTTCTCTGGCATACATTTTCCTGCCTACAGAGTTTATAACCTTGTAGGCAGCTTTGACTTTTCTCCCTCTTGCTTCCTTATCTTTCATATTTTGATATGGATATTACTATGCATTGTACCGTTGCATTTACCTCTTTTTTCATTTCTCAGCTCTAATCCCTCAACACCTGAACGAATGCATCCTCTTCACTGGACTCCCTTCATTTTTTTTTATGATTACAGTCACTTTCTCCTTTAAATAGAATGTTGATAGTGTCAGTTTTGCATGGTGACTCTCAACTGCCTGTCAAGTTAAATAAAATCCCCTGGCACTGCTTTTAACAGGTATTTCTCTTCAGCTCTGGATGGGTGAGACACTCCCATGGTATCTCGGAGCCACACACCGTGAAGGACAGTAGAATGATTCCATGTGAATGGTAAAGCAGTGGTAAGAACTTGATCCAAAGGAGCCTTCCAGCTGAAGTCAAGCCAGCTGTTACTTGTATGGTCAAAAACCATGATGGCACCTACAAGGCATGTGATTTTGAGTATTAAGTTACTTAATCTCTCTGTGCTTTATCTATAAGGTAAGCTCATTGTAATAGTAACTACCTCATAAAGTTGTTTTAAGATATAAATGAATTTAATACAAGTAAAACATTGAGAACAATGTCTGGCACATACAACATACTCAGTGATAGGCAAGCATACTATTTGTATTATCATTATCTTCATGATCATCATATCTATTTCACATATGTGGGAAACATGACACAAAGTTCTATTCATGCATAACAAGTATGTGTCTCTCTTACCCATCCCATTGTTAAAATCTCTGGCACACAAGGCCCTTTGTTGTTGTGACATAAATCTCTATAATGTTTAGTGTAGTGCCCTGAACCGTTTAAATCAACCCATGCTTTCTTGTGGATGCAGAGCAGAACTATACCTCTTCCATAAACTTAACAAATTATCCTTTGTTATACAAGTTATAAACTGCACATGCAAATGAATATGGACTAACAAAGATTCATTTACCTAACAGTTCCAGTATCCACTGGTACCTGTGGAAGGATAAAATTCATATTTATAAAGTATGTTTTAAGTAGTTGAAAATGCTCTCAGTGACTCGTTGGTAACATTATACACTGTCAAGCACGAGAAACAGGTGAAAATTAGAAATACATTTAATACTGATGAAGAAGATTTGTTCAACTTCATAGCATCCTTTGAAAAGGAGAACTTCAAAAACTGTCTGTTCCTACTAAAGGAGAGAGTTTGTAAGTGGATGAGTGGCTGATGATGGGAAAGCAGCTCCTATGGAGTGGGTTAATAAATGCCCCGTCCCAAAGAAACTACTTGGAAACCTAAGCTTATCTTACAGAGAAGTGAAACCATGGCTCCAACTACCAAATATAAAACGCATCAGGTCCTTCAAAGACTTTCCTTTCATATCAAGCCTAAGTCTCAGTTCTGTATACAATAAAATGCCACCTCATGAAACTTCCCCCTCCTCCTGATCAAGTAGGGTCGCTGCCCATCTCTGACCTGTGCTTGTTTAGAATTTGGAAACTTGTAGAGCAATTGAAACAAACAGATCCAATAGGATTAGTGTCTTTATAAGGAGAGACATCAGAAACTCATGTCCTCTCTCTGCCATGTGAGGACACAGAGAGAAGGCAGCCAAATACAAGCCAAGAAATGAGCTCCTAGCAGAAAGAGAATCAACTAGCACCTTGATCTTGGGATTCCCAGCCTCTAGAACTGTGAGAAATTCAATGTCTGCAGTTTAAGCCACCCAGTCTATGGTATGTTTTTATGGCAGGCCAAGCTGACTAATACATCCCTCTGCTTCCAGAAGAGTTAAGAGCAGCACACTGCCTGCTGATTGGATGTGTTTCCATTGCACATTGCATCTTCAAGAACCAATGTGGGTTTGAAGGGGAACTTTCTTACATGACAAGGGAAATTAATTTTATTCTTGTTGGACTAAGAGACAAGCTCAGCAAGCATGCGAAGCAAAAGAGACTGAAATTAAATTTAAAAATAAACATCAACTGATATTTTTAATAAAGGAAGAGATTCATCTACCAGGAAGCTTGATTTCTCATTCTTAAATATAACATTGACAAACTTTTTAACCTCTCTTAATACCTTCTCTTGTCTAAGGGACTTAGTTTCTTCACCTGTAAAAAAGAATAATATTTGCCCTCTCACTCTAAAAACACTGGCATGAGAATAAATTAGAAATGGATGGAAAAAAAGCTCTGCAAACTCTAAAACAAACTTTAAGTAACATAAGAATGAGGTAAGATTTTTTAGGTTTATTGAGAAAGGATTCTAAAAACTCTTAATATAAAACATAGTCACAAATTATAGACTGTATTTTCAGAGTACTATACCCTTCCTTATCACAAAACACTATCAAGTTGGTCAAAATTATCAAGTTGATTAAAATTCTAACCTCTAGACCAAGCGCAGTGGCCCATACCTGTAATCCCAGCACTTTGGGGGCCAAGGTAGGTGAATCACCTGAGGTCAGGAGTTTGCCCCCAGCCTGGCCATCATGGTGAAACCCTGTCTCTACTAAAAATACTATATATATATACATAATATATATATTAGCTGGGTGTGGTGGTGGGCGCCTGTAATTCCAGCTACTTGGGAGGCTGAGGCATGAGAATTGGAGAATCGCTTGAACCCGGAAGGCAGAGGTTGCAGTGAGCCGAGATTGTGCCACTGCACTCCAACCTGGTGACAGATGACAGAGTGAGACTCTATCTCAAAAAAAAAAAAAAAAAAAAAAAAAAAAAAAAAAAATTGCTGCTTGCCTGGATTTTGATTCCCACACTTGAAATACATTCTGTTCTGCTCTATGTGATGTGTGATTTTCTTGGCTTAGGAACAACCTAAGGATGGCAGAGGTACAAAAGAGCTAAAGGAAACGTCAAAAAGAAACTGACATACTGTAAACTTGTAAACTTCTGTGCACATTTCATTGGCCAGAGCAAGCCATATGATCACACCCAACCTCTCTGTTTTGTTATTGGCTCTTCCATCCAAAGTCCATCTCTTATTCTCTGCTTTATGATGCTGAAGATGGAGCTCTGCAAACATATTGGTCCTTTTCTAGCTATTCTCTGGCAAAAGAAAATGCTAAAGGGAAACTGGAGGAGTGGAGTAGGGAGGAGGGACTTGTTTCTGCTTGTTTTGCTTCCTGTTCTGTCAGTGGCACCGTAACAATCCTTTTTATCTGAAAGTTTCCATTTTTTTCCCCTGAAATCTCAAAACCAGCTGTGTTGTACTCCTTCAAAAATACTGACAGCTGGCAATGCCTCCTCCTCAGAGGTACGTTCTTTTAGGAGACACAAGCCCTGCCACTTAACTCCCTCCCTCAGATATCCTAGCTCAACCCCAGGGGTCCTTTCTCTAAACTCCTGAGGAGCCAGCACCAAGCTGGGGAGCATCCCTTCCTCTGAGGTAGGGGGGTTTCATTTCTGTAAGGTTTCTTACCCAAGCTTCCAGCTTCAAATGCTTCAGTGTCTCCCCTTCGGTCTGCTAACCTGAAGACTGATAGCTGCATTCTATAAGGAACATCTGTTTACTTCAGTGTCACCTCTTGGCTTTTCTGTTCTTCTGTACCTGTTTAATGTATTTCTTTTATGAATGTCTCTATACTAAACTAGAAGCCATGTTTTTTTCTTTACCAGGCACTTATTGATGTAATTCTTGGAATCAGGATTTTAAAATATGAGACTCTGAGAAGACTATGTTTGAAACACAGAAGATTCTGTAGGGGTCCTTTTAGTACTTCCATGTCCAATGGGAAAAATGAATGGCAGATCACAAACATCTAAAGACAGAGACACAGAGCCATTCAGAACTAACAAATAAAGGTGTGGGTCACTCCAGAAGGTAAGTAACTCCAACCCTGCTAAGGACCCTGGTAAAGATAAGAGAAACAGGAAATGTGTTATGGAAGAAAAAATGTATAAATATCAACTGTGGCTTTGTAACCACTTATAAAAACTAGAACTGTAGAAATAAGGTAAAATTTCTTACTTGCTTTTAAGTATATGTTTGTGTGGATAGATGCTAGATAGGTAAAGATATCAGCAACAAAGAAATCAAACAATGAACACCAAAGAGTCTTACCAGATGCAACTAAACTTTCAGACTCACAAAGCTATTACTTGGCTCTGATCTAGTTAGAATAATATAGGACAGGAACCGAGCTTGCTAGAGGGCAGAAATTATCAGTGTTTTAATCCTTTCAGGCAACTGTAACAAAATTCCGTAAACTGGATAGCTTATAAACAACAGAGATTTATTTCTCACCATTCTGGGGGCTGGGAAATGCAAGATCAAGGCACCAGAAGATCTTGTGTCTAGTGCAGGCCCACTTACTCATAGAGGTGTCTTTTTGCCATCTTCACATGGTGAAAGCGGTGAAAGCTCCACTGGGGCCTCTTTTAGAAGGGCACTAACATCCTGAGGACATAGCCCTCAAGATCTAATAATTTTCCTAATACCAATCACCTTGAGAGTTAGAACTCCGGCATATGATTTTTTCTTTTTCTTTTTTTGAGATGGAGTCTCGCTCTGTCTCCAGGCCGGAGTGCAGTGGCGCGATCTAAGCTCACTTCAAACTCTGCTTCCTGGGTTCAAGTGATTCCCCTGCCTCAGCCTCCCGAGTAGCTGGGACTAAAGGTATGCCACCATGCCTGGCTAGTTGTTTTTTGTTTGTTCATTTGTTTTGTATTTTTAGTAGAGACAGGATTTCACCATGTTGGCCAGGATGGTCTCGATCTCCTGACCTCGTGATCCACCTGCCTCAGCCTCCCAAAGGGCTGGGATTACAGGCATGAGCCACCGCGCCCAGATGGCATATGAGTTTTTCAGGGGACACAAAAGATTCAGACTACAAAAGTCCATCATTCTTGTCTAGAACCTATCTTCTTATCCTCCCAGATTTCTGCCCCTCTGGGTGACAGCTGTGGTGCAAAGAGCCAAGATCCCCAATGGGTCGAAAAGGGAACCAATCTAGCTAACGCTTCATATTATACAATATCCACTTTTCCTTTCAGTCTCTCAATACTTTTTTAAATGAATTACTTATAATAAATTTTCTCTGTTGAATAACTAATACGTTAAGTCATTTCCTAACATTGAATTACTACATTAAAATAATGTTACTTCTGTTTTTCTTACTAGACTCCCAACTGCTATATTCAATACATTTCACTCTGCCCACAGAGGTAGGCATGCACAATAATCCTAAGGGCACAATGACACTAGTAATATTTGAATAAATACAGAAATGAACATATGTAAAGGCATTAAAATTATAACAATTTAAAGCTCCACATACATCAAAAATGTAATCTTTCTTGGAAAAATTCATTTCAGCTTTTACTTTGTGATTTTTGTCTTACTCTGTTTAGTCTGATTTTGTGAGTGGAGGATTCATTGCACAGTGATTGAACTAGTCATGATTTGTGAAACCATAAAAATTCATCCCAAAATACACACATCTATTTCACAATGCATATATACACCCATAGTGAAATGACAAAGTAGTACAGCTATAAACAGGGCTTGTATCTGCAACCCTTGAAGAGAGTGTTTCGGCATAATGTGACATATGTAAAATGACTTTGTTCTCTCTTGTTTCACTTGAGTTCAAATGTCTATTTGAGTTTGCAGCCATTTTCAAATCTGGCTGGTCTTTTTAAAATCAAGGGTACATTTAAAATTCATTTTGTATGCCCTTCTTAACATCCACTGATTTCTTTGTCCACACTCATACTGTACATCTCCAGACAATACCAGTTGTTTCCTTTACAATTGTCATACACAGTTCAATCCCCACGCCCTTCAATTATTTGTCTTTAATTTGCTGGTGTTTGTAACTTTACATATGTATGTGTGTACACATGGAGGTATGCCTCACTCTTAGGCTTATGTCTTGGAGCATTAGGAGAAGGGATCACTGCAGGTGGCAAATAATGATTTTCAGAAATGGGCTTGTTGATACTGAAAGTTTTTTAATTTGCTGACATAATCCTGACACCTTGTGATATAAGGCAAAACGACACCAATGTTCCTATTTTCAATGACAATTTTCTGACTTAAGCCATTTTACTCTCATCCTTTTTCCAAATACACACCTTCATACTCCCACTCCTTAAACACACACATCTTGAAATTTATGTCTTCAAACAAAAGACAAGGGGAGAGAAGTCAGCGAGTACAGCAGCCAAAAGACAACCTTTAAAATCGAAAAAAGAAAGGATTAGATAAATTACGGATGTTCATTTCGTCATTTAAAACGGGGGAGGGAGAGAAAAGAATGAGACTCAGAAAAGGCTAAAACTCATTAATTCTCATTTCTTCCTGCTCCACCCTCCATTATCATCAAATCTTGATTTTTATTTTTCCGTACCTTAGAAATCAGAATATTTACCAGCCCTCTCCTTTAAGTTGTTTCTAGAGTACTTACAGGGAAAATTATTTAAAAGTGACCGAGTTCCCTAACTCCAATAGCAGTCAGCTTTCAGTTCACTGAGGAAGTTTGCTTTACCTGGAATTCCTACTCCTATTACCTTTGCATAAATTCATGCTTTTCTCTCAGATAATATTAGTTCCCCAACGGTTCAAAGTGGTCCCTAACAAGGTTATCCTACTTCTAGCCAGGCTCTAGAGCCCAGGTCCGAGCGCCCGGCTTCGCGATGACCCCTGGAGAGGCCGGGACTGGCGCTTTGGTCAGGTGGGGGACGGGGCCAGGTCGCGGCTGGACAGCTCAGCCACCCTCTGCCTGTTTCCACGGCGCAGAGTACCCTCTCCCACCTTTTGCCCGCTGAGGTTCCCTGTACGCTTGAGAGACCCCGGGAGGGAGGTGCAAAGCACTCTACATGATACCAAAGGTGGGCACAAATCTCAGCTGGGCGCAAAATCTGAATGCACCTGCGGTTGCCTCTCCAGCAGCTGACTGGCCTGGAGACCTAATGGAGTAACGGAAAGGCAGGGGAAAGGGAGACATGGGAAGAGAGAAAGTGGGAGAGGAGAAGGTAGACAGGATGTTGCTGCTGCTGCTGCTACCCAGAGCCCGCGCAGTCCAAGCGCCCGCCCAGTCTGAGCGCAGCACCCCAGACTGGCTCCCCGCGCGGCCGCTCCGCCCAGCCCGTCCTCCCTGCCCCGCTCAGGTCCCGCAAGACTCCGCGAGCCCGTGGGCACTCGCGGCGGGGCTGGCGCGGGTGCCGGTGGCCCCTCTCTGGGGAAGGGTCACTGGCCTCGCCTCACAAACCCAACCACAGGTGCATCCAGAAACGACAAAGGAAATGTGGGGCGCTTGAGAACATAGAACAACTCTTGCTGATACGAAAGGTGTAGTATAAAAGAGTTTGCAGAGCTGAATTTTGTTCCCAGCTCTTCTTCTAATTAGATTAATTGAGCAGTTCTACAAAGTTACTGGCACTACTTTATGTCAGGCACTGTTCCAGGCCCTGGGGATACATGTGTGAACAAAATAGATTAGTCCTGTGGAGCTTACATTCTTGGAACCCAGATTAATGATTCAAGGAAAAGTCTCCCTCCTCCTCCCTCTCTCTTTGTTAGCTGGGAAAGTGATGTCTGTCCTATGCAAACTTCACATATTAAATATAAGAAGATAATATAATAAAAGAGAATGTGGAAGACTCTTGGAACACTAGAAAAAACTCAACAAATCTAACATATTCGACTGCACTGAATGAAATCTTACCATTTAAAAAAGTCACTTCCTAGGCACTTTTAGAGTTCAAAGTTCAACTGAAAAAATAAAAAATGTTAAACAACGATAGCATCTGGCACTTTGTCTCTAATCAACTGGAAAACCTAACTAGCAAAAAAAAAAAAAAAAAAAAAAAAAAAAAAAAGAGATTCCTAGAATTTAATTTAAATTGTGTTATTTAAATTTCTCTTCTGTCTATACACATCTGAAATTGCCTTCACTTTAGCACCCCTGAGTAGAGATATCACACTTTCTCTTTTTGTGGAAAATGACTGCAAATAAATAGGCATTTGGAAGGTAAACAGTTTTCATAACCAGCACCATGAATTACAGAGAGTCTCAAAGTTGGGTTACTTTAAGCAATATAGGGAAAAATTCAATTTTAGAATCTGATTATATTAGATATAAGCCCTGTCATCTACTTCATCTCACAAGGGATGGTGTTTATAAAACTTCACAAATCAGTTATGACTGTTAAAATTGCCCTCAAACTAAATCCTAATCAGCTATCAGACTGACTGCTACAGCTCTCCAGAACCTGAAATTATGGTTGTTAAAGGCCCAGAGTAACAGAGATTAAGATGCTAGTGACTATCAGGACAGCAGCATCTGCTGGCCACATGTTGTTCTGCATGTTATGGGAGTCAGACAGTATTTTAGGTCAGGCCTAACTCAGAGACTGAGGCTTCTGTTGAAGTTCAACAGCTTCAACATTACAATAAGGTTATGCACTACCTTCCACTTCCTTGTATTTCTCTCCCTATATCCTTGTGAAAAGAGATGAATTTTGAAAGTAGGAGATTAAGATGAGATGTCCTGGAGACTGCTACCAAATCTCCACGAATTCAATAATAATAGTAGACTATCTTATATAGTTTATACATTTACTCATTTAGTACTTTGAATATCCTCATAAGGTAGATGGGTCAAAGAGTGGAGTTGGAGACCCAATCAGACTAAATTCAGATAATATGACTTTAGGTACTAAGCTACACTGACTCCCTGAAAAAAAAAAAAAGTAAAATGATGAAAAACAAACATACACAGGCTTACTGTTTGCCCAGAGCAGCCTTAGCAGGTCTGGTGGGGACTAGGAGCCCCTGAATGTCCTTTTAAGGATAGAGGTGTGTGACAAATAGGGCCCTAATTTCTGATCAATTTTTCTCCCTTTAGAGTAGAGCAACAAATAGGTGAGCCTGAGAGTAGGATATACCCCCAGTGTATACAAAGTTAAACTTCAATCAAGTATTTCTCTGAATGAAACACAATACAAATAGTTAAAAGATAAAGTAAAAAGACACATTCTTTCTGACAGACTAGAAATCTTTTCTCCATGGCAAGTTGAATATTCCAATTTGTTTTAGTACCATACTAGTTCTTTTTAAAAGGGATTCAGCTGAAATAAACATCAGTACTTATTTGTAGGAGCAACAGACTGTACCAAAGTTATAGCAACCATTAAGATAGAATATGTATACAAAAGGGAAACTACTTGCTTAATTTACCTCCTATATATATATGAAATCCAAGGTCTTGTGTACCCTCTGATGAATGACTGCATGCTATTAATGAAATTTTTGTCAGATCAATCGGCTTCTTTTATACCCTATTGTGGCAACCAAGAGTTCTGTTAAATTGGTTTTAGTTTCTGTGATTAAGAGGTATTAGTGAAATCCATTTATATTTATCCAGGAAATCAGAAGTAGAATATATTCATTCTAAAATTTCAGTGTATATGCCACAGCATAGTTTATTCAAACATATAGAGAACTATTTCAACAAGTATACCTGCTTGTTTGGAGATGAAATCTGTGACTTAAGACACTGCTTCTGTTTGGAAGAAGCATTATCAGAGAAAATAAGGCTGCTGCTTAAAAGTTGACAAATGTGTTAAACATAAACATTGTCCCCTGATGCAAACACTACTGGCATAAATAACCAAGAGATTTGGTGTGTATCTGTATGTTGTTTGAGTGTTATTGTTTGGGATGTTAGTACTGGATCATCTATGTAGAAAAATCCCATGGACTTGATAAAGTATATGTCTCTACATTGCAATTAATTGCGTATGTTTTCAGTAAAAAGATTTGCAGGCTCAATGAAGGTGAGCTTAAAATTCTAGAATCTATGCCACTGTTATCTATAAAGCTCACCTGATACTTGTCTTATCTAAGAAAAAATAGTTTTAAAGTACCTAAATGACACAGTGGTGAGTGATCCAACTTTGAGTGTATTTAATGATACACTATTTTAAAAAAAATATTGGCAATCCAACCACTCAGAGAGAATAATCTAGGAGAAGAAGAAAAAAATAAACTAAAAGTAAACAAAATGAAGTAAATATAAAGAGCAGAAGTCAATAAAATAGAAAATAAACAATAGAGAATAGGACAAAGATACTCAGTAAATGTTATATTTATTAAGTCATAATAATGAAGAGTAAATAGGAGCTATTGGACCTTCAATGCTGAGGAAATCTCTTCTTGTTAACGAGTGACTGTTAGGAAAAATCTTAAAAATTGTTTTCAAATAATATACCAAGCTTTGTTACATAAACAGTTAAGTAGAGCAAGTATTAATTACCAAACAGTGGATAGGAATCACCGTGCAAAACATTAGAAAATTCTCTGAAAGGTTCAGAAAACAATATTGGAATCTGTATCTTGATTAAAATCTCCCTGGGAGAAAGGGTGCAAATATGGAAGACCCAGGGAGACCTATTACTGTCCGTTATCTAGGCTATCAGCATAAGGAACTGTCCAGACAATAAGTGCTGGCTGTTATCAAGAACTCCAAGTTTACAACAAAATAACATTAAAAATACCTCAGTATGTTGGCAGTTGATAGGGGTTAGATAATAGAAAGGGAAATACTAAAGTTCCAAAAGCTGAGAAAAAAATATGCTATAGCAGAATTTTAATGCCTATTTTAGCTTTAATACCTGTTATTCAAATGAAGATATTTGTGAGCCCATGTCTGAGCAGGTGAAGGCAGAGTTGCTCTGGATGAAGAGAGGCTGGGGCATCAGGGTCCTGTCTTCTCTGTGCCACTGTCCCTGCCAGGAGGTTCTAGGCAGCACAGTCTGAGAACTTCTGTTCTACGGAAAGGAGGAAACGATGAATGCAAAAGTACAGATGGAAGTGTTACCTAGGTATAGAAAAGAAATATTTTTACAACTGAGAGGAGCCAAAGAAGAGAGAGATGAGGATTGAAAATGCACTGAATACATTGCTTTTAAGCAGTATTTTACATATGGTGGAATGTTAGTGTAACCACAGACCACAGGGGAGATATTTTTGGACAGGACACTATTTTAAGGGACATCACCTAAGATAACACTATGAAAGAAACTGCCTACATTAGGAATATGTAGGATCTGCCATGTAAAATTAGCTCTGAGGTGTCCAGAAGAAGTTAATCATGCTATGTAGTGTTTTATAAGCATCTACTTGGAATCAGGAAGATCTGAGTATAAATTGATTAATAACTGTGTAACTGTGATTAATTTGCTCAAAATTATCATTTATAAAATATATAATTAAATTTAACTCATGGGGTTGTTGTTAGAATAAAACTTAATATGATTCCTGAGAAACACTAAGTATTCAATAAATGCTAGTATTTACTAAATGAAAATGTTACCGCTGGGTCAGTAAATAGGTAACTTTAGTTACCTTCAACTAGAATTAGAAGCAGCAGGCTATCCCTGCAGAAACAGGCAAGAGAACCATGTTATTTCAGGCAGAAATTATAAATACGCATATATAGCACACACATATAAATATATAGGCAAACATATACATACATATATATACACGTATGACATATATAGAGAATCTGTTGTATCTGTTAATAATTCAGAATTTTTTACATGGGTTTATAAGTAAAATTCAAGGGAAATAGAAAAAAGCAGAAAGAGTTTTAGGAAACATTTTGGTAAAGGATAAGAACTATAGTTAGCCCTGGTTGTACTGTATTTCTTATTTCTGAAAACATCTTACATGAAAAATTCTTAAAAGTTCTGACTAATTATTTCATTTTGGTGAGTTCAAGAAAAGGAGAAAGAAGATAGTGGTTGGTGAGTATAGGGAATTTTTCACAGAACATTGGTATTAATCCTACTCTAGGAAAAAGAGAAGTAAAAAAAAATAGTTGCAAGTTTACATGTTGAGTATGTTTTATTTAAAAATGAATAAGGTCTGGTTGGCAAAATGTTTTGATAGTTCAAGTGAAATAGTTGAAACAATATTTCTCTATTTACAGGGATGTAAGAAGAAATGAGATAAAGAAGGTCAAAGTTCTACTTCTGCTGTAATTGCCTTGAGGAAGTGGAACTATTTATAAGAAGGCCTGGTGGGGTGCGGTGGCTCACGCCTGTAATTCCAGCACTTTGGGAAGCTGAGGCGGGGGGATCACAAGGTCAAGAGATTGAGACCATCCTGGCCAACATGGTGAAACCCCGTCTCTACTAAAAGTACAAAAATTAGCTGAGCGTGGTGGCGGGCGCCTGTAGTCCCAGCTACTCGGGAGGCTGAGGCAGGAGAAACACTTGAACCCGGGAGGCAGAGGTTGCAGTGAGCAGAGATCTTGCCACTGCACTCCAACCTGGGTGACAGAGCAAGACTCCGTCTCAAAAAAAAAAAAAAAAAAAAAAAGAAAAAGAAAAGAAAAAAAAAAGAATTAAAGACAATAATAATTTTCTTTTACTTTAAGTTCTGGGATACATGTGCAGAATGTGCAGGTTTGTTTCATAGGTATACATGTGCCATGGTGGTTTATTGCACCTATTAACCCATCATCTATGTTTTTTTGGTTTGTGGGGTTTTTTGTTTTGTTTTGTTTTGAGATGGAGTCTCACGCTATTGCCTAAGCTGGAGTACACGATCGGCTCAATGCAACCTCTGCCTCCTGGGTTCAAGCAATTCTCATGCCTCAGCCTTCCAAGTAGCTGGGATTACAGGTGCCTGTCACCAGGCCTGGTGAATTTTTTTTATTTTTTATTTTTGTATTTTTAGTAGAGACGGGGTTTCACCACGTTGGTCAGGCTGGTCTCGAAGTCCTGACCTCAAGTGATCCACTTGCCTTGGCCTCCCAAAGTGCTAGGATTACAGGCATGAGCCTCTGCACCCGGCCCAACATCTAGGTTTTAAGCCCTGCATGCGTAAGGTATTTATCCTAATGCTCTCCCTTCCCCTTTCCCCTTTCCTCGACAGGCCCTGGTGTGTGATGTTCCCCTCCCTGCATCCATTTGTTCTCAATGTTCAACTCACACTTGTAAGTGAGAACATGTGGTGTTTGGTTTTCTGTTCCTGTGTGAGTTTGCTGAGAATGATGGTTTCCAGCTCCATCCTTGTCCCGGCAAAGGACACGAACTTATCCTTTTTTATGGCTGCATAGTATTATATGGTGTATATGTGCTGCATTTTCACTATCCAGTCTATCATTGATGGGCATTTGGATTGGTTCCAAGTTTTTGCTATTGTGAATAGTGCTGCAAAAAACATACGTGTGCATGGGTCTTTATAGTAGAATGATTTATAATCCTTTGAGTATATACCCAGTAATAGGATTGCTGGGTCAAATGGTATTTCTGGTTCTAGATCCTTGAGGAATTGCCACACTGTCTTCCACAATGGTTGAACTAATTTACACTCCTACCAACAGTGTAAAAGCATTCCTATTTCTCCACATCCTTGCCAACATCTGCTGTTTCCTGCCTTTTTAATGATCACCATTCTAACTGGCATGAGATGGTACCTCATTGTGGTTTTGATTTGCATTTCTCTAATGACCAGTGATGATGGGTTTTTTTTTCATATGTCTGTTGGCCACATAAATGTCTTCTTTTGAGAAGTGTCTGTTCATATCCTTCACCCACCAATATTTTTTATTACATCCAAAATGCAACTTTTGAGCATAATATTAAGCCAAGTTAAATTATTTGAGCATGGTATTTAAGCATGGTATTAACCATTATCATGGTTATTTGAACATGATACTAAATCAAGTTAAATTCTTCCTGAATCTTAGTGCAAAAGCACTATGAATTTTTTGATAAAGACAAATTTATCATAAACATCAAGATGAAAAAACATTTGAAATATCCATCAAATTTTTCCATCCCATTATTATGAATGCCATCTCTGTTTTTGAAGAAATACCTTTCTTTTATTCTTGCTCTTTCACACATGTATTATATTTCCAAGTAAGTAATCTTATTTGTTACTCCATTATATAGACTACCTTAAAATAATCAAGAGGTCCTCACAGCCACCTCGTGAGCCAATGGAAGAAGCAAATGTCTCCCATCCCTCCTCTTAAAGAGACACATTTAAACTTGCTACAGTTATGAAAGTTTCCAATAGTAATTTAACACTTTTGAAGCACTTTTGAAAGACAATTTCTAAATGTCATTTGTTTTATTTCATTAACTTTATTAAAATTCTAATTAATAGAAAATCTTTGGTATATGGATTTGTTAGCAACTGATTAGGTCATCCAAATTTAAACAAACCATGTCTGTTTTCTTTCCACCAAAATCGGCTTCTCTAATCTAATTGCCTGTCTATTTAAGTAATGAAATTTCTCATAAATGATGTCAAATTGCTTCTTGAAAGATAAATTATTATCCTATTCAATTACAAAAAAATTTTTGTGCCAGTACTCTAGATTTGTTGATGGTTTTAAACTTGCATTTTTGCCTAATTAGATGTTTATTTTTCGAAGTCTTTTGAGAAGTTCACTTGCTTTTGTTTCTGCATTTATTTTGCCATTTAACAAGGCATTTACTTGAACTAAATGTATCTTAAAAATTTATCCTTCTTGTTAAAATACATCTAATGTTACAATCCAAATCTTCTATGGTGGCACAAGCAATATGCAAAATCTATGACTATTAAGAAACAAACGTGTTCAATATGTGCTGAATACTATAATCCTCTGCCAAACACTTTATATGATTTGTTTTAACCTTATAATCCTTTTATTGCTAATAAAAAATAACAGAAACGGCAATGTGCTATTAGTACACAAAAGCAAATAGAAGTATATACATACACATATACAGATATATGTATATATGAATATGAATATGAATATACATATTAAAAAGTCCAAAAACCCCATATATATATATTTAAAATCCCAAGTGTTTGACTATCCCTTTCCTGCTTCCCAAAACAATGACAAATACCATCATGTATACACCTAGAGCTATATAGTTCTTAATTCCCTTAGAAAGCCATACAGTTATTCCAATAATGTCCCTTTGCTTAGCATATTTTTCTGACATCATTTTGTGACTGGCCTTTAGAATCACCTTATAAATTACACAGGCAAAGCTGTTCTATTATTTTGAATTGACTTCCTGTTTGCACAAATCCGTATTGTCCAGTTAATGAACTACTCTCTTTTCAGATCTTTGGTTCAAAACAAAGTTTAGGTTTTATAAGAATGAGAATCCACCTTCAAGTGGACACACTTTGTGGCAATTAAAGGTACTTATGATGAGAAGCATGTTTTGAAAGCGTGATGGTGTGTATTTATTTTGTTTTGTTTTTAATAGAAAGGAAGCAAAGCATAATGGTTAAGAATATGAACTGAGAAGTCAAGCCCAAATTCTAGATGTTGTTTTGTCACTTTGACAAGTAACTAATTCCACTGGGTCTACTGAGACCCAGTAGACCCTGAAGACCCAGTTCTTCATCTGCAAAATAGAGCCTCTACCAACACCTTACAGTTGCCATGAGGGTGCAATAGATTTAACACAGACATATGTCTCCCACAGTGCCATAGGAAGAACCCCATAAAAGACAGATTAGTCTTCCTCATATACTTGTGTGACGGCATAGAATACTAATAAAGACACCTCCGTAATATCTCCCCTTTAGTCTAAAAAAAAATTATATCTTGCCTGATAGGCTATTTATAATAGCTGATCAGGAGCAAAACAGAGAATAAATACAGAGAGACAGGGAGTTAAAGGTATGAGGTCTGAGGAGTTTAGAGGCATATGGATATTATTAGAGCATAGAAGATTAAGACCAATTGATGGGCAGGGAAGTGAATAAGAGGAAAAGTGGGAGGCTTTAAGACATTTCATTTGAGTCTAGGTGTGGCCTGCATAGAATTTAGGAGATAAATGTTAAAGTCCTCAATGACTTTGCAATTAGTTATTGTGGTATTTATAAACAAAACAAAATAACATGGGTTCATTCCATAATAAATACACTTTTTTTTTTGCCTTTCCATCAGTGATATTAGTGATGACCTAGCCACATTTCTTACTGAATTCTTGTTTGTACTATAGTTGGTATGTTTTTCTCAAGTTAGAGTTTCAAAATTTTCCCAAAGCATTTCTATTGGATATTTTTAAATTTACTTAAAAAATGTATAAACTTGACCACATAAAGCTTAACTGGTTATAGGTGCTACAACATCCCTGAATTATCAGGTTCACAGAAATTGCTAAAAATCAAGACTATGTACTGTATCAATAGTGTCTTCATTTGAGTTGACATTTCTAGTGTACTAATGGCATAAACTTTCATAGCAGTTGGCAACATTTGTATATAATTTAATCTGTCTTTAAAACTTAGCACAACAAAATTACTTTATTTGCAACTTGAATCTGTGATCTCATTCATGTTAATTTGTTTTGTATTCCAACCAAGGAAGCTATTCCAACCCATATGAGATGCTCCTCTCTGGAAATATGGCTGGGGACAGATGGGATATAAATAATATTCTTAGATTATTACATGGATGTTTCAGGAGAATCGCAGAGGAGGAGGTTTGACACAGAGTGATTTAGATCAGATTTTTTTATCATCAGTTTTGGATATTTATAGACAGTAGAGAGAGCAGAATCCTACAGAAAGGTGATTTTATATAATACTTGTATTTTAAAACATCACACTAGAATTCAAGCGAGGGAAAGATTCTCAGACATTTAAAATGCAGAATTACTAAAAGATTATATCTTGTTTGTGGGGCAAATATAGGAATATTTACTGTGATGTCAGAAAATATGTATATACATGTATTAAAATTTAATGTTGCAACAATTATAGAAAGACAGTGGTGATGGCAAGATAGCTTTTAAATCTTCATGGATTTTTCCACCAAAAAAAAAAAAAAATCCAGAGCAATTGGATAGCAAAACTAAAATCCCACAGGCAGCATCTCTATAAATCTAAAAAACCCAAATGATTTTACATGGTGTTAATGTCTGAGCAAGAAAAAGCAGAGGGAAGCAGTGGAGAGTCTGATAAACTTGAGGGCAGTAAAACACACAGCAAATGACCAATGTATACCCACTGGGAGAACATACTAAGTCAATTTGAGAACAACAAGTAGAACTGAAATTGTTATACCCACTCCAAAAGTAGGTGCTGCAGGAAATTATACTTAAAAAGAGTAGAACAGTATGAATCTTATGGACCCCAAAAACGATCATCCAAGGCTCCCTGTCTTTCTTTTTTTTCTTTTCTTTCCTTTTTTATTTTTTATTTTTTTTTAATTTTTAGACGGAGTCTGGCTCTGTCACCTAGGCTGGAGTGTAGTGGCGAGTATCAGCTCACTGCAAGCTCTACCTCCCGGGTTCACACAGTTCTCCCGCCTCAGCCTCCCGAGTAGCTGGGACTACAGGCACCCGCTACCACACCCAGCTAATTTTGTTGTTGTATTTTTAGTAGAAACGGGGTTTCACTGTGTTAGCCAGGATAGTCTCGGTTTCCTGATCCACCCGCCTCAGCCTCTCAAAGTGCTGGGGTTACAGGCGTGAGCCACTGCGCCTGGCCCCCAAGGCTCCCTTTCATGATGTGGTCCTAAAATGAGGAGACACTGATGGGAATGGAATGCAAACTGGTCAATACTGAGCCAAAAGAGATAAAGGAAAGAGGAGGTCCAGGTAAAACAGAGAACTGAGTCAATAAACATTAGAAAACAAGCTGGGGTGTGTATATATGTGCACGTGTGTGTATTCTTAACACTACACAAAAGTCAAGAAGGTGATGCTTTCTAAAGTTAGCTTTTATAAATTCCAACTCTACCTACCTTCTCCCAATAACTCAAAATAATTTTACACACAGAAAAGATAATCTCAAATACTATACAAACGTGTTATTCTAAATAGATGAAACTGTAATCCACGATTTGGATACACAATAAGAAATGTAACAAAATGACACAATACTTGAAAAAAATATGTCAGTTAGAAAACTCAGATATTAGGATAGTGTTCAGAAAAAAATAAAAATTAAAAATTAAAAAATTAAAAATTAAAAATTAAAAAAGAATATTTCAGAAATAAAGATTGAATTGCAAATAAGCACCATTTAAACATTGCTATTCTCACCTACTTTTTCCAAATAACAAAATATATAATATGTACTATTTCTGTTCAGAACTTATAAGTCTTTTTTCCTCAGTAACCTTAAAGCTCTTTTAGCTCTCAAGATCATTAGAGGCAAGCAAAACCAATCAAGTTTTACATAGCTGTTGTCCTCTATCAATTTTTGGAGGCTTGACAATGATAGCTTAGGAACTTCTGATGAATAGAGTAAGTGGTAGAACCAAACAAAAGCCTTCCATTAGAAACTGAAAAAACCAATGGTTTTACATAAGTGAAACCCAAAGGAGAACAAACGACAAATAAATAAAAATTAGAAGCAGAAACAAATAAACAGAACACTAACCATCAATTTTTCTCCTATTCAATTTACCTCGGAGGTTAGTGTTACCCAGAGCCTAAAAAATCCCACATGATGAATATTTTATTTCTGATACATGATTTAACATCTTTAAGTCCACAATACCACTATGTATTTTGCATAATTAAGAAATTCACTTAGGGATGTGACCAGTAAGTACTTTAGCGCTAGTGCTATCTATGCAAAATAGCAAATAGCGTGTGAAGTAATATAGGCATGTATGTGAAATTTAGTTCCACACTAAATCTGGCTTCATGCTCAACTATATCAAAAAAGAATTCCCAAACTGCCAATATATTTCATTACAATATTTCTTAATTTACCTTCATCAAGAGTAGGAGCTTCAACTATGAACAATGTTAAATAGCCAAATGTCTCCAATTTTTTTTATCACGTTTTAAAGAAAAGTTAATTATCTAAAGTTTTTCATATTCTGTGTGTTGCATGAAGATAGACACACAAAGAAACAGGAAAAACTATATATGACCATCTATGACATTCTTAGACTTTCTGGTTTGTCCTAAATTTTATTTTTTTCAAAAATAACCCCAAAACAAAACAACAACAAAAAACATCACTTTACTTTAGGTCGAAAATTTACTATACAAGGTCCCTTCTCATACAAATTTATTTTTTTTCTTTATAACCTTCATTACCAAAAACATGTCTTCATATCCATAGTTTTATTCACATCACTCTCCTCTACTTACTGGTTCCTTACTACCTTGTTTCATAAATAACATTTTGAAGCCCATAATTTAAATTAACTTTTAGATAACATCTGAATTACACAAAATTAACCTGTTTCTCAATAAGAACACATCTTCTTTGGCACATTTTATATACACAATTATATATTCACTATGATTTTTATCCTTAAAACCTTAAATTTTAGTGAAACCTAGGAAGCAAGAAATCCTGAACTATCAGATATTAGCATTTTATAGATGAGAAAGATTCCACAATTTTTAGAAACATATTTCCCCATATCATAACCATCTCTTAATTGGAGATGACACAGATATCTAATGAACATCAAAAATAATTTTAAGATTTTAAATTACATAAAAGTTTACCTAAAACATTTATCCCATTTACATGTACTCAAATCTTTCATTTTTAACAGTTTATTGAGATTACTTCTGAAAACTGAGATATTAGACCATGATTTAAAGTTGGTGATTTCCTTGTGAACTATTTTTTAAATAGCTAGTGAACATCAGAATTTCTCTTGAAGTTCTTGAGAAAGAACCTCAAACTTAAATACGTGGGTATTTTTGCCAATAACTCAGAAGATTCAATTTTTATTAAATGAATACATTCAATTAGTCTTATGTATCAAAAAAATTGGACAAAGATCATTTTCTTGGGCTGGGTTTGTAGCTTTATAACTTTCTGTGCCAAACCCTGATATCTCAAAATATGTAGCAAGGACAAATGGAAAATCCAGATAAAAATGTATACTGACAATTCTGAAGACATTTTTATTTTTATTTTACCAATAATTTAAAAGCCAGTTTGTTTGTTAAATATTTACTTAAGTCTTGTGAACTTGAAAATCGCTTGGACTTATTTATGAGTGCTCTTTTATCTATAAGCCAATTTGGTAGCCACAACATATAACTCAACAAATGTACATACATAAATACATCCAGACCTGTATACACACACAAAGATCCAATAGCTTTTACCTTGGAATTTTAGCCATGAGATAGGAATTCAACAGCTTTTACCTTGGTCTATAAACATGTACACATGGCTGAACTTTGTTAGCCCCAATAGGTAATCCAGTGAAGTCTGTGAACCAAAATTTTGGGTAAAGCAGTTTCTATGGCAGTTTGATTTTTAAAGGCCAAACTTTCCCAAGCTCCAAAGAACACTGGGGCCAAGCACCAAAGGAGAACATCACATCCTAACTAAGCCCAACCCTGTCTAGAACAGCAGCCCAAAAGCCTGGATACATGCACCTGCATTCCACTTTACCATTTAATAGCAAATTCCAGATTCTAAACAATATTGGGGTCAAATAGTATTACACAAGAATATCAAATTTACTGAATTCTAATTTCCCATGACTGTATCAAACACATACCAATATCAAAACATAATCTAACTGTTGCAGCAACAAACAAGTCCCAAGAGTGTCCAAACTAAAACAGTTGGGGTGCTTCCTCTTTCCATTGGTTGGGCTTGATCAACCTGCAAACAAAAATACCTTAGGAATTTCCCAAATTGAGAGGAGGTGATCCTGCTGTCTGATACCCACAAAAGACACTCACTTGCCTGGACACACACACAACTCCAAACAAGCCCCCAACAGTGTCCATACTGAAAGAGTCAGGGTAGTTCTTTCTCTGTGAGTTGGGCTTGCTCAGCCTGCAAATGGAAACTCCCTTTAAGATTTCCCAAATTAACAGGAGCTGATCCTGCTGTCAATTCCCACAAAGACACTCGCCTATCCAGACACAAATGTCAAATTTCAAAGTTCTTCCCTGGCAATCAGGAACATATTTGGGGTCGGTTACAGCAGAGCCAGAGAGAGATGGAATATCACTTCCAGCCAAAATGGGTGGTCAGCTACTCAGGAGGGCTTCTGAGACACGGCCCATGACAGCAAAGCCATGAGCAACATGTGCACAGTCAGGGAACCAAAATCTGTTCCTGAAATACTAGGGGTTTGGTTTAGGTCTTGCTGCTCACCACACAGGAAGCCAATGATTGAGATGACAAGTACTGCTGAAGAAGAAGGCTTTAATCTGGTGCTGCAGCCGAGGAGATGGGAGCTCAGTCTCAAATCCATCTCCCTAATGGACTAAAACTAGGGGTTTACCTAACAGGGAAGAAATGTAACAATGTGTAAGAAAATAGGAACTAGGGAGGGGCAATGATATGGTTTGGCTCTATGTCCCCACCCAACCCTCATCTTGAATTGTAACCCCCACATGTTGAGGACGGACCTGATAGGAAGTGAATGGATCATGGGGGAGGTTTCCTCCAGGCTGTTCTCATGATAGTGAGGGAGTTCACACAAGATCTGATGCTTTAAAAGTGGCAGTTTCCCCTGTGTTCTCTCTGTCTCCTGCCAATTTGTGAAGAAGATGCCTGTTTCCCTTTCACCTGCTGCCATGATTGTAAGTATCCTGAGGCCTCCCCAGCCATGTGAAACTGTGAATCAATTAAACCTCTTTCCTTTATAAATTACCCAGTCTCAAGTAGTATCTTTGTAGCAGTGTGAAAATAGACTAACACAGGCAAAGAAGCAATCATGATAAATGAGGGTTTGAGGATGTCATTGTCTGGATGTGGTGACCTGATGAGTTTCAGTCCATTGATACTTTTTTTGAGAGACCTGAAAATTATTTTTTGAGGAAGAAACTCAGATAAAACAAATATTTTATTTTATTTTATTTTAGATGGAGTCTCGCTCTGTTGCCTAGGCTGGAGTGCAGTGGTACAATCTAGGCTTACTGCAACCTCTGCCTCCTGGGTTCAAGCAATTCTTCTGCCTCAGCCTCCCAAGTAGCTAGAACTACAGGTGCGTGCAGCCACGCCCTGCTGATTTTTGTATTTTTAGTAGAGACAGGGTTTCACCATATTGACCAGGCTGGTCTCGAACTCCTGACCTCATGATCCGCCTGCCTTGGTCTCCCAAAGTGCTGGGATTACAGGAGTGAGCCACCACAAGTTTTAAGTCTTATGATCAGAATGGTCTATTTCTATGTTTTATATATATACACACACATATACATTATATTATATATATGTGTGTATATATATGTGTGTGTGTATATATATACATGGGACTATTGGTCAGTTTCACAAGCATTTATGTGAAATTTGACTCCATGCTAAATCTGGCTTTATGCTTAACTATGTTAAAAAGTAACTGCCAAACTGTCGACTGGTTTTTTTTTTTTTTACTATAATTCTTATTTTACCTTCATCAAGACTAATAGCTTTAACTATGAGCAATGATAATTAGCTAGATTTTTCCAGTTTTCTATCAGGTTTTAAAGAATATTTTATTATTTAAACTTTTTAAACTTTTATTTTCTCTTCATATGCATGAAGATAGACATACAGAGAAAGAAGAGAAAACTACATATGATGTACACAGGCCATCTACAACATGCTTGGATGTTCTGTTTTGCTCTAAAATTTCTTTTATTTTTTCTTAATTTTTAAAAAAATTATGAATCATTTTATTTAGGACAAAAATTTGCCATACAAGATTCCTTCTCATACAAAATTATTATCTTTTTTTTATAACTTTCCTTACCAAAAATTCATCTTCATACACATAACTTTCTTCACATTTCTCTATGCTATTTACTTGTTCCTTTCTATCTTGTTTCATAAATAACCTTTTAAAGTCCATAATTTGAATTAATCTTTAGATAACTTAGATAACTTCTGAATTAGACAACAGTATTCTTTTTCTCAACAAGAAGACATCTTTGGCATATTTTGTATACAGAATTATATATTAACTAGAAAAATTATTCACAGTAACCTTAAATTTTAGTGACAACTAAGGAGAAATCCTGAGCTGCCTATCAGATACCAGCATTTTATAGTTGAGAATCATTCTGCAATTTTTAGAAACATGTTTCCCCATATCACAACCTTTTCTTAATTGTAAATGATCCAGACAGCCAATGAGCATCAAAAAATGATTTTAAGAGTTTAAATTATGGAAACAGTTCACCTACAGCACTTACCCATTTACATACTATTTATTGTAGCAGTTTATCAAGATTATTTACATACCCCTTTCTTGTTAATCATTTTATAACCTGTGAATATAAGATGTTCAACTAAGTAAGAACCTTTAGGTTAATTACTTGAGTATTTTTACTAATAACTCAGAAGATTCAGCTGTTTTCATTAAATCAACAACATTAAATTATTCTTATTTATCAAAAAAAAATTTTGCACAAACAAAAAGTATTGTGTTTTGGCTAGGTTTATAGTTTTATAACCTTCTGTGCCAAACCCTGACACCTCAAAATATTGAACAGAGACAAATATAAAATCCAGACAAAAATTAATGATGACAATTCTGTAGACATTTCTATTTTTATCTTATCAATAGTTTTAAAGCCAGCTTGTTTATTAAAGATTTACTAAGCCATGTGAAATTGAAAAATACTTTGGACTTAATTATGAACACTCTTTTTTTAATAATCTAATTTGGTAGACACAACATATTAAAAATGTGCAGATACAGCACACAGTTCAGAAGTTGAGAGCGGACTATCAGCCCCTCTAAAATTTTCCAGAAATTAAGCCAGTCAGCTGAATCCACCTTATATCACAATCAAACCCTCAAGGTCATCAAATAGGATAAAAGAAACAAAAAAAATCCAAAGTTCAGCACCTTCAAAGATTGGAGGAATATAAGGCCACAAAGATGAGAAAGAACCAGTGTAAGAACCCTGACAACTCAAAAAGTTAGAGTGCCTTCTTTCCTCCAAATGACTGCACCATCTCTACATCAAGAGCTCTGAACTGGGCTGAGATGGCTGAAATGACAGAAATAGAATTCAGAATATGGATAGGAATAAAGATCATTGAGATGCAGGAATATGCTGAAACCCAAACCAAGGAAACTAAGACAAAATAGCCAATATAGAAAAGAATGTAACTAACTGGATAGAACTGAAAAACACACAAGGATTTTATAATGCAATCACAAGTATTAGTAGCAGAACACACCAGTCAGAAGAAGGAATCTCAGTGCTTGAATACTGGCTTTTTGAAATAAGACAGTCAGACAAGAATAGAGAATAAAAAGGGATGAACAGAACTTTTGAGAAATATGGCATTATGTAAATCTACAACTCATTGGTGTCCCTGAAAGAGATGGGGAGAGTGTAAGCAACTTGGAAAACATATTTCAGGATATCCATGAGAACCTCCCCACCCTGGTTAGGCCAATATTCAAATTCAGGAAATACAGAGAATCCCAATAAGATACTTAACAAGAAGATTATCCCAAAGACAATAATCATCAGATTCTCCAAGGTCAAAATGAAAGAAAAAATGTTAAAGGCAGCTAGAGAGAAAGGTTAGGTGACTTACAAAAGGAAACCTATCAGCCTAACAGCAGACCTCTCAGCAGAAATATTACAAGACAGAAGAGATTGGGGACCGATATGCAACATTCTTAAGGAACAGAAATTCCAAAAAATTTCATATCTGGTCAAATTAAGTTTCATAAGCAAAAGAGAAATAAGATCCTTTTCAGTCAAGTAAATGCTGAGGGTATTTGTTACCATCAGACCTGCCTTACAAGAGCTCCTAAAGGAAGCACTAAAGATGCAAAGGAAAGACCATTGCCAGTCACTATAAAAACACACTGAAGTGACATAGGCCAGTGACATTATAAAGCAATCACATAAACAAGTCTGCAGCATAGCTAGCTAACATCATGATGACAGGATCAAATCCACACATATCAATACTAATCTTGAATGTAAATGGGCTAAATTCCCCAACTGAAAGGCACAGAGTAGTATGCTGAATAAAAAACCAAGACCTATTGGCATGCTGTCTTCATGAGACCCATCTCACATGCAATAACACCATAGGCTCAAATTTTTTAATTGTCTACCAAGCAAATGGAAAACAGATAACAGCAGGGGTTGCAATCCTAATTTCAGCCAAATAGACATTAAACCAACAAAGATTTCAAAAAGACAAAGATGGGGATTACATTATAATAAAGAGTTTGATTTTAACGAGAGGACCTAACTATCCTAAACATATATGTACCCAACACAGGAGCACCCAAATTCGTAAAGCAAGTTCTTAGAGACCTACAAAGAGATATAGATCTCTACACAATCTTTAAGAGACTTTAATACCTATGGACAGTATTAGACAGATCATTAAGACATAAAATTAACAAAGATATTCAGGACCTGAACTCAACACTGCACCAAATGGATCTGATAGACATCTGCATAACTCTTCATCCCAAAACTAGAGAATATACATTCTTCTGATCACCACATGGCACATACTCTAGAATTGATCACATAATGACACATAAAACATTCTTCAAATGCAAAAGAACTGAAATCATAACAACCAGTGTCTCAGACCATAGCATAATCAAATTAGATATCAAGACTAAGATACTCACTGAAAACCATATAATTACATAGAAATTGAATAACCTGCTCCTGAATGACCTTGGGGTAAATAATGAAATTAAGACAGAAATCAAGAAGTTCTTTCAAACTAAAGAGTACAAAGATACAACATACCAAAATCTCTGAGACACAGCTAAGGCAGTGTTAGGAGGAAAATTTATAGCAATAAACGCTCACATCAAAAAGTTAGAAAGATCTAAAAATTACTAATCTAACATCCCCACTAAAAAACTAGAGAACCAAGAAAAAAACAAACCTGATGCTAGCAGAACAAAAGAAATAACAAAAATTGGAGCTGAACTGAAGGAGACTAAGACACGAAATGCTATTCAAAAAATCAATGAATCCAGAATTTGTTTCTTTGAAAAAATTAGTAAAATACATAGAACACTGACTAGGCTAATAAAGAAGACAGAATACCCAAATAAACACAATTAGACATTACCAAGTGGATATTATCACTGACCCTACAGAAATACAAATAACTATCAGAGGATATTATGAACACCTTTATAAACATAAACTAGATAATCTAGAAGAAAAGGATAAATTCCTGGACACATACACTCACCAAAGGCTGAGCCAGGAGGAAATTGAATTCCTGAGCAGACCAATAATGAGCTCTGAAATTGAGTTAGTAATAAATTGCTTACCATTCAAAAAAGTCTCAGAACCAGATCAATTCACAGCTGAATTCTAACAGATGTCCAACGAGCTGGTACCATTCCTGTGGAAACTGTTCCAAAAAAATTGAGGAAGAGGGACTCCTCTCTAACTCATTCTATGAGGCCAGCATTATCCTGATACCAAAACCTGGCAGAGACACAACAACAGAAAAAGAAATCTTCAGGCCAATATCCTCAATAAAATGCTGCATACTGAATCCAGCGGCACATCAAAAAGCTTACGCACCACGATCAAGTAGGCTTTGTCTCTAGGATGCAAGTTTGGTTCAACATACGCAAATCAGTAAATGTGATTCATCACATAAACAGAACTGAAGACAAAAACCATGATTATCTAAATAGATTCAGACAAGACTTTGATAAAATTCAACCTCCCTTCATGTTAAAAACTCTCAATAACCTAGATACTGAAGGAGCATACCTCAAAATAGTAAGAGCCATCTGTGACAAACTCACAGCCAACATCATACTGAATGGGCAAAAGCTAAAAGCCCTGTCACTGAAAACTAGAGAAAAACAAGGATGCTCTCTCTTACCACTCCAATTCAACATGGTATTGGAAACTTTTGCTGGAGCAATCAGGTAAGAGAAAGAACTAAGAGACATCCAAAAAGCAAGAGAAGAAGTCAAACTATCCCTGCTTGCAGACGACATGATCCTATATCTAGAAAAGCCCATAGTCTTGGCCCAAAAGCTCCTTCATCTGATAAACTTCAGCAAAGTTTCAAGATACAAAATCAATGTACAAAAATCACTAGCATTCCTATAAATGAACAGCTGTCAAGCCCAGAGCCATATCAGGAACACAACTCCATTCACAATCACCACAAAAAGAATAAAACACCTAGGAATACAGCTAACCAGGGAGGTGACAGATCTCTACAAGGAGAACTATAAAACATTGCTCAAACAAATCACAGATGATACAAACAAATGGAAAAACATTACTTGCTCATGAGTAGGGAGAATCAATATAGTTAAAATGGTCATACTGCCCAAAGCAATTTATAGATTCAATGCTATTCCTATTATTACTACTACTGAGATTCTTCACAGAACTAGATAAAACTATTTTAAAATTCATATGGAAACAAAAAAAGGCCTGAATAGCCAAGGCAATTCTAAGCAAAAAGAACAAATCTGGAAGCATCATGCTACTCGACTTCAAACTAATATGGCAGGGCTACAGTAACCAAAACAGCATGGTACTGGTACAAAAACTGACACATAGACCAATGGGACATAATAGAGAGCCCAGAAATAAGACTGGATACTACAACTATCTGATCTTCAACAAAGCTGACAAAAACAAGCAATGGGGAAAGGACTCCCTGTTCAATAAATGGTGCTGGGATAACTGTCTAGCCATATGCAGAAGATTTAAGCTGGACCTTTTCCTTATACCATATACACAAATCAACTCAAGATGGATTAAAGAAAATGTAAAACCCAAAACTATAAAACCCCTAGAAGACAACGTAGGTAATACCATTCAGGACATGGGAATGGACAAAGATTTCATGACAAAAATGCAGCAATTGTAACAAATGCAAAAATAGACAAATGGGATTTAATTAAACTAAAGAGCTTCTGCACAGCAAAAGAAACTATCAACAGAGTAAACAACCTACAGAATGGGAGAAAATTTTTGCATGCTATGCATCTGATAAAGGTCAAATATTCAGCATCTATAAGGAACTTAAACCAATTTACAACAGAAAAACAAACAACTCCATGAAAAAGTGGGCAAAGGATATGAACAGACACTTCTCAAAAAAAGACATATGGCCAGGCACGGTGGTTCATGCCTGTAATCCTAGCACTTTGGGAGGCCAAAGCGGGTGGATCACCTGGGGTCAGGAGTTTGAGACCATCCTGGTCAACATGGTGAACCCCATCTCCACTAAAAATATAAAAATTAGCTGGGCAAGGTGGCACACACTTGTAATCCCAGCTATTTGGGAGGCTGATGCAGGAAGGAGAATCGCTTGAACCTGGGAGGTGGAGGTTGCAGTGATCTGAGATCATGCCACTGCACTCCAGCCTGGGGCACAGAGCCAGACTCCATCTCAAAAAAAAAAAAAAAAAAAAAAAAAAAAAAAAAGACATATATGTGGCCAAAAAGCATATGAAAAAGGCTCAACATCACTGATCATAAAAGAAATGCAAATTAAAACCACAATGAGATATGATCTCACACTAGTCAGAATGACTATTATTAAAAAGTCAAAATATAACAGACACTGGCAAGGTTGCTAAGAAAACGAAATGCTTACATTTCGTTGGTGGGCATATAATTCATTCAACCATTGTGAAAAACAATGTAGCAATTCCTTAAAGACCTAAAGCTAGAACTGCAATTCCACCCAGCAATCCCACTACTGGGTATATACCCAAAAGAATATAAATCATTTTATCATAAAGCCACATGTCACATGCACACATATGTTTACTGCAGCACTATTCGTAATAGCAGAGACATGGAATCAACCTATATGCCCATCAGTGGTAGACTGGATGAAGAAAATGTGGTACAGATATACCATGGAATACTATGCAGCCATAAAAAGGGAAGGATGGGCCTGGTGGCCATTATCCTTAGCTAACTAATGCAGTAAGAGCAAACAAAATACTACATGTTCTCTTATAAGTGGGAGCTAAATGATGAGAACACATGGACATATAGAGGGGAACAACAGACACTTGGGCCTATCAGAGGGTGGAGAGTGGATGGTGGGAGGACAGAGAGGATCAGGAAAAATAACTATTTGGTACTTGGCTTAACGCCTGGGTGATAAAATAATCTATGCAACAAACCCCCATGACATAAGTTTTTCTGTGTAACAAAACTGCACATATACACCTGAGCTTAAAATGAAGTTAAATTAAAAGACAATAAAAGAAACACAAAAAACAACAAAATAAATGTACATACACATAAACACACCTAAACATATATACACACACAAATCAAATAGCTCTTACCTTCTAACTCTAGCCATGAGATCTCAATACAAAGTCACTGGTGTATGAACATGTTCATATGGTTACAGTTTGTTTGCCCCAATAGATAATTCAGTGAAGGCTATGAAGCAAAATTTTGAGTAAAGCAGTTTCCGTGGCAGTTTGATTTTTAAAGGCCAAACCTCCCCAGACTTCAAAGAACACTGGGGCCAAATAGCACCACAGGAGACCCAACCCTGCTTAGAAGAGCAGCATAAAAGTCTGGATTCATGGAACTCGATCCTACTTTTTCAGCATTTCAACAGCATTACAATTTAAAGACTTTCTGACATCAGACAAGATCAGTGCATTCACGGTCATATGACCACAGCCATCGACCCACAATTACATTCAGCCTAACCCTGAAGAATGCACCCAAGAGGACTGCACTCTGGCATCAAATCTCAACGTCCCATGACACACACACAATCCGCAAAACACAATCCAACTCTTGTGGCCACAAACAAGCCCCAAGAGTGTCCAAACTGAAACAGTGCTTCCCTCTCTCAGTCTGCTGGGGTTGTTCAACCTTCAAATGAAAATTCCTTAAAAAATTTCCCAATTGAGACAAGCAGATTCTGCTGTCTGCTTCCACAAAGGACACTCATGTATCCTGATGCAGGTGTCAGATTTCATAGGCTGTTCTTCCTAGGCAATCAGGAATGCAGCTGGGGCCTGAGAGAGAGAGAGACAGATCCACCTTCCACTAAAAAAGGGTTGGGCAGCTGCTTAGGAGGGCTTCTGAAACTCTCCTGGCCTGCAGCAGCAGAGCCCCAGGCAACATGTTTCTGGTTAGGAAACCAAAATCTGATACCGAAACACCAGGGGTTCAGTCTAGGTCCTGCTGCTCACTGCACAAGTCAGTCACTGAGAGACAATGAGTGTTGCTAGGGAAGAAGGCTTCAATCAGGTGCTGCAGCTGAGGAGATGGGACATCAGTCGCACATTCATCTCCTCAATCTACTAAAATTAAGGGTTTATATAGTAAGGACGAAATGTAACTATGTATGGGAAAACAGGAATTAGGGAGCAGTAAGGAAGATAAGTTGATCAACAAGAAGCAGGTGATCAGTTAGGCAATCATGATGGGTGAGGGGACTGACATCTCGTTGTCCAGATGCAGTGAGCTGGTAACTTTCAGCTCCTTAATACTATCTGGGAGCCCTGACTTTTGGTTTTCTGAGAAAGGAACTCAGGTAGATTAGACTAGGGTAGAAGTGAAGATGGGGAGAAATAAATTAGAATTCTTTTTGTTGTTAAGTCTAATATGTTTTAACATTTGAATAGATGAATAGAGGTTGTGTGGATGGCTGACCAAATCCATTGAGCTATTTGCTGAGATTAAAATACTGTATGCTAGGGGAGCAGGTTGGGTTGGAAATGAAATCAAGAATTTTGTTTGGAGATATTATATTTTAAATGCTTACTAAACATCCAATTATAGATGTTAGCTAGCATCTGGGTTGATGATTTTGGCATTTAGCAATTTGGCAATTGAACCACAAATTGTATAATTATTAGGATAAAGTCAGTGTTTAATTCATGGCACAAGACGAATTCCCCGAGAAGATAATAATAGAAGAAAAAAGATAACTAAATAGTGAATGTTGGGAAAGTCCTAAATAGGGAAGTTGGAAAAATAAAGGAAGAGTCAGCAAAGGAACCTGAGCTAGATAACAAACAGAAAAAGATGGTGCATAGAAATCAAGAAAATACAGTATTCAAAATATGCCATATTGTAAAAGGTCTCAATTTCTTTTGATAACACAAATAGCTTTAAGACAGAGAAGTGAGCCAAGACGGGGCTGGGATTTGATTGCTCTCATATCAACAATGCAGTGAAGTACCTGTCTCATTGCGTGTACCGCCTTCAAAATAATCTGCTACAACATTATATGAAGTTAACTGAAAAGCAAATTATAGTAATTCATTTCAAGAATGCCTATTTATTTCAAACTTGAATGGTTGAATATTGACAATTTTATGTGATTCAATTTAATAATGAGTAGTCATTAAAATAGATGATGTAGTCAATATTTTTAGACATGAAATGTACCTATGTAAGAAAATAAAACCTGCTGTCTTTTTAATATCCTACGACAGAATAAATTCTAAGATATTTAAATGTAAAAAATTAAGCCATACAAGTACCAATAATAAAATAAGCGAATTCCTCCATAACCTGGTATGAGAAAATTTTTCTTTGCTGTGATTCAGGGTCAGAAATTACTAGAGAAAAATTGATACATTCATTTACATAAATTTGTGAAGTATTTTATGATAAAATTATTATATGCAAAAAGAAAAATAAATAACAAATTCGGACATATATGAAACACATATAAGAAGCAAAATATTAATGTTCCTAATATATAAGGGGCAGTAAAATTAATGGCTTTAAGGTAAACTCAGTGACTTTGCATAAGTAACTCACAGTTAATAATGGAGATGGTGATATTTTATCTCATACAGTGTCTCATACAGTAAATGAAGAAAAATATTTAACATCCTTTTCTGTGTGTCCGATTTATAGTATATGTTCAAGAATGGTAGTTCAGTGTAGTTCAAGAGTGATCATATGGCATGATATTAATAGTGGAGTCCAACTGTAATCCTCATTATGAGCATAATCATACCATGTTAATGTACTTTCATTCAATCAAAATCATGTAATCATATGACTGTAGTGTCTGTGGTTTACTATCATCTCCTCCTTCATAGTAAGCAAAAGATCTAGCAATGACAACTTAGAAAAGTAACCATTATTATTAAGTTAAATATTTTTGTCCTAGCAGATACTTACATAAAACTGAATAATAAAAAGGGTTCAGCAACAGGAGTTAAGACATTGACTGACCACTGATAATAGAGAATAACTACTTGAACCAGTGTTACAGTATGGCAAAAAGATTATTTCTATTGCAGGAACCATGTGATTATGGGCAACTATCCCATCCTGAAAAACTCTTAGTGTGATGACAACCATGAAATTAATTGATAACATACCTGGGTTAATTTTTCAAGGATTATTTTCAAAGGCTCTTGTAATATGACAAAAATCCATAGAATCTGGAATTGGCCAACTGGAGATTTTCAATCCTGATCCCTTTGCCTAAATTGATCCAGCTCCTACCATCCCATACAGAAACTCACCCTTCTATTGAATCTGTGTATAGGATGTTCCACTTTAATAACTCCAATAACAGTGCCAGAGTGACTAAAAAAGATACTTCAGTGATCGTTGTTCACTTGCACATCGTCCCTTCAATATATTAGGAGCCTGTCTTTAATAATGGAGAATTAATATGAGTGTTATTTGTAATAAAAATAAATAGAAAATCTTTATTTGGATTATAACTTTTAGAATACTATAATATAAATTTCCAATTATGATGAAGGAAGCATATATGAAAACTATTCTTGTATCTCTGTCCATCAGTATTGAAGTCAATTTAGGAAACAGTTTCTGGACACTGGCTTTCTTTAATTGATGGTGTCTGTCTCTTGCTGCTTCCTAGATTACAGTTTTCATGAAGAGCTGATAATTTTTTTTTCTATTACATTTTGTAGAATTACTCGGTGGGCTGAAAAGCAGTCCTATTTCAAGAGAAAATGAGATTAAGAAACCTCATTATTATAGCATTAGCTTATAACCAGGATTATTACTAATAATTATTTACATTATACGGTACATTGTGAGCTGGCTTAATATCCTTTCAGTGATTGATTTCCCTTCCTTTTTCTCCAATAGCTAACATTTTCTTCTCTTTATGTCAGTTTAACCACTTTTGTAGTGATCTTAATGGCACTTTCCAATGTCCTGAAATATTAACATTGTTTGGTTTGCTGAGAAAGGATTAGAATTTAGATACCTTGAGTTTGCTTTCAGCATGCTAATGAGACAGTTTTATTGCTATGAGATAGTTATGAGGACGTTCACATACATTATATGTGAACTTACATTATAACTTACAAGCATGTTTATTTGGGTAAATTTAATTTCTCTGTTCAGAGCTAATCTACTTTAAATTAAGGGCTTTTTATAGTTTAAAACATTTAAAGGGGAAACTTACCACTAATCAATATTAGAAAGTATTCAAAAGCATTGTTTTCTTGCTTTGGAACATCACCAACCACGCAGAGAGAGTTATCATCTTGAAGTAAAGTAGGAACTAATCCTACACTACCTCTAGAAACACATTCCCGGCCTTCCTAAGAAGCTAGCTCTCCCAGCAGTCATCAGATTTCACCTCCCACGGGCTCTGCCTAATACGTCAAATTAGCCCACATTATCCAATTTACAAATTCTTATCTCATTAGTGATTATATTTGCAATGTATTTGTGATTGCTCTTTCCCCTAATAAAAAGATACATTTCTAGTATATAATCAGTGTCCACATTTGGACCTGATGCAGGTACCTGCATTAGTTTTACATATTTTAACTGTATTTATAATTTATTTATTTACATTTGTTATTGAATATTTCTCCTAGGTACAACATGCTACCTTATATTTGTAGGGACCTGTATGACTGATGTCATAATGAACAGCCACAGGTGCATCATAAATTTACATGAATACAAACAAAGTAATCTCCATTCCTGCTTATTTTCCAGAACATCTCCCTGTTCTTGTGTTCACAATCCATTTAAACTCACTGTTCTTAGGTACTGTTTCAGAGGTATTGTCTAAGGGCCCATGATCCATGATTATTAGAATCTATGACTTAAAGTTTCATCTCTTTCATGATTCTATCAACTTCCCTGAGATGCTTCTTGTGTACGGGCCTATATATAAATCGAACTTTTTAAAGTCTTCACGTAGACCTCCAGAAGTTTTAAATGTTCTCTTGAAGAACAGTTTGTCTCTTCTCCAAAAATTTGTCTTATCATGGATTTAGGAGGAAAGTATAGCAGAAAAAGATGACTTCCTACATAATATTTATTGTCTACATCTTCTGCAGTTATCACACACAATATCATTTATTATCACACATGATATTATTTAGGGTGGCAATGTGTTCAGCTAAAATGATCTATTTCTCATCCTACCTCGCGGATAGGTTTGTTCATATGATTAAGTTTTAAAAAATTGTTTAATTGACTTTTCGCAATTACTTTTGCACCAATCTATGTATGGAATTTGTTGGGAGGGATTTCTGTGAACACTCTTTAATAGGACACAAAGAGCTAGACTCCCATTTACATTTCCCATTTTCCTTTTGCTGCTTTCTGAGAATTGTCATGATTGTCAGAACTCTAGAAAGTTGCACATTAGGCAATCTTGAATATAGAAGTGGTAAAGACTGAGAAAGACAAAAGAAGCCTGGTTTTCTGATAACTATGAAGCTATCATTTTAGGCATGTGTTATTTGTCTCTATCTTTTAAATCGTTACATGAAGAACATGTGGGTTCTAGCATTAATCTAGCAGGTTCTCTGTTACTAGTAGTCAAACAAAATTACTAACTGAAGAAATACATCAAAATTAATTTTAACTGAGATTGAATTGATCACATTAGAAAATGATATGGGTCTTAGTTTAGATTGGGTAATGCTAAAAGCAGCTCCCGAAACAGATATTTGGGTCCCAGAAATTAATGTGGAAAGTGATTATGTTCAGATTTTTTAAGTTTAAGAATTAATCTGGGGCTGGGCACAGTGGCTCATGCTTATAATCCTATCAATTTAGGAGGCTGAGGCAGGTGGATCACTTGAGCTCAGGAGTTCAAGACCAGCCTGGGCCACAGGGCAAAAACCCTGTCTCTGCAAAAAATACCACAAATTAGCTGGGCATGACAGTGCGCACCTGCAGTACCAGCTACTGGGGAGGCCGAGGTGGGATGTTCACCTGAGTCTGGGAGGTTGAGGATGCAGTGAGCTGTGATCTTGCTACTACACTACATCCCAGGCAGCAGTGTGAAACCCTGTCTTTAAAAAAAAATAATAATAATAAAAGAATCAATCTAAGAAATTGTGTAAGTGATAAGGAAGGAAATAGTGTCAAAAGAAGAGCTTTAAATGGCAGCATATTACTGCAAGTAATTGGAGTTCAACCCTGCTGGGTTTCTCTAAAACACAACATAGAATCTACTATAGAGATTCCCCATCTAAGCCTATAAACCTGGGATATTTATTCAACAACTTTTGTTTATCATTGTTTAAGGGCTTCTCCTTTGAGCATTCGCTAGCCAGAACTTACAGCCTTTCCCAGTCATGGAGTAAGAAAACTTTTGTGGCTCGAGAATGCTCTAGAAGAAAATTTAAGGACTGATATTAGAAAGGCAATGGTATTTAAGTGAGTATTCATGACAAATGGTTTTGAACATAGAATTAACAGTATCTGCTAAAGTCCACTTTTTCACACTCGAAGTCATTGCTTTATCCATTAAAGTTGTTGTCCTGTCACTGATAGCCAGTCACAATTTGTAAAAGAAAAATAAAACTAAGGTAGTAGAAATAATAATAGTAATAAGAATAGCATTAATAATAATGATAAGAAGAAGACAGAGGAGTTATTAGGATACATTACATTCTCTGCTATAGTCCTTTATCTGGAGGCCATAATTGACATTGATTATCTTTTTTCCTACCCATTTTAGATTCTCTCAACCAAATAAAGTACTTCTTTTAGCCTAGGTTACTCAGTCAATTGAGTAACCTCAACAGTCATCCCTAAAGTTGTGATCTCCTGGTCCCTGTATTTCTGTTAGACCATAATTACTGGAGTTGTACTTTCATAGTCACTAAACATGGAAGTACCTGAAAGGTCTGGCAATTCTCCTAAGTCCTAAATATACTCTTTCCTGACATCAATAAGCAAAATAACACCCTAAAATTAAAAGCATATAAATATCAGAAATGCAAAATCAGCTTATATATTTGTTTCAGAAGAGAAATCTTGGAAAGTTATTTCCTATTTTATAGTTTTCTTCTAGTAAAAAGTAACCTATTTCATCATAATTTATTACGTTTCTATGTAGCAATATTTTGTTTAGGCTTTTACATCAAAATTTATGAGAAAAAATGGGCTATAATTTAAGAAATGTACTACTCTTTCTAATTGTTGATATCAAAGAAGACCCAACCTCCCCTCCCTTCTCCTCCCTTCCCTTCCTCTCCCCTCCCCTTCCCTCCCCTCCCTTCCCTTCTCTCCCCTCCCCTCCCCTCCCCTTTCTCTCTCTTTTTCTCTCCCTTCCTTCCTTTCTCCCTCCCTCCCTCCCTCCCTCCCTCCCTCTCTCTCTCTCTCTCTCTCTCTCTCTCTCTCTCTTTCTTTCTTTTTTCTTGTTCTTTCTCTTGGTTCTTTTTGTTTTTTTTGTTTGTTTGTTTTCTGGAGATAGAGTATTGCTCTGTTGCCCAGGGCAGAGTGCAGTGGAGCAATCTCAACTCACTGCAACCTCCACCCACTGGGTTCAGGCGATTCTCGTGTCTCAGCCTCCTGAGTAGCTGGGATTATAGGCATGCACCAACCCACATGGCTACTTTTTGTACTTTAGTAGAGACAGGGTTTCTCCAGATTGGTCAGGCTGGTTTTGAACTCCTAACCTCAAGTGATCCACTCACCTCAGCCTCACGAAGTGCTGGGATTAAAGGCATGAGCCATTGCATCCGGCCAGTTTTACTTACATTTCTACCTTGTGTTTGGACTTTTTTTTTTACTTAAATGCATTTTTTTCCAAAAGTCTGAGTCAGGTGAGTTCTTCCCATTACATTTAGACCTTATGAAATGTGCAGCACAGTTACTTAGGGGATGTGTACTTCATTTGCTTATCTCTGAGCCAATTGGTAAACATAGAAAGGATCAAAGGTCAGAAAATACCATCCTCGTATACTTCTACCAATATAGGGGTTTCCTGAGAGTTACTGCCATGGAATTACTGTATTGTCATCTATTTTGTTTCCAAATAACCAACATACTGCTTTTCCCTTTTTCTGATTCATACCTCTGTATGCTAAAGCTCTAATTATGAGGAATAGAGCAACTCTGATCAAAGACATCAAACTAATATGTTAACTTGTTAAAAATTCATACCATTAAGATGAAGTAATCTTTATGGTGGAAAGAAGACTGGTGTTATAATAAAACTCATTTTTAAAATTTACATTCACGTTTGGACTAAAGCTGTATTGAGGAGAACCACAAAACCTGAGTACTTTATACGTAGGTAGCTACAGCCATCGTTAGATCTTAACATCCTATTCACACAAATAATATAAAAGGCATGAGTGCTTTAAAGAAAGTCAAATCAAACAGCCTCATTGTAGATAACAATAAAACATTTCCCTCTTTACAAATTTTTCTGATCTTACTGTAATACTACACTTTGCCTTGTATGATAGTTATTTGCAAACGTGCTGTAAATAATTTTTGGAAGCCTACCCAGCCTTGGTACTGGTCTTTCTTTCCTATATCCTAATATCATCCAGATGTCCTTTAGGGATCCAGTCCTCCCTCTTTGTGTAGCATTCACTAGATTATTCCCATTTACAAATTCTGGCAGGAAACCAGATTAGTTTAAAGGAAGTGGCGTAATTGCACCTCATTTGCCATAGAGTTTGACTTAATCATGGGCATGGGATCTAAAGTCAGTTTGAGGATAAATACTACATATGTTTATCTGGATGTGGACGGTGAAGAACATAGCCCTGGGAGCTGTCAGCAGCAATCATGTGACTAGGAAAAAGAAACCATAGGATGAGGCTTGACTCTGTAGGAAGCAGATTGGAGAAATTGGGGGAAAAGTAAAAACATGACCCACCTCCTTACTGACATCACTGAGTCACTGGATCAAATCACCCTGAAGCCTACTCTACCTTTGGACTTTATACTGGAAAATAGTCAATATATGTAAACCAGGGTGAGTCTGAGTGTTCAGTTATCAACACTATTACGTGTACTAATATATACAGAATATAAATTAAAATTTTCTGAGAACAGTCTATGAGTTCTTTTTGTAACTATCCTACATTGGCTTTCATGAGACCTCTCAAATATTGGTACTTGGTACTTTGAAGTGCTTTGTGGACTTCTGACCAACAATATTAACAGAGTTATCTACACTCCAACCTGAAACAACTTTCTGCCCAACTGAATGGACAGAAAGCATGCAACAATGGTCTTTAAGACATTGGACATCAGGCAACAAAAGATGAACCTTGAGACTTGGTGACGCTGTTTGGATATTTGTCCCCTACAAATCTCATGTTGAAATATGATTCCCAGCATTGGAGGTGGGGCCTGGCGGGAGGTGATTGGATCATGGGGGCAGATTTCTCATGAATGGCTTAGCACCATCCCCTTGGTGATAAGTGAGATCTCACTGTTAGTTCATGTGGGATCTGGTTGTTTAAAAGAGTCTGGGACCTGCCCCTTCTCTTGTTATGTGAGGTGCCTGCTCTGCTTTCACCTTCCACAATGAATATAAGCTTTTTGAGGCCTCCACCAGAGGCAAATGCCAGCACCATGCTTCCAGTACAGCCTCCAGAACTATGAGCCAATTAAACCTCATTTCTTTATAAATTACCCAGCCTCAGCCTCAGGTATTTCTTTAGTGAAAAAACAAACAAACAAACAAAAACTAATCCAGATGGGAAACAAATGAGGTGAGCCCTATGAATGTTCCATCTCACTGCCCAGAGAGAGAGTACAGGGCATTGGCAACTAGGTTGTGCCCTGTGGTCCCCCTGAGTTGGAACAGAACTGGAAGATTGGGGGGGCCAAGGCACCTCAGATTCATAGAGCAGAGGACCATAAAAGAGACAGTTGCATAGAGAGAGGACTTCAGAGATCAGCAGAGGGGCCTCCTATTTACAGCTGGCTGAGATCTTGCCCATCAGTGTGGTATAATGAAAGGTAATCAGGCTTTGTCATTAGACAGATGTCAGCTAAAAGCCTGGCTCTGTCATTTTTCCTTTGTGATCCTAGTCTGGTTTCCTAGGTGACAGGGCACTCATTTTAAAACTCACACATAGGAATTGATCTAGATAGTTATGTTCTTTGAAAATTGAATTGTCACAGCAAAGAGTAGAAAATATACTATGTGCTTTTCAATATGTGAATGACTTCAAAGGTAGAGTTTTAATTAAATGGAATACAAGTCCTAATACAAATAACTAATGTAAGAATCTGATCATGATATATTTTTAAGTAAAAAAGGCAAATAGCAAACATTAGAGCTCTTATGTACTCTTCACTTTGGAAAAAAATCTTGCCAATACCTAGTAAGTTTAGAGATGTATCTACTTTATGGCTGTGTAATTCTACTCTTAATTACATAACCCAGATACACTCTTGCATTTGAGCACCAGATATGTGAATTGTCATAGACTCATTGTTTGTAAGAATAAAAATAAAAAAAATCTGAATAACCATCAATGGCTGACTAACAAGTAAAGTAGAGTATGTACAACATTTATATGCTTGAGGCATATATTGAATCCATGTCCATTTTATTATTTAACTCTGACTTGAATGTAGTAAGTATTTATTATATCTAAATGGAAGTAAAATTCTGACTTTACACAGAGAACCCAAAGTAAAGAGAACATATAGAGGGCAGTCCTATCCAAGTTTTGACTAGGTAATAATCATCATTATTATTTGAGAAATATTGCCAACGTGGTTTTTGGTTCTCTAACATTGTGTGTGTGTGTGTGTGTGTGTGTGTTCCCAGGCTCAAAAAGCAGAATGGGAACCTAAAGAAAAACAAAGTGCATGAATATATGGGCTCAAATACAGGATTTACCACAAATTATGTATTTCATAATGAGCAATTATTTTCCCTACTGAGGCCCTTTGGAGTAGAACCAGGTTACCTCAAAAGTTATGTCCAACTTAAAAATTCTATGATTTGTCATTCTATTAATACATATATTCTTTATTTCTAAACTTGAAGGCCATGTAATAAAGGAGTTTTAAAATTTTTAAATGTATGCTTTTCTGAAACAAGAATTTGTTGCAATCAAATAAGTCTTTTTAAATGCTAGGGGACTACTATATTTATTTGCACATATATTGTGTGCAATAAAAAGCAGTGTGTTGACGTTCTATAAGAATAGAGTGAATTTTTTTGAGTTTCTGCCCAGTACTGTGGTTAATCTCACTCACACTTTAAAGAAATGTGATATTATGATTTTATTAATAATTTTATGAGCTCTGCAACTACAAGTATTATTTTTCTAACTCAGGATATATGCCTTAAGATTCCTGGTTAAACTGATACTCTGATACAAGGTCATTTTTTAGTAGGAGTTAAAACTGCAACTTGATAATACAGGCCAAACAAAATTTAAGCAGAAATTGACATGTTATGGCTTGTGTTATTCATTTATTCATTCAATTCCTAATTCAACAAATGTTTATCAATCACATACAGCAATGGAGAGATTTAATGTTGAGGAAAATGAACTCTTACAGCTAATTGTGCATTGGCCTGATTTAATTTTCCATTAAGAAGAGCATCCTAGATTTGGGGAGAACCTTTGAGGATGAGAAGAAGCTCTTTCAGAAGTCCTGGCAAGTGATTATGATAATCACTTGATGTGATATGATAATATGATAAATGATTATGATTAGTATTGCATGAATTATTGTAATGCTTGTTTATATATTTTATCTACTCATAACTCTGCTTCCATTAAAACAATTATTATTGTTTTTATGCCTTCCTCAGTTAAAAGTACATATTGGGAAGAAATAATGGTTGTAAAAAAGTTAAGAATCATAAGCCTAGTGGTGAATAGTTAAGCAATATATGTAGTTTAAAGTACTATCATTTTAATAAGCCAAACCCAGCTTTCCTTAGAGAAGCTAATAAACATTCATTTTAGTGTGACAACAGGGGTAGTTGCCTTTTAATACTAAAACAGTGTCAGGAGAGATAATGAATACTTTTTTTAGACTTTCTTGTCAAAGACTAAAGATAAAATATGATGCTATTTTGTGACACGATATAAGTAATGCCAGTTCAAATTAAATTATCCACCATTGTTCCTAAATTCTGGTGAAAAATGCCTCAATTCCAAATGCATAGCTTTGCTGTGAAATACAGGCAAAGAAATCTGGTACATTCCCAGGAACATTCTTTAAACAACTTATCAAATGCATAAAACAAAAGATAATAAATATTTGTGACTTTTTTTTCCTCTTAAGATTTGTTAAGATTGTGCTCTTTACTAGGTGTATTTCACAGCGAAAGCAGCAAATAGAAAACATATTGCTGATTTAGTAAAAAGTTTCTGAGTATATGATCTAAAATTGAAACCATACCATGCAATATCTGGAGTCAAGCCATAAGCTCTAAGGCGGTTCCTTGGGCATGTTCAGATTTGAAATAATGGAATGCATGAATGGAGGCTCAGCAGTACAGAAGTTTCACTGACCTGTTACCTGCATAGAAGAATGGACAGAAACTGGATTACTAACAAAGAAGTGGATTTTTAATTTGCTTTCTTCTCTTGTTCTCTTAAAATGAGTGAATAAGTTGGGCGCAGTGGCTCATGCCTGTAATCCCAGCACTTTGGGAGGCCGAGGCAGGTGGATCAGGAGGTCAGGAGATCGAGACCATCCTGGCCAACGTGGTGAAACCCTGTTTCTACTAAAAGTGCAAAAATTAGCTGGGTGGGGTGGCACGTGCCTGTAATCCCAGCTATTTGAGAGGCTGGGGCGGGAGACTGGCTTGAACCAGGGAGTCTGGAGATTGCAGTGAGCCAAGATCACGCCACTGCACTCCAGTCTGGTGACAGAGCAAGACTCTGTCTAAAAAAAAAAAAAAAAAGAATAAAATGAGTGAACAATCCTCCAGAGCATTTGATAAATCCAATTTCTTTTACTTCCATAAAGACTCTTATATAGCTTATATAAAATACCAGCTCTGAAACAAATGGTTAGTCTAGGTTTGTTGCACCATGTAGGCACCAGCTGAGAGGCCTCTAGAGAAACCTGTTCTGAAAAATCACAAAACTAGTGGCTCCAGAGGCGGCTATTATCAGTCTGTAACATCAGTGTTAGACAAAGGAATGTCTGGACAGAAACCAAGAAAAAAACCTTGAGGCATTTTTAGATAAGAAATTTTAAGCTAGAATCCATGAGAATATATTTGTGGCAAAATATATCCATGCATTTCATATTAATAACAACAACAATAAAAATCAGGGCCTGATATTTTCCTTCTATATCATTTTAACTTTTCTGTAATGCATTATATGCAAGAAAAGTAGAATCAATAAAATTACTTTTTTTAAGGCAAGACATGAACTTGAGTAAATTTGCCTTGAGTTTGGAATTAAATGGTTAGAATTTTTCTTAATCAAATCAAGAAGCTAAGACTTCAAAGTGAGACTGATGCTTGAGGATACAAAAAAAAAAAATCAATTCCCATGTTCTCATATGCAAAGTGCTTGAAATTCATCAATCTCATCCTTACAACAAGAAAAAGCTGGACTAACTGAAAATCAATGGCTTTTTTGGATCTAACAGAAAACTGAGGTTGAAAAGCAAACTATCACATCAAAGTCTGTAAATGAAGAAGCACTCAGAGGGATACCACAACTGGGGTATGCTTATCAGATGCAGAAGCTGCTGGAGGCATAAACTGGTAGGAACACCTACATGATAATGATCTCATTTAATTCTCAGAACTATCTTATTTGGTGGATAGTATTATTATCACCATCTCACAGAGGAGGAAATTACAACTTTACCCAAGGTTGTAATTTTAGGATATAAACCCAGATTTGCTGAATTCTAGTGGTGTGGTGGTAAATGATTAACAACTGGCTCTGAGGGATGGGCGTAGCATAAGGGAGTCTGTTTTCTAGCATTTTCCCATTTTCCCAGTGTGAATACTTCCAACACGGCTTATTTCAAGCTACCAATAGCTGAATGCAGTGGGGGCACACATGTGCTCCATGGAAGGCAAGACTGGGACAACAATAGCAGGATATCTGTTTCAGAGCTTTAAAAGATAAACAACATTTCTTTTTAATAACTGCCATATTGACAAAGAAAGGCAACACATAAATTAACATGTTTGTCAGTTTTTACACTGTTTTTGGAAATTTACAAAACAAACACCAGGCAGGAAGTTTGCTAACACAGGCTTTAATAAGCAGCTTGGAAATGGGCCCTGCAGAATTGCTGAAGAAGCATTCCAGAATTCTGACCGTACTAAGAAGCAGTATAACATGAATGGTTTAAAGCATGAACTCTACACAGATTGCTGGGTGAAATGCTATCCTGGCACCTAGTAACTGGGAGAACTTAATACTCAATTCTCTCCATTGCCTTATATCCTGAGATTTGAGGGTATGAGGCCAAAGGTAACTCATGGCTGTCTAGTACATAACCAGTTCTTCTTAGCCCTGGTCCACCAGATTTCTGGCCACTAAAATATGAAGCATTAATTTCAGTGCCAATATATTAGATAGGCAGGTAATATAAAAATCAAGTTAAATAATAATATTATAATACTTTACATATGAAAAAGACTTAACAGTTTACAAAGCAATGACCTGTATATTTTATATGTGATTACTAACTAAATAGCATTCTTTTGAAATAAGTAGGTTGGAGATGGACTATGTTTATAGGTGAAGGAACAACATTTCTGAGGTAAGAAGTATTCCAGCTATGAACTGAAACTGGATATTCCAGTGCTAACCTCAGCATATTTTCTATTAGGAGATTGAAGCCAAATCTAATGAAAAAAAAAAAAAGTCATGGATGACAGGGACAGAGCAGGGATGACAGGGACATGGACTGGTGAAATTCATTTAAGATTCAGTCACATTTTAATTAGAGAATAAAACTTATCATTGCCTTTCTTCAGATTTTACATATGGCTGCAATTCCTCTCTTGAAGGATGACTCTTTCCAAATATGAAAGACCCAAGCCTCACTTACTAAACAAAAATTCCATGCCATTAAAAAAGTAAATTTTCTAGAGTAAGACAAAATCAATCGACTGTTAAAGATTTTAAAAAGCCGTTTCACAATTTGTCCATTTGTTTTTGTTAGTAGAACACGAATGCCACAGAAATAGTAACATATTCTCCAATTTGGTTTAATTTGAGTTAGTATTAGGCCAGCCGGTAGGAAATATGTCATGGACTAGAGCAGAAAATGATTAATTGCCATTGAGAGGCACCAATTGTAAGTTTTTTAAGAGTTCAGATAAGAAAACGATCTTTTCAGACTGTGGTGGTCAGGGAAGGCTTTATCTCAGGTACACATGGCAACTGATTGTCAGCCAACACTAGCAGTATGTCCCAGTGAGAGGAAACCGACAGAATTACCATAGAGATTGGTTTTATTTAACTTTAATCCTCTGGGCCTGAAATGTTTAAATAGCATGCAGAGAATATTTGGGAGTATTTATCAATTTTAGTACAAGTTGAAAGAAAGTGAAAATGTTGCTGAAAGATTTTTTTTTTTGAGTAGTCTAAGAATTTTAAAATGTAATGTAGCACAGATAAATGGAAGCTTATTCACCTGGAGACAAAAACATTTTGGAACCTTGCTTGTTACACTAAAATTAATATGTTTTAATATTAGGCACAAGATTACTAAGTGTACTTAGCTGATTAAAAACAATGTTTTAGTATTGAAGCATTCCGTGAGAAGTATGTTACCAGAAATAAAACTGCACTGGTGATTCTTAACCTGCACCCCTTTGAGTCTGAGAGATGAGCTCTCACTTTAGAAAAATGATTGCTAAGTGTATGCATTTTTCAGTCATTGTTGGGGTTCCTTGTTCCCCTGAAGCTCACACAAGTATTTAGGCTTAAAATCCTAGCTTTATACAAAAATGTATAACATAGTTGGATACAAAATTTAAATTTAAACACAAAATTTTAATATAAAATGTATTATTAGGCTTTGAGCCAATTATCCAGCATTACAAGTTGTATTTTTACCCTTGGGTTTTTCCAATCCGAAGTCTTACCCCACAAAAGTGGGATAGGATAAGGTTGCTGGACCCTATGTTCACCTTTTTATTGTATAGGGCCTTATTGTTGTGTAATTTGCATAATTTAATTACAATTAGAAAGGGGGAAATGCTGGCTAGATAAAACCAGCAGACACCCTTGAACACACTTTATAGTGGCCAAAATTTGTCAATTTTTTGGTTAAAGTCCACAACTATGTTGAAATGTCTGTTTCTCCCATCAATTATGTAAGTTTCTGCTTCACATATTTTTGGTTGTTAGGTGCACATATATTTATAACTTTTACATATTGGTGATGGACTAAACCTTTTTCATTACAAATGTCCCTCTATCTCTTATAACAAATTTTGGCTCAAAGTCTATTTTGTCTGATACTAGTACAAGCCATTCCAGCTGCTTGTATGGTATATCTTTTTTCTTTTTTTCTTATACTTTCAACATATTTGTATCTTTGATTATAAAGTGTGTTTTCCCCAAATGTCATATACTTGGGTTTCGTTTTTTACTTTAGTTTGACTAGCTTTTTATTGGCTTGCTTAATCTGTTCACATGTAATGTTTTTAGTGATATGGTTGCATTTATGTCTTCTCTCTTGCTTTTATTTTCTATATGTCTAACGACCATTTTGGATTTTTCTTTCTGCTATGTTGCTTCTTTTTCTAACTAAAATATTTTCTAGGGTACCAATTTAATTTATTTAATGATTCTTGAATATATATTTTTAAATCATTTCTTTAGTGGTTGTTTTAGGGCTTACAATAGACATATATACTCTACAGAATCTATTGCTAATGTATATTAATTAAATTTTATTAAGATATAGAATTTAGTCCTGGGTAGTTCCACTGCTCTTCTCTAACTTTTTGTGCTAATGGTTTACATATTACATCTTTATATGTTACAACCCCAACAATACATTGTTATAATTATTGTTTTATGTGTTTTAAATATTATAATTATTACTTTATATTGTTTCATGTCTTTTAAAGAAACTAAGAGACTAAAAGAGAGCATAAATGAATTTATAAATTTTTCAAAAATAACCTTTTTATGTACCATTGTTTTGGTTACTTTATTTCTTCCTGTAGATTATAATTACCATCTGGATTATTTTTTAACTTCAAAATAATTACCACCTCTCTCCTCTATGGTGGTGGTGTTAAGTATATTTCTAAAGTTCATAAGCCCAACAATAAAATCTTTTGACATTGTTTTATGCAATTGTTTTTTAAATTAATTAAGATAAGAAAAATAGTGAAATATATAAATATACAGTATTTCATTATTACTGACATAATTACTGGGGCTTTTTGGTCTTTTTTTGTTTGGATTCACATTATTTTCTTGTGTCATTTCCTTCAGTATGAGGGAATTTCTTTAGTGTTTATTTTTAAGGACAGCCCTATAGGAACAAATTTTATTAGGCTTTATTTATCTGGAACTGTCTTTTCTTCATCTTTATTCTTGAAAAGTGGCTTTACTGCATATACAGTTCTCGGTTGACAGCTTTTTTTTGTTTCAGGACTTTGAATGTGTCATTTCCCTGGTTTTTATCCTCAGTTGTTCCTGCTGAAAAGTCAGTTGCTAATCTTATTGTGATCCCCTTGTGGTGATTTATGAGTCATTTTTCTTTCTGCTTTAAGATTTTCTCTCTATCATTGGTTTCAAATTTTTTGCTATGGTATGTTTGGGTGTGTTTCTTTTGTGTTCATCCTACTTGAAGTTCAGTGAGCTTTTTTAGATGTGTAGATTAGATGGGTAGGTGTGCTTTTCAGCAAACTTGGGAAAATTTCAATAATTATTTCTTTCAATATTGTTTCAGTCTTATCCTCCCTCTCTTCTCATTCTGGTATACCCATTATATATATGTGGGTATGCATAATGATTTCCTACATTTTTTGAGACTGTTTTCTTCATTCACTTATGTATATTTTTAGATTGTATGACCTCTATTGATCTGTCTTCAAGTCTGCTGTGTTCTGCCAACTTAAATTTACTGCTTGTTTTATTATACTTAAAAACTCCAGAATCTTTATATGATTCTTAAAAAATAATTTCTATCTATTTATGTTATATTTGATGAGTTATTGATGTCATGCCTTCCTTTAATTATTTGGACTTGGTTTCCATTAGGTTTTTGAACATATGAGCAAGCTAGGATGGAAACAATCAGGGACCCAGTATTCTTGGTCTTTCATTCCTGAATTGGAGCCCTAACCCTATGAGCGGGAGTTGGGGAAAAGGGGAGCTCAGTGTCAGGGAAGGGAGCCCTACTTCATGCAGTCAAACCTGCCAGGGATAGAACTTCGGCAACACAGCACTGAGGCAGGATAATAGATGTTGATGACCTTCCCTCCTGGCTAAGTTCATAGCACTAGACTAGGAGCTAGCGAGAGCTCTTGTTTTTTTGGTTGCACCTGCTGAGAACAAAGCATCTGGAGCAGAGCTTCCATCCCATAAAGCTGGCAGAGGGATGTAGGAGTAGATCATGGCCCAAATGTCACTGACTCTGTTTTCACTGAGATTTAGTAGATGTTCTTGAATAAATGTTTCTTCATTTGCTGTATGCCTTTGGGGAAAATCTAGAAACTTTAAATGGCTGTGTGTGTGTGTGTGTGTGTTTAAATATAATTTTCACCAGTCAAATAACTGTTTCACTAGAGAGTTTGCTGAGCTTTTCACACTATCATTATGGAGGTCCTGACCTGTCTATTGTTTGTTACACTAATTTTTATTGATTCTTTACATGTTAGTAACTGCTAAGGAGAATATCCTGAGAGGCAAGAAACTGCCTTTTGTATTTTCATTTCTGCTATGTGTACAATTTTCTTACAGATTTAATCCTTAAAGAATCTTGGCTTTATTGCTGGTCAATTATATAAGGGTTCTGTAAATTGTTACAGATAAGTCTAAATGACCTGTGATCTGGACCAGGCTGATTCTCTGGTATCTTATTTGTTTTTGTCTTTCTATTCCCCTTTCTGTCTGCAGCTATTGGATTTTTAGATGAGAACAATGTGAGATGTTCTTGCTGTACCAGATTGCGACAGAGCTTGAAACCAAATTTCCAAGGTTAACTTACCAAGGTCACATATCCAGCAAGTACCAGGGCTCAATGAAATTGAAATGTGAACCCATTTCTTTTATCAGAAATTCTGTTTTATTGCTATTGCAGTTATATTGCTTGTTTTATTGTTGTTATTGAGTTGGCTCTATTACATTTGCTTTTGTTGTACTAGCTTTTCTCTTCTGCCCATTTCCCCCTGCTTAAAATCCTATTCACTTTTAAATGTCCTGGGCTCCCATGCTGCCACATCCTACACATAATGCGAAGAATCAGCACAGATAGGAGGAATAAATATGGGAAAATCAAGATGTAAACCTTGAACCAATTTAATGATATACCCTTAGGCAGGTGCATTACCCATGACCCCATAAAAATACAAGATTACTAAGAGTCCAAAAGAGATCAAGTATGAACTCATTTGGAAATCAGTAAAGTAAAAATAAATTTAATGGATTATCACTGTTAACAGTACCAACAATAATAACTAAACAACCATTTTCACAAAATGTTTGGAGCTTAAGTTCTGGAATGATATGATAGTGTCTGTATCTACAAGCGATAACAAATATTGACATGTATTAAATCTCTAATTCAAATTAAATATTAAATGTCAACTTATTCACTGGGCTGAGGATTAATATTCAGAATCTTTACATAGGTGAAATTTATATTCTAGCAAGGAAGACAGGTTAACAGAAGTTACGAGGAAAAGTAACCCCAGAATACTGATTATTCTGACAGTCACAGCAGTTCTGTTTCTCTCTCTATATAAGGCTGGACTCCTTGTCATTGAAATAATTCTTCGAACTGTGCATTATAATTCTGAAGAAAACAGGATAAGCATTTTGAGATGGCAGCTGTTTATTTTGTCTGCCCAGAATTCCTTCTTCATTCTTTTGACATGAATTCTTTTTTTGCCAGGGGGAAACCCATTACATGTGTGTTCTCACCACAAAGTGTTCACAGAACCAAAGACATGACAATCAAAATCTTATTTGAGATTTTCTGACAAAACTATAAGAGAAGAAATTCAATTTCACTGGAAATGAAAAGTGAATTATTTAAGAGCCTAGGCCTGCTGGGGCCTCCTCTGCCACCCTAAGGAGGTAGCCTGCCTAAGAACGACGCCACCGTATGTTCAGCAGAGCTGATAAAAGGAGAGAGCCAGATACTTGTTGATTTTGTTTGGGCTTCAGGTTTCAGCCAGTTCTGAAGGTAGCTCAGTCCTTTGGATTTTACTCTTACAAAAGCCAACCAATTACCTTCTTATTAAAGCTACACGGGAATTTTTTCATTTTCAACGGAGGGAGTTTTACTAACAAAGTATTGTAAAAGCTTCCTATAAATGTCCAATTTCTTCTTGTCTTAGATTGGGATGCTATAACAAAATGCCTTAGACTGTGTGGCTTATAAACAACAGAAATTTATTTCTCACATTTCTGGAGACTGGAACTCTGAGATCAGGGTGCCAGCCTGGTTAGGTTCTGATGAGGACTCTCCTCCAGGTTCCACACTGCCAACTTCTCATTGTATCCTCACATGGTAGGAAGAGAGCAAATTAACTCTCTGATGTCAACTTATAAGGGCACTAATCCCATTTATGAGGGTGCTACCTTAATGACTTAATTACCTCCCAGAGCCTTATATCCATATACCATCACGCTGGGGACTAAGTTTCAGCATCTGATTTTTGGGAGAATACATTCAGTCTATAACACTTATCCTTTAGAAAGACTCTAATATGAAGAAAAAGATGAAATGGACCTTCAGCTCTGCAATGTATCTGTGACTAGATCAGAAATAAGTAGTATAGTAGAATAGTCAATCTTGATACACATTATGTCATTAAAATATGTAAAATATATATACATATTTACTTATATAAATATACATATATAGATACAGATAGTGATTTTCCTTCTCTTTCATATTAGTTGTCTAATGCATCTTACTTTGTTATTAACTGAATGTATTACTGATTCTTTGGGCCAAGTACAGAAAATTCTGCTTTAGGAAATGCTAAGATTGAAGCTGCCTCCAAAACACATGCTACTAGTGATATTTTATGTGCTATTTTATGGCCTTGACTTTCTCTTGGAGAGTGTCTTCTTGCACTGTTGGGTGCATATAGATAGAACTGGAAAATTGGAGATAAGATTAAAAGAGAATCTTACTTACACAGTGCTCATTAGAAATATTCTTTCTGAAGCCATAATTAAGGCTGAGACTGGCTATTTTTCATGCAGTAGTAAACATAGACTAGAACTCAAAGGTTTTCCCAGGGCCTAATTTATCTACTTACCATGGGTCCTCTATGAGGTCCAAGCTATTTCCAAGATGCACTATGCATATCTGGCCCGAGGATGATTAAGGAAATAGAAATGCTAACAAATAATCTAAGTAATCATTGAGTCAAAGAAGAAATCTGAAGATAAACCAGGAAATATTTTAAACTAAATGATAATGAAAATATGGCAGATCAATAATCATAGGAGTAGCTAAAGCAGTGCTTAGAAGAAAATTTATAGCACTAAATGCCTATATTAGAACAGATAGTAACCTGACAGTGATCTGTGGCTACAATGTAAGAAAATAAAACAGCAAAATAAACCCAAAGCAAACAGAAGAACACAAATACATAAATATGATATAAATCAAGAAATAGAAAATGGCAAACAATAGGAAAAATCAGTAGTCAAAAAAAACTATTTGGAAGAATCAGTCAAATTGATAAGATTGTGGCTATACAGGAAAGAGAGAGAGGGAAAAAACTGCAAACATTTTTAGGAATGAAATATAAAGAAAGAAAAAAAGTCACATCACCAAAGATCTTCAAACAATAAATAAGTAATAAGCCCATATAAGAAACACTTATATGCTGAATTTGAAAAAAAAAATAGATAAAATGGACAAACACAGCTTGCCAAAATTAATATAAGAAGAAAGAGAAAACTGGAAAAACTTGGTCTCAACTAAGAAAACTGCTTTTTAAGTGAAACCCCTTCCCCCAAAGAATTATCCTGGACTAGACTGTTTCACTGGTGTATTCTACCAGATCATTAAGAAAAAAAGACCTCATTCTTATAAAAACTCTTTCAGAAATTGAAGGAGAATGGAACACTCTTCCCTTTTCTGTAGAAGGTTAGTATTATCTTAATTCTGAAACCTAATTCAGAAAAATAAAAGAAAACATTACAGACCAATATCTCTCCTGTACATAGACACACACACATACATTACAATTAGTAAATACTTTCCAACAATCTATAAAATGTAGGGAATTGCTCAAAGGAGACATAGCAATAACAATGAACATATGGGACATATGAGTGTAGCACAGTGACTAAAAGCTCAGGTTCCAGAGGCTGAATACATCTGTTCACAGTGTGGATCCACAACTTACTAGCCTTATGACTTTGGGAAATTATCTTACTTTTCTAATATCACATTTCTTCACTTGTGAAATGGAAAAAATAGTATGTACTACTCACTAGATGTCAGGGTTGAATTAGATAATACATACAGAGTGCATATAACTTGCATATTTTGTAGACAGTTGCCACCCATTAAATATTTGTCATTGTCATCATCATCATTATCATCACCATCATCATCATTAAAGATGTACTTCAAATATTTGGCAAGTAACCTGTGAACCTGAAGTTAAGGAGCCAATTTATGATTACAGTTAAAGATAAATTGATAAAAAATTGTGACTTAGGTCTTAAAACTAGTGAGCTTGCTTACGGGGGCTCTGGAGATGAGAAAAATAATCATTTTTCAAAGTGGTCATAAACAGCCATTTTGTAATTGAAGGCTGAATGGGAGGAAGAGAAAACAATAACAAAGACATTGAGGTGAAGAGAGAGGGAGTACAAAGAATCACTCCAGAAGCCTACTTTACTCTCTATGTCATAAATCAATAGTCTCTCATCTTGTAACAAGTGAGTTAATGAGAGAAAGAGAGAAACCACCTTGTACATTATTTTTTAGTCTATAAAAACTATATTCTCCTGGGTTCAAGCTGTTCTCCTGCCTCAGCCTCCTGAGTAGCTGGGATTACAGGCATCCACCACCATGCCCAGCTAGTTGTTGTTTTTCACCATGTTGGTCAGGCTGGTTTCAAACTCCTAACCTCAAGTGACCTGCCCGCTTCGGCCTCCCAAAGCGCTGGGATTACAGGTGTGAGCCACCGTGCTCAGCAACAAATATTCTTTTTAATATCTTTTTCACATATTGGACTAGATGACATTTTGTGTACCTCCAAGCTTTAAGTTCTTATGTATTTTCTCTTTTTATATTTTCAACCACCCCACAAAGTAAGAAGGAACTATAATTCATAAAAACTTCAAGAGTGGAAAGTTAAATAAATTCCCTAAGATCAAACCAAATAAATGTAAAGAAAGAATTTGAACTTTTCTGACCTCATTACAGTATTCTTTTTTTAAAGGGATTTATTTATTTATTATTATTATACTTTAAGTTCTGGGACACATGTGCAGAACGTGCAGGTTAGTTACATAGGTACACATGTGCCATGATGGTTTGCTCCACCTATCATCTACATTAGGTATTTCTCCTAATGCCATCCCTCCCCTAGGCTCCCACCCCCAGAAATGCCCCAATATGGGATGTTCCCCTCCCTATGTCCATGTGTTCTCATTGTTCAACTCACACTTATGAGTGAGAACATGCAGTGTTTGGTTTTCTGTTCCTGAGTTAGTTTGCTGAGAATGATGGTTTCCTGCTTCATCTATGTCCCTGTGAAAGATATGAACTCATCTTTTTTTTATGGCTGCATAGTATTCCATGATGTATATGTGCCACATTTTCTTTATCCAGTCTATCATTGATGGGCATTTGGGTTGGTTCCAAGTCTTTGCTATTGTGAACAGTGCTGCAATAAACATATGTATGCACGTGTCTTTATAGTAGAATGAATTACAATCCTTTGGGTATATGCCCAGTAATGAGATTGCTGGGTCAAATGGTATTTTTGGTTCTAGATCGTTGAGGAGTCACCAAAGTCTCAGGATACAAAATCAATGTGCAAAAATCACAAGCATTCCTATACACCAATAATAGACAAACAGAGAGCCAAATCATGAGTGAACTCCCATTCACAATTGCTACAAAGAGAATAAAATACCTAGGAATACAACTTACAAGGAATATGAAGGACCTCTTCAAGGAGAACTACAAACCACTGCTCAATGAAATAAAAGAGGACACACAAAAATGGAAAAACATTCCACGCTTGGATAGAAAGAATCAATATAGTGAAAATGGCAATACTGCCCAAAGTAATTTATAGATTCCATGGTATCCCCATCAAGTTACCAATGAGTTTCTTCACAGAATTAGAAAAAACTACTTTAAATTTCATATGAACCAAAAAGAGTGCCGTATAGCCATGAAAATCCTAAGCAAAAAGAACAAAGCTGGAGGCATCATGCTACCTGACTTCATGCTGTACTACAAGGCTACAGTGACCAAAACAGCGTGGTACTGGTACCAAAACAGATATATAGACCAATGGAATAGAACAGAGGCCTCAGAAATAATGCCACACATCTACAGCCATCTGATCTTTGACAAACCTGACAAAAACAAGAAATGGGGAAAGGATTCCCTATTTAATAATTGGTGTTGGGAAATCTGGCTAGCTATATACAGAAAACTGAAACTGGACCCCTTCCTGACACCTTACACAGAAATTAACTCAAGATGGATTAAAGACTTAAACATAAGACTTAAAAACCATAAAAACCCTAGAAGAAAACCTGGGCAATACCACTCAGGACATAGGCATGGGCAAAGACTTCATGACTAAAACACCAAAAGCAACGGTAACGAAAGCCAAAATTGACAAATGGGATCTCATTAAACTAAAGAGCTTCTGCACAGCAAAAGAAACTATCATCAGAGTGAACAGGCAACCTACAGAATGGGAAAAAATTTTTGCAATCTACTCATCTGACAAAGGGCTAATATCCAGAATCTACAAAGAACTGAAACAAATGTAAAAGAAAAATGAAACAACACCATCAAAAAGTGGGCAAAGGATATGAACAGACATGCTCATCATCACTGGTCATTACAGAAATGCAAATCAAAACTACAATGGGATACCATCTCATGCCAGTTAGAATGGCGATCATTAAAAAGTCAGGAAACAACAGATGCTGTAGAAGATGTGGAGAAATAAGAACGCTTTTACACTGTTGGTGGGAAGGTAAATTAGTTCAACCACTGTGGAAGACAGCGTTGCAGTATTTATTATGCTACTGACCATGTCTCCTCAGCACACTTTACATACCATTAAAAATTTTGAAAGCAATTTTTCATTTTAAAATCTCCACCATATAATATTTAATTTTACTCTCTAAATACTCATATGAGGTTGCTTTGAGTTTATGTTTAAAAACTGTGTGTATTACTATAAACACATGTTTATGTTTCTAGTGTGGAAAATAGTAACACAAACTACAAAATATAGAGTTTTGAAATCTCATATAATTATAGTAACAAAAAATGATAATAATAAAGTTTATATAGCTCTCATTTATTGAGGTAAAATTATGTTCCATGTGTTTCACACATATTTCCTCTAATTTTGACACAGATAAACAGATATTATTATCCTCGTGTTATGAATGGAAGGACAGGGCTCCAAGAGTTTACATGAAGACATATTGGTTGGTTTTCCCAATATCTTTCCTTTTATTGTCAAATTACTCTGCTCTAATCTTTAACTTTAATTCTCAATCTCTTGTCATATGATACAGATATTACCATCATATTTTCTGTTCTAGTTTACAATGATTAGGCTAACAGTAGGCACATTACTGACACGGGGTCAATTTGAACTCCTTCATGGGCTCGATCAAGTTGATACCTGATTGCTGCCGGACATGACACAGTTTTGAGGGTGTCCATGATCCATATCCTATGTAATGAAAAAAATCCATGTGCAGGGAGGTGGAATGAGCCTAATTTACATAGTTGACACCTAGAGTTAGACAAAGAGAGAACCCAAAGAAGACAATTTTCACTGCCAATCCTATTTATTTATTTATTTATTTATTTATTTATTTATTTTTCCTGAGACAGTCTTGCTGTGTTGCCCAGACTGAAGTTCAGTGGCACAATCTCAGCTCACTGCAATCTCTGTCTCCTGGGCTGTAGCCATCCTTGTACTTCAGTCCCTCAAGTAGTTGGGACCACAGGCTTGTGCCACCATGCCTGGCTACTTTTTATAATTTTTAGCGACAAGATTTCACCATTTTGCCTAGGCTGGAATCGAACTCCTGGCCTCAAGCAATCCTCCTGCCTTGGCCTCGCAAGTGCTGGGATTACAGCATAGGCCGCCATGCCTGACCAGGTTACCAATTATTAAGATACTTTTTGGTTTTGTTTTCAGTTCAGTGGTCAGTGTTATCTAAGGAGGTATTATCATATTGATTTCTAGCTCGTTTAATACTTAATGCACTCAGAAAATACCTGGAAACACAGTAAACATTTTATAAATTGGTAGTTTCACACATAAATTTATTTTTTCCTATTAAATTTAATAATTCAAGGTTAATCACATTTACAAAAAAAAAAAAAAAGAGAAAGAAAGAGAGAACATGGGTTCCCTTAATTCCACTTTTGTATGTACCCAGAATACTGTTTGTTTGAAAGTTCCTGAACTCTATTTTAATCCTTATTTTGTTTTAATTTTTAATTATAGCTAATACAACATTGAAATAAAGGCTTTTAAAATCTCTTTTTTGTCTTTCCCATAGTTATGTTATGCAAGTCTTATTTTTCCTACTCTGTTGCTTTTGAGTATTTCTCCCCTCTAAAGGGCTACAATTACTTAAAGCAGTTGGCACAGATCTGTAGTTCAGGACAATATGCAAGCATCTAACAAAATCCATTCAATATTGATCTGTATCACATTTCTTTCTAACTTCTTGGAGTTTAGAAAAATTCTTAATTATAACTCATAATTTGTTTCCAGCAAGGTTTTTAAACTCTATTTCTGTACATCTGAATTCCTATAGGTCTTTGGCCTATCAATTTTAGAATGTTATTTATTTTTCTTAAAATTCTAAAGAGAAGGAAGCTCATTTAGAGCACAGGTAAGAGACAGGGAAAAAAATGAGGATTGGTTTTACCAGATTAAAAAATACTTGAAAGAAACTCTCTTGGAGTTAAAATTTTGTCTGAGTCTTCAACACACCAATTAAAGAAGCTGATATTGACTGTTAGATGTTGTATTGCCTCATTTTTATAAAGGCCTGCTTAAATGTATTGATTTATTTATTTTTATAAGTAAAAAAATGTTTTCCATGATGATCATTGTTACTCTATGACAATTTTGTCTTGTTATGTACTAAGGAAAGTTCAATAATTAAATTTTAGTGCAAATTTGTTTACATAGCAAGAGTTCTTCTTGGAGGAGGTAGAGACTGAGATACCTAACTCCTTCTGAGTAAGAAAATCATTTTACTATGGTTGTCAACAGATGGGCTAATGAATAGTGTCCTGGGTTCCCCCACCAAGCAAAGGTTAGGAAGGGGCTATAAAATCAATAACTCAACAATTGTGGATCTTGGAATGCAGACTAAGCACAGTGACATTCTTTCATAAACTAGCAAAACAGGGGAGTGCTCTCATGAAGTTTTTATGCGATCAAAGCAAAGTTTGACCAATAGATTTTCCACAAAATGTCAGCAATCTAATGGACCTCCTATTCTTAAACCTCAGGGCCTGTGTGGATTTGATTGGAGACCAAGAGTTTTTGTGCCTTTATCCATTCCCTCTGGATCACTACATTGTATATTCAATGGAAATAAGCAATCCAGGAGAAACAAAAACAACATGAAATAAGACTTTGTCCATATAAAACAACAACAGCAAAAGAAAAGCAAATAGCAGAATAATAATCAGGTTAATTTTAAATATATTTAACAAATGTTATATCTCCAAAACAAAAAGGCTAATATATTACTATTCAGATAAAATTACTTATCAGTGGTACCTTACTAAAGAGGTCTAATTACTTTATAGAAAGGGCTAGTTCCTATTGAGGTAGGAGGCAGGCTAGACTCCAGAGGCAGGGATTGAACCCCAGACCAAATTGAGTACCAGCTAAAAGAGGTCCAAGGTGAAAGCATCTCCCCAAAAGACATGCCCACCAGTATGCCATGTCAGTTTACCATTGCCATGACAACATCTGGAAGTTTCCATCCCCTTCCATGGCAATGACCTGACAACCCAGAAGTTAACCACCCTCTTTCTAGAGATTTCTGCATAAATTTACCCTTAATGTGCATATAATTGTGGATATAAGTGGGTATAAATATGAGTTCAGAACTGCCTGTGAACTGCTACTCTGGGCACACTGCCTATAAGTAGCTTTTTTCTCAAGGAGCAATACCTCTGCTGCTGCCATGTACTGCAGCTTCAATGAAAGTTGCTGTTTAACAACATTGCCTTGCCCTTGAATTCTTTCCTGGGCAAAGCCAAGAACCCTCCTGGGCTAAGCCCCAGTTTGGGGGCTTGCCTGTCCTGCATCGCTGTTACCTTAAAGCAATGTCTTACACAAATATCTAATTGATTATAAATCCTAGGAAAACAAAATAAATCCAGTAATGAGAACTCAAATAAATTAGGCAAAGATCATAATTTTGTTGAAACCATCTAACTTATCGGCAGTTTTGAAACACAGATGGAGTTCTGGCACAAGAAGTCCAGTAAATGTGCCTGGTGGGTGGACTGTCTGTTCCTAATGTGTGCTTGGAATGCTGTCAAGCAAGGATTTTCAAAGCAATAGTGCAAACTCCACTGCTGTAAAAAATGATGAAAACACTCATCCATGTCTGAAATAAAAAGAAATAGTGGAATTTGTTACTTGTTACAGTTAAGAATAATTATGCTTGTCTGATTGTTTTACCTAGCAAAATAGACTGCTGGTATTATATCAGATAACAGTGGAGTTATAGGAAGCATGGTTTGGCAGACTTTAAGAATGGTAAGTAGATTGACATAATTTATGGAATATGTTACTTGGGTGAGACTCATGTGTTGGTTGACAATCATAGGCATGCTATCGGAGTGAGCCTGTTCCAATTTGCAAGGGGCTGATGCTGATTGGTTGGTTTCAAAAAATTGTGCACACTAAGGTGAATTGTCAAACAATTCCTTTCCTGTCATTTACTTTAGGATGGAGTTGCTGTTTTGTAAATTCCTTAGCACATTTTGTTGAAATCAGTATCCACATGAAATCCACACATTGCATTTGATTCATATGTCTCCTGCCTCAAAACAACACAAATGTATTATCTTAAGTTCTGAATGCTGGAAATCTGAAATGAGTCTCACTGGGCTAAAATTGAGCTATTGGCAGAGCTGCATCCCTTCTGGGAGTTCGAGGGGAGATTTCTTTTATTTGGCTTTTCCAGCTTCTGGAAACTGCGTGTATTTTTTGGCTTATAGCACCCTGCTGCTTTCAATCTCAACAACCACATCACTTCCACCTCTGCTTCCTTCATCACATCTTCTCTGACTCTCCTACCTCCATCTTTCACTAACAATGATACTTTTAATTACATTAAATTAACCCGCATAATCCAGGATACCCTTCTCATTTCAAGATCTGTAGTTTAATATCTACAAAGGCTGTCTTGCCAATGTAACATATTCACAAGTTCTGAGGATTAGTATGTAGATATCTTTGGGGACTATTATTCTTCTTACCACATCTCCTAGACATTTGTTAGTATCTAATCTCATCCTGTGCCCTTTTCCCCTTTTTAGGTAATTTGTTGAAGAAAGTTGACTATTTATCCTATAGTAGTTCTCATAGCCTGGATTTTGCTAACTGATTTTCCATAGTGTCATTTACCTTACCATTCTGTCCTTTGAATGTATTTAGATCCAGTTGCACTCTCCTGTGCAGTAGCTACTAAACATATGTGACTTTTAAATTTAAACACAAATGAATTAAATCAAAATAAAAATTCAATTTCTCACTAACTAGCTATATTTCAAGTGTGCAATAATAAATGTGGTTAATGGGCTACTGTATTGACATCATTGATATAGAACATTTCTATCATTACAAAAAATTATATTAGAAAGTGCTCATCTAAAAAGTTGATTAAATCAAGTGTCATGTGTTGGTATTTATTTGGCCATGAATATTTTATGGACAGTGTTGTATACGTCCATCCAGTATTATTATGTTATATCTGGTATAACTCTATTTTTTTTTTAAATGGAGCAATTTATTATTTGGTTCTGACATAGTCAGCCTGACCCATTTATTATAAATACCTTCATCACTTTATACCTATTATTCTTTAGCCATCATTGAGGGTTGTTTTGCTGACATTGAAGGTTGTTTCTTAGATCTTTTATTTTCTTTAATGTTTCAAAACAATAATTTTTTCCTAATTATATCTTTTCTAATTTATTAATAAACAAAAACCTTTGCTTCATTAACTATTTAGATATCCTGAGTACTATGTGTATTGGAAAGGAAAGATGAACATTTATTACTCTGAAAAATAGTGAAGGTGAAGGTAATGAGTTAATTCCTTAGCTTCTTCAAAAAGTAACCAATTAGTACTTTATTCAGTATCATTTGTAAATCATGAATTTAAATAAATGTGATGTGTTTACTCTGTTGTAGTTATTATTCTTTTCTATTTTTAAATTGTCCAATGGGAGCATGTTCAAGTTGGCTCTCAAGGTTTGATGTTATCCAAAGCAAACTTCACTATGTTTCTTGGTTTTAGCTATAATAAGATGTTCCTGGATCAATATGTATATTTCTGATCCAGTTATTACGGAGTCAGCTATTTTAACAAGCAGCCTTGTTTCTAGATTTCCTTCAGTAAAGGGTAATAGAAAATATTTTGTTTAAAGAAATGCATGAGTTTACACTGTTTCAAATGTTGTCAATATGATAAGCCAGAAACGGCATTTTAGGATTATTTAACATTATTGTGTATGAAGTTGAGCAACATTTTATGTATTTAACTAGGCCCCATTCTTGACTTTATCAAAACCTATGCTTTCTTTATCTGTCTTTAGCACATAGGATACTTATCTCTGGAAATGGGCAAATCAGAATTAAAATTCTAATTTGGGGTCAGTTTGTCCTAATTTATTCTAGTCACTTAATTTTACCTAACTCTGCCCTTCCAGATAATTGCTCCAGTAAGAAATTTAGGGCTTTCCGCTCTACCTACACAGGCATCCATACGGCGTTGTTCTGGATTCCCATCGTAACTTAAAGGGAAATTTTCACAATGTCCGGAGCCCTTGATATCCTGCAAATGAAGGAGGAGGATGTCCTTAAGTTCCTTGCAGCAGGAACCCACTTAGGTGGCACCAATCTTGACTTCCAGATGGAACAGTACATCTATAAAAGGAAAAGTGATGGCATCTACATCATAAATCTGAAGAGGACCTGGGAGAAGCTTCTGCTGGCGGCTCATGCCATTGTTGCCACTGAAAACCCTGCTGATGTCAGTGTTATATCCTCCAGGAATACTGGCCAGAGGGCCGTGCTGAAGTTTGCTGCTGCCACTGGAGCCACTCCAATTGCTGGCCGCTTCACTCCTGGAACCTTCACTAACCAGATCCAGGCAGCCTTCCGGGAGCCAGGGCTTCTTGTGGTTACTGACCCCAGGGCTGACCACCAGCCTATCATGAAGGCATCTTATGTTAACCTATCTACCATTGCTCTCTGTAACACAGATTCTCCTCTGCGCTATGTGGACATTGCCATCCCATGCAACAACAAGGGAGCTCACTCAGTGGGTTTGATGTGGTGGATGCTGGCTCGGGAAGTTCTGCACATGTGTGGCACCATTTCCCGTGAACACCCGTGGGAGGTCATGCCTGATCTCTACTTCTACAGAGATCCTGAAGAGATTGAAAAAGAAGAGCAGGCTGCTACTGAAAAGGCAGTGACCAAGGAGGAATTTCAGGGTGAATGGACTGCTCCAGCTCCTGAGTTCACTGCTACTCAGCCTGAGGTTGCAGACTGGTCTGAAGGTACAGGTGCCCTCTGTGCCTATTCAGCAGTTCCCTACTGAAGACTGGAGTGCTCAGCCTGCCATGGAAGACTGGTCTGCAGCTCCCACTGCTCAGGCCACTGAATGGGTAGGAGCAACCACTGACTGGTCTTAAGCTGTTCTTGCACAGGCTCTTAAGCAACATGGAAAAATGGTTGATGGAAAATAAACATCATTTTCTAAAAAAGAAAAAAAAAGAAATTTAGGATACTGGTTTGTTTTGTGAAAAACCATTTCCACTTGGTAATAGAGGAGCAAAACATGATTATTTAATAATTGGAAGTAGATGAACTAAAATGTTTGATTCTTCACAGAAGTCATGAAAAAGCAGCAAGAGCAGCAGGAGACAGCCAAATGCCTAGGCAGATAGGGGCAGGTCCCCAGTGAAAGCCCACCTCCAAGCCAAAGACAGTTTAAAGACTGAAAGCCAAGCTACAGGTTAAATCCTCAGACCGACTGAGAACTTGTCTTTCCTTTTGGTGCACTTTCCTCTGATTGGTCCCCTCCCTTCACCTATTTTACATATATCTACCTTTTCCTATTTGGTTTTTCTACACTGACATGCCCACCTTTGAGTGGTTTATTTGCTTTAACCTTTTCTGCATACTCACAAACCAATCAGCATACACTCCACATTCTGAGTCCATAAAAGGCCCCGGATCCAGGCACATCAGGGACTTTCCCACCTTTGAATAGGGGAACCACCCCACTGTGTCCCCTCTTTGCTGACAGCTTTTCTCTCAGTTGATAAATTTCTGCCCCCCACACTCTTCAATGTCTGTGCACTTAATTCTTCCTGGTTGTGAGACAAGAACTTGGACCTAGCTAAGCTAAAGAACAGAAAGACCATAACATTTTGGTGGCCTGTATGGGAATACCTCGAGGGTGAGTAAATGTGGACCCAAATCCTCTTTCACTTTTGTTTCCAAGCCTTCTTGTCCTCAGATATTTTTCTGAAGGCAGATAAAACACCAAACCTCTGTTGAGCCAATTAAGAACGAATGATGCAGCTACAGAAGGCAGGATGCTGGAGAGAACCCTGACACCCCCCGACCCACACAGCTCTTGGGGGTTGGGAATGTCAGCCTTGTTCCAATCCAGTCTTTTCTATCACATTTTTCTTCTTTTCTTCAAGGCTTTCATGGCATCAATTTCTTCTTTTACATGTTGCTGCAAATTGTAAAGATATTACAAAGTAGAATGAGCATTTGGCCCAGCCATCAGATATGCAGTTCAGAACAAAGTGCTTTCCGTCTGTTCTTAGAGGCAAGGAGGGTACAGTGATAAGAGACTTTCCCCTGTTGAGGGAACCCATTTGCATAGAGCAAGAGGTTCCCCCCCCAAGGAACCTTCTCCACCCTGCACTTAAGCTGTTTTTTTTTTCTTTTCTCCACGATGTCAGGAGTTAACAGAGCCCTGCAAATACAGGGAGCTTTTCTATGTGAGAGGTTTTTTCTTTTTGAAAGGCATTTTACTAGGCCAGGACCCCAATTCATGGGATGCCCTTTTCTCTCCCTTCTTTGAGGAGGACCCAGCTCCACAGCTTTACCTTAGCATTTGACTTATGATAAGGAAGCAGTGGAGGAGTGACTCTGCCCGCTGCTGGCTGCAGTCTGGCAAGGGCAACCTGGAACTTAATGAGCCCATGAACCCCCCTGAGGCACTTTCTTGTCCCAAACTCAATTCCAAGCTTTCAGTTGAAGCCCTAGTAAGAAAAACTGGATTGAGAGATCCAGAGGCAGACAACAGAAGTCAAGGGGCATGGTGCAGGTGAACATAACTGATTCCTGCCAATTAGCATTCCCCATTTCATGGATAGAGGTCATGCTAGCTTCCATGGCATAAATGAGGTCTGAGGAACTCAAAGGTTACTGACAGCATGAAGGAAAGGCAGCATGTGGTAAATGCAGATAATTCCCGCCCTCTAGGCCTCCTGTTAACATGGGTGAAAGCCGCACTGGCACCCATGGGTAGCATCCTCTCAAGGTCGCTGGGACTCTTTCTTCCATAAGGATGGAAGAAAGAAAGTGGGATGCCTCTTCTTTCTGTCCCTCATGTACCCTGGATATTCACTGGAAAGAGAAAAGGACTAGGGATGCCTTGTTCCCCTCTTTCTAGATGGGTAACCAATCATCTTCAGTGTGTACTTCTGTCTCGAATGCCTCCTGAATCACTGAGACTTCTTTTAAAAAAACAAACAAAAGCCTTCTTTATCCTTCTCCTCCTCTGTCATCTCTTTGCAGATGGGTAATTGTGTCTTCATACCACAGGACCCTCTCCTTTGATGCATCCTCCAAATTGGGAAAAGTTAATTTCTCCACACCTTAAACTGCTTGGCTTAAAACTGAGCTTGGGGGAAGGGAACCCAGAAGCTTGACATACCAGCAAAAGGGTAAAAGTCTTCTTTGTTAATCATGTTTTTGACTATAATTACCCTGATTATTTTGTCATTCATAGACAATTGTTGTCTTGCTTTCTTTTCAAAAGTTGGTTTATAATGAGCTATAGAACTTTGACAGGTGCTCTTAAACACAGGTTTCTGATATCTTTGGAGATTGTGACACTGGAACAAAGGAAAAATGTACAGTACTCTTGGAGAGCTGAAATGCTTATGAATATCAAGCAGAATAAGAGTTAACTGAGTGGACTAAACTAACAAAATATTGAAGTAATCTTTTTTAACTTTTTGCTTAAAACACTGCTGATCTTTGTTTTGTTTCTCAGAGCCAAGGAAATATTTTTGAGCTATCTATAGCTTTTAACAATTGAGTAAGGTTTAATCCTGTGAATAAAATTTGGAGCATATTTGTTTCTCTCTGCCTGATTTCTCCAGAATTTGGAAAATATTTGTGAGTATTCTTAACTTATGGCAATGTAGTTATTTGCATCAGTGCAATAAAAATCTATTTTCTTTTGCAACAGGACACAATTGAAGAAACTGGTTGTTTTACCAAGACTTTGACTATAGGAGTGTGCTTCCCTTTAAGGAATCAAGCTTGCAGAGCCAATAAAAACCCTTTGGGAAAACTGGCTTCATATCTTATCAACACAGTCCCTGTACAGGGTTCCTCACCTGTGGTGAGTAAGGAATGTCACTTTCTAATAGGCCCAGCAGCCCCATGCTATCTTGGGACTGCAAGATGAGAATAATTTACCCAACTCATAGGTATTTGAGGGTTTTTTTTTTTTAATAAAAATGAGCACTGGAGGGAGAAAAATTATGTTTCAAAACTTATATACTTGTAATTAAATTCTAGTTTCATTACTTGTTTTTAAGTTTTTGCCTACATTTTAAACTAACCTTGCTTATTTCTGTGAACCAACCCGTGATATCCGGCTGCAGTTCAGAAGAAACAAAAGGGATGGGTAATGTAAAAATCTGGATCAATATTCTTGTTCTGGCCAATTATTCTGACAATCCTTCCAAGTAAGGTGCTCACAACCCAGAGGTTTCTTTGTTTGGGGAAATAAGACCAAGGGAGCTAACCAAAGTCAAGCCCTATGCTTGGCTTGCCCCCTTGTTTCCTTTTGATAAATGTCTTCTAATAACCTGGTTTGTCTTTTCTCACTTTTAGACCATCAAACTCCAAACAGTCATGCAACCAGAGCCTCAAACAATGGCTCTTTTTTACTGTGGACTCTTAGATAGGCCTCTGAGAGAGATCGACTGCTGTTTTCCCAAAACAGTGCCTCCCGTCTGTAGGAAACAGTTAAGATACGTTTTTGTCCCTACTCTAATGGCAGTTAGATGTATCTCTTCAGAGGGGAAAAATGAGAGTGGCAGGAGGCAGCCAAATGCCTAGGCAGATAGGAGCAGGTCCCCGGTGAAACCCAACCTCCAACCCAAAGACAGTTTAAAACCTGAAAGCCAAGCCAGAAGTTAAATCCTCGGATCAGATTGAGAACTTGTCTTCCTGTTTGGTGTGCTTTTCTCTGATTTGTCCCCACCCTTCACCTATTTCACAAATACCTACATGACAGTGTAGAAAAATGGTTTTTCTACACTGTCATGCCCGGCTTTGTGTGGTGTCTTTGCTTTAACCTTTTGTACATACTCACAAACCAATCAGCACTCAATTCACATTCTGAATCTATAAAGGGCCTTGGACCCAGCCACATGGTGGACTTTCCCACCTTTGGGTAGGGGAAACACCCCCCAACCCTGCTTCCCCTCTTTGTTGAGAGCTTCCCTTTTCCTTAATAAATTCTACACCACTCACTCTCCCATGTACACCTGCCTAATTCTTCCTGGTTGGGTGACAATAACTTGGACCTAGCTGAGCTAAGGAGCAAAAAGACCACAACAGCAGCACTACAAAGCCACAAATGTGGACTAATTTTAAACCAATATGCACTGTACATAAACACACAGGTTGTCATGCAAATATGCCAGTACTGTTCATTCATAATGTGATGTCAGCTATTCATGAGTCATCATCATACAAACCAATGAAAACAGTCTTCCTTCTCTTCTTTACTATCCAAAAAAGGAAAAATCATGGAAATGATAGATAAATTTATGTCAGTAAACTCAACCAATCTGTGCATCTAACTTTACTAGAGGTAATGGCTGTCTAAGGTGCTGACCATGAGAAAATCCATCACTCTGGATTCTGGGTCATCTGTTCAAGTTTCGTCCTGGAAAGTGTTAGTAGGTTCCAGTTTTCTGTGCTTTCCTCCTTTCCTCTACACCTTCCTATCTCATTTCTTATCACGTCATATGGCAACCATCCTTTACTCACCAGCCTCTCGAAAGACAGCTGGAAAGGCAATGCTTTTTTATCTAAGCATCTCCAACCACTAGCCATGACGGTCAATACACAAACTGAAATCAAGTGAACTGGAAGGTAATTTTAACACAATCGAGGCTCTCCACTTTAGTACAATTGGAAACTATAGGAAAGTGTTTACACAATTTTTAGAGCTTGTGATTAAAAAAACAAACAAGATCACCACTTCAAGTACACGTCTGAGGTTTAAAGGCACTCTCATTCATATGTCATTTACACAGTAGAACTAATGAAGACAGGGCAACGTAAGGCACATATGACCTTCATACTAAAAATTGATCTGATTTCAATATTAAATAAGAAAGATAAACCAGAAAGAAGAATGGATTTTCTATAGAAGTAATAGTTTTTTAAATTATTTATTTGCAGAAATAAAGTCTGTAGACCAATTTCTTCAGCACTTTTCTCTATATTCTTAGACTCCACACTCTCTCAGCAAGCTTATTAGTGAGGGAGAGATGGACACTAGGAATTACTGAATCTATGCATTTTCCTGTCCTTTATCCATATCATTAGTTACATGTTAGATATTTTGTGATTTTTGCATAAAATAATGTATACTTTTTCCAAGTTGCCAATGGGTTAGCTCCAATAACAGTGGCTAACCATAGTTAAAACAAATTATACTTTTTTAACTCAAGCTGTTGGAGCTTTCGCATGATGTAGGAAGTGCAGAATTGCTTTTGGAGTTATAAAGAACTAGGTTTGAATCCCTGCTGTGTGATATCAGGCATATATTTAGGTCTCCACATCTTAGTTTTCTTATTTGTATAACAGTAATATTGAGTTATTATATGCGAAGCTGCCCAGTATAATCCCTGTGGCAAACTAACAGTTCAATAGTAATGGATATGTTTTCCTTTCCTAAAAATGATTGCCCTATTTACTCAGTAATTCATGGCTGCAATTATATTTTTTCAACTTTTATTTTAGAATCAGCGGATATGTGTGCAGGTTTGTTACATGGGTAAATTGCATGTCACTGAGGTTTGGTGTATGAATGATCCTGTCACCAAAAGAGTAAGCATAGTACTCAATAGACAGTTTTTCAATCCATTCACTCTCCCATCCTCCTGCTTCTAATAGTCCTGAGTGTCTGTCATTGAATGGCTGAAGTTACTACTGTGGTAAAGTTATTTGGTTATTTGTCTAATCAAGCTGTAGTGAAAAAGTCAAGGGCTTTGGAAGCACATGTCTTTAAACTTAAACAGAAATTTGAGCCTCACTTTTCTCATCTGTAGAATACGGAATGAAAAATACAAAAACACACGGTCTGGCTCTAGGTAGGTAGTACAAAGATGCTACTTTAATTTTTTTCTTTTTATCATTGAAAAATACTGTGTCTGAAGTTTGTGTTTCAAAATACAAACTGAAAAACTAAAACCTCCACTACCACTGTTCTTTCTTTAAATCATCTGCTACCACTAAGTAACAAAATAATAGTAAAATAATTTAATAGACATTCTTGGTACTCTGAGTTCAAATAATACTTCATGAAGTATTAATAGAATTTTTCTAATCCATCTCTGTTCTAAATTCATCGGTGAATTGCTTTGTAATTTATAAATTGTGCTTATAGTGCAATAACTTTAGGATTGCAGCATTCATTTGTAAAATTTTATCCATACTAGAACTCTACTTGCCTTAGTCAGTTCAGGATGCTATAAAAATATAACTTGGGTAGCTTATAAACAACAGAAATTTATTTATCATAATTCAAAAGCTGGAGAGTCCAAGATCAAGGTGCCAGTAGATTTGATATCTGGGCCTGTTTCCTGGTTCATAGGTAGTGCCTTATAGCAGTGTTCTCATATGGTGGAAGGGACAAACAAGCTTCCCTGAGTCTATTTTATAAGGGCACAAATTCCATTCGTGAGGACTTTGTCCTCATGACCCCACCTCTCCTCCCTAAATGCCCCACATTTTAATACCATCACCTTGAGGGTAGGATTTCATATATACATTTTGTAGGGACACAAATATTCAGACTATTGCATTACCCCTATTTCCCCCATGGAACTTGAAGGTGGTGAAATAAACAAGGAAACTGAAGGATTAAAAGGTTTTTCTTATTTTCTTCTTTATTTACTTAGCAAGTAAGACAGCCTCCAAAGATACTAGTTTGAATTAATTAAGCACAGAAAGTTTTAACAGGGAGTGGGGGTTGGGGCCACTCTAAAGAAAAACAGAAATACCAAACCACAACAAAGTTTCTAGCACTTTGGCAGTCAAGTTTTTATCAAAACATGTTATTGGTTGTCAACCAGCAGACACAGACCCTGCAGATTTCCTGGAGAAATGCATGGGTGTTTACTTCTCAAAACGTAGCTTTACTCATGGCCAAGTGAAATCTTTCATGAGAGGTGAATGGAACCTGAGAAAATCTTAGGAGAACAGGAATATTTAAGACAGCTCACGGAAATATAATCTTTCAGTCTCTCTCCTCTTGGTCAATATTAGGGTCAAAGCCTACACGTTTTAACCGTTAATTTCACCCAGATCTAGTTCATCACTCTGGGTGAAATTGTCACAGATGGTGGTGCTGCAGGTGGTAATCCAGGCTGTTAGGTCTTAAACGATTCCACTGGCATTTTCTTGGATTTGAAGCTTTGGATTACAACCTTGATTATCAGTTGCATAAGTGGCTATGCAGAAGCTTTCAAGACCCTAGTCACAATTTAGTATTTGACTTACATAAAAGCAATCACCAGAAAGCTTTTTAGCTATAAACTAACAGCTCCTGGTATGGGGCAGAAAGTGAGGAAAAAAGTTATTGGCTTAACAGTTTGTTGATTTTCCTGAATTTTTTCATTCAGGAAAAAAAATTATCTTAATTTTCAGTAAGTTTTTTTAGTGACTCCGAAGTTACCACAGTTTAGTCAGGTAAAATTTCACATTCATTGTAAACCAAAATATATGGAGAAGAAAACTAAATTGTTGCAGTAACACACACCTGTGGAGGCACGAATTGGTCCTAGACTGTCATGGACGCATCCCGACTTTTATAACAATCATGGTACAAACCTCCGAAAGTAAGAGATCATCTTGATTTCTGTTTTGGTATGTTTTTCACTATTCTCATGGCCAGACATGAATAGACATGCCAAATTTTAGAACATGTAACACATCTCAATAGTCATGAAACTTCAATTTAAATTTCATGATTCATTTTTTTAATAAAATAGTTAAAAACTAATGTGAGCTTAGCCTCAGTCAGAGGGATCCTATTGGGATGTTAAAACATTTTTCCAGTGATTCTTCTATAACTCAGAAATGCTTTTGTGTGGAAAATGCCTTTATATACTTACATATTATTTTGGTCATCATCTGTAGCATTTTTAAACATTGAGAATGAATTTATGGAAACTGGCCAAATTTTATAATGCCAACTCTGGTGGGTATGGTAGATAATTATATTTGGTAATAGCAGATTTTATTATGCTAAAACAAACTCTGAAATTAAATGATGAAGAAACTGTATTCATGTAAACATGTTGTTTTCTCCTGTGATTTGAATTAGAGAATGAGTATTGCACGCCACCACACAAAATAGACAAGAAAACACACTGACAAAATAGTCTCACTATAACAATCTACTTTACAATTACAGAAATATTTCTTTGATATTCTAAGTTTTTGTTCTTTAAAGCTATTCTGCAAAAATGGGAATATCTCTGTGTGAGTGGTTGTGAAGGGGAATATGCCTAATTGCTACTTTGTTAGAGACACACCGAGATGTACTGACGAAAAAGAAGAAATAGGGTTAAAGAGGGAGTTTGTTGATGGGAGGGTTGAGTCCACCTGGCAGATCTCAAATCTAATTTGAGGTTTTGACTCAGCTTTCTTTTCCAGCTGAGAGACTGAATGGGTCTTATACAACAAAAGCTTCTGGCTTTGACATGGGGAGAGAGGCAGCGCAAGCCTCAGTAAATAACAGTGTTGATTGTATCTCACTTTCCTGTTTGTTTGTTTGTTTTTAGGAGTTTTGCTCTTGTGACCAAGGCTGGAGTGCTATGGAGCAATTTCGGCTCACTGCAACTTTCGCTTCCTGGGTTTAAGAGACTCTCCTGCCTCAGCCTCCTGAGTAGCTGGGATTACAGGCGTGTGCAACCATGCCCAGCAAATGTTTGTATTTTTAGTAGACACAGGGTTTCACCATGTTGGCCAGGCTGGTCTCAAACGCCTGACCTCAGGTGATCCACCTGCTTCAGCCTCCCAAAGTGCTGGGATTACAGGCGTGAGCCACTGCACGTGAAAACTTTCATTAACTCAAAGGTTTCATCCAGACTTTGCTTTGTTCAACATGCTCAGTCATTTAAATAAAAACGGTATGTAATATACATACATATAAGATCAACATGTTCAATCATTTAAATTAAAAAAGTATGTAATTTTATTATGAATTATTTCCTTTTATATCATGAATGAAATAGATGAAATAGTCAATTGCATCAAAATAATTAATGTGCAAGCAATTAATTAAGGGAATTATGAACATGAGAATCATTCCACATAAGAAGTAAAGACAAAGAGAATAAGTACAGGAGGATACTAGAATAAAAACTAATGTTAGGAAAATTACTGTAAAATAGACTTATTTGAATATAAGAAACAAAGAAACATTACCTTCATTATAGAAAGGATAACTTGCTGAAACAAATGACAGGTTTTCCAAGTGGAGACAATGAAGAAGCGTGACATGTTTTACAAACTTTCCAGAATTGCCAGGATTGGGGATCTATTTTCTGGGAGACTTTTCATGTCAGTGCTACTACATATAGGTTAACTCTTTCAAGTCACCAATCATAACTAATATAATACTAGTGCAAGTGAAAATTCTTAAATCAGTATGAAAATTTCACTGGCCAGTTTAATTACACTTACAGATATCTTGCTACAGACATATCCTGGGTATGCAATATGTGCAGCATGCGTATTTAATTTAGTAATTGGAAGAGAATATCTATTTAACCTTTCCTCGGCTATAATCTTTCCCGATTTGCTTTTTATGTTCATAGTTGGTTTTCATGTAAAGATAGCTTTGAAATTTTACCTTTTTACCAAAGTGTAGCCGTTTTGTATTTGTAGTGGATTTTATCCTGCTGAGCACTTGAAAGTTCTAAGGAACAGGGACAAATCTTATTAGTGTGGGACAGCCCTATAAATTGCACTGGGTCTAATATCACACTGACTCCTGCTTACTAAGAGCCAGTGTGTCTTCTTATTGTGATAATTCACAACACACCCACAAATTTCCAGAAATACCTCCTGGGAGAGTACCTTCTTCATTGAGAACCATTATTCCAAATGAGTCGCATAACATTTTGTTTTTTTCTCTTCATTTATTTGGTAATGTTTTTGAAAGTATGAACGATGAACTGTATTTCTTTCTTGAAGGGTGACCATATACTTTATTATTCAAACTAGATACTTTTAAGTATAAATAGGATGCTAATATGCTAATACACTAAGGCAACAGGTGTAAACTGGGACTTTCTTGGGCAAACTAAATCATTATCTTATCTATATCATATCAGAGGTCTACATTACCTTATCCCAAAATCTTGAGGTCATTTTGTTCTTATTCAGGTATTTTTGTGTTTTAGGAGGTAACGTGATACATATTTTATATATATAACTCCAGCACTGTGTGATTAAATATGCTGTTTTTCACAGAAAAAAAAAGTATGAACATAAAAATTTATATTTAAATGTGTCAAATACAGACTATAAATAACCTCAGGGACTGTATTTAGAAGAATTCTGAGTACAAAATGAATTTATATAATTTTAGACTTCGGATCGGTAGACATAATATCTTGTAACATACAGGTAAATAAACTGATGTTGGTATGGGTGTGGGGGTGTAAATTACATACCTAAGGCTGTGCACCTTGTAAGTTTTGGAAGTAAGTTTAGAAACCACATTTTATAATTCTTCGTTTGTAAATATAATTATACTCAGTAGAATAAACCAAATATATGTTAATTTTGTAGGTTTGTCTTCATTCCCTGAATCATATTAAAATATTTAAAAGTAAAAATTGCTATAGTTTACTGGCACTTACCATGTATCTGTTCTTAATACTTCCATGCATTATTTCCTTTAATCTTCACATGATGATATATGAACTACTATTTACTTCATTTTGCAACTGCAATATTCCAATTTCATAGCTAATTAAGACCTACATAATTTAATTCCAGGCTACAGGCACTAAGCTGTGCTTCCTCCTAAATCTACAGATTCACTGTCATACAAGAGCTGTAACTCGGTTGGAATAGATATATGGACTTTGATGCTTGTAAAATCAATATTTTCTTATAGTCTATAACCCAAACCCCCAGCCGACAGTTTTTGACTGATTTGATTGCCCATAATTATTTCCTTATGACTTTGGACTGAACATTCTTCTCACGAAACTTAAAAATTCATTGTAAAGAGCCACAGCCTAATTCTAAAGACATAATAGAATCCTTATAAATGAGAGAAGCAAATACAAGATGATCATGTTAAAGAGAACAGTCAGAGGGAAAATATTGCTTTATCTTCTGGTTTACGACATCTTCAATTCTTCATCACAACTCCACAGAGGATATCACATTTCATAATTCATCAATTGAAAACATGTTTTAGATTCTAGAACCATTCAGGAAACAGCAACTACTCACACAATTACTCAGGCATATTGTTTCTGAAGCAGAATCACACAAGGATTCAAAATATTTTACCTCCATAGGTCTTCTGTAAAATCTGTTCCATGCATATACACATGCATACAAACCTTATGCAATGTATATATATATTTTTATTTTTGATAGTGATGGTAAAAAAATGCAAACACAAAATACTATACGGAATTAATTTATGAGGCATTGGATGATGAAACCAGGAAAAATTTAAGATTGTAAGCAAATTCTGGGAGATATTTAGATATCAGAATTTCAGTTTTCCAACTATATATGGGATAGAATTTTAATCAAATTTATTTGCATTATAGAGTAGGTACCATGAACACTAGATATTACTGTCCACTTGCATATCTGCAATCAAGGATTGCAATCAAGAATCCTCACCAAAGGACTTTGTAATGTGGGATTTGATTTTACCAGTAGGTAAGACAATACCTATTGATATTTACCAATAAGTATTTATTTATTTATTTATTTGGCAGGGCATTGGTAAGTCATAGCTGAAAAGTTGTGGTTTGTTGAGTAACCACAATTTTAATCTAACTAATGAGTCTAAGAATATGAAAATGGATTGAGATTTTGGGGGATGAAAAGTTAAGAATAAAACAGGAAAACTTGTTTTATTGAACCTAGTTTTTTTAGGGTAACTCCTTGAAGGACAAAAATAATACTTTCCTCTTATATAATTTTGCTTTAGCTTAGGCAATGTTATATTTCTTATGTGTTCTGCTATATCTTCTTTCTAATTTTTTATTATCCATATTGTTCCTCTATATAATGTGCTACTGAGAAGACCTTCAAATAAATGACTCCATGTTTTCGTAGCCTATTTATTTTTTTTAAAAAAAAGGATCAAATCCCCATTTTCACATATTAGAGTTCCTTACATGTTATGAACAAATAAGTTTTGGAAATATTTCAGCATTTGAATTATTTTAATGGCATAAAAATTGGTGGGCTTTTTTTGTTTGTCAGAAAGCTATATTTTCTTCCTAAAATAGCATAACATTGGGGAGGGAAATTAAAAAAAAAACCAGCCATTAGAATAAATGCAAAGCATTAGTCAATGCTATTCCCAAAATAGTTCAATAGATACTGATTATGGATAACTTGTTTCCCTTCGAAAAAAAATTTATTTAAAACCAAATTAAAAATACTTTTCATGTTTTAAAAAATTCTTTTAAAGACATAATGCTATAGTTTGAACATGTTTCCTCCAAAATCCAGGTGTTGCCAACATGATAATATTAAGAGGTTTGTCCCTTAAGATGTGATAGACCATGAGGGTGCCCCTCTTCTGAATGTGATTAGGTGCCATTATAAAAGGGCTTGGCTCAGGGAGTTGGTAATCTCTTCCCCTTCTGCCTGCCACTATGTGAGAATACATCAGGGAGGATTTCACTAGATGCTGGCATGTTGATGTTAGGCTTCTCAGCCTCTAGAATGGTGGGAAATAAAATTTTGTTCTTTATAATATAAATTACCTAGTCTGTGATAGTTTGTGATAGCAGCACAAAGGCATATAGAAACCCTTTTTCAAGAAGACTAATTTGAGGATCTAAACAGTAAAGAATAAACTGTGTCTTTGTAATTATTTGTTTTTTTTCTTGCTGCAATTTTACTATCATGTTTGTTTATTTTTTTAGGCCAATAAAGAATGTCTTTGTCAGCGTCAGTCAAATACCCAGGAATAATGTGATGTAGTAGGAAAGTGATAGATGTCACATTGTACAAAGCTGGCAGCGGGGAGAAAATATCTAACTTATGTAAAAAGAGAAAGGTACGCGCCATGAAAAGTCCAAAGACTCCCAGCAGAAAGGCATACTTAGATCTGGTGACTCTTCCTTTTACAGAGCAAAGCTCAAGTCACATTTCCTTTCAACCTTGCCCATATAACTGCTTCAATCTCTGCAGCCTTTTCCCTCTTTATATTAGTATATAAGAATCTAGAAACTTATGAATTAAGGTCAGCTACAGGATTTTAATTGTAAATTAATTGCAGCAGATGGTATGAGCTGACTTCCAGCTGCGGTTGTAGCAACACCAAATACTCAATTCCCTCTGAGAGATCATTAAATTGACTCTTTGCTAAATTTTGCTCATTTCTTTTTAGAGATATTTTCTAAAAATAAAAGGCACTAGGGTCTGAAATGTCAAGCATATGCAGAAGCTTGAAAAATTATAATTTTTAGAGACCATAAGCCGTCACTTTAGATTGTGTTAGCACACTACATACAGTTATCTTTCATACACAAATATCTCTTTGCCAGAGAGCTGACTCTCTTTATCAGAAATTGAACTGATAAGATCACCCTGGCATTGAGCTTTCTTTTTTTTTAATCTCACTGGAATGCAATTTATCCTTCTTCCCATTTGTGCACCCTCAATATTTGAATGATCAGTAAATATCTCTATACACATTGACTCAGTACAGTAAAGTTTTGGGGGATTATGAAATGCATGTTAAATTTTTCCATGTTTGAGCAATCATTTTATCAGAATATTGTATCATTGTGAGAAGCTTCTGATGTCTTACAAATTGGAAAGGAAGGCTTGGTAAATAAAACATAAAACTGGGTTAAGAAGAAGGAATTAAGGGCGCGCCCAAGATGGCCGAATAGGAACAGCTCCAGCTTCCGGCTCCCAATGTAAGCGACATAGAAGACGGACGATTTCTGCATTTTCAACTGAGGTGCGGACCGACACCTCACACCTCACACGGCAGGGTACACCCACCCCTGAGACGAAGCTTCCAGAGCAAGAATCAGACAGCAACACTCGCTGTTCAGCAATATTCTATCTTCTGCAGCCTCTGCTGCTGATACCCAGGCAAACAGGGTCTGGAGTGGAACTCAAGCAAACTCCAGACCTACAGATGAGGGTCCTGACTGTTAGAAGGAAAACTAACAAACAGAAAGGACACCCACACCAAAACCCCATCAGTACGTCACCATCATCAAAGACCAAAGGCAGATAAAACCACAAAGATGGGGGAAAAGCAGGGCAGAAAAGCTGGAAATTAAAAAAATCTAGCGCATCTCCCCCGCCAAAGGAATGCAGCTCATCGCCAGCAATGGAACAAAGCTAGACAAAGAATGACTTTGACGAGTTGAGAGAAGAAGGCTTCAGTCGATCAAACTTTTCAGAGCTAAAGGAGGAACTACGTAACCAGTGCAAAGAAACTAAAAACCTTGAAAAAAGAATGGATGAATGGATAACTAGAATAATCAATGCAGAGAAGACCTTAAAAGAACTGACAGAGATGGAAACCATAACACGGGAACCACATGACAAATTAACAAGCTTCAGTAACTGACTCAATCAACTGGAAGAAAGAGTATCAGTGATTGAAGATCACAAAAATAAAATAAAGTGAGAAGAGAAGTGTAGAGAAAAAAGAGTAAAAAGAAATGAACAAAGCCTCCAAGAAATATGGGACTATGTGAAAAGACCAAATCTATGTCTGATTGGTGTGCCTGAAAGTGATGAGGAAAATGGAACCACGTTGGAAACACTCTTCAGGATATCATCCAGGAGAACTTCCCCAACCTAGTAGGGCAGGCCAACATTCAAATTCAGGAAATACAGAGAATGCCACAAAGATACTCCTCGAGAAGAGCAACTCCAAGGCACATAATTGTCAGATTCACCAAAGTTGAAATGAAGGAAAAACTGTTAAGGGCAGCCAGAGAGAAAGGTTGGGTTACCCACGAAGGGAAGCCCATCAAACTAACAGCAGATCTCTCAGCAGAAACTCTCCAAGCCAGAAGAGAGTGCGGCCCAATATTCAACATTCTTAAAGAAAAGAATTTTCAACCCAGAATTTCATATCCAGTCAAACTAAGTTTCATAAGTGAAGGAGAAATAAAATCCTTTACAGACAAGCAAATGCTTAGAGATTTTGTTACCACCAGGCCTGCCCTACAAGAGATCCTGAAGGAAGCACCAAACATGGAAAGGAACAACAGGTACCAGCCATTGCAAAAACATGTCAAAATGTAAAGTCTATCGATGCTAGAAAGAAACTGCATCAACTAGCGGACAAAATAACCAGCTAATATCATAATGACAGGATCAAGTTCACATATAACAATATTAACCTTAAATGTAAACGGACTAAATGGTCCACTTAAAAGACACAGACTGGCAAATTGGATAAAGAGTCAAGACCCACCAGTTTGCTGCATTCAGGAGACCCATCTCACATGCAGAGACACACATAGGCTCAAAATAAAGGGATGGAGGAAGATCTACCAAGCAAATGGAAAACATAAAAAATCAGGGGTTGCAACCCTAGTCTCTGATAAAACAGACTTTAAAATACCAAAGATCAAAAGAGACAAAGAAGGCCATTACATAATGGTAAAGGGATCAATTTATCAGGAAGAGCTAACTATCCTAAATATATATGCACCCAATACAGGAGCACGCAGATTCATAAAGCAAGTCCTTAGAGACTTACAAAGAGACTTAGACTCCCATACAATAACAATGGGAGACTTTAACATCCCACTGTCAGCATTAGACAGATCAACGAGACAGAAAGTTAACAAGAATATCCAGGAACTGAACTCAACTCTGCACCAAGCAGACCTAATAGACATCTACAGAACTCTCCATCCCAAATCAACAGAGTATACATTCTTCTCAGCACCACATCGCACTTATTCCAAAATTGACCACATAGTTGGAAGTAAAGCACTCCTCAGCAAATGTAAAAGAATAGAAATTATAACAAACTGTCTCTCAGACCACGGTGCAATCAAACTAGAACTCAGGACTAAGAAACTCAATCAAAACTGCTCAACTACATGGAAACTGAACGACCTCCTCCTGAATGACTACTGGGTACATAACGAAATGAAGGCAGAAATAAAGATGTTCTTTGAAACCAATGAGAACAAAGATACAACATACCAGAATCTCTGGGACAAATTTAAAGCAGTGTGTAGAGGGAAATTTATAGCACTAAATGCCCACAAGAGAAAGCTGGAAAGATCTAAAATCAACACCCTACATCACAATTTAAAGAACTAGAGAAGCAAGAGCAAACACATTCAAAAGCTAGCAGAAGGCAAGAAATAACTAAGATCAGAGCAGAACTGAAGGAGACAGAGACATGAAAAACCCTCCAAAAAATCAATGAATCCAGGAGCTGGGTTTTTGAAAAGATCAACAAAATTGATAGACCACTAGCAAGACTAATAAAGAAGAAAAGAGAGAAGAATCAAATAGGGATATCACGACCGACCCCACAGAAATACAAACTACCATCAGAGAATACTATAAAAATCTCTACGCAAAAAAACTAGAAAACCTAGAAGAAATGGGTAATTTCCTGGACACTTACACTCTCCCAAGACTAAACCAGGAAGAAGTTGAATCCCTGAATAGACCAATAGCAGCTTCTGAAATTGAGGCAATAATTAATAGCCTACCAATCAAAAAAAGGCCAGGACTAGACGGATTCACAGCTGAATTCTACCAGAGGTACAAGGAAGAGTTGGTACCATTCCTTCTGAAACTATTCCAATCAATAGAAAAAGAGGGAATCCTCCCTAACTCATTTTACAAAGCCAACATCATCCTGATACCAAAGCCTGACAGAGACACAACAAAAAAAGAGAATTTTAGACCAATATCCCTGATGAACATCGATGCAAAAATCCTCAATAAAATACTGACAAACCGAATTCAGCAGCACATCCAAAAGCTTATCCACCATGATCAAGTGGGCTTCATCCCTGAGATGCAAGGCTGGTTCAACATACGCAAATCAATAAACGTAATCCAGCATATAAACAGAACCAAAGACAAAAACCACATGATTATCTCAATAGATGCAGAAAAGGCCTTTGACAAAATTCAATAGCCCTTCATGCTAAAAACTCTCAATAAATTTGGTATTGATGGAACGTATCTCAAAATCATAAGAGCTATTTATGACAAACCCACAGCCAATATCATACTGAATGGGCAAAAACTGGAAGCATTCCCTTTGAAAACTGGCACAAGACAGGGATGCCCTCTCTCACCACTCCATTCAACATAGTGTTGGAAGTTCTGGCTAGGGCAATCAGGCAAGAGAAAGAAATCAAGGGTATTCCGTTAGGAAAAGAAGAAGTCAAATTGTCCCTGTTTGCACATGACATGATTGTATATTTAGAAAACCCCATTGTCTCAGCCCGAAATCTCCTTAAGCTGATAAGCAACTTCAGCAAAATCTGAGGATACAAAATCAATTTGCAAAAATCACACACATTCTTATACACCAGTAACAGACAAACAGAGAGCCAAATCATGAATGAATTCCCATTCACAATAGCTTCAAAGAGAATAAAATACTTAGGAATCCAACTTACAAGGGATGTAAAGGACCTCTTCAAAGAGAACTACAAACCACTGCTCAGTGAAATCAAAGAGGACACAAACAAATGGAAGAACATACCATGCTCATGGATAGGAAGAATCAATATTGTGAAAATGGCCATACTGCCCAAGGTAATTTATAGATTCAATGCCATCCCCATCAAGCTACCAATGAGTTTCTTCACAGAATTGGAAAAAACTGCTTTAAAGTTCATATGGAACCAGAAAAGACCCCATATTGCCAAGACAATCCTAAGCCAAAAGAACAAAGCTGGAGGCATCACGCTACCTGACTTCAAAGTAGTCAGGCTACAGTAACCAAAACAGCATGGTACTGGTACCAAAACAGAGATATAGACCAATGGAACAGAACAGAGTCCTCAGAAATAATACCACACATCTACAGCCATCTGATCTTTGACAAAGCTGAGAAAAACAAGAAATGGGGAAAGGATTCCCTATTTAATAAATGGTGCTGGGAAAATTAGCTAGCCATAAGTAGAAAGCTGAAACTGGATCCTTTCCTTACTCCTTATATGAAAATTAATTCAAGATGGATTAGACACTTAAATGTCAGATCTAAAACCATAAAAACCCTAGAAGAAAACCTAGGTAATACCATTCAGGACATCGGCATGGGCAAGGACTTCATGTCTAAAACACCAAAAGCAATGGCAACAAAAGCCAAAATTGACAAATGGGATCTAATTAAACTAAAGAGCTTCTGCACAGCAAAAGAAACTACCATCAGAGTGAACAGGCAACCTACAGAATGGGAGAAAATTTTTGCAATCTACTCATCTGACAAAGGGCTAATATCCAGAACCTACAAAGAACTCAAACAAATTTACAAGAAAAAAACAAACAGCCCCATCAAAAAGTGGGTAAAGGATATGAACACATACTTCTCAAAAGAAGACATTCATACAGCCAACAGACACATGAAAAAATGCTCATCATCACTGGCCATCAGAGAAATGCAAATCAAAACCACAATGAGATACCATCTCACACCAGTTAGAATGGCAATCATTAAAAAAATCAGGAAACACAGGTGCTGGAGAGGATGTGGAGAAACAGGAACACTTTTACACTGTTGGTGGGACTGTAAACTAGTTCAACCATCGTGGAAAACAGTATGGCGATTCCTCAAGGATCTAGAACTAGAAATACCATTTGACCCAGCCATCCCATTACTGGGGATATACCCAAAGGATTATAAGTCATGCTGCTATAAAGACACATGCACACATATGTTTATTGCAGCACTATTCACAATAGCAAAGACTTGGAATCAACCCAAATGTCCATCAGTGACAGACTAGATTAAGAAAATGTGGCACATATACAACATGGAATACTACACAGCCATGAAAAAGGATGAGCTCGTGTCCTTTGTAGGGACATGGATGCAGCTGGAAACCATCATTCTCAGCAAACTGTCGCAAGAACAGAAAACCAAACACTGCATATTCTCACTCATAGGTGGGAATTGATCAATGAGATCACTTGGACACAGGAAGGGGAACATCACACACTGGGTCCCATTGTGGGGAGGGCGTGGGGAGGGATAGCCTTAGGAGATATACCTAATGTAAATGACGAGTTAATGGGTGCAGCACACTAACATGGCACATGTATACATATGTAACAAACTTGCACTTTGTGCACATGTACCCTAGAACTTAAAAGTATAATAAAAAAAAAAAGAAGGAGGAATTAGTAGTTGAATCATATTGCCATGTTTCTGGATTGTTTACCAGTTAATTTATTATACATATCATACAACCACAAGCTCTTCATGGAAAACAACAATACAATTTTATTCCTCAAATATTTCTGAAGTTCTACTGATTTGTTCTGAGTTCAATGGCTTGAAACATGATACTTTTGGATTATAGATAATGTGTTTCTGCTGGTGTCAGATGTATTTGCTCATGTGTTTTCAGTGAGCTGGAGGCTCTGCCCTAGCTGGGGCTTGGCTGGGCACCTTAGCTGGGATAGTTCTGCTCAATTTGTTTCTTATCCTCTTTCCAAAGGAAGCTTTCTCTCGACAACAGAATAAGCAAAAGAGTAAGCCAGCCAAATCACAAAAGCACTTTTCAAGACTCTTAATATCACCTCTGCTAACACTGGATTGACCAAAACAAGTCATACCACTGAACTCAGGAGTGGGAAACTAGCCCTGCCCAGAGTGGGATGATATGAAAAAGTTGTTTAGAAAGAATAGGGATACTGAGCATGATGAACAGTGGGGGCATCAAGTCAACCAAAGACCATGATGTTTAGGATGATGGTACCCAGAAATTTTTTTTTTTTTTAGTCCACGGCTGTGGGGACAATATCCTATAAACTTTGTCAAGATTGCATCCAATTTATAACATCAAATACAATACCTTTGATTGGCATTGTGAAGCTGTACCAAGGTATGATTACATGCCTCTATTTCACTACTCTCTCACAACTAACTAGAGAGTTAATTGGCCTTGGGTAAGTCGGTCAACTTCTTTAAGTCTCAGCTTCCTGTAAAATCACTGTGATTATACTATCTACCCCACAGAGATGTTACATCAAATGAGATTGCATACGTGAAAGCATTTCGTAAAATATTAGCAAGGATATCCTTTTGATTCGTTATTAGTAGTTTGGCAAACCTCACTGTCCTTCCCAAAGTCAACTTAGTTTAGTACATAAATGTTGGGAATAGATGGGTTAAAACCATTTAGATAAAAACACACCCATTGCATACTTTCTGCGTGGCACATATTAAAATCATATACATATGTCTCACATATGTATGTCACAGCTTCAGAAGACAGTATAATTATTATTGTCACACAAGTGGAAGAAATTGCTCTGATTCTTACACAATTTTTTTGTGTTTTTTAAGAAACTTATAGAATCTAACTCTTAATAGGTCTTCTGTGAGGCATCTAAATAAATAATAGATCCACTGTTTGCTTTTAAAAATACCCTTGACTTCATCACCACATCCCTGATTAGAGTAGAATTTACAAGTTTTGGAGCATTTCCACAATTAAATAAACTGAGTTTATAAGTTCTAAACAGACATCTCATTACCTTCCCATCCTGCAATTTTCTACTTTCTTTTAATTTTTTGGCTGTCAAATCACTACGCTCTAAGCAAAAATAAAGATGTTATAATTAGTTGGAGTATTTTTTTGCTTTCTAATTAAACTTTGTGATTTTTTAAATAAAGCACTTACTATGTAGCAAAATGCTTTTTCATGGATGTCTTTATATTCTTTATACTTTTTCTCTTTTAGAATAATTTATAAGTATATTTTTATGTACTTCTGAATAGTATTTAATGTGTATTTAGTATGTAATATATATTAGATTATAATACAGTGAAAAAGTGATAAATGTTTACTTGTTCATTTTAATACATTCTATTGTTTCAGTTTTATAATTGCTATGTATGTAAACTTGCATTTTTATGTTTATTTGTTTGAAGGTAGTAAAGAAATAGAAAATAGTAATACTGTTTAGATCATGCAACAAGCATGCATTTCTTTAAACATTAAAATAAATAGAATTTTAATTATAAGTATTATAACAGTATGTTGATATTAAAAACAAACACTAAACTTTAGAAAAGAATTGTTAGAATAAAATATGTGATTATTTTACATTGGTTGTGCTCGACATTCCATTAAAACAAAACTCTCTACTATCTGTTCTTTTTGGCAAGTCAGACAAAATTGAGAAAGACAATTATTATATTCCAGCCACATTCTGAGTGAGGGGAAATTGAATATTGCAGTTAATTGGCTATTGACTTGGTTTGACATTCCCCTATAACTAACTGATAAAATAATTCAATTAATTTATTTCAAAAAAATCTTCTAAATTTCGTAAGTTTTATGTTGAAGTGAATTGAAAATATGGTTTAGTCCAGGCACGGTGGCTTACGCCTGCAATTCTAGTGCTCTAGAAGGCTGAGGCGTGTAGATCACCTGAGGTCAGGAGTTCGAGAGCCTGCGCAACATGGCCAAACCCTGTCTCTACTAAAAATACAAAACTTAGCTGGGTGTGGTGGCACACATCTGTAATGCCAGCTACTAGGGAGGCTTAGGCAGGAGAACAGCTTGAACTCAGGAGGTGAAGGTTGCAGTGAGCTGAAATCACGCCACTACACTCCAGCCTGGGCGACCGAGCAAGACTCTATCTCAAAAAACAAACAAACAAAGAAACAACAACAAAAAGAAAACAAACAAAGAAAAGAAAATGTGGTTTAGGATAAAATAGTGCAAAAAATTATTCAGTGTGTATGTATGTTTGCACATGTATGTGTGCAGTGCATGTATTCACAGTGTATGTATGTTTGCACATGTATGTGTGATGTGTGTTTATATGAACTGGGCAGTAAAACAGCTTACATGCTTAATGTATTTTTGTTAAGTAGAATACCAACTTAAAATTGTTTTCAACAGTATTTTAGAATTGGATTAGTGTTTAGTTTTACTTGTAATTTAAAACTTCAAAATGTAAACTGGTAAAAAAAAAATGGAAAGAATGAATAAGAATTTAATAGCATATCAGGGTTACTATAGTCAATAATAATTGTACATTTTAAAATAAGTATGTAATTGGATTGGTTGTAACACAAAAGATAAATGCTTGAGGGGATGGATACCCCATTTTCCATGATATAATTATTTCACATTGCATGCCTGAATCAGAACAACTTATGTATCTCATAAATATACATACCTACTATGTACCTACAAAAATTAAAAAAGGAATAGCAAATAAATTAAAACGTAAGTACAGCATATAGAGTTAATTTTTTTCCTCAAAGTTTTAGAAGACAGTGTAGTTATTATTGTCACAAAAAGTCATTTCAACTTTCAATCAGGTAGTGAAGGAGTTCTATGTTTTCTGACCATTGACTAGGTATATTTTTAAAAAGTAATTTGTCTTTATTAATTGATGGTATTTTAATAAAAATTATGATTACAAAAGCTAACAAAAATACAAAATAGATAAATACCATATTTCACATACAAGCTGTAAACAAATTTCTATAAAGTGCCAATAACAAAAAGGCAGGTAAAATGGAATTCATTCTAAAAGCCTTAAAATCTTTACAGGTTTTATTGGGTATAAAGAGTAAAGATGGGGAAAAACAAGTGCAAAAAGGCTGCAAATTCCAAAAACCAGAACGCTCTTCTCCTTCAAAGGATCATAACTCCTCGCCACCAAGGGAACAAAACTGGACAGAGAATGAGTTTGACGAACTGACGGAAGTAGGCTTCAGCAGGTGGGTAATAACAACTCTGAGCTAAAGAAGCATGTTCTAACCCAATGCAAGGAAGCTAAGAACCTTGAAAAAAGGTTAGTTGAATTTCTAACTAGAATAACCAATGTGGAAAAGAACATAAATAACCTGATGGAGCTGAAAAACACAGCATGAGAACTTCGTGAAGAATACACAAGTATCAATAGCCGAATTGATCAAGCAGAAGAAAGGATATCAGTGATTGAAGATCAACTGAATGAAATAAAGAGACAGGACAAGATTAGAGAAAAAAATAAAAATAAAAAGGAGTGAACAAAGCCTCCAAGAAGTATGGGACTGTGTGAAAAGACCAAATCTATGTTTGATTGGTGTACCTGTAAGTGACAGGGAGAATGCAACCAAGTTGGAAACACTCTTCAGCATATTATCCAGGGGGAACTTCCCCAACCTAGCAAGACAGGCCAACATTCAAATGCAGGAAATACAGAGAACATCACAAAGATGCTCCTTGAGAAAAGCAACCTCAAGACACATAATCATCAGATTCACCAAGGTTGAAATGAAGGAAAAAATGTTAAGGGAAGCCAGAGAGAAAGGTCAGGTTACCCACAGAGGGAAGCCCATCAGACTAATAGCAGATTTCTTGGCAGAAACTCTACAAACCAGAAGAGAATGGGGGTCAATATTCAATGTTCTTAAAGAAAAGAATTTTTCAACCCAGAATCTCATATCCAGTCAAACTAAGCTTCATAAGCAAAGGAGAAATAAAATCCTTTACAGACAAGCAAATGCTGAGGGATTTTGTCACCACCAGACCTGCCTTACAAAAGCTCCTGAAAGAAGCACTAATCATGGAAAGGAACAACCAGTATCAGCCACTGCAAAAACATACCAAATTGTAAAGAATATTGACGTTATGAAGAAACTGCATTAACTAATGGGCAAAACAATCAGCTAGCATCATAATGACAAGATCAAACTGACACATAACAATATTAACCTTAAATGTACATGGGCTAAATGGCCCAATTAAAATACACAGACTGGCAAATTGGATAAAGAGTCAAGACCCATTGGTATGCTGTATTCAGATGTGCAGAGACACACATAGGCTTAAAATACCTTTATTTTGAGAAATAAGGTATGGAGAAATAATTTATGGAGAAATATTTACCAAGCAAATGGAAAGCCAAAAAAAAAAAAAAAAAAAAAAAAAGCAGGAGTTGGAATCCTAGTCTCTGATAAAATAGACTTTAAACCAACAAAGATCAAAAGAGACAAAGAAGGACACTACATAATGATAAAGGGAATAATGCAGCAAGAAGAGCTAACTATCCTAAATATATATGCACCCAATATAGGAGTACCCAGATTCATAAAGCAAGTTCGTAGAGACCTACAAAGAGACTTAGACTCCCACACAATAATAGTCAGAGACTTTAACACTCCACTGTCAATATTAGACAGATCAACGAGACAGAAAATTAACAAGTATATTCAGGACTTGAACTCAGCTCTGGACCAAGTGGACCTAATAGACATCTACAGAACTCTCCACCCCAAATCAACAGAATATACATTCCTCTCAGGACCTCATCACACTTTTTCTAAAAGTGACCACATAATTGGAAGTAAAACACTCCTCAGCAACTGCAAAAGAACAGAAATCATAACAAACAGTCTCTCAGACCACAGTGCAATCAAATTAGAAGTCAGGATTAAGAAACTCATTCAAAACCACACAACTACATGGAAACTGAACAATCTCCTCCTGAATGACTACTGGGTAAATAACGAAATGAATGCAGAAATAAAGATGTTATTTGAAACTAATGAGAACAAAGACACAACGTACCAGAATCTCTGGGACACATTTAAAGCAATGTTTAGATGGACATTTATAGCACTAAATGCCCACAAGAGAAAGAAGGGAAGATCTAAAATCGACACCCTAACATCACAATTAAAAGAACTAGAGAAGCAAGAGCAAGTAAATTCAAAAGCTGGCAGAGGACATGAAATAACTAAGAACAGAGCAGAACTGGAGGAGACAGAGACATGAAAAACCTTTCAAAAAAATGAATGAGTCCAAGAGCTGGTTTTTTGAAAAGATCAACAAAATAGATAGACCAGTAGCCAGAAGAAGAAAAGATTGAAGAATCAAATAGATGCAATAAAAAATGATATAGGGGATATCACCACTGATCCCACAGAAATACAAACTACCATCAGAGAATACTATAAACACCTCTACACAAATAAACTAGAAAATCTAGAAGAAATGGATAAATTCCTGGACTAAACACCCTCCCAAGTCTAAGCCAGGAAGAAGTCGAATCCCTGAATAGACCAATAACAAGTTCTGAAATTGAGGGAGTAATAGCCTACCAATCACAAAAAGTCCAGGGTCAGACGGATTCACATACAAATTCTACCAGAAGTACAAAGAGGAGCTGGTACCATTCCTTCTGAAAGTATTCCAAACAATAGAAAATGAGGGAATTCCCCCTAACTCATTTTATGAGGCCAGCATCATCCTGATACCAAAACCTGGCAGACACACAACAAAAAAGAACAAAAAAGAAAATTTCAGGCCAATATCCCTGATGATGGTCAATGGTGAAAACCCTCAATAAAATACTGGCAAACTGAATCCAGTGGCACATCAAAAGCAATTAAGTTGGGTTCATCCCTGGGATGCAAGGCTGGTTCAACATACATAAATCAATAAATGTAATCCATCACATAAACAGAACAATTGACAAAAACCATATGATTATCTCAATAGGTGCAGAAAAGGCTTTTGATAAAATTCAACACCCCACTTTTTGATGGGGTTGTTTTTTTCTTGTAAATTTGTTTGAGTTCTTTGTAGGTTCTGGATATTAGCCCTTTGTCAGATGAGTAGATTGCAAAAATTTTCTCCCATTCTGTAGGTTGCCTGTTCACTCTGATGGTAGTTTCTTTTGCTGTGCAGAAGCTCTTTAGTTTAATGAGATCCCATTTGTCAATTTTGGCTTTTGCTGCCGTTGCTTTTGGTGTTTTAGACATGAAGTCTTTGCCCATGCCTATGTCCTGAATGGTACTACCTAGGTTTTCCTCTAGGATTTTTATGGTATTAGGTCTAACATTTAAGTCTCTAATCCATCTTGAATTAATTTTCGTATAAGGAGTAAGGAAAGGATCCAGTTTCAGCTTTCTACTACCCAGCCATCCCATTACTGGGTATATACCCAAAGGATTATAAATTATGCTGCTATAAAGACACATGCACACGTATGTTTATTGCAGCACTATTCACAATAGCAAAGACTTGGAATCAACCCAAATGTCCATCAGTGACAGATTGGATTAAGAAAATGTAGCACATATACACCATGGAATACTATGCAGCCATCAAAAAAGGATGAGTTTGTATCCTTTGTAGGGACATGGATGCAGCTGGAAACCATCATTCTTAGCAAACTATCACAAGAACAGAAAACCAAACACTGCATGTTCTCACTCATAGGTGGGAACTGAACAATGAGATCACTTGGACTCAGGAAGGGGAACATCACACACAGGGGCCTGTCATGGGGAGGGGGGAGGGGGTAGGGATTGCATTGGGAGTTATACCTGATGTAAATGACGAGTTGATGGGTGCAGCACACCAACATGGCACAAGTATACATATGGAACAAACCTGCACGTTATGCACATGTACCCTACAACTTAAAGTATAATAAAAATAAATAAATTAAAAAAAAAAATTCAACACCCCTTCATGCTAAAAACTCTCAATAAACTAGGTATCGATGGAACATATCTCAAAATAATAAGAGCTATATATGACAAACCCACAGTCAATATCATACTGAATGGGCAAAAGCTGGAAGCATTTCTTTTGAAAACTGGCACAAGACAAGGATGTCCTCTCTCACCATTCCTATTTAACATAGTATTGGAAGTTCTGGCCAGGGCAATCAGGCAAGAGAAAGTAATAAAGGGTATTCAAATAGGAAGAGAGGAACTCAAATTGTCTCTTTTTGCAGATGACATGATTGCATATTTAGAAAACTCCATCGTCTCAGCGCAAAAACACCTTAAACTGATAAGCAACTTCAGTAATATCTCAGGATACAAAATCAATGTGCAAAAATCACAAGCATTCCTATACTCAATAACAGACTAGCAGAGAGCCAAATCATGAGTGAACTCCCATTCACAATTGCTACAAAGAGAATAAAATACCTAGGAATACAGCATACAAAGGATGTGAAGGACCTCTTCAAAGAGAACTACAAACCACTGGTCAATAAGAGGACACAAACAAATGGAAAAACATTCCATGCTCATGGATAGGAAGAATCAATATCGTGAAAATGGCAATACTGCCCAAAGTAATTTATGGATTCAATGCTATCCCCATCAAGCTACCACTGACTTTCTTCACAGAATTGAAAAAAAACTACTTTAAACTTCATATGGAACCAAAAAATAGCCCACACAGCCAAGACAATCTGGGCAAGAAGAACAAAGCTGGAGGTATCATGCACCTGACTTCAAACTATACTACAAGGCTACAGCAACTGAAACAGCATGGTACTGGTACCAAAACAGACATATAGACCAATGGAACAGAACCGAGGCCTTAGAAATAACACCACACAGCTACAACCATCTGATCTTTGACAAACCTGAGACACACAAGCAATAGGGAAAAGATTCCCGATGTAATAAATGGTATTGGGAAAACTGGCTAGACATATGCAGAAAATTGAAACTGAACCCCTTCTTTACACCATTTACAAAAACCAACTCAAGATTGATCAAAGGCTTCAACATAAGACCTAGGACCATAAAAATCCTAGAAGAAAACCTGGGTAATACCATTCAGGACATAGGCATGGGCAAAGACTTCACGATTAAAACACCAAAAGCAATGGCAACAAAAGCCAAAACTGACAAATGGGATCTAATTAAACTAAAGAGCTTCTGCACAACAAAAGAAACTATCATCAGAGTGAACAGGAAACCTACAGAATGGGAGAAAATTTTTGCAATCTATCCATCTGACAAAGGGCTAATATCCAGAATCTACAAAGAACTTAAAAAACTTTACAAGAAAAAAAAACGTATCATAAATGGGCAAAAGATATGAACAGACACATCTCAAAAGAAGACATTTATGCAGCCAACACACATATGAAAAAAATGCTCATCATCACTGGTCATTAGAGAAATTCACATCAAAACCACAATGAGATACCATCGCACGCCAGTTAGAATGGTGATTGTTAAAAAGTCAAGAAACGACAGACGCAGAGAGGTTGTGAAAAAAATAGGAACGCTTTTACACTGTTGGTGGGGGTGTAAATTAGTTCAACCATTGTGGAAGACAGTGTGGCGATTCCTCAAGGATCTAGAACCAGAAATAACCATTTGATCCAGCAATCCCATTACTGGGCATATACCCAAATGATTACAAATCATTTTATGATAAAGACACATGCACACGTATGTTTACTGCAGCACTATTCACAATAGCAAAGACTTGGAACCAACCCAAATGCCCACCAATGATAGACTAGATTAAGAAAATGTGGCACATATACACCATGGAATACTATGCAGCCATAAAAAAGGATGAGTTCATGTCCTTTGGCGGGACATGGATGAAGCTGGAAACCATCCTTCTCAGCAAACTATCACAAGAACAGAAAACCAAACACCACATATTCTCACTCATAAGTGGGAGTTGAACAATGAGAACACATGGACACAGCAAGGGGACCATCACACACTGGGACCTGTTGCGGAGTGGGGAGCTAGGGGAGGGATATCATTAGGAGAAATACCTAATGTAGGTGATGGGTTGATGGGTGCAGCAAACCAGCAGGGCAGGTGTACACCTATGTAACAAAACTGCACGAACTGCACATGTAACCCAGAACTTAAAGTATAATTTTAAAAAATGAGAGGAGAAACTGTTAACAAATAAGAGACTTAAGAGAATGTTAAATGTGTGTATCTTGTTAGGGTCTTGATTCATACAAATCGTGTATAAAAAGATATTTTAGAGAAAGTTGAATATATATTGGGTATTATTTGATCTTAAGAAATTCTTGTTAATTTTAAAAGGCGTGGTAATGGCACAGCAGTTATGTTGGAAAAATAAAGTCCTTGGCAGTTAAAAAAAAAAAAGTAACCTAATAAGTCTTTGCAATATCTCTGTGAAACAGGTAGAAGAGAAGAAATAGGTAACTCCGGGACTATAAATTCAGTTATTTGTTATGGTTGTCTATGGATCAATGCATATTAGGATTATTGACTGGTGAAATAAGTTAGACCAAAATGGCAGGCCTGTCAGACTGTATGAATCAGGTTTCTTTCTCTGTTTAAAAACTGTAACTGATAACTGACCTTACTATTGATGACATTAAATGCACACCCAGACCAGCTAATCTTTATTGGACTGCACTCTGATTTTCTACATTTGTTTGCCCATTCATATGTTATCCAAATTTTATCTGCATAAAAATGTATAAAATGAAGAATGGAGTGTAAGAGAGTAATTTTCTTCTGGGACTCAACTTTTCAACCTTCTCAACTGCACATAGAATCCCCAGAGGAGCATATGTTAATATATCAATGCAAGGTCCTGCACCAGACCAAACAAAATCACAATCATTGAGGATGGAGCCAGGGTATCAGATTCTTTGTTACTAGTAATGGAGCTCCAAAACTCCAACTTTAGTTGAGTTAAGAATAAAAAGAGAGCAGGAAAGGGAGAGGAAAAAAGTTAGGGTAAGGAAGTGAGAGAGGGAAAGGAAGAAGGAGAGGGTGAGGGAGAGAGACAGGGAGACAGAGAGAGAGAGGGAAAGAGAGAGAGATTACTAATTTATTGAGTAGTCTAGGGCAGATATTGGCTTCAAGCATGATCAAATCTATATATTTAAATATGCTATCAGAAATCTGTCATTCTGTACATCTTGGCTCTGCTCTCTTTTGTGAAGGGTGCATTTAGAGAAGTTCTCAACTGTAAGAAATCAGGTGCTCCTGACATACATTCCTTCATCCTCTGAAAAAATGAGATGATCACAATAGTGCCAAACACATAGACTTGTTTTGATCTTTGCATATCTAATAAATGTAAAGAACTCATAATAATGTTTTATATATAGTAGACTCAAAAAAGTGAACCAGTATTAGTAGTTAAGCCTTCTATAAGTCAACTATTGCCACAAAAAATGTTGTATAATAAAGAAACTCACACCCAGTTTCTTTAAAATAATCCATGGAAGAAACCAGTCATGGGTACCTTGCTTGTACACTGCCACCTACTACTACCACTAGTATTACTACTACTACTACCAGTAATAATAATAATGAAAATAATATTTGTGGTATTTCCCACTTTAAAATGGTATCAAAATGCCTCCCCAAACTGAAGGAATAGATTAAGAAAAACCTATGTCTTTGTTAATATACTGTGATTCTCTTAGCAGCAGGAGATGAATGAAGACTTCCTTTGAGAAGAGAAGGCATTTCAATACAGTTGATTCTCATTTGCCATGGTCATGACACAGTCACTCTGAACATTGAATTAATGAATACCAAACAATTGTTCCTATGGAAAATACAAGGTTATGTTCCTGTAAGCCTCTGGTCACAATATTTTTGTCAATCAGTTAATTCACAACCTTATTTTATGTGTTTTTCTGTTTAAAGACATCTTACTTAAAATATGTTATTGATTCACTAACCTTGAATTCATGGCCAACAGCACTCTAACTTATGACCAGACAAAGCTTATCTAACACACATATTTTCTCCATAAGGCACATGACAGACTTCTTGTGCTTAAAAATAGTAGACAACAATTTAGCACTATGCTTGAGGGACATTTTACAGCAAACCTGCTAACAAAAAGCCAAAAATGTGACAAACTTAGCAGTAAGTAGACTGTGGAAAGAACTTTGTAGGAGGGCTGGAAGAAGGCAGAGCATCTCCTGGTGGATCTCAGCTGGGAATGTGTACATCAGATGACTGAAATTTTTTGCTGCTCTGCACATGTTCATTAAGTGCCATGAGTATTCATTTGGGGATTACCAATAAATTTTAATAAGTAGGCGAATTCACAATTAGAAAAATCTGCAAATAATGAGGATTGACTTTTATAATTAACTTATATAGTACATAACTTATGTTGTATTTAATGCATTATTTTTGTATAAAATTGGTTCAATTATTCTCAAGCAATCATTCTGGTACATCTTGAAAACACACATTAAATATCCCTCCATTTAGGGATGCAAAATAAGAAGGAAAGAAAGGAGGAAGGGAGAGAGAGAAAGAGAAGGAGGGAGGAATGCAAGAAGGGATGAAGGAAGGGAGGGAGGAAAAAAGGGAAGAAAGCAAAAGAAAGAAAAATCAAATGGATAGGATGTAGTAAGAAAGAAAATGGGAAAAGGAAAAGGAAGGAAGTACGTCAAGAGAAGGTTGGTACAAATGATAACAAAAATCATCATGCTAGTGTCTGGGATAAGCAGACCTAAAAGCAGCCCCACTCATAGAATGACATTAATTATTCTCATAGAGCAAAACAATCACCCTATTCTTTCTTCCTGGGTAATAGGAGTGGAATACAGGAACAAGATATTTAAGGAAAATGTGGTTGGAAAAAAATTGGCTTTCAGTCTATTTAGCTTTGTAACCTTGGGCAAATGACTAAACTGCCACAAACCTGTTTTCTTATCTTGAAAGAATAAGGGACTTTCAATTTGATTCCTCAACAAAACAAGTTACACGTACAATCGAGAATGAGAAATGTCATACACAGTTGTATGATCTGCCTAAGAAAAGGCTCCTATACAATTGCTAGATTGTCTTATCAGCAGACAAAAAGTGAACTTTATTCTTTATAATCAATAGTCAATGATCAACCTAATGTATTTTTAAGGCAGTTTTAGGATTGATTGAGAAGGAATTTTTCCTTGATCTGATTTTAGATGTGTTTCCATTGAAATCATCCTAAAGCTAGAAAATGAAATATCCTAAACTGAGTTTTGGAACAGTGAGTGAGTTGTGTTATACTACTAGAGTAATTTTCTTCTGGGACTCAACTTTTCAACCTTCTCGACTGCACATAGAATCCCCAGAGGAGCATATGTTAATATATCAATGCAAGGTCCTGCACCAGACCAAACAAAATCACAATCATTGAGGATGGAGCCAGGGTATCAGATTCTTTGTTACTAGTAATGGAGCTCCAAAACTCCAACTTTAGTTGAGTTAAGAATAAAAAGAGAGCAGGAAAGGGAGAGGACCTGTGTAGAAAACCCAAATGAAAAGACAATTAAGATAGCTCAGTCATGATGACTGAAACAAATTAAATGTGTGTGTGTGTGCACATGTGTGTCTGTGCACATGGGTTGGGTATGGTAGATGGAAGTCTTAAGCATTAAGTACATAAGATGAAGGGAAAGTAAAGGCCTTGACTTCCTGGTGCTGTTATGAAAAAACAAAGAAGATTAATTGTGTAATCAACATCTAATTTTTAAATAATATATTTTATTAAGGTACAATTTCTAGATGGAGCTTATGCAGACTGACCACAGTAAATTGAAACACAGCAAATTGCTGCTGTATTGGCAAACTTTAACTCTAGAAACTCTTAGAATTTATTTTCTTAAGTACATTCTGCAAATAAAGGTAAAGATATTTCAGTTTCCAAGGTTACAACTTTCCATATTTTAAAGTCTCTTCATTAAGAAAGATGGCGTTTTCCCCATCTGCCCTGTTTTCTGTATCTTTTTAATATCATCACTCACCACATGTATTTGTTTGGCAGAAGGATGGCAGGCAATACCCCATTCTCAACCATGTCGGAAGAACTGCCTTAAACAGACCAAAATACATCCAGAAAGTTTATCATTAAAAAAGAACTTGCAACTCTGGGTCAAGTGTTTTGGACTAGGATCAACCTTTGTTTTAAGATATTCCTATAACAAAACCCAAATAATGAGAAGCTAAGCTTATTTTCCTGAAGTCTCCATTACTTATTGATTAAAGTCACATCTCTACTGTCCAGAGAATTTCTGTGATAAATAAAGCCATTTATCAGGAAGTGAAACATCAGGTAACAATCCCACTGGGGGAGGCAATGTTGCAATTTAGGCATTTTCCAACTTAACCACTTTTCAAAATAGCTAAAAACTAAAGTTTAACTAATTCACTGAAAATGTAAATACTTTTCAACAGTTATAATAAGAAACATCAATTTTGGAAATCTAATTGTATCAGAACTATAAATAAATACTAGTTAGATGTCCTAAAAGGACTCAACAGGCAATTGTTAAAATCATGGCAACATAGGATTAAGATTTAATTTGAAGTGAACACTAGAAGAAAATATGGTTCCAAGAGATAAACAAAGAAGCAAACAATACAAAAGAAACTAAGGTAGAAGAAAGGTATGGTATCTAAATTAGAAAAATATTCATAAGTATGTAACACTGTATTAGTCAAAGCTCTCCGGATGTGTGTCTACAACACATACACACACACACACTATATATATATATATATATACACACACACACACACACACACACAGAGCAAACTGCTGCTGTACTGGCAAACTTTAACTCAATAAACTCTTATTAGAATTTGTTTTCTTAAGTACACTCTGCAAATAATTGTGAACATATTTCAGTTTACAAGATTACAACTTGGAAATTGAAGCTGTATACATAAATGAGGAAAATAGGGGAAAAGTCCTTATTAAACCATCAGATCTCATGAGAACTCACTCATTATCACAAGAATGGCATGAGAGTAATCAACCTTATGATTAAATTACGTTCCAACAGATCCCTTCTATGACATGTGAAGATTATGGGAACTACAATTCAAGATGAGATTTGGCTGGAGACACTGACAAACCATGTCATTCTGCCACTGACTCCTTCTAAATTCCATGTCCTCACATTTCAAAACACAATCATGCCCTTCCAACAGTTCCCCAAAGTCTTAACTCATTCCTGCATTAACTCAAAAGTCCAAGTTCAAAGTCTCATCTGAGAAAAGGCAAGTCCCTTCTGCCTATGAGCCTGTAAAATCAAAAGCAAGCTACTTTTTAGCTACAATGGGGGTACAGGCATTTGGTAAATACACTCATTTCAAATGGGAGTAATTGGCCAAAACAAATGGGGCTACAGGTTTCCAGTGTCATTCTCCAATGAAATGAACGAGGACTCCTTTGAGACAATGAGGCTGGAGCACTCTATAGTGTCAGAAAGTAAGTGCAAAACACATACACGCACACACACACACAGACACATACACACACACATACACATACACACACAGAGAAAGGGGGTGGGGAGAGAGAGAGACATCAATATCAAGGGGGTATGCCAAAGGGGCACAGGAGCCAAATGAAAGCATTCAAGAGCTCCCAAGGGCCAAACCTGGAAGAATTTGAGCAACGAAGTATACAAAGTGTGTTAGATTATAACCAAAAAGTATAAAATATATGAGCCCATAGTTATATAAATAAATATCTACGAATCCATAGTTATATAAATATCTGAATCCATACTTATATAGCTATGAGTCCATAGTTATATAAATAAATGATTAAATAAATAAATGAGAGAATAGGCAAATCTCCCAGGCAGAAGAATTCAAAATCAAGAACACAGATGCTCTTCCCCCAAAGAAGCGGACTTAATTCTCCATATATTAAACATGGACTGAGCATAGTGACTTCCTTTCAAAGAGTACAGAGTAGAAAGAAGGTTTGAAAAAAAAAAAGAAGAAGTTTACAGTAGAAAAACCTGACAAATACTATCTCAGCCAGGTTATCAAGGTCAACATCAACAGAGAAGTCATATTAATAGCTTGTACCCTTGATTTTATGTGATAAGAATGATATTTTACATCTGTAGTGTTCCTATCCCAAACCCATAGTCCCAATCTAATCATGAATAAAAACCTAGGTAAACCCCATTTCAGAGACTGACAAAATATCTAACCAGGACTTCTCAAAACTCTCAAGGTCATCAAAAACTTGGAAAATCTGAGAAATTGTCACAGTCAAGAGGAGCTTAGGGAATATGAAGACTAAATTGGATGGGATCCTGGCATGGAAAAGGGACATTAGGTAAAATCTAAGGAAATCTGAACAAAGTATGGACTTTAAAACAAAAGAAAATAAGTTACTTTATTGCTCAAGGTCACAGAACTTTTAAAAGTTTAATTAAGTGGGGCTTGAGCTCTGGGTTCTGTTGCCTTCGAAGCCTGTGCTTAATTCCATTTTACAGGTCTGCTTGCAAGGGAATAGCTCCAGCCTCCTATTTCATTTCCTAGGAGTGCTTGTAATGAGCTCTTCTGGGTATACAAAAGGTATAGGAAGAAAATTCTTGTTTCATTCTCTAGATTTGTTTAGTTTACTCTTGGGAGAGTTTTGATTGATGCTTCCATCCATAAAAGCTGTTTAGCCTGTGGTAAGATGTATTTACAATCAATTTTAATGTATGGGTTATATTTTTAATGTATTAGATTATGTCTGACTCCATATATGCCTTTCCTTTAATCTTCCAGATCTTCCTTTAATCCATTGTGCTATCTCAACTTGTTTACTGCAAGATTTTTCAAAGTCTATAATATACTCACATTCATTTTAATTATCTCATGGAAATGTATAAGATGTAATGTTTCCAAACAACTCTAGCCATTGAGCCCTTTCTCAGGATATTTTGAGGGATTTATGCTTTTTGAGAATACTGTGGGTAGCACTGTCCTATATATACCTGCCCCGTAAATGTCTTAGGTTGGCCAAGCAAACATGGGGGAAGCAAGTAAAAAGCTTTCAGCCTCTAGAGCTCTGCCAATAACCTTTCATGGGTGACCCCTTTATCTGGTCCTCCCATTCAGTTCTTCTGGTTCTTCTACTCCCTTTGTTATTGCTTTGTAATTTTGATTCTTCATCCACATCTTTGGAGGATTGACTGGCTCTGGCCTTAGTACCTTCCTTTCAGAAAAAATTCCAAAATCCATTTTTTAGCATAAGTAGTGGGATTGATCATGAGTAAAGTGCTACCAAAGTTTCCACAACAAATCATTAGCTGCTGGAGAAAATGATCAGACCCATTCTTCAGCACGGCTTTCTAGTAGACAGAAGGGAGAGCTCAAATACATATTTACTGTTGAAAATTCCTTCTTTTCTATTTGTTCTTTGTTCTTCATAATAAGTGCCTTGCAGTAGATCAAGATGTATTATTTGCTCCCAATACATTTTTTTCAGCAAAAAAGTTCCATTATATTTATATCAATATTTTCCTGTGAAAACTATGATATTTCAGGAGGGCAATGGCACCTACCAATCAGTAAAGGACCTGCTGATATAGAGACACAAAAATTGATTTATAATTTATTTACTCTTGTTTCTTTTTGATAAATATTAAATTGAACTATAAGTGTATTGATTTAATTTGAATTAATAAATTTTTCAAAATGTGTTATTCAACAAATGCAATAATTAAAAAGTTAGCTTCTGGGAAGCTCAGAGCCAAGTTTTCCACTTTTGTTATGTTGAACATTTGTGTATGCAGTGGGTTGGGAAGGCAAATAAAAGTGTATAAATAAAATGTATAAGTGGACCATTTCCCTTGCTGTTTGAAAACTACACATTCCATGAAGACTTCAACATTTGTCCTTTTCTTATCTATATTTCATAGTATTATTGCCAAATTTTACTGTTATGTACTTAAAACTTTATCAGAGGTATGAAATTAAGAAGTAGGAAGTATAGCCATTAGTATAGTAAGTATAGACATTCAAGATAATCTTTATGATGTACTTATAGCAATCTTCTGAAAGTTGGCTTTTTCATTGTGTGGTAACTAACGTGATAAATGACAGTAGCCATAAATTCTCCCCACTTTTAGTTAAGAAGCACCTATTTTTTTCTGATCTCAAGTATTCGGTTCTACCACCCGCTGCAAAAATCTCAAATTGCCATAATACAAGTTTATACTCAGGTTAGATGGACTAATTCATTTCTCTTTTTAAATGGCTCAGATATATACATCTGTGTTATACATGGTTAATATCGCTCAGTATCCATTCTTATGTTTACTTCTTTTTAAATAAGTAAATTTAGAACTTATTTCTAGAATTTCTAGAACCTTCTGCTCCGGTTTTAGTTGGATATACGGTTTCCTAGTCAGAGACTAGATTTCCAGTGTCCTTTGCAGCTTAGATCACTCATATGACTAAGCTTCAGGCTATGGGATACGATTAAAGGCAATGGGTGTATCTTTCATGTCAAATCCCTTAAAAAGAAAATTTCTTGTGCTCCAATTCTTTTTTCTTCCTTTCATTGGACTAGAGTGCAGATATTATAGTGAGTTATCTCTGATTAGGCTATCATGAACATCACTGTGAAAGATTTAATAGATTTAAGAGCCACATAATAGAATGAACCTGGGTCCTTAGAGCAGAGCCACTGGGGTTACTTACCAACTCTGGACAATTATGTGTGAGAAGAATAAGCTTCTATCTTGTTTGAGACACTTTATTTTGAGGACTCTGTCATAACAGCTTAATATATACTATAATACATCACCTAAAGCTTTTGATTCATTTTTATATGAATTGTAGCATACAGGATCATATATATTTTTTATTGCCCTCAGTAGCCAAAAACTTGGACAGGATCCCCACAGTGACAACTTAATCATGCTTAGATATATCTTTCTAGTTTAGGAGCATGGAACCTAGAGCTTTCTGAGGCCAGAGCCTGTCAGTGACTCCAAGTTCAGAATCCAAGACATTGACCCCATTTGTCAAAAGTGTCTGTCAGGACATTTCAACAGGAGGAAGAACTTAGTCAAGATACATAAATAGTTACTGGTTTTGCAGTCCAAAAAATACTAAGCCAGTAGAAGACAGGCTACAAACCAGAATTAGTGGATTGGTAGCCTGAGATGCAGAAATACCAGGGTAATCTACATCTCCACACACAAGATGAACAAAGCAAGAAATAAACACGGTTAGGAGAGTGAGTGTAAGGTTCCCATAAGTTGCAGAGTTGGCTTAAAATGAGTCAACTGAAGTTGTCTTTTGCATGTATAGCTTGAGATGGCTCAGCTAAGAAGAGAGATGGACTGCACTGGACATAGTAAGTCTACAAGACAGAATGACTGAATATTTGTGCTGAGAATTGCCTAGAGATTGTGTAAGCAGTCAACTTAACTCATCTTTAACCACCCATGCTATATAAGGGGATGGCAAGTTGGGGTAAAGTTGTAGTAAGTGGCCCAAAAAACAGATGCACACATTAAACTTTATGTTGGAATGAGCTTAGATTTTGAGGAAAATGCTGACCATACTGGCTAATCCACCTTGGAGACAGATACATAGTCCTGGAAAAAATTCAGTAAAGTTACCATCCTGAGGGCCTTTATGGAAAGAAATCCTCAAGGTGCAGGCTGCTACAGCTTGACTTTAAACTTTACAGATCCAGATTTTCCTTGTTAGGGCAATGACTCTTACAGAGGAAATAATATATCTTTATGTACAGACTTTTAAATATAAGAAAGTAAAACACAGTACAAATATACTTCTTTTACTACTCTTCCAGTAGGTACCAGCCTGGACTTTGGGGTCAATTTTATGCATATTTACAAAGCTTCTAGCTTCATATTGTCTGTGCCAGGCTTAGGGGGGCAGCACTACATTAGTATCCAAATTTTGTTTCTTTTTCTTAAATGTCACCTTGACGTGCCTTAAGGGCCAAGAGAAAGAATTTTAACAGGATTAATATGTTTTATCTTCCACTTCAAGGGGCAACATTCTACCATACATTAGTGATCTGAAGTTGACTATAAATTTAATTACTTTGCCTTTGCTATGAATGGCCTGGCATTTTTGTGATTCACATTGTACCAATGGATGCAAGGGCAGTATATTTAATTAATAAACAATTTAAAAGAATAATGACATTTTATCATGGTGTGGATAGCCTTTCTTGTATAAATATATAGAAGCAACTCGATAAATTTTATTTAAGACTCAAAAAAAAAAGAAGAAGCTGAGTAAAGATTTTCATTGCAGCATCTAGATACTCAAATCAGTTGTTAGATCCTTACTTTAGTATCAGATCCACTAGGAAATCTATGACTGGCTCCTAGGGGAGAGGAAGGGGAATATAATAAAGGTAAAGTGATAGTGAATTGGGTGAGGCAGTTATCTTTGAAATATCATGAAAAACATACAGAATCTGAAAGCACAGAGCCAACTCAGTTACAGTGCAAAGAGTGCAATCCAGATGACGGGGGCAGGTATTTCTCATGCACTCTTATGCAGTCAGTGGTGAAGAGGAGCAGAAGAACAATAGCAATGGGAGGAAGTTTCTGAAGCAATGTCAGGAATGACTGCAGCCAAGAAGAGGAAGAAAAATAGAGACAATTTTAGCCATTCCGTGATTGCTGGAAATGACAAAAAGCAGTGATGTTCATAGGTGGTGAGGAGGAAGACCAAATTTGCCACCCCAAAAAGCCACTTGAGCCACCTCTGGAGGTTCTGATGATGAAAGGAAGAAAATGGTAAGGTGCTTGGAGTTCTAGTGATGTTGCCAATGAGGTATCAGTGTAAGACTGCTTTGGTCACCAATACTGTCATCCACATTCCTCATTCGCACTCCCTGATTTTAGTGGAAAACAGGACTATTTTTGATTCTCAGAATAGATTTCTCTTTGATGATTGAGGACATAATACAGAAAAAACTCCACTGACTTAGGATTTGGCTATTTCATATTTTTGCAGATAACTAATGAAGGGCCCTTGAGAGGTACAGAGCTACAGTACATGACAAAAGAGCAACATCCCATAAATACACACACACACACACACACACACACGCACACACACACATTTTAGACTTGGCAAAAAGATCTTTTACGTGAAATTGTTAAATAACGATTAATGAGAACTATTTTGCCTTTCTTCTGAAGAGGAAAGAGGGAAAATATCATACTGCAACCTATATTACTCATTGTGATGATAATTTATTATAGTAATGGATAGAAATCTGGTGCTATTTGCAATGTCTCTTCATGAAAATGAAGAATAAAGTTGAAGGGAAAAGCTCCACTTAAACTTGTTCACAGACTTCTCTTTTAATGTTTTGACCTTGCTCCTACAACATTTGGTGCAGAATGGCAAATAGATAAAATAATATTGTTCCACTGTAAATCATTTATCTGGATATTTGAAAAAAAAAAGTAGTATACAGATGGTTGTATTTACAGAAAACAAAATATTGACATACAGGGGTTCACTTGACTGAACTGACTTCTCCAACCCAAATGAAAAAAAAAAAAAAAAAGGAGGAATGGCAGATGAGGGCAAAATTAGGATGGCTACTGGAAAATTAATGGTTGCCTTCCTGACATTACTTGGAGGGTGTCTATAGGTCTCCATACATCAGAACTTTTTTCTTTATATTTACACCCAGGGTGCCTAAACCCCCCATGAGCTAAAACATCACTGAAAACAGCTGAAATGTAACTGCTCCTGTGGAGGGCAGTACAATGAGATGACAGAAGCCTTGGAAAGGACACAAAGACCAACTCCGAGTCTCTGCCACTTACTCATTATGAGACTCTGGACAATGTGCCTAACCTTGCTGGGCCTCAATTTTTCAACTGCATTATGGGGTGACATCTACAATCAGCTAATATATGTGGATAGGCCTTAAATAAAGAATCTAATTTGGCTGTTTACAGGGGATAAAGAAAATAATGGAAGTTCAGACTGTAGAAATACGAAAGATCTGATGAGAAGGGTTCAGGGTGCTAAGTCAAGGAATTTGGAATTTATGCTCTATTTTATAAGGCATACTTGATATCATTAAAGGCAGTGACAATGTATACTAATATTTTAGCTTTAAATATTGAGATAATGAATAAAAAGATTTGGGCTACTGAGTTATTAAAAACATGAAGAAAACCTTTTGAATTTGAGTCTACTGTATTACAGTCTATAAAGCTTTTTTTAATACTGTAAGAATTAATCCAGTTTCTTTCCCTTTTTTCTTCTCCTTTCTTTCCCAATAGAACAACAACAACAACAACAACAAAAACAACACTGCTTTGAAACTGTAAAACAAATAGTGCATTGAAGAAAGGTAACAGTTTTTCACTGTAACTTTCGTTTTGGGAGGTATCAAATACTCAAGGATCAGGATACACATCAAGGCCTTGAGGTACACTACTTGCCTTATTCCTCTGTACAATAATCATCACTAAATGATCACTACTTGGGATTCCTGCTTTAATATTATCCAAATAGTGCTCATCAAAAGAAAGTTACAGTTTTCTTTGCTGCTTTTTCAATACATTCAATAAATTGCATCTTTTCACCTTTATAAGATTTTGGAGTCACATAAAATTAAAATAATTGGTAATAATGACAACAACAAGGAAATACATGAAGGCAGATATCTACATCAACTACGCTTCACCAGCTGCCTACACCATGGCCAGATAGCCTTGTTCTTACCTGGTTTTACATGAGGAATTTGAGTATAGTCAATACAAAGTATGAAAGAAGAGGGTTTAAAAATTGTCAGGATCATGTAACTAATGCCAGTCCATAATTGCAATTTAATTTAAAAAAAACCCTCTAAAACATTGACATACCATATGTGCAACAACAGTCAATGGTAGCAAAAGATATAAATATAGTATATGAATACAGTATGTTTTCAAATAATTGAATAAGGAGTAGATCAAATGCTTTGGAATTCTAATTACTAACAAAACTTACTTAAAATTTAAAAATAGCATGAGAATGTTTTGTGAAATCAATTTTTAACTCAATTGGGTAAATGCCTAGGAGCATGATTGCTAGATTATTCGGTGATATATTAAGTTTTATAAAAAACTGCTAAACTGATTTCCAAAGTAGATATTTTGCATTCTCATCAGCAGTGAATGACAGCTTCTATTCCTATCCATTCTTACTAGCAGTTGGTATTGCCTTTTTTCGTTTTGTTTTGTTTTGGATTTTGGCCATTCTAAGTTATGTAGTGGTATCTTGTTTTACTTTGCAATTTCTTAATAACATGTGATGATAATCACATTTTTGTATGAAAATTTGCGTCCTCTATATCTTCTTTGGTGAGGTTCTGTAAAGATCATTTTGACACTGTTAAATTAGGTTGGTTGTTTTCTTATTGTTGAGTTTTAAGAGTGTTTTTGTATGTTTTGACTACAACTCTTTATCTAACGTGTATTTAAATATTTCTGCCACACAATGGCTTGTCTTTTCTTTAACAGTGTCTTTCACAAAGCAGAATTTTAAACTTTCAATTAAGTTCATCTTGTCACTTTTTTTTTCTTTCACAGGTTGTGATTTTGATGTTGTATCTAAAAACACATCAACAAAAGCCAAGGTCGCTAAAATAGCTTTGTCCTCTATGTTTTCTAGTAGGCATTTTATAGTTTTCAGAATTTTCATTTAGGACTACAATCCATTTTGACTTAAATTTTACATAAATACACAGAAGTAGAATAGGGTGGTTCTACTTTTAGTTTTATGAGGAACCTCCGTACTGTTTTCCATAGAGGCTATTCCAATTTACACTCCCACCAATAGTATTAAAACGTTCCCTTTTCTCTATATTCTAGCCAATACATTTTCTTTTTAAAAATGAAAGTAGGCGTCTTATCAAGGGTAGGTCAATATCTCATTGTGGTTTTGATTTGCATTTCCCTGATGATTAGTGATGGTGAGTACCTTTATATATACCTGTTGGCCATTTGTACATCTTTGGAAAACTGTCTATCCAGATCCTTTGCCCATTTTTAAACTGGGTTGTTTTTTGATTTTGAGTTTTAGGAGTTCCTTATGTGTTTTGGATAGTAATCCTGTCTCAGATATGCAGTTTGCAAATATTTTCCCCCTTTCTGTAGGGTCATCTTTTCATTTATTGACTATTTCCTTTGTTGTGTAGAAGCTATTTAGTTTGATGTAATCCCAATTGTTTATTTTTGATTTGTTGCCTTGCTTTTGGTGTCATATCCCAAAAATAATTGCCAAGGCCAAAATGTCAAGGAGCTTTTCTCTGTTTTCTTACTAGGAATGTATAGTTTTACTAGCAAATAAGTGTGACTATTGGTGATTTTTTAAAAAAGCAAACAACGAATTATTCTTTGCCTGACACAAGAAAAGTGATTCATTTCAATTAGTAAATCATTTTTATGATTCTGATATCAATATCAGGGGACAAGGATTAACATACACCTCAGAAACTAACATTTAAGCCCATATTTTCAGAGAGCATTTTTTTTTTTTTTGGTGGAGGGTATTCAGTATAACATAGCCAAATCAATTATTATGAAACCTAATATTGATATATGATTAATATTGACAAGCATTTTGACACCGCTCTACATATTGACACCACTCTACTAAAATTAGATTCGCAAATCATGTCCAACAGTTGTAAATTAATTCCCTGTAAACACTATGCCTGCAATCCCAGTATATAAACACTAGATCAAGATGGGTTCTATTAATTGGGACAAATCTTTGGAAGGCAGTCTTATCTCCCTTCATGAAATCACTTTTCTGGGAAAAAGGAATCTTAATTTTTTTATTCAATATAGAAATAGAAAATAAAGTGAGGCACCCATACCTTCTTAAATAGCGTGTGTATTGGTCAGCTGTGGCAGCCATTCAATACTTAACCATACTTCAGCAGCCCTGCCTCTGTGAAACAGCATCCTCTTCACTGTGGCGTTTTAGAGCAGCTCATAACTCCCACTTGCTGCTTTGTCAGCAACTGGCTTTTCTATCTGTCTTAGCCTCTTCTCATATCATAGCAGAGTCAAGCCTCTTATTCATGTATTTGTGATTTCACCTAAGAGTCAAAATTTATTTGTAACCCCAAATCCAATACTCACACTGTTTTTGCGGTTAGTCATGGACACGCACAAAGCAGCAAAAGATTTGAGTTGTCTGACGTGTGCACATTCCTGCTGAGGCCAGATAAGACAACGCTCTGCCCTCTTGTTTCAGCTCTAGTACTATAAGCAAGTGTCCTTTCTATGGGGTATTTAGCGCTACTTTAAAAAAAAATTTCTGGAATTTTCAATGGTGATTTTATTGTTTAAAATGGCCCCTGAGGACAGTGATGAAATGCTGTCACGTGTTCTCAGGTGCAAGAAGCTTATGACTGCACCTGACAGAAGAAAAATGTGTGTTAGACAAGCTTTATTCGAGTACGAGTTACAGTGCTGTCAACCATAAGTTCAATGTTAACAAATAATATATATCAGATAGGATGTCTTAACAAATAAACACACTAAAGAAGGTATTTATTGATCATTTGACACATATGTGACCAGAGGTTTGAAGGAACCTAACCCTGTATTTCACCTAGGAGCAGTGTTTCCGTATTTGATAATCCATTTTTCTTGCCAACTTCATAGAACATAACTACTGTAAGGAACAAAAATTGACTTTATTTATGGCTAAGAATAACAGCAATTTCAAATTGCTCATCAGGACCTGTGAACAGAATTATGTCCTAATTTTTAAAAAAATTTCAGTAAGATAATAAAAAAGGTCAGTTTATTTTAATGCAACTTCTTGAGGTTCAGATGTGACATCAGCTTGTTCTCATCAGCTACATTGTTAATAATGATTAGGTTACTTGTAGACTTTATTGAATGCTGCCTCCGGATGCTTACTAGTCCTGAAGTGTTTTTCTCTTTTTTGCACATAAAGCTATAGAGCTTTATGCCTTTTTCAGAGCCCTTCAGGATATTACTTCTGTTTTGAATGCAGAGTCTTGGTGGGATTTTTTAATAAGTAATTAACAATTTTTCAGAGGAAAGGCCATTTTCTGCTTTTATTCAATATTTAAGATGATCTATCACTAGGCAGAGTTAAGAACATTGAGTTATTTCTTCTAGTGAACTCTTAAGAAATATCTCTTGCTTTTAACTATTTTATTTCTATTTCTATTCTGATTTTATACATAAAAGATGTGTTGGTTTCAGAAAATAATTATTCATCATTCCTAATAAGCAATTATTTTAGTGAATATTTGTGAAAAATATTTTTTTTTCTTTAAAAAAAGAACTTTATTGCTCAAGCAGAGATAATTTTTAGAGTGAGGGCTATTGTGGGAATCCTAGACTTAACCAATTTGACTAACCTATCAGGGCAAAGAGCAGTTTGATCCTTAATTAAATCATCAGTTACTTTGGTATCATAACAATGTCATAACAATATGGGATAATTTTATTTCTACCTCTGCTATGTCACACATTATTTCATAGGGATATTTTGTAGATAAATGAACAGGTAGTGATAATCTATACTCTATTGAGAAAGAGAAAACATGAGAGGAAGTAATTGTAATTCATAAACTTCAACTCTTGATTTTGGAAAACCAGAAAATCTTCAAACTCTTAATACATCTGTAGGGTAAGAAATGAAAAAAAAAAACTAGTTCAGCAACAGGTCTTGTTATGTAAGTTACTTAAAAAAAATAAAGTACAAGCAATTTATTAATTTGAAAGTTAATTTAACAAGTCACATAACAATGTAAAGTTCTTCAGTCACTGATTTCTCTTTCATTTAATGAGCACGCATTGCGCTGTGCTGTGCATTCTATCGAAAATTTATAGTTCTAGGATATAAGTAATTGTCGTTCAGGCACCATTTATTTAAAAAGTACTTTTTCCTTTTTAATTGCTTAGTCAGTGTATTAGTTTTCTATGGGTACTATAACAAATTATCACAAAATCAGTGACTTAGAAGCATAAAAAAATTACACGTTCACAGTTCTGGAGGCTAAAAGTAAAAGTTCAGTATTGCCGGTCCAAAATCAAGGTGCTGATAGGGCCTGATCCCTCTAGAAGCTTCAGGAAGAACATTCTTCCAGGTTCTGGTGGCTGCCATTGTTTGACTTGTGATTTCCATCACTCCAATCTCTGCCTCTGGTTATACTGCCTCCTCTTCCTCTGTGAGTGTTAAGTTAGGGCACACTCAGAATCCAGGATAATCCTCCACTCTCAAGATCCTTAATGTAATCACTTTGGCGAAGACCTTTTTTTTTTATAAGGCAACATTTATAGGTTCCTTTTGCTGGCCATTATTCTATTAAGTATAGGTACATTGTCAAAAAATCGTTGATCATATTTAGGTCTACATCCGGACTCTCCATTCCATTCCATTCTCATCTCTACGGTCTAAAGCCAATACTCAGAATTCCTTCATATTGTAGCATTATGGTAATATTGAAATCAGGTCATTTAAGTGCTCCAACTGTTCTTTTTTCAAAATATTCTTGTAGAAGTTTTGCATTTCCATGTACATTTTGGACTAAACTTATCAATTACTATGAAAAAGCCTGCTAGATTTTCACTGAGATTCCATTGAATTTATGGATCTTGGGAAATATGCCCTTTGAAAACTATTGAGTCCTCTGAACTACGTACAAAATGCTCTTTTCCATTTGTTTAAATGTTAAAAATGTTCCTTAGCAATGTTTTTTAGTTTTCAGTGTGTAGGCTTTGTGTATATTTTGCTACTTCACGTTTTTGATATTAAACAGTGTGGTTTTCTCCCCTATAATTCTGGAGTGTCTTTTACTCTAAGGATGTTTTAATCCACCACTGAAGCATGACACTTCTGAGATTAATAAATGCTTTGGATGATGACTGAGACTAAGAATGCTGGCCAAGGTTTGACTATCTCCTTACTTTATATGAGCTTAGAAAATTATTCAGTTAAAACTCTGTAGTCCTGCCTCAAGGAGTTTCACCCTATGGAAGTGTAGCACAGTTCTCACCAAAGACACAAATGGCAAATTCTGAAGCTGGTTTTGTTTGTCTTTTACACAATTTCCTCTCACTTCAGTTCTCTGGTACCTAATTTCCATGTCCTCAGTTCAGTGAGACTGCTTGACACTCCTCCTTGTCACAGGGGTCATGTGCCTGTCTTGCACATTTCCGATGTCTAAAAATAATTATTTCATGTGTTTTTTCCAATTTTATAGTTATGTATGGGAGGAGGTTATGATCCTTGTGATTTCATTATGGTTAAAAGGCAAAGTTATTAACTTTTCTTTTCTTTTCTTTTTTTTTTTTTTTGAGATGGAGTTTCGTTCTTGCTGCCCAGGCTGGAGTGCAATGGTGCCATCTCGGCTCACCACAACCTCTGCTTCCCAGGTTCAAGTGATTCTCTTGTCTCAGCCTCCCAAGTAGCTGGGATTACAGGCATGCGCCATCATACCCGGCTAATTTTGTATTTTTAGTAGAGGCGGGGTTTTTCCATGTTGGTTAGGCTGGTATCAAACTCCCGACCTCAGGTGATTCGCCCACCTTGGCCTCCCAAAGTGCTGAGATTACAGGCATGAGCCATCCCGCCTTGCCTATTATGTTAATTTTTAAACTAGAAATGTATTCACACCAGTCGATTTGAAAGCACACAATAATTCATTTTATTTTTGCAGCAATCACCTAAAACTTGAATTTGTTTGCAAGACACAAAATTTTATCTTGTAATAATTCAATAGGACTGGTTAATTTATGGCAATAAAAATAATCCTCAACTGTAAATATCATCATTACTTTTGTTTCTCACTCACTATAAACATCATGAATACCCTATCTGACTCAAGACTTGGTAGTAAACTGCAATAGTTGCATTCTTTATATTTGAAAATACATTTTCCTCATTCAATTCTTAACCCTTTCTTTCACCATTTTTTATTTTCTTAAAGAGACAGCATGAAAAAAAGAAACTGATCTGCTCATTAGATTCTTATTTCAAAATGTCTTTGTAAAAATTCCAACTCTCTTGATCAGGAATAATAGCCCAATTGTCCATAGATTCTTAATATACACGTCTTGTGTATATAACTATCTAAGTGTACATCTCTTGGTACCTACCAATACAGAACATCTATTTTTCTTACTTTAGTAACATTACTGAACAAGCTATTATTCTAATATAATATACATGTACATAATAATGATATATCATTTTCCAGCATAATACCTTTGTACTATAATTTGTATGAATTCTTTAGATAATTTTGGTATTTTAAATGTATATGGTACCTCAGAAAATAATTAATTTTAGAAACTAATTTATATTCTGATTGGATGTGGTATTTGTTAAATAAATGCAATCGAATTTGCCTATGTGTTTGTAAAGTTTTCTTTGCTCAATTTTGAATTTAATATATTGCTAATTTGCCATTATTTTCTTAATGATGTGTTTGTAAAGTTTTCTTTGCTCAATTTTGAATTTGATGTATTGTTAATTTGCCATTATTTTCTTAATGACAGATATTTAACTCTCACTGCATACATGGAAGCATATACACATAAGTAAAAGTAAAATGATAGAAAAATGTTATAGAATATTTTATTTTTTTTACATTGTGTCTTGCAAGTTGAGAACGTTTTTGCTATTATAATGGTCACATATGTTCCTTTCATATTACTCAATATACAGTTATGAATAAGTATATCAGTTTGATATAAAACACTAATTCACTAGACATGAAGACTAAAAATGGTGCTTTTTCACATTCTCCATAGACCCTCAATCAAACAGCCTCCTAGTTCTGAAATTATCATCCAGTTTTAGGATATGAATGCCAACAGTCCAATATTAAATAAACATATATATATATGAATACATACATATGTATATGAATACATTCCTATTCATTTTCAAATTTCTTCCAATGCAATGTAAAGTTTGATTCTACTTTTTGATGAGGCTTAGAGTACATTCTGACTCACTGCTACTCAATTATTTTATGCGAGACTATGTCTGGGAAGGGATTTGTAACATGCTTGGTCTTGAATATTGTCCCTCGCTGAAGGGTATGTGAGAGATTAGCATGGAAACTAGTAGCTCAGAAAAGCATATTTTAATTTACTTTCTTGAGTTACAATTCCATGCCTCACTGACCTTCTATGTATCTGCTAGTTTATTATTTAGATGTTAAAAACATATTGCTAATTATGACACTCAATCTTACTCATTTTATTGTATAAAATTATGGTTTCAAAACATTAGCATGATCATATGTGCGCCAGCGGCTCACTGAATTAGAATATCTGGTGTTGGGGCCTAAGAAACATAGATTATTCATAAGCACCCTGAAGTTTGGAAACCATTACACACTTAATTATACTTGTCCTTATTATTCTTTAGTTATGTCATATATATCAGTCTTACATTTTTCAAGAGGAGTATCAGCTCTTTGAATAACACATATATCCTTTTCTATGTATGGTTCATGCTTAGCTAAATGCCCTGCACACAGCAGGTGCCAAATGAATCCTTGATATTTACTTACTGAAAATATATTGAAATTTGTACAGCTATTTTGTTACTCGACTAAAACTTACTTGGTGAAAGAAAATAGCAAAAGATTTATCTGTTTCAGCAACATGAAGTACCTCTCAACATGATAATAGCAAATTTTGCAGATCCCCCTTAGGGTTTTAAAATATTATCCTTGTGATCTACTTTGCCTCAAATACCACTTGGGACAGTTCTTCTGTTGGTTCCTGTGTCTAAGCACATGGCTCTTGCTTTTCACATACTGTTGGAAATGTTGTTTCTATTCCCTCTAAAGGCTTAGGTAAGGGCTAGATCCTGAGTAATAGCTGTGGTAAATCACAAATTACATTAAGTGGGACTGAGTCACTCTTTAAAAATTTCATTTCAGCAGCTTTTTACCTTTTTCAATTTAAAATAATACTATTACTGAAACAGAAAAAAAAATTATCATGGATGGAACTAATTACCGTTAAATAAAGACCACAAACCCAGTATTGATACTGATAACCTGTGTTTCATTGGGTTATGTTATACCCTACTAAAATAAGCACTGTTATAATTTGTTCTTGCTAAATTAACTTTTACAAATGATGCAGGGAAGCTCATTTTCTCCAAGAACCCTTCACCCAACATACATGTCCAACTCAAGGAAGAGGCATTCTTTATATAGATCCTTTAAATGTGGGTACCGCTTATTGGAATACATTTCTAGGAGTGGAGACTTTAATATGCATAACAAATGAGGTAATTTCCCTTTTTACATATATCTTATGTAAAACAAAAAGCCAACCAATCAACACCACCAACAAAATCTATAGCGGTAGGACAGAGCCAGGCCAGAAGTCACTGGTACTTGGGAGAGATCTGAAGCTTCTCCTGTTTTTGTTTTCTGCACTGTCTTCAAATAGTCTCTTTCACATGGTGGTAGCACACGTGGACTGGGGGGAAGCTCCTACTTGGAAGCCCATTACCCTGGTCTTCCCAACCTCTAAAGACCTTGGGAAAGTGGACAGCCAAACACTACACTAGATTTTTTTTTCCTCTTCTCTTTTGCCCTGTCCAGAAGGCTCTGGTAGGACCCTTCTTTGCATTTCATAGCCGATTTTGAACAAAGGAAGGTGAAGTGAAAAGAGTAGGGACTTTAGAATTTTGGCTCTCTGATTGAGACTGATTCTAATATAAATAACAAGACTTTCCCATGTGGTCAAGTCTACCACAATAGAAATAATAAAAGGGTTAATTTGCTGATCATTTTCCTCTGGTGATTACATTTCCCTCTGGTACTTTGAGAAAGGGAATGTTTAATCAAATAATAATTTTTTTGATAAAAATTACTTTAACACATAAAAGAATAGCTAAGGCAGGCAGGTGGAATAAACTTTTAGTTTTTGTAAATGTTTTCTTAACAGACAGTTTTGTTGAGATATAACTGTTATATAATAAACTGCTCACATTTTAATTATACAGTGTAGTAAGTTTTGACATATGGGTACACCATCAAAACAATTACTATAAGCAAAATAATTTTTAAAAACTCACCACCCAAAGAGTTTCAAGATTTTTATATTACTTTTGCCTGTCTCTGCCCAATTCTTACCCCCACGCACACACTTATTTGCTTTCTACCACTATAAATTATAGATTCATTTACATTGTCTAGCATTTTATACAAATGGAATCCTAAACTGTACTTTTTCTCATCTAGCTTTGTTCAATTAACATAATTATTTTGAAATGCATTTACATTTTTGTGTAACTATTGTGTACCAATTGTTTGTTCCCTTTTATTACTGAGTAGTAACTCATTGCATGTATCTATTTGTCTATTTGTTTACATATTAGTGGACATTTGGGTTATTTCCAGCTTTTAGCTATTGCCAATAGCTAAATAAAGATATAGAAAATGGGTATGGACATGGGCTTTTAATTTTCTTGCATAACTAACTAGGAGTGGAAGATCTAAGTCACAGTAAGTGTGTGTTAAGTAGTTTTGTGGAACTGTCAAATTATTTTCCAAAGTGGCTCCACCTGCATATCACACTTTCACGAGCAATGCATGAGAATTCCTAATGTTCCATGTGCAATGCAGCATTGGGAACAAAAAATAATAGGAAAAGGAGAAAGAGGAGAAAAATAAGAGGAAAAACTGGAGGAGAATAGCGAGGAGTAAAAGGGGGGAAGGTAATAAGTAAAGAATTCTGCATATATGAAGGCTAAAGTGTAATGAAAACTACAAATGTTCAGTAAAATTTTTCTTATATTCAAGAAACAATTTTGACATGTCTAGAATGCAGGCGAAAGGAGCACTAGTCTGAAAATCAAAAGATATATTATTGTCTGTTTTTTCACACTAACTGAATGACCTTTATTTGTGTGGGCTTCAGTTTCCATGTCTACAGGAGAAACAGGACTCAGAAGTTCTCTTTCAGCAACAAATTCAGAAATAACTACACTTGGTTTATGCTTTTATCTCTCCTTTTTTCCCAGTATATGTTTAATTTGAGGAGTAAAAAAGAGAGTATCCCAATCTTCCAGGAGGAGGAAACAATAAGTGAAATGACCCTGAGCCATTTAGCAAACCTAGAGAAATAAAATGGCCAGTGCATCTTGGTGATGGTGAATGATGATGGTGAGTGACAGGAGTGAATGCAATCTTCTGAGGATTATCAACAATTTTAGATTCCATTTTAAGTGTGATAGGGCATAGACTGTAGAGACAAACTGCCTGGGTTGGAATCCCTTTTCTACCATTTCCTAGCTGTGGGGCATTGGGCAAAGTATTTAAACTCCGTTTCTCTCAGTATTACCATGAGGAGAACAACAGTACTAACCTCATAGTCACTGTAAAGAGTAAATGAGTTTAGGGCTTAGAACTACAGCTGGCACGTGTTAAGCAGGATTTCAGTTAACATCATTACCATTACTGCTCTCTGGCTTCCTGTTGCTGACTCAGGGTAATACAACCCAACTCCAGCATGGAGTGTGGACATGGAACTTCTGGGTTCATCTCTGGGCTCATCAGCATGGGCAAGTTGCAGTCTCTCTATACAAGAAAATGAGTGTTTGGCATGGAGGATACTAAAGCTGCCTATAGCTTTGAATCCTCGAAGAAAACACAATAAATTTTTCTGAAAATTACTGCATAAAATTGTAAATCAGATATACATCTGGTAGCTTGAGGGAAAAGTAATGGAAAAATGTGAACTATCACACTCTAGAGTTCTGATCATTTAATAGAAAGGAAAGAAAAAAATAATTGTATCCTCTCTAAAATCACACAATTTAATTTAGTTTCTCCTAAAAGAAAGTTGCTGTCAAGCACCATTACCACTTGTAAGAGAAAGACTTTACTTTTCAGATTCTGAGTCAATTCCATCCCAGACCTAGTCTGGTATTCTAAAAATTGCTGAGACAAGTTTGACTGCTAATCAATAGTTGGAAACAGCTTCTCTAAAACCATTAATTGAAACATTCTCTCTAGAGAAGGCCAGAGTAAATTGATTGAAAGGTGAAAAGACTATGTAATAAATAAGAAAAAAAAGCTTTTGTTACCACGGGTATGTTTTGACAGAAACAAATTAAATGATAAACTACATTTCATCCAACTATGATAAATATATTGTTCTGTTGATTAAAAATAATACATGCAATAATTTTACGATTGCTTTTTAAAATTGTATGCAAGAAAAATAAGGTTTCTTTATGTGACAAATACTTACAGTCGGCAGTAGGTTTAAAGAATAAATAAAATGAAACATTTTTAACCAAAGAAAAATCAAATAATAGTAGCTGATATTTATAAGGCTTGCTATGGGCCAGGCATCTTTCTAAATAATATTAACTCATCTATTTTATCTTCAATATATATCATGGCTCACACTTTATAAACTGAGAAAATGCAAGCCTGAGAATTTAAGTAATGACCATTAAAATACTCTAAAAATTTAGAATATTTTAATTTACCATTAGAGAAAAACTTCATTGATAAAAGGAAAAAATATGTTTTGTTCTCTAATGGCAAAATATTCTAAATTTTTAAAAAGCTAGACAATACTGGAATATATTACTAACAGTAACAGTAAGAAAATCATTAGTCTCATGGTTTAAAAAATAATAACAATATCATGTTGGTGATATTTTAAAAAAATGGCTTACTTAGCTTTATGGATACCAAAAGTAGAGTGAATATTTTGGGAAGTGCTTTTACCAATCATAAAAGCTTTCTGTTACAGCCTGTAGAACCCCTGTCATGTCAGCCCGAGGAACTCACAAGACTGCAGAGACGGTGGACTCAGGCAAGCTAGCCAGTTCCTGGAATCTTTGCAAGTCCGTCTGCCATTCTTTCAGATAAATGATGTCTTCAAATTATTTTTGATCAGTATTTTTACTTCTGCTTTTTAAAAACTCTACAGCTCAGCCATTACTATTTGTATCATTTTATGAAGGTTTTGCTTTATTAACTTATTCATTGATCAATTTCAGTATTTATAATTCTTCCTTCCATCTTAGATCTTCCTTCTGGGGTGTCCCTCCTTCGGCCTGAAATTCATCTGTTAGAAGTTTCTTGAATAAGACAGTCAAACAAGATGACCAATTGGAGGCATTGTTAGCATGACTCTCCCACTTGGAAAGACAAAATAGTGTCTAGAGATTCATGCTGTGAACTTTGTTCCAAGAAGCAACACAAGAATGTAACAGGAATACTGAAAGAAACCACAGACTCCATAGAAGAAGCGGTGGGCTGCAGCCTACACCATGAGCTAGACAGAGTGTAAGGAGGGATAAATTGCAGAATACACACTGCTACCACAGCACCTAGCAATCCAGGCCATGGAAAAGGCCTTAACCCTACCCAGCACTAGAGCTGGATATAGAGCATGGTGGGGAGTACAGGAGGAGTGGCATCAGGATGTCCCTCCCAGTCTCCAGAGGAAATGGATGGAAGCTATTCCTGATCCTACCTCACAGAAGACCTTGCAGAAGTCCGCCAGTTAACTCAGGTGGTGGTCACAGTAAGAGGTGACAACATGCTAGCAGCCCTCTCTCAGCGCCTCCGCCTCCCCCTCCACTCTGGTGATGCTTGAGGAGCTCTTCAGCCCGCCACTGCACTGTGGGAGCCCCTCTCTGGGCTGGCCAAGGCTGAAGCCAGCGCCCTCTACTTGCAGGGTGGTGTGGCGGTAGAGGCACAGGCAGGAACTGGGGCTGTGCCCCCGCTCTCAGGGGCCAGAGCAAGTTCCGGGTGGGCGTGGGTTGGGCATGCCCAGCACTCTGAGCGGCCAGTGGATGCCTCTGGCCCTGGTAGTGGGAGGCTTAGCACTCGGGCCAGCAGCTGCAGAGAATGCGCCAGGTCCCCCAGAACTGCTGGCCCACCCACGCTGTGCTCGGATTCTCGCCAGGCCTCAGTCGCCTCCCCGTGGGGCAGAGCTGGGGAACTGCAGCCCGCCATGCTGGAGGCTCCGCCCCCACCCCGTGGGCTCCTGCCAGCCTGAGCCTCCCAGAAGGGCACTGCCCCCTGCTCGGCAGCACGCCCAGTCCCATCTATGGCCAAAGGGCTGAGAAGTGCGGGTACACAGCGTGGGACTGACGGACATCTCTGCCCCAGACCCAGGCCCAGCGTTCACTAGGGAAGCCAGCTGGGCTCCTGACTTGGGTGGGGACTTGGAGAACTTCTGTGTCTAGTGGGAGGATTGTATATGCACCAATCAGCACTCTGTATCTAGCTAATCTGGTGGGGACTTGGAGAACTTCTAGCTCAAGGATCGTGAATATACCAATCAGCACCCTGTGTGTAGCTCAAGGTTTGCAGATGCACCAATCAGCACTCTGTATCTAGCTACTTTGGTGGGTACTTGGAGAACTTTTATGTCTAGCTAGAGGATTGTAAATGCACCAATCAGCACTCTTGTGCCTAGCTCAGGAATTGTAAACACACCAATCAGCACACTGTCAAAATGGACCAACCAGCTCTCTGTAAAATGGATCAATCAGCTCTGTGAAACAGAACACTCAGCTCTGTAAAATGGACCAATCAGCTCTGTAAAGTAGACCAATCAGCTCTCTGTAAAATGGACCAATCAGCTCTGTAAAATAGACCAATCAGCTCTCTGTAAAATGGACCAATCAGCAGGATGTGGGTGGTGTCAGATAAGGGAATAAAAGCAGGCTGCCTGAGCCAGTAGTGGCAATCTGCTTGGGTCCCTTTCCAGACTGTGGAAGCTTTGTTCTTTTGCTTTTCGCAATAAGTCTTGCTGCTGCTAACTCTTTGGCTCTGTGCCACCTTTTTGAGCTTTAACACTCACCGCAAAGGTCTGCAGTTTCACTGCTGCAGCCAGCATAGACCACGAACCCACCGGGAGGGACAAACAACTCCAGATGTGCCGCCTTAAGAGCTGTAACATTCACTGCGAAGGTCTGCAGCTTCACTCCGGAAGTCAGTGAGATCAGGAACCCACCAAAAGGAAGAAGCTCCAGACACATCTGAACATCTGCAGGAACAAACTCTGGACACACCACCTTTAAGAACTCTTAACAATCACCACGAGGGTCTGCGGCTTCATTCTTGAAGTCAGTGAGACCAAGAACCCACAAATTCCTGGCACAACAGGTGGAAAGAAGCTCCCAGCTGAGATTCACGATATAATCTCAAGTGGGGATGAACCCCATTGGCCAGAACCAAGGGGTGAGTGGGAAGTGCGATGTAGTCATGGGTACAGGAGCTGGGTGTCCCTGCTTTCTGGGTAGAGGAGGAGGGGCATGGTCTGAAAATTTTGGTTTGTATCTTCATGGGGATGACTTATGGCCTGGGGCAGTTTTGTGTTCTGAGCGCAGACTGCCTAGAACCTAGCTAGCTGCTATTCATGCAACACTGCGGATATGAGACCTGCCTTGCCAAGTGTGTGGGTACTAGATGGGGCTTACTGCCACCTGCTACTCACCACTCCTCATACAAACACTTGTGTACAGCAGAGGCAGCTGCACTCCCCCTCTAGAACATCACATCACCCCAGCGGTCAGAGGACTGTCCGCTAATCCCCACTAGGACCGCTGCTTAATCCAGCCACCACCTGGCTTTGCCCCTCTACCTACCCTGGTAGCTTAAGACAAAGGATATAAGCTTTTGGCAACGCTATAGCTTTGCCTATTGCCTGAGACACAAGATTACCTCTCCTAGGTAACGCAGGGCAAATACAAATCCCAGTGTTACCACCACAACTAGTACTCTTGCAAATGCCACCTTCTAGCTGGAGGCTAACTGACACAGTCCATTACAGAATCTGCAGAATGAATAACCCAGCACCCAGGAAAGAGAAAACTTGTGCATGACTCCAGCTACCACCATTGCCTGCCTCACCCTGGCTAACCAGGAGGCCCTGAGTCTGTCCATGTGACTATTCATTAGTACTAAATGTGACTATTCATTAGTACTAAAACTGGCATTTAAGAAAGCCAACACCTTAAGACTATTCATAACCAAGAAATCTCACAGTCTACATCACTCCCCTGCCACCCACATCAAAGCTAGTGCTAGTACCCACTGCTGGGAGACCTGAGGACAGGTCACACCACTGGATTGCTTGCAGACATTCCCCAGCACCAGCCTGGTGTGTGGCAGCCCCACCGGTCAGCTAGAACCAAAGGAACAACAGTGTTCACAATAACTTGTCCCTCAGGGACTCTTACTCCTGGGGAAAGCAGGAACGCACTAAATCAAGAGAACACGCTGTGGGCCAAAAAAATACAGAGACAGCAGGCCTTAAATCACAGAACTTTTCATTTGTAGGAAGTTTCTTTCAGAAGAGACAGAAGTGCCAGTGCTGGGCTCAGCGGGGCAAGTCTGCAGGTCTACCCCAATAGTCAGACAGCTCTGGTGCTTATGAAGGGCCTTGAAGAAGGGGACCTCTTCGCTCCCTCACCCACCACTGCAAACATAACTGGGGCTTCTCCCACAGGAGCTCAGCATGGTTGCATCTGTAGATAGCCTCTCTGGAACACTTCAGACTAAACGCATTCCCAAAGGAAAAGTGCCCTCTAGGTTTAGGCTTAAACAAAAGGTAGAGTCAAAAACGCTCTCTACATGGAAAACCAGTACTCTTGTCAATGGCAAGAGATGTCTGTCTGATCTCAATAGTTGGAACACAGAGAGAGAATGGGAGGTGGATTACTTTCTTCTGGTCCGGCAGGGGAGCTAAGATGGCTTCCTACCTTCACCCTAAAAAGATCTTGGCGATTTTCACGGAGAGATCCTCTTGCTGCCTCTGTCAAGGCTGGGACCTTTGATCACCATTGGGTATTGCATTTTTCACCTGCTTTAGGCATAACAAGTTTTTATCCATGGACACCTCCCCTATTGGCCTAAAGCCTGAACTATTCAACCCAATAAATAAAATACTGGAGAAATAAATAAATGCACATCACTGGGGAATGAGGTAAGTTTCAAGGGAACTCTGCCATTCCAACCCCAGAGGAGACAGTGAACCTGCTCACACACTGAGCACATTGCTAGTACAACCAGCATCTGAGAAAGCCATCCTACAAAGACTCTCTCCAACCAAGGAACTCATACAGAGTCTTACACCTGAAAGCACCCAGAGCCCAATTAGGTTACAATAAAATATAATTGTAAAGTCGCATCCGCAAGGGAAATAAAAGAAATTTTTAAAAAGTGGAAACAAAAATAAATTCAAAAACAATTAGAAGAAAGAGTTTATCCAAATGAGAAGGAACTGGAAAAATAATTCTGGCAATGTGACAAAACAGGATTCTGTAACAAGCCCAAAAGGTCTAACTAGCTCTCCAGCAATATATCTAAATCAAAATGAAATCTTTGAAATATCAGATAAAAATTGAAAATGTTGATTATTAAATTTATCAGGGACTTACAAGAGAAAGGTGAAAACCAACATGAAGAAACTTTAAAAATAATTCAAAATATGAATGAAAAATTTTCTAAATAGATACATATTTTAAAGAAAAATCATTATACAATGATAAAAAAAATTAGTGCAACAAGAAAATTTTAAATCCTTAGTGTAAATGCACCTAACTCTGGGGCTTCCAGATTCATAAAACAATTACCACTATACCTAACAGAATAGATAGCAACACAATAGTGGGGAACTTCAACACTCCACTGACAGCCCGAGGCAGAAAGTCAACAGAGAAACACTGGACTTAAACTGCACTCTAGATCAAATGGACCTAACGGAGATTTACAGAACATTCTACCTGAAAGCTGCAGAATGTACCTTCTTCTCATTAGTACACAGAACGTTCTTCAAGATACATCACAAATAGGTCACAAGACAGTCTCAATACATTTTTAAAAATTGAAATCATATCAAGTATCTTCTCAGACTGCAGAGGAATAAAACTAGTCAACTTCAAAACTAATCAACTCCAAAAGGAACCCTCAAAACTGTACAAATACATGGAAATAAAAGAATCTGCTTCTGGATGATTTTTGGGTTAACAATGAAATTAAGATGGAAATTTAAAATTTTTCAAAATGAATAATAGTAACACAAGTTATAAAACTTCTGGGATAGAGATAAAGCAATGGCAAGAGGAAGGTTTATGGCACTAAATGCCTACATCAAAAAGTCTGGAACATCACAAATGAGTAGCCTGACATCACAACTCAAGGAACTAGAAAACAAGAACAAACAGAACCCAAAGTTTGCAAAAGAAAAAAATAACAAAGATCAGAGCAGAACTAAGTGAAATTGAAACAAAATAATTACAAAAGATCAATGAAATGAAAAATTGGTTACTTAAAAAGATAAAGTCAATAGAACATTAGCTAGATTAACCAAGAAAGGAGAGAAGATTCAAATAAACTCAACTAGAAATGAAAATGGATACATTACAACTGACACCACAGAAATACAAAAGTTTATAGGACTCCTATGGACACATAGATACACATGAAGAAGAAAATCTAGAGGAAGTGGATAAATTCCTGGAAACATACAACCCTCCTAGCTCAAGAAATAGAAACCCTGAACAGAGCAATAACAAGCAATGAGATTGAATCTGTAATAAAAAGAATTCTGAGCAAAGAGAAAAGCTCAGGGCCAGATGAATTTATCGCAAAATTCTGCCAGACTTTTAAAGAATGGGTACCAATCCTACTGAAACGTTTCTAAAAGATTGAGAAAGAAGGAACCCTCTCCTACTCATGATATGAAGCCAGTATCACCCTGATACCAAAACCAGAAAAAGACATAACAACCAAAAGAAAACCACAAGCCAATATCCCTGATGAACATAGATGCAAAATTTCAACAAAATACTATCAAACTGAATCCAACAGCATATGAAAAAAAGAATTCACCATGATCAAGTGGATTTTATCCCATGAATTCAGGGATGGTTCAACATATGCAAGGCAAGAAATATGATTTGCCATGTAAACGGAATTAAAAACAAAAATCATATGATCATCTCAATAGATACAGCAAAAGCATTTGATAAAATCTAGCATCCCTTATGATAAAAACTCTCAACAAACTAGACGTAGGAGTAACATACCTTAAAATAAGAAAAGCTATCTATGACAAGCCCACAGGTAACATCATACTGAATGGGGAAAAGTTGAAAGCATCTCTGCTAAGAACTAGAACAAGACAAGGATGCCCACTTTCACCACTTCTATTCAACATAGTATTGGAAGTCCTAGCCAGAACAATCAGGCATGAGAAAGAAGTAATGGACATTCAAATTGGAAAAGAAGGAGTCATACTCTTTCTGTTTGCCCTGATATAATAATATGCCTAGAAAACTCTAAAGACTCCTCTAAAAGACTCCTAGATTTGATAAATGAATTCAGTAAAATCTTAGGTTGCAAAATCAATGTACACAAACCAGTAGCACTGCTATATACCTACAATGATCAAGCTGAGAAACAAATCAAGAATCCAATTCCTTTTACAAAAGCTGCAAACAAACAAAAAAAAGCACAACAACAACAAAAACAATAAACAATCCTAGGAATATACATAACAAAGAACCAAGGAGGTTAAAAATATCTACAAGGAGAAACACAAAGCACTGCTAAAAAAAAAAAAAAATTAGATGAAATCACATCAAATAATGGAAATACATCCCATTCTCATGGATTGGAAAATTCAATATAATGAAACTGGTCATACTGCCCAAAGCAATTTACAGACTCAGTGCAATTCCTATCAAAATACCAATATAATTTTTCACAGAATTAGAAAAAAATCCTAAAATTCATATGGATCCAAAAAAGAGCCTGACTAGCTAAAGCAATTCTAACCAAAAAAGAACAGACCTGGAGACATCACATTACATAACTTCAAATTATATTACAAGGCTATAGTAACCAAAATAGCATGGTCCTGGTAGAAAAATAGATACATAGACCACTGGAACAGAATAGAGAACCCAGAAATAAAGCCAAATATTTACAACCAACTAATCTTCGACAAAGCATACAAGAAATATTTTTGAAAAGGACGCCTTATTCAATAAATAGTGCTGGGTAAACTGAAGAGCCACATGTAGGAGACTGAAACTGAATCTCTCTCTTTTCATATACAAAAATCAACTCCAGATAGATTAAAGACTTAAATTTGAAGCCATAAATAATCTAGACAAAAACTTAGGAAAAACTCTTCTGGACATTGGCCTAGGCAAAGAATTTATGACTAAGACTCCAAAAGCAAATGCAAAGAAAACAAAAATAAATAAATGGGACCCAATTAAACTAAAATCCTCCCACACAACAAAAAAATAATCATCAGAGTAAACAGACAACCCACAGAATGAAAGAAAATATTTGTAAACTGTGCACCTGAAGAAGGACTAATATCCAGAGTCTACAAGGAACTCAAACAAATCAGCAAGAAAAAAAAACAAAAACAAATCATCCCATCAAAAGTCAGCAAATTCCTTAAATAGACACTTCTCAAAAGAAGACATAAAAATGGCCAGTAAACAAATGAAAAAAATGCTAATCAATATTGCTCATTACTCAACATTACTAATCATCAGGGAAATACAAATTAAAACCACAATGAGATATCAGCTTACCCCAGCCAGAATGGCTATTATTAAAAAATAAAAAATCAATAGATGTTGGCATGGATATGGTGAAAAGGTAACACTTTTACACTGCTGGTGGGAATGTAAGCTAGTACAACCTCTATGGAAAACAGTATGGAGATTTCTCAAAGAACTAAAAGTAGATCTACCATCTGATCCAGCAAAACCTACTACTGGATATCTGCCCAAAGGAAAAGAAGTCATTATATCAAAAAGACATCTGCACACGTATGTTTGTTACAGCAAAATTCACAGTGCAAGCATAGGGAACTCACCTAAGTGCCCATCAACCAATGAGTGGATAAAGAAAATGTGGTGCACTTCAGAAGGCTACACAGCCAGAAGAAAGAATGAAATAATGATTTTTGCAGCAACTTGGATGGAGCTGGAGGCCATTATACTAACTGATGTTACTCAGGAATTGAAAACCAAATACCCTATGTTTTCATTTATGAGTAGGAGCTAAGCTATGGTTACTCAAAAGCATACAAAATGATATACGGATACTGGAGATTCAGAAAAGGGGAGGATGGGAGATGAGTGAGGGAATTAAAAAAAAAAAACCTACTTATTGGGTACAATGTACACTACTCAGTTGATAGGTGCACTAAAATCTCAGGCTTCACTACTATAAAATTCATCCATGTAACCAAAAATACTTATACCCCCAATCTTATTGAAATTGTATATATATAAATTGTATGCAGTTGTACAATGATAGTATACTATCTCAAGATGCCCTTAAATTTGGAATATTAATATTTGGAATTCATGTTTGGAATGTTCATTTGACACATTACTAGTACCTCTTCCCTAGAAAAATATTTATTGACAACCTAGCCCCTCTGTTCAGTGATGAGTCTCAATCCTCCCCCAGGTGGTGGATAACTAGAATCCTCAGTAGCCCATGAGAATCCTCAATAGCCCTCAGTAGCCATGTCCCATGGAAATCCAGGATAGCCTGTGCAAAGCCTCTGAGGTAGAAACAATTTATCATGCTTTAGAAACAATAAATATCATTGTACATGCTGGAGCAGAGTGAATGAGAGGAAGTTCAGTATGAGACTGAAAGAACAAGCATATATTTTGTTGAGTCCTCCAAGAAGCAGATGCTAAGATGGAATTAAAGGTGCAAGCAAGAGATTTATTGGAGAAACAGCAATGAAAGATAAAGGAGAGAAGCAGAAGTAATCAGGAAGAAACTTCAGACTATATCTGATATTACATGAACCTATGATATCTGTGGAGGGGTCTGGAGAAAAAAGTGAATTGTTCAGGAGCAGAAGTAATCAGGAAGAAACTTCAGACTACATCTGATGTTACATGGGCCTATGATATCTGTGAAGGGGTCTGGAGAAAAATGTGAATTGTTCAGGAAGCAGGTCTAAGGAGTTTTCAGTCAGGTTGATGGAGTGTCCTCTAGCCAAAGCTGCCCACCAGAGAAATCCCTCATTTCATGGGAGCAGATTTGAATGAACAGTTGTAATATGCTCAGTTATTGCCTCTGGCAATATGCAGAAAGCATGGACTCAGTGAAAGCCTGCTGGTAGATCCAGAGCAGCAACAGCTAGGGTTGTCACACAAATGCACTCATCGCAACAAGAGATCTGAAGTGTACGTTTTCATGACCACTATAGTCCACTTATTATATATTCTATATATGCTCATAGAGTTTTTGAAGCTATGGAAGTGATCCCAAGTGCTAACAGATTAAAGAACGAGTAGGTGATTTCTGCATAGGTTTTCTTATTATCAGCTCCTTAAGATTTCCCCTTCAGATATTTTTGTATACATGAGAGCTTCACAACTTTTACGGAATAAAATTATTTCTCTCAGTTTTATAAGTTACTAGGAGCTGAGAGTAGTGAGAGTTGTTTTGACCACTAAATTCACAGTATCTATGACATAAGAGAGGAGTTTGTGAATATTACAAATAATCAGTAAACATTAAGTAGCATTTTGAGACTTCCTAAAACTGTCTACCATTGTTCCCAGGTTGCTGATTAAGGAAGAAATAATGGGAAAAACTGGCTTAAAATACTTCACCTATTAAAAAAGTTGTAATGGGGCCCAGTTTTTATTCTTTTAGTTAGTTCATGTTCTATTTTAATTATTTATGACTGATTTTTATATTGACAAAAGTTGAAAGAAAGTTTTCGGAGACATGGTGGAAATTATAGAGACTTATAAACCAAGTGCAGTTGCAAAGCAATCTACAATTGCTGCAAATAACAATATCATTAAAAAAATTTGATAACAGAAAACCCTCCTACACTCAGAAGCTTAGCTTTTTCCTCAGAGGTTTATCTGAAATGTCATAAACTCAGTCATGAATAAAATTAAAGTTATATTATCAGGCTGAAACTATTTCCATATCTTCCATCACAGAAATTTATGAAAATGTCCTGCATTTTGTAATACAAAATATTTTATTTAACCCACATATAGACATACCTGAGAAATATCTGTGATGGAACAGGCAAAGTTGTCTAGAAGTAATGTAAGGAGCTTACTCTGGGTAGCCTGAACCAAGAGAAGCTGCAAAGTAGTATAAAAGACTAGGGACTCATGGAGAGATATCCTCAGTATCTCCAGGAGGAGGGGAGCTAGACAGCTCAGTAGAAAAGCTAGCACTCCAAATCAAAACAGCCTGACAACAAATAGGTTATATATTCTCTCACTGACAAGGCTGCTTTCCTGTGGATGTCTCTTATAGATGAAAACCCACGAAAAACTTCCCTGTCTGACAGCTTTGAAAAGAGTAGTGGTTCTTCGAGCATGGAGTTTAAGATCTGAAATGGAGAGACTGCCTCCTCAAGTGGGTCCCTGACTCCCGAGTGGCCTAACTGGGAGACACCTCCCAGTAGGGGCCAACTGACATCTTATACAGCTGGGTGCCCCTCTGAGATGAAGCTTCCAGAGGGAGGATCAGGCAACAACATCTGCTGTTCTGCAATTTTTGCTGTTTTGCACCCTCTGATGGTGATACCCAGGCAAACAGGGTCTGGAGTGGACCTCCAGCAAACTCCAACAGACCTGCAGGTGAGGTCATGACTGTTAGAAGGAAAACTAACAAACAGAAAGGACGTCCACACCAAAACCCCATCTGTATGACACCATCATCAAAGGCCAAAGGTAGATAAAACCACAAAGATGGGGAGAAACCAGAGCAGAAAAGCTGAAAATTCTAAAAATCAGAGCAACTCTTTACCTCCAAAGGAACGCAACTCCTCGCCAGCAACAGAACAAAGCTGGATAGAGAATGACTTTGACGAGTTGAGAGAAGAAGGCTTCAGACTATCAGTAATAACAAACTTCTCCAAGCTAAAGGAGGATGATTGAACCTACCGCAAAGAAGCTAAAAACCTTGAAAAAATATTAGATGAATGGCTAACTAGAATAAACAATGTAGAGAAGTCCTTAAATGACCTGATGGAGCTGAAAACAATGACACGAGAACTATGACACATGCACAAGCTTCAGTAGCTGATTCGATCAAGTGGAAGAAAGGGTATCAGTGATTGAAGATAAAATGAATGAAATGAAGTGAGAAGTTTAGAGACAAAAGAGTAAAAAGAAATGAACAAAGCCTCCAACAAATATGGGACTATGTGAAAAGACCAAATCTATGTCTAATTGGTGTACCTGAAAGTGATGGGGAGAATGGAACCAAGTTGCAAAACACTCCTTCAGGATATTACCCAGGACAACTTCCCCAACCTAGCAAGGCAGGCCAACATTCAAATTCAGGAAATACAGAGAACATCACAAAGATGCTCCTCGAGAAAAGCAACTCCAAGACACATAATTGTCAGATTCACCAAAGTTGAAATGAAGGAAAAAATGTTAAGGGCAGCCAGAGAGAAAGGTTGGGTTACCCACAAAGGGAAGCCCATCAGACTAACAGCGGATCTCTCAGCAGAAACTCTACAAGCCAGAAGAGAGTGGGGGCCAATATTCAACATTCTTAAAGAAAAGAATTTTCAACCCAGAATTTCATATCCAGCCAAACTAAGCTTCATAAGTGAAGGAGAAATAAAATCCTTTGCAGACAAACAAATGCTGAGAGATTTTGTCACCACCAGGCCTGCCTTACAAGAGTTCCTAAAGGAAGCACTAAACATGGAAAGGAACAACTGGTACCAGCCACTGCAAAAACATGCCAAATTGTAAAGACCATCGATGCTAGGAAGAAACTGCATCCACTAATGAGAAAAATAACCAGCTAACATCATAAAGACAGGATCAAGTTCACACATAACAATATTAACCATAAATGTAAATGGGCTAAATGCTCCAATTAAAAGACACAGACTGGCAAATTGGATAGAGTCAAGACCCATCAGTGTGCTGTATTCAGGAGACCCATCTCACATGCAGAGACACACAGCGGCTCCACATAAAGGGATGGAGGAAGATCTACCAAGAAAATGGAAACCAAAAAAAAGCAGGGCTTGCAATCCTAGTCTCTGATAAAACAGACTTTAAACCATCAAAGATCAAAAGAGACAAAGAAGGTCATTACATAATGGTACAGGGATCTATTCAACAAGAAGAGCTAACTATCCTAAATATATATGCACTCAATACAGGAGCACCCAGATTCATAAAGCAAGTCCTTAGAGACCTACAAAGAGACTTAGACTCCCACACAATAATAATGGGAGACTCTAACACCACACTGTCAATATCAGACAGATCAATGAGACAGAAAGTTAACAAGGATATCCAGGAATTGAACTCATCTCTGCACCAAGCAGACCTGATAGACATCTACAGAAGTCTCCACCCCAAATCAACAGAATATACATTCTTCTCAGCACCACATCACACTTATTCCAAATTTGACCACATGGTTGGAAGTAAAGCGCTCCTCAGTAAATGTAAAAGAACAGAAATTATAACAAACTGTCTCTCAGACCACAGTGCAATCAAACTAGAACTCAGAATTAAGAAACTCACTCAAAACCGCTCAACTACATGGGAACTGTACAACCTGTGCCTGAATGACTACCGGGTATATAATGAAATGAAGGCAGATATAAAGATGCTCTTTGAAACCAATGAGAACAAAGATACAACATACCAGAATCTCTGGGACACATTTAAAGAAGTGTGTAGAGGGAAATTTATAGCACTAAATGTCCACAAGAGGAAGCAGGAAAGATCTAAAATTGACACTCTAACATCACAATTAAAAGAACTAGAGAAGCAAGAGCAAACACATTCGAAAGCTAGCAGAAGGCAACAAATAACTAAGATCAGAACGGAACTGAAGGAGATAGAGACACGAAAAACCCTCCAAAAAATCAATGAATCCAGGAGCTGGTTTTTTGAAAAGATCAACACAATTGATAGACCGCTAGCAAGACTAATAAAGAAGAAAAGAGAGAAGAATCAAATAGACGCAATAAAAAATGATAAAGGGGATATCACCACCAATCCCACAGAAATACAAACTACCATCAGAGAATACTATAAACAGCTCTATGCAAATAAACTAGAAAATCTAGAAGAAATGGATTACTTCCTGGACACTTACACTGTCCCAAGACTAAACCAGGAAGAAGTTGAATCCCTGAATAGACCAATAGCAGGCTCTGAAATTGAGGCAATAATTAATAGCCTACCAACCAGAAGAAGTCCAGGACCAGATGGATTCACAGCTGAATTCTACCAGAGGTACAAGGAGGAGCTGGTACCATTCCTTCTGAAACTATTCCAATCAATAGAAAAAGAGGGAATCCTCCCTAACTCATTTTATGAGGCCAACATCATCCTGATACCAAAGCCTGGCAGAGATACAACAAAAAAAGAGAATTTTAGACCAATATCCCTGATGAACATCGATGCAAAAATCCTCAATAAAATACTGGCAAACCTAATCCAGCAGCACATCAAAAAGCTTATCTACCATGATCAAGTGGGCTTCATTCCTGGGATGCAAGGCTGGTTCAACATATGCAAATCAAAAAACGTAATCAAGCATATAAACAGAACCAAAGACAAAAACCACATGATTATCTCAATAGATGCAGAAAAGGCCTTTGACAAAATTCAACAGCCTTTCATGCTAAAAACGCTCAATAAATTTGGTATTGATGGAACATATCTCAAAATAATAAGAGCTATTTATGACAAACCCACAGCCAATATCATACTGAATGGGCAAAAACTGGAAGCATTCCCTTTGAAAACTGGCACAAGAGAGGGATGCCATCTCTCACCACTCCTATTGAACATAGTGTTGGAAGTTCTGGCTAGGGCAATCAGGCAAGAGAAAGAAATCAAGGGTATTCAGTTAGGAAAAGAAGAAGTCAAATTGTCCCTCTTTGGAGATGACATGATTGTATATATAGAAAACCCCATTGTCTCAGCCCAAAATCTCCTTAAGCTGATAAGCAACTTCAGCAAAGTCTCAGGATACAAAATTAATGTGCAAAAATCACAAGCATTCTTATACAACAGTAACAGACAAACAGAGAGCCAAATCATAAATGAAAGTCCATTCACAATTGCTTCAGAGAGAATAAAATACCTCGGAATCCAACTTACATGGGATGTAATGGACCTCTTCAAAGAGAACTACAAACCACTGCTCAGTGAAATAAAAGAGGACACAAACAAATGGAAGAACATACCATGCTCATGGATAGGAAGAATCAATATTGTGAAAATGGCCATACTGCCCAAGGTAATTTATAGATTCAATGCCATCCCCATCAAGCTACCAATGAGTTTCTTCACAGAATTGGAAAAAACTGCTTTAAAGTTCATATGGAACCAGAAAAGACCCCATATTGCCAAGACAATCCTAAGCCAAAAGAACAAAGCTGGAGGCATCACGCTACCTGACTTCAAACTATACTACAAGGCTACAGTAACCAAAACAGCATGGTACTGGTACCAAAACAGAGATATAGACCAATGGAACAGAACAGAGCCCTCAGAAATAATACCACACATCTACAGCCATCTGATCTTTGACAAACCTGAGAAAAAACAAGAAATGGGGAAAGGATTCCCTATTTAATAAATGGTGCTGGGAAAATTAGCTAGCCATAAGTAGAAAGCTGAAACTGGATCCTTTCCTTACTCCTTATACAAACATTAATTCAAGATGGATTAGAGACTTAAAAGTTAGATCTAAAACCATAAAAACCCTAGAAGAAAACCTAGGTAATATCCATTCAGGACATAGGCATGGGCAAGGACTTCATGTCTAAAACACCAAAAGCAATGGCAACAAAAGCCAAAATTGACAAATGGGATCTCATTAAACTAAAGAGCTTCTGCACAGCAAAAGAAACTACCATCAGAGTGAACAGGCAACCTACAGAATGGGAGAAAATTTTTGCAATCTACTCATCTGACAAAGGGCTAATATTCAGAACCTACAAAGAACTCAAACACATTTACAAGAAAAAAACAAACAACCCCATCAAAAAGTGGGCAAAGCATATGAACAGACATTTCTCAAAAGAAGACATGCATACAGCCAACAGACACATGAAAACATGCTCATCATCACTGGCCATCAGAGAAATGCAAATCAAAACCACAATGAGATACCATCTCACACCAGTTAGAATGGCGATCATTAAAAAGTCAGGAAACAACAGATGCTAGAGAGAATGTGGAGAAATAGGAACACTTTTACACTGTTGGTGGGATTGTAAACTAGTTCAACCATTATGGAAAACGGTATGGCGATTCCTCAAGGATCTAGAACTAGATGTACCATATGACCCAGCCATCCCATTACTGGGTATATACCCAAAGGATGATAAATCATGCTCCTATAAAGACACATGCACACGTATGTTCATTGCGGCACTATTTACAATAGCAAAGACTTGGAATCAACCCAAATGTCCATCAGTGACAGACTGGATTAAGAAAATGTGGCACATATACACCATGGAATACTATGCAGCCATAAAAAAGGATGAGTTTGTGTCCTTTGTAGGGACATGGATGCAGCTGGAAACCATCATTCTCAGCAAACTATCACAAGAACAGAAAACCAAACACCGCGTGTTCTCACTCATAGGTGGGAACTGAACAATGAGATCACTTTGACTGGGGAAGGGGAACATCATACACCGGGGCCTATTATGGGGAGGGGGGGGAGGGATTGCATTGGGAGTTATACCTGATGTAAATGACGAGTTGATGGGTGCTGAAGAGTTGATGGGTGCAGCACACCAACATAGCACAAGTATACATATGTAAGAAACCTACACGTTGTGCACATGTACCCTAGAACTTAAAGTATAATAGTAAAAAAAAAGAAAAGAAAAGAAAAAAAAGGAAATAGGAACACTGTTACACTGTTGGTGGGACTGTAAACTAGTTCACCCATTGTGGAAGACAGTGTGGCGATTCCTCAAGGATCTAGAACTAGAAATACCATATGACCCAGCCATCCCATTACTGGGTATATACCCAAAGGATTATAAATCATGCTGCTGCAAAGACACATGCACATTGTGTTTACTGCGGCACTATTCACAATAACAAAGACTTGGAACCAACCCAAATGTCCATCAATGATAGACTGGATTAAGAAAATGTGGCACATATACACTATGGAATACTATGCAGCCATAAAAAAGGATGAGTTCATGTTCTTCACTGGAACATGGATGAGGCTAGAAACCATCATTCTGAGCAAACTATCACAAGGACAGAAAACCAAACACCGCATGTTCTCACTCATAGGTGGGAATTGAACAATGAGAACACCTGGACACAGGGTGGGGACCATCACACCCCGAGGCCTGTCATGGAGTGGGGGCCGGGGGGAGGGATAGCATTAGGAGATATACCTAATGTAAATGATGAGTTAATGGGTGCAGCACACCAACATGGCACATGTATACATATGTAAGAAACCTGCACATTGTGCACATGTACCCTAGAACTTAAAGTATAGTTTAAAAAAAATTTAGGGCAAGTCTGCAGTGCAAAGTGAAAGCAAGTTTATTAAGAATAAAAAACAAAGAAAAAGAAAACCCACAGTGTGGAGGGGTCCCTCAAGCTGAAATGGGACCCAGCAGTGCCCTGGCTCTCGCATGGGTCTCTGTGGAGTAATGAGAGAAGATGGGAACCCGTGCCTTCACATCTCTAATGCTGACCCTGGTCTTACAAGTTTTCCTTTTTTTTGATAAAGCATATTCTTAACCCATCCCAATGGGACAATGTCATACAATTAGTTGTGAACCCTAGTATACAACAGGAGACACCCAGATGGCACTCTTTTGGATGTGATAGTTTGTTTTTCTCTCTTTTTGAAAAAATCAATAAACTACTTTCAATGAAACAAATCTGAAATGCCTTCTTCACATTTCTTTATTATATTGCCATGCTTAATTAAAATTGTGTCATCATTCTTATACTTGTATACTGATCACAGATTCCCAACGAAGACATATATTTTACCAAAATAAGAAAAACATAATAAATAGCTTGTTTCTGGATTATTTCTTCCATAACAAGATTTTCATTGTCTTTTGCACTTGAGTAGTCTTGGTATTCAAAATATTTTATTCTCAAGTTTTACAATTATAGAACTAATAGCAGAATTTAATTTAGCTCAGTTAATTCAGTTTTCATCCCAAACATTGGTTAATTTAAACATTAATTTTCAAAAATAGCCAGGGAAGCAAATTTGCTTAACAAAATTATACATGGTACTACAAATTCAGCATACAAGACTTTTGAGCCATTCATTACCTTTTATTATCATCTTTATTATCAACATTGGAGGATTAGCTGCATTATAAGCTTACATTATAGTCAGGTATACCTAGAATTTATTAATGTAATTTTAGGTTGGTGGAATAGGGCTACAGTCCTGACTCCTGGTTGAGACAAAGCTGTGCTTAGAATCCTCAGTCTCCAAGGTAAACAGCAGCAGAATTCATTGTATCACAAGAGATTTGGTGAGTGTCATGGAAGCAACAACATTGTCATTTATGACTTACAGTGTTGCACAAGACAGTTGGAGAATTAATTTATTCTGATCTGTATCCTACTATTTCTTTTCTAGGAAGTCTTATCTAGTTCACTCCAGGTTTTTTCTTCCTTTGTGGTCCTACTGATGCTTGCCCATGACTATCTTGTACAATACTTTCCAGTCGTGGTTGAAGACAATGTTACAGGACCACCATATGCCTGCTGTGCAGTAACATACCAACATACCAAGGCAGAAGGGTTTGAAACAAAGAAAGAGTTAATGATCACAGGGCCGCTGAGCAAGGAGATGGGAGGGATTCTCAAATCTATCTCCCTAAAGAGTTCTGGGCTAGGGATTTTAAGGGGATGGTGCAGGGTGACAGGCTGGAAAATTGGGGTCATTGATTAGTCAAGGTAAGGAAGATATCCTAAGGATGAGGAAACTGCATTCAGCTTCTCATGGGGTTCTTCGGATCAGTTTATTCCAGCAGTATTACTGGTATGCAGGACCACAAAGAATAGTTCAAATGGAAAACATTTTATAATGTTCAAGTTGTCATTCATAGAGTAGTTAAAGGGAAATATATATTTGGTGACAGAGTCTCACTCTGTCTCCCAGGCTGGAGTGCAGTGGCATGATCTCAGCTTACTGGAACTTCCGCCTCCTGGGTTCAAGTGATTCTCCTGCTTCAGACTCCTAAGTAGCTGGGATTGCTGGCATGCACCACCATGCACAGCTAATTTTTATATTTTTAGTAGAGGTGGGGTTTCACCATGTTGGTCAGGCTGATCTCGAACTCCTGACCTCGTGATCCGCCCTCCTTGACCTCCCAAAGTGCTGGGATTACAGGCATGAGCCACCGCACCTGGTCAGGGAACTATAATCTTTTAACAGGGTCTGCATGATTCCAGGGCAATAGGTGTCAAACAACTATGAGTAAGCAGATCAGAGAGCAAACTGACCCCGTGATTACTGCTGTATGTGCTTCAGGCTTGGTATATTTTCATTTCTCCCACTCCCTTCTTCTTGATAAATTTTATGAAGTTTATAAGGATGGTTTCAACAACTTCATTCTGCGTCTGAGACCAAAGATGTGAAATCATGCTGGACTTCTTTTTCTCTCATAGCCTACAGCCACTCTGTCATCAAATCATTTTGGCTGTACCTTCAAAATATATCCAGAATCTGAACACCTCCCACAACCCACCCCCTACCACTTTGGCCTAAGTCACTACCTCTCTTGCCTGGATTACTGCAATAACTTTCATGAATGTTCTTCTTGTTTCTACCTTGGCCTCCAATAACTCATTCTTTTTAAACATAAGTCAGATCATATCATTTATTTGTTCAGAACTCTACAATGATTTCCAGTTTCACCAAGAACGAAAACCAAGTATATATGACATATGCATTCTAGCCCATTTTCTCTGACCTAACCCCTTCCGTTCTCCGCGGTATCCATTTTGCAAAAGCTTCCTTGTTGTTCCTTAAGTAACTAAGGCATGCCCCTACCTTTGGTCCTTTGCCTTAGCTACTACATCTTCCTAGAATACTCTTCCCCCAGACGTCCACATGGCTAACACTCACACATTATTCAAGTCTTCATTCAAATGCTGTCTTCCCTATTAGATACACCCTATTTTACTTAAAATTAAATTCTCAACCTCCCTGGTACTCTGATCCCTCTTACATGGCTCTACTTTCTCATTTTTCTCATAGGACTTAAAAAAAATGCAAAAGTACAAATTTATTACATTTCTTGTTTATAGCCTGTCTTCCTGTCCTTTCCAGCCACTTCAAATGTTATATCCACAAGGGTAGGGAGACCCATGGGTTTTATTCACTGGTACATATGGGAGTCCCCAAAATATTTGTTAGATTGAATGAAATTCAAAGTAAGTTTGACTTAATCTCATCCTAGGCTGCAAGTGAAAAGATTGCAACCATAATAAATAGCACAAAGTTGGTAAACCCTGGTTTGCCTTGAAAATATATTATCTCTAATATGCATGTGTATATGAATGATGTGTAAGTATTGACATAAATGTTATATGTAACTGTATGTATACAGAGTGTGTATACATATATTTCTTTCTAGGTAAATCAACCCAGTGTTAGTGGTAAAAGCAAAGAAGAACTTTATAACAAATTTTAGAGACATAATTAGTGAATTTTTAAAATCATTTAAATTCTTGTTGATATATCTATCAAGAATGATGGGCATTACTGATGACAAAAGGGAACTTTTAAATAACTAATAACTATTTCTAAATATACTTTAATTTTTAAGTCAGTAATACTTTTACATGTTTCAAAAATCAAAACTATAAACAAAGCCATACTTTGATAAGTCTCAACTCAACCCCTTCATGTTCCAGTCACCTCTCTCTCTCTCTCTCTCTCTCTCTATATATATATATATATATATATATTTTTTTTTTTTTTTTTTTTTTTTTTTTTTTTTGAGACGGAGTCTGGCTCTGTCGCCCAGGCTGGAGTGCAGTGGCCGGATCTCAGCTCACTGCAAGCTCCGCCCCCTGGGTTCCCGCCATTCTCCTGACTCAGCCTCCCGAGTAGCTGGGACTACAGGCGCCGCCACCACGCCCGGCGAGTTTTTTGTATTTTTTTTAGTAGAGACGGGGTTTCACCGTGTTCGCCAGGATGGTCTCGATCTCCTAACCTCGTGATCCGCCCGTCTCGGCCTCCCAAAGTGCTGGGATTACAGGCTTGAGCCACCGCGCCTGGCCACCTCTATATATTTTACACTATTTATAAACGTTTTTGTTTCTTATATATCTTCTAATATTTCTTCACATCATTTATAAGCAGATAAAAATATAGATTCTTAATTGTTCCTTTTTTACATATACAGTGTTCTGCAATGTGTTTTTCTCATTAAACAATATATTCTGAATTTCTGTATATTAGTACATAAAATACCCTAAAATACCCTAACTGCATAATATACCATGCAGACTATACCACAGTTATATTAAACAATCTGCTACACTGAAGTGCAGTTCCTGCCAAGGCAAAATACCATTCACCCTTTAAGTGACTGATTTTGACTGTCAAGTCAATGAACATGAAAGCAAAAATCATGGAAATCAGAAATTTACTCATTATCGTACATTTTTTCCTAGGGTTATGTATAAAGTTATATGTAGTTTTTGCATTATTCAAGACTACACGAGTAAAATAAGTGTGACAACTATGCACAACATCTATTACACTTTCCTGGGAAGGTTTCTGTTCTAAGTAAGGTGACTTATATTGTGTGATTATAAATTGAACATTGATCTACTAGTTACTAAAGCTCTTGGCTTTCATATTTTTCCTTCTTAGTTTTTGAAATTTTTGTAATGTCTTGATTACATAGTTTAGGGGAAATAGAGCAGATGTATAGATTACTCTATTGACATTTTAACATGCTAATAGTATCCTTAAAATTACTGGGGTTCAATTATATAATTCTATCATTCCAAAACAATTGTTTTAAGAAAAGAGTTAGAACTAGCTATACCTTAAAACATGGGAAAATTGATTTTTTTGTGTGTTATTTGTCAAAGTTTCACACTTTCCTTTGGTAGAAGAGAGACAACTAAGATTGTAGAGTTTTTAAGAAAACACTACCGATTCTTGCTTTTCTTTAATTCTTCAGCCACCCTGGCTGAAACTATTTTGATGAACACTGTGTTTAACAATGCAGTCCAGAATATATATACCTTCATTCACATTTTCACAAAAGACTATTCGACCCACTATAAGAAGTGCAAATGTGAATGTCATGGTCAGGCATGGTGGCTCATGCCTGTAATCTCAGTACTTTGGGAGGCCAAGGTGGGTGGATCACTTGAGGTGAGGAGTTCAAAACCAGCCTGGCCAACATGGCAAAACCCTGTCTCTACTAAAAATACAAAAAAATTAGCCGGGCTTGGTGGTGGATGCCTGTGATCCCAGCTTCTCTGGAGGCTTAGGCAGGAGAATCACTTGAACCCAGGAGGAGGAGGTTGCAGTGAGCTGAGATCATGCCACTGCACTCCAACCTGGGCAATAAAGTGAGACACCGTCTCAAAAAAAAAAAAAAAAAAAGAATGTCAGAATGTCAATAAAGGTTTAAACCAGGATGGTGGTGGACAAACGGCACAGTAGTCTCACTAGTACACAGAGGTTCCCACTACAAGAGAGAAAAAAAAGATGCATTCTTTTCGAGTGGGCTCATGGAGCTTCTCCCAGGGAGACAACACACTGTGTTGTCTCAAATCACCAGCAGATAGAAGTATGTGGCACACGAGAAGGACATGGCCCTGACTTCCATGCAGACATGCTCCTGGAATTTTAGAGCTTGAATTTTTATTACTTTATTTTACAATTGCAGGTTCGTCATTCCTGCTTTTTGCTGAAAAGAAAGAAAGAGAGAGAGAGAGAGAGAGAGAGAGAGAGAGAGAGAGAGAGAAGGAAGGAAGGAAGGAAGGAGGGAAGGAAGGAAGGAAGGAAGGAAGGAAGGAAGGAAGGAAGGAAGGAAGGAAGGAAGGAAGGAAGGAAGGAAGAAAGAAGTGCAAAATTTACAGAGCTTTTCTCCCTTGCATTCATCAGATTCTCCATAATAGATTCTGTTTAAAAGATGGTAGGGGGATGATAATAAGATAGTTTATGCTTCTGCTTTTGTAAGGAAAAAAAAAAAAAGGAAAAAAATCCAAAATTACCCATTTTTGAAGCTTATTCATCTAACCTAAACCTACTGTGATCAGATAACATTCCTGAAAGGATTTTAGAGTTGGAAGCACTTCATTTGTATTTTCAGTAGGGTTTAAATTATCTTCCCTAATTGGTTCCAGTCTGCCTGTTTCTAAAGCACCAAGATACAGAGAAAATTTTAATGTTAACCGGAAATTCAGGTCAGAAGAATCTGGGTTTACATGTAAGACATATATGGTAATATCACCACTTAGAAATTCTGAATGCTAACTCCCTCTCTCTTAGCTTTTATAAGTCTAAGCTGTAAGTCAGATTACATCTACCAAAGTTATCAACAACTCTCCAACTACAGAAGATTGAATTTTGTGAGATATTAAATCAGTAAAATTTGAAATATAGCCATATATGTAGCAGCAAATTTATATTTATATGCAAAAGCCAGAATAAAATAAATCCCGTTCTTTAATTTGTCCCTAAATAATATAGGGCACAACAAATTTTAATCTGAGTTTGGTTAGAAGAAACTGAAGTATTTAGAAGAACAGCATGATCTAACATATCAGTTTTTACAATAAATTCAACTGTTGCAGGAGTGATATTAAACAGCCATTAGAGACTTAGAACACTATGTACCTAATAGAAGAAAATAAACTCATAAATCAAATCAGAATAAAAAACTCATAAATCAGAGTCAAATCAGAATAATCAGAATAAAAAAACTCATAAATCAAAATCCCCTAAGAGCCCCAAAGTTATTTGCTAATCTTTATTCCTGCGAAGTTGCATCCTATTCTGATTTTGCAAAGAGACATACACTAACAGGATGAGTGAAGTTGTACTTATGTATACAGAGGGAATTTTTATTGAGATGCTGCTTTGTTATTAAATTATTTATTTTTATAAATAAAATTATTATATAAAAATGACTAAATCTGGCAAGATTTGTTAAACAAAACTGTGTGTTTAAAAAACATACAGAAGGAACTGCACTGGAGACATGAGATAATACTTTACTCAGCTCTAGGATTTGATGATTATAAAATACATGTAATTGCAAATATCAATACCACCTCCATGAATAACTATACAATTATGACTAAATTGAAAACTTTTATTATTAGCATTGTTTCATTTTTTTTTTTATTTAACAATGTTGGTGAAGATGATGGTAATGGTGATTGAATAGTGGAATAATATGTGGTATTCTTTAAGAAATATTAAACAATGAGGCCGGGCGCAGTGGCTCACGCCTGTAATCCCAGCACTTTGGGAGGCCAAGGCGGGTGGGTCACAAGGTCAGGAGATCGAGACCAGCCTGACCAACATGGTGAAACCCCGTCTCTACTAAAAATACAAAAATTAGCCAGGTGTGGTGGCAGGTGCCTGTAGTCCCAGCTACTCAGGAGGCTAAGGCAGGAGAATCACTTGAACCCAGGAGGTGGAGGTTGCAGTGAGCCGAGCGGAGATTGCACCACTGCACTCCAGCCTGGGCAACAGAGCGAGACATTGTCTCAAAAAAAAAAGAAAGAAGTATTAAACACTAAGTTTTCTTATTTTGTTAATTGAAAATATTGACCAAACTACTAAAGATGAATGCCAAAATATCATAAGTGTTGCCCAAATGGCAGACACAAGGTAGAGCTAACCTTGGGTGCTCTCATCACCTTCTGTCAGCAGAAACAAAATGTTTGAATGTCCACCTCGTGCTGAATGTCCACCTTTGCTAAGGGAGGAAGTAAGTCAAGTAATCTCACTGAGGGTATTGACATCTGCCTGCTAGAAATAAAAATATCTGTATGTAGTTTTCAAAAAATAACACAAAATGAAGAAAAAAGATCCATGTGTTAATTGTCACTAACATCATTCCAAATGCTATTCGATTAAAATTGAGATCTTTTTTAAAACTAAAATATCAGACTTCTTTGCACTTGCAAAACCAAAGTTAGTATGATAACATCTGTAAAGGCAGTAACTTCAAGATTTCCTTTGATAGTTGAAGACTAGCCTTGACGTTTCTTTTTTTTTTTTTTTTTTTTTTGAGATGGAGTTTTGCTCTTGTTGCCCAGGCTGAAGTGCAGTGGCGCAATCTCCACTCACTGCAACCTCCACCTCCCAGATTCGAGCAATTCTCCTGCCTCAGCCTCCCAAGTAGCTGGGATTACAGGCGCCCACCACCGTGCCCAGCTAATTTTTTGTATTTTCAGTAGAGACGGAGTTTTGCCATGTTGGGCAGGCTGGTCTTGAACTCCTGACCTCAGGTGATCTGCCTACCTCAGCCTTCCAGAGTGCTGGGATTATGGGTGTGAGCCACTGCGCCCGGCCTAGGTTTCTTTGTTGTTTGTTTTAAATAATTATACAGGAAATTACAAAGGTAGTACAGAGGTCCTCTGTACTTTTAAGCCAGTTTCCACCATTGCTTGCATCATTCAGTAAATGAGACCAATTATTTGATAAAAGAATATCAAAGCTAGGAATTTGGTATCAGTACAAGGCATGTGTATAGTTTTATGTCATTTTATTCCAGTAGATTTGTGTATCTACTATCAAAATCAAGATACAGAATTATCATCAGAAAGACCTCTCTTATTCTAATCCTTTATAGTCATATCTACTTGCATCCACCATCCATAATCACTGGACACATTATTCTGTTTTCTATCTCTATAATTTTGTCATCTGTAGAATATTGTATGGATTCATACAGTATGTGACCTTTAAAATTGGTTTTAGTCACTTGGCTTACCACCCATGAGATCTTTTATGGGCTGAATCGTGCCCCCTCAAAACTCTTATGTTGAAGTCCTATGTCTTCAGTACTTCAGAGAGTGACTGCATTTGGAGATGGGGCTTTTAAAGAAGTGATTAAGTTAAAATGTGGCTATTAGGGTGGGCACTGACCCAACCTGACTAGTATTGTTAAAGAAGAAGTTTGGACATCTAAGGAGATACCAGGGATGCACAGGCACTCAGGAGAGATCTTGTGAGGATACAGTGAAAGGACAGCTATCAGCAAGCCAAGGATAGAGGCCTTAAAACAATCCAAACCTGCCCACACCTTCATCTTGCACTTCTAGCCTCCAAATCTGGGAGAAAATAAATTTCTGTTGTTTAAGTCACACAGATTGGTATTTTGTCATGGCAGCCCTAGCAAACTAATATAAGATCCACCCAATTCGGTGTATCTATCAAGAGTTCCTTCCTTTATATTGCTGAGTAGTATTTCAGGGTATGTTTGTTTCTGCTGCATTTTATGTAACCATTTACCTATGAGGAACATTTTGGTTGTTTCTAGTTTGGGGTTTATTGCAAATAAAGTTGCCATAAGCAATCATGCATGGGTTTTTGTGTGGACCTAAGTTTTTATTCTGGAGGGATAAATGCTGAGAACTGAAATTTCTGGGCTGCAAGGTAAGTTTATGTTTAGTTTTTAAAGAAACTACCAAACTATTTTCTAGAGTGACTAAATTGTCGTATTTTCTCACCAGCCATACATGTGTATCCAGTTTCTCCACATTCATGGCAGCATTTAGTGTCACCATGTGTTTGTTTTCACTTTTCTAACAGATGTATAGTGATATCTCATTGTGGTCTTCAGTTGCATTTCCCTAATGGCTACTCATGAACATCTTTTCATGTGGCAATTTGCCATCTATGTGTCTTCTTTGGTGAAGGGTCTCTTTACATTTTTCCCATTTTGCAATTGTATGGTTTGGTGTTTAATGTTGAATCTTGAAAGGTATTTATATATTCTATAGATGAATATTTTATAAGATATGTGGTTTGTAAATATTTTCAGTTGGTAGCTTGTCTTTTCCTCCTCTTGAGATGATGCATAATTTTCAATTTTGATGAAATTCAATATATTTTTTTCTGGTTGTTTGTATGAGTTATTTATTGAAAATTAGACATTTAGGGGGTTATATTATAATTATCTGGACCTCATTTATATCTTATAGTTCATAGCCAAGGTCTCCTCTGACAGCATGCCTGCGGGGAAAAGAGAAACACCTTCTCATTGTTATCAGGTAAGTGTAGAAAACTCCCAGGTTTTCCTCTTGGCCTTCATTGACACCTGAGGGTAGAAAAGGCTCCTTACCACTGCTGGGCGGGGTTGGGAGTTGAGGCTTTCCACCAGGCTTTTGTGGATGCCGCCCTGGTTGGGATGGGGAGGGCCAGCTCATTATTGCTCTCTCATGGTAGTCTCCACTGACACTGCAGTGGGGTGGTTTTGTTACCAAGCTGAGGGTCAGAGGAAGTCTTAACCCCCCACGAGGCCTCCTCTGATAGTGCAGAGCTGGTGCAGTAAAAGCTCACTGACACCATGGGTGTGGGGGAGGCCTGCTTACCAGCTGGTAGAACCAAAAATCCTGGCTTCTGACTTGCCCTTCTCTGGCCCCATTTTGGTAGGGGATTGAGACACTCCATTATAGATTGGCAAGGGGAGAAGCCTTTTTCCCCTTAGCCTTTGCTGGTGGAGGTGGGGGTGGGGCCATAGTTCATACTGTTGTATTAGGCAGAGTAGAGCAATCATCAAGAATAAAAATCATTTCACTTGCAAAACATGGATGGAACTGGAGGTCATTGTGTTAAGTGAAATAATCTAGACACAAAACGACAATTAGCATCTGTACTTATATGTGGGGTCTAAGACAGCTGATCTCATGGACGTGGAGAGTAGAATTATCATTCTACTCCAGATATCAGAGGCTGGGAAGGATGCGGGTGTGAAGGGGAGGATGAAGAGAGGTTGGCAAATGGGTACTAATATACAGTGAGATAGAAAAAAATAAGTCCAGGCCAGGTATGTTGGCTCACGCCTGTAATCCCAGCACTTTGGGAGGCCGGGTGGGTGGATCACTTGAGGTCAGGAGTTTGAGACCAGCCTGGCCAACATGGCGAAACCCCATCTCTACTAAAAATACAAAAAGTAGCCAAGCATGGTGGTGCATGCCTGTAGTCTCAGTTACTCAGGAGGCTGAGGAGGGAGGATCACTTGAGACCAACCTAGAGGTCTAGGTTGTGGTTTGTAGTGAGCCGAGAGCACACCACTACACTCCAGCCTGGGAGACAGGAGTAAAACCCTGTCTACCCCCTCAAAAAAAAGAAAGAAAAAGAAAAAATAAAGTCTTAACGTTTGATAGTAAAGTAGGGTGATTGTAGTTAACAAAAATGCACGATATATTTCAAAATAGCTAGAAGTGAGGATGTGAAATACTCTCAATATATTGAAATGATAAATGCTTGAAGTGATGGAAATTCTAAATGCCCTGCCTTGATAATGACACACTCTATGCATGTAACAAAATACTACTTGTACCCCATAATATGGAAAAACATTATGTATCAATAAAATCATCTAAAAGTTTCCTGTCTTTCTAGGCTGCCCTCTTAGTGGTTTTTTGACTAGTCACAGTTGTCTTTTCTTGAAGTTTTTTTCCTTTTCTCTTTTCTTTTTTTTTTTGTCTGAGTCCATTAGAAATTCCTTGTTGCCAGCTTCTCCCATACTTACACTAGGGTATCCAAGAAATTCACACCATGTTATTCTTTGAGTTCTGAGGTCCCTAGCCAGTCTGTCTTCTCTTCTCTTCACCTGTCAGAACCTATTTATTTTATGGATAACATCTAGGGTTTTTAGCTATACTTAGCATGATAATGAAAAATTATTTAATGGGTACAATATACATTATTCAGGAGATGGATACCCTAAAAACCCTGACATGACCACCATGTAACCTATACATGGAACAAAATTGCACATATATCCCAAAAATGTCTACAAATAAATTTTTTTTAATTAAAAAAGAAAGTATGTCTACTACATCTTCTCAGAAACTGAGTTTAAAAACTTACTTTTTCTTTTGATCTGCTTACATTTTCTTTTTTCACATAATAATGCTTTATTTTTATATGGGACTAAGATCTGCAACTCTCATAAAAATGTCATGTGGAAAATTAAGTAATAGGTATGAATTACCATAGAAGGAAGCAAAAGTATTACCGTGAAGAGCTGAATGCATTTATATAATACTTAAAAATAACTGCAAAGGAATGAAAGAAGTGATTTTCACCATGACAAGTTGGTCCTTTCAAAATTATGCGGTTGATCTTTCAGAATGTAATTATTTGTTCTTACTGAAAGTTATTAGGAATATGTCCAATTATAACTCTTATATGTCAAGCTGGTAATATAAAGATTTAAAAGTGAAAACTCTAAAATTTCGTATGCTTTTTCAGTTTTATGTTAATGCATAGCTCTCAAGACATTTGCCAAGCCTTTTAGCAGATTCCTTTAGAGAGAACCTGACAATATCAAGGACCTGGGAAAATGAGATAATTAAGCAGCGACATCATCAATCACAAAGATAGGATTCCGATGCTGTACAATTTTTCATCAGAGCCTCCTTAACATTTATTATGATAGAAATTGCTTTCAGGATGTGGCAGTATTTGGTCACTTAAGTTCAAACAGTGGAAAAGGTGCAACAGAAGAGAGAATGGAGATGGGCAGGAGGAGGGATAGTATAGTGGTTAGTGTACGCACTAAATTGAAACCTCCTCTGTATGAGTCCTAGATCCTATGACTGACTCTGAGGCCATAGAGTTTACTTAACCTAAGAGCCTTGATTTACTTATTTTTTAAAATGGGATTATTCTAATGCCTAACCTCAAAATTTCCTAAGGTATAAATTAAATAATATATCTGAAGTTTGTAGTTCACGTGGCATTATTACTCCTCCTACCAAGGAGATGTTGAGGATGACATTGACATCAATATCACAAGTGACTTTAATTTGAGGCACAGCAAAGGGAGCAGGAGGTATGCCTGTGAGCTCAAACTTGTCCTGGATAACTAGCAAATTGTTATGTTTGGTTATGGCACTCTCACCTTCAAAAGCTTGAATGAGCATACAGGTTGGTTGTCAGGATAGGTAGTGAAGGTCTGGGTCTGCTTGGTAAGAAAAGTATATTGCATTTCGTGGGAACAGTCATGACTCTACAGCAGCATCATTACCAAAGAGAAGAGGAGTAAATCCAAAAGTAGCAAATCTTGAACAGTTTAAGATTTGTCTTAAGATAGGATGGCTGCCTGGACAGCTGCACCGTAAGCAACAGCTTCATCAGGGTCAATGCTCTTGCTCAGTTATTTTCCACTAAATAATTATTGAGGAAGCTTTTGGATCTAGGAGATACAGATGGAACCACTTACCAGGACAATAACATGAATCTGCAACTTTTCTAGTTTGGTGTCCTGAAGGGCTATCTCTATCGGGTCCTGGGTGCCATGGAACAGGACAGCATTCAGTTCTTCAAATGGGCATGAGTAATGGAGGTATACATATCTGTTCCTTCACAGAGAGAATCCATCTCAATACTGGCCTGGGTGCTGGAAGGGAGAATGCAATTAGCCCATCACAAGCAGTACAGAAGCATCACACAGCCCTGTTGTTCTCACTACTGTCCTTATGCTTGCATTTGAACTCAGTAATAAAATGTTTGATCATTTGGTTGTCAAAAATCTTCTCCACCTAAGTGGGTATTTCCAGCTATAGATTTGATCTCAAATATTTCATTCTCAAGAGTGAGGACAGACACGTCAAACATTTCATCTCTTAAGTCATAGATGAGCACACTTCTTTCAGCTCCAACCTTTATGTCTGCACCATAAGCAACAGAAGCAGCAGCTGGTTCTTTGAAAATTTTAAGTACATTGAGACCAGCAATGGTTCCAGGATCTTTGGTAGCTTGACATTAGAGTCATTAGGCCCTATGACCATAACATTGGAAATAGTCTTCCCAAGGTGAAATAATAATTTCATATTCTATGAGATAACCTACTTAGCACTTATACAGATGAAAATCTAGATAAGCCATTACAGCCATGAGCAATGCTAATGAACGTTTTTGCAAACTCTGGACGGGTGCTTGACATCCTTAATGATCTTCCTATTTTTCTCAGTTATCTGGTCATGAGCAACTGGCTTAGCTGAAGATGATTCATTTCATATGAGATCACCTTTAATGTGCTTTAATCCACTGTAACTCAACATTTAGTTGAAGTGGAAAATGTGGACAGGCATGATCCTCCAAAATGGCAACAGCAAACTGCAAAGCTCACCCAAAACACATCGCCTGAACACCAGGGTCTTCAACTACCAATCAAGCCCCTCTACACTGTCTGAGAGAAAGAAATTTCTCTAACTTCCTCAGTTCATAATGATTTTAATATCTCGGGTTTTTTTTTTTTTTTTTTTCATGGTACTTCTAGGGCCAAAGAAAATTTAAAATATTTGGCAGCACCCTTGTGAGTTTACTGTGGTGTCCAGGGTGCCTTAAAGCCAGTTTAGCAACTGTGTTTCTAAAAATAATAGTTGTTTTTCATTGCCTTGTAAAATTCAAGATTTACATTCAGGAGTGGACACGTCCCTAAGGTATCAAAACTCTAAATTTCAAGGCCTCTTACTTGTAGGAATCTCTTCCATGGTCCTGATCAGGGAGAAACAAAATTGAGCATATAACAACAATTGTTTAAGAGAACCACTTCTCCTTCCTCCCAAGTCCCTTTGTGGTTTGGTAGTGTTAGAGTGTCCACGGGCACATATATATAGTATCTAGCTAAGGAGAAGTTAGCACTAGAGGAGAAACACAATTTGACATGAATGAAGTCACAAAGCTGTCTGTGGACAATCCTTCTAATCAAATACGAAAATAATTTAAGTGTAGGATTGTTTTCGTTTTGGTCAATACCCATGCACAATGACATTTCCTGTAGTAACATACTTGATAGTGAAGCCTACATAATTATATATAAAATCTCCTCTTTTTCCCATTGTTAGTGGGAATTTCCCAAAACAAAATTTACCATAATTCATTCATTTGTAGGACATAAACTTGCAAAATTAGAACCAACAGCAAATATCTATATAATCTGAAGTTGCAGGTTTTATGAATCACAGACACCAATTAAACAAATTTAATCTACCATGCTAGGACCTTTTTCTTCTATCTTTAAAAATTATGATACAATTTTCTTTCATTTAAAACAGGGATCAATAATATCAAGCCAAAATATAGGGGAAAATATATTGTAATTTTATTTATTTTGAGACTTCGTCACCCAGGTTGGAGTGCAGTGGCACGATCCTTCTGCCTCAGCCCCTCAAATAACTGGACTACAGGTGCGCCACCAGGCCCAGCTAATATTTGTAATTTTTGTAGAGGTGGGGTTTCACCATGTTGCCCATGTTGGTCTTAAACTCCTGAGCTCAAGCAATCTGCCCACCTCTGTCTCCCAAAGTACTGGGATTGCAGGCATGAGCCACCATACGCGGTCATAAAGATATTTTATAATTATGCCATTTGTCATGTTTTAGTTTATTGTGATTTTTTTCTCATTCACAGTAAATATTCTGTTTTATTTTTCTAACTTTGATTCCTTTTTCTTAAAGATGGTCCTTTAAATCATGTAAAATCGAGGCCTGAAAAATACCTGTCTACCTCTAGCCATGATGTAAGTGAAACATTTCTTTAACCTATTTCAAATAATTTTATTTTCCTTTTTGCTTTCTGCATCTTGGCTTACACTTTCCATTTGTCTCTGAAACCTAGTCCAAAAATAATTTATGTGCTCACTCCATTTTTGTATTTTATCCTTTTCAGAAGAGAAACATTTTCAAAAAGTCTTTTCGCTTTTTCAAAGTTCTCTCAATTTTATGCTCTGGTGTTCTTAAAGTATTATATAAGCATCATAATACTGATTTTTCAAACAAGAAAAATCTCATCTGCAGTCCCATGTTCTTTCAGCATTATTCCCAGTAGACAAGATATGGAGTCAGTCTACATGTCCATCAAAGAATGAATGGAGAAAAAAAAATATAGTGTCTATACACAATGGAGTACTTTTCAGCTTTAACAAAAAGAAGGAAATCCGTTCCTTTGTGACAATATAGATGAACATGCAGGGCACTATGTTAAGTGAAACAAGCCAGGCACAGAAATACAAATACCGCATGATCTCACCAATGTGGAATCTAAAAAATGTTGAATACATAAAAGCAAGGAGTAGAATAGTGGTTCTGGCTATGTGGGGGGTTGGGGCAGTAGGTAGGGAGATGTTGATCAAAGGATACGACAAAAGTATTTTTTTTAAAAATAATATATAAATACATCTCATAAACTCCACACAATGTACACATGTCCTCATTAGTAGTGCTGTACTCTCCCCTTTTCCTTCTTTCAAACCTACTGCCCTTCACAGCTGTTTGTCTTGGGTTTCTCCCAACACCACCCTCACCTCCAGAATCAGCCCTCTTCACTCCATCTCTTTATGAGCTTCTGTTTTCTTTTTATCCTCTTGTTCAATCACAAAAGCACAGGAATGGATTTATCAAGGACAAAATTCTTATGTGGTGTCTGAGAGAAGAAGGCATTCAGGTAATGCCTGTGCCAGTGTTTTCATGCCATCAAGCATGTGTATGAGAAAGAGGGGCTGCAATTTATTCAGGGCTTATCGCATCCTAAGTTCAGTGGGACCTATGGATGAGGTCATTTAATTCTCATAAGAACACTATAACTTGGGAATATCTCCATATCTTAAATGAGAAAACTGAGGCCCACAGAAGTTGTTGACTTGTCTGAGGGTGCAGCTGTGACTAGTACTCAAGTCCGTCTGACCCCCTGGTTTGTATTCTTAGCTTCTATGTGAGGCTTCCTTTCTAATCAAAAGTTGCATAAAGTTTCACATTCCCAAAATATTCTTCAAAGCATCATAAATAACTTCATAAAGGGCAAGGTGTGTTCATTTGAAGGTGAGTGATTCTGGAAAAGACTGAAATTTTACTGAAGTCAACATTATGGAATAACTGGGTGAGCTCACTGGTATTACAGGTGTAGGTAAAGAATGAGATGTGGATTCAAAATAAAAAGCCTAATTTCTGTGTCATTTATTATCTAAGCTTAGAGGCAAATTACAAAAAAAAAAATCATAAAAATATGCGAAGAATGGAATATTCCTGGGGGGAAAAAAGTATATACCTTACATTGTCACTGTTAAGAACAAAAAATTACAACATTTGCATTTGCTTTATGAAATCCATACAGCATTAGTGACCTCAAGTCAAATACATATACACACTACACAAGACACATACACATACACACACAATTGCACACTCAGTCAACCTTGTTTTTAATGGTGATATCATTGTGAAGTTATAAGTGAGATAGCTCATGTAGCAGAGTATTGTGATATTAGCCATGATGTACTAACCATCTACAGATGTTAGCTTATTGTAATAATAATAAAATAATTAATTTTAAAGACATAAACTATACTTATTAGTTACTAAGGATAAATAAGTGAAGTAACATTATATTCATTTTAACCTGAATTAATACAAATAAGGTGAAATGGATGGCTTACTGATTGTCTATAAGGAGCAAACCTATAAAATATCAAGTATTGTCACTGCTTGAATATGAAAATGGAAGCTGTGAATAATAACCGCCTGGTCAGGGAGAGAAATAAGTTTAAAGATATTAACAAATCTAGAGCACTTTCACAATATGTCAATGTAGTTAAAATGAAAAAATGTTTATCTTCCAGGTGGCAATTAAGTATTTGTGAGAAATTCTGGCACCCAAATTGACAGGCAACTAAGTGAAAAAAATTGACTAACAGAGCATAAAAGTGAAAAAAAAACACAGGTTGTCATTGGAACAAGTTGGTTAAATATGACTGAATTAATGAGTTTTAATAAATCCACATACTACAGATTTTCTACTAATTGGAAACCTAACAAAATTAAGTATGTATGACATTTAAAAATTATTTTTCAGAACTACTTTGGAACTGTTAAATTTAGAGGAAACTTTCCTAATAGATACAAAATATATAGTGAAAGAGCCAGCAATTTTTTTAATTTACCATTTTATTATTTTTTAAGTACAGTTCTAAGACTGTATATATTTACACTGTTGTACAATCATTATTACCATCCATCTCCAGAAATTTTCATCTTCCCTAACTGAAACTCTGTACCCCTTAAATACTAACTCTCCATCCCACCTACCCAACTCCCTGCCCAGTTCCTGACAACCAACTTTCTGCTTTTCATCTCTAAGATTTTGAGCATTCAGGGAATCTTATGTAAGAAAAATCATAGAATATTTGTCCTTATGTAACTGGCTTATTTCACTTGGCATAACATCTGCAATTAGGATATTATTTTAGAGCAAGAGTTTTAAGCTACAGTCTATATAGCCAGCTATATTTGTTTTATTAGGCTGATCTACTTTAATGATATTTAAATGTATATTTGAATGCTTCAACTAATGAGCATTTTGTGATGAGCAGAATATCCTGTAAAAGACTGAAATTTTACTGAAGTCAACATTATAGAATAACTAGGTGAGCTCACTACTAGATTCTTAAAGGTGTTTATGTAGCCAAAACATTAAAAATGTCTGATTTTGAGGTTCCATACTAAATTAATCTGATATTAAGATAAAGCACGTGGGGGGGGGTGGAGCAAGATGGCCGAATAGGAACAGCTCCAGTCTCCAACTCCCAGTGCCAGCGACACAGAAGACCGGTGATTTCTGCATTTTCAACTGAGGTTCTGGGTTCATATCACTAGGGAGTGCCGGACAATCGGTGCTGGTCAGCTGCTGCAGCCCGACCAGCGAGAGCTGAAGCAGGGCGAGGCATCACCTCACCTGGGAAGCGCAAGGGGAAAGGGAATCCCTTTTCCTAGCCAGGGGAACTGAGACACACAACACCTGGAAAATCGGGTAACTCCCACCCCAATACTGCGCTTTAAGCAAACAGGCACACCAGGAGATTATATCCCACACCTGGCCGGGAGGGTCCCACGCCCACGGAGCCTCCCTCATTGCTAGCACAGCAGTCTGTGATCTACCGGCAAGGCAGCAGCGAGGCTGGGGGAGGGGCGCCCGCCATTGCTGAGGCTTAAGTAGGTAAACAAAGCCGCTGGGAAGCTGGAACTGGGTGGAGCTCACAGCAGCTCAAGGAAACCTGCCTGTCTCTGTAGACTACACCTCTGGGGACAGGGCACAGATAACAACAAAAGCAGCAGAAACCTCTGCAGACGCAAATGACTGTCTGACAGCTTTGAAGAGAGCAGTGGATCTCCCAACACGGAGGCTGAGATCTGAGAAGGGACAGACTGCCTGCTCAAGTGGGTCCCTGACCCCTGAGTAGCCTAACTGGGAGACATCCCACACTAGGGGCAGTCTGACACCCCACACCTCACAGGGTGGAGTACACTCCTGAGAGGAAGCCTCCAAAGCAAGAATCAGACAGGTACACTCGCTGTTCAGCAATATTCTATCTTCTGCAGCCTCTGCTGCTGACACCCAGGCAAACAGGGTCTGGAGTGGACCTCAAGCAATCTCCAACAGACCTACAGCTGAGGGTCCTGACTGTTAGAAGGAAAACTATCAAACAGGAAGGACACCTACACCAAAACCCCATCAGTACGTCACCATCATCAAAGACCAGAGGCAGATAAAACCACAAAGATGGGGAAAAAGCAGGGCAGAAAAGCTGGAAATTCAAAAAATAAGAGCGCATCTCCCCCGGCAAAGGAGCGCAGCTCATCGCCAGCAACGGATCAAAGCTGGACGGAGAATGACTTTGACGAGATGAGAGAAGAAGGCTTCAGTCCATCAAACTTCTCAGAGCTAAAGGAGGAATTACGTACCCAGTGCAAAGAAACTAAAAATCTTGAAAAAAAAGTGGAAGAATTGATGGCTAGAGTAATTAATGCAGAGAAGGTCATAAACGAAATGAAAGAGATGAAAACCATGACATGAGAAATACGTGACAAATGCACAAGCTTCAGTAACCGACTCGATCAACTGGAAGAAATGAACGAAATGAAGCGAGAAGAGAAACCAAAAGAAAAAAGAAGAAAAAGAAATGAACAAAGCCTGCAAGAAGTATAGGATTATGTAAAAAGACCAAATCTACGTCTGATTGGGGTGCCTGAAAGTGAGGGGGAAAATGGAACCAAGTTGGAAAACACTCTGCAGGATATCATCCAGGAGAACTTCCCCAACCTAATAGGGCAGGCCAACATTCAAATCCAGGAAATACAGAGAACACCACAAAGATACTCCTCGAGAAGAGCAACTCCAAGACACATAATTGGCAGATTCACCAAAGTTGAAATGAAGGAAAATATCTTAAGGGCAGCCAGAGAGAAAGGTCGGGTTACCCACAAAGGGAAGCCCATCAGACTAACAGCAGATCTCTCGGCAGAAACTCTCCAAGCCAGAAGAGAGTGGGGGCCAATATTCAACATTCTTAAAGAAAAGAATTTTCAACCCAGAATTTCATATCCAGCCAAACTAAGTTTCATAAGTGAAGGAGAAATAAAATCCTTTACAGATAAGCAAATGCTTAGAGATTTTGTCACCACTAGGCCTGCTTTACAAGAGACCCTGAAGGAAGCACTCAACATGGAAAGGAACAACCGGTACCAGCCATTGCCAAAACATGCCAAAATGTAAAGACCATTGAGGCTAGGAAGAAACTGCATCAACTAACGAGCAAAATAACCAGTTAATATCATAATGGCAGGATCAAGTTCACACATAACAATCTTAACCTTAAATGTAAATGGACTAAATGCTCCAATTAAAAGACACAGACTGGCAAACTGGATAAAGAGTCAAGACCCATCAGTCTGCTGTATTCAGGAGACCCATCTCACACGCAGAGACATACATAGACTCAAAATAAAGGGATGGAGGAAGATTTACCAAGCAAATGGAGAACAAAAAAAAGCAGGGGTTGCAATACTAGTCTCTGATAAAACAGACTTTAAACCATCAAAGATCAAAAGAGACAAAGAAGGCCATTACATAATGGTAAAGGGATCAATTCAACAGGAAGAGCTAACTATCCTAAATATATATGCACCCAATACAGGAGCACCCAGATTCATCAAGCAAGTCCTTAGAGACTTACAAAGAGACTTAGACTCCCATACAATAATAATGGGAGACTTCAACACTCCACTGTCAACAGTAGACAGATCAACGAGACAGAAAGTTAACAAGGATATCCAGGAATTGAACTCATCTCTGCAGCAAGCAGACCTAATAGACATCTATAGAACTCTCCACCCCAAATCAACAGAATATACATTCTTCTCAGCACCACATCGCACTTATTCCAAAATTGACCACATAATTGGAAGTAAAGCACTCCTCAGCAAATGTACAAGAACAGAAATTATAACAAACTGTCTCTCAGACCACGGTGCAATCAAACTAGAACTCAGGACTAAGAAACTCAATCAAAACCGCTCAACTACATGGAAACTGAACAACCTGCTCCTGAATGACTACTGGGTACATAACGAAATGAAGGCAGAAATAAAGATGTTCTTTGAAACCAATGAGAACAAAGATACAACATACCAGAATCTCTGGGACACATTTAAAGCAGTGTGTAGAGGGAAATTTATAGCACTAAATGCCCACAAGAGAAAGCAGGAAAGATCTAAAATTGACACTCTAACATCGCAATTAAAAGAACTAGAGAAGCAAGAGCAAACACATTCGAAAGCTAGCAGAAGGCAACAAATAATTAAGATCAGAGCAGAACTGAAGGAGATAGAGACACAAAAAACCCTCCAAAAAATCAATGAATCCAGGAGTTGGTTTTTTGAAAAGATCAACAAAATTGACAGACCGCTAGCAAGACTAATAAAGAAGAAAAGAGAGAAAAATCAAATAGACACAATAAAAAATGATAAAGGGGATATCACGACCGACCCCACAGAAATACAAACTACCATCAGAGAATACTATAAACACCTCTACGCAAATAAACTAGAAAATCTAGAAGAAATGGATAATTTCCTGGACACTTACACTCTTCCAAGACTAAATCAGGAAGAAGTTGAATCCCTGAATAGACCAATAGCAGGCTCTGAAATTGAGGCAATAATTAATAGCCTACCAACCAGAAGAAGTCCAGGACCAGATGGATTCACAGCTGAATTCTACCAGAGGTACAAGGAGGAGCTGGTACCATTCCTTCTGAAACTAATCCAATCAATAGAAAAAGAGGGAATCCTCCCTAACTCATTTTATGAGGCCAACATCATCCTGATACCAAAGCCTGGCAAAGACACAACAAAAAAAGAGAATTTTAGACCAATATCCCTGATGAACATCGATGCAAAAATCCTCAATAAAATACTGGCAAACTGGATTCAGCAGCACATCAAAAAGCTTATCCACCATGATCAAGTGGGCTTCATCCCTGGGATGCAAGGCTGGTTCAACATTTGCAAATCAATAAACATAATCCAGCATATAAACAGAACCAAAGACAAGAACCACATGATTATCTCAATAGATGCAGAAAAGGCTTTTGACAAAATTCAACAGCCCTTCATGCTAAAAACGCTCAATAAATTCGGTATTGATGGAACGTACCTCAAAATAATAAGAGCTATTTATGACAAACCCACAGCCAATATCATACTGAATGGGCAAAAACTGGAAAAATTCCCTTTGAAAACTGGCACAAGACAGGGATGCCCTCTCTCACCACCCCTATTCAACACAGTGTTGGAAGTTCTGACTAGGGCAATCAGGCAAGAGAAAGAAATCAATGGTATTCCGTTAGGAAAAGAAGAAGTCAAATTGTCTCTCTTTGCAGATGACATGATTGTATATTTAGAAAACCCCATTGTCTCAGCCCAAAATCTCCTTAAGCTGATAAGCAACTTCAGCAAAGTCTCAGGATACAAAATTAATGTGCAAAAATCACAAGCATTCTTAGACACCAGTAACAGACAGAGAGCCAAATCATGAATGAACTTCCATTCACAATTGCTTCAAAGAGAATAAAATGCCTAGGAATCCAACTTACAAGGGATGTAAAGGACCTCTTTAAGGAGAACTACAAACCACTGCTCAGTGAAATAAAAGAGGACACAAATGGAAGAACATACCATGCTCATGGATAGGAAGAATCAATATCGTGAAAATGGCCATACTGCCCAAGGTTATTTATAGATTCAATGCCATCCCCATCAAGCTACCAATGAGTTTCTTCACAGAATTGGAAAAAACTGCTTTAAAGTTCACATGGAACCAAAAAAGAGCCCGCATCTCCAAGACAATCCTAAGTCAAAAGAACAAAGCTGGAGGCATCACGCTACCTGACTTGAAACTATACTACAAGGCTACAGTAACCAAAACAGCATAGTACAGGTACCAAAACAGAGATATAGACCAATGGAACAGAACAGAGCCCTCAGAAATAATACCACACATCTACAGCCATCTGATCTTTGACAAACCTGAGAGAAACAAGAAATGGGGAAAGGATTCCCTATTTAATAAATGGTGCTGGGAAAATTAGCTAGCCATAAGTAGAAAGCTGAAACTGGATCCTTTCCTTACTCCTTATACGAAAATTAATTCAAGATGGATTAGAGACTTAAATGTTAGACCTAATACCATAAAAACCCTAGAGGAAAACCTAGGTAGTACCATTCAGGACATAGGCATGGGCAAAGACTTCATGTCTAAAACACCAAAAGCAACGGCAGCAAAAGCCAAAATGGGATCTAATTAAACTAAAGAGCTTCTGCACAGCAAAAGAAACTACCATCAGAGTGAACAGGCAACCTACAGAATAGGAGAAAATTTTTGCAATCTACTCATCTGACAAAGGGCTAATATCCAGAACCTACAAAGAACTCAAACAAATTTACAAGAAAAAAACAAACAACCCCATCAAAAAGTGGGCAAAGCATATGAACTGACATTTCTCAAAAGAAGACATTCATACAGCCAACAGACACATGAAAACATGCTCATCATCACTGGCCATCAGAGAAATGCAAATCAAAACCACAATGAGATACCATCTCACACCAGTTAGAATGGCGATCATTAAAAAGTCAGGAAACAACAGGTGCTGGAGAGGATGTGGAGAAATAGGAATACTTTTACACTGTTGGTGGGATTGTAAACTAGTTCAACCATTATGGAAAACAGTATGGCGATTCCTCAAGGATCTAGAACTAGATGTACCATATGACCCAGCCATCCCATTACTGGGTATATACCCAAAGGATTATAAATCTTGCTGCTATAAAGACACATGCACACGTATGTTCATTGCAGCACTATTCACAATAGCAAAGACTTGGAATCAACCCAAATGTCCATCAGTGACAGACTGGATTAAGAAAATGTGGCACATATACACCATGGAATACTATGCAGCCATCAAAAAGGATGAGTTTGTGTCCTTTGTAGGGACATGGATGCAGCTGGAAACCATCATTCTTAGCAAACTATCACAAGAACAGAAAACCAAACACCACATGTTCTCACTCATAGGTGGGAACTGAACAATGAGATCACTTGGACTCGGGAAGGGGGACATCACACACCGGGGCCTATTATGGGGGGGGAGGGGGGAGGGATTGCATTGGGAGTTATACCTGATGTAAATGACGAGTTGTTGGGTGCTGACGAGTTGATGGGTGCAGCACAGCAACATGGCACAAGTATACATATGTAACAAACCTGCACGTTATGCACATGTACCCTAGAACTTAAAGTATAATAATAATAATAATAATAAAAGATAAAACACAAACTGAAAAATGTTAAAACCTGAGAAGAAACTCAATAAAAATACAAAAAATTATTACATTGATAATTGGAAAAATAAAAGTCTAACAAAGTTAAAGGAAAATACATGTTAACAGAATGTAGACTTTATTAAGGGTTCTATTGTCCTGCTCTGAAATAGGACAAAATTTTCTGAGGCATTATATTAGAGTTACGGATAATTCAGTCTGGGAACAAGAGTTGAAAACTTTTGAAGGAAATGTAACATTTTTTTTTTTCAACTGTGTAGTTTAAAATAAGCATGGAAAATAAATTGATTAGATTTATTGTCTTTAAAGGAGCATAAGAAAAAATAAATAGCATGTTTTAGTAACAAGTGAAAACAGGGCCAATTAATTACATAATTTTAAAAAATATTTTGACAATTATTTTATTATTAAATAGTAGATGGGTTCTGAATTAAGTCTAAAGCAAACATATCACAGAGTTAAAATTAGAGAATTTTTAAATGACATATTTCATTGTCTATCTTCTATTGCTTTGAAAACTTCCTTTAAAATAAGTCAATCATGCAAGTTTTACTATTGCTGTCCAAAATAAACTTATCAATTATTCCTCAGGAATATCCCCAGGCCAAATTCTAAGGACCTGCAGTTTCTACCTCTCTAGGGGAAAAAGTGACACTGATGCTATGACCTTAATATCTTAAAACAGAGGTCTCTTAAAACAGAGACCACTTCTTATATAAAACAGGATAGGTAGTAAGCCCACATGCATATGGTGTAATTTCAGGAGTCATTTTAGCACCTACTCACCTTCATATTTTCAGTTTTCTCGAACATGATACTTTAAAGATTGCTATATGGAATTCCATAATTAGCAATAGATCTGATGACATGACTTATCTGTCGCCCTTTGTATCAGCAACAAAACTTGTGTGCAAGCAACAGAACTGCCTCTGATTTTCTTAGGAAAGGAAAAATAAAATCTATTGGAAATATGTACAATTGATAATATAGGAGAAAACCAGCCATGGAAAATTGGCCAACATTAAGGTAGTTTTAAAATGTTTAAAGAGCACAAAACCTTTTTTTAGGAAAAAAATCAGTAATTTTTTAGCCTGGATATTACATCAATGGTTGTATACTGCAACTTCTGCTTCTGAACACTACCATTAAGACTCCACCAGTGGATTCTAACTAATACTTATCGTGGCTTCCCAGAAAGGAGCAATAGACAAGGCTAACTCATGTGCTTAAGCCCCTATCTCTAAGACCTAAGAGAGAAGTGGGATTTGTCTACACTGATACCAAAAAGTAGAAATTCCTTTGTATCAGTCAGTGAATAGTGAGTAACAGAGGATTGAGTCTAGACATTTCAGATAAAATAGTATTTAAGACAGGAATTTAGGCACTTAGAAAACCACAGGACAGCATGAAATGACAAAGTCATGGGGGAACTGCCTCCAGCTTTCAGATTTACTTCCATCCCTGAGGATCTCAGGATGTACCTGATATTGGTCAGGAGTTGCAGTTGCCTGTAGTATTGGGATAGGTAACTTGTGGTGGAATTCTTAGATGATGTTCCTAAAGCAATCTCTGCAGAAGCCCGTTATTGACTTGCCATTGCTGGAAGAGGAAAAGAGCTTCTGGTTGCTTTCAACTTTCCCAATTTTGTGTAATGTCTCATTGTTTGACTATAGGGGAAAATCATCTACGAAAGGATTTTGGAAAATATAGTTCCCAAATTTCCAGCCCTTGTGATAAATGGGGGACCCTAGAAGAGGAAGAAGGTGTACTTGAGTGCAAATGGCAATGTGGCACACTTTCAAACTGTCAAAACACATAATTGGGAATTTCCTGACACAGAAGTGGAAGTTACATGTTAGCGAAGCCCAAAAATGGCAAAATGACTTTGCACTAATAAAATTCAGTATATTCTGAGAAATATATAATTTATTAAATTATTTCTCAAAACAAATACTGCATTAACAAAAATAAGGTTAAATTACTAGGATGTTGAAGGCCAGGGAGCAGTCATGTCCATTGGAGAAGCAATGATAGTGTAAAAAGAGACTAGAACTTCAAAGGACACATTTCTCCTACTTGACAATTCTGCAGAGAGTTGGGGCTATATACAGGGATTCAGCAGAAGGTAATCCTTGATGCTCACTGTTCTAGGCCAACTTGTGTGTGATGGAGTGTAAAACTACCCACTCAAACTAGGTCATGGAAAAATGGGGTTGGATGGATGGATAGATAGATGTACATATAATATTTTCTGGACACATGGTCATTACTATACAGTGGAAATTTTTTATAAGCTAGCATTTCTATTAAACATATGGTTAGACATAAAGTACAGCACATATTAATATATGAGACCATTGATATTAGAAATGTTTAGTAGCAATATGATTGCCACTTCCAAAGATAGCTAGAAAAGAATCAACAAAAATGTTAAAAAGCTGAAACACTTTATCTCTGTTCTGATTTATATAGATAAAGATTGACTTAGATTATTTGATATAATTTTTTTTTTTTTTTTTTTTTTTTGAGACAGAGTCTTGATCTGTCATCCAGGCTGGAGTGCAAAGGTGCAATCTTGGCTCACTGCAAACTCCACCTCCTGGGTGGATTTGTATAAATAAAGACTGACTTAGAATATTTGATATAATTCACCTTTTTTTTTTTGTTTTTGAGACAGAGTCTCGATCTGTCACCCAGGCTGGAGTGCAATGGTGCAATCTTGGCTCACTGCAAGCTCCACCTCCTGGGTTCAAGCTATTCTCCTGCCTCAGCATCCTGAGTAGCTGGGATTACAGGCACCTGCCATGACGCTTGGCTAATTTTTGCTGTTGTTGTTGTTGTTGATAATGTTTTTGTTGTTATTTTTAGTAGAGACAGGGTTTCACCATGTTGGCTAGTCTGGTTTTTAATTTTTTTTTAATTTATTGACATGTGACTTCCTAATAGCTTGTCAAAAAATGTACCAAGTTATTTCTTTGTAATTACTTTAAATCGTATGTCATAGTATGTGAATCTTCATCATCATAGAGAAGAATGCAACTCTACCTCTGCCTGACTCTTTTTATGTATTGTATTTGGTGAGATAACAGAGTTTAATATTTAAAAGTGTTGGCTCTAGAATTAGATTCTCTGGTTCTCAATGTTGCTTCATCACTTATTAGTGGTGTAACCATAGGACACTTACTTCAATTCACTAGGATTAATTTTTTTCATTTATAAATTAAAGATAAAAATAATAACCATCTCAAAGTATTATTGTTAGAATAAAACTATATAACATTTAAACACAGTGAACAGTACACATTATACAATGTTACCAATTTGTATTATTACTAATGTCTTCAGGGAGAACATAGTTACAACTTTAAAACTAATGATGCTAGAAGGATTTTATAATTTTGATCTTGAGAACAATTTAGTATTTTCAAAGTTAGATTTAAAACAAATTTAGTTTAAAATTGCGTTTGAATCAAATTAAAATTTATGGTTAGTCACCAAATTAGGGCAGCTTTTTTTGTAAAAATGATAACCTAATAATCAATGTTCATCTGGTTAAAAAAATTACAGTACATTCCAATGATGGAATAAAATTCAGGCTTAAAAATAAATAATAACTTTTTTTACATTCTAATATACAACAATCTCTAGGATACATTATTATGTGAAAAATGCAGGGTTCAAGAGAGTATATTTAGTATTCCATCAGTTATATAAAAATAGAAATAAAACATTGTGTGTGTGTATATATATTATATATTACTATATAATATTATATATATTATCTATAATATTATATATATATATATTTGCCTGTAAAAATTAAAACTGGTTGCTGGCAGAAAGGGACTTAGATGGTTGAAAGAAAGAGGTGGCAAGAATACTTTCATTTCCTTATATATGTGTATCTTCTGAGTTTATATATATATATAATCTGTGTATGTAAATATACATATAAATTTAGAAGACAAACAAGTACATACACACACATACATATACACACACACATATATATAAAATACAATTTAAAAAAAAGAGTAACAATGGGGTGTTTAAAGAAAATCTAATAGAGGTGTATGCTAAGAGAAACAAGGAGGTGGGCTAAACCAGGGGTGTCAAGGGTTCAGACATAAACCAGCCCAAGCTCCATTATTTCAAGGTCATTTTATTATAATTGCCATTCTTTCTTTGATCCATCCTTTCAATACTAAACACATCCTTTCAAACAAACAAACAAAGAAAAATGCACTGCTATTGGCCATCTACACATTTCTTACATCCACATCGGTCCTCCTGAGTTGCTGCAAATTTCACTGAAAGCTTATTGAATTGGAGAAACTATCTTGGTTGTCCACATCAGCCTGGCACATGATAAGTAGTAAAGATTTGATGAATGAATCGGCGATAAAAAACAGCTACATTCCAGAATTTGATCCAGAATTGATCTCCTTGTTGCCATTTTATGGGATATGATACATTTGCGAGATAAAAAATATTCTAATATACAACGGTGTTCTTTCACCGTTCTGTATTTTGTGACTCAATTATAAGGTACATTTTTTTTTTGTTAGATAACATGAGTCTTTTCTCTTTTTTCTTCTCTACATAAATTTTGTTGCTACTTTAGTAACTATTGTTCATGATCAACTGTTACTTTGTAAAGTATCTAAATTTTAATCTATTAACTCAATTTGACATTTATTACTTTAGAGTAAAACATTTTCAAGATGAAGCACTGCTGCTTCTTTCAGGCTTCTAACTCCTAAATCTTTTTGTAATTTCACAAAAAATGCAACCTAAAATCACAAATTAAAAGGCCAGATTTTCTTGTTTCTTGAGAACTTGCCAAATTAGTTTTATAATAGTTACAAGTATAGATGGTCCAGTTCTCCTTTATTGAGTTAATGAAAATGCTGTAAAACCAATCACTCAGTGAGATAAAAGCAAACAATTTTATTTTGAGGTAATTTTATTTCCACTGTCATTGGCATTTAGCAAAACTGTCTTAAATAAATCACCGACAAAAAGACACCAAAGTATTTCACAGAGCCTTTGTAGGTACTGAGCATCAAACATTTCATCTTATATTTCCTCTTAAATTGAAACTAAGCAGTCACAAATGTAACAAACATTTTGTTATCTATTAACCTATAATATCAAGTTACAGGTGTCCTCAAAATGAGAAAACTAAGGTCATCAAATTTCTGTGATATTATACTATCCACATACTATGGTTGGATTTAACTGAATTATTGATTAAATGAACTTTGCATTTATATCTAAAATTAAATTCTCAAGTACTTGTGTTTAAATTTGCAAATTTCAATTCCTTCTAAATATATCCTTTTCTTATCTCACTATGACAAGTTTAAGCTTTAAAAAGACAGGTTTATTTTAAGAGAATTAATCCTAACAATTAAAAACTAAAAACAGCTTTTAATTTGCTTTTTGGCTGCTAAATAAATTAGGAAAATACAAAATGGTCATCCCTCAAACACAAAGGTAAAGAAAGAAGTAATTATCAAGATAAATTACTTAAAATATTTTTCTTAAATCAGATTCTTTTGCCTTAAATAGGTTTTTGGGCTAATACCCATCAATTTATCCTTATTTTTCTCTGAAAAGAATAATCATCCAGACTTTATCTTTTACTCACACATTTAGAAATCCAATTTACCCCAAAATGAAGTATTAACATATTTGTCAAAGAAATGTTCACAAGAGTTCTTAGTGTGACTTATTAGCATAATCCCCACCTGCTTATAGCATTAGGCAGTTCAGCAGCAAGTGATACAAGTCTATGTCAGGTTAAAAGAATTTCATGATTCATAATACCTCAAAAGCATTAGGATCTATGTATGAAGCTCTTTATATACCTGGCCTTAATGGTTAATTTATTCTCAGATTTCTGGAGAGCATATCACTGTCTAAAAAAATGTGTTACTACATTTATTACTCCACATACTTTCTCATGACTTGTCATATTAACCTTCTGCCTCCAAATATCATCCTTCACTCATTTCCTGCTGCCAGTGCTGCCACAGATATGAATGTCACTTGGAAATACAGAATTTATTTTCACTCCAGAGACATCGGTTTCCACCATATTAGAAGAGACTCAGTTTTTAAGTAGTTGGAATTTATAAGTGAATTTTTCAAATGTAAGGGAATCAACAAGGTTTTCCAATTATTAACTTCACAAATTTTAACTTTTTCTCAAAATCCCATAATCAGAAAACCACTAGTCGTCTTTTTTTTAAATTTATTTTTTATTTCAATAGCTTTGGGAGAACAGGTTGTGTTTGGTTACATGAATAAGTTCTTTACTGGTGATTTCTTAGATGTTGGTGCACTCATCACCCAAGCAGTGTACACTGTACCCAATGTGTAGTCTTTTATCCCTCACCACCACCCACCCTTTCCCTTGAGTCCCCAAAGTCCATTGTATCATTCTTATGCCTTTGCATCCTCATAGCTTAGCTCCCACTTATGAGTGAGGACACACAAGGTTTAGTTTTCCATTCCTGAGTTACTTCACACAGAATGATGGTCTCCAATTCCATCCAGGTTGCTGCAACTGCCATTATTGTATGCTTTTTTTATGGATGAGTTATATATATAATATATAACTCTATATACAAATTATATATATATAGATATATATAATATATATCTCACAACATTTTCTTCATTCACTCATTGATTAATGGGCATTTGGACTGGTTTCGTATTTTTGCAATTGTGAGTTATGCTGCTCTAAACATGCATGTGCAAGCATCTTTTTTGTGTAATGACTTATTTTCCTCTGGGTAGATACCTCTGGGATTGCTGGATCAAATGGCAGATCTACTTTTAGTTCTTTAAGGAATCTCTACACTGTTTTCCATAGTGGTTGTACTGGTTTACATTCCTGCCAGCAGTGTAAAAGTATTCCCTTTTCACCACATCCATGGCAACATCGGTTAATATTATTTTTTGATATTTTGATTATGGCCATTCTTGTAGGAGTGAGGTGCTATCACATTGTGGTTTTGATTTGCATTTCCCTGATAATTAATGATATTAAGCATTTTTCCATATGCTTGTTTAGACGTGATTAAAGTGGGCATATTTGTCTTGTTCCAGTTCTCAGGCTTTCAACCTTTCCCTGTTTAGTATGATGGTTGTGGGTTTGTCATAGACTGCTTTTATTTCCTTAAGGTACGTCCCTTCTATGCCAATTTTGCTCAGAGTTTTAATCATAAAGCGATGCTAGATTTTATCAAACGCTTTTTAGGCATCTATTGAGATGATCATGTGATTTTTAATTCTGTTTATGTGGTGTATCACATTTTTTGACTTGCAGATGTTAAAACATCTCTGCATCCCTGGTATGAAATCCACTTGATCATAATGGACTATTTTGTTGACATGCGGTTTGATTCAGTTAGCTAGTATTTTGTTGAGGATTTTTGCATATATGTTCATCTGGGATATTGGTCTGTCATTTTCTTTTTTTTCACTGTTCTTCCCTGGTTTTGGTATTAGGGTGATACTGGCTTTATAGAATGATTTAGGGAGGATCCTCTCTTTCCCTATCCTGTGGAATAGTGTCAATAAGATTGGTACCAATTCTTCTTTGAGTGTCTGATAGAATTCAGCTGTGAATCTGTCTGGTCCTGGACTTTTTTTTATTGACAATTTTTTTTATTACCACTTCAATCTCACTGGTTGTTAATGGTCTGTTAAGAGTTTCTATACTTTCCTGGTTTAATCTGAGAGGGTTGTATATTTCCAGGAATTTGTCCATCTTTCCTCTAGTTTTTCTAACTCATATGACTAAAGGTGTTCATAACAGCCTTCAACAACCTTTTGTATTTCTGTAGTATCAGTAGTAATATCTCCCATTTTGTTTCTGATTGGGCTTATTTGGATCTTCTTTCTTTTTTTCTTGGTCAATTACACTAATGGTCTATCAATTTTATTTAACTTTTCAAAGAACAAATTTTTTGTTTCATTTGACTTTTGTATTTTTTGTTTGTTTCAATTTCATTTAGTTCTGCTCCAATCTTCATTATTTCTTTTCTTCTACTGGGTTTGGGTTCAGATTATACTTGTTTCTCCAGTTCCATAAGTGGTGACCTTTGATTGTCTATTTGTGCTCTTTCAGACTTTTTGATGTAGGCATTTAATGCCATGAACTTTCCTCTTAGCGCTGCTTTTGCTGTATCCCAGAGGTTTTCATAGGTTTTGTTATCTGAAATATTATCATTCAGTTGAAATAATCTTTTAATTTTCATCTTGATTTCATTGTTGGTCCAATGAGCCTTCAGGAGTAGGTTAATTTCAATGTATTTGCATGGTTTTGAGGGTTCCTTTTGGAGTTATTTCTAGTTTTATTCCACTGTGGCCTGAGACAGTACTTGACAAAATTTCAATTTTCTTAAATTTACTGAGATTTGTTTTGTGGCCTATTATATGGTCTATCTTGGAGAATATTCCACATGCTGATGAATAGATTGTATATTCTGCAGTTGTTGTGCAGAATGTTCTGTAAATATCTGTTAAGTACATTTGTTGTAGGGTATAGTTTAAGTCCATTGCTTCTTTGTTGACTTTCTATCTTGAAGACCTGTTTAGTGCTGTCAGTGGAGTATTGAAGTCCCATGCCATTATTGCATTGCTCTCTCTCTCATTTCTTAGGTCTAGTAGTAATTATAAATTTGGGAGCTCCAATGTTAGGTGCATATATAGTAGGTGTATTCAAAAGTAATTGCTGGTTTGTCATTACTTTCAATGACAAAAACCACAATTACCTTTGTCCTGATTTAATATATAGGATTTTGACATTTTCTTACTGGACTAGTCCTTTTATCATTATATAATGTCCCTCTTAGTCTTTTTTTAACTGCTGTTGTTTTAAAGTTTGTTTTGTCTAAGACTAGCTACTCCTGCTTGCTTTTGGTGTCCATTTGCACGGAATATCTTTTTCCTCCCCTTTGCCTTAAGTTGACGTGAGTCTTTATGTGCTAGGTGAATCTCCTGAATACAGTAGAAATTTGGTTGGTGAACAGACATTCTGCCATTCTGGATCTTTTAAGTGAAGCATTTAGGTCACTGACATTCAACGTTAGTATTGAGATGTGAGGTACTATTCTATTCATCGTGCTATTTGTTGCCTGAATACCTTCTTTTCATTGTGTTATTGTTATATAGGTCCTGCTTTAAGGAGGTTTTATTTTAGTGTATTTTGAGGATTTGTTTCAAGATTTGGAGGTCCTTTTAGCAGTTCTTATATGGCTGGCTTGGTAGTGATGAATTCTCTCAGCATTTGTTTGTCTGGAAAAGATTGTATCTTTCCTTCATTTATGAAGCTTAATTTTACTAGATACAAAATTCTTGGCTGATAATTGTTTTGTTTAAGGAGGCTAAAGATTGGGCCCTAATCACTTTTAGCTTGCAGGGTTTCTGCTGAGAAGTCTGCTGTTACTCAATATGAGGTTTTCCTTTATAGGTTACCTGATCCTTTTACCTCACAAGCCCTCAGATACTTTCCTTCCTCTTGACTTTAGATATCCTGATGATGATGTGCCTAGGTAATGATCTTTGTGTGATAAATTTCCCAGATGTTTTTTCATCTTCTTGTATTTGGATGTCTAAATTTGTAGAAAGGCTGGGGAAGTTTTCCTCAATTATTATCTCCAATATTTTTTCCAAACACTTGGATTTCTCTTCTTCTTCTGGAACACCACTTATTCTTAGGCTTAGACACTTAACATTGTCCCAAACTTCTTGGAGGTGTTATTCATTTTTTAAAATCTTTTTTCTTTGTCTTTGATGAATTGGGTGAATTTTAAAGCCTTGTCTTCAAGATCTGAAGTTCTTTCTTCTGTTTGTTCAATTCTATTCCTGAGACTTTCCAGTACATTTTGCATTTCTCTAAGTGTTTCCTTGATTTCCAGAAGTTGTGATAGTTTTTTATTTATGCTATCTATTTCACTGAGGATTTTTCCCTTCATATCCTGTATCATGTTTTTGATTTCTTCAAGTTCACCTTTCTCTGGTGCCTCCTTGATTAGCTTAATAATTGACCTTCTGAATTCTTTTTCTGGCAATTCAGAGATTTCATCTTGGTTTACCTACATTGCTGGTGAGGTGATATGATCTTCTGAAGGTGTTAAAGAACACTGTTTTGTCATATTACCAGAATTGTTTTTCTGGTTCCTTCTCTTTTAGGTAGACTATGTCAGAGGGAAGATCTGGGACTCAAGGGCTGCTGTTCAGATTCTTTTGTCCCATCAGGCTGGGGCAGGGTTAAGTGTCTCTGAGCTCAGACTCTCCTTGGATGGGGCTTTCTGAGGGTGCTGTGGGTAATGGGGGTGTGGTTCCCAGGCCAATGGAGTTATGTTCTTAGGATTATGGCTGCCTCTGCTGAGTTATACAGGTCACCAGAGAAGTGGGGGAAAGCCAGTAGTCACAGGCCTTACCCCATTCCCATGCAGCCTGCAGTTCTAAAGGCTGGTCTCACTCCCGCTGTGCCCCCTGCAACAGCACTAAGTCTATTTCCAGGCAGCCAGTGACCAGGGCTGAGAACTTGCCCCAGACCACCAGCCTCCCTCCTGAGAAAGCAAGTGGACTCACAGTTTTTGGCATCTCAGGGAGCCTACAGTAGTGATCTAGTTCCTTCAAAGGGTCTGTGGATTCTCTCAGCTTTCCTGGTATGTTCCTGCAGTAGTTCTTGGAGCAAGAGTTCACAATGTGAGTCTCCACTCACTGCTCTCTCTGTCCTAGCAAGAGCTACAAGCTACTCCTGCCTTCTATTTGCCATATTTAATCCTATCAGCCAAACCACTAGTCTTCTTTTTCTTTTACATTTACGAGTAATAAAATTCCAAACACATTAAGTTCTTCTTTCTTAGGCCCTTTCCAGCTAATGTTTAGACACTAGTGGCCACACCCATGACAACCTGTCTTTAATTGCTGTGTGCTGGGAACACGGTTTCGGTGTAGTGTTTCTTATAGTAGTTGATCTTATAGTTATGCAGTGTAGAATTAATTCAGTGTCTATAGTAAAATAAAGTATTGTGAAAAAATCTGTTTTCTTCTGCCACTTTAGTTTGATCCCATGCCATATAATATTTTACATATTCTTTAAAAATAAATGGAACCAAAAGCTTAGCTTTCAAAGAGAAGCAGAAAATGATTTGAGGATATTGTGTATCACCAGATGGAGAACAGACAAGATAGGTAAAGGACATCATAGAAAGAAAGATGAGTATGTAAAGGCTATAAGCTACTAAGGTTTTTAGCAAAACTGTGTAACTTTATTGTATTCAAAGTTAGGACAGGACATTTAGTTCAATTTTATAGGTGAAGAGATAAGAGATATAAAAACAAATTTGTAATTCCCCAAGTCATTTTGACAGCTGAAGTCTATATTGGAAATCTGAGTATTCCAACAACAAAGCTAAACATTTACCCCTCCATGTCAATTTAATGTCAAAGTAACTTGACACTACAATTTAACTCTTTCAAAATCAATGTTAAGAGATAAAGAAAAGAATTTGACTGAGTTTAAATGTATTTATCTAAATTAAAGATAATCAAAGTTTAATCATATTCCTTGATAGTTTTTGGTCTAAGTATATCCTTTCATCTCAAATATATTCCTTTTAAATTAACTAAATGTCAACATCATATTAATCACAGGTCCCAGAGAAAAGACATGTTCATTGCTGTCAAACAGTGCCTCATAAGCAGAAAGACAAACACAAACAGTGGGTTTCATACAATGTGGTAAAGTTAAAAGTGAGTCATTGGGAACATGGAAGACAGAACGTATCTGCACCTGCACAAGCCTATCAGAGATGGCCTCACAAAAATAGTAATGCTTGTGCTCTAGTTTTTAAGGATATTTCCCTCTTTCTATTTTTCTTTATGTTTTTGTTTTATTTTGTTACAAGATTGGAGCTGGGAATGAGGATGCTGCCCCAGGGCACATTCTTCTTTACAGAGTTAATACAGCATATGCAGATATATTAAACATGGAAAGTTTAAAATTCATTTCACCCAGTTTAGAATACTTTGCCACATTTTAAGTTAGCAAATTTTATTCACCTAGAAGTTCTCAAGCCCAATTACAATAACAGTTTCTCTAATTTTATTTTAAGTTCATGGCACATGTGCATGTTTTTTATTTAGGTAAACTTGTGTCATGAAGGTCTCTCATACAGATTATTTCATTACTCAGGTATTAAGCTTAGTGCTCATTAGTTATTTTTCCTGATCCTCTTTTTCCTTCAATGCTCTACACTCCAATAGGCCTGTGTCTGTTGTTCTCTTGTTCCCCTCTATGTGTCCACATGTTCTCATCATTTAGCTCCCACTTATAAGTGAGAACATGTGGTATTTGATTTTCTGTTCCTGTCTTAGTTTGCCAGGGATAATGGCCTCCAGCTCCATCCATGTTCTGCAAATACCATGATCTCATTATTTTTATGGCTACATAGCATTCCATGTTGTAAAGGCACCACATTTTCTTTATGCAGTCTACCATTGATAGACATTTAAGTTGATTCCATGTATGTGCTATTGTGAATAGCACTGCAATAAACATACATGTACATGTGTCTTTATGGTAGAAAAATGTATATTTCTCTAGGTATATACCCAATAACAGAATTTCTGAGTCAAATAGCATTTCAATTTTTAGGTCTTTGAGGAATCGCCACACTGTTTTCCACAATGGTGGAACTAATTTACACTCCTAGCAACAGCGTATAAGCATTCCTTTTTCTCCACAACCTCACAAGTGATATGGACAGGAGACAGGGAAATACTGGGTAGAAGGTGGCAGTTCCCTGGCAAAGGCCCCATCCTCAAGCCTGGAGACCCACAGCCCTAAGTGGAGCCAGCATTTCTGTTTTCATGCCCCCAAAATTACCTTTTGGCCTGCCATGCCTCGCTATCCAGTACCCATATAAATCCCAAACACCAGGCTCCAGAAACAGACAAGCAGGCCAGGAGACAAGACAAGCAGACAAATGGAAGAACAACACAGCAGAGAAAGAGAGAAGAGGAGGAACGTCTGAATGCTGAGAGGAGTTTGGCTGGGGATGGTAGGTGAGGAGTTCAGCCACTGGATGGCCAGGCTCCAGGGGAAGATCATTTTCCCACTCCATTCCCTCTTCTGGCTCCCCATCCGTCATGCTGAGAGCCACCTCCATCACTCAATAAAACCCCACATTCTTCCTTCAAGCCTGTGTGTGATCGATTCTTCCAGGAGGCTGGGCAAGAGCTTGGGATACAGAAAGCTGTCACGCTGGCCCTCTGCCATTGTGAAAAGGCAGAGGGTCCATTGAACTGGTTAACACTTAAGCTGTCTGAAGAAGGCAAGGCTAAGAGGGCATTGTAACACTGGGGCCACAGGCACCCACCCCTAGACACTACTGCAGCCCTGGAGACCAAAACTCTCTCCCTGGCTCTTGCACCTGCCTGTCTCTGTGCTCCCGCTTCTGCCAGGGGTTTGAGCAGCAGCAGCAGCGGTGACTGATTGAACAGGCGAGCCACACCCCTGTCACATGTCCTGCAAGGAGGTTGAGGGAACTCTCCTGTTTCACCAGCACCTGTTATTTTTCACTTTTTAGTAATAGCCATCCTGAATGGTGTGAGATGTTTTTGATTTACATTTCTCTAATGATCAGTGATGTTGAGCTTTTTTTCATATGCTTGATGGCAGCGTGTATTCTTTCGAGACGTGTCTGTTCATGTTCTCTGCCCACTTTTTAATCTTTTTTTTCCTTGTAAATTCATTTAAGTTCCTTATAGATGCCGACCTTTGTCAGATGCATAGTTTGCAAAATTGTTCTCCATTCTGTAGGTTGTCTGTCTGCTCTGTTGACAGTTTCTTTCACTGTGCAGAAGCTGTTTAGTTTAATTAGATTCCATTTGTCAATTTTTGCTTTTGTTGCAATTACTTTTGGTGACTTTGTCATGAAATCTTTGCCCATTCCTATATCTAGAATGATATTGCCTATGTTGTCTCCCGGGTTTTTATAGTTTTGAGTTTTTATATTTAAGTCTTTTGTCCATCTTGAGTTGATTTTTATATATGGTGTAGGGAAGGAGTCCAGATTCAATCTTCTGCATATGGCTAGCCAGTTATTGCAGCACCATTTATTGAATAGGGAGTCCTTTCCCATTGCTTGTTTTTGTCAGTTTTGTAAAGGTCAGATGGTCGTAGGTATGTGGCCTTATTTCTGGGCTATCTGTTCTGAAAAACAAAAAACAAAAAACTTCAGCCAAATTGAATTTGTAAGAGTTTAATTGAGCAATGAATAATTCACAAATCTGGCAGCCTCACAAGCCAGAGTGGGCTCAGAGACTCCAGGACAGCCCCATGGTAGAACAGGATTTATGGACAAAAAGAGGAAAGTGACTTACAGAAAATGGAAGTGAGGTACGGAAACAGCCAGATTGGTCACAGCTATTGAACATGGTTTGAACAGTTGGCTATATTTGATTGGCCAAAACTTGGTGATTGACACATGTGTGGGCTATGGTATGTTTACTATTGCACTTGTTATAGTTTACAATGTACAAAGAAACCTCTAGGCTGAACTTAAAATATGTAAGAAGGCAGCTTTAGGCTAAATTTTATTTAACAGTTCCATTAACTTATGTGTCTGTTTTTGTAACAGTAACATGCTGTTTTGATTACTGTAGCCCTGTAACATATAGTTTGAAGTCAGGTAGTATGATGCCTCCAGCTTGTTCTTTCTGCTTAAGTTTGCCTTGGCTATTCAGGCTCTTTTTTGGTTCCATATGAATTTTAAAATAGTTTTTCTCTAGCTCTGTGAAGAATGTCATCAGAAGTTTGATAGGAACAGCATCTATAAATAGCTTTGTGCAGTATGGTCATTTTAAGAATATCAATTCTTCCTATCCATGAGCATGGAACATTTTTCTATTTATTTGTGTCATCTAGGATTTCTTTCAGCAGTAATATATAGTCTCCTTGTAGAGATCTTTCACTTCCCTGGTTAGCTGTACTCCTAGGTATTTTACTATATTTGTGGCAATTATGAATAGGAGTTCGTTCCTGATTTGCCTCTCTGCATGACTATTGTTGGTGTATAGGAATGCTAGTGTTTAAAAAAAAAAATGTTGATTTTTTTTTATGCTGATAATTTGCTGAAGTTGTTTATCAGCTTAAGAAGCTTTTGGGCTAAAACTATGGGTTCTTCTAGATATAGAATTATGTCTTCTGCAAACAGGGATAGTTTGACTTCCTCTCTTCCTCTTCCTATTTGGATGCCCTTTATTTGTTTCTCTTGCCTGATTGTTCTGGCCAGTGCTTCCATTAATATTTTGAATTGAAGTGGTAAGAGAGGGCATGTTTGTCTTGTGCCAGTTTTCAAGGGGAATGCTCCCAGCTTTTACCCATTCATGTGATGTAAGCTGTGGCTCATATATCTCAGATATGGCTCTCATTACTTTGAGGTACGTTCCTTCGTACCTAGTTTATTGAGAGTTTTTTTGTTTTTTTAACATGAATGGGTGTTGAATTTTAGCAAAAGCATTTTCTGCATCTATTTAGATAATTATGTGGATTTGTCTTTAGTTCTGTTTATGTGATGAATCACACTTACTGATTTCTATATGTTGAATCAACCTTGCATCCCGGGGATAAACCCTACTTGATCATAGCGGATAAGCTTATTGATTTGCTGCTGGATTCAGTTTGCGAGATTTTCTTGAGGATTTTTTCACAGATATTTATAAAAAAACATTGGCTTGAAGTTTTCCTTTTTTGTTCTCTCTCTGCCAGGTTTTGTTATCAGGATAATGTTAAGTTTGCCTCATTTTCTACTTCAGTCCCACTTCATCTTAATTACTTGATTACTCCTTTTATTGGATATTTGATGCTTACAAGACATATAGAAATATTCAACAATCAGATGGGTGTATGAGGTTTAAGGGATGACATGGATCATAAAAATCTGAGATTGCAGCATAATTACCTTGTGACTAGAAACATGTAAATACACTCTATGTATATTTTGGAAGAATATTAAATTTCAAGTCCTTTAAGGGTTAGGACTCCAAAAAGTTAGGACCATGTACCATAGTCATCCTGTTCTCTTTACATTTAGAATCATGTTTTTTTTTTTCAGTAATAAAATGACTTTCACAGAGAATTAGACATATGCTATGAAATATGTAGGCAATCAGGATAATATTTATCAGCAGATTATTATTGTTTGTAGAAACTGTAAACTGAATGCTACATTTTCAGGTAGAAAATACTTAAGGCACAACTATGTACACTAGAATCGTATAGGTTATCCTATCAGTGTTAATAGAAATTCTCACAGGTGATCTTTATGGAAGACACAAAATAAAATAATTGCTATGAAGATGGAAACAATAAAAATACTTAAGGACTCATTAATAAAAAACTAACAATATGAGGCATTTTTATTTCAGCTCCAACATTCCTCCTATTCCTGTAACAAAAGAAAGCTAGACAAGCTGAAAATCATTGACTTTCCTTGAACATAACAGAGAAGTTAACATCACAGGGTATATCACCAATCTAAAGTCTAGAGAAGCAGGTGCTCCAATGAATACCTGTTTACCTGGAGCTAAAGCTAATAAAAACATAAACTAGTAAGAACACAAGTCATCATTTTTCAGATATGCCAGTGGCTGAGTATGGACTAGCATTAGAAGATCCTGAAGACTGTAGTCTAATAGGAACCAAACACTTTGTGGACTTTACATCTAGGAACCACATGCAGTTCTTATAGTGAAAAGTAAAAAATATTCCCTCATGACTGTCACATGAGGAGAGGAGAGTAATCACTGAGAAATGTACCCAGAGGCTTCTCTATAACAAAGGTTAACTCTACAGGGAAAAGCACTTTGTCAGAGCCTTATCCCAGATGAAGGAAAGAAAGAACTACCACTCTGACCAGCAGCCCTTCTATCTCACTTAAATGAAAACAAAAAGAGTAAACAGGGATCAACTGCAGCCAGGAAGCATGTGGGGAAAAAGTTACATCAAGGAGAAACAATTGCAAAGGGTTCAACTGTAACATCTAAGCCCACTAAAAGACTGAGATTTATTAAAAAGATTATAGAGCACTACTTGTTCACCCACCTTACCACCACATCAACAGAACTCCAGTACAAAAACAGTGGATTACAGATGAAATACCTGTACGACATAGATTCGTTAGAACGTTTTGTATTAGTGAGGGTTCTCTAGAGGGACAGAACTAATAGGATAGGTATATACATAAAGGGGAGTTTATTAAGGAGTATTGGCTCACACAATCATAAGGTGAAGTCCCACAATAGGCCATCTGCAAGGTGAGGAGTCCCAAAACCTCACCTAGGGAAGCCAACAGTTCAGCCTTTAGTCTGTGGTCAAAGGTCCGAGAACTCCTGGCAAACCACTAGTGCAAGACCAAGAGTCCAAAAGTTGAAGAATTTGGAGTCTGATGTTCGAGGGCAGGAAGCATCCAGCATGGGAGAAAAATGAAGGCCAGAAGACTCAGGCCAGTCTAGTTCTTCCATGTTCCTCTGCCTGATTTTATCCTAGCTGCACTGGCAACTGATTAGATGGTACCCACCCAGATTGAGGGTGAGTCTGCCTTTCCCAAACCACTGACTCAAATGTTAATCTCCTTTGGCAACATCCTCACAGACACACCCAGGAACAACACTTTGCATCCTTCAATCCAATGAAGTTGACACTCAATATTAACTATCACAGGTTTGGTGATGCATTTTTTGATACAACACTGAAGCATGATCTATGAAAGAAAAAAATAGAATAGTTGGACTTTCTTTAAAACTGAAAAGTTTTCTGCAAATTATACTATAAAGGGAATCAAGACAGACTATGGATTGAGAGACAATATTAGCTAAACACGCTTCTGATAAAGAAGTTGATCTAAAAAAATACAAAAAAACTCTCAAAACCTAACAATAAGAAAATAAACAACTAATTAAAATGGGCAAAAGTTCTAGACAGATACTCATCAATGAAGATATACAGATGACATATAAGTATACTGTGAGTTACTTAATATCATTTGTCATTAGGGAAACGCAATTTAAGAAAATAATTAAGCAGAGCATGGTGACTCACTCATGTAATCCCAGCACTTTGAAAGGCTGAAATGGGCAGATTGCTTGAGCACAGGACTGTAAAATCAGCCTAGGCAACATGATGAAACCCCGTTTCAAAAAAAAAATACAAAAGTTAGCCAGGTTTGGTAGCATATACCTAGTTCCAGCTACTAGGGAGGCTGAGGTGGGAGGATCGCTTGAGCCAGGGAGGTTAAAGCTACACTGAACTGTGGTCACACCACTGCACTCCAGCCTGGGCAACAAAGTGAGACCCTGTCTCAGAAACCATAAAAATTAAAATTTAAAAAGATATTTAAAAACGAGAGAAAGAAAATAATTACATATTACTGCAGACCTATCAGAATGCTATAAAACAAACAAGCAAAAAAGAAAACACCAATTGCTAGTGAGAATGTGGAGGTACAACAACCATCAGTAATTGCTGTGGGTGGGATACAAGGTGATACTAGCACTTTAGAAGACAATTGGAAGTTTCTTACAAACCTAAACCCAGTTTCACCATACAATCCAGCAGTTGTCCTCCTAGGTCGTTACCCAACTGCTCAAAAAATGTATGTTCACACAAAAACCTACAAGTGAATACTTATGGCAACTTTATTTGTAATGATCAAAAACTGTAAGCAACCAAGATATCCTTAAATAGAGGAGTGGACAAACAAAGTGTGGTACACTCATACAACTGCATACTATTAAGTTATAAAACAGGATGAGGTATCAAGCCATACAAAGACATAGAATAATCTTAAATGCATATTGTTAAGTGAAAGAAGCCAGCCTGGAAACTTTACATACTACATGATTCAATTTATATGACATTTTAGAAAAGGCAAAACTATAGAGATGTGAAAGAGACAAATGTTTGCCAGGATTTTCAGAGGAGTAAGGGTTGAACAGGTGAAGCAAAGAGGGTGGTATAGGGCAATGAAACTATTCTGCATTATACTACAATAGTGGATATATGACAGTATGCATAGGTCAAATCCCATATGATTTTACAGCACAAAGTAAGCCTTAATATATGCAAATTTTAAAAAACGTTTAGGAAGTTGGGGGGAATTCCAGCATTGAATGCAGATTGTGACCAAAGAACCTATCTTATTAAAACATGTATAATATAATCTCACTGAAGAGAAGAAGGGAAAAAGACACTAACCCAAGTAACTTCAGAAATGAATGAAGTCTACAAGGCAAAAAGCAAAACACGCTGTACAAAATCACTAGGCTGTAGTAGAGAAAAGTTTCACATGGGATCCAGGTTAATAATATTGATCATTTAAAACATGCATACTGCAACTGAACAACTACTAAATGAATGGTGGTTGTTTGGGAGCTATGTTTCTCATTGTTGGAGAACTCCATGGGGAAATAAAGAAAAAATGTAAGCAATACAAATGTGTGAATCAATTTAGAACTAACAAGAACTGACTTGCACTGGACTCAGAATTCAAACTAACCCTGAAATTCAAGAAGAGTAGAGATGAAGAATAATTTGATTTCTATATGCCTGAAAGATCAAGAAATAGTGTGGATTGATTACAATATATCAATATATTGTACAAACCATGTTGTTGAGAAGAAAAACATATAGGAATTTAGCTAGGAATTAGATTTTAGGAACAAAGTCCCAAGTATTATAAAACGAAGTTGGGAGAAATACCCTAAGTAGACTATTAAAAATTGATAATTTTGCTGGAAGTTGTGAATCACAACCTCCACTCTCTTATATCTAAAAAGATATTTAAGTCTCATGAAAAAAAAAATTGAGTTCTACTTGTTTACCTTATTTTTTCGTCAGTACCAGGATTAAGCAAATATGTTGGAGAATGAGAAAAAGGAAGAAAAACAAGTGTAAAAACATAGAGAGAGAGAGAGAAATACATAAAGAAATGGGGAGGAAATGAGACCAAAGAAAAAAAAAACTGAAAAATTTAAAACCAGAAGACAGATCACACAATTGTTTAGCATCTTCAAAAGAGCACAGGACTTTTCAGATTTGGAAAAAACAAAAAAAGAAAAAAGAAAAAAGAAAGAGAGAAATACATAAAGAAATGAGGAGGAAATGAGATCAAAGAAAAAAAAACTGAAAAATTTAAAATCAGAAGACAGATCACACAATTGTTTAGCATCTTCAAAAGAGCACAAGACTTTTCAGATTTGGAGAAAAATAGAGAGGAGGATAATCTCTAGGTAAATGGGAAAAATGATATAGAAGGGAAGCGAATCAGATTAAAGTGTAAAGGGGTAAAAAGCAAAAGCAAATGAAATGGGAGAAATGGGAGATGGATGACAAAATTAAAAATTTTAAGCAATCTAAAAGTTCAATGCAATTCCCATCCAAATACCACCATCATTCTTCACAGAACTAGGAAAAGCAATCCTAAAATTCAGATGGAACCAAAAAAGAACCTGCATATTCAAAGCAAGACTAAGCAAAAGAGAACAAATCTGGAGACACCACATTACCTAACTTCAAACTATACTATAAGGCAATAGTCACCAAAAAAGCATGGTACTGGTATCAAAATAGGCATATAGACCAATGGAACAGAATAGAGAACCCAGAAATGAAGTCAAATACTTACAGCCAACTGATCTTTGACAAGGCAAACAAAAACATATAGTCGGGAAAGGACCCCCTATTTAACAAATGGAGCTGGGATAATTGGCAAGCCATATGTAGAAGAATGAAACTGAATCCTCATCTCTTACCTAACATCAACTCAAGATGGATCAAGGACTGAAATCTAAAACCTGCAACCATAAAAACTCCAGAAGATAAAATTGGAAAAACCCTTCTAGACATTGGCTTAGGCAAAGACTTTATGACCAAGAACCCAAACGTAAATACAACAAAAGCAAAGATAAATAAATGAGACTTAATTAAACTATTAAGGTACTGCACAGCAAAAGAAACAATCAGCAGAGTAAATAGACAACCCACGAAGTGGGAAAAAATCTTCACAATCTATACATTTGACAAAAAAACTAATACTCAGAATCTACAAAAAACTCAAAGAAATTAGCAAGAAAAGAAAAAATCCCATCAAAAAGTGGGCTAAGGACATGAATAAAGAATTCTCAAAAGAAGATATACAAATGGCCAACAAACATGAAAAAATGCTCAACATCACTAATGATCAGGGAAATGCAAATCAAAACCACAATGTGATACCACCTCACTACTGCAAGAATGGCCATAAAAAAAAAAAAAAAAGATGTTGCCATGGATGTAGTAAAAATGGAATACTTTTACACTGCTGGTAGGAATGTAAACTAGTACAACCACTATGGAAAACAGTGCAGAGATTCCTTAAAGAACTAAAAGTAGATCTACCATTTGATCCAGCAATCCCCCTACTGGGTATCTACCCAGAGGAAAAGAAGTCATTATACAAAAAAGATACTTGCACATGCATATTTGTATAATAGCAGCACAATTTGCAATTGCAAAAATATGGAACCAGCCCAAATGCCCATCAGTCAATGAGTGGATATAGAAAATATGTGATATATACCATGGAATACTACTCAGCTATGAAAAAGGATTGAAATAATGGCATTTGTAGCAATCTAGATGGAATTAGAGACCATTACTCTAAGTGAAGTAACTCAGGAATAGAAAACCAAACATTGAATGCTCTCATTCATAAGTGGGAGCTAAGCTATGAGGACATAAAGGCATAAAAATGATACAGTGGACTTGGGTACTTAGAGGAAAGTGTGGGAAGAAGATGAGGGATAAAAGAATACCCATTGGGTACAGTGTACACTGCTTGGGTGATGGTGCACCAAAATCTCAGAAATCACCACTAAAGAACTCATTTATGTAAAAAATAATAAATTTTAAAAAACAAGAAAATATTTCAAAAAATAAGTAAATAACAAAGACTAATTAAAAATTTTTTTCTGAAGGTACAAAACTTCCACGGTAATATTAAATACATAGAAAAACACAGAATATTATAACACTGTAATTGTGGTGTATAAAATTCTTATGTATTAAATAGAAAGAAAAAAGATGAACCAATCAAAAATAATAAAAACCTTTTAAGACATAGTACGATAAGGTAGAAACAACAAAAAGTTTAAAAGTAAGGGGATGAAGTTAAGGCATAAAGTTTTTATGAGTTTTCTTGTCTATATGCTTGCTTATGTAACCAGTGTTGTCATCAGTTTAAAATAATGGGTCATAAGATATTATTGCAAGCCTCATGGTAACCTCAAATCAAAAACATATGACAGATACACCAAAAATAAGAAGCAAGAAATTAAAACATACTACCAGAAAAAAACACCTTCGCATTAAAAAAAAAAAAAAAAAAAAGACAGAATAGACAGAAGAAAGTGAAACCACAAAACAACCATAAAACAAATAACAAAATGGCACAAGTCTCTATTTATCAATAATAACATTAAATATAAATTGACTAAGCTCTCCAATCAGAAGACATAGAGAGGCCGAATGGGGGAAAAACAAGACCTAAAGTTTCTTACCTACAAGGAACACACTTCACCTACAAAGATACACATAGGCTGAAAATAACAGGATGGTTGAAGACATTCCACACTAATGAAAACAAAAAAGAGCAGGAGTCATTATACTTCTAGCAAACAAAATAGATTTCAAGGCGAAAACTATAAAAAGAGATCAAGAAGTGTATTATATAATGATAAATGAGTCAACTCAGAAAGAGGACATAACAATTGTAAATATATATGCACCAAACACTGGAGCACCCAGATATATAAAGCAAATATTATTAGAGCTAACGAGAGAGACAAATCTCCATATAATAATAGCTGGAGACTTTAACAACCAACTTTCAACACTGAACAGACAAAAAAAATCAACAAAGAAACATTGCATGTTATTGACACTGTAAACCTAACAGACCTAATATTTACAGCACATTTTATCCAACAGCTGTGGAAAACACATTCTTCTCTTCAGCACATGGATTATTCTCAGGGATAGAACATGTGTCAGATCACAAAACAAGTCTTAAAACATTCAAGGAAATTTAAAATATATCAAGCATCTTCTCTGACAACAATGGAATAAAACTAGAAATCAATAATGAGGAATTTTTGAAACTATACAAACACATGGAAATTAAATAATATACTCCCGAACGACCAGTCGGTCAATGAAGAGATTAAAAATGAAATTGAGAAATTTCTTGAAATAAATGATAATGAAAACCCAACATAACAAAGTCTATGGGATACAGCAAAAACAGTACTAAGAGGGAAGTTTATAGCTTAAGTGCCTATATCAAAAAAGAAGACAAACTTCAAATAAACAACCTAATAATGCATCTTAAAGAATTAGAAAAGCAAGAGCAAACCAAACCCAAAGTTAATAATGGAAAAGAAATAATAAAGATGAGAGAATAAACAAATGAACTTGAAATTAAGAAAACAATAAAAAAAAGTTGGTTTTCTGAAAAGATAACCAAAATTGGCAAACTTTTAGCCAGACTAAGAAAAAAAGAGACAAGCCTCAGATAAATAAAATCACAGTTAAAAAAGAAGATATTACAACTGATCCTATAGAAATTCAAAGGATGATCAGAGGGTACTATAAGCAACTTTAAGTCAATAAATTTGAAAATGTAGGAAAAAGCAGATAAATTCCTAGACACATACAAATAAAATCCCAAACCTGAACTTACCAATAACAAGTAATGAGATCAAAGCTGTAATAAAAAGTCTCCCAGTAAAGAAAAGCTTGGGACCCAATGGCTTCACTGCTGAATTTTACCAAATGTTTCAAGAACTATTATGAATCCTATTCAAACTATTCTGAAAAATAGAAGAAGACGAATACTTCCAAGCTAATTTCATGAGGCCAGTATTACCCTGATACCAAAACCAGACAAAGACACATCCAAAAAAGAAAACTACAGGCTAACACCTCTGATGAACATTGATGCAAAAATTTTCAACAAAATACTACCAAATTGAATTCAACAACAGATTAAAAAGATCATTTATCATGACCTAGTGGGATTTATTGCTGCGATGCAAGATAGCTCAACAGAAGCAAATCAATCAATGTAATACATTATATCAACAAAATGAAGGACAAAAACCATGTGGTCATTTCAATTAGTGCTGAAAAAGCATTTGAAAAAACTCAACAAAAAATTATTAAAATGCATTTGATAAAATTCAACAAAAAACTGTTGAAAGCATTTGATAAAATTCAACAAGACAACTATTAGAACTGATTAACAAATTTTCATAAAGTTTCAAAATTAGCAGACAAAAATCAGTAATATTTATTTAGGCAAATAGCAAACAATCAGAAAAAGAATTCATGAAAGCAATCCCAGTGACAATAGCTAGAAATAAATTAAATACCTAGGAATTAACCTAATTAAAGAGGTGAAAGATCTCTCCAATAAAAACTATGAAACATTGATGAAATAAATAGAAAAGGACACAAAAAAATGCAGAGGTATTCTGTGTTCATAGATTGGAAGAATCAATATAGTTAAAATGTTTATACTATCCAAAGCAATCTACAGATTCAGTGTAATTCCTCTAAAAATTCCAATGACAATGTTCACAGATAGATTTTTTAATTATAAAATTTACGTGGAACCACAAAAGACCCAGAATAGCCAAAGATATCCCAAGGAAAAAGAACAAAACTGGAGGAATCACATTAACTTTCTTCAAATTATACTACAGAGCTATATTAACCAAAACAGCATGGCACTAGCATAAAAACAGACACATAGACCAGTGGAACAGAATAGATAACATATAACTCAGAAATAAATCCATACATCTACAGTGAATTCATTTTCAACAAAGGTGCCAAGAATATACACTGGAGAAAGGACAATTTATTCTCTTCTGTATACTGAAGTTGTAAGTTGAGTATTATTTATACTTTAAAAATTTTAGAGAATTCACCCAACAAAAAAAAAATCTTTGTGCGAACTTCTCTTTGCAGGAAGATTTTAAGTACCAATTCAATTTCTTTTTGGGTTCAAGACTTGTGTCAAATAGAGGTAGAAGAATTTTACCAGAGGCTGGGAAAGGCAGTGGTTGGGAGGTGGGCATGGTTAATAGGTACAAAAAATAGAAAAAAATGAAAGACCTACTATTTGATAGCACAACAGGATAACTATAGTCAATAATTACTTAATTGTAGATTTTGAAATAATCAAAGGAGTATAATTTGATTATTTGTAATACAAAGGATAAATGCTTAGGGGATGGATACCGTATTCTCCATGATGTGATTGTTATGCATTGCTTGCCTGTATCAAAACATCTCAAGTACCCCATAGATATACACACTTACATGTACCAACAAAAATTTTAGAAAATTTAAAAAGACATGAAATTTTTTAAAGACCTGCATCAATCCGGGTGAATTGTGTTCTCCCAATCTGGGCTTTCCTGTGTTCTAGGATCTTTGCCCCTCAAGTCCTGTTTTGACTTCAAACAATTTTTTTATATTTTTGCCCTTAAATTTTCTAATTGTTCTTGAGAGGGAAGTTGATATTAAACAAGGTAGTTCACCATTTCTGAAATGTCAAAAGCAGAAAATCTTAAAGTGTTGAACTATATTCCAGTCGCCATCACCAGGTCATGATGTGTTATTGTTTGTATTATTCCTGTATTAAATACACGTGTGTGGGTGTGTGTGCACGCGCGCACGCGCGTGTTTGCTTTATAACCTTCCACTTGTGCCCTGTAAGGCAATGAAGAGGCTCAGATGGAACAGAGAGAAGTCTGGGACACAGAAGAGTTTGCTAGGTCCTTCCCTTTCTTCTCCATCACAAACACACCTTGGCCCAAAATAAAAGATAAAGCCACTAAATGAGGTCTGTGGGATTATCCTACATGGCCAGAAGGAATATTTAAGTTCTGAAACATTTCCATTTCCATCACATTCTCCAGGGAGCCATGCTTCATAGATTCTGAGATTATTACTTAAGTTATCATTTTGTCAGGGCATTCTGCCATATCAAATAACAGTATTTCGTTTACACATAGGTCTAATTAACAAGGATATTAGGTGAGATTATCTGCCTTATTCTCTTTCTCCTAGGGATCTGCCCCCTTGCAGAGAACAAATGCTTTAATAGGCCAGCTGCTTTAGCTCCTTTCAACTAGAGTTTTACAAGTACTATATTACTCATTTAGCCATACAAATAAACTATTATTTTTATCCCTCTACTTCTAAAAGGCAGGCAAAGGGCACTGAAATTTGACTTCAGTCAGTTGATTGCAAATTTTGTGCTCTTTTCACTTTTTGGCTTGTCAAAGAGTAGCTAAAAAGATGTTAAATCCATGTACTTGTAGCCCAGGGCAGCCCAACCAGATGGATTGTGGATGGGAAGTACAAGAATGCCCTTCCGACATGATACAAAGGGCTCAGATATCTGCTTTATTTTCCCTCCAAGACTTCATACTGGTAATTAATTAAAGATTCACATAGTGATTCAGCATCAGCATGCAAACCCCACTGAGTGCAATATTAATATTAAAAATGTGTCTTCTAAGTGAAACTCGGTTCAAATAGTCGGATCAAAAATAGTGAAAATGATATTCTTTTTTACAGACTGGTAGTCTTTGTACCCTTGAGCACAACAGTAAACATTTCAATTTGCATCCATTTTAATTCCAAGTTGTGTTATGTTTCAACACAATAGCTAGTATTGAGGTAAACATCAGTACTTATTTGTAGAAGCAACAGTCTTGAATAGTATCGAAGCCACCACTGAAATGGAAATTCAAAGATTCATTCAATATAAAAGTTTTGCATATGTGCAGAAAAGACGATTGTCTTATATTTCTCTCCCATCTAAGGTAAAACGCGAGGCTTTATAAATGCTATACTGAATGTTGCATGAATTATAAGGAAGTTTCCTGTCAGTTTTGTGTACATATTCTGCCATCAATTCATGGGAACCAACAGGACTTCTAAATCTGACTAGACTGTGTAAGTTAATACATGTAGGACATTTGATGTTTTATAGTTGAGACTGAAATACACTTACCCAATTTCCCAGGAAACTAAAAAACTAGAATAACTCAGAAAAAGAATTGTCAGCAGCCCAAACATACGAAGACCTTTCTAAATCTGGTTTAGGTTAACTCTAAACTAGATAATCTAAAAAGCAATCTTAACTTTTGTGGGTAGAGAAAGTGTAAAATTTTTGGACTTGTATTACCCATATAACAAGTATGAACAAATTATAAGAGGTTTTATCTTTCTTTTAGTTTCTCTGATGCCTGGGCTAATAATTTAATGACTGTATGGCATTTAACTGTTAGTTCCATTATTCTTCTGAGATCTTTCTGGAAACTTCCTGAGGAAAGTCTTCTTCCCCCCTGACAAGAGGCCTTTTGTACCCGGAGGGAATACCAGCACAGATTACTTCAGAATAAATGTAGAAAACTCTCTCTTGCTATGATAGTCGACAATTATTAATTTTATCTTCTTTTAGCAAATATTTATTTAGTACCACTTACGTGTCATTCGCTCTCTTACATAATGAGAATTCATGGAACTCATACGTCTCATAGGGGAGAGAGAATTTATCAAACAATGCAAAGAATAGGTTTATAAAACCCGAAGTTAGTGCTGTAAAGGAAAGAACTGTCAGTCTTTGACAGCGTATTGCAGAAGACTCTGACCTAGACTGGCATGTCACAGAGGGCTTTCCTGAAAGTGTCCAGGTAGGTCAGGAAGATGGACAAAGGAAGAGTGAAAAACAAAGTTCACTGGGGAATATTCTAGATAGAGGATGTCAAAGGTCTGTACAGACGCATGTACAATAGTCCTGTGGTGGAAGGGCTGTGATATCTACCTGTTAAAACGGGCATGTGACTGGAACCCAGAAACCAAAGGGTTGAGAAGGGCTGCAAAAGTGAAGAAGGGAGAGGGCTTACTCTGCAGAGACCTCGCAGTTCTGTAAACTAACTTGACTTTCATCCTTTAGGCAATGAGATGCTATCGGAGAGCTTTACGTTAGGCACTGCTGTGAACAGCTTTACATTTTGATGAGCTCCTCTAAGTTGCTGTCCTGGGAATAGTCATGAGGGGAATCAAAAGAGGATGACAGAGAACTGTTGGGAGTCTACTGCAGTTGCCCAGGCAAGACTATGTATAACTGCAGCCTTGCAGCATGAGCTGCTGTGGTTGTGTCTGCTGTTGTCCATTGATCTGTTTGTTTGAGTTTCTCAGATCCAGCTGACTTGAAAAAACTGTGGTCACTCTTTTTTTCTCTTTCAGGGAAAATATGTATGGGAAGAAATAAAGGTGATGAACAAGGGGAGTGTGAGCTTGGCTCTGAGTAGCCACCCAGTACTTCTGGTTGTAATAACCCTCAAATACTGTAATTTTAACAAACAAAACCATATGTTTTCCTTAAGAGAACTTATAAACATTTATTTTATTCCGATAAAATAAATAGAGAAATATTTGGCTTTCTAAAACTGAGTCAAGGGATACACTAATTTTTTAGAACTGCCTCTTTCATGCTGAAAAATGACCTTACTCTGTGATGCCATAACTTAGGCAATGGCATCTTAATTCAATTTTGACCTTTGTTCCTACATTCAAGTAGAAAAAGTGACAATCTTTAATACATAGATCTTCCGTGAGCTTAAAGCAATATTATTCAGAACTTTAGACACACTTTTAGAATGGCTTATCAAATACATAAATCAAATAAATAGCTGTATAATTGTTATATGTGTTTGTGATTCTGTTTCTCTTTTTTTAGAGATTTGATATGACTTATATTACTTTAAAAGGAGTTCATACCATGTTTATTTCAAGGTAGGCAAAGGATCTAGAACACAGATTAGTGATTTGGCAAAATATTTACATTGATATTTTAATATTCAAGCCATAGTCTATGTTGATGAGAATTAAGAGTGTGAGTTACCTTGGAGAGCTTAGCATTATAGACCCATGATGGCCTTAGTATTATAGATCCATATGTTCCTGAAATAAGCAAAACATGTTTTAAAACATTTACTGTATTGATCTTTTTTTGCCCATAAGACTTCTTTTTCCACTGATCAGGAAGACAAATATTATAATTGTGAAAACAGAAATAAAATGATATCTTAAATGAGTGACCAGCAGAGGATAACTAACAGGCTGAAAGGACAAAAGAGAACCCATTTCTAGGACATCACAGAACCATAAGGCAGCCTTTATCGACCTGTGAGGTTAGTGTGTTAGAGAGAGGGCGGGATGGAGAGAAAGCTGTAAAAGGGGCCTTGAGACAACATGATTTCCAGGTCAGAGCTTTTGAAATCCCAGTTCATGAAACAGCGCTGGAAATAAACAATGACCAATGCTTTTCTCTCTACATCACTTTATTCTCTGCATCACTTTATTTTGTGCCTGTTATACTTTAAGAGCAAAGTAGAATCAATAAGATATTTCTTTTCAGGCAATCCATGAGTTTCAGAAAACATATATCCACTCAGGGTATTAAAGTTTCCTTTAGGCTAGTAACAAGACTGGGGCTTCATTATCATACTGATATTTGAGAAGAATCTGTGGGCCTCCGATAACCTCAGAAGAACTCTACTCCCATAAATCAGGCGCCTATGTTCCAGCAATGGATGCCATCATGACCTTTACTCACCTTCTTCCTCACCCATCAGTGATGAGGTGAGAAGGGGTTTTATAAGAAAACAAAAAAATGATTCTTTAATGTTTTCCTATCATTGAATTTTTAAGGAGGCTTCTGAAAAGAAAATATGGTCAATTTTATGCCAAGAGACTTTGCGAGAATAAAAACTGATTGAGCCTCTAGGAAGAGAGAAAGAGAGAGAGAGAATTTTGGTAGCTAAAGTGACAGACTGTAGTTTCACATTTTCAAGTTTATTTCCTCTTTTCCCTTTTTTATTTTTTAAATCTTACTGTCTTCTGATTTTTTTAACATGAGTTAAATAATAAGAATGCTTTCTGAATTAACCTTTTCATGCTAAACTTTGATGGACATGTTTTAAAAATAGCATTCTATATGTGAAGACATGACTGGAATAATTGGGCCTATTTACATGTGAGGATAAATAATTTCTATTTGTTGCAGAACCACAGATCAGCAGAAGCCACAAAGGCAGCAAGAATACAAGCCAGATACCAAAGTCAAAATATGCTTAGACTGATTCTTTACTCCACTGGGGATAGAGAAAAAATATTTGCTGGAATGCATTTTGTTTCCATTGATGGCTAATGCCAAATAAAAATATCTAGTGAGATATCATCTGAACAGGTTTAATAAAGTAAAAGATGAAAGTGGCTTGAAATTATATTTATACCAAAAAAGTATGATTTGCTCATTCATATTGAAATATTCCTTCAAAGAGCTAACCAATGTGCTAGTTGGATTGAAAGACCACTGTCCTTTTGTAGATCTTTGGATGATCTGTGAAAGCATACTAGGAATCAAAAGGTTGTAAGATAGAAAATCCCCTCAGCATTTGAATATTGAGAGGTGTATGTGTTTCTCTGGACTGGCTCACAGAAAGGCAGCCTGACAACTTTTCAACTTGAGAAATCTCAACCCTCAGCCCAAATAACAGGTGCATCCCGTGGCCTTGTCATTTTTATTTCCTAAGACTTATTTGCTGGATCTGAATTTTTAGAAAAAAAAATCTGTACTGAAACTTATGTATTTTTCTCTAAAAGGGAAAGCTAAATCGAGAAAAAAAAAAAGAAAAAGAAAACAAGCAAACAAATGAAACAAACTTCTGACTAAGTTGCTAATAGAAATTTTTCTGAAAACTGATTGCTAGGTTTCTGTTGGCATCTACCTAGGAGTTGAGCCTGGCTTTTCTTCCCGTCGTCCAGCAGGTTATCTTCCTTAGGATTTTACCTATCCAGTAGCTGACGCTTTGTTTAAACTTAGGGAATATAGCCAGTCAACCCAATTCAAAGTAAAACTAACCTTTTCTTCCTTACTCAGTCTTTAGAGTTTCTGCTAAAGTTTGTATGACATTATAGGCTCTTTTTCTCTCCTGATATTTTTCTTTTTAAAAATATATCTTAACACACTTGATTTTTAAAAATTCTAATGTGAATTATTTATTTTTAAAAGATGTTCTTGCATTTAAAAGGAATAAATGCCAGAATTATTTTAGTGTTGCCTGTTCAAACTTACTCTGAGGCAGAGGGATGAATTCCCTCAAATACTGCCTCAGTCAAGAATGAGTTCAAATGTAGCGGCAGTCTTGATCATTTTTGAGGAGCTTGGTAATTAAATCTTTTCCAAATGCCTTACTTTCTTTGTTTCTTGAAAAGTTCTGTTACAGGTGTCATCCCTGATTTGCCAAATCAATATTTTTTATGTTGGAGTCTTTATTTCAAAACACTCACATGTGATTTTGCTGGGCATTCCTGGTTAAGAACTACTTTAGGAACTTAAATTCTGGTTTTAGCATTCTTTCAGGGAGATCATTGTTTCATAATCCAACCAACTGCCTTATCTAGCAACACTTGGAAAAGTCATTAACCAGCCTTAAATGCAAAAGTCACTCCTGCGTTTATTCATTTTGGAGTGTAGCACATGGAGCTGTTTAATTAGGAATAAACACCAGCTGTTTAATTAGGAATAAACACAAGTCTGTCCTTGTGACTTTTGACTGTGGGTCATTTTCTAAAACACTGTTATTTGCTTGGGTTGGGTTTGGTTTCACTCAACAGAATGTAAATTCTGAATGATATTTAACTGTTCCCCAATTTCAGTAGTTCAGTCATATCACACCAAGCATATCCTCCTATTTTTAGGACACTCTGTCCTCAGTGATAGATGTCCTAAAATTGGCTGTCTTAAAGTGTCCTGATTGAATTTTGGGTGTAACCACATGTACAAATTTTAAATCAGATCATTCCCAATACACCTTCCAAATTTTTTGAAAATCTGTGTAGTCATTTTTGTGAAATTTTGTAGTAGACAAACAGTTCAAAATCTTTTTTTCTGTATCTAGGCAACAGAGTTGTTTTTGTAATGAATAGCGTACCGATAAAACGAAAGGATGTTTTAGAAAGAATTTCTTAAGATGCGAGATCATGTGGATCTGGAATGGATAGAAATCAGAAAGTTTAGAACAATCATTTACTTTTGAATTTAAGAAGACAATGTGAATCCCAGATGAAATGAGCCCAGGTGGGGACCTGGGAAAGGGAGCCTAATTTTAGAGGACAAACAAGGCACCAGAAATTTTAGGCAAAAATAGCCCATTTCTAACTCTCATGTATTGAATACCTGCCACATCCAATGACTCCAGCAATCCTCAAAGTAGGCATTATTAGCCCTATTTTATATGTGAGGAAACTGAGAAACTTAAGAAGATAAGGAACTTATTCAAGGACATAAAGCTGGTAATCAACAGAACTTAAGTTTGAATCCAAATCCCGTTTGACTTAACCTGATCTTTCCATTCTGCTGTCATTTAAGGAAGCAACTGGAGTTGGGAGTTCACTGTACTTTGGCAGGGTTTCTCAACAACAAAGTCAGAAGAAGCATAGAAACAGGACAGCCATCACTGAAAAAACAATTGGCATAAAACTGTGCCATCAGCTGATATGAGAACACTGAATGCAACAAAAAGACTACTATAATAATATATATCATATTATATATTCTTAGTTATAATAATATATACTATTATTATCTTTATTAACTAACAAAACTCTTTTAACTTTTACTATGTACTAGGTTTTCCAAGCATTAAATGTATTTTACCTCATTTAATCCTTATAATCAACCACTTTGTGAGTTAAAAATTATTATTTTCATCTTGCAGAGAAGGTAAGAAACCTGTCCCAGGTTCTACGAGTAGAAAGCATAGAAGCTGGGATTTGAACACACACTGGTTACAGAGCACACAAACTCAATCGAGATGGAAATTATGGGGAATTATCATGATTAAATGTACAAATGTTTAACAAAATTACTTTGGAGTACATTGATACAGGAAAATATGTATACAAAATGTTAAACATCAAATACAAAAGATAGAATGACTAAGTATATATCAATGATATGCTAATAGAACTACAAATAGACTTCTTTTAGTTTTCTTTAGAATTTTACTCTTTATAAAACACAAAAATGCTTTTTGTTTGTAACACCTAACTTTTTTATTAACAACCTTCTGGAAACTCTTTCATTGAGAATATATTCCCTCCAGCTTTCAGAAAGCTTTAAACATTTTCAAATCTCTTACAAACAAAAAACAAAAACTGCCTTATAGTATTTTTGTAGTTAAATGCAATAACATGTTAAGTAGTAGTAAAATATTTTAGTCATATTTCTTAGTCCAAAGCTATGTACCTTTTACTATGTCATGATCCTTCTTTTGTTTCTTATTGTAGGTAGACACTTCAAAAGAAGAAAAATATTAAGATTTCACAGACTGATTACATAGCACCAAGTCCAGTGCTATTGTAATGAAGTTCAGTAAGTCTCTATTAAATGAGTGAAAGGATGGATGCGTGGATAAAAGAAGATGAAATCAAGAAATAAGTTGAAAATGAAAGGAGAGCTGATTTGAGAAGTCAGGAGTTATTTATGAGTTACGATAAGCTTACTGGAAATATCTTGCCATAATTGGAAAACAGATAACTGAAGGGCAGCAGGTAAAAAAACAAGACATCAGGGTTTTTCACACTTATGTTTTTTTTTCTGGCCCTAAAATTAATATGTATTTTTAATAAAATATCCATAAATACATATAAAAATGTAATAAATCATAAAATTCCATACTCCCGCAACCTAGAGGTAAACATTGTTAACATATTCTATACTCACATATAACAACATATGTGGAACCCAGAGAAAAGTTGGTATTTTAAGCTAAATTTCATTTTGACTTTTTTTATTTTATAATAATAATAATTATTATTATTTTGAGATGGAGACTTCCTCTGTTGCCCAAGCTGGAGTGCAGTGGTACAATCTTGGCTCACTGCAACCTCTGCCTCCCAGGTTCAAGAGATTCTCCTGCCTCAGCCTCCCTAGTAGCTGGGATCACAGGCACCCACCACCATGCCCAGCTAATTTTTGTATTTTTAGTAGAGATGGGGTTTCAACATGTGTCCAGGCTGGTCTGGAACTCCGGGCCTCAAGTGACCCCCTGGCCTCGGCCTGCCAAAGTGCTGGGATTACAGGTGCGAGCCACTGTTCTCAGCCATGACTCCTTTTATAATCTCAAGCACATCACATGTTTTGCATTAGTGAATGAGGTAAGCCTGTTTTCTACAGACACTGGTGGAAGAATCACTAAGCATCTTCCAGTTTTGTTGTTCTATTAAAGGATGGAAACCTGGGTAGAGGACATGGTAGAGTCACTTGCAAAGGAAGGCTACCATTTGCAAAGGCAGGTTTGTAGCTAAGAAGAGGTTTCAGTGCTGAATTGCCCGGTCAAACAGAGTGGGAAGGATCATATTTTGATGAAGCTAAAGGAAGGAAGATACAAAGATGGGGTGAAGGATATTTTATGACATTTATATCTAACATTGTCTTTATAATTGTTTTTATTGGCATTGCAAACCATGTCTATCACTCTTAATTTTCAGGAAAGCATACTTGTACATGCATTCTAAGAGTCTATGCCTATGGAAATCAAGTAAAGAGATAATTTTCCCTATTACAAGAAAGAAACTTTTCATTGGCTGGCAAGATAATCCATCTACTGAACTATAATAACTAATGCTGTGTCTTGTAACTTGGAAGGACCATTAGAGATGGGAGCCATCCCTCCCCCAGAAGCTCTTTATCCTGATGCTCTGCTGCTGGTTGTAATAGATTATTATACTATAAATTGTGTACTGACTTTTTTTCTTAATAATAAGATTTATTTATAATCTCAATATATAGATGTTGGTCAGGGTTACTCAATCCTGTCCATACATTAAAATCACTTATGTAGCTATTAAAATATATGATGTCCAAGCCTTACTCAAAGATTCTGATACAGTTTTTTAAAAAATTGATTTAGTTACATCGTGTGGATATGTAGATTTGGGGTAGATCTGCTCAGGACAACATGCAGAAAAAGTAAAACTATAGAGAAAAATGCCCAGAGCAAAGATAAGAGAATTTGGAAATACCAACAGTGAGGGAGTGGCAAAGGAAACAGAAAAACTAAAATAAGAAGGAAAGAAAAAAAAGCAAAAGAAGATAGTTTATGATGAGAACACTGAAGGAAGGATCGAGAGTGATGAGGAGGGCATAGTGTCAAACACTGCTGGGGACTTGCTATGGTTTGAATGTCCATTCCTAAACTCATATTGACATTTACTTGCTATTGTAACAGTACTAACAGGTGGACCTTTAAGAGGTGACTAAGTCATGAGGTCTCTTGCTTCATGAATGAATTAATGTTGTTATTGTGGGAGTGGGCTCCTGATAATAGGATAGGTTTGGCCCCATTTCTCTCTCTGTCTCATAAGCTTGCTTTCACCTCTGGTCTTCCTCCATGGATGGTCCTCACCAGATACCAACACCAACACTGTGCTCTTGGACTTCCCAGCTCTAAAACCATGAGCCAAATAAGCCTCTGTTCCTTATAAATAACTTTTACAAGTAATTTATAAAATATACAACTTTATAAGTAACTTCTAAATTACTTTTATAAAGATAGGCATTTATTTGGCTCATGGTTCTGGAGGCTGGGAAGTCCAAGAGCATAATGCTGGACTCTGTTATAGTAGCAGAATATGTACAAACTAAGGAGTTAAAAGGAATAACACAAGGACAAATCCCCTAGGTTTGGTAAGCAGGACAGAGATGGTTGTGGATTAAAGACTACAAATATTGTGCAGCATATACTGCTCAGGTGATGGGTGTGCCATAATCTCACAAATCACCACTAAAGAACTTACTCATGGAACCAAATACCACCTGTATCCCAATAACTTATGGAAAAATAAAAACAAAACAAAACAAAATAGAATAAAAATACAATCAGTTGGTGGCAAAAAAAAAAAAGAAAGCAATTTTCCTCATGTTTTGATAGCAGCTTATTAACAGTATGCACCTTCCTCAATCTCATAGGCAAGCATTTTATTTTTTCTTTTTCTAAGTAGTAACTTACTATTCCATGTGAACACCATTATTTTTCCACTGTGTTTGTTATATGTATTAGTCAGGATTCTCTAGAAGGATGGAACTAATAGGATATATATACACACACACACACACACATATATATATAATATTGACTCAATATCACAAAATCCCACAATAGGCCATCTGCAAGCCGAGGAGCAAATAGAGCCAGTCCAAGTCCCCAAACTAAAGAACTTGGAGTCTGATGTTTGAGGGCAGGAAGCATCCAGCACAGGAGAAGGATGTAGGCTGGGAGGCTAAGCCAGTCCAACCTTTCCACGTTTTCCTGTCTGCTTTACATTTACTGGTAGCTGATTACATGGTGCTAACCCAGATTAAGGGTGGGTCTGCCTTCCCCAGTCCACTGACTCAAATGTTACTCTCCTTTGGCAACACCCTCACAGGATTAATACTTTGCATCCTTCAATCCAATCAAGTTGACACTGAGTATTAACCATCACATTATGATATTGCACTGCTTGGCCGCTTACCTCTCACTTCTCTTTTCTTTTGGACTTCAGTGGTTTTACTTCCCTGTTGACTAGTCAGGTTCCCATCTCTACAGAGTTACCAAGCTGATACTAAAAATAACCCATTTCTTTCCTACTTTCAGATACTCATTCATGTTCCCGTAATTTAGACAACAGCAGACCTTTATATTCATATTATTTTTAGTGCTCTGGGGTTCCTTATGCTGTACTCTGTTAATATTATGTGGATTTCAAGATTTTTACAATTTTAAATCCAAAATGTCTATGAAGATAGATCTTACCTATGAAGACAGGCTCTTACTTAACAAATGTGGTTGCTTTTTCTAAATTACGGCTGAAGGTGGCTGCTAGTTTGGAATAGTCCCCCAAATACTTCTTTCATCTTCCATGAACAGTCTTCTAATTCTATTTTAGCGGCAGGTGGAAAGTCTACCAAGGCTCCAGTAGGAACAGAGATTTGTGTAGCAAAATTGAAATCTAGTGATATACCTCAGAGGTATGTTAGGTGTGGACATAAAAACCATTGGTATGCCCAGTGGAGTGGAAGTTGCTATCTGGTGAAAAGAGGCATAATGTAGAAAGAAGAGGAAGGAAAAAGTTGCTCAACAACAGCAATGGGGTTAAATGGTTGCAAGCCAGGAATGGATTCTTTAGCTCTCTAGCCTGGAGAGTTAAATATGAAAGATTTTATTAGAGGAAATTCCTGTGAGAGAGAAGATGGCAAGGAAGTAAAAAATGTACTGGGAGAGCTGTCACACTGTGGAGCAAGTCCGACCCAGAGTGAAGGAAACAGAGAGAGGATAATGAGTGGAAGCACTCTATATTAGCATGCAGCCCTGGACACTGTCATGTAGTCTAAGATTATCTAAAGTCCTCAAGTCAAACTCAGTCATCAAAGGAGTGCTTTTACTCCCATGAATGGGTCTGCCTGAGTATCCCTGCTTTACTCAGCCATCAGTTGTACATCACAGTTTCTGCAAAATATAGCGATTACAGAGTGTAGCAGCTAGCCTTTGAACAATGACTCTTCCAGTAGCTGATAGTCTGCAAGGCACATTCTCATGATAGCCACAGGATTCATGTAAAGTTTATATATTTGGTATTTAAGACGCATTTGTTTGAGGACTGCGCCTCTGAAATTACTTTATAACAACCTACTTCTAATATTTTTCAGGGATGGGGGGAAAGAGGAATAGGTCCCTAGCAATACTCCACTGGAGAAATTAACACAAAATTGTGTAGGGCTTGGCACTATTTACACAAATGTATTACAGAGTGGACCCTCTAGGTTTTCTTTAAGCATATAGTGATCTCTAAAATGGCAGCATCCATGCCTGAGTCCACATGATGTGTTACAAACCACACCAAAGAGGGAATGGATAAATAGTGATCAGCAGTCCCAATTCTGTCACACACTAATGTTGAGACGTTGGAAAAGTCACATCACCTTTTTGGGTTTGTCCTCCATTAAGTGCTGGGGCTGGATTAGATTATCTTTGAGGTCTCTTTCATCTAGAAAATATTAAGTTTCAAATGCTGTTCATTTGAATGTCAAATAAGAGCTCAACAATATACATATTAAATTTACTTATAATTTGGAGAAGCACTAAACGCTTTCTAAAAGTATGTGGAGGAAATGCAACATGTTCCATAATTATCCATGAAACCCATATGGTTGTGTAGCACTTAGAGGGGAAATTGGAAATACAGGTTACTGAAAATATTTGAAATATTTTTCCATTCAATTAATCCTGTTCCTGCCATAAGTAGCAAAGCAAGGAACCACCTGCCAAAATCCTTGCTGAATTTGTGCAGACTGCACTCTCAATATTTGATTTGTTAGTTTTATTCCTAAAAATCATTTTTCTCAATATAGGAAATTTGATTAGTGACCATTTATTGGTAGAAAAATATTTTTGTTGTTGTTTTTAACAGGACAGTTTTAAAAATATTTCCCACACTTGAGGATTTTTGCCTGATATATTTTGAATCTAATATGTACGGTTGGTTCTAAAGCTGTTATGTCTTCTTCCATTGACTTAGGTGGCGATGGAAGGATTTCAGGTGTCAAGAAATTTTCCTGGGTGAATAAGTTGTTGCAGAGTCACATGAAATCTTATTTGAAGGTCTGAAGCCTTTTAAATTCATGAAATTTAATAAAAATTTAGTAGGCTCTAATTAAATCACATTTACAGTTTTGGTCTTAAAAGATGTCTGATTTTCCTCAGCATCAGATTAGTGTTATTTCTGTCTACTTCTTAGAAATAAACATAATGTAACTATATTCTTCAGAAGAGAACTAATGAGTAAAAAGCAGTTACTAGAAATAAAGAAAAACTAAGTAGATAAGGGCAAAATCTTTGTTCTCAGAAATGTATGTACTTTGAGACAATAGTGCATAAAATTTTTAGGCACAGATCTCATAATAAAACCTACATTAGTATGGTGTAGGAAAACCTAATTAATACTCATCAATAGCACTTTAAAAACATGTTTATTATGAATTGGAAGAAGAGACATCTCAGTTTAAATGGACCCATATACAATAAATCAAAAAGCTTTTTAGGGGAGAGACAGATCTTGCGGTTCTGCAACTAATAATGGAAGTAAAGAAAGCACATTTAATCAACATCCTTTTCTGTAATAAAACCCATCACTTATTTAGAAAATGAAGATATGCATAACATGCCTAAGATAAACGTAATACCAGTGAAAATTTTATGTGGCAATGGACTCTTCGTAGTGCTCGACTAAGAGAACTCAGAAATGTTTGGAAGTCAGAATTGAAGACATTGACAGAGGTTGCCAGTAACTGGGCTGAAATGTCAGTGGGTATAGTATTTCTCAAACCTTCCTTAGACCACATGGCAGTACAGGGGGCTGCATGCTGGTGTGGCTCAAGGACCCTTGTTTCCCAACTCCTAAAAGCTGAGCAAGATTACATTAACAAAACAAAATAGAAATTTGGTTTATTTGTGTTCTAAGTTGAAAGATTTTTTATTCATTTTTTTTATATCTGCAAATTCGTGTTCGTTCTTCATTTAAACTTGAATAATATGTTTAGTGTTCTTCACTTGTGTGTATATAGTTTAAAATATTTTTATCTGCTAAAATATTTTGATTATCATTATCTGTTCTATTATAATATTTTCTATGATGTCATTTTCATTTTCTGTTATCTCCCCAACCCCAACAAGCTCAGAACAGTTGTATCTAAAAGCTAACTATGGCTTGAAAAGCTAGATTCTTGGTCAAGAGCAATGTCTTTTGCATGCTTTTTTAGTTGTGAGGTGGGTAACCCAGGGAAGAGTTTAGGTATTTATTTGCAATTTTACAATTGTGTTCCATTTCTTAAGGATCCTCAATTTTTTCATCTTATATTCGTCTTTACCTTCACCATAGGCTCTCCAAGGGATTCTCTTCCTTCAATGTTCTAGTCACCCGCTTTTCTCCCAGACGTAAGACCACTGCCTCTGGTTCCACACCTCATGAACTGTCATGCTCTGGCTTTTCCCACAGTCATCCCTCAGACATACCAACTTTTTTTCCCACTGAGTATGTGACTTGCTCTTTTTCAGGAGTTTATTACATCTGTGTTTCATCATTACCCCTATCCCTTAGGCTTCCCATACCCAATTCCTCTTTTCTAAACACTCATCACATTTTCTGATGACTTTCTGTTCAAGTATGAGATCTGGAACTGGGTCTACAGGATATGAATATTCAATTGACTGCTTATAGGTAATCTGAAGTAAATTGCATACTTCCTCTCTTAGGCTGGCTGAGGTATGGTTATGTGGATTGTTTCATTTTCTGTCTTTTCCAATTTGTATATATTGGAGGGTGTGTAGAGAGATTCAGGTTTAGGTGGCATTATATGGCAAACTGGAAGTTAAAAATGAAAATTTTGAAGAAAAGAACTATGAGAAGGAGAAGTTAGAAATGTATTCATTCAAGACAATTTATTGATTATACATTGTGGAATAGCTAAATCAAGGTAATTTACATACCCATTACCTCATATACTCATTATTTTTTGTGTTTGATGAGAACACTTCAAATCTATCTTAGCAATTTTCAAGTATACAATACATTAACTGGAGTCACCATGATGTACAATAGAGCTCTAAAATTTATTCCCACTATCTAACTAAAATTTTGTATCTCTTTACCAACATCTCCTCATTCCCCCACATCCTCCAGCCTCTGCTAACCATGATTCTACTCTGTTACTATGAGTTTGACTTTTTGAAATTTCACATAAAAATTAGATCATGTGATATTTGTCTTTCTGTGCTGGGCTTATTTCACTTAACATAATGTCATCCAAGTTTATCCATTTTGTCATAAATGATAGGATTTCCTCCTTTTTATGGTTGAATAGTATTCTATTGTGGATATATACCACATTTTCTCTATCCAGCACTTAGATTGATTCTGTAATTTGGACGTTGTGCATAACGCTACAGTCAACATGGGGAGTTCAGATATCTCCTCAACACACTGATTTCATATTCTTTGGATATATTATTAGAGGTGGGATTACTGGATCATATGTTAGGTTTTTAAGGTTTCAAGGAATCTCCTTACTGTTTTCCATAATGATTATATCAATTTACATTTCCATCAACAGTATTCCATCCATACATTTCCTTTCTCCACATCCTAGTTAACACTTCTCATCTTTCATCTTTTTTCTAGCAACCATTCTAACAGGTTTAAGGTGTTATGTTATCATGATTTTAATTTGCATTACTCTGATGATGAGTGATGTTGAGCATTTTTTCATATACCTGTTGGACATTTGTATATTTTCTTCTGAAAAATGTCCACTCAGGTCCTTTACCCATTTTTAAAATCAGATTGTTTCTTTGCTGTTAAATTATATGAGTTCCTGGTATATTCCAAATATTAAACCCTTACCAGATGTGTGCTTCAAAAAATATTTCTTTTCTTATTCTGTAGGTTGCCTCTTCATTCTATTATTATTATTATTTTTATTTTTATTTTTTTTGCTGTGCAGAAAATTTTTAGTTTGATATAATCCTACTTACTTGTTTTTGCTTTTGTTGCCTGTGCTTCTGGGGTTATATTCAAAAAATCATTGCACAGATCAATGTCATAGAGCTTTTTCTCTACTACTTTTTCTCTTCTAATAGTTTCATATTTCAGGTCTTTAATACATTTTTAGTTTATTTTTGTATATGGTATAAGATGGGGGTCTAATATCTTTCCTCTACAGTGAATATTCCATTTTCCCCATTTATTAAAGAGACTATCCTTTCTCCATTTTGTATTATTGGCATCTTTGTCAAAAATCAATTGGCTGTAAATGTGTGGATTTATTTCTGGCCTCTCTGTCGTGTCCTATTTGTCTATGTGTCTGTTTCTATGTCTGTATCATGCTGTTTTGATTACTATAGCTTTGTAGTTGATTTTCAAAATAAGTACTGTGATGCCTTTGGTTTTGTTCTTTTTGCTCAAAATTTGTCTTGCTATTCTGGGTCTTTTGTGCCTCCACACAAATTTTGGATTTTTTTTCTGTTTCTGGTGAAAGATGTCATTGGAATTTTGATAGGCATTGCATTGAATCTGCTGATTGCTTTAGGTAGTATGGATATTTTAACAATATTAATTGTTCCAACTCATGAACATGGGATATCTTTTCATTTATTTGTGTCTCATGATTCTTCTTTCTTTATCTTCTCACCATACGGTCACGCTGTGACCGTCATACAACTCTACTGCTGTAAGGTGAAAGCAGCCACAGATAACATGTAAAGAAATGAAAGTGGCTGTAAAACTGTATTCACAAAAACTTATTCACAGTACTTCATTTACAAAAGTAGGCAGTTGTCTAAACCTGACCCTACCCTAGATGACCCATACAATCCTAAAGTACTCGACTACCCACCTAAGACCTCTCCTCTTTACAATTCTGCTGCTAGGCCACCCATACCCTAGGAAGGTTACCATTTTTAGGTGGCCAAAATAACTGAAAGATCTAATCTATCTGGTCAAATTTAGCAAAACAGAATTAGCTTCTTCCACTGTTTATGATGTGCTTTTCACAGTTTGCAAAAATAATTTTTGAAATTTTCATGGATAATATTTTCTTACAGTTTTTTGAGAAAAAGAACTAAATCGAGTAAAATATAATATATTTAAATTGATTTCATCTCTCCTGCACCATAATCAGAAATACTTTGTATAGCTTTAGGATATCTGAAGGTTTACCTTCATACCATTTTGTCCGTGTGTCTTTTAGGTAACTTTATTTTACCCTATTCTTAATTCTTATTAGATTTTCAATAAAGCTTGACGATGATAAATAACTTTGGAGAAAAAATTCATAATATCTACTTTCGTACTTTCCATTTAATAAATATAGGTTATAATTTGTACAATGTTTTCACATGAACCAAATAAAAAGCGATTCTGGATGGAAAAGGCAACTGAACATTAAGTAACTGTCATAGTATGGGAGGTTGACATTTAAAAGATTTAAATGTAAAAGTATGATTTAAAATGATATTATTTCATATATTAATTGAACTATCAATAAGAAATGGCTCAAGAAAGAGTTACATTAAAATTTACCTAGGCTTTCTAAAATATCCATGCATGGTTGTTACCTCTTTTGACTTGAAATGGACATAACCACATGTAATGGACATAAGGCAGCAGCTATTCAACCTTCCTCTTTCTTAACAAAGCAATGATGGAGCTCAGGTATCTACCCATCTTTAATAAAGCTCACATGACTTAAAAGAAAGTAATTCTCATCTCTAGACCAATTCCATAATACTTTCATTCCCCCATGCCTCAAAGCCTAGGCTAATGCCAATCAGAGAATGGCATTTTCCTAAGGGTACCTGTTTTCTGGACTGCCACGTATTTATCTATGAATGTTCTTATTATTTACACCAGTTATATTCAGCTTTGTATTACTTGTGTTCAAATGCATCCTATCTAATTTTGTTTACAATTCTTTGATACACTGTTATAATCTATTTTACAGTTTATGAAACTGCAGTACTCAAAGGTTTATGATGATGCCTTTAATTCTAGAAGTGTGTTTTATTAAAAGCAGAAAATATTTACCCTTATCACCATATAGTTAAAATACATCACTGCAATGTATTTTTACTTTGTATGATATATGTAGTGTTTTACAGAATTTTTGCTTAGACTAATAGACTGAGTTATTTATTTACAAGTGAAGTATCCACTTGCTACTGTGGTGAACAAGCTAAAACCTTGGGTTACAGTTGTAATTCCCTGCTTTGTTTATATTCTATGGCTTGCTAGCTGTGTGATCTGGAGCAAGTTATTTAATATAACTGTGCCTTCTTTTCTCAGTTGTAAAATGGGGAACAATAAAGCACTTACCACATAAGCTTGCTGAGAATATTAATACAGGCAATCCCTGTAAGGGGCTTAGCACAGGGCCTGGCATATTGTAGGTTTTTCAGTAGTTATGAACTATTATTTTACCAAGTTTACACATGGAAATAAATACGACAATTTTTTTTCAGTTTACACAAACTTCCTTTCAAACATCAACAAATAGTATTCTATTTCTCAATAACAAGTACCTGATGTCACAGACTAAGGGAGAGACACATGGACTAAGTATAAAAGAATGGGTTTTGCTTCAAAGCAGACTCTTTTTCAGTGTCCTAGGTTATCTCTCGGCCCTAATGTCAGTTTTGAAAATAGCTAGGAGGGTCTACCCCTTGTGCCCTCTGGGTTCTCCCCATTCTTTTATCTCTGGTGGATTTTTTTGGCATCACATGAGTTGCTGTTTCTAGGAAAGTAAACGAGTAACAAGTAGACTACAGGACTAGTGATGCGTTTATCATCTTCAAAGAAGTACAATCAAGTCCTATTTCCAGCTCTTCCATTATGCTGTGATATATTATGGTAACATTATTTGGTATTATATACCGAATGGAATTACCCAATCAGGTTTATAAACCTGTTAACAGCCTCTTAATGAAAGGTTTGATCCTGCCTTTCTATATAAGAAGTGAATCTAACCCCAATCCAACATTTGTAGAATGCCACACTCAAAAATCTCAATAACCTCCTAAAGGAACACATGCAATGGTACTGGCTTTCAAAGAGCCCATCCAAAAATGCAAAGCATTCACCTCAGGGAGTGGAAATTTGTGATTGTTTCTCTTATGCTTTAAATCCCATTAGCAATGTTCCTGCTGCCCTCCTTAAGAAGATTTTACTGGAGAAACTCTAAAGCCTGGGAAATGTCAAAGTCACATTCTCAAACCAAAGACACATCTAAGGCAAGAAAAGTAAGATAGAAATAAGCTGAACTTTTCAGGTCAGGAATGCAGATGGTAGAAGCAGTGTTAACATCCTGGAAGGAAGGTTCTGCTCACAAGGATACTCATTGCAGAATTGTTCACTGCAGTAAAAAGTTGGAAACTACCTACTGGGTCCTGAATAAAATAACAATTAATTAAATGAAAATGGTGGCTTGGAAGTAATTCAAGTTAGTGTTAAGCACCACCCATATGCTCCTTTTTTATACCTCACAGGGATAGCCCTATTTACAGACAGCTTTCTAAAAACTCTTTTTTCGATTTAGTAAGTTAATTGTATGTTTGTTCTGAACATTATCTTTAGAGAGAATTCCTATCTCTGTTTATTTCTCATCCAACAAAAAACTGACAAAAACATGTGTGCATATGGTCAAGGTTTTTAAAAACTATAAATTTAACATGGATTCATTTGGAAAACAAAAGCATAAAGACGACATCAAAATCTGTGATTTACTCCTCATCCAGATGTATAGCTAGTATCGGATTGTCCTGATATTCTTTAAATTTTCTTTTTCTCAAATTTCTCTTCTCTTTGGAATTTTGCTCTCCATGCCTATTCAGGTGTGGCTCACTTGCCCTCTGATCTCTCTGTGTTACTGATCAATTCCACCATGTCTTTTTCTTGTGCCTGAGAGAGACTTTCACCTCTTTTTAATAATACTCAATAAGGCTGTGTTTCTTTTCTTCTTGCAAATAACTTTTTTGTTGTTGTTCTGGGGCACCAACTGAAGATTCAATAATTGTTTTCTGGATCAGAAATATTAATAATAAAATTCCTGAGATAATCATGAAGTTTCATGTGGTCTCTTGTGTGGAGCTGAACATCCATGGGACTAATGGACGGACTGAATCAAGCTACTAATAGGCTCCTTTTCCTTTAACAAACCATTTTTATTTTTGTAAATGTATGCAAACCTATGTCAGTGAGGTTCATTTACCTATGATTTCTAAAAAATAATAACATTGTGGAGTGGTAGTAATATTGAGTATTATGGGAACTTATTGAAACTTCTATGTCAGACATACAAATGTGCCACCTTTCATACAGTGAATGGAAGTGGATTGAAAGCTATGACACTCTGTTTAGCCATAAGGAGACAGAATGGCAAAGGAGAAAGAATGTTGAACTAAAAATAAAGGAAACTAAGTTCTAATCTGGATTCTGACACAATTGTTTTACCTCACCTGCAAAATCAGAATGTTCATCCAAATGATTTCCAAAGTCCCTTCTAGTAAAGAAATTCCATATATTATCATGTTGCTTTTCTACTAAACACAGAAGAGATGAGTTTAGGTTTCAAGGAAGTGTTTCCTGACCTAAAGGATAACCAGATACCAAATATTTTGCTAAAGGAGGTGAAGAATTCTTCTTCACAAGATAGTTTTTAAAAAAGGAAAAATCCGCTCCCTAAAGTAGGGTACAAGCAATCTTCAAAGCAGCATGAGACTGAGGCACTAAAGGAACTTGCAAGATCTTCAACCAGAAGATTCTCAATTCACTTGCAACTTCCCACAGTAACAAATGAAAATCATGCTCTAGAACACTGGGTTTGCTGGGTAAAGACACTTAGTGTAGCAAGCTCCACTCACAATGGGAGCCTCTGCCTCTCCTCTGCCTGATGCTCTTCAGGAAGTAGTGTCTATATTTATTATTTCCTAAAATCAGAGATGACAGTTCTCTGAATTTTCTGCATGGTCATTCAGTTGGATAACTGTAAAAAACATAGTAGGAGAAAATATTTATTAAAAACTTACAAGGTAGGCAATTTGCTAGATTAATTGTTTATCTAATTCTCATAACTACATAAAGCAACATGATACAGTGATACCTTAGTCTTCTCACCTGTAAAAGGGAGAAAAGAAATAGTGAAGTTTTGTGAGAATGAATGAAATAATACAAAGCACTGTACCTGATGAGTATCTTTGATGTGTGACTACTGTATATTAACATAATGATGAGCACATAATAAGTATTTAAATATGCCCCCTGAATTGACCTGAGTTGAATGAAAGTGAAATGCAGATAAATGATTTTTATTTTCTCCACTACCACTGGTGAGCTGGGCAGGAATATTACTTCATTAGAGTTTTGTAGCAAGTCCACTAAACACAGTGGAATATATCCCAGGTGAAGCAGAAAGAGCAATGGTGTTGAACAGAATTGGTGAGATAAATACACATTGACAGAAATAATGTATACTGAAAGGTTTATAGTCTATGTGGAAATACAGAAGAATGGGACCAGATGTTCACCAGCACGATGCAAAAAAGAAAGAGGATGTATTAGAATACTCTAAATGCTTTAATAGAAACCCCAAAAATTCGGTATCAAAACACTGTATACAACTTTTATAAACTCTATGAAAACAGTATTAATAATGTATATCCTCTCATCTCCTACATGTTAGAAAACCATTGATCTCTAGTTGTCCCAGATTTAGCTCTTGGAAAAATAATTTCAAAGTCAATCTATATAGTCTTGAGAATACAGTTTTAACATCTCCAGTCTTCTCTCAGGTCACCACTTTTGTTTGTTTTGTTTGTTTGGAAATACATAGTTAGGTCTCTTGGGCCTTTTTTATTTGAGTAAGAAGGAATTACACATAAGAAAATATTTGACATTAATGTATTTTCTTTTCATTGGGCTAGTATATCCTTTTATACCATGTAAGGTTTTTTTTTTACTTGCTTATCTTTTGGGGTAAAAGAGGTGAATAATATTAATGAAAGAAACCTCATTTTGCAATACCATGAGAAGAGAATATAGTTTCTGAAAGGCCAGCCTTCATTTTATGAATTGGTTCAGTAATCTGCCTTTGTAATTACTCAACGAATGAAACATCCTGGAATAGTCAAAGTAATAGAATGCCTCAGGTTTGAACTTGTTCCTAATTTACTATTAATTTGTTAAGAATCATTCCAGATCTTTTGTTGTAGTCACATATGAACAATTCATCTTGTGGTATCACAGTCCTCCAGGAAACTGTGACTGTACCTACTGCTTCTGGGTGAAATAGTGTTGATTCAGAATTCTAGTTCTCTTAAACTTAGAATAATAATTTAGAAACTCACCTCAAATTACATCTGAGCAGACAGATGTAAAAGCAAGAAGGAGATGCTAAAAGAGGGCAGAATCTCCTCATGAAGGGATTAACCTAGATGCATAAGTGAAGGAGGAAAGAAGGATGAGAATTTGACCTCATCTATATTTCCTTCTTATTTCAAATAATCTCTTTAAATTTCAATGCCCTAGTTTATATGAAGGTAAGCCATGAATATTCCTTTTACTCTAATCTGAGAAGTTTGTCTTCATCCTTTTGCTTAAAATAATTTATCTAATCCTGTATTTGAAAATCTACTACTTGGCTGAGTACAGCAGCTCTGCTGTTCAACATTCTTCCCTCATCTGAGTTGTTGGCAGTACTTTCCTCTGAAATAATACCTAGAATAATCTGTAATCTGAATAATACCTAGAATGCCAAATATCATCTATAAAATGGAAATCAACTGAGAGTGGTTACTGACTCTCCATAAGATGAGTCATCAATAGGTTCTGTGCAGTTTCTTTCTCCGGGTTACTCAGTCAGCGTCTTTAGGTAAAGCTCGTAAATTAGCAGGAGTCTAACATGTATTCTCCAGAGGAAACAGGTCTGAAGGTTTATTCCAAAACAGTCTGCTAGTCAATGTTAAAACTGGGAGAGACAGCTGGGTAGTATACTCGTGCTCTGAGATGCTTACATGGCAATAGCACAACTGCATCTTGCCTGTGATTGTGATCCACTCATGAGCATGTCTTCCATGGTCTCTCCCTGTTTCCATTAATAATCTAGATCTACTGTGAATCTCTTTGTCATCATCTTCTATTAATCTTTCAGATTTCTATTTAGTAACTTTGTAACATGGGGCTAACAAGATTCCCAGAGCTCACACAGGTCATCTATTGCTATCATTCCTGTTCCCATCAGTCAGAGCAAAGAGGCCTCAAACGCACACAGCATTGGGTATAGTATTCCAAAAGCATAAAATAACATTTAAAGGTTCTAACTCATCTAACTGAATCATGTAACATAACTGTGCAAAAAAATTAAGTAAGTCACTAGGATGACTGAAGAAAAAAAAAAAACAAAACCCTGCACCTGTCAAACTGTAAAATTCACAATGTCTGGCATTCAAATAACATGGGGGAAATGGGAAAAGGATTTAAACAGATGCTTGTTTAGAGAAGGCATGTAGATGACTAACTGGAAATGAAAACATGTTAAACATCACTAATTATCAGAGAAATGCAAATCAAAACTACAATGAGATATCATCTCACATTTGTTAGGATGGTAGTTACAAAAAAAATACAAGATAAGTGTTGGTGAGAATGTGGAGAATTTGGAATTATACACTGTTGGTGGGAATGTAAAATGGTGCAGTAGATACGAAAAATAGTATGGAGATCCCTCACAAAATTAAAAATAGAACTATCAGACAATGTAGCAATCTCTCTTATGGGTATTTATCTCAAATAATTGAAATCAGGATCTTGAAAAGAAAATGCACTCCCAGGTTCACTGTAGCATTACTCACAATAACCAAGATATGGAAACAATTTGTGTCATTCCACAGATGAAGGAATGTAGAAAACGTGGTATATACATAAAACAGACTATAATTCAGCCTCAAAAAAAAAAAAAAAAAGAAAGAAAAGAAAATCCTGCCATTGGTGACAACATGCATGAAGCTGAAGAACATTATGTTAAGTGACATAAGCCAGTTTCAGAACAAATACTTCATGAAACCACTTTTATGAGGTATCTTTAATAGTCAAACTCACAGAAGCAGAGAATCCAATAGTAGCTGCCAGGGGCTTGGGGTTGAAGGAAGTGAGGAGTTGTTCAATCAATATAACAATTTGATTACACAAGATGAGTAAGTTTTTGGGATCCACTGTACAGCACGTGTCTGTAGCTAATAATATGGTATTGTGCATTGGGAAAAAAAAGTAAAGATACTGTGTTAAGTGTTCTTGACAAGAAAATACAACAAAATAAAAAAGGAGGGGCATGAGGAAACCTTGGGAAGTATTGGATAGGTCTGTTACCTTGATGTAGTGATGGTATTATGGGTGTTTGTGTATGTCCAAACTCATCAAATTCTCATTAAATATGTACATTTCTTTGTATATATCAATAATACTTCAATAAAGCTGTTTTTAAAAAGAACAATAAGAAGAAGACAGTGTTTGAGAAGAATTTGAGAAACTAGATATTCACTAGAGTAAGACTGCGGAAAGAAATATTCAATTATTTTATTCAAAGCAGCTATCTTACATCCTTGCTTTCTAAGAAAAGGTGGTTTAATTATCTCAACACTTACTAAGATAGGCATTTGAAAGAAATTTATCTAAGGAGCAGATATAGTGAAGGTAATTTACATCTGAGCAAACAGTTGCTTTATCCTTTAAATGGTAATGGAAACGCAACAGCAAGTCTGACATGCTTTTTTGTATCCTAATTTCCAGTTTTTGAAAATAGAATAAACATAAAGCCAGTCTATTTTTGCAATTGCTATCTGATATCTGTTTTTCCTTCTTTGGGGACAAATAGAAATTTATATGATAAAGATGACCTCTAAAATCTCTGGGATCTCTAAACTGAACATCTTCATTTTGTATAAAAGGATGCCAGTAGAATTTTGTGAATTAGTATCATAAAGTTAATTATATGTAAATGCATATCATACATTATATTTAAAAACTCACAGACCAAATATTTTAAATATATTACAAATATTCTATTACAGTGCTTTTAGAAACCAATGTTTTTAATTTTATAATTTTAGTTCTGTTTTGCGAACCTTGGTACTTTTCTGTGATCAGTGTTAGGAAATTGCAACTGCCTTTTACTGAGACAAACTCAATTACAGAGTTCATATAACTTAGAGTGGGAAGATAATGGCTTTAAATATTTTGTCCTCAGAATGGCTTAAAAACATACTTCAGGAAGTAATCCAGTTATTAGGAAATTCATTACTTAAATTTTGTCTTGGGAATAGTTTCAACATTGATCAAATGGTTCAAAAAATAAAGCAGTTGGAAGAAGTAGGTTTTTCCAAATCCTTTTGGGAAAACATGCTACAAGCCTTTAGCAGAAAGTACTTTTGAGACTCTGGTGATTCAAGTATTTCATTTTCTTCACCAACATACTTAGTAACGCATTCTTTATTTGACAGCAGTTCAATTCTTCATTTTACTTTGCATTATTTTCTATGACTATTTTTGGATCCCACCCCCGCTACCCCTAGAGCTTAGAGGAAAAGCTTAAGTGCTTCAGTAGAGCCTTTAGGGAGGAGAGGATAAATATAGATTTTATAATTATATTCCTACTAAGATTTGTGCCTAATGTATCTTATACTATTTATCTTCTTTTGTTGATACAAAAAAAAAGAAAAAAATTTTCTCCATGATTTGTTAATATATGCGTTATATATTATATATAATTAATATATATTATATATTTACATATATATCTGTCTATATATATATAGATAGACATGCTATTTGAAACTAGGCCGCATAAAACTTAGAAACTAGGCCTCATAAAAAAAGAACTTAAAAAAATTAACACCAGGTGGCTCTGGATAGGGTCCCACCCTGCCTCGATAGGGACCCACCCTGATAGGGTCCTACCCTGCCAATTCCGGGAAACAACCTCATGGGGTCCCACCCTGCCAATTCCAGGGGTCCCACCCTGCCTCGAAGTTCCCGGAATCAACAACTCCAGGAAAAAAAACCTCATAAGGTCCTGCTCTAACCAATTAGAACAAGACACCTTGCTCAGGCCATAGACAGACCCAATTACCAGGCGCCTAAAGCTTTGTTTGAATTTCGCGCCCTAAGCTATGTTTGAACTTGTGTTTGCCTATATAAACAGCCTGTAACAAGCAGTCGGGGTCCCAGGGCCAACTTAGAGCTTGGGACCCTAGCGCGCTAGTAATAAATAACTCTCTGCTGTGAATCTGGTGTCGGTGATCCTTCGCGGTGACCCCTGCCCAGGAGGGAATCGACAGTTCGGTTCCAACACTATTTATTTTCAGTCTTATGGAAAGTTTTACTTAAAAAGGGATCTGTTCCACAAAAAGCTACATACATTAGATCAAAAGTAAAGTTGAAATTTAAAAAGCATCATGAATAATTATTAATCATTAATGATTTTTAAAATTAAACCAATGATCCCTTAATTCATCTTTAAACAACACCACCCCACAATGCCGCCCCACCCGCTCAGCCCAGCCAGCCAAGGGGAAGGTGAGCTCAGCCCGCTGCAGGGGCCCCAGGAGCTCCGCGCATGGCGGGGGCCGGAGACTGGGGCAGGGGCAGGCCTGTGAGCCCTCGCCTTGCCTTGCAGATCACCCTCTACGAGGACCGGGGCTTCCAGGGCCGCCACCACGAATGCAGCAGCGACCACCCCAACCTGCAGCCCTACTTGAGCCGCTGCAACTCCGTGCGCGTGGACAGCGGCTGCTGGATGCTCTATGAGCTGCCCAACTACTCGGGCCTCCAGTACTTCCTGCGCCGCGGCGACTATGCCGACCACCAGCAGTGGATGGGCCTCAGCGACTCGGTCCGCTCCTGCCGCCTCATCCCCCATGTGAGTGCAGTCCCACCGGGTCCCTTCCGTGCCCTCGAGTCGCATCAGTTATCCACATGGATGATTCACACGACAGGCGATGGGATGGGATGGCGGCCCTCTTTTTTCTAGCTCTAACTATATTCTCTTTTCCTTTATTAACATCCGTAAAGTTTCCTCCCACTGAAAAAGTATGTGATGCAGTGCTTTTAACTGGACATTATTTTATTTTACTAGTCAAATTCACCGCTACTGGGAATAAGTTGTGCATGGCATTCGCTCAGAGCGTCTATGCCACAGGTGATGAATGAGCAACAGAATTCCTTGCTAAACTAGGTACCTGGCTATTTCTTGAAGAGTACCTAAGCTTGGTACTCTTCACCTATGAATTAGGACTAATAAGAGTACTTCCTAAGGTTGCAATGAGGGTGAAAGGAGGGCACCTGGTACAGGCCAATCCCCACCCCCGAGTATTACCTATTATTACGAACGTCAAGGGTCTCTGAAGTCCTGCCTTCTGACTGGGCAAACCAGTAACCAACAATGACATTCCAATAGCTCCTGCAGGGCCCCCTGTTACCCAAATGAAGCCCCGGCAGACTGGAATTTCACAGTTAGGGATTCCCTAAAGTTGACTGTGACAGAGTCCTGGGAAAATGAACCATTTTTGTGAAGTCTGAAATCCCCTCACAGGGTTTAATAGCTTGATAGGGACCCAGTCTGGCATTAGGAGCCCAAAAACTCAGATTTCTAATTTCAAGTTCCAACTCTTCTAATTACAGATTGTAAGATCCAGTCTTTAGTTTTCCAGTAAAAGGGTAAAAGGCTTTAATGTTGCTCCACATGTTCCAGGGTGTTGTGAAGAACGAATGAAGCAACAACACATCAGTCCTCTGCAAACACGGAATGCTGACCAATGTAAAATACCTTATTAGCAGTTGTTCATGCCACAAGAGGAATTGCTTATGAGAATCCTTCCTAAAGAGGGTTTTAGTGATGGAAGAGGAAACATTGTGACAAGAGAAAGGAACAAGCAAATGAAGGAAAAACAAGTGCTCAAGAGAGAAAGGCAGGAATAGTTCAGGAGAAACAGCCTAACTTTCTATTTTTCTAAAGATTTTATACTCTTTGATGCTGTCCAGGCTTCTTTCAAGATCTTGAACTTCCATTTTTGGTTATTACCTAAAACTGATTTGTAGGAGCACATGTTGGAGCTGAGAAGTGAAACCTAGTCTTTGTGACGGCTCTTGCTTTTCAGCATGTTAGAGCAGCAGGGTTAAAGCAGAAAGGCACAGATGAAGGGACTGCCCAGGCTGGACTGTCTTCCTGAATTGCCATCAATTTGTGCCTTGCTTGGGTAAAAGCAATTCAACCTCCTCTCCCTCTAGCTTCTAATGTTATTGAGATTCAAAATAATACCTGTTGCCCGGGATACATTTATCTTTTTGTTTAAAGTCTGATTATTTTGTATGTCCTCCAGGGAGAGCCCCAAACCACTACAAATCTATAAAGGAGAGAATGAAACAAATACATAAAATACTTGAAAGTGGTCCTGAGCAGGACCAGTGTGTCTGTTCATGTAGATTGTACCAACAGCCCTAGGGAGCATCATTGGTACCAAATGAATGGGGAATGACGCTCTCTTGAGCTTCACAGTAGACAACCTATCCAACTACACACAGCGTCCCTGGTATTAGCCATCTCTTTCTTTTAGTTTGGTCACCTTTGATAAAGCAAAGATTTTTTTAAAGTCCATTCCCCAGGGGTCCCTGCTGACATGAGGTCAGGTTTTCTGACTTTCCCTCATCTGCTGTTTGCTGAATCTGCAGGCTAGCTCCCATAGGCTCAGGATCTATGACCCAGAGGATTATAGGGGCCAGATGGTAGAGATCACTGAGAACTGCTCCTGTCTTCACGACCGCTTTCACCTCAGTGAGATCCACTCCTTCAATGTACTGGAGGGCTCCTGGGTCCTCTATGAGCTGCTCAACTACCGGCGGGGGGGCGGGGAGGGGGCGGGGCGGCAGTACCTGCTGAGGCCAGGGGACTATAGGCAATACCTCGACTGGGGGACCACAGATGCCAGAGTGGGCTCCCTGAGGAGAGCTGTCTGTGGAGCTCTACTGAAATGCTTTTACTCTATCCTTTGCTGCATCTGGAAACTAATAAAATATTTCCTGTGTGTTCCATGAAGTAATGTGTCCTCTGTTCCTTTCAGCCTCCTTGGAAGGGCTCAGCAAAAATCATGCTGGGAATCATGTGGATTTTCTTGCATGTATCAGTGGAAAGGGGCTGTGAGGCAGAAGCTAAGCGCACAGCCTCTGGGGCCAGAATGCCGGGACCCAGCTCCACTTACTAGTGATCGCTGCAGGGCAAGTTACTTAGCATCTCTGACCATCAGTTTCCTACTATGTCAAAATGAGGGAAATAATACTCTTCCTCTCATAAGGTTGTGACGAAATTAAACCTTATTAATGAGGTTAAATGGATTACATGAGTTAACACTTTTAAATCACTTCCTATAGCCTTGCATATGCTGATTTCTAGGAAATTGCTCTGTAAGCTTGATTGTGAAACATCTGGTCCCCTCCTTGGTACTCTTTTCTTAGTAGAAATCCCTTTAGGCAATTGCATTAAGTAGGTTGGCTAAGTGAAATGGCATCAGAGGGATATAGGGATAGAGATAAATTTGTTAAGATAACCATGTCTGACACATCTGAGGTCTAAAAATATGTGACTGGCTGAATAGCTTTATTAATATTTATGTGTCCAGAGCACAAATAAAGAAACAAAGTGCCATCTTAATAAACAGCCTTAAGGAACTCTTCAAAACACAGTTCTCATTAAGGGAGCTACAGAACACTTAGGCAGTGTGCAGTGGTAAAAACAAGCACACAGTACACTAGTAAAGGCAGAAGGTACATGACCAGGAAAATAAAATTCAATAATGAAAAACTCATCATTGGCTGTGAAGATTTCTCCTCAAACTTAAATAAATCTTTATGACATTTAGTTTATGAATCAGCATTTGATAATCATAACAATAAGAAAGAAAAAAGGAAATTGATGGGGACTAATTTCGTAATGGACTTCAATATCTCCGCATTAAAATAGAGTTCATCAAACGAAATCTATTTCGGTATTCTATCATACCAAAAGGTTTTCTTTAAGTCCAAATACTGAATTTTACATGCTTATATGTAATCAAGGAAAATCAAATTTCTTCTCAGCTTAAGAGTTTGCCGTAACTGTGCAAATGGCAACCTCTTCTTGAAATAAGTTTATGATGAATTAAATGGCCATGATTAAGATGGAACCACTAGAAACTATTTTCTACTTGAGTAAAAATATTAATCAGCTAGCAAATGCGTTACTTCCGAAACTCCGAACATTAAACGGATAAAGTAGCTAAATTATTTAGGTCTAACATTTTGCTTACCTAACACATACGCATGCTCCAAGATATTTGCAGATGCTCTAAGAGCATTTAGAACAGCTCTTCTAGCCACATGTAGCACTGAACTCTAGAAATGGGCCTAGTCCAAATGAAAATGTGTTATAAATGTATAATACTCACTCGATTGCAAAGACTTTGTTTGAAAAAGAGTGCACATATCTTCTTATTATCATAGAATTTAATGTTGAAATAAATTTTGGAATATATTAGGTAAAATTAAATATATTGTTAAAGTTAATTTTCCTTGTGCTTTTAAATTTTTTTTTTTTTTTTTTGAGGCGGAGTTTCACTCTTGTTGTCCAGGCTGGAGTGCAATGGCTCAATCTCTGCTCACTGCAATCTCCGCCTGCTGGGTTCAAGAGATTCTCCTGCCTCAGCCTCCCAAGTAGCTGGGATTACAGGCGCCTGCCACCACGTCTGGCTAATTTTTTGTATTCTTAGTAGAGATGGGGTTTTGCTGTATTGGCCAGGCTAGTCTCGAACTCCTGACCTCAGGTGATCCACCCGCCTCAGCCTCTCAAAGTGCTGGGATTACAGGCGTGAGCCACCGCACCCAGCCACTTTTAACTTTTTTAATGTAGCTGCCAGGAAACTGAAAATTATATTCATGACTCTCTATTTCTATTGGGTAGTGCTGACCAAGATACCTAGATGAGAAAAGAATACCTGGAATTTAAATTCAGATACAGCTCAGCCTTCAGCATTTTGGTTCAAGATGCTTTATCTTAAAAATTAAGTTACATAAACTCCTGAAAATTAAAAGATAGTAGATAACATGGTTAAGTTTTATACAGTTATCTACCCTCCTAGGCGATGTTCAATTAAATTATAATTTTCACCTGTCACTGATTGAGGCTATGGGAAAGGAGTGAGGTCAAGCCTTGTCTTATGTGGTTGTTCCATTCACTACAACAAATTAAAATTTCAACAATATACATGGGTCTTCAGGCACCAGTCACTTCTTAGCGAATTCTACCCACTCTCCCTCTCCCTATCCATTGATGACCCTTCAATTATGAAATGATTATTCTGGAGACAAACAGGTTTGCTTCCCGGACTAAATTCCAAACTTCTACAAATAAGGACAATGTCTCAAACACACTGGTATCTTCTCAAGATGTAGCAGAGTGTGCCTGGCACAAAGCAATCCTAACGGTGTTGAATGAATGCACTCATAAAAGAAGGAATCATTCACGAATCAATGGTTCTGGAGGATTTAGGATAAGATAGTTTCATATAAAACATTAGATTCTGGAAAAAGAGTGCCTTGACCTAACTGAGGCAGGAAGGGGAAACCTAAATGCTTTCAGTGGCCAAGAAGGTAATGGGAATGCGAGGAGTTGCTGGTATATACTGGTAGGAAATGGTGGGGGGGTCTGTAACTAACTTGAGAGCACATGTTCTAACTAAAGGCATTGTGACTTAACAATTTTAAAACACATGAAAAATGTGATTTAGCTGAGCCCAAGGGCTTCTCTTTTGCTATCTCTGAGCAGATAAAATTTCCCCCAAAAATGAACACCTCCGGCAAACAAAAACAAAAGCAAATAAACAAAACAACAAACAAGTAGGTTTATGAGGTTTTCATAAAAGACAATCATTGGGAATCAGTCCTTTACATCCATCACAGCCTGGTGGCTATGGAATGTCCCTTACTATGGATGATTTCTGACATGTCCAGCTCATTATTCATAGAGATGTTATATCAGCACATTCTTCAAGGTGAAAGCAAAACATCTTTTACTAAGCGCTATAGGCAGGCAGGCAGGAAGCGGCTACTTATCAAAGAGTAGCTGGGCCACTATTCTGCCTCAATTACTTAGCTGGCCTTGTTCGCCTACAATTTACATCCACACCTGAGGGGAGAAGATACTTCAGATATCATTTCTGTAAGCACCTTCTGTTTTGTCTCCATCCCATTCCCCTCCTAATCCTTCCTATTTATTCACTTTACCTTTTCAACTATTGAAAAGAGTCAGAAAAGATAGAATCCAGTTTGATAGACCCTGAAACTTGAAGGAGGCATATATGGTCTGATAGGATAATTTAACAAGAGAAGCCCCAGATGCTTCCTGACCTATCAGTGGCCCTGATGCATCCATAGGTCTTTATTAGGTCCAAAGAACGGATTTAAATATGAGGTGATGAGACAAAATCCTGCATGTCAGTTACAGAGGAATTAAAAGGGAGAGATTTGTCCTTCAAGATGCAAGCCCTGATATTTCACAGCAACATTTGAAAATATCAAATGGTTGAGTGAGAGTAGCTTTTTACTAAATTTGAAAACAAAACCTGAAGAACTGGGAAAATGTATGAACTGTGTATTAACAGGTCCAGCAGAAAATCTGAATACTGTATGTTGCTCTTAGTGAACAAAATGCTCACAGACCAAAGGCAAAGAAAAAGGCACCTCCAAAAGGGAACATTCTTTTTCTTGTTTCAATCAGGTGCTGGTTTTCAAAACTCAGTTGAAGTAGTTTCCTTAACAAAATGAGCCCTGTGGAAAGCTTCCAGGATGCTTGTTCTAAACATGCAATTATTTTTACCCTGACACACTGTAGCCATAGAGATATTTGTTGCCAGGCTTAGTGTCTGAGGGAATTCTCCACAGTCAAGAACATTTGCAGTGACCTGGATGAGAATGGAGACTATTCTAAGTGAAGTTACTCAGGAATGGAAAACCAAACACGGTATGTTCTCACTGATATGTGGGAGCTAAGCTATGAGGACACGGAGGCATAAAAATAATACAATGGACTTTGGGGACTTCAGGGGAAGGGTGGGGGGGTATTGAGGGATAAAAGACTACAAATAGGGTGCAGTGTATATTGCTCGGATGATGGGTGCACCAAAATCTCACAAATCACCACTAAATAACTTACTCCACTAAAGAACTTACTCATGTAACCAAACACCACCTGTACCCCAATAACCTATGGAAAAGAAAAAAAAAGAAACCTAGAATTCTTAAATTTTGGTAAGAGACTCTGAAATGATAAATTGTTTACAGCACTTGAGAGGTAAAAATGTTACTGGATTATAGCTACAGATTAGTTTCATGAAAAACCCTTTAGCCTGGTCAGAAGAGCTGAATGTCTTATTAATGAAATGGAATGAGACCACTGACATACTTGATTTATAAGAAATATACATGCATAGCTCAACCCTACAAATAATGTGCATTTCACACAAGAGGACCCTGTGTGATACATATATATTATGTTCAATCACAAGTTTATGTCAGATATTAGCCAAAAAAATTACAGAAAATAGTGAAGAATGCAGAAAGCAGAATTTGTCTGCAGGATTACAGTTTATTTACTACCTTGTAGTTTATATGTCTATCTTGTGAAAATGAAAGCAGTGGAGCATTTTCTAAATTGCTTCCTCAGAAACTCAGACTGCACACTGCCCTTGGAACACCCAGTAGAAGAGAAAAGGATGTCACATGTTCCTCAGTCTATATAAAAAGACATGCCTTCCCCATGCCCTTGTCTTTAATTGGGTTTATGTACTTTGTAGTTTTGCAAAATGATATTCTCAATTAGTAATAGCTTAGGTTCTATCTATATACCTACCTGATAGTCCAAGTTGTTGCATGGTATGGTAAAGTGAGAATGGTCTTTGTAGTCAGAAGCATCTGTCTTTGGCTTCTTGCTTCTTGGTGCACAGACATGCAAGTATGGGCATACAACCAAACCTCTCAATGTCTTGCTTTCTCTGTGTGTATAATTGGGAGGGTTAGGTATTGCATGTATTTGCCTGGTACAGAGACAGGTAAAGACTGGGCATTAAATAATTGTGGGTGTCTTTTATTTTTCTCACTAAAATTGTTTGCCCTATTTACCTGGTGATTCATGGTAGAACACTTTACTATGCATGGAGGAAACCAAGACCAAGGAAATTGCAGACAAGCTGGAATCCTATTTCACTATGCTTAGAAACTGTAATCTCTCTAAACTTCCTATTATCTTTAGAGGTTATTATCTTAGATGTTAACATCTATCTGTAGATGTTAACATCTAAGATAATAACCTCTAAAGATGATAGGAAGATAAATAACAAGATAATAACAAGGAAGATAAATAACAAGATAATAAATAAGATATTTAGTGTTAACTAAATATCTTTAGATGTTAAGCTAATTTGAGGTTGAGTTTCTATTACATGTAGCCAAAAGCATTGAAACTGACATAGATAAAGTCTGATTCCATGTCCAGCTTCTGAGAGTGATCGCATGAGCTTAATCCAATTACATTTTTTCAAACCTCAGATACCAGGTGGTTCAGGTTTGGTCACATGATTGGGTCTGACTCATCATCGCTGAAGAGCTTCAAATCTATATATTGAAATTTTTAGGGAACTGAGCTTTCTTTTGAGTTCCCACTTGATATATAAATGAAGATGCACAATAGCTCTGGAGTCTACACTAAACCAATGATTCCCCTTTTCCTCATGCCATTCTGGGTTGAACTTTCTGTTCCTTGTAACTAAAAGCTTATTACATGAGATTTGTCTCTAAAAAAAATACTAGTTTGATCATATTTCTGGTTTAATTTTAAATTTTTTGTGTCTGTAATCAACATTCTAATGACTCTAGTTATAGGCAAAATGATTTTCAGGATTTGAAAAGGCCAGAAACCCACCCATTAAAAAAATAACAAATCTACAACCAGGAAATTAAACTAATGTGAAGAAAGTCCCTCTTAAAGTTTACAGTCCATGGAGAATCTGTCTTAGAGTCCCTTTCTTACAAAATTTATGCATAAAGAGTAGCAGATTGGTCAGCTGCCTACCGAGTTTTCCAAGAAACCAGGAGACAAGCTACAGAAATAAGAGATTATCTTAATCACAGCTACTATCATGTGTTTTTACTTGTCTCAGGGCCAGAAATATACAGTTCATATTAAACATTAGAAAACTAACCAAAGTTACTGCCTGCAAAACTTTTATTTGTATAGTATCATGACTCATATTTTAAACAAATAATTAAACACTAAAATTTGTGTGGGTTTTTTTCAAAGTAATTGTGGTAGGAGGTTATTTGCATTTTTACTGAGATGCTTTTATTGTTAAAAAAAACAAAAAAGTTTTTTATTATTCTCTTTTTAAAACCCCCTAAAGCATTTGACATATTCTTTTCATAATTTATCCATGATGGTAAATTTCCTATGGAATGTAAAACTGGCTTTTTCATCAAAACTAATGATTGGGGGATTAATTAGGTGAGTTGTCAAATTGAGCCTTGGTTTTTAATAAAAAAAGGTAAGCTATGAAAAAACTATGTATGCAAGCCAATTTTGAATATTTTTTTTCTTTTGAGTGGGACTATGAAGAATACCTGCTACCATCTTCAAAAAATGGGAAAAAATGTTCAACAAACCAGCAAAAATTTCCCTAGAAGAATGCTAACACAGTATGAGAAATGCATTCTCTCGGTTATGAAAGCTTTTTCTTCTTTTATAATGCTATGTGAATATTTCTGAGAGGGTGGAGGAGTAACTTGATAAATGAATACTTGATTAAAAGTAACCTGGTGAAGAACTTGGGAACTGGAAGAGATAATATGAGACAGGTGACTGTTAAAAGGGAGAGGCTGTATCTAACCCATTCCTCCACCCCCCAAAAATATGAATCTAATCTAAAGTCTTGTCTAGGCCTTACCTACAGTGTAGAAGAATGGATACTACATGATACCACCACACAACAAAAGGCTCTGGCAGGTAATGGGGAGAGATGCAGCCCTAGGTCACTGTAAATGATGGAAATTACTGTAACTTTCATTAACTCAATAATTCATTCTATTCTTTACCTTCTTTCATCTAGAAAGACTTTATGACTTCCTTTTTGTTGGTTAAGACAATTGTACCTTTACAATTTGATATACCACATATAGCCTTAGGCTTTATTCCCAGAGAGACTGATCATTTTCTATGGTATGAAAAGATTAAAAAGTAAATTTTTTGGTAGATAAAAATTTGTAAGTTGTTGGTGAATACAATTGTACCTTTACAATTTGATATACCACATGTAGCCTTAGACTTCATTCCCAGAGACACTGATCATTTTCTATGACATGAAAAGATTAAAAAGTAAATTTTCTGGTAGATAAAAATTCGTTAGTACCATTTTCACATTTTTCCTGTATTTATTTCCCCAAAGATTTGTTATTCCTGTTTCTGAAAGAAATTGGGATGACATAGAGATTAAAATATATGGAAAAAGAGGCATTTACATAGACAATAAACCAAATCGCATTTGAAACTAAACAAAATGCCCTGTAGTTGAATAATTTAAAGCTCTTTGGGGCAGTAAATTAATCATCTCCAAGTTCTCTGGCATCTGCAGAAAATGATGCATAGCTTTTATTTTCTGACAATGTAAAGTGGGTTCATTCATCTCTGGAAAAGAACTTTGCTTAGTCTGAATCCCCAGCTTAAATTTACCATGGAGACCTTTTTTACAAATCAAGGAACTTGTGCTCTAGAATGGATAGCCAGGAGAAGGCTTGCTGGGAACAAGTGGATACTTTGTATAATCAGGTAAAATCAGCCCTGTGCCAGGAGTTACAGGACTTGGAAGCTTGGGAAAAAGCAGAGTAACTGTCACAACTCAAAAATAAAATGGCAAATAACTGAATTTAAATCTGAATGGATATTTCTCCAAATAAGATACACAAATGGCCAATAAAGACATTACAAAATGCTCAACATCATTCACCATTAGGGAAATGCAAACCCAAAATGTCATGTGATACTACTTCACACCTACCAGAATGCCTATAGTTAAAAAAAAAAAAAAGAGAGATAGATAATAACAAGTGTTGGAGAGAATGTCCTGAGGGTATAAAATGGTACAGCCACTTTGAAAAACAGTCTGGCAGTTCCTCACATATTTAAACAAATTTACACATTATCTAGAAATTCCACTGCTGGGTATTTGCCCAAGAAAAATTAACACATATATTCACACAAAAGCTTGCAAACCAATGTTCACAGGGGCATTATTCATAATAGCTGAAGGTGGAAACAACCCAAATGTATGACAACTGATGGATGAAGAGACAATAAATATTAATAGAATGGAATGTTATTCAATGATAAAAAGAAGTAGGTACATGCTAAAGCATGTGTGAACTTTGAAAACATTATGTCATGTAAAATAAGTCAATCACAAGGGACTATATATTATATTACTCTGTCAGAGGCATTTGAACCAGAGCAACTTCATTTTGAATAGGGGCTGGGTAAAATGAAGCTGAGACCTACTGGTCTGCATTTCTAAACATTTAAGGCATTCTAAGTCACAGGATGAGACAGGAGGTTGGTACAAGATACAGGTCATAAAGACCTCGCTGATAAAACAGGTTGCAGTAAGGAAGTTGGCCAAATCCCACCAAAACCAAGACGGCGATGAGAGTGACCGCTGGTCGTCCTCACTACTTCACTCCCACCAGCACCATGACAGTTTACAAATGCCCTGGCAACATCAGGAAGTTACCCTATACGGTCTAAAAAGGGGAGGCATGAATAATCCACCCCTTGTTTAACATATAATCAAGAAATAACCATAAAAAAATGGGCAACCAGCAGCTCTCAGGGCTGTTCTATGGAGTAGCCATTCTTTTATTCCTTTACTTTCTTAATAAGCTTGCTTTCACTTTACTCTATGAACTCTCCCTGAATTTTTTCTTGCATGAGAACTCTCTCTTTGGGTCTGGATGGGCACTCCTTTCCTGTAACAATTCTAATATGAAATGTCCAAAAGGCAAATCTATAGAGACAGAACATAGACTGTAGTTACCTAGGGCTAGGGTGTATGGAGAGACTGTGTAATATGTGTGTTGTATCTTGACAAGGCTATTAAACAAAAACACAGAGGAAGGCTTTGGGATCTATGGCTCACAGCTCTATAAATAAAATAATTTTAAAATTTTCCAAATCAATTTTTTTTCTTTTCTTACTAGTAATTTTCTTTAATTTCATGCTCGACAATAGATTCTTATATTTGATTCTTTAGCAGTGAAGTTGTTTTAAAAAATGACTTTTCTGAACAAATGGATGTGCAGAATTTCTACCAAGTCCTACACAGTCAGTAACAGACATGCAAACAGAAGCCTGGTTTTCTAATTTTTAACCTAGAATTTGATCTCTTAGCAACCTAAAGCAGTGGAATTGCTATTAAAAAAGCAAGGAAATGTAGTAGTAGCGATGTGCTATTAGGATTTTTTAAAAGTATTAAATTTTATCCCAAATTGCTGGAAAATGCAGTATAAACGTGTCAGAGTTCATTCAATTCAGAGTTAAATGGAATAATTTCTCACCTCAAATTGTAATTTTAAAAAGGCTTCTTTCTGGTTCTTCATTGCAAAAGTGATTTCTTAGGGAGAAGACACAATCTGTTGGTTGAATCCATTTTTTTCCCTAACCTTGTGTGGCAGGCCAGGTTTCACACAGGCCTCCATAACAACTGTCTCAGTACTGACTAAGTAGTTAAGTTAAACATTAAAAGCTGAAAGAGCCAGTGCCCTTATGCAAAGGCTGGAATGTAACAAAAGCCCACCAAGCATTTTGCGTAGGCCTTTCCTGGGCCTTAAAGCATGACAAAATAATGACTTAACTCTTAACAGGACCCATCTGGGAGTAAACAAGTTTTATTAGGGAGCTGAAGAAACTCCCCAGGCCTCCGTAATTTAGCAGGAGACAAGAGAAAGGTAATCACTCCAGCACCTGAACCCATTTAGATTAAGTAAATTTACTCCAGAGGAAGGTCTTCAGGACTCAGATTTTAGTTATAGATTTTTTTCCCTTTTTTTAAATTATTATTATACTTTAAGTTCTAGGGTACATGTGCATAACGTGCAGGTTTGTTACATATGTATACTTGTACCATGTTGGTGTGCTGCACCCATCAACTCATCAGCACCCATCAACCAGTCATTTACATCAGGTATAACTCCCAATGCAATCCCTCCCCCCTCCCCCCTCCCCACCGCCCCCCCCCCATAATAGGCCCCCGGTGTGTGATGTTCTCCTTCCCCAGTCCAAGTGATCTCATTGTTCAGTTCCCACCTATGAGTGAGAACATGCAGTGTTTGGTTTTCTGTTCTTGCGATAGTTTGCTGAGAATGATGGTTATAGATTAAAAGAAGTTAATTGCTTCTGTCTTTAGATGAATGCAGGCTTACACGTAGTCATATAGCTTGGAAAGTATATAAGCTCTGGAAGACTTTGTAATTGTGAGTTGGTCTGGTGGTATTTTTCAGGCCTTCTCCCTGTAACCGGTTACAGAAATAAAAACTCTTTTCATCTGCATCTTGTTATTGGGCGGTGAGAAACAGCAGTCCGAACCTCAGTTTGGTCCCGGAACACTTGCACTCATCTATTTTAAAATTACTTTCGGTACTTGACTCTTTGGCATAAAGAAATACTGGTGAGAAATGAGGACAGAAAGAACAGAGTGTTCTGAAGCAGACTTGGAGCAGCCAAACATCGAAAGGTCTTTCTAGTGACACACTTAAACTCTTGTTTCAATCAGCTCTGTCCTTTTTAATAGATCAAATCAAATGAATTCTGCAGAGGAAAAGGAATGTTTCCTGGTTGAGAAGAGACAAAGAGGCCGAGACGGGCGGATCATGAGGTCAGGAGATCGAGACCATCCTGGCTAACACGGTGAAACCCCGTCTCTACTAAAAAATACAAAAAAAAAACTAGCCGGGCGAGGTGGCAGGCACCTGTAGTCCCAGCTACTCGGGAGGCTGAGGGAGGAGAATGGCGTAAACTCGGGAGGCGGAGCTTGCAGTGAGCTGAGATCCGGCCACCGCACTCTGGCCTGGGCAAGAGAGCACGACTCCATCTCAAAAAAAAAAAAAAAAAGAAAGAAAGGCAAATACGTTCCCAAAAGATTTCTCTGTTTGGTGTTTCTTTGTTTGACTTATTTTTTGTTTTCTTGTTCCTGTTCACATTTCTCTTATCTCCCCCAGGCTCTGAGATATGTTTTAGATTTTTATATCTGGCGTTGAGAAGAGCTTCCTCTGCATAGTAAGGACTCAAGAATGTTACTACTGAAGATGCTGGTCTTTTCTAGTGTGCAGTGAGTTTTTATCTCCCGCTTTTTATACTGTTGGTACTGGGAATTCTTAACTTTCCCAGACTACCTCTTTGTCTTCCACATTGCTCTTCACAAAATGAATTATATTTCTACCAGTGAGGACACACCTCTTTTTGGACCATGGCTTGACTTTTATTAAAATCAACTAAAGAGAAATGCAGATACTACTTTGTAGTTGTTGACCTCACATGTTTTGACTGATGATGGAAGAGAGAAGACTGCCCATAGGAAGACCAGCCACTCAAGCATCAGAAGAGAATACTGAACTTCTCATTAATTTGCTTACACGTTTCAACTGGCTATGTCTTTGTTGTGCACTTACTTCACAATTTAGCTAATTGACAATGTCCAGGTTAAACACTGGTGGCCTCTCGTGACTAGAATTTAAAGGAAGTTATATACATTGCCTTTTCAACCCCAAATCTCTACCATATGGTAAAGGTTAAAATTTGGAACACAAAATGTTTATTAGCAAGAAGGAAAATAAAAGGAGGGACCAATAACTAAGGTGGAGAAGAAAATAAAGTGTGTTGATCATAAAGTAACAAAGCTTCTCACCTCAGCAGTCTTTGGACAGAATAGATATTTTGTGGCAGAAAATTTAGAATTAAAATATCTCCACTCTTAACTATTTTTTTAAAAAAACTTAATTCTTGTCTTTCTTTTTTTTTTATAGTGTCTGTAGTTTTTTACTCTTAACAGTTTCACTTCAATTTTGGAAAGAGAGTATAAATGAATTTACAAACAGATTTTGCAAGAGGTACCATAGAGTGACAAATTGCTCCTTAAAAACAAAACAAACAAACAAAAAAAACTGCTATATCCATACCCTTGTCAACATTTTAAGCTATTTCCCTTATTACTGCATCTAAAATATCCTTCACCCTTTAGGCTGCCAAATCTTGTTGCACTTTCCTTCAAAACCTGGTTTTCAACTCATATCCTTCACAAAGCTTTTCCAAATGAATCCTTCTTAATTTTAAAAAAATTCTACTCTTGGCTTCCAAATTCATATTCCTTTTATGTGTATGTGATTCAACTATTACTTTTTCAAGAAACAGAGTATTTTTTTTAGTTTAAATTTTGTAGAAGTTTTGCTTACAAAAACTCTTCTTGAAGACATTATGTAAAATGTTTAATTTCTTTAACTTCTTTAACATAATATCTGATAATCATCTTCATTTTTATAGAAAGTTTACTGTTTTCTTACCATTAATCAATTGATACAACACCTCCTTTTCTTCAGAGAAAACAAAGTCCCTATGTCATTATTATTAGCTTGAAAACAGTAAAACTAAGAAACATAAGTTGCCCCAAATTACATAGTGAGTAAGTGGTAGAGCTAGGATTTAAATGTAGATCTGTTTTATGGCAAAGGACCTGATCTTACCCCACATAAGATGCTGTATTCCCAAAGAAACAGAGTTAAATTCTTGTGGAGAAGATGTGTGTTGGGGCTAAATCAAAGGCAAAAAGAAAAAAAAAATACATTCAAGAATTTTAACAACAAAAAAAAAATTGAATAACCTGGAGACACAGGAATAAAAAAGGATCATATTTTAATGAAAGTGAAGGCCAGAAGCCAGAAATCTGCTATCATAAAAGTGCTTTGTAATTCCACAGGAGTTTTTGACCTCCCGTTGCAGTTTCTTCATCTTTACGATGAGATAGGTGAATAGATGAACTTGAGAGTCATCTGTAACTTAAGAAAGTTTAAACCATGTAAAAATCAAGTTCAGATAGGAGGGAAAACCTTTTCTACATTTTGGTTCTATATTCCTTTAAATTTAGATCCATTCAAAGTCACATTCAAAGTTCAAAACAATACAGACTAAAAAAGAAAAAACTGGTAGCTACTAAATTAATCAATATAGCAAATTTATAACCCATGCCACCTCAGAAAATTTTAATTCATTTGACATGTCAATAATATTGCACACCCAGAAGAGACATACTGCATTCAGGCTTAGGAAAAATATATATTTATGCCATTATATTTGCAGGACAACCACCAAAACAGCAATCTGATTTTATTTAAATTATTTAAATTATTATGCCTCCAGTCAGTCTAAGGTAGGGGTGGGAAACGTTGATCAAAGGGTACAAAGTTTTAGATAGACAGGAGAAATAGGTTTTGAGATCTATTGCCTATCAGGGTAATAGATCTCAGGTATAGTCTCAGGTGACTATCGTGAATAATAATGTGTTGTATATTTCAAAATAACTAATAAAGTAAATTTCAAATGTTTTGTTATAAAAAAAGATAAGGTGATGGAAATGTTAATTACTTGGTTTAACCATGCCATATTGTATACATATATCAAAACCTCACATTTTGCTCCATACATTATGCATATAATTATAACTTAGTCAATAATAATAATAATAAAAATAATTTTTAAAACTCTCTCTCTTTGACTCTTGACAATTTGTTTATAATGTGGCTTGGTATAGTCTTCTTTGAGTTGATCTTACTTAAATACTTTTGAACTTCATGAATCTTGTATGTTAATTTTCCTCTCATGATTTGGGAAGTTTTCAGCATTAGTTCTTTAAGTAAGCTTTCTGCCCCATTTCTGTTTGCTATTTGAAACACCCACAATGCATGCATTGATTTGCTTGTTGATATTCCATATATCCTGTAGACTTTCTCTACTCGTTTTCATTCTTTTTTTCTCTCCTCTGTCTAGATGTTTTCAAATGATGTATGTCTTCAGATTTGCTTGTTCTTTCTTCTGTGTGATCAAGTCTGCTGTTGAAGCCCTATATTGTATTTTTTCATTTCTGTCACTGTATTCTTCAGCTCCAGAATTTCTGTTTAGTTCTTTTTTATTATTTCTATTTCATTGTAGAACTTATTTTGTTCATGTATTGCTTTCCTGGTTTACTTGATGTCTGTCTGTGTTCTCTCACTGCTCACAGTTTCTTTAAAACAATTATTTATACTTATTTGCCCAGCAATTTAAAAATATCCATTATTTGGTTTGGTTACTGGAGAGTTATTGGGTGACTATGGTGGTATCATGTTTTCCTCGTTTTTCATGTTCCTTATAGCCTTGTGTTGTCTTCACATTTGAAGAAGCAGTTGTCCCTTCCAAACTTCACAAATTGGCCTTGGTAGGTAAAAAATTTCTTTTGTGGGCAGGTAGGGTGAAGTGTGTGGTTGTTCTACATCCAGATATGTATTCAGTAATGCATAGGAACACAAGTTCTAAAGGCATATGAGGGAGCTGTCTCGGGGGTGGGGCACAGAGGTTAAGTCTGGTGGGTGTGTGTGTATACATGCAGCTACAGTGAATGCCTAGTCTACTGAGCATGCTGGAGCATGTGCCATGGAGGTGGCAGGCACATAATCATCAGGTCTGGTGGGCACTGGGCAAAGCTACAATGGGCACGTGGTTCAATGGGTGCATATGCTTAGCTTCAGCAGGTGTCTGGTCCCTTGGTCATATGTGCACAGCTGTAGTGCAGACATGGTCCAGTAGACACCTGAGCATGCAAGTGGTGGCACCATTAAGTGACAGGAACTGTGCAAAGGCACATGTTTTATGGCAGGTTCCTATTCTCAGGCATGAGCATGTGCAGCCTGGCGTTGGCTGCAACTCCAGCAACTCTGAGTCCAGTGTGGGAAGGGGGGCACTTGGCATCTGTGGTGTCAGTGACGCAGCAGCTGGGGTCCATGTCAGAGACCGCAGAAGTCCTTTGCAATGGTAGTTAGGGCCACTGGAATTCTTGGTGTCAACGGCTGCTGAGGTCCACCCACTCTCCCTGTTCCCCCATGAGGGAACCAGTGACCAAGGGGATTCCTTGTGGCACTGTGCCAGTCTGGGGGATGGGGCAACACATAAAAAATGCTTCCTACCCCTTTCTATTAGCCATTCATGGTCTCTGCACTCCTATGGATTGCTGCTGCCCCCTAACTGCCTCAGGGCTTCTCCCAGAGCTATCCTTTTCCACAAATATTTGATTTTATCATTGTTTTTGTTTAGGGGTGAGAGTTGGGATCACCCAGTTTGCCATCTTGCTGACATCACTTCCCAAGCAGTTTTTACTTTGAATCTTTTTCTGTATCTGTATCCTCTGCCTGCTATGGTCTCCAGATAGCTTCTTGTCTAGCAATAATATAACCTTCAAATCTGCTCAAATATCACCTTCGACCACCCCATTTCATACTGCAATCTATTTCCAATTCCTCCCCTACCCCAGCACTGCTTGGCACCATTATTCAAACCTACTTTTCCTTTCTTTAACCCATAGCAATTCCCTCTTTCTAATATATTCTAAATTATTTATTTACTGTATTTATTGTTTGTAGCCTTTCCTACCCAGTACAAATTAGCTCTATAAGGACAGAAGCTTTCGTTTTGGTCATTGATAATTCACTTGTTTATTGACCAATGCCTAGTGAATGATAATGGAACCAAGGAATGTAGCTATTTGTTAAGGTACTATGGTACTGAATAGAGACTTGAACTGGGATAGTTCATTAGAGTCAGCTGTGTGAGAATATGTGTTCTTCATGGAACCATATTGATAGTAGGATATTGGCTAGTTGACACATACATCTGACGTCTCCTGTATCTCAAATAGACTGTCTAATAGAGACTTATCTATACACCAATACATTTTAAATAAAAGTACCCAACTCATGACAATTGTGTATCACCCACTTTATGAATCCTGATGCAAAGCAAGAGAATTAGGTGATTAAACTACATGAGTCATCTATTCTTATCTTCTTATCTGCAGAGATGTCCCTTTGCGCTCTCTGATGTCTTTCTATTCCAGGAGTCATTTGACTTTTCACACTTTCCCCATTTCTCCCCTTTCTTTTGCTTTTAATACAAACTTCACTAAAACTAATAAAATAATTTTAATAAAATGAAGAGATGTTTAAAAAATCAAATCAGAAAAAAAACAAAAAATGTTTGATGTTATGGTTTAAATTTTATATAAAATACTTAATTTTACATTATTCTTTTTTATTTTAATTTATTAACATTTATTTATTTTTTTAACTTTTATTTTAAGCTCAGGGTTATATGTGCAGGTTTGTCACATAGTTCAACTTGTGACATAGGGGTTTGATGTACAGATTATTTCCTTACCCAGTATTAAGCCTAGTACCCAATTATTTGTTTTTCCTGATCCTCTCCCTCCTCCCACCCTCCACTCTCCAACAGGTCCTAGTGTGTGTTGTTCCCCTCTATGTGTCCATGTGTTCTCATTATTTAGCTCCCACTTATAAGTGAGAACAGGCAGTATTTGGTTTTCCATTCCTGCATTAGTTTGCCAAGGATAATGGCCTCCAGCTCCATCCATGTACCTGCAAAAGACAAGATCTCATTCTTTTTTATGGCTAGTATTCCATGGTGTACATGCACCACGTTTTTCTTTTTCCATTCTACCATTGGTGGGCATTTAGGTTGATTCCATGTCTTTGCTATTGTGAATAGTGCTGCAACGAACATATGCATGCATGTGTCCTTAATATGTCCTTATATTCCCAAAGGAATATAAATCATTCTACTATAATTCTACATTATTCTTTTTTTGTTTATATCTACAATGTAGGGATGTTTTAAATGTCTGGACTAGTGCTTATATGATGGATTTATGTATGTTTGTATATATAACTGTGTGTGTTTGAAGATAACTTATTTCATTTTAGTGTATGTTTATTTTGATTTCAAATATATCTGTTATAGAAATTGGGAAAATAAAGAAAAGTATAAATAAAAGTCACAAAATCCCACCATTGAGAGACAATCATTGTTTACATTGTTATTGTATATCTCTCAATTGTTTAAAAATATTTTACTTATTCATTTTATCAAAAAATTATATTTTATATGTTCAAAATTTATATGTACATTCTATTCTATTTATATTATGTATATTCTAATTTATTGCTGAAATTATACAATATATGTCTTATTTCTATTTTTAGACAGATTTAATGTTTACATCAGTCCTTTACCATGGTTTCCCTGTAACTGATGTGGTAGGCAGAATAACTCCTGAAGATATTCACATTCTAATCCCCAGAACCTGTGAATATGTTATATTATGTTCCAGAACTTCCCAGATGTGATTAAGAATATTGAAATGGGAAAATTATCCTGGATTATCTGGGTGGATCCAATTTAAATCACCAGGGTCTTTATATGTGACAGAGGAAGCTAATAATGTAAAAGTCAGAGACAGATTTGAAAATATTATGGTGTTGAATTTGAAAAGGAAAGAAGTGACCATGAGTCAAGGAATGTTGTCAGTCTCTAGGGTCTGGAAACAGCAAGCAAACTGCTTTTTCCCTAGACCCTCCAGAAGTCCCACTGATACCCTGATTTTAGTACAGTGACACTTGTTTTGGACTCCTGAACTCCAAAACTAGATGATTTTTTAAAAAATTGTGCTGTTTTAAGTCTCCAAGTTTATGTAATTTGTTATAGCAGCAATATGAAACTAATATATCTGAGTTCTTTGTTCCGATTTATTTCTTGAATATTTGGATCTGATCAAGTAGGATTTCAAGAGTGCTGTGTCCCTGAATTGGTGATTCAGAATGTACATCTTCACCTTTATGGTAAGAGTATCTAAAGGCATCATGTTACTCAGATCTTTTATTGCTCCACTATCTTCTGACAATATCTTTTTCACTGGAGAAATTTTTTCTCCTTTGTACATGACTATGTTTTCCTGCCTGAATATTTTAAGAATTTTTTCTTCATTATTGAATTTTAATAAGATTTACAGGATTATCTCTTTGTGTTAATTTTTTGTAACAATATTTTTACTGCGAAACCTAAAGTTCTTTTCATCTACAGAGTCACATATTATTTTGGGAAAGGTTCCTTCCAATATATGTTATGATAATTATTCTTTATGTTTTGGTTATGCACATAAGGAAAATTACTTAGGTTTATGCTGGATACTCTTTATCTTTCAAACCTATAATGTTTATCATTTATATTTTGTACTAGATCTTTACCTGTTTGGATTGCAAAATTTCCTCAGTTCTTTCTACTATCACCCTGACTATAATTGCGCTATAGTCTAATTTTCCCTATGGCTTGTAACATTGCTTTGCCTCTGGAATACTTTACATATTATCCCTCCCCACAGAAATAATCCAGTTTGCTTTTCATTTCTTTTGTTATCTTCTAATCATTTCTTTGAACTTCACTACAACTTTATAGAGCTTTAATAGATGCTTTGTTTGGTCAACATTTCATGTGGAACTATAGAAAATAGTTCCTCCAACAGTTCATGTGGAACTACTGGTCAAATATCTTCCCTGTCAGTTAATTCTCCTTGTGATGAATTTTCTTCTCCTGACTTTTTCTCAAGTTTATTCAAAAATGTTTTCATGGATTCTATCCACAGGCATACCTCGTTTTATGGTTCTTGCCTTATTGAACTTCACAGATACTATGTTTTTTTAATAAATTGAAGGTCCATGACAACCTTGCATGAAGCAAGTGTACTGACTCCATTTTTCCAACAGCATGTGCTCGCTTCATGTCTCAGTGTCACATTTTGATAATTCTCATATTTCAAATTTTATTATTATTATTAATTATGTCAGTTACGGTGATCTGTGATCAGTGATCTTTGATGTCACTATTGTACTTTTTATGAGATGCCATGAACCATACCCATATAAAATGGCAAACTTAACTGAGAAATATTGTGCACGTTCTGAGTGCTCCAGTGACCAGCCTCATCTCTCTCCCTCTGCTCAAGCCTCCCTACTTGCTGTGACACAACAATATTGAAATTAGGCCAAAGAATAACTTCACAATAGTCTCTAAGTGTTCAAGTGAAAGCAAGAGTCCCATAGCTCTTACTTTAAATCAGAAGCTGGAAATGATTAAGATTAGTGACAAAGGCCTGTCAAAAGCCCTGATAGGTCTAAAACTAGGCCTCTTGCAACAAACAGCCAAGGTGTAAATGCAAAAGAAAAGTTCTGGAAGGAAATTAAAAGTGCTACTCCAGTGAACACACAAGTGATGATAAAGCCATGCAGTCTTCTTGCTGATATGGAGAAAGTTTCAGTAGCCTGCATAGAAGATCAAACAAGCCACAATATCCCCTTAAACCAAAGCCTAATCCAGACCAAGGTCCTAATTCTCTTCAATTATATAAAGCTGTGAGAGGTGAGGAAGCTGCATAAGAAAAGGTGGAAGGTAGCAGACGTTGGTTCAAAGTGAAGAAGCAAGTGCTGATGTAGAAACAACAAATTATGCAGAAGATCTAGCTAAGATCATTGAAGAAGGTGGCTACACTAAATGACAGATTTTCAACATAGATGAAACAACCTTTTATTGGAAGAAGATGCCATCTAGGACTTTCATAGCTAAAGATGGGAAGTCAGTGCCTGGCTTTAAAGCTTCAAAAGACAGGCTGACTCTCATATTAAGGGCTAGTGCAATTGGCGACTTTAACATAAAGCCAGCACTAAATCTACTCTGCCTGCGCTCCCTAAATGAAGAACAAAGTCTGAATGACAGCACGTATGTTTACAACATGGTTTACTGAATATTTTAAGCCCACTTTTGAGACCTACTGCTCAGAACAAAAGATTTCCTTCAAAAGATTACTGCTGATTGACAATGCACTTGATCACCCAAGAGCCCTGATCTCAGAGATATACAACGAAAGCAATATTATTTTTATGCCTGCTAACACCACATGCATCCTGTAGCCCATGGATCAAGGAGTAATTTTGGCTTTCAAGTTTTGTTATTTAAGAAATACATTTTGTAATGCCATAGCTGTCATAGATTGCGATTCCTCTGATGGATCTAGATAAAGCAAATTGAAAATCTTCTGAAAGAGATTTATCATTTCTAGATGCCATTTAAGAATATGTGCGATCATGAGAGGAGGTTAAAATACCAACATTATCAGGAATTTGGAAGAAGTTGATTCCAACCCTCATGGATGACTTTGAGGAATTCAGGGTTCCAATGGAAGAAGTCACTCCAGAGGTGGTGGAAACAGCAAGAGAACTAGAATTAGAAATGGAGTCTGTAGATGTGACTGAATTGTTGCAATCTCATGATACAACTTTAATGGGTAAAGAGTTACTTCTTAGGCTGGGCGCGGTGGCTCAAGCCTGTAATCCCAGCACTTTGGGAGGCCGAGATGGGCGGATCATGAGGTCAGGGGTTCGAGACCATCCTGGCTAACACGGTGAAACCCCGTCTCTACTAAAAAATACAAAAAACTAGCCGGGCGAGGTGGCGGGCGCCTGTAGTCCCGACTACTCGGGAGGCTGAGGCAGGAGAATGGCATAAAAACCCAGGAGGCAGAGCTTGCAGTGAGCTGAGATCCGGCCACTGCACTCCAGCCTGGGCGACACAGCGAGACTCCGTCTCAAAAAAAAAAAAAAAAAAAAAAAAAAACAGTTACTTCTTATGGATGAGCAACAAAAATGGTTTTTTGAGATGGAATTTACTCATGATGAAGATTCTAGGAACAATGTTGAAATGATAAAAAGCATTTTGAATATTACATAAATTCAGTTGATAAAGCAGTGGCAGGGTTTGAGTGGATTCACTCCAATTCTGAAAGAAGTTCTACTGTGGGCAAAATGCTATTAAACAAAATTACATGTGTCAGAGAAATCTTTTGTGAAAGGAAGAGTCAGCCAATGCAAATTTCACTGTTGTATTATTTTAAGAAATTGTCATAGCCACTCCAACCTTCAGCAACCACCACCCTGATTAGTCAGCACCCATCGACATTGAGGCAAAGTTCTCACCAGCAAAAAAGATTATGACTCACTGAAGGCCAGATGATTGTTAGCATTTTTAACAATAACGTATTTTTAAATGAAGGTATGTACATTTTTTACATGTAAGGCTATTGCACACTTAGACTAGTTAGTATAGTATAAACATAACTTTTTTTTGCACTGAGAGACAAACAAACAAAAAAAAACATGCCACTCACTTTATTGCAATATTTGCTTTATCATGTGGCATGTATCTGGACCTGCAGTATCTCTCAGATATGCATGCGTTTCTTTTTTCTCTTTTTCTTTTTTTCTTTTTTGAGACAGAGTCTCACTCTTGTTGCCCGGCTGGAGTGCAATGGTGCGATCTCCGCTTACCACAACCTCTGCCTCCCCGGTTCAAGCATTCTCCTGCCTCAGCCTCCCGAGTAGCCAGGATTACTGGCATGCACCACCACGCTCAGCTAATTTTATATTTTTAGTCGATATGGGGTTTCTCCGTGTTGTTCAGGCTGGTCTCGAACTCCCGACCTCAGGTAATCTGCCCGCCTCAGCCTCCCAAAGTGCTGAAATTACAGGCGTGAGCCACCATGCCTGGTCAATATGCCTGTATTTCTTACAGATTTCTCTCTTACCTGGGAAGCATGTATCCTTTCAGTGTTCAGGGTTCACACTAGTCAAAGAGAAAAACTCTGAGGCCACAGGTCCTCAGCGGCTCCCTCAGTTAATCATTACCTTCCCCTTTCTTCAGAGGGTTTACCCTGATAATTTTCTCCCAACCGGATATTGAGTAGGATGCCAGATATGTAAGTAGGATACAACAGAACTTGTGTCCACATAGTTTCCCTGCAAATCTATATTTTTGCAGTTTAGATAAGTCTCTTAAAAAACATTCTTCACTTTTCTTCTGGTAATATCATACCCTAGTTTTTCTCAGTACACTAGCAAAAATTATTCTTTTTTACTCATATATTATGTCTCAACAAAATGTAAACACCTTGAATTTTACTTGTGGTCAATGCAGTTATGTGTTGTATAATCTTTGAATGTGGGAGATTTAAGTAGCTATTTAGGGGGTAAGGAATTACTTGTTATCAACTCCATTTCTGAACTGGGTGTAAACATATGCCTATATAGGTCAGTTTTGGTTTTGTTTTGTTTTGTTTTTAAGACGGAATCTCGCTCTGTTGCTCAGGCTGGAGTGCAGTGCCATGATCTCTGCTCACTGCAAGCTCCACCTCCCAGGTTCATGCCATTCTCCCGCCTCGGCCTCCTGAGTAGCTGGGACTACAGGTGCCCACCACCACGGCCGGCTAATTTTTTGTATTTTTTTTTTTCTTTTTAAATAGAGACAGGGTTTCACAGTGTAAAGCAGGATGGTCTCAATCTCCTGACTTCATGATCCACCCACCTCCACCTCCCAAAGTGCTGGGATTACAGGCATGAGCCACCGCGCCCGGCTCGGTGAGTTTTTAATACGGCAGTCCCTCCTTATTCACAGTTTCTTTCTGTAGTTTATGTTACTTGGGGTCAACCACAGTCTGGAAACAGGTTAGTCCATTACAATAAGATATTTTGAATAGCTGGGCGTGATGGTGGGCACCTGTAATCTCAGCTACTTGGGAGGGGAGGTTGAGGCAGAAGAATCATTTGAACCCAGGAGATGGAGGCTGCCGTGAGCTAAGATCACGCCTTTGCACTCCAGCCTGGGTAACAAGGCGAGACCCCATCTCAAAAAAAAAAAAAAAAAAAAAGATATTTTGAGAGAGAGAAAGACCAAATAACTTTTATTTTTATAATTTATTCAACTTTTATTATTTTTATAACTTTTATTAAAGTATATTGTTATAATTGTTCTATTTTAGTATTAGTTACTGTTAATGTCTTACTGTGTCAAATTTTTAAATTAAACTTTATCATAGATATACATATAAGAAAAAACATAGTATATATAGGTACTATCCATGGTTTCAAGCATCCACTGGTGATCTTGAAACATATGCAGAAAAAGGAGAAACTTCTGTATTTTACCAGGCATTTTACAACCTGTTAATGTGAAAGAACTTAACCAAAGTGGGTCACTGGAGATTAAGTTCTTACTAAATTCCAATACTGATCAGCAGTTACTAATTGGCACATACTGGGGTTTTAAAAAATTATTATTAAGTATCTAAGATACATTAAGCTAGTATTTAGTAAACTTCCACCATATCTCAGGCACTATGATGGACATTTTGAAAGTATCAGTTAATAAATAAGTTAAAATCTTTGCCTTTATGAAAGCAGGGTTGTGACAAGCATGAATGCACTTGCATGACCTGAGAGTGACTGTCTCCTTAAATTTTGCAACCTAGATGCCTTGCTGGCCTTACCCTAGGACAGCCATATGACATGAACCTTATGATGTAGTGGGAAAATTGCAACAAACAAGATTAGTGAGTAAACCATTTTAGATGTTGCTAAATTATTTTGGATAAAATAAAGAAGGAAAATGGGATAGTAACTTTTTTAGTGTTTAGGGAAAGGGAAAGAGTTGTACTTTTAGTTAAGGATGTCTAGGGATATTCTCTTCAAGATGGCGGATGTTGAGTATGACTGATGGAAGAGACATAGTGAATTATATGGAGACTTGAGGGGGGAATTCTAGCCAAAGGAACAAGTAAAAAGGCCTTGGGTAAAAGCTTACCTATTATTCTAGAACAACAGAAAGGAGGCCAGTATGGTTGGAGTGGAGTGAGCAAAGAAGAAAGTTGTAGGAAATCAGTGATAAGACTGGGCCCAGATCAATAGGAAAATTAAACCACTATGAGGACTTTGGTTTACATTCTGCATGCTATGGAAAAGCACTAGAGAGTTTTGATTTGAGAATTGTCACGGGTAAACATATTTTAGCAACACTACTCTGCTGCTATCTAGAGAAAAGACATTAGTGTTGCAAGGTCCAAGTGGTGAGGTCAAAAGTCTACTGCAAAAACACAGGAAATGAATGCATGATAGATATATTTTGTATGTAATACTATAGAATTTGCTGTGGGTTTGAATGGAGGGAGAAAAGGAAATTGTGACATTAAGGACGACAAAGTTTTTTGCCTTAGCAACTAGAACATTGTTGTCCCATATTGAAAGGTGAAGACTGTTCTGGTTAGGAAATGGTAGGTTCAAGATGTGCGTTAGACATCTAAATGAAGATGTTAAGTAGTCAATTTTCCCTCTAAGAATCAAGAGTTCAAGAGGGAAGCTCACGTTGGAAATATAAGTTTGACAGTCATCAGCATGTAGATAGTATTTAGATTCATAGCATCAAGGAAGTTAGACTAAATAGAAAATAAAAGAAATCTTGGATTTACTTCTTTGGCTTCTCCAATGTATAGAGGCAGGGAGATGAGGGAATGTCAGCAGAGGAGACTGAGAATAGATGGAGGGAGGAGGAGGGAAGGAAGAGAGCATTATCTTAGAAGCCAAGTGAAGGAGGCATTTCAAAAATGTGTCAAATGTTGTTTCACCAGATATGCCCCAAATCATATGAGGATACTATGGACCTTATTAAAACGCAATTCCATTCAAAAAGTAAAGAGGGATATTGCTAAATATTATACTTATTTGTATTTTTACTTTTTGTATTCTGACTTTTGTTCTTCTTGGAATTTTTTTAGCATTTTATTTACTCCTTCACTGGTGCAAGCTGAGGGGATACAAATACGATGATGTGTGCTTCCTGCTATTGAGGAATCTGCAGTCTGAATAATGATCTTATGGTCATTGCATTGATCCATCCTATTACTTTGTAGTATAGGTGAGAACAGAGTGAGGCAGAAGGAGAAAAATAAAAAGCATTCATGGCAAGGCTACTATATTGTTTAAGTGCCCCCAATCTTACCCAGAGAACATTCTCTGAGTTTTATTGACCAGCTGAGTCAAGAGCATCCCATCAGAGGTGGATAACATACTAAATCTCTACTTATGAAATTATTTCCAGTATCCTATTCTCACAAAAAGGCAAGCATCCATCATAGTTGAAATTCAGGTCTGTAATGTGGATTAGAAAGAAGCTAAAATACTGAGTACTAATATTGCAAAGAGTAATCTAAAACGATTTTGTGGGATTCAACACCAAGGTTTTTTTTTTTTTTTTTTTAGCTTTTAATTAAACCTTAATTTGGTTGTGACATTTTGATAGATTCAGACAATTTTTCAGCCTTCCCACAGTGATTCGTTATTCTACCCTTTTGACAGTGTGTTCTTCCCACACACAGAATTTCAGGCATGGGGCCTCAGTTGAACAAATATAATGAGTATCACACAACCTTCAATTTTACGTTTAAATACATTTTTAAAATTATTAACTTTGAAATAATAAAAAAGTGAAAAAATTACTTTTCATTATGAAAGACAAGAACTTAAAATATTTCATTTAAGTCTTTGTGAAAAGTAAAACAAGTAGAAGAAAGAAAGAGAGGGGAAAGTGGGTTTAAAAAAACACTTATTCAAAGAAGTGTTTTTGAATTTCAACTTCTATATTAGATCCGGGGGTACATGTGCAGATTTGTTACATGGGTATATTGCATGACACTGAGACTCGGGGTACAAATGATTCCATTACCCGGGTGGTAACTATAGTACCCAATAAGTAGTTTTTCAACCCTTTTTCCCCCTCCCCCACTCTGGTAGTCTCTAGTGGCTATTGTTCCCATCTTTATGTCCATATGTACTCAGTGTTTAGTTCCCACTTATAAGTAAGAAAGGAGGTATTTGGTTTTCCGTTTCTGCTTTAGTTCCCTTCGGATAATAGCCTCCAGCTGCATCCATGTGGCTGAAAAGAACATGCTTTCATTCTTTTTTATGGCTGTGTAGTATTCCATGGTGTATGTGTACCATATTTTCTTTATCCAATCCACCATTAACAGGCACCTGGGTTGATTCCATGTTTCTGCTATTGTGAATAGTACTGCAGTGAACACACAAGTACATGTGTCTTTTTCAGAGAATGATTTATTATCATTTGGCTGTATTCCCAGTAATGGGATTGCTGAGTCAAATGGTAGTTCTGTTTTAAGTTCTTTGAGAAATCTCCAAACTGCTTTCCACAGTGGCTGAACTAATTTACATTCCCACCAATAGTGTATAAGTGTCCCCTTTTCTCTACAGCCTGGCCAGTATGTTGTTTTTTGACTTTTTATTAATAGCCATTCTGACTGGTGTGAGATGGTATCTCACCGTGGTTTTGATTTGCATTTCTCTGATCATTAATGATGTGAAACATTTTTTCATGTTTGCTGGACACTTTCATGCCTTCTTTTGAGAAGTGTCTGTTAATGTCATTTGACCACTTTTTAATGTGGTTATGTGTTTTCTGCTTGTTGAATTGCTTAAGTTCCTTATAGATAATGGATATTAGACCTTTGTCAGATGCATGATTTGTGAATATTTTCTTTCCTTCTGAAGGGTATCTGTTTAACTCTGTCAATAGTTTATTTTGCTGTGCAGAAGCTTTTTAGTTTAATAAGGTCCCACTTGTCAATTTTTGGTTTTGTTGCAATTGCTTTTTAAGACTTCGTTATAAACTCTCTAAGAACTTTAAATGGTTTTTATATGTCTCTGTTATGGTCTCATCCACTTCCATTCTAGTCTTGTTTTCTAACTAGTTATCTTCAAGCATGTTTAGAATTCTTTAGAAAGAGGAATATAGTCGTCACCCAACTATTTTCCATTCAGTTTTAGAATGATCCTAGGTCTAGAGAGTGAGAAAAATAGAGTAATTTCTTATCCTCTGCATGTTTCTCAGAGAGCTAGTCCACCAGCCATCATATTTCAAGCTACACTTAAGTTATAGGCATGGTGGAATGTGCAGTCTCAAGAGTGATACATGAAATATAAGAATAGCATATGCTATAGTCTGAATGTGTCCCCAAAGTTCATGTGTTGGTGGCCAATGTGAAAGCATTAAGAGATGTGGCCCTTAGGAGGTAAGTCATAAGGGCATGGCCTTCATGGGAAACACTGGCAAACTTGGAGCGACAGACCTATGCTTTTGAGGGAAGCCACCTGGAAGACATTCAGATGTATGGCAATATTACTCCTGACTGGGATCGGTATCTGACCAACCAAAAAAACTCCTATAGCAAAAATGATAGAAAGAACCAGAAGTTTAAGGAAGCTAAGAGGCTCTTCAGTAAATCCTCAGTTACCTCAGCAGCTGCATTAAGTGCATTAGCAAGAGTTCAGGACTAGCTCATTTAAAAGAGGGAGCCAGCAGTAGGTATTGGAAATCTACAAAGGATGTACAGCTAACGAAGTACCCTTACATACCAAAGAAATAATTATGCTCTGAACACAACAGCTACCTATGCAGAGCCCTACAGGCCCATACAATACCAAGTGCAAGAGTGCAATTATAACAGGCTTCAGCACGCAGTGCCGGTTGATGATGGTACCACAAGATTCCCATCAATAGACAGCATTTAGAAGGACCCCAGGGAGTTTGCCTGGCATGATCCTGAGTTGCCTAAGGTCATTCACATGCTTCAGCACCAGTTCCCATCTGTTCAGGCAAATGCAGCAGCCTATCTGCAGCACCTGTTGCTTGGTGACAACAACGTGAAGATGAGGGTGTGTAGGTTAGGGGGAATCAAGCCTCTGGTTGACCTTTTGGCCACAGAGTTTTGGGATTTCAGAAGAATGCCTGTGGTGCCCTTTGAAACATCATTTTTGGCAAGTCTACAGATGAAAATAAAATAGCAATGAAGAATGTTGGTGGGATACCTGCCTTGTTGTGACTGTTGAGAAAATCTATTGATGCAGAAGTAAGGGAGCTTTTCACAGGAGGTCTTTGAAATTTATCCTCATGTGATGCTGTAAAAATGATGATTATTCATGATGCTCTCTCAACCTTAACAAACTCTGTGATCATTCCACATTCTGGATGGAATAACTCTTCATGATGGCCATAAAATTAAATTTCAGACTTCACTAATTCTGTGTAATATGACAGGTTGCCTGAGGAACCTCAGTTCCATGGGGTAAGAGGCTCAGAAGCAAATGCAGTCCTGAGAGGGGCTAGTGGACTCGCTGTTGTTTGTGATCTACATGTGTATGAACACATCTGATTATGACAGCAAGATGGTGAAGAATTGCGTGTGCACCCTGAGGAACCTGTCCTATCGGCTGGAGCTGGAGGTGCCCCAGGCCCGGTTACTGGGACTGAACAAATGTGATGACTTACTAGAAAAAGTTTCCCAGCAAAGACTCTGAGCCAAGCTTCTGGGGGAAGAAAAAGTAAAAGAGGACTCCGCAAGAAGATCAATGGGATGGAGTTGGTCCTATCCCAGGACTGTCAAAGTCCCCCAAAGGGGTTGAGATGCTGTGGCACCCATCGGTGGTGAAGCTATATCTGACTCTTCTAGCAGAAAGTTCCAACCCAGCCACCTTGGAAGGCTCTGCCAGACCTCTCCAGAACCTCTCTGCTGGCAACTGGAAGTTTGCAGGATACATCCGGGTGGCTGTCCGAAAATAAAAGGGGCTCCCCATCCTTGTGGAACTTCTGAGAATGGATAACAATAGAGTTGTTTCTTCCGTGGCAACTGCCTTGAGGAATATGACACTAGATGTTCGCAACAAGGAGCTCATAGGCAAATATGCCATGCGAGACCTGGTCAACCATCTTCCCTGCAGCAACGGTCCCAGTGTCTTGTCTGATGAGTCCAAGGCAGCCATCTGCTATGCTCTGCATGAGGTCACCAGCAAAAACATGGAGAACACCAAAGCCCTGGCTGACTTGGGAGACATAGAGAAGCTGGTGAACATAACCAAAGGCAGGGGCAACAGATCATCTCTAAAAGTAGTGAAGGCAGCAGCCCAGGTCTTGAATACATTATGGCAATATCAGGACCGCTGGAGCATTTATAAAAATGATGGGTGGAATCAGAACCATTTTATTACACCTGTGTCGACAATGGAGCGAGACTGATTCAAATCACGTCCTTCCTTGTCTACCACCAACCAAAAGACGTCACCCATCGTTCAGTCAGGCTCCAGCAAACCTTCGCCAGTTTACATCAGTTCATATTCCTCACCAGCAGGAGAATTAAATAGACAACTACAGCATCAACAGCTGTATTATAGTCAAGATGACTCCAACAAAATAACTTTGAATCATACAGATTGTATTTGCAGTCTCCTCATAGCTATGAAGACCCTTATTTTGATGACTGAGTTCACTTTCCAGCTTCTACTGATTAGTCAACACAGTGTGGACTGAAATCAATCACAAATTATGTAGACTTTTATTCCATTAAACGAACTTCTTATAGAGCAGAACAGTACCCAGGGTCCCCAGAATCACAGGTGCAGCATCAAGACGCCCCACAGAGGAACTCTTTCTAACTTTGTTCGGATTGAGGTGAAAAGTCCATCTTGCTGATTTGATGATTGAAATGTGAAAGTGAGTGGAAGGAATGAGTGAAGTGCATTTGTTTTTCTTTTTTAAGGAATTATCAAGGAAGTGATGAAACATTTGGGAGAGGACTTTCTAAGCTCTATTTAGGTGTTACATCTAATTACTTGTAGATTCTGTAGTCTGGTGAAGGTGTGGGTGACGTGATGAGAGGTTTGAGAAATGGGTGAAATGAAATGGGGATGTGTAGGTCAAATCAAATTAAAGATGATTTTTTAATGTGAATAAAGTCGTGTTCTGATAGTTTGTACAGAAAAAATAAAATGATGCCCATGTTTTATTGCTATTAGTAAATGTCAAGATTGTATGCTATTATGTCTTGTAAATTTCTTTTGTTGATATAAATATGGAAATGCCACATTGGTTAAGTGCCATCATTTGTAATGCAGTGTGTCGCTTGAAAAGAGATTTGAAGAAACTGACAACTTCAAAAACAAATGGGAAGCCCAAGGAACTGCAAGCAATTAAAAACAAACTGCAACACCCTTTGTCTCCACTATGCATAGTGTACTTTGGAAGCATAACGACCAGGCTGGTACTGCAGCACCATGCCCATTCCTTGCCTCGTTCACAGGACGCTTCACTGCCATTTTCTATGCACATGAAAGAAAAATAAATGTGGAAATTTAAAAAAAAAAAAAAGGAAGGAAGGAAGGAAGGAAGGAAGGAAGGAAGGAAGGAAGGAAGGAAGGAAAGAAAGAGAGAGCCAAGAAGTGGGATGGAAAGGGACACTTCTTCAGACTTCCACAATCAGGAAAATGAGTCCAGCCAGGAGGACCCTGAGGATCTGGATGGATCTGTGCGGGGAATGAAACCTCAGAAGACTGCTTCCTCTACTTCCTCAGGGAGTCAACACAGCAGCCATAAAAAGTGAAAGAATAAAAAACCAGCATAGGATTGATCTGAGGTTAAACAAAAAACCATGAGCTGACTGTTAGAAGATACATTCGTGCAGAAGTTTCCAGGTTGTAGAGCCCTGCTTCCCTTCTCTGACCTCACAAAGATAAACATCCTTCACCTGAGTTTGTGGCCATCCACCTCTGCTCTCCCAGACTCAGTGCCTGTGACTTTGAGTAGCTTGTTCTAAATGTGGTGACAAACAAGTCATTTCCATAATACATTGGATCATTTACTTTATGTCATTTTTAGTAATAGAACTGCAGGAAGATCAAGACGTATATAACCCCAGCGAGTTGCTAACTGTACATTTCTCCCTTCTTAGCACGAATGTCTCCCCCTAAACTGGCTGGTACCAGCTTCATCTGTGATACACATCAAGAAATGTTCTCTGGTTTTGTTTTATGTTGAAAGAAGAACACAAATTACATTTCAGATGAAGGCTGTAAATATCTGGCATTTTCTTATATTGCTTTGTGTTTTCTTATTTTTCTCTTGTTTTTATCATCTTATTTTCTTTGGGGTCTTTTTGTAATGCCTTTGTACAGCTCATACCTTCCTGCTGACATATCTGATCATCTCTTTCATGTAGTTCCCAATATTCATAACTGAAAATAATCTGGTTTATCATAAGTAAAATGGGAAATTTGGCTCTTTGGTTTTTTGCAAGGGAAGTATTTAGTAATTACCTATCTTAAATCTTTCTGAGTTGGAAGCAGATTCATGTTCAAGGAACAGGAAAAATGGAAAAACACGTTTAAATCAATCATTTTTAAATAGCTATTTTTATTCTTTTGTATAAATAAAATTTCACAGGCTTTGAAAAAAAAAGAAAGCAAAGACCAAACCTTCACCAAGCACTGAAACTGCTAGCATATTGATCTCGAACTTCTAGCCTTTAGAAGAGTGAGAAATAATTTTTTCAAACTTATTTATGTATTTCATCTATTTATTTAAATAGATAAAATTTTATGTATTTGTTTTATACAACATGATGATTTGAAGTATATATACATAGTGAAATAGCCAAATCTAGCTAATTAAAGATGCATTATCTCACATAATCATTTTTGTAGTAAGTACACTTAGTATTTACTCTGATATGATGATGTATTTTAAGAATACACCATATCGTAATTAACTCTAGTCCCTATGCTGTTTAATAGATCCCTTGAACTTATTCCTTTTATTGAACTATAATTTTGTATTCTTTGACTAACATCTCCCCAACTGCCCCTTCTCCCCACCAACACACAACAGTTCAGCCTCTGGTAATCACTATTCGACTCTCTATTTCTATGAGATCAACTTTTTAAGATTTCACATATGAGTGAATTGTGAGGTATTTGTCTTCCTATTTCTGACTTATTTCACCTAATATAATGTACCCTAGGTGCACCCATGTTATTTTAAATAGCAGGGTAGGATTTCCTTCTTATTTATAGCTTAATCGTATTCCATTGTGTATACGTATCATACTTTCTTTATCTATTTATTTGCTGGTGGACAATTTAGGCTGATTCCATATCCTTTTGTGTGAATAGTGCTGCAATAAACACTGGAGTACAGATATCACTTCAACATACTGATTTCATTTCCTTTGGATACATACCCGGTAGTGAGAGAACTGGATTATACAGTAGTTTTAATTTTTTGAGGAACTCACACACTGCTTTCCATAATGGCAAATAATGTTCCCTTAATTCCACAGTTTCATCAACATTTGTTATTTTTTGTCTTTTTTTAATGCCCATTCTAACAGGTCTCAGATGATCTCTCATGGTTTTGATTTGTTTTCCCTGATGACTAGTGATGCTGAATATTTTTGCATATATCTGTTGGTCATTTATATGTATTCTTCTGAGAAATGTCTACTCAGGTTTTTTGCCCATTTTAAAATCAGGTGATTTTTTTTTTCTTGCTATTAAGTTGAGCTCCTTACACACTTTAGACATTAACCCTTATCAGATGTACAGTTTGCAAACATTTTCTTCTATTCTATAGATTGCCTCTTCACTCTGTTGACTGCTTCCTTTGCTTTGCAGAATTTTAGTTTGCTATAATCCCATTTGTGTGTTTTTGTTTGGGCTGCCTATGCTTTGGAGAACATATTCAAATGTCATTTCCCAGACAAATATCCTGAAGCATTTCCCCTATACTTACTTATGTAAAAGCCTTACATTTCAGGCTTTAATTAATTTTGAGTTAATTTTTTAATATGGTGTGAGATAAGGGTCTAATTTCTTTCTGCTGCATAGGGATACCCCATTTTCCCAACACCATTTATTAAAGAGAATCTATGAAGGTTGTATTCAGGAAGTAGTATAGATCCCCAAAACAAGTTCATTTTATTTTATTCCATTGGAAAGATGTCAGAAATGGCCCTCAAGATGTTTTTTTTTTTTTTTTTTTTTGTTTTTTTTTTGAGACGGAGTCTCGCTCTGTCACCCAGGCTGGAGTGCAGTGGCCGGATCTCAGCTCACTGCAAGCTCCGCCTCCCGGGTTCACGCCATTCTCCGGCCTCAGCCTCCCGAGTAGCTGGGACTACAGGCGCCCGCCACCTCGCCCGGCTAGTTTTTTTTTTTTTTTGTATTTCTTAATAGAGACGGGGTTTCACCGTGTTAGCCAGGATGGTCTCGATCTCCTGACCTCGTGATCCGCCCGTCTCGGCCTCCCAAAGTGCTGGGATTACAGGCTTGAGCCACCGCGCCCGGCCAAGATGTTTTACAGAGAGAGCTGCAGATTAACATTTCCCTGTTTGTATACTAAGGTATAAAGTCAGCAAAATGCTTCATGAAAAAGAAATCCATGACAAATACTAGGAAAGATTCTATTGCTGTAAACCAGTTTCACATTGGATAACTCTTCAAAGGGCAATGATAAAGTAACTTCTTTTCATGCTGCTGTTAAATCTCAATTCAGATTTTGTTAAATTTCAATCAAGTTCATACATTTTTATTCCTGCTGACTTTCTTATTTGTCTAGTGCTATTTTATTAATGCTATTTTTTCTTGAGAAAGATACAAATTGAAGATGTCGTGCTTCTGTTGCCTATTTTGAAAGGTATATAACCATATCTGCTATCATTATATTTACACAAAAACCTAGAAATAAACAAACCACTTGTAAGAATTTCTAATTCAACTCAATTCAATTCAGTGACAATAATATTGTAAGATTCACAGTCCCATTTGTTCTGACTGTCTTTTCCCTTTAAAATAGTTTTTACATTGGACAGAAACATTATAGGGAAAATAGCCAAAAAGAAAACCAAAACATTAGCCCAAAATTAAAATAAAATAAATAAGATAGTATAAGAAAATGTATAGGCCAGGAGCAGTGGCTCACACCTGTAATCCCAGCACTTTGGGAGGCCTAGGCAGGTGGGTCACTTGAGGTCAGGAATTCGAGACCAGCCTGACCAACATGGTGAAACCCCGTCTCTACCAATAACACAAAAATTAGCTGGGTGTGGTGGTGCATACCTGTAATCTCAGTTACTTGGGAGGATGAGGCAGCAGAATTACTTGAACCCAGGAGGTGGAGGTTGCAGTGAGTCGAGATCACGCCACTGCACTCCAGCCTGGTCAACAGAGCAAGACTCTGTATCAAAAAAAAAGATAAAAAATATACAAAGATAATATGCATATATATGAATATATATGGCATATGGAATCTACAAATTACATATATATCAATATATATGGCATATGGAATCTAGAAAATACAGAAGAACTTACAAATAAGGGGAAATCATCTCATAAAGAAATGGGCAAAGGCTTTGAAGAAGTACAATACAGAACTGAAAGACCAAACAAACAAATGGCTAATAAAGGAAATGAGATGCTTGTATTCATTAGTACCCAGGAAAATAAAATCACAATCAGATATCATTATACAGCAAGTAGGTTAAAATTTTAAAAGTCTTGTTTTACCAAGTGTTTGTAAAAATTGGAGGCAACAGAGCCTTGATACAATAAGTGGAGTGTAAATTGTTACAATTGCTCTGTTAGCATTAGTAACATTAGCTATCTGCCTATCAGTTTTAATGCTACTAACATAAGCACCCGGGGTGATATGTACAGAAATGTTGACTATACCCCGAACTGAAAATAACTCTAGTAACATGAAGAATTCATCTTGTAATTCAGTGACTTCCAAATTTTTCAAACAGGGCCCATATGTAAGCAATACATTTTGGAGATATTGTCAGTACTCACCCCCACTCTTGGAGTGGTTTAGGAAGGCAAATGAGATGTGGAAAAATTTTCTGGCCACTTCTTGGAAAGTTTTCCTTCACGTCCAAGAAAGAGCCACAAGTAGGGCTGGACAATATAATGCCTTTGGACCCTGTTGTGTCAGGCTATGATGCCTGGAGCTGCTGCAGCCATCCTCCAATCTGTGTGAGGAAAAAATTTACATTAAGAATGGCATAGCCTAGGGATAGAAAGAATCTGGGTTCTTGATATCTTTCTTGGTCCATTTTTATCAATAAATCCGTAAGTCTGCCCTACCTTTGGGCTTGTTTATTTCTTCAACCACATTTGATCTGAGTTTCATTCTCAGCAAACTAACATGGGAACAGAAAACCATATATCGCATGTTCTCACTCATAAGTGGGAGTTGAACAATGAGAACACATGGACATGAGGAGGGGAATATCACACCATGGGGCCTGTTGGATGGGGCCGGGGGGTAGGGGAGGGATAGCATTAGGAGAAATACCTAACGTAGATGACAGGTTGATGGGTGCAGGAAACCACCATGGCGCATGTATACCTATGTAACAAACTTGCACATTCTGTACATGTATCCCAGAACTTAAAGTATAATTTTTTTAAATGTAAAAAAACCAGTTTATTTTTCTTGAAATGAAACTATCCAAACTGCTACAAACTGAACAAACGGTCAGCCCTAGTTTTCTTCATGTACATAATGTCCTTCTAGACAATAATTTGTTACTATATCTGATCAGAATATCACCGTAAATTCTTTAAGATAGATACCTCCACTTCCCATACAAAGATATAATGCATTTAAATATATAGTTTATTTCTCTTATTATTTTTAGTCTTAAGAAATCACAGAAGTCTCTATTGTTATTCTTGAAGGTATATATCACAAAACCTTTTAGCTATGCTTTCCTATATATACAAAAATGCTAGACTAATATAGGTCTTGCCTTTTATTTTCTAAAAAGAAATATATTTTTATATAAATAATCTAGGTTTTACTAAAGAAAATATTACAAATTACATATAATACAAAAAAATCAGGTATAACCATTCTTAGTATTTTGTTTTATATACTTCCAAAAATTTTAAGAACCTATAAGTACATATTTTTACCCCCAAAATGGAACTATATGATGCAAATCGCTCAGGAATTTGCTTTTTAAACTTATCAGTATATTGGAAAATCTTTCCAATCACATTATACTTCTTTAACTGTCTGACTGATCTGGAACTATATAAATAATGTCTTTGGATAATTTTAACTAATGTGCATTGCAGAAAAAAGTAAGTCACTAACCCAGAAACATAGGAAATCATCACGATTTCTCCATTTACACTAGACAACTCAAAAATCAGTGCTAAAAGAGAACATATGAATGAAGCTGTTGATTAGACAACCTTTAAAAAAATAATTCAAGAATTATCATTCATTACTCAAACCAGAAAGACATAAGCCATGTTCTGATTTTATCTTTATAATTAATTTGTTACATGAGTTATGTTTATGTTTATATTTTTCTCTTTAATTCTGTCAGTTTTTGGCCAGGCTATACAAAATGAGGATAATTTTTTTCTTATGTATAATACATTATAGGATATTAGTTTTGCCTGTATTCTTTTCTCTTCCATGTAACAGTGAAAATCTACTTACTGAGCTCTTCTGTTAAATGCTACCAAAAAGTATCATTAATCTTACTGGCTTTATGCCAGATCTAGAAAAAAGTAATCTAGTTGGGTATTTACTATTGAGACCAGCAGATACCGCCTTGCAATATTACCGAAGACCTGCTAAATGCTGCTCTCACTCACGTACTTAGAGAAGCCCTAGAAATTAGTGTACTAAGAGGGCTATTGAAACTGAGGGAATGGAAAATACCCATATATATGTGAATTAGTTTGGGCTTGATACCATTTGTTACTTGGAAGATTATTACATTGTATGCCTCAGGACTGATTGCGTTTTACATTGCTTTCAAATTCATTCCCTCTCTCTCACTCACTGTCTCTCTCAGTGCAAAGTTCACTTCCATCCTCAGTTCATGGCCCATTTACATCATCAGCCTATGCAAGGTTTCCTTACTTTACTTGTTTATTCCCTTTTATTTATATTTCTTAATCTCATCCAATCTCACTCATCCACTATAAGTATCTAAAATGTCTAGGTTTTACGATATAATTATTTTCAATGTGACAGAATTTTTAATTGAATGTGACTTAAGCATTAGCCAGAATACGAAATTTTCTGTATTTTCTTTCTATGTATCAGTATGCTCTAGCAAATTCTTTTTCATTCTGATCAAAAAACACATAACATAAATTTACCCTCAAGTTATAGTACAGTATTGTTAACTATATGCACATTGTTATACAACAGATATCTAGGACTTTCCCATATTGTATGACTGAAACTCTATAGCTATTGCACAATCCTCCATTACCTCTTGCCCCAAGCCCTAGCAGCCAGCATCCTACTTTCTATTTCTGTGTGTTTGATTACATTAGATAACTCATATATGTGAAATCACACATTATTTGTCTTTTGTAGTTGGCTTTTTAAATTTAGCATAATGTTATCTGAGAAAAATATTCTCCTGCTGTTGAGCAGAATGTTCTATACGCGTATGATAGGTCCATTTGGTCTATACTATACTTTAGGATTTCTATTTCCTTACTGATCATCTCACTAGTTATTCTATCCATTATTGAAAAAAAGAGTAGGCCAGGCGCGGTGGCTCAAGCCTGTAATCCCAGCACTTTGGGAGGCCGAGACGGGCGGATCACGAGGTCAGGAGATCGAGACCATCCTGGCTAACAGGGTGAAACCCTGTCTCTACTAAAAAATACAAAAAGCTAGCCGGGTGAGGTGGCGGGCGCCTGTAGTCTCAGCTACTCGGGAGGCTGAGGCAGGAGAATGGCGTGAACCCGGGAGGCGGAGCTTGCAGTGAGCTGAGATCCGGCCACTGCACTCCAGCCTGGGCGACAGAGCGAGACTCCATCTCAAAAAAAAAAAAAAAAAAAAAGAAAAAAGAAAAAAAGAGTATTGAAATCTACTATTATTGTGTTACTGTCTTTTTTACCCTTCAATTTTGCCAATATTTATATCATATATTTGGGTGCTCTAAAGTTAGTTGCATACATTTTATAATTGCTATATTTTCTTAGTGAATTGACCCTTTTATTATATAATGTCCTTTTGTTGTCTCTTGTGATGGTTTTTGTCTTAAAGTCTGTTTGGTTCGATGTAAGTATTGCTAACCCGGATTTCTTTTGGTTGTGATCTGCACTGAATATCCTTGTCCATTCTTTCACTTTCAGCCTATGTGTGTCTTTACATCAAAAGTGAGTCTCCTGTTGACAACATATAATTGCATCTGGCATTGTTATCCATTCAACTACTGTATGTCTTTTGATCAGGAAGTGCTATGGTCTATATGAGTCATATGATGTGAAATAATCACACATATACAAGTGTGGAGCAAATTTGGTTCAATGTCAAATACTGGATATGATGGCTTGTTCTGCCAAGCTCTTAAATATATGCATTGATTACTGCCTGTCCGTTCATTACAACAAATCTTCCTACTGACATCATCATTTGGCTCTCCTGGGCACTGACTTAGTTGGTATACATCTGGTCACCCTTCCACCTCATTTACACAACCACCCACATCTTTGTACCCAGCTCTGAAAAGGCACAGCTGCCTAATGAGATGACTCAGCAGGGCATTGAGTGAAAGTAGCCCTCTGGGTTCAACTGAAAACATGGAGGTTGCTCTGTCACTGTGGGCAAAGCCAGGAAAGCAAAGAATGCAAAAGATTTTATCCCCAGATATAATTCAGAAAAGTAATACTTCAACGCAGTCTTTTAACTTCACATCTTTCCACATTTGCACTTGTTTAACCAATAATACTGTTAATCTCTCCTTAGGCTGTTCCATTGAAATGTTTTGACCTGGAAAACTACAAGGCTCAATTTTGCTCAGAAATCATCACTCCTATAAAACCTCTTTTTCACTTCTCGTGAGGTGAATTAGTCTTTCCTTCCACATTCCCATAACGCTTTGTGCATGCATCTTTCCTGGCACATACCTCATTTACTCTAATGTTCTGAGTAGTCCTCTGTCTCTTCTGATAGATTGTGGGATCTTTAAAAGACATGAATAAGAACATGTCTTATTCACCTTTTACCTTTTCCTCTTGAGTATCTAGAACAGTATGTGTCACAATGAAGGTTCTCAATTAGTGAATCTGCTGCCCATTGAGCACAGGTTCTAGATATTGTACTTTAGCTTTTACAGCCTTTGTCTCATTTTATCCAGACAACAACTATGTGAAGATTCCATTTCAGATGAGGAAAGTGGCTGAAAGATGGTAATCACTTGTCTAAAGTCAGCTTTAGTAAGTAAGTAAGTGATAGAATCAGCTTTAAAATTTGCTCATTGTTACAATATTATATAATAAAGGATGAATTTATACCAAATACATAAATAGTCATGTTTTCTCATTGAACACTTCCTTGACATCTGAGTAAACTGGAAAAAAAAAATCAGCAAGTTTTCTTTTTTTTTTGATACAGAGTTTCACTCTTGTTGCCCAGGCTGGAGTGCAATGGCACGATCTCGGCTCACTGCAACCTCCCGCTCCCAGGTTCAAGAGATTCTCCTGCCTCAGCCTCCCGAGTAGCTGAGATTACAGGCACGTGCCACCACACCCGGTTAATTTTTGTATTTTTAGTAGAGAAGGGGTTTCACCATGTTGGTCAGGCTGCTCTTGAACTTTGACCTCAAGTGATCCACCCACCTCGGCCTCCCAAAGTGCTGGGATTATAGGCGTGAGCCACCACGCCCAGCCAACAAGTTCTTTTCTGTTAGATTTTGCATTTTCTTTCACATATTCATCCACTCCTGCTAATTACCATTGCCTTGCCTCACAAAGACACTGACTTTTGAGATTTAAAAGAAGTGTTAAGTCTAATTTGTCTGATTCATTTCTTAACTTCTTCACATCTGTCTTGCTTAAAAATAAACTACTTGAATTAATTCATCATACTAGCATCAATTAAACCACTATATTAATGAAAGGAGTTATAATTGTCCTACAGTAGTGGTTGTGGCAAGAGAGGAAGCAGAAGAAAGAAGTAGAGGAAGCCGGACTCTTTTTACCAACCCACTCTCCTGGGAACTAATCCATTCCCAAGGGTGAGAACTCAGTCGCTGCCCTGGCAGAAAGGCATGAATCTGTTCATGAGGGTTCTGCCCCCATGACTCAATCACCTCCCAGTAGGCCTCACCTCCTGACACTACCTCTTGGGGATTAAATCTCCATGCGAGTTTTGGCAGGGATAAATCAGACCCAAACTATAGCAGATGTAGTTCTACTTGTCTATTTTTGCTTTTGTTACTCAAGCTTTTGCTGTCATATCCAAGAAATCATTGCCAAGCCCAATGTCATGAAGCTTTTCCCATATGTTTTCTTCTAGTAGATTTATGGTTTCACTTCAGAATTATCATATAATCCAACAATCACAGAAGGAAATCACTGCATGATTCCACTTATATAAGTTATCTAAAATAGTCAACCTCATAAACAGAGAGCAGAATGGTGGTTGCCAGGGGCTGGGTGGAGGGAAAAATGGAAAATTGCTGTTGAACAGGTATAAAGTTTTAGTTATGTCAGACAAATAAGTTCCAGAAATCTGCTATACAACATAGTGCCAATAGTTAACAATATGGTATTTTGTACTTCAAAAAATGTTGAGGTTAGATCTCAATTTTAAGTGTTCTCCTCACACTAGAAAGAAAAAATAGAATTCTACTGGGGGAAAAAAAAAGCTAGAAAAAAAGATAGCCACAAAAGAGCCAAAATCATGCCTGCTTTAGATTCTTAACACTAAACTTTAAAGGACAAAGGATTCACCAGTTCAGAGTTTGATGACAAAGAAATACGAGTCAATATTTCTATGCCAATCAGGTTGTCATTCATGAATAAACACAAGAGCAATACCTCTACAGTATCCAAACATATCCGATTCATTCTTTTTTAAAACAATTGTTTACTATGTAAACAAACTTCAAATAAATAAAAATAAAATTCTTCATAAACATGTGTGCTATAAGATTATCATTAGCATTAAATCCAGTTAAACATAAAATGAATTCCATTAAATAAATTTTGAAGATAATCCAAATGTGCTTTAATATCAGTGATGCCTGTTCAGGGATATAGTTGGATGTCAGGGGATGTGATACTATTTTTCAATTTTCAAATTGAAAAATAAAAATATGTTATCATTTATACCTTTATCCAGAATCTATTTTTGAGCCCTAACTATGGATCTGTTCTAGTTTGATACGAGAGTACTTCAGCAAATATGCAAGCTAGTTTCTCTAAAATTGTCCCATCTTTTATTTCTCATTTTTAAGAATGGAAGCCAATTATCTTCTAAAATGAGAACTACTTCACTGTACTTTGTTTTTCTCTTAGATTGTTTTAAGAAATAACTTAAGATAGATTTTTCTCTAGTCTTCAGATTAATCCTACAGGCATTTCAACAGCTGCCCTTCCTTCTGGATCCTGCAAGCCTAAATCCTTAGTAATTAAAACCGGATGCCACTGTAATCTAAGAAAAGAACAGAAAAGCAAAAAAAAAAAAAAAAAAAAATCAAGAGATTACCAAATAATCTAATTTAAGATGAAAATGTGCAAGTATATTGAACAATACATTATTTAATAGTATGAAATGTCTTGTTCTCAAAATGTTGACAATATTTTAAGAGACATGAATATACAAAAGTTGGCATATTTTTCTATTCAAACAATAGAGAATGATCAAGGACAATCAAATGAAAATATTTTGAGAATCAGGTAACAGAAAATGTATGTAGTTTTTATATTCTTTTGAATTGCAGACACAATTTGTGATTTAAAAATACAAGGAAATGGCTGGGTGCGGTGGCTCACGCCTGTAATCCCAGCACTTTGGGAGGCCAAGAGGTGCGGATTGCAAGCTCAGCAGATCGAGACCATCCTGGCTAACACGTTGAAACCCCGTCTCTACTAAACATACAAACAATTAGTCAGGTGTGGTGGCAGGCGCCTGTAGTCCCAGCTACTCCGGAGGCTGAGGCAGGAGAATGGCGTGAACCCGGGAGGCGGAGCTTGTAGTGAGCCGAGATCGTGCCACTGCACTCCAGCCTGGGCGACAGAGCGAGACTCCGTCTCAAAAACAAAAACAAAAACAAAAAACAAGGAAATAAGGTCCAATGCAGCAAATATAAGTCACTCTTGTCTTTTTTTTTTTTTTTATTGTTATAACCACACATGTATTAGAGTGATTCTGCAGAATATCTCTTGGTGACAGTTCCATTTAGCCCTTTAATAAAAATATATCAAATGGAATCCTGAGCAATGCTTTACACTGAATCTTATTATCAGTCTTCATTTTCATATATTCTGTTATTTCCCTGTATGTTATCCTTCCAAACCCCTCCCTATTGGGTGCTTAGCATGTTGCAGTATGTAACAGACATACAGTATGAGAAAGAGGAGGAAAAGAAAGAGAAAGAGAAAAAGAAAGGAAAGAAAAAAAGGGAAGGGAGGGTTTTAGAAGCTTTCTCTTTTATTGACATGAAAATGCAGTAAAACAACTAAAATAAATCATATTAATTGCTTTATGGGGTGGATTTATTTGAAGCTATAGATAACTAATATTATCTGTCTGGTATATTCTTCCCCCAAATATCAATTTGGCTATTTCTTTCATCTCCTTTAAGTTTTTCCTCAAATATCATTTTCTCAATGAGGTCTACACTGGCCAACATATTTAAAAATCTAATCAACCTCTCGCCCCCACACTCACACTGACTGGCACTCTGAATAATTTTACTTAAACTCTGATACTATTTTTTCATTTTCCTCTGAGACTTACTTAATATTAACACTGTATAATTGACTTATTTATTGTTTTTCTTGCTAGCCGTCTCACCCTCACACACAACCAAGTATAAGATTCATAAGGGCAACTATTTCAGTAGAATATATCCATGGGAACATATTACATGCTAAACATTTGTTTAGATTAAATAGAAATGAATTCAAAATAAGTTTGACTCATTGTCATCCAATATGGCCTTAGGTTTTAAGCTAAAACAAATGCACAAAGTAAACACTAACTATATCTAAAATATTAATTTGCCCTTTTGAAAAATTTAGACAAATAAATAAGAGTCTTTATTTTCTTTTCTTTCAATAAGCCACTTCAGTGATAACAATGGCAAAAATAAAGAAAACTTATAAGACAATTATCAGGGATAAATTACAGTGGACTTTCATTTATTCTAGATGAAAATTTTAAAGCAAGTCACATGGGATTAATGAAACATTTAAGAACAATAAAATGCTTTTTATTGTTGTACTGAGCTAGTTAATACACCCAAAAGGCACTGGATACTTTTTTTTAAGTTAAGATTTGTAATAGGTAATATTTCAAAAATCAGAATATATAAATATATAAGTAAATTTAGAATGCTTTATTCCATGTGCATTCCTGTCTACCTCTTTAGCTTGGTCTCAGATAGGTAACTTATTAGTTTTAAAAAATGTATTCATTTATTGTCTTTTAGTTGTACACACTCACATGAAAATACATATTCTTAATTTCTATTACCTTTATTTAAAAAGATAAAATATATTATTATCAGTAAACTACACTTTTTTATTTAACATTTTATTCTTTATCTTTTTTCCCCCACATCCATACATAGAGAACCGAGCTTCCCAGGATCCCATTAGATGGATAAACCATAGTTTAATTAATGAATCCTTCATAACAAAGTACCTTGTCAGCACAAATTAAAATTTATATTGTTGAGTGATCAATTTTGGCTGCCATAAATTTGAGAGGTGAAAACATGAGAAATTGCATTATTTAATATTTTTTAGAGTCACCTATAGATGCCTATTTTTAACCCAACACAAGTACAAAAATAAAACTTTAAAAGATACTGATTGTCCTTGCAGAAACTGTAATATTGTTTGTTAGAAGGGCTCTCTGCTGTAAGGAAGGTAACACATTGACACATATTGAGTGAATATAAACTGGGCAATGATTCGCAGGCTATAAATCTATTAGGTTCCACATTTCCTTCTCAGTTTTTGAGGTTTGGGGATCATCTCAGCAATCTTCTTCCTTATGGAAAATACAGTATATCTCTCTACACTGTCTCTAAAAATACTGAGATTCCATTATACAATTCTATTAATAACATTGTAACATGGTTGTGTTTAGAAGTAGATCAAACCCAGTTTTATCTTAAAACATGAAATTTATCTATTTGGTTATACATGAAAATATTTGATATTAGAGGAGCAACTGATATTCAGATATTATTCCAGGAAATGCTATCAATCCTTGTTTTTCATTAGTTCTTCAGTTGTCCTAGCTTTTCTCTCAATACCGAACTTACCGCAGCCCAGTAACTGCCCTCTCCCTAGGAGCCTACCTTTGGGACAGTTTTAAGATTTCTTTCTGGCTTTACATACCTGAAGATAAGGGCAGAAAATCAAAACCATTTAGTCTAATAAACCCTCAGCAGCTTTACTGCTGAACACTATTATTTCTATTTTCAGATTAAGAAAGTGAGATCCAGAAATACCATTCAACCCAGCAATCCCATTACTGATTATATACCCAAAGGAATAGAAATCATTCTATTATAAAGAAACATGCATTCATATGTTCGTTGCAGCACTATTCACAATAGCAAAGACATGGAATCAACCCAAATGCCCATCAATGATAGACTGGATAAAGAAAATGTGGTACATATACACCATGGAATACTATGCAACCATAAAAAGGAACAAGATCATGTCCTTTGCAGGGACATGGGTGGAGCTGGAAGCTATTATCCTCAGCAGACTAACACGGGAACAGAAAACCAAACACCACATGGCATGTTCTCACTTATAAGTGGGAGCTGAACAATGAGAACACATGGACACAGGGAGGGGAACAACACACACTGGGGTCTGTGGAGGCGGGCAGGAGGGAAAGGAGAGCATCAGTATAAAGAGGTAATGCATGCGGGGCTTAATACCTAGGTGATGGGTTGATAGGTGCAGCAAACCATTATGGCACACATTTACCTATGTAACAAACCCACAAGACATATTAATAAAAAGTTAAATACAACAAAGATATATAGATTAGAAATATCTATGCTCCTAATAACAGACCATCAAAATATATGAAGTAAAAATGGACAAAATTGAGAGAAGAAGTAGAAAGGTCTACAATAACAGAAGCTTTAATACCTCACTCTCAATAAAGGATAAAATAACCACACAGAAGATAAGGAAATAGAAGGCTTGAACAACACAATAGACCAACTATTGGGCAGACTGTACAGATATATACAGTACACTCTACCCCAAAAAAAACAGTATAACATTCTCCTCAAATGCATATGGGACATTTTCCAGGATAGGCCATATGTTAGGCCATAAGTTGTCTTTACATATTTTTGAAAATAAATGTCATACAAAGAATCTTCTCTGACCACAAGGAGACGAGGTTGGATATTGCTAACAGAAGGAAAAATAGAACATTCTCATTTTTTAAAATAAAAAACACCCTATCAATCACCAATAAATTAGCAAACAAAACATAACATAAATTCTGTGGTTTGAATGTATCCCCCCAAGTTGATATGTTGAAAACGTAATCCAATGCAACAGTGTTGAGAGGTGGGACTTTTAAGAAGTGGTTATTGGTATTATTACAGGAATGGTTTCTTTATTGTGAGAGTGGGTTATTTTAAAAAGAATGGATCTGGCCCACCTTTCTCTCTGTCTTGCCCATGTGATGCCTTCAACCATGTTATGACACAACAAAAACCTTACCAGATGTCAGCTCCTCAATCTTGGAATTCCCAGTCCCCAGAATTTTAAGCCAATAAATTTTTGTTCATTATAAATTACTCGTCTGTGGCTTTCTGTTACAGCAACGCAAAACAAACTAAGACAGTATATTATAAAATACTCCAAGGTGAATGAAAAAGAAAACACAACGTACCAAAACCTATGAGATACAGTGAAAGCAGTGCTACAAGGAAAATTTATAGCTAAAACCGCTTACATTTTAAAAACAGAAATATCTCAAATCAGCAACCTAATTTTACAAATTAAGGATCTAGGGGAAAAAAGAACAAACTAAACTCAAAGCTAGCAGAAGAAAAGAAATAATCAAGATTAAAGCAGAGACAAACAAAATAGAGAAATAAAAACAATAGAGAACATAAAGAAAAATAAAAGTTGGATCTTTGAAAATCAACAAAACTGACAAATGTTTAGCTAGACTGACTAATAAAACAAAGACTCAAATTACAAAAATCAGAAATAAAAGTGGAGATGTTACTTCTGATTCTAAAGAAAGAGAGAGACTATAAAAGTACCATGAACAACCATATACCAACAAAGTAGATAGCCTAAATAAAATGGACAAATTCCTAGAAATAAAAAAACCTACAAAGGCTAAATCATGATGAAATAAGAAAACAGAATACCTGTTATATTGGTTATCAAAATATCCCAAAAAAGAAAATTCCTGAACCTGATGGCTTCACTAGCAAATTCAATCAAACATATAAAGAGGTACAAACACCATCCTTTTCAAACTTTTCCAAAACATTGAAGAGAACACTTCCTAAGTCATTCTATGAGTCTATCCTTGCCCTGACACCAAAGCCAGACAAAAACACTACAAGAAAATAAAACTGCAGACAAATATGCATTGTGAATATTGATGCAAAAATCCTCAACAAAATATTAGCAATCTGAATCCATCAGTAATTTAAAAAATTATACATCATGACCAAACAGAGTCTATTCCTGATATGCAAGGATGATTTACCATACAAAAATCCATCAGTATAATACACCACAGTAAGAGAATGGAGGAAGAAAACATGTCATCATCTCAACTACTACAGAAACAACATTTGATAAAATCCCACACCTTGTCATGATAAAGACATACAACAAACTACATCAACATAATAAAAACCATATACAAAAAACTCACAGAGAACATCATACTCAATAGTGAAAGAATGAAAGCTTTTCCGGTAAGATCAAGAAGGCAAGGATGCCTGTTTACACCACTTCTATTTAAAATAGTACTAGAAGTCCTAGCCAAAACAATTAGGCAACAAAAGGAAATAAAACACATCTAAATTAGAATGGAATAATTAAAATTATGTTTGTTCACAAATTATATAATCTTATACATAGAAAACCCTAAAGACTCTACAAAAAACTATTAGAACTACTAAGCAAATTTAGCAAAGTAGCAGGATACGAAGTGAACACAAGAATTAGTTTCATTTCTGTTTACTAACAATGAGCAATCTAAAAAGGAAATTGTTAAAACGATTCCATTTATAATAGCATCAAAAGGAATAAAATGTCAGGAATTAACCAAAGAAGTAAAGACGTGGACAATAAAAACCAAAAAACATTGCTGAAAAAAGTTGAAGAAGACATAAATAAAAGGACACCTCATGTTCATGGGATGGAGGAGTTAATATTGTTAGAATGTCAATACTAGCCCCCCCAAAACCTACAAATTCAATGCAATTCCTATGAAAATCCCAATGATGTTTTTCACAGAAATAAAAAATCCATCCTTAAATTGATATGTAATCTGAAAGATCTATGAACAGCCAAAACAACTGTGAGAAAAAAGAACAAATTTGGAAAACCCACATTTCCTGATTTCAAAACTTACTACAAAGCTCCAGTAATCAAAACAATGTAGTACTGGCATAAAGACAGATATACAGAACACTGCAATATAATAATGAGCTCAGAAATAAACCCTCGAATTGAATATATTGTCAAAAAGAGTGTTGAGACCTTCCAATGAGAAAAGGACAGTCTGATGGTGCTGGGAAAACTGGATATCTACATGCAAAAAAATTAAGGTGGATGTTTACCTAACACCATATACAAAATTTAACTTAAAATGAATTATAGACTTAAATCTAAGAGTGAAAACTACAAAACACTCAGAAAGAAACATAGGGCAAAAGTTTTATGACATTGGATTCAGCAATGATTTCTTTAATATGACACTAAAGGCACAGGCTACAGAAGAAAAAAGACAAATTGGACTTTGCAAAAATTAAAGACTTTTATGCATCAAAGAGCATCATTAACAGAGTGAAAAGGCAACTGAAAGAATGGGGTCAACTATTTGCAAATCATGTATATGACAAGGAATTAATAGCCATATATATAAAGAACTTCCTAAACTCAATGACTACAAAAGCCACCTGATGCAAAAGATATACACGTACCCAATGAGCACATGTAAAGGTGATTCACATCACCAATCATTATGGTAATGCAAACAAAAACCGCAATGAAACACTACCTCACACTCATTGGGCTATCAAAAAACAGAAGGTAACTGTTGGCACAATGTAAAGGCCTTGAAACTCTGGTGCACCATAGTGGGAATGTAAACAGTGCAGCTGCTGTCAAAAACAGTATGGCGGTTCCTCAATAAATTATAAATAGAACCACCACTTGATCTAGCAATTCCACTTAAGGGTATATACTCAAAAGAATTGAAAGCAGGGTCTCAAGGAGACATTTGCACACTCATGTTCACATTTAGCACTACTCACAGTAACTAAAATGTGGAAACAACCCAAGTATTCAGGGGTAGATGGAAGGATAAGCAAAATATAGTATGGATATGAAATGGAATACTATCCAGCCTTAAAAAGGAAGAATACTCTGACATATTCTACAACGTGAATGAACCTTCCAGGTATTATGCTAAGTGAAACAAGCTAGTCACAAAAAGACAAATACTGTATGATTCTACTTACTTAGTACTTAGAATAGTAAAAATCATAGAACCAGAAAGTAGAATGGTGGCTTCCAGGGTCTGGAGGAAGAGGAGAATGAGGAGTTATTATGTAATGGGCGTAAAATCTCAATTTTGGAAGAAGAAAAATATTCTGGAGATGAATGATGGTGATAGTTGCACAGCAATATGTATGTTCTTATCCCAATGATCTATACACTTGAAAATGGTTAAAATGTTAAATATTATGGTAGGCAAATTTTATCACAATTTTTTTAATTTCATGGGTTATAAAAATGGCAATTATAATAGCGATAATAACCTCAAATAAGACTATACATATTTTTCTAGTGTTTGTAATTATGAACTCAGGATCTGAAGGCAGATTGAGTTCAAATGCTGGCTCTATTACATATTGGTGTAGAGAATTTTGGCAAATTCAGTAACCTCTGAGCTTCAGATTCTTCCTCCGTAAAATGTAGATGATAATACTACTTATCTCATAGCGCTGTTATGAGGCATAAGTGAATTTAAAAATGTAGATGATAATACTACTTACTTCATAGTACTGTTACGAGGCATAAGTGAATTATTATTTGCAAACCTTTTTAAATAGTGCCTGGAGCATAGTCTACCCTCAATAAACTAGATTCCAGTTCATATTATTGCCTTCTGACCATTTATACTCCATATACTGGAAGAACATTTTTGGATATGCACATTTGCTCCCCTCACCTCCTTTGCTTAAAACACTCCAAAGTCTTCTTGTTGCTTTCAGATTAAAAATCAAACATCTTTACGTGGCCTACAGGGCCTCAAAATCCTGGCCCCATACCCTTCTCTTCAGTCTCGTTTTGCATCAGGTTCCCTATAGCTCCTAAGGCTTCTACAATGCTCACCTTACAGATCTTTTTATCTCTATTCTCGCTACTGCCATAGGACATTTGTACATGCTTCTGCCTGAAGTGTTCTACTTCCCTCTCTTACAGCTCATTCTTATGCTTCCCTAGCTTATTACCACTTCTGGGAAGCAGCCCCTTCTGGCCCTTATTATTATGTTAATACCCTATTATTTTAAAGCTTCAATATTACCATGTTTTTCCAAAATGAAAATTCCAGGAACAGTGGTTCTGAGTGGCTTACCTTGAGTCATATTCTCATTTTCAGGGAAGGGAAAGAGAAGGCACTTTGTTTGACAGATCCGCCAAGACCCTATCCATAGACTCAGAGGAGATACCCAAAACTGAATCAGGGGGACGTCCTAGGGTAATAATGGCTGGACAGGAAAAACACAGATTCTCAGTACAGGTAACATTTGGTTAAGGTCAGTCTCACTCACTAGCCTAAAACTCCAGGAGAAGAGAGGCTACGTCTTTTTTGGCTAACCACTTTATCCTCAGTACCCAGAACAATGCTTGAAATGTAGTTACTCTAATAAGTATTAATATTTGTGGAAGGTTGTTATACTAGGCATTGGAGACATAATCTGGGGAAAAAAACAGATTTGGTCCCAACCTTCTTGGAGCTCAAAATAAGAAGGCAGACAAGATGACCTTTAGAATATCTTCTTCAAAATGATATTTTATCAACCTATTTTTCACTGAAAATGTGTTATACATGCATTTTGAAGATGGTCTTGAACTTTGGAAGGTAATGTGTAAATTCTCAAGGCTTTGCCCCTTTTAAACTTACCACTTATTTTGAAGAAAGCAAATTTCCATTCAAATTTTTAATAATATTCAAACATTATTTTTTATGATGCCCAGGAATTTTGAAAATAACTGGTATTTTAAATTTACAATATTTTCTTTGTTGAAATTCAGAAGACTGATTTTAAAATGCTCTGGTTTAGGCTTTCATTTTAGATCAAAGTACCCCATCAACCAGCAATTTTTGGAGGAAGGGAATCCTCATAAACCAGCATTCATGAAAGGAAAGGTACTGATTTTATGGGACAGCAAATATAAACACTTACTTTTATTTGAAGGTAACTTTAAACATAAACTAATAATAAAAACAGTATTCTAAAACTATTATAAGTACTTTAATATTAGTTAATAGATATCTGTTGTTTTGAGAATTGGATGACATAGGTAAAAAAGAACTTTACGTGAAGAAAACCTTTTAGCCAGTTGTTTACCTATATCCTAGACCAAATTATACTGCTGCATCGGCAAGGACAATTGAGTTCATTCATTCCACACACACATAGCAAAGCACTCTCTATGGGCACAATGGCAGAAGGTAGATGGATAAAGCCAAGGTTATAGCTATCAGGTAACTTAAGAGATACAATATATTTTCAAGGATTTGTGACACAAGTAGTTATATGACAACTTCCATGTGTGGTACCAAAGGCAACAGGCCTGTAAACTTAATTCCTTTACTAATATTACCAATCTGCTGCATAATGGTGCTGTACAATGTACTTGGAGTTGATTTGTTAGATATTTTTTTATCTTGCAGGAAAAGTACCAGAGAATTCTGTGAACATTCTTTCTATTTAAGATTTCTTCAGGTTTGCAGATATCTATAGGCCATATTAGTCAATATAAAAAATGAACTGAAGTTTTGTGTACATGATGACCACAGGCTATTAAAACCTTATTTGTCTTGCAGATTTTACTCATCCAGGAAATGAACTGCCAGAATATGTGATGAGACTAGAAGTTACATTTAGGAACTCATTATATGTGTGAGCATCTTCGTGAAACTGTAGAAACTACATTCTTTATAGTGTAGGCAGAAAAATATGCAAGCTCACATATATCTCATGCCCACTCAATTGGTTCAAATATGAACCAAATAAAAGTGACCCAAAAATTCTCTCTAATAGAAAATAGAGCCAACCTAACCACTTAAGTAAGGCAAGTGACAAGTATAATGATAAGTAAGGCAAGTGACAATTATTAGGAAATTTTCATTAGTTCATAATTTACTGTAAATCAGGGGTGTCCAAACTTTTGGTTTCCCTGAACCACACTGGAAAAAAAATTGTCTTGGGCCACTCATACTAACACTAACAAAACCTAATGAGCTAAAAAAAATTGCCAGAAAAATGCATAATGTTTTAAGAAATATTACAAATTTGTGTTGGGCCATATTCAAAGCCATCCTGGGCCACATGCGGCCCGCAAGCTGTGGGTTGCATAAGTTTGCTGTAAATCAAGTAGAGGCAACAGGCTCTCATGAGAGACATTTTACACATAAGATCTATACCTATTTTACCAGCTAACTATTAAGTCAAAACGTATTTAAAGTTGTTTGTTGATTTGTTTTCTGTATTTTAATTTTCTACTGATCTGTATCTTATTACCAAGAATTTCATACCCATTTGCTAATGTTATGGATTGAATGTTTGCGTCCCCTCAAAATGTATATGTTGAAACCGAAATGTGGGTGTATTTGTAGACAAGGACTGTGAGATGACAAGGGTTTAATGAGGTTATAAGGGTGGGCAGCTAACCAGATAGGGCTGGTGCCTTTATAATAAGATGAAGAGACACCAGAACTTTCTCTTTCTCTACCATATGAAAACACAGATAAAAAGCAGCCATTTGCAACTCAGAAATAGAGCCTTCACCAGAAATGAATTTACTAGCAATTGATCTTGAACTTTGTAGCCTCCAGAACCATGAGAAAATTAATTTCTGTTTAAACCATTCAGTTTGTGGTATTATATTATGGCAGCCTGAGCTTACTAAAAAATAGAGTCAACAACTGTCAATCCGAAGGCTTTAGAGCTGTAGTCATACAGACCTCATCTAATATTTGATGAGCATCTAGAAGATGCCAATCACAGCGAACAAATTATTAGAAATCAACTCTTGCCCTTAGCTCAAAATCTGGAGTAGGAGCACAATATCATTTATATAAGTAACACAAATACTTTATGTTCAAAATTTGATGCATTTTTGTAATTCCAACTTAAATTTTATAAATTTTAAATTCAAAATTGTATGTCTTATAGCAATTCACAACTTCTCTTACATTTAGCCAAATAAGGTATAAAAATGATATTATGGCTACCAAAAAAGTATGCAAAAGTATTTAAAAGATATGTAATGGTATAATTTTAGAAATTCTACCACTAAAGTAAAAAAGATCAAGATGCCTGTGGTAACCACTACATTTCAACATTGTACTGTAGTGCTGCTACCAAAGCAATAAGACTAGAAAAAATATAAATAAGCAATATACATACTAAATACATAAGGAAGAAAATCTTTTTTCTTCTTTTTATAGACCAGTGCTAGGTGTTAGACCAATATTAATAAAATAATACAGAGAATTCTTTCATACTGGTTAAAACCAATTAGTATATAAAAGAGAAATGATGATGATAGTGATTAATGATGACTAATATTTTCTATATGATTACCACCTAGCAGGCACAGACTAAACACTTTTCAGAGGCATTTCATGTAATCCTCACAGCATTCCAGTGAAATTTTCTCTTGCCATTAGCACCTCACAAAAGAAGAACTTTGTTTTTGGAGGGGTAAGTAACGTAGAGATTCACCGCTAGCATGTGGCACAACTACACTCAAATTCAACTGTCTAACATTGTAGCCCATAGTCTGAGCCATTGTGTTCATCATATTTCTTTTCTTGAAATCTTTGATTTTCTTTGTTTGGGCCGGTAAAACCTCATCAGTTTGCTCCGCATGTGAGTTTAAAGACAAGAGTAGCATTTTAAAATGTGAAGAGATGTTGTTCCAGAGGCACACAACTATTACTGTTTGTGTGTCTTCATGCTATAAATGCTGGTCCAGCTCCATCATCTATACTTAGCTTTAGCTGTTCATTTCTCTTGGGACATAAATACCTGATTAAAATAAAGACTGCAAATGATTAGAGACTTAATTTTACATGAGATTGAGGAGGAGAAATTTTCTCTACATAGAAAAAGTACAAGTTTAATCCTTCAAAAACTTGTACTTTTTGGGAAGCTGAGACGGGGGGAGGGGGAGGGGGGAGGGGGGAGGGGGAGGGGGGAGGGGGAGGGGGGAGGGGGAGGGGGAGGGGAGGGGGGAGGGGGGAGGGGGAGGAGGGAGGGGGAGGGGGAGGGGGAGGGGGGAGAGGGAGGGGAAGGGGAGGGGGAGGAGGGAGGGGGAGGGGGAGGGGGAGGGGGAGGGGGAGGGGGAGGGGGGAGGGATAGCATTAGGAGATATACCTAATGTAAATGACGAGTTAATGGGTGCAGCACACCAACATGGCACATGTATACATAGGTAACAAGCCTACACATTGTGCACATGTACCCTAGAACTTAAAGTATAATAAAAAATAAAAATATAAAATAAGAATCACCAAAAAAAAAAAAAAAAAGTTGCTGTTTACCACCACTAGCCTGCCCTTGAAATCTTTCCTCGGCAAAGCCAAGAACCCTCCCTGGCTAAGCCTCAATTTAGGGGCTTGACTATCCTGCATCACTGATAATTTTTAATCTCTTACAATTATCAAAGAAGAATTTTAGCTACATATGAAAAAGTGAGTTTTACCCCAGCAGATAATGTTCCAGCTACTTAATGCAATTTGGAACAAAACACTGATGTCTCCCTTAATGCTATATTTCACAACGTGATCCATATTCAAAATATTTGTTCTCAGTTTTCTGAAACAACCTATGCAAAATGTCTTAAATATACTTGTTAAAATTGTTCATTATACACATACAAATGATATGAATCATCTCTAGTTTATGAAACTATTGAAAGAAATAGAAGATGATTAATTTAATAGTCTTGTATTCTTTACCATGGTCATTAATTATCAAAAGAGCTTTACAAAATTTGCCTGAAAGTAAACAGATGCTTGACAAATATTCAATATTCAAAGGCCCCAAAATTGGTGATATAATTTGTCTTTGCCCTGCTATCACATTGCAGATGAATTAAGCTAACTTTGAAACTCCTTTAAAAGGGACATCTTATTTTTGACTTACTAGGTTCAGGAATTTATGTTGACATCAAAACTTTCCATAAAAAATTTTTTTAAACCTTTTCTAACATCAGCCTCAAAATATTTTAATTTTGATCAGCAGTATTATTTAAATTTGCTGTGAAAATCTACAAGAAAAATTTGAACACTTCATTGATATGTATAAATGTAGCATTGCTTTTTCATTAATAGAATACTGTTTTGAATTCAATATTAATACTGTGTGACTCAAGAGTTAGGGAATTTACTTAACTTGCACAGACAAAAATTTATTTCTGATACAAATGTAGTATCTAAATTGAGATATGCTGTAAGTATAAAATACACACTGAATTGCAAAGATGATATGAATATAAAAGTATAAAATATCTCATTAATACAATTTATATTGTTAAAGTTTTGATATATTGAGTTAAATGAAAAGTATTAAAATTAACTTCACTTGTTTCTTTTTACGTTTTAAATTACATATATGGCTCAAATTATATTTCTATTTGACAGAATTTGTTGAGTAAATTTTAGTTACACTCTAATCTTCCCAAAGCTTATGTCTAAAATAGGAGTATCTGTTTTCTCTACTTTACAAAAGTTTTTGAAAAATCATATTAAACGCTGTGTGTGAAATGGTTTGGACAGGAAAACGTGTTCTCTACACAAGCACAGATTGTAAATGTTGACCATGAAAAATCACAGTTAAAATAAAAACATGCAGACTTCAGGAGACAGAAAACATGTAGCCCGGTTGTTACCCTACCTATTGGGCGTTCAAGAATTGTGTAGTAAAAAATTTAAAGGCATGTATATAGAAATTATCGCTGAAAATTAAAACTCTGCAACATATTAAAGATCTGTCATGCACAGAATATAAAGTCCTGAGATTTTCACACCTCTACAAATAAAATATCTTGCCCATTACCTTCAGCACACTCTCACTTCTCTCCCTATCCCTCAACATACTATTAATTATTAATTATAACATGTCATTCAGCTAAGAACATTCCATATTAATTATCACAACACTTCAGTAATGTGTCTTATGTCTCAATATTTTTTCCCAAGAGATGAAGTCTCATTCTGTCACCCAGGCTGGTGTGCAGTGGTGCGATCATAGCTCACTTCAACCTCAGGCTGGATTTCCCACTTCAGCCTCACAAGTAGCTGGGCCTACAGGCAGGGGCCACCACTCCTGGCTAAATTTCTTTAGTTTTTGTAGAGCTGGCATCTTGAACTCCTGGCCTCAATCAATCCTCCTGTCTCAGCTTCCCAAAGTGCTGAGATTACAGGCCTGAACCATTGCACCTGGCCTATGTTCCCTTTTTTAACATGAGGATGTGCTGTCCTGGATGTATATTGTGATTTTTCAAAAAATGACTTGGAATATGTAGCTGGAAACAGGGATATAATTATTAAAAAGGAGTAAAGCCTGGGATGGAAGTGTAATATTTTCCTGATCTTAAATTGCTCAGATGCCTCAAGGCAGTTTCATGATTCTTGCAGTGATAACATGGATTTATTCCTTCCTAATATCCTGGATGAACATGGCAATGGAAAGAGGGGAGTAATGTGGACATGTGGATTTAATGGGATTTCTTTCTTTTTTTTTTTTTTCTGTTGAATAAAGTATGGAACAGCCATGGACTTTCAACAGTATATTGTGTACAATGTTACAGCACCAGCCATCGGAAGCCTGCTGAAAGTGTGGTCCTCATTTTTGGCCTGGTAGTTCCCTGTGTGATTTGAGAGGCCCAAAGAGAAAGAGAAGGGGAAAAAGAGTGTAGACCTCAGTATAGAAGTGCCTTAAGGAATAAACTAAATTGTTATGTTGGCAAATGTTACCTTGAAAATAAACAATATCTATTATTTTACTTGTGGCCTTCATAATTATAGCTTTTAATACTTATATAAGTGTACTTCAGCTACAGCATCATGATTTTTAACATTTTAATGTGTGTCTTCAAAAACATGCCATAAATAGGTTATCAGCATTGAGGGCATTGTTTTACTTGGCAGAATTACCCAGTAATCTTATTTTGCTGATAGCTCTGAGTTTCTGAAAAATATCATTTAAAACTCATTAGCAAAATCTCTTAATGTATATAATGCTTCATGGTCTATTTACTTATTGTTTATATCATTATCTGTCTTATTTCTCTTACTAAGACAATTTTATCAGGACATTTAAGCACTGTGCTTTTCTAGTTATTCCAATTTCTCCTGTGTGTTTTATCAGACACAGTCCCAATAATGTGTTGTCAGTTAAATCATTATAATTTTTAATATTTGATTTTTTATTGAAAAATATTAATTGTGTATATTTATATGACATAGTATATTTATATATAGTTTTGATATCTATATACATTGTAGAATGATTAAATCAGGTAATTAAAGTACCTATCACTTCACCTACTTATTTTTGTGGTGAGAGTATTTAAAATCTATTCTTATAGCAATTTTAGGGTATACATTACTTTGAACTAGAGTTATCGTGCTGTGCAATAGATTTTCAGAACCAACTGTCTAACTGAAACTTTGTACTCTTTAATCAATATCTATCCTTTCTCCATTCCCTCACTGCCCCCCACCTGCCAGACTCTAGTAAACACCCTTCTACTCTTGAAGTCTGTCAGTTCAAATTTCCAAAATTTCTCATGTAAGTAAGATCATGCAGTATTTGTCTTGCTGTGCCATGCTTATTTCACTTAGCATAATGTCCTCCAGGTTCATCCTGCTGAGAATTTGGAAAAAAGCAAACCGTTTTACACTGTTAGTGGGATTGTAAATTGGTACAGCCTTTATGGAAAACTGAAAATAGAATTACTATATGATCCAGCAATCTCACTTCTGGGTATATATATCCACAGGAATTAAAATCAGTATGTTGAAGAAATAAATCATTACAATTTTATTGAAGGTTTTATTTATTGGAAGTTGACAATGTCTAAAAAATATTGATGAAAGTTTTATTACCAAAAGTCAATTTGGTTTTCTAAGAACACTGTTTATATTAATTCATTTTGGTTATGATATAATTCTTTGAAAAATGAAATGAAATAGTAAGTGTACTATGGCAAAATTGCAGGGTGAAAGAAGGATGAATTTTAACCACACGGTTCTGACATGAATGGTGACTGGTGACAACAGTGAAAATAAAATATAATACAGTCAGACAGAGTAATATAAAACTTAACAGCCCTAGGAGATATAAGTTTTCATCCAAGATTTACTTCTAATTAACTGTTGCCTTCAGACAGGTTATTTAACAAGACTAGGCCTCAGTTTCTCTTTTTGATAAAAAGATGGTGTTGAAAATATTGTTTTTCTGATTCTTTGCACATCTGCAATTGTAAGTAAGGATGAATACACACAGCTAAAATATCTATGTTGGTCTTGGGAGACATTTATTGCTTAGAGGAAGTTTCTCTAAACTATTGGCATTGTGGCAAGAGAAGGCTGATCATATCTGACATATAATTTTATTGCTGATATGATCTCATTGTCATCAATGAGATGGCTTTATTTATTTATTTTTTTTTGGCAAGTTAGTACATACATTGATTTGTGTTCCAGATCTTAATCATACCCATCCCTGCTGAAATGGGTGCATACCTTGAATTGTTTAAACACCCTTGCAATATCTAGGGAAATGATGAGGATTGAATTTGGCTCAAACTGACGATTGTTAATTCTAAAGCTAAGAAAGAGTTTACAATTCTTCATGTATTAATATAATCGAGTTTGTGCAGAAAGAAGTTGAAGATTGGTTTGTTAATCTATTACTTAAATTATTTTAATTAAAGTTTTTAATAATTAATTTAAAAATAATTAATTTAACTTGAATTTATTTAAACACCATTTTTTGGTTGTGAGTTATAAGAAAAACTTAGAATTTAAGAAGGAAGGTATGTTTGAGTTTTGCTCTGACAATCTATCACAAAAGTAATCCTATCTATATTTCAGTGTCTCTCAAAATGTTATGATAATTATTCTGATTTTAAAAAATCAAACTTTCTAAAACATGTTGGTGTATAAGGTTGATGAAATTAGATGTTCTCTTGGAGCTCTGCATGACAAGCCAAGGTTTATATTGGTTAATAAATCATGATTTACTAATGGAAAAATTTCACTAGGGACACCTGAAGACCAAACTTCATGTAAAATAGGAAGATTCAGAGTGTTCACAGGTATTGATGGTACAATGGTCACAGTGCAGTTTTCTCAATATGAATGGGCTAGGACAGCAGAAGAGGGACCTATTTATCTAGAGAATATTAATCTTATAGGAATGAATAAGAAATATTGGATAAAATTTGCCAGAATTTGGAAGAGCTAACATCTATTACAATAGAGGCAAACTGAATCAATGGGAATTACATTGACTTAAATGAGAAAGAACCAGAAAAATGATTCTGGTAATATGACAAAACAAGGTTCTTTAACACCCCCAAAAGATCATACTAATTCACCAGCAATGGATCCAGACCAAGGTGAAATTTCCAAATTGCCAGAAAAATAAATCAGACTCTCAACTATTAAGCTAATCAAGAAAGCACCAGAGAAAGGTGAAGGCCAACTTAAAGAAATTTTTTAAAAAGATACAGGATGTAAATAGAAAAATTTCTGGAGAAATAAATAAAAAGCACAAATTTAAGAAAATCACAACTTCTGAAAATGAAGGATACACTTAGAGAATTGCAAAATGCACTGGAAAGTCTCAGCAATAGACTCAAATAAGTATAAGAAAGAAATTCAGAGCTTAAAAAAAATTTTTTAAAAAATGAACAAAGCCTCCAAGAAGTTTGGGATTATATTAAATGTCCAAACCTAAGAATAACTGGTGCTCCCAAGGAATAAGTTTGAAAAACACATTTTAGGGAATAATTGAGAAAAACTTCCCTGGCCTTGATATTGATCTAGATGTCGAAATACAAGAAGCTCAAAGAACACCTGGGAAATATATTGCAAAAAGATCTCCTAGGCACAAGGTCATCAGGTTATCTAAAGTTAAGACAAAGGAAAGACTCTTAAGAGCTATGAGGCAAAAGCATCAGGTAACATATAAAGCAACCTATCAGAGTAACAGCAGATTTCTCAGCAGAAACCCTACAAGCTAGAAGGGATTGGGATCCTATCTTTAGCCTCCTTAAACAAAACAGCCAAGAATTCTGCATTCAGTGAAACTGAGCTTCACAAATGAAAGAAAGATACAGTGTTTTTCAGAAAACAAATGTTGAGAGAATTTGCAACTACCAAACACTACAAGAACTGCTCAAAGGAGCTCTAAATCTGACACAAATTCTCAAAATACACAAAAATAGAATATCCTTAAGCATAAATCTCATAGGATCTATAAAACAACACAATGAAAAAAATCCCCAAATATTCAAGCATCAAAGACCATGATGAATAGAATAGTACCTCACATCTCAACACTAATGTTGAATGTAAATGGCCTAAACGCTCCACTTAAAAGGTACAGAATGGCAGAATGGATAAGAATTCACTAACGAACTCTTTGCTGTCTTCAAGAGACTCACCTGACACATAAGGACTCACATAAACTTAAGGTAAAGGCATGAGAAAAGATATCCCATGAAAATGAACACCAAAAGTGAGCAGGAGCAGCTATTCTTATATCAGACAAAACAAGCTTTAAAGCAACAGCAGTTAAAAAAGACAAAGAGGGACATTATATAACAATAAAAGAACTAGTCCAAGAGGAGAATATCACAATCTTAAATATTAATGCATCTAACATTGGAGCTCCCAAATTTATAAAAAAAAATTATTACTAGACCTAAGAAATGAGATAGCAACATAATAATAGTGGGAGACCTCAATACTCCACTGACAGCCCTAGACAGGTCATCAGGACAGAAAGTCAACAAAGAAAAAATAAACTTAAGCTATACCCTACAACAAATGGACTTAACAGATATTTACAGAATATTCTACCCAACAAATGCAGAATATACATTCTATTCACCAGCACATGGAACATTTTCCAAGATAGACCATATAATAGGCCCCAAAACAAGTCTGAACAAAATTTAAGAAAATCGAAATTATAGCAAGCACTCTCTCAGATCACAGTGGAATAAAATTGGAAATCAACTCCAAAAGGAACCATCAAACCCATGCAAATACATGGAAATCAAGTAACTTGCTCCTGAATGATCATTGGGTCAACAATGAAATCAATATGGAAATTAAAAATCTCTTTGAACTGAACAACGATAGTGACACAACATATCAAAACCTCTGCGATATGGCAAAGGTGGTGCTAACAGGAAAGTTCATGGTATTAAATGCCTACATTTAAAAGTCTGAAAGAGCACAAATACACAATCTAAGGCCACATCTCAGGGAGCTAGAGAAATAAGAATAAACCAAATACAAATCCAGCAAAAGAAAAAAATAATAATAACCAAGATGAGAACAGAACTAAATAAAAATAAAACAAAAAAATACAAAGCAATACCACAGAAATACAAAAGATCTTTCAAGGCTACTATGAACACATTTATGCACATAAACCAAAAACCTAGAGGAGATGGATAAATCCCTGAAAATATACAACCCTCCCAGATTAAACCAGGAAAAAACAGAAACTCTGAACAGACCAATAACAGTGAGACTGAAATGGTAATAAAAATATTGCCAAAAACAACAAAAAAGTCCAGAACCAAATGCATTCACAGCTGAATTCTATCAGACATTCAAAGAATTGGTACTAATCCTATTCACACTATTTCAAAAGAGGGAGAAAGAGGGAATCCTCCCCAAATTGTTCTATGAAGCCAGTATTACCCTAATAGCAAAACCAGGAAAGGACATAACAAAAAAAAAAAAAAAAAAAAAAAAACTACAGAGAAATATCCCTGATTAACATAGATGCAAAAATCCACTACAAAATACTAGCTCACCAAATCCAACAGCAAATCAAAAAGCTAATCCACCATGATCAAGTGGATTTCATACCAGGGATACAGGGATCGTTTAACATACACAAGCCAATAAATGTGATACACCACATAAAAAGAATTAAAAACAAAAATCACATCATCATCTCAATAGGAACAGAAAAAGCATTTGACAAAATCCAGCATCCCTCTGTGATTAAAATCCTCAGCAAAACTGGTGTACAAGGGAAATATCTTAAGGTAATAAAAGCCATTTATGACAAACCCACAGCCAGCATTATACTAAATGGGGAAAAGTTGAAAGCATTTCCCCTGAGAACAGGAACAAGACAAGGATGCCCACTCTCACCACCTCTATTCAACATAGTACTGGAATTTCTAGCCAGAGCAATGAGACAAGAGAAAGAAATCAAGAGCATCCAAATTAGTAAAGAGGAAGTCAAACTGTCATTGTTTCTTTGTGACATGATCATATACCTAGAAAACCCTAAAGACTCATCCAAAAAGCTCCTAGACCTGGTCAATAAATTCAGCAAAGTTCTAGGATATAAAAGTGATGTACACAAGTCAGTGGGCTTCCTATACATGAACAGCAACCAAGGTGAGAATCAAATCAAGAATTCTACCACTTTCACAATAGTTGAAAACAAAACTTAGGGGTATACCTATCTAAGGAGGTGAAAGGCCTCTACAAGGAAAACTATGAAACACTGCTGAAAGAAATCATAGATGACAGAAACAAATGGAAACACATTCCATACTCATGGATGGGTAGAATCAATATTGTGAAAATGACCTTACTGCCAAAAGCAATCTGCAAATTCAATGCAATTCCAATCAAAATACCACCGTCATTCTTCTCTGAACTAGAAAAAACAATATGAAAAAAACCTAAAATCCATATGAAACCAAAAAGAGCCCACATAGACAAAGCAAGACTAAGCAAAAAGAACAAATCTGGAGGCATTACGTTACCCATCTTGAAACTGTACTATCAGGCCATAGTCACCAAAATAACATGGTACTGATATAAAAACAGGCACATAGACCAATGGATCAGAATAGAGAACCCAGAAATATAGCCAAATACTTACAGCCAACTGATTTTTGGCAAAGCAAACAAAAACATAAAGTAGGGAAAGGACACCCTATTCAACAAATGGAGCTGGGATAATTGGCAAGTCATATGTAGAAGAATGAAACTGCATTGTCATCTCTCACCTTTTACAAAAATCAACCTAAGATGGATCAGAGATAAAAATCATTGGAGAAACCCTTCTAGACACTGTCTTAGGCAAATACTTTATGACAAGAACCCAAAAGCAAACACAACAAAAACAAAGATAAACAGATGGGACCTAATTAAACAATAAAGTTTCTGCACAGCAAAAGAAATAATCAGCAGAGTAAACAGACTACCCACAGAGTGGGCGAAAATCTTTGCAAGCTATACATCTGACAAAGGACTAATATCCAGAATCTACAACAAACTCAAACAAATCAGCAAGAAAAACCAAATAATCCCATCAAAAAGTGGGCTAAGGACATGAATAGACAATTCTCAGAAGAAGATATACAAATGGCCAACAAACATATAAAAATACGCTCAATACCAGTAATTATCAGGGAAATGTAAATCAAAACCACAATGCAATACCACCTTACTCATAATAAAAAAATTTTAAAAACCAGATGTTGGCGTGGATATCATGAAAAGGAAACACTTTTACACGCTGGTAGGAATATAAACTAGTACAACCACCACGGAAAGCAGTGTGGAGATTACTTAAAGAGCTAAAAGTAGATCTACCATTGAACCATCAACCCCACTCCTGGGTATCTACCCAGAGGAAAATAAGTCATTATATGAAAAAGATACTTGCACATGTATATTTATAGCAGCAAAATTCACAATTACAAAAATACAGAACCAGTTCAAATGTCCATCAATCAAAGAATAAAGAAATTGTGGTGTATATATACCATGGAATACTACTCAGCCAGAAAAAGTAACAAAATAATGGCATTTGCAGCAACCTGGATGGAATTGGAGACCATTATTCTAAGTGAAGTAACTCAGAAATGGAAAACCAAACATATGTTCTCACCCATAAGTGGGCGCTAAGCTGTGAGGATGCAAATACATAAAAATGATACAATGGACTTTGGGGACTCAGGGGAACGGGTGGGAGGGGGGTGAGCAATAAACAACTGCACATTGGGTACGATGTACACTGCTCAGAATTACAAAATCTAAGAAATTACCACTGAAGAACTTATTCATGTAACAAAACACCACATGTTCTCCCAAAAACCTATTGAAATAAAAAAAAAAAAAGAATCACAGATGGAAACACTCTACTCGTGAAACATAACATCAATAGCCAACTGTGGTAGGACACATAGTTCCCTACCACCAGCAGCAACAGATATCCATACCTTTGAAACCTTTGAAATATACCTTATATGGCAAAAAATAAAAATGTACACAGTATCTTCAGATGGAGACATCATCCTTAATCATCCCAGTGGGCCCTAAATACAATCACAGGTATCTTTATAAGAGGAAGTCAGAGGGATATTTGACATTTATAGAAGATGATGAGGTAATGTGACCATGGAGCAGACATTAAACTGATGCTGCCACAAGCCATGGAATGCTAGCAGCCCCACACAGCAGAAAAGGAAAGAGATGGATTCTCCTCTAGATCCTCAAGAGGGAGTGCAGTCCTGTTGCCATCTTGATTTCAATCCAGTGATACTATTAATAATTTCAGTTACCTAGCCCTCAGAACTGTGAAAGAATAAATTCATATTGTTTTAAGCCTCCCAGTTTGTGAAAATTTGTTACAGAAGCCCCAAGGAACTAATACACCAATATAAACCTCAGTTTTTCATAGAAAAGACTGTGGAACCTCTAATACCAACTTCACTTATCAACAACTATAGACACTTTGATGCTTATCTGATGACATACAAATTATCCCAGTATTATGATAGAAATAGTGAAAAGAAGTTAATAACTTTACAACATTATTTTCATAAATTATTTCATGCTTAATTGTTTCATAACCTTCTATGGTATAGATTACCATAGTTAATTAAGCTATGTCTGATTTGTGGACATTTATATTATTTTCAGTTTTTTATTATTAAAAGTATATCATTGAAGGATATTAGCTAAATCCTTGTCTACATCTATCATTATTTTCTAAAGACACATTTCTAGAAGTGGAATTGCTGGATCAAAGTGAACATTTTAAAATGTCTACTATGTGTTAATCAATTGCCTTCCAGAAACATTCTACTGATTTGTGTTTTACCAGCAGTATATGGAAATGGTCACTCTCCCAAAAAGAATACGGTTCATATACCTATTTTAAAAAATCTTAAATTGACATGTGAAGTGTTATCTCATCATTTTAACATGAACTATTTATTTGTTGGATTACCACTGAGGTTGAAACTTTTTTCATGTGTTGATTGACCACTTCAATTTTTTTCTTTATGAATCACCTCCCCATTTCCTTTGCTTGGAAAAACTATTTAATTATGTGAAAATGTGGTAGTATTTTTAAATGAATCATGCTGTTTCTGTTTCCATTTTGTACCTCATTCTTTTTTTTTTTTTTTTTTTTTTTTTTTTTGAGACGGAGTCTCGCTCTGTCGCCCAGGCTGGAGTGCAGTGGCTGGATCTCAGCTCACTGCAAGCTCCGCCTCCCAGGTTCACGCCATTCTCCTGCCTCAGCCTCCCGAGTAGCTGGGACTACAGGCGCCCGCCACCTCACTCAGCTAATTTTTTGTATTTTTTAGTAGAGACGGGGTTTCACCGTGTTTGCCAGGATGGTCTCGATCTCCTGACCTCGTGATCTGCCCGTCTCGGCCTCCCAAAGTGCTGGGATTACAGGCTTGAGCCACCGCGCCCGGCTGTGTACCTCATTCTTAAGTATTTAAGCAGAATCAGTTTGCTATTTATCATATAAACAACAGCTACGATTATTTGGTCATTATTTAAAGAGTGTCAATATTTAATTGCATTTTATTAATTGAATATTTCTCCAAAGAAAAAAATGATTCTAAAGAATGTAATACACAGTATGTAGCTAAAAATTAATAATATTTTTTATATAAAATTATGGTGAATGAAATGATTCTTTTTGGAGGAGATAACAGATTGGTATAATGGTTTGGGTTTATTATTTACTATTTTTTAAAATGTTAGATCAGAATTTTGGACAAGAACTTTCACCATTTATCTCCCAGTCTCCAAATTTCCAGGGTCTCTTATAAAAACTTCTTTAAACTGGTTATTATGATTCTTCATATCCTTGTCTTTTCTACCAACAGTTTTTCTGAAGTGAAATTTCCATGTCTATAGATACGATCTCTTCTTGATGTAAGATGTTGTTCCATCCACCCCACTAACCTCTACTATTGAAGGCTCAAAATAGTTTTTATATTTACCGCAAACTTACCCTTAAACATTCCAGTCCCCAACTAAGCTCCCAATGGCAAACTGCTATTGGATCTGTGCTCATCATTCTGTTTGCTTGGTACAGAGCTTACTTATATTCTCGTGCTATGTCTTCTATGCAAAACTAAACTGTAGGAGGGAAAGCTTATCTCTCATTTACAATTTAAATGTGGCTGATCTTCACTGGAGAAATAATCCAAGATTCTCTCCATCATGCACCCCTCCAACACACTCTTCTCCAGGAAGAAGTGACTTAGCTGATGAGTGAGTTGGAAAACGTAACTGAATGTATATACTCAACCACCTCCTCTTTGCTTCCTCTTTATCTCTGTCTCATTATAAAGAAAATAACACATTTTCATTTGCTCAATTATAGTGGGGCATGGGGCAGGGCTACACTTTTGAGGGTAATTCCTATGTGGTTCAAGGAAGTATTTACAAGACATCTGGCAAGTCCTAAACAGTCCACTGTCCACTGTCCCCTATATAATAGCTTTCTCTGTACTAAAGGTGAGGTTGTAATCTATATATTTCTTTCTTTTTCTCTTTTTTTTTTTTTTTTTTTAGAGATAGAGTCTCACACTGTCACACAGGCTGGAGTGCAATGGCGCAATCTAGGCTCACTGCAACTTCTGCCTCTCGGTTCAAACGATTCTCCTTCCTCAGCCTCCTGAGTAGCTGGGATTACAAGCACCCACCATTATGCCCCAATAACTTTTTTTGTATTTTTAGATACAAGGTTTCACCATGTTGGCCAGGCTGGTCTTGAACTCCTCACCTCATGATTTGCCCACCTCAGCCTCCCAAAGTGCTGGGATTACAGGTGTGAGCCACCACGCCTGGCCTAATCTATATATTTCTTAACTGATTCTCAATATTGTCAACTGGTCCCCAAATCAAACAGATAACAAAATTGTATCTGAAGACTTTCCTTAGACCCCATGACTGGAATTTATGATGTTTGCAAGCAGGCAATGCATCCCATATATTTTAAACTTACAATTCAGGTCTAGTTATATGAAAGTTATCAAATTATTTAATGATGATGGTAAGTATTATTTGAGTGATCAGGAGTTTGTGGATTTCCTCACATAGACTTCCCCAGTGAATCTTCACTCCAACTCTGTGAGGCAGGCATGGAAAGTTATTCTCCCTCTAGACAGATCTGAACACTGGGATTCAAGGAGGCTAAAGGACAAACTTAGTATCATATGGTTTACAAATAGAATGATTTTATGTCACAGTTTGCTCCAACATTCTCAATTTAAGAATATTGTTGTGAGAACATTTCCTAATGGAACTTCATTTATCCCAGTCTGAACACAAAATAATGGTATGATATGGTATGGTAACCACTGCTTTAAGTGGTAAATACAAAGGAACCAAAATTAAACACTGATTAATAGGTTTATTTTATAGTTTATCAAGTTGTTCTCTAAGTCTAGTTAAATGGAGAGCTAATACGGGTAAACACAATTATGAAGTTCAACACTACATAAGCTAAAAATATAATGGTATGGTTTGGCTCTATGTCCCCACCCATATCTCACCTTTAATTATAATAACCCCCACATGTCTAGGTCAGGACCAGGTGGAGGTAACTGAATCATAGGGGAGGTTTCCCCTTGCTGTTCTTGTGCTAGTGAGTGATTTTTCAAGATATCTGATGGTTTTATAAGTGTATGGCATTTCCCCTGCTTGCACTCTCTCTATCCTGCTGCCCTGTGTGGAAGGTGCCTGCTACTCCTTTGCCTTCTGACTTGATTGTAAGTTTCCTGAGGCCCCCGCAGCAATGCAGAACTGTAAGTCAATTAAACCTCTTTCCTTTATAAATTACCCAGTCTTGAGCAGTTCTTTATAGCAGTGTGAGAACAGCCTGCTACATATAGAAAGCAGATATTCCCAAGTAATGTCTTGAACAAAGTAAAGAGTAAATTATAACAATCTATTCTTTTAAGTGTCACTACTTCATGATTCCAGGTGAAATGATAATGGTAGTGTTTTTATTTTAATTTCACTCTTCCTTGGAAAATATCTGTGCAACTTTGGCTTTAAATGAATTCCAAAATACTATTTATAAATTTAGTGTTTTCAAAGGGCCTTTCTTATTTATGCAATGCTTTGCAAAAGGAGATTTGGGCCAGTATTAACCCTTGTGAGTCATTAATTGGTTTTTTTATAGAAAGAATGAATCTCTCTTTTTGCAGTTTCTTTTGTTCAGATTTTTCTCTCTTTCTGCCATTCTTTTTCATTCTTTCCTTCTCTTATGGGGTAAATTTTATAGAAGTATAAGATAAGTAGAGACAAATGAACCAATCATAATGTATAAACTCACAAACGTTCATAAGAAACTAACATAACCTGAACCTCAAAAAGCAATGCTTCTCTTTCTCTCTCCCTCCCTCCCTCACTCTCCCACTCTGTCTTAATCTTTCTCCCCTCCACTGTATTTCCATCTGCTTGACTCAGATGCTTACCACTAGTTTGCTTTTGAAATTTAGTCATGAAAATGTATGAGATGTATGAGTTTCCCTAGAACCCTAAGAAACATGTAGCCTCGGTTTGTTCATCAATAAAATGGGGGATGTTTACAATAATGCCCACCTCATTTTGAACTTCTGTAAAAGTTAAATGAGAAAAATGCACGTAAAGTACTTGCTACAGTTTTTGGTATATAAAAATGTTAAAGCAATGTAAATTGTATTAACTATTTCTCTGTTTGATATTAGGACTCACTGGATAACTCAAACAGCTTCTTAATTTGTCTCCATATCCCTTATAGCTATTAAATCTACCTTAAACATTTCTGTCAGAGTTTTTATCTCCCACCACCCACAATAACAAGATCTAATTATAGCATAGCCTTTCTCAAAATATATAAGGATGAAAAGTTTTCAAAACTTTAAACGGTTTTCATGATCCTTCATCAAATGATTCTAATCCATACCACCATATCTCTGTCTCATCCTAATCTCTATAAATTCAAGTCTAGTCATACCAGAAAAATTCTGCTCTGTGACTACCCTTGCATTTTTGAACTTGGTGCCTTACTCATAATACCGTCTAAACTAAAAAAAAAAAAAAATCTTTCTTCGTGTCTATTTATTGAATTTATACATTTTCAAATTCAGCCTAAATGTAGAGTCAGAACTAATTCTTCCTCAGCACATAGTCTATATTCCATTATTGGTATTTATCTATCTATTTATCGTCTATAAAACTTTAGGCTGGTGTGTAAACATATTTCTAATAAGTATATAAAATGTATATGTGTATGCCATATAATATACATTCTTTAGCTAAATGTAGTTCTGTAACATACATTTAAGTAGCAAGATCATACATTCCTCATTGTCATCTCTAAGCATGACATTGACATGCCTACAACATAATTAAAATTCAAAAAAAAGTTCACTGAGTTAAATTATCCTGAAGATTTACGCTATTAAAAATGCAGGCCAGGCACAGTGGCTCACTCCTGTAATCTTAGCACTTTTGGAGGCCAACACAGGAGAATCACTTGAGCCTATGGGTTCGAAACCAGCCAGGGCAACACAGGGAAAACCCATCTGTATAAAAAATTTAAAAATTAGTCCAGTGTGGTGGCGCACACGTGTTGTTGCAGCTACTCCAGAGACTGAGGCAGGAGGATTACTTGAGGAGTTTGGAGCTGCAGTGAGCTTTGATGGTGCCGCTGCACTCCAGCATGGGAACAGAACAAGACCCTGTCACAAAAATAAATAAATAAATAAAAGCAATTGTATTATGGAATTCATATGCATAATTGAATAAATATCTTGTAGAACTTTAAAACCATAATGTATAACTAGCAAGAAAACACAGTGAGTACATAATTACAGTAATAACATTAAATTGTATAAAGTGTTATCAAGTTTACATTGTGATTCTAATGTACGAACTCATTTGATCTTCCACAACAACCCTATGAAGTTGCCTTGAAGCCAAGACAATTTAAAATTAGAGTAACCTCTTTTCTAACTAAGAAGGCATGTTGAGTTATTTGCAACCCACATATTGTACAAAACATCAGAAAGAACTTCCTGACTTATAGAATCAAGTAATTAAAAATGTAACATTGTTTTTTTTCTGACTACCAGTCCTATATTGGTCACCAATGTGCTATAATTGGACAATTTCAGATATTCTATAAAAAGTTCACTGATAACTTCCATTCAGAACTTGGAAATTTCTTCCTTATCTTATTAACTTTGGGAAGAGTTGTGGTTTAACTCCCATTAATAATTTATTGTGAAGACAATTCACAAGCTTACCACATAAAATAAAATTTTTGTAGTAATTAGATGATAGAATAAGAACTCTCTGAAATCTGAGGTAAGAAAGAATGCCTCAGGTTGCAGAAGTTTCCCTGGGAGGGGTGTAAAGAATGAAGAGGAAAAGAGGGGGAAGAAAGCATTTAAAAAAAAAAACCTGTTGATGACAAACATTAGCAAAGTTTACTCCTATTACAAGGCAATTTCTAATGGCTATATTTCAAAGGAAGTGAAAGCATGGAGAGTAGTATTAACTTATTTTAATAGTATCATCAACTTATTTTTTCTATAACAAGTGCTGATGGAGTACCTTTGGGAAGGGTAGAAAATTTTTCAATGAGCATTTAACAAAGTGATTTATTATTGTGGTTCTAAATCTGGTCCTGGATTAGATTGGATGTATTATTTGCATTATGGTAAATTCACATTTAGCATAGAATTTATGTTTTCATTTAAGCAGCAGATCACCACTTGAAGCCAAGTACAATATGGGTAAGTTTCTGTTCTGAGTATATCAGGAAAGTGATTTTCTTTTTCACTGTGTACCTTCAAATCCTCTAGACTTATACATTAAGTTGAAGTGCAGCTATTCTCAATCTAGGTTTCTCAAGCATTACTTCAATGCATTTCACATTACAAAATCATTTCCTGTGGTCATTTATAAACTTGAAAGAATATATGTAAAGAACCTAAACATATCTTTTTCTCTGCTGCACGTTGTTGGATGGATTGGAGTCATCACTGAATGCTGTTTCCTGTCTACTAGCTTCATCTCTATATAACAAATATAATTCACAATCGAGTTAATAGATGTGACACATCTGATTGGGAGGGCTTTTTCAATTTAATTAAGTTTAATTTTAAGTTCTGGGATACAGGTACATAATGTGCAGGTTTGTTACATAGGTAAGAGTGTACAGTGGTGGTTTACTGTACCTCTCAACTCATCACGTAGGTATTAACCCCGCATGCATTAACTATTGATCCTCATGCTCTCCCTCTCCTGGCCCCACTGACAGGTCCCAGTATGTGTTGTTCCCCTCCCTGTGTCCATATGTTCTCATTGTTCAACTCCCACTTATAAGTGAGAATATGTGGTGTTTGGTTTTCTGTTCCTGTATTAGTTTGCCGAGGATAATGGCTTCCAGCTCCATTCACGTAGCTGCAAAGGACATGATTTCATTCCTTTTTACGGTTGCATAGTATTCCATGGTGTATATGTACCACATTTTCTATATCTATCAATCATTGATGGGCATTTGGGTTGATTCCATGTCTTTGCCACTGTAAATAATGCTGCAATGAGCATATGCATGCATGTATCCATATAAGAGAATAATTTATATTCCTTTGGGTATATACTCAGTAATGAGATTGCTGGGTCAAATGGTATTTCTGGCTTTAGATCTTTGAGGAATTGCCACACTGTCTTCCACAATGGTTGAACTAATTTACATTCCCACCAACAGTGTAAAAGCATTCCTATTTCTCCACAGACTTGCCAGGATGTGTTGTTGCTTGACTTTATAATAATTGCCATTCTGACTGTCATGAGATGGTATCTCATTGTGGTTTTGATTTGCATTTCTCTAATGATCAGTGATGTTAAGCTCTTTTTCATGTTTGTTGGCTGCATAAATGCCTTCTATTATTATTATTATTATTTTTCAAGACAGAGTCTCACTCTGTCACCCAAGCTGGAGTTTAGTGGTGCAATCTTGGCTCACTGCAACATCTGCCTCGCGTATTCAAGCGATTCTCCTGCCTCAGCCTCCCAAGTAGCTGAGATTACAGGTGCCTACCACCATACCCAGCTAATTTTTGTATTTTTAGTAGAGACAGCATTTCGCCGTGTTGGCCAGGCTGGTCTCAAACTCCTGACCTCAGGTGATCCACCCACCTCAGCCTCCCAAAGTGCTGGGATTACAGGTGTGAGCCACTGCACCTGGCCAGATGCCTTATTTTGAGAAATGTCTGTTCATGTCCTTTGCCCATTTTTAAATGGAGTTCTTTGTTTTTTTTCTTGTAAATTTGTTTAAGTTCCTTGTAGATTCTAGATATTAGACTTTTGTCAGATGGATAGATAGTAAAAATTTTCTCCCTTTCCATAGGTTGCCTGTTCACTCTGATCGTAGCTTCATTTGTTATGCCAAAGCTCTTTAATTAGATCTCACTTGTCAATTTGGGCTGTGGTTGCAGTTGCTTTTGGCATTTTCGTCATGAAGTCTTTGCCCATGCCTATATCCTGAATGGTATTACATAGGTTTTCTTCTAGTGTTTTTATGGTTTTGTGTTTTACATTTAAGTCTTTAACCCATCTTTAGTTAATTTTTGTATAAGGTGTGAGGAAGGGGTTCAGTTTCAATGCATATGGCTAGCCAGTTTTCCCAGCACCATTTATTGAATAGGAGATCCTTTCTTCATTGCTTGTTTTTGTCAGGTTTGTTAAAGATCAGATGGTTGTAGATGTGTCGTGTTATTTCTGAGGTCTCTGTTCTGATAGAATAATTTCTATTCTGATAGAACTGGTCTATATGTCTGTTTTGGTACCAGAACCATGCTGTTTTGGTCACTGTAGCCTTGCAGTATTGTTTGAAGTCAGGTAGTGTGATGTCTCCAGCTTTGTTCTTTTGCTCAGGATTGTCTTGGCTATATGGGGTCTTCTTTGATTCCATATGAAATTTAAAGTAGTTTTTTCTAATTCTGTGAAGGATGTTGATGGTAGTTTGATGGAAATAGCATTGAATCTATACATTACTTGGGGCAGTATGTCCATTTTCATGATATTGATTCTTCCTATCCATGAGGATAAAATGTTTTTCCATTTGTTGTGTCCTCTCTTATTTCCTTGAGCATTGGTTTCTAGTTCTCCTTGAAGAGGTCCTAGACATCCTTTGTTAGCTCTATTCCTAGGTATTTTATTCTCCTTGTAGCAATTGTGAATGGAAGTTCATTCATGATTTTGCACTTTGCTTGTCTGTTGCTGGTGCATAGGAATGCTTGTGATTTTTGCACATTGATTTTTGTATCCTGAGACTTTGCCGAATTTGCTTATCAGCTTAAGAGGTTTTGGGGCTGAGATAATGGGGTTTTCTAAATATAGAATCATGTCATCTGCAAACAGACAATTTTACTTTCTCTCTTCCTATTTGAATACACTTTATTTCTTTCTGTTGTCTGACTGCCCTGGCCAGAACTTCTAATACTATGTTGAATAAAAGTGGTGAGAGAGGGTATCCTTGTCTTGTGCCAGTTTTCAAGGAAAATGCTTCCAGCTTTTGCCCATTCAGTATGATGTTGGCTGTGGGTTTGTCATAAATGGCTCTTATTATTTTGAGATATGTTCCATCAATACTTAGTTTATTGAGTGTTTTTAACATGAAGGCTTGTTGGATTTTATCAAAGGTCTTTTCTGCATCTATTGAGATAATCAGGTGGTTTTTGTCTTTATTTCTATTTATGTGATGAATTACATTTATTATTTTGTGCGTGTTGAACCAGTCTTGCATCTTGGGGATAAAGCTGACTTGATCGTGATGGATATATTTTTTGACATGCTGCTGGATTTTGTTTGCCAGTATTTTATTGAGGATGTTTGCATTGATGTTGTCAGAGATATTGGCCTGAAGTTTTCTTGTTTTTATTGTATCTCTGCCAGGTTTTGATATCAGGTTGATGCAGGCCTTATAAAATGAGTTAGGGAGGATTCCCTCCTTTGTAATTGTTTGGAATATTTTCAGAAGAAATAGTCCACCATCTCCTCTTTGTACCTCTGGTAGAATTTGGCTGTAAATTCATCTGGTCCTGGGATTTTTTTTGTTGGTAGGCTTTTATTACTGCTTCAATTTTAGAACTTGTTATTGGTCTATTCAGGGATTTGGCTACTTCCTGGGTTAGTCTTAGTAGGTTGTATGTGTCCTGGAATTTAATCATTTTCTTCTAGATTTTCTAGTTTATTTTTGTAGAGGTATTTATAGTATTCTCTGATGGTTGTTTGTATTTCTGTGAAGTCAATGGTGATATCCCCTTTATCACGTTTTATTGTATCTATTTGATTCTTTCCTCATTTCTTCTTTATTAGTCTAGCTAGTGGTCTATTTTATTAATTTTTCAAAAAAAAACACAGATCCTGGATTCATTGAATTTTGAAGGGTTTTTCATGTCTCTATGTCCTTCAGTTCTGCTCTGATCTTAGTTATTTCTTGTCTTCTGCTAGCTTTTGGATTTGTTAGCTCCTGCTTCTCTAGTTCTTTTAGCTGTGATATTAGGGTATCAATTTAACATCTTTCTAGCTTTCTGATGTAGGCATTTAGTGTTATAAGTTTCTCTCTTAACACTGCTTTAGCTTCATGCCAGAGATTCTGATACATTGTCTCTTTGTTCTCATGGGTTTCAAAGAACTTCTTGATTTCTGCCTTAATTTCATTACTTGCCCAGGAGTCATTCAGGAATAGGTTATTCAATTTCCATGTAGTTCTGTGGTTTTGAGTGAGTTTCTTAATCTTGAGTTCCAATTTGATTCCACTGTTGTATGAGAGACTGTCTATTATGATTTCAGTTCTTTTGCATTTGCCAAGGAGTGTTTTACTTCCAATTATGTGGTTGATTTTAGGGTGAGTGCCATGTGGCACTGAGAAGAATGTATATTCTGTTGTTTTGAGGTGGAGAGTTCTGTAGATATTTGTCAGATCCACTTGATGCAGAGATGAGTTCAAGTCCTGAATATCCTTGTTAATTTTCTGTCTCGATGATCTGCCTCATATTGACAGTGGGGTGTTAAAGTCTCCCACTATTATTGTGTGGGAGTCCAAGTCTCTTTGTAGTCTCTAAGAACTTGTTTTATGAATCTGGGTGCTCCTGTATTGGGTGCATATATATTTAAGATTATTAGCTCTTCTTGTAGAATTGATCCCTTTTCCAATATGTAATGCTCCTCTTTGTCTTTCTATTTTTGTTGGTTCCAAGTCTATTTTGTCAGAAACTTGGAGTGCAACCCCTGCTTTTTTCTGCTTTCTACTTGCTTGGTAAATTTTCCTCCATAAAGGAAAAATCGCTTTATTCCAAAATCAAATATCCAGGGGAAAACTAATACACAAAAAGAACCCTACTGTGATGTATTGCAAAGACAAGAAAAGCCTTTAAGTTAAGTTTATCTACTAACAATGCAGGAGCATCTTGTTTACATCACTATGTTTTTCCTACCAGGTAAAAGTGCCATCTACAAATCTTGGCAATTTGAAAAATAGCCATAACTACTCACTGTGGTTAAGTGCAAGTTAAGCACTACTAGTTTTTAAAAGCACTCAATTGTTCTGTGTTTAGTTTTTCATTTCTAGAATGACCTTTTTGGAAAAGGAGGGAGTAGCTTATAAAAAAATAAGACTTATTAGTAAAAAGAAATCATGCAATTTACTTACAAAATGAGTATTGCTATATGAAAAGATGACTCCTTTCCACGTGTCACTTAAAATAAAAGTTTAACTGGCAAACTGAATCTTCCATTGTTACAGTCAAAATGTTATAATATCCACTTTTACATGTAGAGATCAATGAATAGTGCAGACATCTCACAACTCTTTACTTGAAATCCTAGTTAATTTGTGCAAGTTCCAAGCACAGTTGGGACAGTGTTGGTTGTGGTTTGAGAAGAATAAATTAGAAGATAAAAGCTCTAAAAAACATGGAAAAATATCTACACAGAAGAGTTAGATGTCAAAATTGTAGATGTTTCCATTATATTATAGGAACAATCGAGATTCATTTTGCCTAGGAGATTAGCAATAAAAATGTCTAAAAACTTATTTGACATACAATTTCTTTCTAATAAATAAAATGAACACCATTTTAAATTTGTATAAGTAATACAGAAAACAACATTTGATCTCTATTCAGATAAGTTTCACCTAATTGAAAAATTAATACTTCAGAATTGCAGCCTGTACCTTGTAAAGTGAAAATGTATATGTTGATTCTCCATTAAAGGAGTTGGATATTTGATTGTTCTTGTCATTGGGAAAGCATTTTGTTCCTTTAACAGAATTATTAGTACCATCACCCTATCTTATCAAGGATTTAAGGCAATTATACAATGGAACGATATGCAAGTATCAAAGGAAAGAGGCCATTAAGACCAAATGTATTTCAGGTTCAAAAAGACTTAAGTAGTTCATACAACAACAAAACTACATTGAAAGGTAAAATTTAATTCTGTGAGATTCTGTGGCCAATTTCCAATGATAAATTTTCTTATTGAGCACTGTTATGAACCCAAACATGCCTACATATACAAGTGCTAATCTTGAGAAGGAAATGATAAATGCTAAAGAGGAAAAGAAATACTAGACATCAATACTGAGATAATATCGTTTCAAGAAAACTTCAATACTTTTCTTGTTGTATTCATTCACCTAGTGATTTTTCTTTGAAGTTAAAAAAGGTTATCTAATTATTCAACAAGCATTTATTGACCCTTGGGGAGTGCAATATTTACAACAATGACAGGTATTTTTTTCTTTACGTTTATTCAATAGTTTAGCCATAACATATAACAACATTGGAGATATTTGAACAAACTGTTTATATCATGCTTATAGTGCTTCTGAACTCTCAAGAACTCACTCTACAGAGTAAATCTGTGTCATTCTGCAACCTTGTTTTCTCAGGATTTTGAAGGCTCTCAGGTTTTCCTTTATTCTAATCTACTGTGAGCATCTCGGCAATCATGTAAGGCAATTAAAAAGTTATTTATACTCCGCTTACTTTACTTTAAACGGAAACTAAAATAGCTTCCTGATGGGAGTAGGTCAGAAATGGACTCTGACTGAGAGCCTAAGAAAAATCATTTCACTCAAAGTCAAATGACTCTAAAGTTCAAGCTTGTACAGGTTCAGTATAAACCATAAAGAATGTGCTGTGTTAGGCATTATGGGATACATCCTCCTAAAAGAAAAGCTGATGAAAAGAATACAAATTATATAAATGAAGATGATTTTTAATGATTTTTAAAAAAATTATTGTTATTACATATAAATTTTAAATTTATCCTTAAGTATTAAGTTGATGATGTGAAGTTTATGTCCATAGTAGCTGCAAGGTTGTCTGAATTATATAACATCTAGAATTGTGTAAAATATTTTACATTCTGTATGATGTTTATTATACTAACATCATCATACCATTTACATTTTTTTATTTTTAATCAAACCAGTTTAAATTCAGCAGTGTTCCACTTCAATATATTATTTTTATCTGTGTTTAAGTTTTGTATATGGTGGGTTAACATTTGAAAATAATGCTGTGATTAACAAGAAACCTTTCAGCTTTTATAAATATTTTACCCATGTGATTTTTTTTCAAAGACTTTTAACATTCAACCATCATGCAGTGATTATAGACATAAAAATCATGAGTTCCAGCCTCCAAAAGCAAATCAGACACTTAGTAAAATGAGTACATAAACTTAAAATTAAGTGGGCAACATGTCCAGAAAACAGATCAGATGGCAGCCATGACTAAACAAAAGCAAACTCTTCAGATGGTATCTCAGAAAACCTAAAGTTTAAATGCCCAGAGTGGAAGATGGCAATTCTGTGCCTTCCAACACAATACTACACCATTTTTAACAATTAACAACGTTTGAGAGATGAATGGCCTTGACTTAATCATATTATTAATTTTGCAAGTCTAGTTCAACTAAAAATGAGAAAAAGTCACTTAAGAAAAGATATCCCAGACTAATTTACCAAAACCTTAAGAATAATTTTTATAGCCTTTATATCAAAACAACCATTCATGATGTTATTCAATCCTGGAAATGGCTCCACAATATACTGACTCATTTCTTGCAGCATTTTGGTAAAATAGGTGGATGAATGGTTTTTGTAGTCTCATAAATATAATTTTCTTTCAAATCATATTATCTTATTCTCTAATAAAATTGCATTTATATACACACTAAAAGGATGTTATGTAGATTATAAACAATATAATGCCAGGGACCAGTGTTTTTAAATTTTATTGTTTTTATATAGACACGATATATACATTGTTTTCAAATATATATATATATATAAAAATAAATCCCATGAGACCCAATGAAATTCAAATAAATGTTTGTTGATTGAATAATCCCTGTGTACAGATATTGCATGTAATAGGGTCATTTTTCATGCTTATGTTAAACAAATCCAAAGCTTCCTCTGCTAAAGCAGTGTGTCCATTGACATGAGATAGAAGTCTAACAACTTGCACATAGTAGGTCTTCAGTAAACAAACAATATAAATAAATGGATAAGAAAGGAAGGAGGAAGAAAGATGAAGAAAAATTCTTTCTAATTTAAGTCAAAACCCAATACTAACTCCTGATTCTTGTGGGTATTCTAACTAGTTTATTATGTTGCTTCTTCTCAATTTGTATAACCTCTTTCATCCCCAGTATTAATTCCCCACTTCTCTGTACCTTCTGTGACACAGGAAGCTGACTCCTCTGGATTGCATCACTTGGGTTCTCTTCCAGCCTGGCTTCTAGGTGGGTTCCACTGATAGTAGCCAGAGGCAAGAGAGTGGGAGAAGAGAGAGCTCAGAGCATTTCCTACTATTCTCTCCCTTCTCTGGTGCAGTTACTCTGGCTACAGCTGCATTCCTCTAATCCTACTTCTCTGCTGGACAGCTCCTGCTTTCCCTGGTTTCTGGAAAGACTACTTTCTCTGCTGGTCTCTTAACTACCAGAAGATTTCTGCTATTGCTAGTCTCTGGGTAGCTCAATGACTTGATCAGTTGCATTTGACCTTCAGTAACCTTCAGTAATTAGTTTCAGCCTGGAAGTCTTTTTATTTAAGCTATCGGGTTAAGTTATTATTCCTGCTGAGACTTTGACTGATACAGTAGTAAGTCACCCGTCTCGGTTTCAGGTCATTTAATGATACCTAATCCATTACCAAGTGATATGATCATTTTGAGCCACACTCTGAATTTTAAAAATCAAGACTTAACCCTTAGAGTTGAACAAATTGCATTCTTATCTTGAGAATTCATGTGCTTTACTTTCTTTATTGTTGTAGAGAACTATGGAGAAAAATCTAGAATACTGTGTTGCTGTAATATCCCTAAGGTCTTCTTGTCATCTTAACTGCTATTTCTTATTTTTTCTGAATGAAGGTAGGTAATAGATTTACACATGATAATAATATACAATAAATATTTAGAGAGAATACTTATTGCCAGGCATTTTCAGACATGCATATATCATGAAAATATCTGAACAAATATAACAATTATATTTACTACAAATGCTAAAGCTATATTAACTAACTTTAATATACCTAGGTAAGTAGAGCACTTTAACTGATAGCTCTTTAAATCCAGCTGTTGGAAATGCAGGAGGGTATAGGTGACAATAACATTTTAACATCATTAAACTACAAAATAGACTGATAGATTAATTTCTTTTTACCTTTTCATCAATATTTATATTATTTATAACTAAGTCTACATCATCAGTAACTTTTAGAATGTGAAGGTTTTATTTTCTATTATAAAACTGAAATAGCCATTCATGTTTGAAAAAAAATCACATAATTAATTATGCTGCTAAAAATCAGCACCACAAACAGGAAATAAATGAGTAAAATATAACGTTTCATTTCCATTTGACAGCTTCATATAGCAAATTAAATTTCCTCCTATACTAACTATACCTTGCCTATCTCTGAAACCTCTTTTTCGATCTATTTTTTCATAGATATAAAATCTTCCTTTGATGGTTTTTGGTAACATGTCATTTTATTTTTAGCAGTTGTCACAATAATGCTGTGTAGTAAAACACCTCCACACTCCATGGTTTAAACAGTAATCATTTATCCTTTCAGATCTGCAGGTCAGGCAGTGTTTGGTGGATCCAGGTTGTGCTGGACTAGGTGGCTCTGCTTCGTCTGTATCTCTGTGTAGGCTGGAGTGACCATGCTCCATGTCTTTGTCATTCTTCTTCAACCACTGAGCAGTGATCTGTATTTTTTTTTCAAGTGGATGGCAGAGGCACAAAGGGCAAGCAGAAATATGCTTAACATTTAGGCTCAGAACTGACACATTTTCACTTGAATCACATTGGATTGATCAGAGCAAATTACTTGACCAAAATTATGAAAAAGAGGTAAGGAAATGTACTCTGCTCTGTCAATAGGAAAAACTGCAAATGGCATGGAGGTAGAAAGGAGTGAACAATTGGGCTTAATTCATTTCTAGTACTTTTTCCCTCTCTTATTTGCAATCTGTCTCTTAATCTAACTTCTCTAAAACCCCTCCTCCTACATTCATCAAAAAGATTTCCATCTGTTAGTAAATCATTTTATGAAAGTATGACTTAAAATATTTTCTTTCCAAGTTCCAATTTGTTGTTTAAACAGTAACTACTAGAGGAAAGTTTAACCCTATCATTTAAAGGTGATAGCATAATGCTTATTCAATGTAATATATTGAAATTTTAAGTGTAGAATACAGTACTTTTGTATTGGAAGATAAGTGACTAAGTAAATTACATGATCTTGTATAATCGATCATGAGAAGAGAAGTCTTTCTGTTTTACAAAGATTTACATTGGCAACCTGTATTATTCCAGTAGCAATGACCCTACAAACATATTTTAATAGCTGATTTTAAGGTTTAAATGAATTTTTTACAGTACAATTATTACAAATAAAAATGAAAGAGACATTTCTGAAGTATCTACTCCATCTCAGGAACAGAATAATGCCATATATTTGATATTATAAATTATACACACACACATACACACACAGGCATTGCAACAACCTAGAGATGAAGGTATTATATCTCTACTTTAGAAATGAGGATATTAGGGATTAGAGAATCCCATAAATCACAAATCTAGTAAAACAGTGGCCCAACAAATAAAGTTTCCAGGCTAAATGGTATATTTATGAACAAAAAGGATACTATATATAGATCACATAATATTTTGGAAAGAGCTCTGGACTTTGTATCTGAAGTCATAGATTCACATTTTGAATGCCCTGTTTGCTGTAGGAACGTGGGTAGTCAGAACCTTTATTTGTAGTAGTACTAGTTCTGAGGGTTGACTGGGGAAAAGATGTCATATATCACCAAACAAGTACATAACCAGTTTATAGATGTACATAAAATTTGGGTGTATGGACCAAACTATCACTTCTAATGCTGACAAAGTTTATAATAAAGAAATGGTTTTAATCTGCTAACTACTCCATCAGTCTAGACTTTGAATCAGTCTAGTCCACACAAGAGAAACTTAGCTCTACATAGCAGACAAACTTCTCCATCTGACTGCCTCCACAAGACCAGCGTGCAGCAAGTGAAAGAATACCAATACCTCAGTCTCTGTCCCTACAAAGCAATGAGGAGAGGACAGGGAAAATATTCTTTCCTCAAATATAAAGAGGATTGATATTTTAGAGAGGACAGGACAATATTATACATATACACATCAATGTACACACACAGAAACATACGTAATGATTCTATTTCCAGTGAAGCTCTGCGTATTTTTTCCCTCAAAATCCTACGGAACATTTCTGTCATTTACACCTGTAAGAGTCTTGATAAAACCCAAGTGAGAAAAGACTTTAAAAAAATAAAAGCACTTTCAAACTTTACAAATTTCTTTATAAGTGCTGGGAATCATTATTACTTACAAAACAGCAGGTTGTGAATTGAAGGTTTATATGCTATTTGGTATATTCCTTTTTCACAAAGCTCAATGAGACTTCTTTTAAAATTTAACATAGGCTATCAAAAATTAATATTGCTGGTGCTAACATAGCTAGAAAGAAATTAACATTTTAGGGGGAACCTACTTGGAGACAGGGAGATTTGACATGTGCTGTTCACTCATGGCCAACCAGTTGGTTAGCTGTTAGAGAAATCTGTGACTCACAAAACTTACATAAGTGCCCAACTTATATTAAGAATGTGCATAAAATCTGGAACTTTTAAATTAGAATAATTCTGTGCTTTTTTAAAAATTGTGTTTGAATAGATTAGATATTTTCTGCAAGGAATATTCTGTGCCAACTATCTCTATTCATTTTAAAACATTTTAAAATACTGATACCTTTTAAAGTTTAGACTCTATAAAAATATTAAACTAAATAATTACTATTGTTTATAATATATTTTGGCTCTTGAATGACTTTAATAATTAACTGCCATTTAAGTTAATCCATCCTGGCATCAGAAATGCATAAAAATACATTAGAAATGCATAAAAGTGATGGTATAAATTGCAGTGTCACACTTGGGAAATCCCTAGTGGAATTATATAATGTGTAGAGAAATGATGGATTTCACTTATTATCTTCAGTTTTCAGCTGCATCTTTAGTTATATCACTTAAAGTATTACATATTGATGTATTAGGCACTGATCAGATATGTATATTATCTCTAATCACCACAGCCACCTTGCAAGGTAGCTACTCTTATTCCCGTGCTATAAACAACTAAACTAAACCTTTAGGAAGTTAAGTGAGTAGTCCAAGGCCTCAGAGCTAATGAGTAATAGAGCTGAGATTAGACCTCAAGTAGTTTTCCCTCACTCCAACATCTGCCACTATATTACATCATGGCATCTCTCTTAAAAAATGAAATTACAATGAAAATATTACTTAAGAGGAAGTTAATAAAAACATGAAAATATATTTTAACATATTCATATTAAGAAGCCTATATTGCAACAAGTTTACTTTACCAGAATTAGTCCCTCCCTCAGGACAGCACAGCTCATACCAAGACAGAGCACCTCAGTGTATGACTTCCCCCTCAGAGGGAAACGAAAGGCAGGAGCATGCATCCAGTGTCCCTGGCCTTTCAGAGTGCTATCTGAGAGTCCAGTTTATGTTTCACCTTACCCAGAGCCCTGATGAAACCTGCATATTTTGGATGCCTATGAGCAGTTAAGAATAAAGGGAAGGCGCAGGTAGCTGGTTGAAGCTGGTATGGTTCTGTGAATTTGGGAGACAGTGAGTGAAATTGGGAGAGGAGTATAGCATACTTTCAGTGTCCTAGCACAAGGAAGAGCAGTCAGAAACCAGTGAGAACAAGAGACTATGGGCAAAAGAAAGAGAGAGAGAGACCAATAAATCTCTTTAATTAAGTCACACATGAGTCCAAAGAAAAGCTTTAAGAGACTTCCAAAATCTCTTGTAAGGCTGGGCATTGAAAGTCTTTCCCTGTAGAAGCCAGTTCATAACAACTAGATGTGGCTGTATCTTCAAATGCACAAATACCAATGCAAAATTCCAATAAACACAAAGACCGAGGAAAACATGACATAATAAAATGAATAAAATAAATCTTCAGTAACTGACACTAAAGAAATGGAGATCTATTACCTGGCAAAGAATTTAAAATAATCATCTTAAAGGAGTCCAGTAAGTTATAAGAGAACACAAATAAACAAATAAATAAAATCAGGAAAATTATATGTAAGCAAAATGAAAATATCAGCAAAGAGATAGAGACTATAAAAAGAAACAAATTCTGGAGCTGAAGAAAACAATAACTGAATAAAAAATTCATTCAAGGGGTTCAGCAAAAGACTTGATCAAGAAGAAGAATGAATCAATGAACTTAAAAACAAGTCGTCTAAAATTACCCCGTCAGAGAAACAAAAGTAAAAAATAAAAAGAGTTAAGAAAGTCTAAATGACAATGGGACATCATCAAGAGAACCAATATAGGCATTAGGAGGACCTCAGAAAGAAAAGAGTGACAGAAAGTTTCAGAAAGATTATTTATAGAAACAATGGACAAAAACTGACAAATCTGAAAAGAGAAACGGACATCTGGATCCAAGAAGTGCAAATTACCCCAAATAAAATAAATTTGAAGAACTCTATACCAAGACACCCTATAATCAAGTTATACCAACTGAATAACTGAGAATATTTGGAAAGCAATAAGTAAGAGGAAACTAGAGACATGCAAAAGAGCTCACAATAAGACTATCAGCCAATTTCTCAGCAGAAACCTTGCAGGCCAGGAGGGAGACAGATTACATATTCAAAGTGCTGAAATTAAAAAAATGACCTGAATAGCTCCAGGCTCCAGCTCCCAGCATGAGGGACAGAGAAGATGGGTGATTTCTGCATTTTCAACTGAGGTACCGGGTTCATCTCACTGGGGCATGTCAGACAGTCCCTGCTGGTCAGCGGGTGCAGTCTGACCAGCAAGAGCTAAAGCAGGGCAAGGTATCGCCTCACCTGGGAAGCACAAGGGGGAAGGGAATTGCTTTTCCTAGCCAAGGGAAACTGAGACACACAACACCTGGAAAATCGGGTAACTCCCACCCTAATACTACGCTTTACCAAGGGTCTTAGCAAACAGCACACGAGGAGATTATACCCCACACCTGGCCAGGAAGGTCCCACGTCCACGGAGCCTCCCTCATTGCTAGTACAGCACTCTGACATCTAACTGCAAGGCAGCAGAAAGGCTGGGGGAGGGGCACCTGCCATTGCTGAGGCTTAAGTAGGTAAACAAAGCCGCCAGGAAGCTGGAATTGGGTGGAGCCTACCACAGCTCAAGAAGGTCTGCCTGCCTCTGTAGACTCCTCCTCTGGGGACAGGGCATACCTAAAAAAAAAAAAGCAGCAGAAACCTCGGCAGAGGTAAATGCCCCTGTTTGACAGCTTTGAAGAGAGCAGTGGATCTCCCAGCACAGAGGTGAGATTTGAGAATGGACAGACTGGCTGCTCAAGTGGGTCCCTGACCCCTGAGGAGCCTAACTGGAGACATCCCCCACTCGGTGCAGACCAATACCTCACACCTCACATGGTGGGGTACACCCCTGAGACAAAGCTTCTAGAACAAGAATCAGACAGCAACATTTGCTGTTCAGCAATATTCTATCTTCTGCAGCCTCCACTGCTGATACCCAGGCAAACAGGGTCTGGAGTGGACCAGCAAAATACCCAGCTAATATCATAATGACAGGATCAAGTTCACATATAACAATACTAACCTTAAATGTAAATGGACTAAATGGTCCAATTAAAAGACATAGACTGGCAAATTGGATAAAGAGTCAAGACCCATCAGTTTGCTGTATTAAGGAGACCCATCTCACATGCAGAGACACACATAGGCTCAAAATAAAGGGATGGAGGAAGATCTACCAAGCAAATGGAAAACAAAAAAAAGGCAGCGGTTGCAATCCTAGTCTCTGATAAAACAGACTTTAAACCATCAAAGATCAAAAGAGACAAAGAAGGCCATTACATAATGGTAAAGGGATCAATTCATCAGGAAGAGCTAACTATCCTAAATATATATGCACCCAATACAGGAGCACCCAGATTCATAAAGCAAGTCCTTAGAGAATTACAAAGAGACTTAGACTCCCATACAATAATAATGGGAGACTTCAACACTCCACTGTCAACATTAGACAGATCAATGAGACAGAAAGTTAACAAGGATATCCAGGAATTGAACTCATCTCTGCACCAAATGAACCTAATAGCCATCTACAGAACTCTCCACCCCAAATCAACAGAAAATACGTTCTTCCCAGCACCACATCACACTTATTCCAAAATTGACCACATAGTTGGAAGTAAAGCACTCCTTTGCAAATGTAAAAGAACAGAAACTATAACAAACTGTCTCTCAGACCACAGTGCAATGAAACTAGAACTCAGGACTAAGAAACTCAATCAAAACCGCTCAACTACATGGAAACTGAACAACCTGCTCCTGAATGACTACTTGGTACATAACGAAATGAAGGCAGAAATAAAGATGTTCTTTGACACCAATGAGAACAAAGATACAACATACCAGAATCTCTGGGACACATTTAAAGCAATGTGTAGAGGGAAATTTATAGCACTAAATGCCCACAAGAAAAAGCAGGAAAGATCTAAAATTGACACTCTAACATCACAATTAAAGGAACTAGAGAAGCAAGAGCAAACACATTCAAAAGCTAGTAAAAGGCAAGAAATAACTAAGATCAGAACAGAACTGAAGGAGATAGAGACACAAAAAAACCTCCAAAAAATCAATGAATCCAGGAGTTGGTTCTTTGAAAAGATCAACAAAATTGATAGACCACTAGCAACACTAATAAAGAAGAAAAGAGAGAAGAATCAAATAGATGCAATAAAAAATGATAAAGGGAATATCACCACTGACCCCACAGAAATACAAACTACCATCAGAGAATACTATAAACAGCTCTATGCAAATAAATTAGAAAACTTAGAAGAAATGGATAATTTCCTGGACACTTACACTCTCCCAAGACTAAACCAGGAAGAAGTTGAATCCCTGAATAGACCAATAGCAGGCTCTAAAATTGAGGCAATAATAGCCTACCAATCAGAAAAAGTCCAGGACCAGATGGATTCACAGCCAAATTCTACCACAGGTACAAGGAGGAGCTGATACCATTCCTTCTGAAACTATTCCAATCAATAGAAAAAGAGGGAATCCTCCCTAACTCATTTTACGACGTCAACATCATCCTGATACCAAAGCCTGACAGAGACACAACAAAAAAAGAGAATTTTAGATGAATATCCCTGATGAACATCAATGCAAAAATCCTCAAGAAAATACTGGCAAACCGAATCCAGCAGCACATCAAAAAGCTTATCCACCATGATCAAGTGGGCTTCATCCCTGGGATGCAAGGCTGGTTCAACATACGCAAATCAATAAATGTAATCCAGGATATAAACAGAACCAAAGACAAAACCACATGATTATCTCAACAGATACAGAAAAGGCCTTTGACAAAATTTAACAGCCCTTCATGCTAAAAACTCTCAATAAATTTGGTATTGATGGAACGTATCTCAAAATAATAAGAGCTATTTATGACAAACCCACAGCCAATATCATACTGAATGGATAAAAACTGGAAGCATTCCCTTTAAAAACTGGCACAAGACAGGGATGCCCTCTCTCACCACTCCAGTCAACATAGTGTTGGAAGTTCTGGCTAGGGCAATCAGGCAAGAGAAAGAAATCAAGGGTATTCAGTTAGGAAAAGAAGAAGTCAAATTGTCCCTGTTTGCAGATGACATGATTGTATATTTAGAAAACCCCATTGTCTCAGCCCAAAATCTCCTTAAGCTGATAAGCAACTTGAGCAAACTCTCAGGATACAAAATCAATGTGCAACAATCACAAGCACTCTTATACACCAGTAACAGACAAACAGAGAGCCAAATCATGAATGAACTCCCATTCACAATAGCTTCAAAGAGAATAAAATACCTAGGAATCCAACTTACAAGGGATGTAAAGGACCTCTTCAAGGAGAACTACAAAGCACTGCTCAGTGAAATAAAAGAGGACACAAACAAATGGAAGAACATACCATGCTCATGGATAGGAAGAATCAAAATTGTGAAAATGGCCATACTGCCCAAGGTAATTTACAGATTCAATGCCATCCCCATTAAGCTACCAATGACTTTCTTCACAGAATTGGAAAAAACTGCTTTAAAGTTCATATGGAACCAAAAAAGAGCCCGCATTGCCAAGACAATCCTAAGTCAAAAGAACAAAGCTGGAGGCATCATGCTACCTGACTTCAAACTATACTACAAGGCTACAGTAACCAAAACAGCATGGTACTGGTACCAAAACAGAGATATAGACGAATGGAACAGAAACAGAGCCCTCAGAAATAATACCACACATCTACAGCCATCTGATCTTTGACAAACCTGACAAAAAACAAGAAATGGGGAAAGGATTCCCTATTTAATAAATGTTTCTAGGAAAATTGGCTAGCCATAAGTAGAAAGCTGAAACTGGATCCTTTCCTTACTCCTTATATGAAAATTAATTCAAGATGGATTAGACACTTAACTGTTAGACTTGAAACCATAAAAACCCTAGAAGAAAACCTAGGTAATACCATTCAGGACATAGGCATGGGCAAGGACTTCATGTCTAAAACACCAAAAGCAATGGCAACAAAAGCCAAAATTGACAAATGGGATCTAATTAAACTAAAGAGCTTCTGCACAGCCAAAGAAACTACCATCGGAGTGTACAGTCAACCTACAGAATGGGAGAAAATTTTTGCAATCTACTCATCTGACAAAGGGCTAATATCCAGAACCTACAAAGAACTCAAACAAATTTACAAGAAAAAAACAAACAACCCCATCAAAAATGGGCAAAGGATATGAACAGACACTTCTCAAAAGAATACATTCATACAGCCAACAGACACAAGAAAAAATGCTCATCATCACTTGCCATCAGAGAAATGCAAACCAAAACCACAATGAGATACCATCTCACACCCATTAGAATGGCAATCATTAAAAAATCATGAAACAACAGGTGCTGGAGAGGATGTGGAGAAATAGGAACACTTTTACACTGTTGGTGGGGCTGTAAACTAGTTCAACCATTGTGGAAATCAGTGTGGAGATTCCTCAAGGATCTAGAATTAGAAATACCATTTGACCCAGCCATTCCATTACTGGGTATATACCCAAAGGATTATAAATCATGCTGTTATAAAGACACATGCACACGTATGTTTATTGCAGCACTATTCACAATAGCAAAGACTTGGAATCAACCCAAATGTCCATCAGTGACAGACTGGATTAAGAAAATGTGGCACATATACACCATGGAATACTATGCAACCATAAAAAAGGATGAGTTCGTGTCCCTTGTAAGGACATGGATGCAGCTGGAAACCATCATTCTCAGCAAACTATCGCAAGAAGAAAAAACCAAACACTGCATATTCTCAGTCGTAGGTGGGAATTGAACAATGAGATCACTTTGACACAGGAAGGGGAACATCACACACCAGGGCCCATTGTGGGGAGGGGTAAGGGGGGAGGGATAGCATTAGGAGATATACCTAATGTAAATGATGAGCTAATGTGTGCAGCACACCAACATGGCACATGTATACATGTGTAACAAACCTGCACGTTGTGCCGTGTACCCTAGAACTTAAATTATAATAAAAAAGAAAAAATGACCTGCCAACTCCCTGGGACACAGCACCTGAAGGAAGGAGTGGCTGTGGGTGCAGCTTCAGCAGATGTAAACGTTCCTGCCTGCCAGCTCTGAAGAGAGCAGTGGATCTCCCAGCATAGTGCTCAAACTCTGCTAAGGGACAGACTGCCTCCTCAAGTGGGTCCCTGACCCCTGTGCCTTCTGATTGGGAGACACCTCCCAGCAGGGGTTTTCGGACACCTCATAAAGGAGAGCTCCAGCTGGCAACTGGCAGGTGCCCCTATGGGACAAAGCTTCTGGAGGAAGAAACAGGCAGCAGTCTCTGCTGTTCTGCAGCCCCCACTGGTGATACCCAAGCAAACAGGGTCTGGAATGGACCTCCAGCAAATTCCAGCAGACCTTCAGCAGAGCGTCCTGACTGTTAAAAGGAAAACTAACAAACAGAAATGAGTAGCATCACATAACAAAAAGGACATCTACACAAAAACCCCATCCTAAGGTCACCAACATCAAACACTCAAGGGAGATAAATCCACAAAGATGAGGAAAAACCAGCACAAAGATGCTGAAAATTCCAAAAACCAGAATGCCTCTTCTCCTCCAAAGGATCTCAACTCCTTTCCAGCAAGAGAATAAAACTGGATGGAGAATGGGTTTGACAAATTGACAGAAGTAGGCTTCAGAAAGCGGGAAATAACAAACTCCTCCAAGCTGAGGAGCATGTTCTAACCCAATGCAAGAAAGCTAAGAACCTTGACAAAAGGTTAGAGGAATTACTATCTATAATAACCAGTTTAGAGATAACAAAAATCACCAGATGGAGCTGAAAAACACAGCATGAGAACTTCGTGGAGCACACAAGTATCAATAGCCGAATTAATCAAGTGGAATAAAGGATATCAGTGATTGAAAATCAACTTAATGAAATAAAGCATGAAGACAAGATTAGAGATAAAAGAATAAAAAGGAACAAACAAAGCGTCCAAGAAATATGGGACTATGTGAAAAGACCAAACCTATGTTTGATCAGTGTACCTGAAAGTGATGGGGAGAATGGAACCAAGCTGGAAAACACACTTCAGGATAATATCAAGGAGAATTTCCCCAACCTAGCAAGACAGGACAACATTCAAATTCAGGAAATCCAGAGAACACCACAAAGATACTCCTTGAGCACAGCAACCCCAGGTCACATAATCATCAGATTCACCAAGTTTGAAATGAAGGAAAAAATGTTAAGGGCAGCCGGAGAGAAAGGTCAGGTTACCCACAAAGGGAAGCCCATCCGACTAACAGCTAATCTCTCTGCAGAAACCCTACAAGCCAGAAAAGAGTGGAAGCCAATATTCAACATTCTTAATAAAATAATTTTCAACCCAGAATTTCATATCCAGCCAAACTAAGCTTCATAAGCGAAGGAGAAATAAAATCCTTTACAGACAAGCAAATGCTGAGGAATTTTCACTCCACCAGGCCTGCCTTACAAGAGCTCCTAAAGGAAGCACTAAATATGGAAAAGAAAAACCGGTTCCATCCACTGCAAATACATAACAAATTTTAAAGACTGTCGACACTCTAAAGAAACTGCATCAACTAATGGCCAAAGTAACCAGCTAGCATCCTAATGACAGGATCAAATTCACACTTAACAATATTAACCTTAAATGGAAACGGGCTAAATGCCCCAATTAAAAGACACAGACTGGGCTGGGCACAGTGGCTCATGCCTGTAATCCCAGCACTTTGGGAGGCCGAGGTGGGTGGATCACGAGGTCAGGAGATCGAGACCATCCTGGCTAACACAGTGAAACTCCGTCTCTACTAAAAATACAATAAATTAGCCAGGTGTGGTGGCTGGCACCTGTAGTCCCAGCTACTCGGCAGGCTGAGGCAGGAGAACGGTGTGAACCTGGGAGGTGGAGCTTGCAGTGAGCCGAGACTGCACCACTATACTCCAGCCTGGGTGACAGAGCAAGACTCTGTCTAAAAAAAAAAAAAAATGCAGACTGACAAATTGGATAAAGAGTCAAGACCCATTGGTGTGCTGTATTCAGGAGACCCTCACGTGCAAAGACACATATAGGCTCAAAATAAAGGGATGGAGGAATATTTACCAAGTAATTAAAAACAAAATCCAACTATATTCTATGCATAAGATACTTTAGACTTAAGGACACACATAAATTGAAAGTGAAGGGATGGAAAAAGATACTCTAGGCAAATGGTAACCAAAATAGAAAAGGGGTGTCTATACTAATATCAGAAAAACTAGACTTCATGTCAAAAACTGTCACTAGAGATGAAGAAGGTAATTCTATAATGATAAAAAGGTCAATTAGATAAATTGGAAGGAAGATACAATTATTATAAATATACATACAGCCAACATCAGAGCACTTAAATATCTAAATCAAACTTTGACAAAACTGAGAAAGAAATTCACAGCAGTACAATACTAGTAGGAGATTTTAATACCCAACTTTCATAATGGATAGCCCATTCAGACAGAAAATCAATAAGAAGACAGTGGGCTTGAACAACACTATAGACCAAATTGACCTAACAGATACATGGAACATTCCACCCAAAAGTAGCAGAATGCATATTATTTTCAAGTATACATAAAACATTATCCCGGAAAGATTACAGGTTAGGATAAAACAAGTCATAACAAATTTTAAAAGATCAAAATCATTCCAAGTACCTTTTCTGAATCAAATGGAATGGAACTAGATATCAATAGCAACAAGAAAATAGAAAAATTCACACACACATGAAACTAAACAATACACTCTTGAACCATCATTAGGTTAAAGAATAAATTAAAAATGAAATTAGATGAAGCTTATAATGATAAATGCCTATATTTAAGAAAAAAAAATTATGCCAAATCAATGACCTAACTTCACTCTTCAAGGAAGTAAAAAGAAGAATAAACTAAGCCTAAAGTTAGCAGAAATACGGGAATAATAAAGATTAATACATACATTTAAAAAAATAGTCTGTCAGGATTCAAACAGTAATCCTGCTATCAAAGAAAAGCCCTGGACCAGATGACTTCACAAGTGAATTTCACCAAATATTTAAAAAAGAATTAATACCAATGTTTCTTGAACTACTTCAAAATATTGGAGAAAAGGGACACTTCTAAACTTATTTTATGAGGTCATCATTACCCTGATTCCAAAGCTACAAAAAATGTTACAGGAAAAAAAAAAAAAAGAACATTACAGTTCGGTATCCCCTTAGAAACACGGATGCAAAAACCCTCAATAAAATACTAGCAAGCTAAATTCAATAGCACATTTAAAGGCTCAAACACCATCAGCAAGTGGAATTTATACTAGGGATTTAAGGATGATTTAACATTGTAAATCAATTAATGTGATCCACCACATTAACAGAATGAAGACGAAATAATCATCTGAATTAAGGCAGGAAAAGCATTCAACAAAATTCAACATTCCTTCAAAATAAAAACTCTCAGCAAACGAGGTATAGAAAAAATGTACTACAACATAATAAAAGTCATATATGACAAGTTCAAAGCTAACATCATATTCAACTGAAAAACTGAAAGCTTCTTCTCTAAGGTCACAAAGAAAGCACAGATGCCCATTCTTGCTACTTCTATTTAATATAGTACTGAAAGTCCTAGTCAAAGCACTTAGTAAAGAAAAAGAGATGAAGGCATCCAAATGGGTAAAGAAGTAGTAAAATTGTCTGTTTACAAATGACATGACCTTATATGTAGAAAACTGTAAATATTGTGCACACACACACAGAAAAACCCTGTTGGAACTAATAAACAAATACAGTAAAGGTGCAGAATGCAAAATCGGCCTACAAAAAATAAGTTGCATTTCTGTTCACTAACAATGAATCATTTCAAAGGAAACTATAAAAAATCCCATTCACAGTAATATCCAAAAGAATAAAATGTTTAGGAATAGACTTAACCAAGGAGGTGAAAGTCTTGTATTATGAAAACTGCGAATTATTGATGAAAGAAATGAAAGAAGACACAAATAAATTAAAGAACATCTATGTTCATGGATTGTAAAATTTCATATTGTTATAATGTTCGTACTACCAAAAGCAATCGACATATTCAATACAATTCCTAATAAAATTCTGATGGATGTTTTTTAAAGAAATAGGTAATTTTATCCAAAAATTCATATGGAACCAAGAAAAACTCCAAATAACCAAAGCAATCTTGAGAAGGGAGAACAAAGCTGGAGGTTTCACATTTCCTGATTTCAAAATATTTGTAGAGCTACAAATTAAGCAGTATGGTATGGCAGAGAAATGGACAAATACACAAGTGGAATAAAAAAGAGAGTCGAGAAATAAATCAACAAACATACAGCCAACTGAGCTTCACCAAGAATTTCAAAAATGCTATGGGGAAAGGATAATCTCTTTAACAGATGGTGTTAGGATTACTGGACATCCATGTGCACAAGAATAAAATTGGATTCACATTTTACAAAATACACAAAAATCAACTCCAAATAGATGAAACATTTAATAATATCCAAAACTATAAAACTCCTAGGACAAGAAAGGAACGAGTTTCATGACATTGGTCTTGGCAATGATTTTTTTGAATATGACACAAAAAGCACAAGCAACAAAAGCAAAATTAGACGAATGTGACTAGGTGAAACCAGAAAGCTCTGCACAGCAAAAGAAATAATTAACAGCACGAAAAGACAACCTAAATACTGGGAGAAACTATTTGTAAACCACGTATCTGATAAAAGGTTAATGTTAAAATGTATAGGGAACTTCTACAACTCAATAACAAAAACACAAATAACAAATAAACACATGGGCACAAACCTGAATAAAACGTTTCTCTAAAGAAGAATCATCAAGGAAATGCAAAACTACAATGAGATACCACCTCACACCTGTTAAGATGGCTATTATTTTAAAAAAAGATAACAAATGTTGACAAAGATGAAGAAAAATTGGAACCCCGTACATTACTAGTGGGAATGTAAAATAGTACAGCAGCTATGGAAAAAAGTATGAATGTTTCTTTAAAAATACAAAATTGAATTGTGATCGTATTTAAAATAGAAATTTGATCCATGTGATCCAGCAGTTTTACTTCTGAGTATATATCCAAAAGAATTGAAATTAGGACCCTGAAGAGAGATTTGCACTCCCATGTTCATTGTAGTATTATTCATAACAGCTAACATTTGAAAACAACCTAATGCACATTGATGGATGAAAGAGTAAAGAAAACATGGTACATACAGACAGTTGAATATTTATCAGCCTTTAAAAAAGAAGAAAATCATCACATGCATCATGCCCAAATCAAGAAAGCATTATGTTAAAATTATGCTAGGTAAAATTAGCGGGTCACAGAAAGGCAAATACTCATGATGCCACTTATATGAGGTATCTAAAATGGTCAAACTCATGGAACTGAGAGCATAATAGCAACAGTAGTTGTAAAATTGAAGTGTCAGTGGATGAGGGGAAGGGGAAATGGGGAATTGCTCTTCAACAGGTGTATTAGTCCATTCTCACACTGCTACAGAGAGTTACCCAAGACTGGGTAATTTATTAAGGAAAGAGGTTTAATTGACTCACAGTTCTGCATGCCTGGGGAGGCCTCAGGAAACATCGTCACAGTGGAAGGGGACGCAGACAGGTCTTACACAGAGGCAGGAGAGAGAGGGCATATGTGTAGGAGGAACTGCCAAACACTTATAAAACCATCAGATCTCGTGAGAACTCACTATCACAAGAACAGCATGGGGGAAATAACCTCCATGATCCAATCTCCTCCCTTTTTCGACACATGGGAATTACAGTTTGAGATGATATTTGGGGTAGGGACACAGAGTCAAACCATATCAACAGGTATAAACTTTCAGTTACACGAGATGAATAAGTTCTGAGATCTGCTGTACAACATTGTGTCTATAATTAGCAATATAATATTGTGAACTCAAAATTTTCTAGGAGGGTAGAACTCATGTTGTCTTAATTTGTTCAGGCTGCTATAATGAAATATCATAATCTGGGTGGCTTATAAACAACAAAATTTTATTTCTTACATTACCAGAATCTGGTAAATCCAAGGTCAAGGCAACAGCAGATCCAGTGTCTGAAGAGGGCCAATCTCCTGTTTCATGGAATGGTCACCAAGGAATTTATTATTGTATGCCAGAAAGTAGCAAAACTCAGCAAGCTTCCTGAGCCTATGGAAAAATAGAAGATCGGTTGTAACCATGTAAGATGCCATAGCAACTTGAATAAACCCAAAAAAGTGCTGCAGATGGGCATTGCACTGTTCCCTCAGAAGCCAGCTCTCTCTTGTTGGTCAGCCTAGTGACTCCACTCTACTTATAAACCTGTTCCATGTCAGAGCACTGTCTCACTGTGTCCTCACATGGTGAAAGGGGTGAAAGGTCTTTCTCAGGCCTCTTTTATTAGGGTGCTAATCTCATTTATGAGTCTTCTCTCTCATGACTTATCACTTCCTAATACTATCACTTTGGGAATTAAGATTTCAACCTAAGAATTTTGGGGGGACATGTTTAGACCATAACACATGTTAAGTGTTCTTTCTTCAACAAATGATAACAATAACATTAATAAACTACTTGGCAGAATCCAAAAAGAGTATCAGAGAACACATATCTCAAGAATGCACTGCAGGCTTTATAAATATTTGAAAGAAAGTAAGCCAGGCGCAGTGGCTCATGCCTGTAATCCCAGCATTTTGGGAGGCTGAGGCGGGTGGATCACCTGAGGTCAGCAGTTCCAGACCAGCCTGACCAACATGGAGAAACCCTGTCTCTACTAAAAATACAAGAAATTAGCAGGGTGTGGTAGTGCATGCCTGTAATTCCAGCCACTTGGGAGGCTGAGGCAGGAGAATTGCCTGATCCTGGGAGGCAGAGGTTGCAGTCAGCCGAGACAGTGCCATTGCACTCCAGCCTGGGCAACAAGAGAGAAACACCATCAGAAAGAGAGAAAGAGAGAAAGAGAAAAAGAGAGAGAGAGAGAGAAAGAGAGAGAGAGAGAAAGAAAGAGAGAGAGAGAGAGAGAAAGGAAGGAAGGGAGGAAGGAAGGAAGGAAAGTAGCAACATTTAAAAATACTATTAGGGCAAATACAAATTTCCCCTGGTAAATATTCTTCATATGTGAGACAAATTTTTCACTCATTAAATATTTGACGACTTCTTGGGTCAATAAAAAGAAATCTACACATACTGAAACAGTCAGGATTCTGGTTATGCATACATTTCCATGATCTTAACCTATCTAAGTATACTAGTCCATATGTTCAGGAATTAAAAGAAAGAAGATGAGCTAAAAAAAATCTGGTCATAATGATAATAATTAACTGTCTTCTCACATCCCTTCATTTTAACATGTTCTCAACGTTTATAAGAAATTCTTGAACTTACATAAAAAATTTCATACTATTTCTAACCTTAATATATTTGTACTAAAAATTTGTTTCTTTTGCTTTTGCCCAATATAACATGTGAGGATCAGGTCTAAGTTTGTGAATTAAAGTCAGATTTTCTAACTGGTTTGAAATCCACAGAGTGGTAAAGTAGAAAATGTATATAAATTTCCATATGACCTCTATTAACCACTTTTACCTATAGAGTACTTTATCATCTAAGCTGGATTTATTAAAAAATTAAATTAAAATATAACTGTTATGTTTTATTTAAAACATATCTAAATTCTGCTAGTGCTCAAGACCTTTTTAAGTATGTTTCTCTAAAAGACCAGATGCATACGAATAATTGGAAGAATTCTTTATTTTATTCTGAATGTCTTCTTCTTTGTACACAGAGATAGGATTTATCTCAAATCCCTGGCATGACATTAGAGACCTGAAACCATTAGGCAGTCATATTCTACATTTCATTCATAAAAAAGGCACAAATGAAAATAGGAATGGGAACTTACAGTATAGGGAAGATGAGAAAAGGATTAAAAATGCAGGCAATGGGGCCTACATTTACTAAACATGAATATAACTAAGGCAGTGTGCTAAATAATAGGAGTTATGGTAACTGACTATACTGTGTCACTGAGAGGAGCCCTAATGTTTATGAATGTCTCAGATACGGATTTTATTGCACTATTTCTGTTACTTAACTGCCTATATGGGTTTGAATGTCAGTCCAGAAAACAATAACTAGAGCCTTATAGGGACTTTCAAAACCGATTTGCACATCCTACTTGTGCTTCTGTTCATTAATCCATGTGATAACATAAAATTTTAATTGCAAATACGTTGAAGGTTTACAAAAGTATTTCATCTCCAGTTAGCAAGAGCCCATGAAAAAATGACATATTTGTATACCTCAAGTATATTTAAATTTTCAAGAAATAATTTGAAAGTATATATTTTATTTCCAATAATAACTATTCTAGTGTAATATATAACAAAATCTTTTCTTCAGATTACCCACTTACTTTTTAATATTTAAAAAATTAAATATCAACTATTAGAAAGAAGCCTGATATTTCAACCAGTAGCATTCAATACTGCTCATTCAATTTTGGCAAAAACATGCAATCACTGCTGACTGCATAATGTTAGAACAGTATAGGCTAAACATTAATAGTATGGTGTGAGGTTAACCTACTGTTAGAACGTGTGTGATCACAGCAGAGCATTCATTTATTTCTTTCACTTTTCTTACTCCATAAACATTATGATAGGATCCCTTATGTTACAAGGAACAGGACATACCATGGTCACCAAGGAATTTATTACTTGTATGCCAGAAAGTAACAAAACTCAGCAAGCTTTCTGAGCCTACGGAAAAATAGAAGATTGGTTGTAACTATATAAGACGTAATGGCAACTTGAATAAACCCAAAAAAGTGCTGCAGATGGGCATTGCACTGTTCCCTCAGAAACCAGCTCTCTCTTGTTGGTCAGCCTAGTGACTCCACTCTACTTATAAACCTGTTCCATGTCAGTTTCTTCCTCCATTTTTTGTGCTTGTACTTTCAGTTCCTGTTTCTATTGCCCTCTCAAGAAACCAAGATGTTCCAAGAAAGAGATCAGAATTCATTCTCTAATCACCGCCAAACACAGAGCATATCTTACTTAGCAAAGGTCTCAACCCATGGCGCCTCATAGGTTGCTGGGCTCTGGTACATCCAGCCATGAAGTCAATAACCAAAGAGTCATTCTTGAACAAACCTGAGATTACAGGCAGATATTGAAAACATATTCATCAAGTTGAAAAGTTACCAAGCCAAAATGATGGCAATTGCAGAAGTGTGGTTGAAGGTGGTTTGATCCCAGGAACATGTTCTGTTCTGAAGATAGGACTGCATCTGAGTATGTATGTCACTATGACCAGTGGCCCCCCAAAAATGTGGATCTTGCATGCTGAACTAAGTAATACATCTAGAAAGTCTATCTCTAGTCATATTATTTATTCTAACTTGTTGCAATTCATATAACTTCAGTTTTAAGAAGGAAGTTGCTGAATTTTTCAAAATCATTTGAAATAAGAATGGATAAAGAACTACTTTTTATTTTGATAGAGAAAATAATTTTAAAATCTAACATAAGTAACTGACTTGGACACAACTCCAATCCATCTAACTAGGTTACATCTTTGGTTTGACTTTAATTATTTTTAATAAATAGAGCACAAATTTATTCATTATTCATAAATTTAATTCACTGTTTTCTGCTACTGGGAAAAATATACTCCTTTAATTTGCCAAAGTGCTATTACTTACCATTTGATTTTTATTTGATGATGTTGGCGGAGATGATGATAGTGGCAATTTAGCAGCAGGATACTTTGCCCTGTTACATAAGAAATACTAAGTGCAATGGCTTGAACGTGTCCCCGAAAATTAAGGTGTTGGAAACTTAATCTTCAATGCAATGCAATGGGATGCATCCTAATGCATCCCATTAGGATAAGGCCTAATGGGAGATGTTTAGGTCATGAGGCCTCCACCCTCATGAATGGATTATGTGGATTATAAAAGGGTTAGAGGCTGTGAGTTTGATTTCTCGCTCTCTCTGTCTCTCACCATGTGATGCCTTCCACCATGTTATGATGCAGCAAAAGGCTCTCACCAGATGTGGTCATTCAGTCTTGGATTTCCCAGCTTCCAGAACCATGAACCAATAAATTTCTGTTTTTTAGAAATTATCTGGTTTCAGGTAGTCTGTTTTAATATCATGAAATGAACGAAGACACTGAGAAATAAAATTTCTTATATTTATTAAATTCTTAATGTAAATAATATACTTTAAATTTAAATAATGAAGTTCATAAGTGATATCCAAGCAGGACACAAAATGTATCCAGGGTACATCTCAATGTCTTCTATAGACACAGAAAACATGATCTACTCAATTCTGTCAAAAATGCAGAAAGCCTATTATCATTAACTGTGCAACCAAACATTATAATTCAAAGTGGCTTTGATCATCTGATTATTAGAAATAAGAATATTACTACTGATATTTGTGCAAACTGATAAACCAAAATGTGTGTTTATGCAATTAAAAACCACAATATATTTACTTTCTTTTATCAAAACATCATTTATTTGTAATTGCTTCATAATTCCGAAAAGAAAAATGAATACATCCATGCTATAATGGCAGTAATCAGAACATTTCCCTACTAATGACCTAGATTGCTTTGGGCTTATGCTATGATCTACTTATATTTCATTCTTTCCCTATTTTATTGATTTATTTTTATAGAGGAATAAGACATAGCATTTATTAAAATCCTAGATGGAGAAAATAAGTAATACATGAAAAGTGTCTTAGAAAGAAGTAAAGTTGTGTTGTGAAGAGCAAAATACACTCTAAACAAAATAGAATATTGAATATGAGATGAATGGATGGTAAGTGCTATTATTCATGACAAGTTAGTTCTATGAAGCTTTATCTCTCACAATTTTTATTCTTACTAAAAGTCATAAGAATATCCAAATATCTGTTTCTCAGCTGCTGTAAAATATTTGACCATATAAAACTCTAAAATCTCACCTTTCTTTCTGTCAAGGCTATAATACTGTATGAAATTCCTCACCATGCCGTTCATCAGACAGCCCCATGGAGAGGTATCTTCACAATGCCAAGGACTTAGGAAAAGGAGACAATGCAGCACAGACATCACTTACCATGAAGATGGGGATCTGATGCTGAAAAGTAGGTTTAACTTGAGAATCCTTAGTTTTTACTAACAATAGAAATTGCAGTCAGGATGTGGAAGCTTCAGACCTTTTATTTTAAACAGTAGGATAATGCACCAAATGAGAAACATGAAGTCAGTTTGTGACAAATGTGAAGAAGTGAGAATGCTTCAGCATTCTTTAAATCATGTGGGGTTAGAATTTCCATATGAGCAAAATGAATCTTCATCTCTCTGCTTCATACCGTATGCAGTGATTCTCAAACCAGGCTAGGAAGTTGCTTACAAAATAAGGATTCCTGAACCTCCATGCCAGACAAAATTAAAAATGTGAAGAGTAAGGTGTAGAAATAGCTACATATTTTTAGAATTTCCATGTCATTCTTCAATGAAGTTGCCACATTAGTAGGAATAATGAGTAAACTTTAGAGCAGCTGTCTTCAACCTTTTGGCATCAGGGAATGGTTTTGTGGAAGACAATGTTTTCATGGACCAGGTGGTGTGGGTGGGAATGGTTTTGGGTTGAAACTGTTCCACTTCAGATCATCAGGCATTAAATTCTCATAAGGAGCACATAGCCTACGTCCTTCACAAACATAGTTCACAATAGGGTCTGTGCTTCTATGAGAATCCAATGCTGCAGCTGATCTGACAAGTGGCAGAGCTCAGGAGGTAATGCTGGCCTGCCCACCCCTCACCTCCTGCTGTGTTGCCCGGTTCCTAAGAGGTCACAGACCACTACTGGTTCACAGCCCAGGAATTGGGGTCCCCAGCGTTAAGAATAGTTCATTTTAGCACCAAAGAATAAAATAGACCTCTTCCTAGACACTTGCAATCATTTGATGTAGTGTCTAGGATAACACATGTAGCCATGTGTTATCTCCTTAATTTTTCATCTCTTCAGACCTTTCTCTTAATCATTTAGTGACCATTTCCAACCTGGAAACTTTTCTTCCTAGCAGAAAAGGTGGAAAGAGTAATTAATTCATTAATTTTTTTTTAAAATCAATTCATCAACTAATTTTTTCTTTTGACTATTCAAAAATGCCTATTGAGCAGCTACTATCTTTCAGACACTCATGTGCTGGGCACAGGCACAAGACAGTCCAGTGAAGGGAGGCAAATTTTAAATAAGTAAGTTCAAAAACCTATAAACTCCCACAGTGAGCAGTGCTACCAAGAAGAGGTGCAGTGGGTCCTACCCTAGTAAATAGACTCAGAGAATATTTTCTCTATCTGCTGTTCACAACAAATCTCCTTTGAGGCTGCCAAAGTTGTCAGAATCAAAATGGAGTCACTTGTGTTAAAAACCCCGAAAAACAGAGCTGCAGAAGGCAATGAAGGGAGCGTTCTCATACATAAATACCTGATAATAAGAATTATCACAAAGACTCTGCAAAACACACAATCTTGCACAAAGGCCACTTGATTCTGTAGCCAAGGATAATTATCTAAAAACAATTATGTAACCCTTCTTGCTTTTCTTTTAAAATCCTTTGTTTTCCCTTATCTCCCTGAATACGTATATAATTTACTATCGTATGCATATTCTCATCACCATGCCTATTCCTGAATAAACATCATTTTCTTTTAAAGAATCTCCCTCTCTGTTATTTAGGCTGACAAGGCATAAAGTTTATTTACATCATACTTGTTGGTTGTTATCTGAGCTAAATCAATCCAATCAGCCTGGGTTTATTCCAAGACTGGAATTCCTAAAAAGTAGCAAGATTTACTTATCATGTGAGGCTGTGGTGAATTAAACACTACATTTTAAAAGAACTTTGATGCAGATGATTTTATTTTAATCTTTATTATAAAAGGTAACTTTTTGCTTATTTATTCATTATTTGGAATTTGTTATTAAATTTTAGGATGTTAGTAGTTAAAAGTACTGTAGGGAGATCAGAAATATAAATTCATAGGAGTGAGTCTGAAATGAATCATTTCTGAGATCTATAGTATTGTTATCGTTGGAGGCCAAATGCTTTTCTAGTTTTACTTAATTGCATACACTTCTTAATTCACCTATCAGTATAAAGCTCTCTCTAGAATATAAAGATTGCCTTGATGGTTAATTTAAAATATATACAGCATGTTCTCACTCATAAGTGGAAGTTGAACAAGGAAAACACAGGGACACAGCGAGGGGAACATCACACACTGGGGCCTGTTGAGGGGTGAGGGGCTAGGGAACGGATAGCATTAGGAGAAATACCTAATATAGGTGACGGGTTGATGGGTGCAGCAAACCACCATGGCACATGTATACCTATGTAACAAACCTGCACATTCTACACATGTATCCCAGAACTTAAAGTATAATAAAAAATTAAGTAAATAAATAAATGATAGAGCGCAGTGAAATAAAAAGTAGAAGCATATGTTCTCACATGACACAAATTAAACTACTGAAAATAGATAAAATCTCTCAAATAAATGTTTAAAGGGATTTTTTTCTAGAAATTTTAACCTGTCAGGAAATGTCACCTGACATATCATATTTTTAATTTAATAAAATGTCACCAAAGACAGGACTGTAATACAAAAGCAAAGCATACATTTTCAGTGCATGTCGAAAAAGTGATTTTAATGCTATATCTTAGAATATTCCACATTCAAACACAAGCTATTTAATCAGTTAGAATAACTTGACAAAGGAAAGCAAGTCTAACAATGTTGATATTTCATTTCACATTATATTTTATTATGGCATAAAGATGAATAATAGAGAATATGAAACCCAGCTGGCTGAATTTAGTTCTTATTCCACCAATTCATAGTTGTATGACTTTGGGTAAGTTATTTAAGCTCTGTGCCTCAGTTTCCTCCTCTGTACAACAGGATGTTGAGAGAACCAACCCTATGCTTGGTGTGAGAACTAAATGAATGAATACATGTAACCAGATTAATTAGCATCCAGTCTGTACAATTAGCACTTAACAAATATTACCTATGATTGTTGTTACTATAATTATTTTCTCTAGTTCAGAAAATTGTTGGAAAAATTTAGTTTGATAGTGAAAACAAATTTTGTTAGCTGACATTTAATGGGTTAAAGGGAATTTTCTTTTTTTTATTATTATACTTTAAGTTCTAGGGTACATGTGCACAACGTGCAGGTTTGTTACATATGTATACATGAGCCATGTTGGTGTGCTGCACCTATTAACTCATCATTTACATTAGGTATATCTCCTAATGCTATCCCTCCCCCCAAACCCCTCCCCACAATAGGACTCAGTGTGTGATGATCCCTTCCCTGTGTCCAAGTGATCTCATTGTTGAACTCCCATCTATGAGTGAGAACATGCGGTATTTGGTTTTCTGTTCTTGCGATAGTTTGCTGAGAATGATAGTTTCCAGCTGCATCCATGTCCCTACAAAGGACACAAACTCATCCTATTTTATGGTTACATGGTATTCCATGGTGTATATGTGCCACATTTTCTTAATCCAGTCTGTCACTGATGGACATTTGGGTTGATTCCAAGTCTTTGCTATTGTGAGTAGTGTCGCAATAAACATAAGTGTGCATGTGTCTTTATAGCAGCATGATTTATAATCCTTTGGGTATGTACCCAGTAATGGGATGGCTGGGTCAAATGGTATTTCTAGTTCTAGATCCTTGAGGAATCGCCACACTGTTTTCCACAATGGTTGAACTAGCTGACAGTCCCACAAACAATGTAAAAGTGTCCCTATTTCTCCACATCCTCTCCAGCACCTGTTGTTTCCTGATTTTTTAATGATTGCCATTCTAACTGGTGTGAGATGGTATCTCATTGTGGTTTTGATTTGCATCTCTCTGATGGCCAGTGATGAGCATTTTTTTATGTGTCTGTTGGCTGCATGAATGCCTTCTTTTGAGAAGTGTCTGTTCATATCCTTTGCCCATTTTTGATGGGGTTGTTTGTTTTTTTCTTGTAAATTTGTTTGAGTTCTTTGTAGGTTCTGGATATTAGCGCTTTGTCAGATGAGTAGATTGCAAAAATTTTCTCCCATTCTGTAGGTTGCCTGTTCACTCTGATGGTAGTTTCTTTTGCTGTGCAGAAGCTCTTTAGCTTAATTTGATCCCATTTGTCAATTTTGGCTTTTGTTGCCATTGCTTTTGGTGTTTTAGACATGAAGTCCTTGCCCATGCCTATGTCCTGAATGGTATTACCTAGGTTTTCTTCTAGGGTTTTTATGGTTTCAGGTCTAACATTTAAGTGTCTAATCCATCTTGAATTAATTTTCATATAAGGAGTAAGGAAAGGATCCACTTTCAGCTTTCTACTTATGGCTAGCCAATTTTCACAGCACCATTTATTAAACAGGGAATCCTTTCCCCATTTCTTGTTTTTGTCAGGTTTGTCAAAGATCAGATGGCTGTAGATGTGTGGTATTATTTCTGAGGGCTCTGTTCTGTTCCATTGGTATATATCTCTGTTTTGGTACCGGTACCATGCTGTTTTGGTTACTGTAGCCTTGTAGTATAGTTTGAAGTCAGGTAGCGTGATGCCTTCAGCTTTGTTCTTTTGACTTAGGATTGTCTTGGCAATGTGGGCTCTTTTTTGGTTCCATATGAACTTTAAAGCAGTTTTTTCCAATTCTGTGAAAAAAGTCATTGTTGGTTAATGGGGATGGCATTGAATCTATAAATTACCTTGTGCAACATGGCCATTTTCACAATTTTGATTCTTCCTATCCATGAGCATGGTATGTTCTTCCATTTGTTTGTGTCCTCTTTTATTTCACTGAGCAGTGCTTTGTAGTTCTCCTTGAAGAGGTCCTTTACATCCCTTGTAAGTTGGATTCCTAGGTATTTTATTCTCTTTGAAGCTATTGTGAATGGGAGTTCATTCATGATTTGGCTCTCTGTTTGTCTGTTACTGGTGTATAAGAATGCTTGTGATTGTTGCACATTGATTTTGTATCCTGAGACTTTGCTGAAGTTGTTTATCAGCTTAAGGAGATTTTGGGCTGAGATGATGGGGTTTTCTAAATATACAGTCATGTCATCTGCAAAGAGGGACAATTTGACTTCTTCTTTTCCTAACTGAATACCCTTGATTTCTTTCTCTTGCCTGATTGCCCTAGCCAGAACTTCCAACACTATGTTGAATAGGAGTGGTGAGACAGGGCATCCCTCTCTTGTGCCAGTTTTCAAAGGGAATGCTTCCAGTTTTTGCCCATTCAGTATGATATTGGCTGTGGGTTTGTCATAAATAGCTCTTATTATTTTGAGATACGTTCCATCAATACCAAATTTATTGAGAGTTTTTAGCATGAAGGGCTGTTGAATTTTGTTAAAGGCCTTTTCTGCATCTATTGAGATAATCATGTGGTTTTTGTCTTTGGTTCCGTTTATATGCTGAATTACGTTTATTGATTTGCGTATGTTGAACTAGCCTTGCATCCCAGGGATGAAGTCCACTTGATCATGGTGGATAAGCTTTTTGATGTGCTGCTGGATTCGGTTTGCCAGTATTTTCTTGAGGATTTTTGCACTGATATTCATCAGGGATATTCGTCTAAAATTCTCTTTATTTGTTGTATCTCTGTCAGGCTTTGGTATCAAGATGATGTTGGCCTCGTAAAATGAGTTAGGGAGGATTCCCTCTTTTTCTATTGATTGGAATAGTTTCAGAAGGAATGGTACCAACTCCTCCTTGTATCTCTTGTAGAATTCGGCTGTGAATCTGTCTGGTCCTGGACTTTTTTTGGTTGGTAGGCTATTAATTATTGCCTCAATTTCAGAGCCTGCTATTGGTCTATTCAGGGATTCAACTTCTTCCTGGTTTAGTCTTGGGACAGTGTAAGTGTCCAGGAAATAATCCATTTCTTCTAGGTTTTCTAGTTTATTTGCATAGAGGTGTTTATAGTATTCTCTGATGGTAGTTTGTATTTCTCTGGGGTCAGTGGTGATATCCCCTTTATCATTTTTTATTGCGTCTATTTGATTCTTCTCTCTTTTTTTCTTTATTAGTCTTGCTAACGGTCTATCAATTTTGTCGATGTTTTCAAAAAACCAGCTCCTGGATTCATTGATTTTTTGGAGGGTTTTTGTGTCTCTATCTGCTTCATTTCTGCTCTGATCTTAGTTATTTCTTGCCTTCTGCTAGCTTTCGAATGTGTTTGCTCTTGCTTCTCTAGTTCTTTTAATTGCGATGCTAGAGTGTCAATTTTAGATCTTTCTTGCTTTCTGTTGTGGGCATTTAGTGCTATAAATTTCCCTCTACACACTGCTTTAAATGTGTCCCAGAGATTCGGGTATGTTGTATCTTTGTTCTCATTGTTGTCAAAGAACATCTTTATTTCTGCCTTCGTTTCATTATGTACCCAGTAGTCATTCAGGAGCAGGTTGTTCAGTTTCCATGTAGTTGAGCGGTTTTGATTGAGTTTCTTAGTCCTGAGTTCTAGTTTGATTGCACTGTGGTCTAGAGACAGTTTGTTATAATTTCTGTTCTTTTACATTTGCTGAGGAGTGCTTTACTTCCAACTATGTGGTCAATTTTAGAATAAGTGTGATGTGGTGCTGAGAAGAATGTATATTCTGTGGATTTGGGGTGGAGAGTTCTGTAGATGTGTATTAGGTCTGCTTGGTGCAGTGTTGAAATTAATTCCTGGATATCCTTGTTGACTTTCTGTCCAATTGATCTGTCTAATGTTGACAGTGTAGTGTTAAAGTCTCCCATTATTGTTGTATGGGAGTCTAAACCTCTTTGTAAGTTTCCAAGGACTTGCTTTATGAATCTGGGTGCTCCTGTATTGGGTGCATATATATTTAGGATAGTTAGCTCTTCCTGATGAATTGATCCCTTTACCATTATGTAATGGCCTTCTTTGTCTCTTTTGATCTTTGATGGTTTAAAGTCTGTTTTATCAGAGACTAGGATTGCAACCCCTGCTTTTTTTGTTTTCCATTTGCTTGGTAGATCTTCCTCCATCTCTTTATTTTGAGCCTATGTGTATCTCTGCATGTGAGATGGGTCTCCTGAATACAGCAAACTGTTGGGTCTTGACTCTTTATCCAATTTGCCAGTCTATGTCTTTTAAGTGGACAATTTAGTCCACTTACATTTAAGGTTAATACTGTTATGTGTGAACTTCATCCTGTCATTATGATATTAGCTGGTTATTTTGCTCGTTAGTTGATGCAGTTTCTTCCTAGCATCGATGGACTTTACATTTTGACATGTTTTTCAATGGCTGGTATCTGTTGTTCCTTTCCATGTTTAGTGCCTCCTTCAGGATCTCTTGTAGGGCAGGCCTGGTGGTGACAAAATCTCTAAGCATTTGCTTGTCTGCAAAGGATTTTATTTCTTCTTCACTTATGAAACTTAGTTTGGCTGGATATGAAATTCTGGGTTGAAATTTATTTTCTTTAAGAATGTTGAATATTGGCCCCCACTCTCTTCTGGCTTGGAAAGTTTCTGCTGAGAGATCTGCTGTTAGTCTGATGGGCTTCCCTTTGTGTGCAACCCGACATTTCTCTCTACGTGCCCTTAAAATGTTTTCCTTCATTTCAACTTTGGTGAATCTGACAAATATGTGTCTTGGAGTTGCTCTTCTCGAGGAGTATCTTTGTGGCATTCTCTGTATGTCCTGAATTTGAATGTTGACCTGCCTTGGGGGAAGTTCTCCTGGATGATATCCTGCAGAGTGTTTTCCAACTTGGTTCCATTTTCCCCGTCACTTTCAGGCACACCTATCAGACATAGATTTGGTCTTTTCACATAATCCCATATTTCTTGGAGGCTTTGTTCATTTCTTTTTACTCTTTTTTTCTGCACTTCTCTTCTCACTTCATTTCATTCATTTGATCTTCAATCACTGATACTCTTTCTTCCAGATGACCAAGTCAGTTACTGAAGCTTGTGCATTTGTCACATAGTTCTCATGTTATGGTTTTCATCTCTATCAGTTCTTTTAAGGACTTCTCTACATTGGTTATTCTAGTTAGCCATTCATCAAATCTTTTTTCAAGGTTTTTAGTTTCTTTGCACTGGTTACGTAGTTCCTCCTATAGCTCTGAGAAGTTTGATCGACTGAAGCCTTCTTCTCTCAACTTGTCAAAGTCATTCTCCATCAGGCTTTGTTCCATTGCTGGCGATGAGCTGTGTTCCTTTGGAGGGGGAGATGCATTCTAATTTTTTGAATTTCCAGCTTTTCTGCACTGCTTTTTCCCCTTCTTTGTGGTTTTATCTGCCTTTGGTATTTGATGATGGTGACGTACTGATGGGGTTTTGGTGTGGGTGTCCTTTCTGTTTGTTAGTTTTCCTTCTAACAGTCAGGACCCTCAGCTGTAGGTCTGTTGGAGTTTGCTTGAGGTCCACTCCAGACCCTGTTTGCCTGGGTATCAGCAGCAGAGGCTGCAGAAGATAGAATATTGCTGAACAGTGAGTGTTGCTACCTGATTCTTGCTCTGGAAGCTTCGTCTCAGGGATGTACCCCACCGTGTGAGGTGTGAGGTGTGAGGTGTCAGTCTGCACCTAGTGGGGGATGTCTCCCAGTTAGGCTACTCAGGGGTCAGGGACCCACTTGAGCAGCCAGTCTGTCCATTCTCAGATCTCAACCTCCGTGCTGGGAGATCCACTGCTCTCTTCAATGCTGTCAGATGGGGGCATTTCCTCTGCCGAGGTTTCTGCTGCTTTTTGTTTAGCTATGACTTGTCCCTAGAGGAGGAGTCTACAGAGGCAGGCTGGCCTCTTTGAGCTGTGGTGGGCTCCACCCAATTCGAGGCTTTGTTTACCTACTTAAGCCTCAGCAATGGCAGGTGCCCCTCCCCCAGCCTCACTGCCACCTTGCAGTTAGATCTCAGACTGCTGTGCTAGCAATGAGGGAGGCTCTGTGGGCGTGGGACCCTCTGGGCCAGGTGTGGGATATAATCTCCTTGTGTGCTGTTTTGCTATGACCCTTGGTAAAGTGCAGTATTAGGGTGGGAGTTACCCAATTTTCCAGGTGTTGTGTGTCTCAATTTTCTTTGGCTAGGAAAAAGAATTCCTTTCCCCCTTGCACTTCCCAGGTGAGGCGATGCCTCTCGCTGGTTGGGCTGCACCCACAGGCCAGTGCCACCTGTCCGACACGACCCAGTGAGATGAACCCAGTACCTCAGTTGAAAATGCAGAAATCACCCGTCTTCTGTGTCACTCATGCTGGGAGCTGGAGGTTGGAGCTGTTCCTATTCGGCCATCTTGGGCACGCCCCTCATGAAGGGGAATTTTCTAAATTCAGATATTATATATCACTTATATTACTTTTCTTTGTCATCTTATGATATTTTATGGACTTAATCATATATGTTGATTACTTCCATTTTAAAGTAATTGAAGAAAGTTTCAATTTTAATATGACTTTAGTTTTTCACAGTATTTTGAAACTCTCTCTTAAATGTCTTCAAAACTAGCAGAAAAAAAAAAATAGGTGTTATAGACTGAATGTTTTTGTCTCCCCACAATTCATATGTTGCAGCCCTACCCTCCAATGTGATGGTATTAAGATACGGGTTTTTGGGGAGGTAATTAATTTTAGATGAGATCATGAGAGTGGAGCCCTTATGATAGAACTGGTGCCTTTACAATAAAGGAAGAGACACCAGAGTGCTCTCTCTGTGATGTGAGAATACAGCAAGAAGATAGCCCTATGGAAACCAGGAGAGGGTTCTCACTAGAACCCACCATGCTGACACTCTGATCTTGGAATTTCCAGCTCCCAGAACAGTGAGAAATAAATTTCAATTGTTCAAGCCACCCAGTATATACTATTTTGTTACAGTAGCCTGAGTTGGCTAAGACTTAAAGGTACACTAACATCTTGCACTAAGACATTGATATTAGGGTAGACTAAACCCAAACACCTCAGAGTTACAAACTACATGAATATTTTACTGTACTAGTGAATTGGTGGTTCCAAATTTTGAGTGTGTAAGATGTGCATTAGGAATGCACTCCCCACATATGGCATCAGTTGTTGGGGTCATTGTGAAAGCACCACTTCTGTCTTCAACCAGAAATTTCACTAAGATATGTGTTAGTCATAAAATGTAAGGAAGGGCAGCACATTTCAGTACAACACAATCGCATGTTCCATGGGTTCTTAGAATATTAACTTTTTTTTTTGAGGTGGAGTTTTGCTCTTGTTGCCCAGGCTGGAGTGCAGTGGCATGATCTCGGCTCACTGCAACCTCCAACTCTCGGGTTCAAGCAATTCTCCTACCTCAGCCTCCCTAGTAGCTGGGATTACAGTGGCCCACCAAAAATTACCACAACCGGGTAATTTTTGTATTTTTAGTAGAGACGGGGTTTCACCATAATGGTCAGGCTGGTCTTGAACTCCTGACCTCAGGTGATCTGCCCTCCTTGGCCTTACCAAAGTGCTGGGATTACAGGCGTGAACCACAGTGCCTGGCCACCTTTTTTTTTTTTCTCTTTACTTTTTTTCTACTTTTTTACCAAAATACAAAAGTTTATTGAATTTTCAGAGGATATTTAAGTAACTGTATTTTAAATTTTAAAATATTTTTGTGATTTAATCATGTTTGTTATTAAAATAATTTTTAGATGCATATACAAACCAATTGTTCATACCACATACCTGCCCCACAAGCATTTCTTCAAAGAATATAACCCCATTCAGAACATGAACTGTATCCATCTTATTTTATTTTATTTATTTATTTTATTTATTTATTTATTTTCCAGATGGAGTCACACTCTGTTGCCCAGGCTGGAGCGCAGTGGCGTGATCTCGGCTCACTGCAAGCTCTGCCTCCTGAGTTCATGCCATTCTCCTGCCTCAGCCTCCCGAGTAGCTGGGACTACAGGCTCCCACCACCACGCCTGGCTAATTTTTTTGTATTTTTTTTTTAGTAGGAACGGGGTTTCACTGTGTTAGCCAGGATGGTCTTGATCTCCTGACCTCGTGATCCGCCCACCTCAGCCTCCCAAAGTGCTGAGATTACAGGTGTGAGCCACCGCGCTGGGCCCCTATCTTATTTTTTATAAAGACTTCAGTAAAATATATAATTTTTGAAATCTCCTTGTTTACAAAAACTTTCTTTTTTTCAAAAATTTTATTGAAAAGTTGTGGTCTGACCAGTTACTTTGTATGTCACATTGTATGCTCTTGCAGACAATTACTGACCTATGCTTTAAAACATGAATGCTACAGATGCAGTCTGTCCCTTTCTGTGATGGGTTTTTGAATAAAGTATTTTCTGTCTTAAATAGGAAAAGAAAGGAAAATAAAAATTTTAGCTTTATTCATATGGTCAATAAGTTTGTTGAAGAACAACAAATAGGTCTTTTAAAATACCCTACAAATTTCGAAATTTGACTGTTGTAATAAAACAATTTAAATTAATTCAAAGTGTATTCACTGGGAGCCTGCTAGGGCTGCCTGACTTCAAATTCACACATTTTACTTCTACACAATATTGCTTAAGGAGCTGACAGAGTTTGTATCAAATCCCAAGCATCCAAATCCTTAGTCCCAAGCTCATTCTACAACAATTATAATAAATACATATTTATCTCTGCAGGAAAATGAATAAAAATATTAGCTAATACTCAGTTATAGATCTTTGCAAGGTATGAAGCAAAGCATTTTTTGGCATAAAAGCCATACCAAGGCCGTCATGCTGAAAACACATTCTCATTGTATAGCAAATACTCCTTTTCTTTATAAAGGAATTAGTTGCAGCTATCCACTCAAACTTTGGACTTTCTAAAGAAAACCAAGCAATGCTTTAAAACAAAATAGTAAAATACGATTTCTTACAAATACATAAAAATTGCTTATGTTTTATGTATTAACACATATATTGATTATCCATAAGCAGACACATTCTCTATTAAGTATAGGCAAATTTCCATAGTTGTTGGTTTTGTTAACATCTACTAATTTGAGGGGATGATAGTTACTTTCCATCATTGACTTTCTAGGTAAAAGCTTCATGTATTATTCATTTGAACAAAGTGAACCATATCTTTGGTTTCATATGTCAGAGATTTATTTCAGAGTCTCCCACCCAATTTATGATATGACCTAAGCAAAAATGCCTAATTGTTCAATTTTTCCACAAAAGGATCATATTATCTTCATTAATATCTGAAATTAAAGAGATCTAAACATTTTTTCTGCTTGATATTAACAATCTAGATATTTTTAAACATTTGAAAGGATACACAAACTGTCAAACTTTTGAGAGAAATGTTTGTTTCTTTTCCTCATTTTCTTTGGAAAAAAAAAATAGTTACACTCTTCAAGTGATAAGTAATCAGAAGCAAACCTATGTCTTCTTCCCCCATCACACAACCTATTTCCCTTTAGATTAGCACATGACTTGTCCAATTTAGTGACGCTGAGAAAAGGAAGTGGATTTGCCTTGTTCAGACTGTTTTATAGCCATCTGTTCCAAGAGCATGTGGTCGCTGCCCTACTCCACCTTCTCTCCAGCCATCACAGCTGAGAGAAGACCCAAGTGTTTCTTCCTCAGACAGGTCTAAAGGACTATCATTCTCTGTCCTGGGTAAAGGCATAATAGATAGGAGGTAATGCAGTTATTTCCTTCATGGTTTTCTGCTACATCTGCTCTGTAATTCAGTTTTGGATGGATTTTCCTAAAAACAGAGGTAGGGGAAGTATTAGGTCCTTGAAGGTGGCCACAGAGCCAGGCCAGATTTTATTTGTCTGGACAGTTGATCTCAAACACAAGAAGGAAATAATATCATTATCATATCCACAAACTCCAACATAACTATTTGTTTTTAAGCAGTCTTGTCTCATACAAATACTTTTCTAAAGAATGCCACTATTCTACTCAAAATATTTACTTTAAAATCTTTTCCAATTTCTTGTGTAATGCCATCAACTTTTAGATTAGAACAAACTGTCAAGACATAGTTCACTGACTACTTTTACAACATGTAATGTTAACTGACATTTTCAAAGAAATGTGTTTCTTGGAACAGTCTGTCCTCGCAAAGATTGAGCAGCAGATTTGTAACGCACAAAGATAAAACTTTTGCATTAGCAATATCATAAGAATTTGAGATGTTCTTAGCCACTTGGGATGAATGGTCAGGTGGTACAGAAATACAGATATAGATTCCTCACCCGTGGGATTCAGAACATAGATAATTTACTTTCTTTTTTAAAAACTACATTCTAACGCATTTTCTATTTTGTTTTTTTTTTTTTCTATAATTATTGGGGGACAGGTGGTATTTGGTTATATGAGTAAGTTATTTAGTGGCGACTTGTGAGATTTTGGTAAACCCGTCACCCGAGCAGTATACACTGCATCATGCTTATAGTCTTTTATCCCTTGGCCCCTTCCCACTTCTTCCCACAAGTCCCCAAAATCCATTGTGTCATTCTTATACCTTTGTGTCCTCATAGCTTAGCTCCCGCATATCACTGAGAACATATGATACTCAGTTTTCCATTCCTGAGTTACTTTACTTAGAATAATAGTCTCCAGTCTCATCCAGGTCATTGCAAATGCCATTAATTCATTCTGTTTCATAGCTGAGTAGTATTCCATCATATAAATACACCACAGTTTCTTTATCCACTCGTTGATTGATGGGCATTTGGGTTGGTTCCACGATTTTGCTATTGCAAATTGTGCTGCTATAAACATGCATGTGCAAGTATCTTTTGTGTATAATGACGTCTTTTCCTCTGGGTAGATACCCAGTAGTGGGATTGCTGGATCAAATGGTAGTTCTGCTTTTAATTCTTTAAGGAATCTCCACACTGTTTTCCATAGTGGCTGTGCTAGTTTACATTCTCACCAGCAGTATAGAAGTTTTCCCTGTTCACCTCATCCACACCAACATCTATTGTTTTTTGATTTTTTGATTATGGCCATTCTTGCAGGAGTAAGGTGGTATCACATTGTGGTTTTGATTTCCATTTCCCTGGTCATTAGTGATGTTGAACATTTTTTTATATGTTTGTTGGTCATTTGTGTATCTTCTTTTGAAAATTCTCTACTAATGTCCTTAGCCCACTTTTTGATGGGATTGTGTGCTTTTTTCTTGCTAATTTCATTCATTGAGTTCATTGTAGATTCTGGATATTAGTCCTTTGTCAGATGTATACATTGTGAAGATTTTCCTCCCAGTCTGTGGGTTGTCTGATTACTCTGCTGACTGTTCCTTTTGCTGTGCAAAAGCTGTTTAGTTTAATTAAGTCCCAACTATTTATCTTTGTTTTTACTGCATTTGCTTTTGGGTTCTTGGTCATGAAATCCTTGCCTAAGCCAATGTCTAGAAGGGTTTTTCCAATGTTATCTTCTAAAATTTTTATAGTTTCAGGTCTTAGATTTAAGTCTTTAATTCATCTTGAATTGATTTTTATATAAGGTGAGAGATGAGGATCCAGTTTCATTCTCCTACATGTGGCTAGCCAATTATTTCAGCACCATTTGTTGAAAAGGGTGTCCTTTCCCCAGTTTTTTTGTTTGTTTGTTTGCTTTGTTGAAGATCAGTTGGCTGTGAGTATTTGGGTTACTTTCTTTAATCCATCATTCCCTAAACTTACTTGATCATAGTACATGCCATTGTTTTAATTTTTATAAAGCAAAAATTAACAGCTCTTGGAACTTTTATATAAGTGAAGATTGTTTGGAAAATATTTGTTGAACTGAGTGCATAAAAATAGTCTGCTTGTTTGTAGGATTTCTTTAAACAGTAAAAGGGCAAAAGTAGCTGGTAGAAAAATGGCTTTGAAAAATAATAGAACTATTTAAAACAACAAGCTCTTTGGTTTCCTTTGTTCACTTTAATGAAGCATACCACTTTGACAGAGGCTTCAAGAGCTTTTTACAAAACTTTACATCTAATTTTTCACTACAATAATTTTCACCTCATTTTTTCCAATGATAATTATTCACCGTCCTAGGGAGGTGATGAAAAGAAGTAGCAAGGATAAGCATAGCATGCCACTTCATGCTGGGTTAAGTCATGTCTTGGTTAAATGGGTTTATATGGAGAGTTATTACCTGTTAAATGTTTTTTCTTCCTCTTTTAACCAGAACCTTATCATTATAAAGTATGGTATTTTATTTAAATCATAAGTTTTTCTCAACAAAATGTTGCATTTGATTATAGGACAGGAAAAAGCACAATACTAAAAATATGGGGAAATGCTCACCTTTTGTGAAATCAACTTGTTTCAAAGACTGCTGGTTGAAGAAAATATTGTGAATTATTTTCTGAATGTCTTTCGGTGAGGACTTTTGCACCTACAAAAAACAGAATGTATTTTCAACTTTCATTCATAGCCTTAATCTTGCATGGATTATAAAAACACTGAATGATCAAGTAATATCAATTGCCAAGATAACATGATAGGGAAAAAATATACTTAAAGAAAATAAATTTAAAGCATTGGTATATGTGATGTCACTATGGGAATGTTAGTTGACCATGAGCCTAAAATTACACACAAATATAAAACACAAGTATGGTGAGCTGTACATAACACAGACTATTTACAGTTTCAGACTGTTTACAGATTCAGACTGCATAGTGGTACCCAGGTTATAATATATCCATTAGGAGAAATTATAAATAATTTTGAATTTTATTTGCACTGCTTGCTCATTTATCCTTTATATTAGATTAGACATAAAGTGCATTAGACATAAAGTAGAAATAAGGTGGCAATATGTGAAACACAAATTTCTAAATTTATTAAAATTTTTATAGCACATTGCTTAATAAAGAAAGAGACCAGAAATCTAAAATAATTAAGTCATGGGTATGTCAAGACAGGAATTTTTTGTTGTTGTTGTTGTTGTTTTTTGAGATGGAGTCTCCCTCTGTTGCCCAGGTTGGAGTGCCATGGCATGCTCTCGGCTCACTGCAACCTACGCCTCCGAGGTTCAAGCAATTCCCCTGCCTCCACCTTCTGAGTAGCTGCAACTACAGGCATGTGCTACCACACCTAGCTAATTTTTTTGTATTTAGTAGAGACAGGGTTTCACCATGTTGACCAGGATGGTCTTGATCTCCTGACCTCATAATCTGCCCACCTTGGCCTCCCAAAGTGCTGTGAATTACAGGTGTGAGCCACTGTGCATGACCCCTCGAACACCTTTTCTACATGATCCCTAAAGAGCCTCCTTAAAACAGGGAAGAGTTTCAAATCCTTCTCCATTCCTCTAATCATCTATACCTTTTGTCTAAATACCATCATAAACTCAGAGGACCTATCTTTCTAGACCCCTTGCCCTTGAGGGCCTTTTATCCTTCAGAAATCTTTGGACATGCCAATTATATTCTTACTTTTCTGGTCCATTTGTATTCAGAAACTCTTGTTCATTCTTCTCTTTTATCTCTGACTTACCAGTATAATTTAGAGATCCTTTCAACTGTGTATGTCAAGACTCCCCTGCATCTGGCCAAGGCAGATGGAGTTTTGTCTTTACACAGAAAAGACTTTAATTGCTGGGTAAAACATACTTTTGGCAATACTCCCTTTGTGAAACCTAAGAAGCCTAATGGGTGTGGCTACCCATACCTCCCCACAAAAAAATAAACAATCAATCAATTCAATTATATACCAACATTCCCATCATCATAAAATCAGGCCTATTATTTGTCCTATATGATTCTGAAAGCCTTCTCTTTTCCAAAGCCCAAAGGGCTGCCGATACTTGGGTAATAAGTACTTGCTTGAGAATAGAGCTGCACCAGGGAACTCCATCCAGGGGAGACTAAGGATATCCAAGGATGCCTGAGTGCAGGTTGTAGAGCCTAGTAGGACAGGTATGCCTTAATATCCCTGACTTGACTGCAGGACTGGCCTCCTACAGGATCCAGGTCCCCTGGCATCTTTCTGATTTCTTATCTGTCTTTCAGATCATGTCAAGGACAAATCTACATTATAAGCAAGACTCCTAATACCAGGACTTGTAGACTAACCAAAGGACACTCGATTGAGGTCCCTTCTCTGCACACTCTAGCGGGGGCATGACTACTGGGCCTTTTAACAGAGCAGAATCACTGGGAATCCAGACCTCAGGATTTTCCCCCTTCTGATGCATCCTTAAAAACTGGAATACATTTGACCCTTAAACCCTAAAAACAACAACAACAAACAACAAAAAAACAAATTTTACTTTACAATACCAGACGAAGCCTGGCCAAAGAACTAAAGTATGAATTTTAATACCATCCTCCAGCTGGACCTTTTCTGCCGCTATCAGGGCAAATAGTCAGAGGTCCCCTATTTAGAAACCTTCACAATCTTGTGAAAACATCTTAAAAAGTTCTCAGAGGACCCCAAAAGACTCATCGAGGGCTTCCAAAAATTGACTCTTAGACTACCTTGAAAGGATATAAGTATTTTCATAGGACAAGCCCTCTCATGAGAAAAAAGATAAACCATCTATGAGGTAGCACTGTCCTGTGGGAATGACCTACACCTGGCAGGCGTCAACGACCCCGAGAGAGCTACAACTGTTCCCCAGCAGGACCACAGTTGGGACTACAGACAAAAATAGGGGCTAGGAACCACATGCTCCTGTGTCTAATAAAAAAATGTTAAAACTCAAGGCTATAAACTATAATAAACTAGCCACCATAGACCAGAGTAAGGCAAGAACTAAGGACCTTCACACTTCCCAATAACAAATTCTGCATTATTTTTTATAATTTTCCTTCTGTTAAATGTATAACAATATTTGCAACATAATTTATCTCATAATGATTCATAGGCATTATTACTTCATTAATAATATCACCCCTTTGTTGAAATATAATGGCTTTCTAGTGAGAGGTGTTACAGTTTAGTGGTTAGGAGCTCAAACTTGGACTGAATCCTAGTTCTAGCAACAGCTTGGACAAGTTAATTACTCTATTTCCTCAAATTCCTTCCCTGTAAAGCTAAGATGAACATAGGATCTACCCCGCTGTGCTCCTGTGAGGATTTCAGTGGATTTAAACATGGCAAAATTTGAGAGATAGTATTTTAGTTACTATTCAGTTTCAGTAATTCTGTAATTTTTATTGTGATTCCTTAGATGTGTAACTATTCATTTCCAAACACAGGGAATTTCTAGTATTACATTAGAATTAGTATAGTCAGAGAACATAATATGTATATGTTAATTTCAGTTAAATATGTGCTAAAATATCCACTATTTTTTGGATTTATCAATTTCTTCCAGTAATTCAGTCTACTTACTTCATATATTATATGTCATATTGCTAGATGCTTAAAAGTTTAGGACTACTATATAATGGCACTTTAATTATCTAATTAATAAGACTTTCAGCATGCAGATTGATGGCAGGTTAGTCCCCGTAATAAGTATATTTTATTTGGGGATTACTGTGTTAAGATACTTGGAAAATGACTAAGTTTGTATCCTGACTGCTCTACGTCAGGATTTTTTTGTTTTGTTTTGACGGAGTCTCACTCTGTCACCCAGGCTGGAGTGCAGTGGCACAACCCTGGCTCACTGCAACCTCCAACTCCCTGGTTCAAGCAATTCTCCTGCCTCAACCTCCCAAGTAGCTGGGATTACAAGCACTTGCCACCACACCCAGCTCATTTTTGTATTTTTAGTAGAGACGGGGCTTTACCATGTTGGCCAGGATGGTCTCGATTTCCTGACCATGTGATCCACCCGCCTTGGCCTCCCAAAGTGCCGGCATAACAAGCATGAGCCACTGCGCTCAGCCCATCTCAGGAATTTTTGACAGAAATCCCACAACTTTCACTTAAGCATCTAAAGGAGGGAAATGGGTCAGAATATGAGCCATCAGAAGTTGGAGAATGGTGATATTTGAGACAGGAGAGCCAACAAAGGAGGCTTCAAGAAAGAGGGTTTGGGTTTTTTTAGGATTGTAAAATAAGATGACAATGTTTAAAGAACCACCGAATTTACTGATTAAAATTATAACTTCAGTAGTTATTTTATAAAATCAAAACATAAGTTGGAGGTAATTTGAGTATACCAAATCAAGGCTGGTTTTTGGTTTTTGGAAAGCTTGACATTGGGAAAAGTCTAGAGAAGGTTGAAGCTTAATCATCGGGATGAATGAACTTTGGGAGTTTAGACAATGAGAGGACATAGAGGACTTAAAGGATAACATTGTAGCCTATTGAGTTTAGTGTTAAAGGAGGTATAAAGTAGGATGTTCCTGAGTTGCTAATATCAGCATGTTAGAGTAGGTAGTTAGACAGACATGAGAGGGGCAGGAGGGAGCCCACCAAAGAATGTCATCAGGTGATGGTCAGGCAGTTGTTAAACTGTCTCTCTGAAATGATAACTGGTTGCAGCCGGTGCCTGGGGAAGACAGTCTCCCAATACGTAGAAAACACCTGGAGCTAGTGATCAGCAGCTTCCTGATAAGATCTCAGGAGTTGGATGAGCAGGCTCAAGCATGTGCACTCAGAGGCAAAATGGCAGATGTATGACCTTCCTTTGTGGGTATTTGACTGGTAAAGGAAAATCGCCCCTAGAGAGCATGCACACAGCCTCAGTAAATGCAAGATGCATGCAGTCACCCTCCAAAGTGCTGACTGACACCGTATATGTGGCAGTTCAGCAGCAGCCTACCCCAAGGGAAGAATCGAGGGAGGAGAAAAGAAAACCCTGGAACCATGCCAATGTATAAAACTCCAAGTCAAGGATTTAACAGGGCACTTGGATCTCTCAAGTCACCCCCGGGCCTTTTGCCAAGTTTAGTTTGCTTCCTTTGCTCCCGCTGTAAAACTTTTCAATAAACTCTCACTCCTGCTCTAAAAGTTATCTCCATCTTTCCCTGAGCCTTAAACCTACTTCTGCTCCTTGGCCAACTTCTGTCCTCTGAGGAGGCAAGGGTTGAGTTTGCTGCCAACCTGTGTGGATTCACCACTGGTAACAAGCCACTGGGCCATGAATAAATGAGCTAAAGACTATGCTTCTATCGCATGTTGAAGAAGACTATACGTTAATGTTTTAAAATTTTTAGGCTGAGCACAGTGGTTCATGCCTATAATCCCAGTACTTTGGGAGGCTGAGGCAGGCAGACTACTTGAGCTCACGAGTTTCAGACCAGCCTGGGCAACATGGAGGAACCACATCACTACAAAAAGTACAAAAATTAGCCAGGCATGGCGGTGTGCGTCTGTAGTCCCAGCTACTCAGAAGACTGAGGTGGAAGGATGGCTTGAGCCTGAGAGGTGGAGGATGCAGTGAGCCAAGATCAAGCCGCACTCCAGCCTGAGCAATAAAGCCAGATGTTTTCTTAAAAACGATTATTTGAAACGTTCATTTTTAAATAAGTTTTCAATCTTTATCTCATTTTTAGATGAGACTTGTGTTTTCCAAACAAAGAATTATAAACTCAGACTTCTAATTGGGTTAAAAATAAGTTTTCATCATTTATCTATAGAATTGATGGCTTTGGAGAGCCCAAGCCAAGTAAATAATTGAAAATTTTAGAGGAATAAAACTTCTATTTATGAATTATGAGGACTTCTTTTTGGAAATTATCCTGGTTAAGTTTGTTTATTCTGCTCAATTGGAGAACAAGCAGTTAAGCTGCAAATTTTACATGATCCAAAATTATGGGATATCTTTTGTTTCCAAATTTGTTGGATGTAATGGACTGTGAAGAAGGGCAATAAGCTATTGCTAGAAAGTACACTGAAGCTTTATGAACACATTTTCTTTTGTATTCTAGATAAAGTTCCCTTTGTGTCTATAAAATGCACTTAATGATCTGGAGCTTACAATGTACCAGCAAAAATAAAAGAAGCAAAAAATAATTTTAAAGCAAGCCCAGAAATTACGCTAAATTTTTTCAAGGCTAAACTACTACTGCCTATCTTCATAGAAATAGATCACATACTAATCAGGGTCCAGTCAGCATGCCAAAAACATGGCCATTATTTTAACAGATTGAATTTAATACAAATAATTGTTAATTGGGTATTGCTAGAGAACAGAAAAGGCAAAAGGGAAACCCAATGTTGTCACTGAAATAGTGCAGGGTCCACACCTGAGGCAGGGGGAACAAAAGAGTTTGTGATTTGAAAACACACACACTTGGATGAGAAGTATCATATAGCTGGGACTCAGACCTCTAAGGAGAGATGCTAATCAGCTCCTTCCTACTGGTGACTCAGAAGCTTGCAGGTGAAGCCCTTGGAGCAAGGACCAGACATCTGAGAAGGAGCTGCCAAGACTTGTGCTGGTGTCTTTGAGTATCAGAAAAAGCCTCATTCACTAGATGGAATTGGAGACCATTATTCTAATTGAAATAACTCAGGAATGGAAAACCAAACATCATATATTCTCACCGTAAGTCGGGGCTAAGCTATGAGGATGCAAAGACATAAGAGTGATACAATGGACTTTGGGGGAAGTCAGGGGAAAGAATGGGAGGGGGTTGAGAGATAAAAGACTACAAATTGGGTAGAGTGTGTACTGCCCGGGTGATGGATGCACGAAAATCTCAGAAATCATCACGAAAGAACTTATTCATGTGACCAAGCACTGCCTGTTCCCCAAAAACCTATGGAAATTTTTAAAAAACTAAAAAAAAAACTAAAAAAAATAAAAAAATAAAAAAAAAAAAGAAAGAGCCTCATTCAGGGAGTGTTGGAAAAATGGCAAATTGGAAGCAACTGTTGCTACTAGAAGTGTTTACTCCAGAACAGCTAATAGGAAAGTCCCTCTTTCACTAATAGAAAAGTTTCTCTTCTCTCCTCTTGGTCAACCTTTGCTGCTCTTACAAGTAAAGCCTAATGGACAACCCAATTGAAAGAGAAGAAATGAGAATTTCAGCCAAGCCATATAAGCTGAGTACACAAGTGTGAGATTGAAGCTGAAAGACAATACTTAACCAGCACAGGATATAAGGAGGAGAAATTGTGCAGTTTGTAGAACTCTGAAGAAGAAAATAAAAGTGTGTGACAATCAGCAAAATGATAAAAAAGGTAAAACCTATAAAGGGAAGGGACACAAAGAGAAAGGAGATCTTGCTAACATCTAAAGGCAAATTTCTTCTTGACAAGTCTCCTGGGATACTATGGTTCACACTTATTCAGGCAAAGATGGATACAAAAGAAGTTGAAAGCTTGCGTACTGCCAGGTCTCAGAAAAGAGGTGGATCTGTTACAGTGGAGAAGCATCATTTACGCATTCCATTTATTCAAATTCAAGCATTCATTTAGGGAAAGGGAGAAAAATTTAAATTAGTCTAGGCCACAACATTCTACTCTTTGAGCATACACCTAGGGAGAGCAAAAGATGGGTGGTTTGTGTTTGATGTTTCTCTCATCTGTCTCAGTCCTGCCTCTAATAGTGTGAGCATAAACCCTGTGGAGTGTGGATCCACTAATTACACAGCCTCTAAATTTAAGACAACATCTTCATTTGGTGCTCAAAAAGAAATCCTGCAATCTGCAGACAAAATTGAATTGGATTTATTGTAACAGAGCATATAAGTAAAATTTACTTTCAAAAGTGACTTACGTTATCTTCAAAGGGCATTTTCAACAATCACTTTATAAGTTGAAATTAAAATCAAACCCATGTTTAATTAAGATATAACACCACTATATAACTATTAAGAAAAGTAAGGTGGGGGTGAAGTAGAATGAGCAAGTTCAAAGCTGAAGCAAATCCTTAGTGCATTTAAGGAAAGGGAAGCCAGAATGGTTTTAGTTCAGAATGAAACTGCCTTTGCGAAAATTATAGCTGAGGAAATTATGACACTGACAGAGATCATCCCTAACTGACTCCATCTTGCTTCTAAACTTTAAGCTGTCCTTGTTCATTCCCGGACGTGGGCCAAACTAACCTTAAGAAGGAATTCAGTTTATGGTTTGACTCTGAAACAGAATTGGTAATAGCCCTTTCCCAAAAAGACCCCCTTCTTGCCTGGGCACCAGTCTGCCTTTGTAGAACTAACAAATTCGCTACAAGATTAGAAATTCTGGTTAGGGGTCAGGCAGCCCTACAAGTGTCTGAACCTCCCCAAATTGTTCCTGGGGATAATACCATTATTGTAAAACCAAAGATCAGTGCTTGAGATATTTTGCAGACCCTGCCCTTAATGTGTCACCTGACACCACCCAGATGGGTAATCTGCCTCAACCAGTTCTGCGATCACACCCAAAACAGAAGACAGCAAGAAAATCTCACTTCAACCCCACTATGATTCCATATCCAGCCGACCAATCAGCACTCCCTACTTCCTGAGCCCCTACCCGCCAAATTATCTTTAAAAACTCCAATCCTCAAATGCTCAAGGAGACTGATTTGAGTAATAATAAAACTAGTCTCCCGCACAGCTGCCTCTGCGTGAATTACTCTTTCTCCATTGCAATTCCCCTGTCTTGATAAATCAGCTCTGTCTAGGCAGAGGGCAATGCGAACCCATTGGGTGGTTACAAGATAGTGAGAAGATTAGCAGGAAAGGAGCTCAGAGAGAGAACTAGGGATCAGACCAAAGAAGGCCTGGAGATCCTGCCTTTTATTTAAGGGAAAATAGGAGACACTGCAGGATTTTGAGCAGAGAACAGACATTATCAGACATATTTTAAATGGACCACTCTTTTGCATGTGTAGAATAGAGTGTATGGGATAAAGTGTCGACAGAGGAAGACCATCCAGTAGGCTGCTGCAATTATGCAGGGGAGAGCTGACAGTGATTTAAACTAGAGTGGTAGTGGTAGAGGTAGTATAAAAAGTGATGTTTTACATATAAAATTGGAAAGATTTTTTGATAGACTGAATGTGGGGTGTACAAAACAAACAAAAAAAAGAGGAGTGAAGGAAGACTTCAAAGTTTTGGGCCTGAGAAACTAGGTTAATTGATTGCCATTTTAAGGGACTTGGGGGAAATAAAAAATGTATCCCGGGAATTTTGAGACATCAAGTGAAGTCTTTGGAATCCAGGAGAGATTTCTAGGTTGGAGATGTGAATTTAGGGTCATTAGAATATCAGTGTTATATTAGCTATGAAAGTGATGGAAGTGATAAAAGTCATCTGAAAAACAAGTGTCAAGGGTGAAAAAAAAGAAAAGAAGAAAAAGAAGATTAATGTCCAAGAAACTCCAATATTTAGAGGTCAGATAATGCAGGTATACCTACCAGCAAAGGAGATTCAGAAGGTGTGGTCTGTGAAGTGAGATGAGAATCATGAAAAATCCTGTCCTGGAAGTCAAAATACTACTTCAAAAAATATACATATTTTAAAGAGGAAGGAATGATATCTTGTATCAATTTTGTCACTGTTGACTACTTTACTTCTACAGGAAAAGCATACAATTAGATGGCTCTTCCCCGATTCCTAAATCTATCTTCTCTATCAAATTTTTTAACAATTTTCCTTTTTACTTTGTTTTCAATTGGAGTACTTAGAATTTCTTCTCCATATAAATAATCTGATTGTATCAAATAAATTCTACTTTTAATGTGGATTTTAAAATCTGACATTTTAAGTTTTTATTCTCCTGAGTTATTTTTCATTTGATGCCTTTACTTATGATTTTAAAGTAATTACTTTATGTATTATATTTGTATCTTAATTTAATGAAGTTCTTCCCAATCTTTTACAACTGAAAGAAGCAAAAAGCTTGAAATGATCAAAACAATTCTGCCTCTTTATAGGAGCGTGGTAAGTAGAATAATGCCCCCCGATCCTAAAATATATGTCCATGTCCTAATTCCCCATACATGTAAACATGATATGTTAGGAAGAAATGGGGACTTTTGCTGGTGTGATGAAGTTAAAGATCTTTGTTTATCTGCAGATAATGACATTTTTAATATCTTAATTTTTGTCCTTTATGTCTTTGAGTCTGACTATATAGTACTCTTACTCTCTCATAATTTCTAATTAAGATCTTATACCATGTCTAAATAAATATGGTGGTATGTGAGGAAAAACTATTTCAAATTTAGAACCATTTCTTGAGTATCGAGATAATCAAAACTATGTCCTAGCGCAAAAGCAATAAACAATTTGAAAATCAATTCATGTAATCTGTCACATCAATAGAATAAAGAAAAATCACATGATTATATCAATGAATGCAGAAAGGCATTTGATAAAATCAAGTACCCACTCGTGATATTAATAATTTTTTAAAAATCTCAGCAAATGAGGAATAGAGGGAAACTTCCTTAACTTGATAAAGAACATCTGCAAACAATCTACAGCTAACATCATACCTCATAACAAACTCAAAGCTTTTTGCTAAGTTCAAGAACCAGGCAAGAATGTTCCCTCTTACTACTATATTTCAACATCATACTGGAAGTCCTAGCTAATGTAAGAAGAAAGAAAAGGTAAACAGAAGATATACAGTTTGGGAAGAAAAAATAAAACTGTCTTTCTTCATAGATGTCATGATCTTCTACAGAAAAATATGAAAGAATTGATCAAAAAACTCCTGGAATTAATAAGTAATTAAAGAAAGGTTGCAGAAAACAAGATTAAAATTCAAAATTCAATCAATATTAAATATTAATATTATATATCAGCAATCACCAAGTTCAATTTAACATAAAAACATATTACTGTTTACATGAGTACCCCAAAAATAAAATACTTATGTATAAATATAACAAAATACATAAAAATTTGTATGAAAAAAACTACAAAACTCTGATGAAAGATATGAAAGAAAAACTAAGTGAAGGAATATCCCATGTTCATACATAGGAAGAGTCAATATTGCCAAGACATCAATTCTTCAGTTGATCTATAGATTCAATGCAGTTCTAATCAAAATCCCAGCAAGTATTTTGTGGATTTTTACAAATTGATTCTAAGGTTTGCCTAAGGTGAATCCTAGTTGACCACTCAATATTGAAAAAGAAGAAGAACAGAGTTGGAAGACTGGCCTACTTGACTTTAAAATATACTATAAAGCTACAGTTACTAAAACAGCGTGGTATTATCAAAAGACAAGACAAGTAGATCAGTGGAACAGAATAAAGACCCCAGAAACAGACCACAAAAATATAGTCAGTTAATTTTTGACAAAGAAATGAAGGCAAAACAGTGTAGAAAAGATACTCTCTTCAATAAGTGGTACTGGAACAATTGGACATCCATCTGCACACAAAAATGTGAATCTAGACACAGACCTTACATTCGTCACAAAAGTTAGCTCGAAATGGATCATAGGCCTAAACATAAAATGTGAAACTCTAAAACTCCTAGAAGATAATATAGGAGAAAAGCTACATGACCTTGGGTATAGTGATTACATTTTAGATATACCACCCAAAGGCATGATTAGTGAAAGAAATGATAAATTGGAATGAATTAAAATTTAAAACTTCTGCTCTGCAAAATACAATGTCAAGAGAATGGGAAGATAAGCCATATACTGGGAGAAAATATTTGCAAAAGATACATCTGATAAAGGGCTGTTATACAAAATACAAAGAATTCTTAAAATTTAACAATATGAAAATGAACAATGCAGTTAAAAATGGGCAAAAGATTTGAACAAATACCTAACTAAAGGAGATATACAGATATTGAGTGAGCATATGGAAAGATGCTTAACATCATACGTCATTAGGAATTGGCAAATTAAAACAATAATGAGATACACTATGCACCTATTAGAATGACAAGGCCAAATCTGAAACACAAACAACAGTGAAAGCCAAAGAGAATGTAGAGCAGCAGAACTCTCATTCATTGCTGGTGGTAATGCAAAAATGATACAGCGACTTGGGAAAACAGGTTGGCAGTTTCTTTGAAAACTAAATATATTCTTACTTTATAATCCAGCCATTGTGCTTCTTGGTATTTACTCAAATGAATTAAAAACCTATGTCTATACAAAAACACAATATTTATAGGAGCTTTATTCATAATTGCCAAATCTTGGACGCTACCAAGATGTCTTTCAGTAGGTGAATGAATAGACTGTGGTACATCCAGACAATGGAAAATTATTCAGAACTAAAAAGAAATGAGCTACCAATCCATGAGAAGACATAGAGAAGACTTAAATGCATGTTACTAAGTGAAAGAAGCCAATATGAAACAACTGTTTACTGTCCAATGATATGACATTTTGAAAAAGGCAAAACTATGGAGACTGAAAATATTAGTGGCTACCAGCAATTAGAAGGAAAGAAGTAATGCACAGGTAGAGCATAGAGAATTTATAAGGCTGTGAAACTATTCTATATAATGTTACAATAGTGGATCTGTGTCATTGTATATTTGTCAAAACCCATATATTGTAGAATATCAAGAGTAAACACGAAGGTAAATTATGATGATAATGATGTGTCAATGGAAGTTCATCAATTGTGACAAGTGTAGTACTATTGTTATGTGGGATGCTGATAGCAGGGAAGGTTGTGGCGTGTGTGGGGACAAGAGTTATATGGGAACTCTCTGTACTTTTCCAGTCAATTTTGCTGAGCCAGAACTTGGTGTGCTAGAATTGGTGCACTCAGTAAGTTTAGGATTGAATAATTTTGGTAGGTTCTGGGTTATAGGGATGGTCCTTAGTTGTTCAATACCTGGTCCTAGGATGATTTAGGGCAGGGGAATATTGACTTGGTACATGAAAGTTTCATAAAGGAGATAGTTGAAGATATGGGCTCTGGAGTGCTTTGCATATATATCAAAGGCACACTTGCAAGGGAGTCTTTGCTAACTGTAGAAATTAGCTAGTCCTGGGAGGGGCAGCCTTTGCAGGATCAAAACCCCAAATGCTAGAACATCAAGAATAAAGAAAGTAAGAAAATATATTCAATACAATTTCCTCTATGTAGATTGTTACCTCTACAATTTCCTCTACGTAGATTTTTACCTCTACGTTCTTTAAGGATGTTGATCTGAAGTTGTTTCGTTTTTGTCCTTGTATAATATTCTTTTTTAAAAAATATCAGTCTCTAAAAGATATATGCCTTCTTTTCCCTCCTAATTCGTCTTTTGCTTTCCTTAATCAGACCCACCAAAGGATTATCTACTGTTTGCTTTTGCAAGAAGTAGTTGTTTGTTTATTTCTGTTTTCTGCTCTTGAATATCTGCTGAAATTTTCTCTATGATCACATTTTCCAGGTACTTTCTCCTTGCTGCTTTTAAAGCATGCCACCATGCACTCTATTTTATTTGAAATTAGTATTACCCTAGCTACTTCAGATTCAGCCTCTGACATTTTATTTATTCTGAATGTGATATATTTGAATATGTTCAAAGTACATTTTCCTTAGAACTTTGAAGATGTGCTGCCATACTCCACCAGATTCTAACCCTAATGGTGATATATGTGATAACATCTTTATTCTAAATGACTCTGTGGTCAATCTGTTGCAATTTTGTAAAGTTTTATTTCTAGATGCTTTTACAACTTTCTCCTTAATTTTCAAACATTTTAACCTGCTTTGCTACTGGTCTTTTTCATTTTGCCCATTAAGTCTTTGATGTCAATTTAAAGAAAAGTACATTTATTCTACTCTGAGAAAATTTCTTTTAATATATATTTTGTTTCATTCTCTCCATTCTGTATTTTCACTTCTTAGGGAACTGGTTTTCCCTCAATGCCTCATTTTTGTTGTTTTTATATATTCTTTTCACACTTTTGAATAACATTCTTGAAACTTTTTCCACTTGGTTCATTATTTCATTTCCATACATTACTCTGAAGTTCTGTCTTTTTAGGTATTCATACTGATTACTGATTTTTTTTCTTTATATTGGTCACATCTGTACTAGTAGCGATCCCCAACCCTTTTGGCACCAGGGACAGACCAGTTTCATGGAAGACAATTATTTTCACATACGAGGGCTAGGGAGTTGGTTTGGGGCTGAAACTGTTCCACCTCAGATCATCAGGCATTAGATTTTCATAAGGAGCAGGCAACCTAGATCCCTCTCATGTGCAGTTCACAACAGGGTTTGCACTCCTATGAGAATCTAATGCCGCTGCTGATCTGATAAGAGGTGGAGCACAGGCAGTAATGCTCACTTGCCATCCTCACCTCCTGCTGTGTGGCTGGGTTCCAGGGACTGGTACCGGTCCGTGGCCTGGGGGTTAAGGATCCCTGTACCAAAATACCAAATCTGTTTTTGTTTAAAGGTTACACTTGTATATTATCTTTTTAAAGATGTTAACATTTTACTCTGATTGGATCATTATACAACATAGATATGTATATGTAAGATTCATTCTGTTTGTTCCTTGAATATATATTCCTCTATATGTTGAGTGTATTGCTTCATCTTTGATATCAGTTTTATTCACGTTTGTTGCTTCCTAATTCTTCACTCGTTGTGTTGTTTGAAATTCTCTATTTATTCAACAGTGGGTACTGATTCAGTTTTCTTTGACCACCATCTGGTGATTCGAGATTGAAGTGCGGGGAATAAGCTGATAGACAAGGTTTGTCTACTGTTACTTTCTGTATATAAAATCTCCCAATTCTTGCTGGATTTCATCATCTACCTGGTACTTTACTCAATCTCTCAGCCCAATTTATTATCCTCAGTTCTCCTGCCACTGTTTTACATATATGCAAACAGGTGGGGGCAATACATTTAGCTATCCCAAGGTGGTCCCCTGACACTAAGTGATAGCTGTGCTTTGACTTCCCTCCCCCTCCATATATATGTAACATCTTACCCTGGAGATTTCCCACACAGCTCCTACCTCTAAGAGTGCTACACATGTTTCCGTATGACTTCCTCAATGTCAGATCCATTGACGGTATTGCATATTGCTTTCCATGTGGTGATAGACTTTTCTTTATAAAAATTTCTTCTATTTTGAAGTACTTGTTGTAGCAGGTAGAAAGACAGGCACTTCTACCCAGTGTGCCATCTCAATATTTTTGTGTTTTAAAAAATCCACTGAATCATAACATAAGAAATGCAGGACTGCTATATAAGTTTAGTTTCTTTTTTAAAAAAGTGTATCCATATCTATCAAAGGGAGAAAGCCCTATCATATGACATGCCACATATAAACCCACTGTCCTTGTGATGTGGAAATATCAAAGATATTGAAATGAGATAAGCTTTAGTTTGAAATCGCAGCCTGCTTAGATACGTCACCTTACTTCACTGAGACTGTTTTTTTTTTTCAGTTGAAATTGGTCTAATAGCAATCCTAGGTGTTGTTTTGAGTACTAAAGTATGTAACATAAAAGACAGAGTTCAGCAAATATTCCATATTAGAAAAAGAGAGGATGGTGAAAAGTTGGTCAACTGGTACAAAGTTACAATTAGATAGAAGGAATAGATTATGGTGTTCAATTGTACAGTAGGGTGACTATGGTTAACATTAAAGTATTGTATATTACAAAATAGCTAGAAGAGAAGCTTTTGGAAGTTCTCACCTCAAAGAAATGACAAATGCATGAGGTGATGGATACACTAACTACCCTTATTGGATTGTTATACAACAAAAATATGTATCAAAACATCAAATTGTATCCCATAAATATGTACAATTATAATATGTCAATTAAAAAAATAAATATATATATATGATATTGCTTGCTATCAGTATGACACTGATATGAAGACTTTCATTGAAACTTGCTCTTGCTAGCAGTTTAAGTAAGAAAAAGGAACCCAGTTGATTCTGTAAAAGAAAAAAACTTTGAAAACATTTTCTATCTAAGAGCTTCCTCTTAGTATTATTTTTATTTCAACAAATATAAATCCATGGGAATAATGCTACTAGGTTTTTATGTGCTTTTGTTTATTTTTTGTCTCTATACAATGTGTTTGCTTCTGGTGTTATTTGGGATTGCTCAAAATTACATAAAATCCCTAATTTGGGCAACATCGCAAGACCTCATGTCACAAAAAATAAAAATAAAAAAATGAGGCATGGTGACGCATACTTATAGTCCCAACTATTTGGGAGGCTGAGGCAGGAGGATTGCTTGATCCTAGGGGGTCGAGGCTGCAGTGAGCTGTAATCATGCCACAGCACTACAGCCTGGGTGACAGAGTGAGACCTTGTCTTGAAAATAAAAATTAAAAAATAAACTACATAAAACCCATTATCGAATTGGCAAAAGACGTGAACAGACACTTCTCAAAAGAAGACATACATGTGGTCAACAAACATATGAAAAAATGTTCATCATTACTAATCATCAGAGAAATGCAAATCAAAGCCACAATAAGATACCATCTCACACCAGTCAGAATGACTAATATTAAAGTCAAAAAACAACAGATGCTGGAGAGGTTGCAGAGAAAAGGGAACACTTATACACTGCCAGTGGGAATGTAAATTAGTTCAGAAACTGTGGAAAGCAGTGTCAAGATAACTCAAAAAACCAGAACTATCATCCTACCCAGTAATCCCACTAATGGGTATATAACCAATGGAAAATAAGTAATTCCACCAAAAAGACACACACATGTGTATGTTCATCGCAGTGCTATTCACAATAGCAAAGACATGGAATCAACCAAGATGCCCATCAACGGTGAACTGAATAAAGAAAATGTGGCACATGTACACAATTGAATATTACACAGCCATAGAAAGAATGAAATAATGTTCTTTGCAGCAACATGAACGCAGTTGGAGGCCATTATCCTAAGCGAACTAATGCAGGAACAGAAAAACAAATACCACATGTTCTCACTTAGAAGTGAGGACTAAACGCTGAATACACATGGATGCAAAGATGGGAACAATAGACACTGGGGACTGCTTGAGTGGGGAGGGGAGAGAAGGCATGGCTTGGAAGGCCTCTTATTGGGTACTATGTTCCCTACTTTGATGACAAGATTATTTGTACACCACGCCTCAGCAACATGAAATTTACCCATGTAATAAAACTGTGCAGGTACCTAAACCTAAAATAAAAGCAGGAAAAAAACCTATCATCAAATTGCTCTCTAGGCTTAATTATCATACTTAAATCAATATTTCCTTTATAATTGTATCAACTCAGAGACATTGAGTGGTGATTTATGAAAGACTATGTGTTTGTGCATTTATGGAATTCACAGATATGAATATAAATCAAGATAACTTGGATGGACATAAAACCAAGCTGAAAAAAAGTCCTGTTATTTTGTTTCACTTCCTAAACATAAACTACAACTAAAACTATTCAAGTTTGTGTCATTACAAAAGAAATATCTTCCATCGATAAGAAGCTGCTTCCATTGATTTGAAGATGCTTCTCATCAGCTACATTAGTTTAGCTTTGAGCGTCAGAGATTTTTAAAAACAAATAGCCCCTAAAATCAGTTAAGATCCATAAGTTTACTTATATTTATATATATTCTTTATCATTTGAAATGTTAATTGAAGCATATGGACTTGGATTTTAATTTCTAGCTTTAGGAAACTATTTACACTACTTAGTGAACAGAAAATCAAAAAGGAGTGTGGCTGTATCTATCCAACTTCATTATCAGTAGTGGAAAAACTGTAACCACATTGCCTATGCAGAAAGCCAAGAATGGTGTGGTTCTGGTTAAAAACATATGATCCATTGCACTGAATATGAACTCATAATAATTCAAGTTCACTACCTTTATCTCCTGAATTCCATGAGGCATAATCACAGTCCCTAGCAATACTACTGGTCTTAGTCTGTTTTCTGTTACTTATAACAGAATACCTGAAACTGGATAATTTATATAGAAAAGGAATTTATGGAGGCTGAGAAGTCCAAGATCTAGTGACCACATTTGATGAGAGTCTTTTCCCTTTTCTGCAGAGTCCCGAGGCAGCACAGGGTGTCACATGACAAGGGGGCTGAGCATGTTAGCATGCTAGCTCAGGTCTCTCTTCCACTTTCTAGAAAGCAACAAGTTCTCTTGTCATAATAATCCATTGATCCATTAATACATTGGTCCATGAGTGGATTAATCCACTCTTAAGGACAGAGACCTCATGTTGTAAATACTTCTTACAGGCCCACCTCTCAATATGGCCACATTTAAGATACAATTTCAACATGAGTTTTGGAGGGGACAGTCAAACCACAGCACTATTTAAAGTTGTTTCTTTCTGGACTAATACCCAGAATCTACAAGAAACTCAAACAAATGAGCCAGAAAAAAACAATCCCATAAAATAGTGGGCTAAGGGCATTAATAGAAAATTCTCAAAAGAAGATATACAAACAGCCAACAAACATATGAAAAAATGCTCAACGTCACTAATGATCAGTGAAATGCAAATCAAAACCACAATGAGATACCAACTTGCCCCTGTAAGAATGGTCATAATAAAAAAATAATAGACGTTGGTGTGGATGTGGTGAAAAGGGAACACTTCTACACTGCTGGTGGGAATGTAAACTAGTACAAACCATCATGGAAAACATGGAGATTACTTAAAGAACTAAAAGTAGATCTACTATTTGATCCAGCAATCCCACTACTGGGTATCTATCCAGAGGAAAAGAGATCATTATATGAAAAAGATACTTGCACATGCATGTTTACAGTGGCACAATTTGCAATTGCAAAAATGTGGAACCAGCCCAAATGTCCATCAATCAATGAGTGGATAAAGAAACTGTGATATAGATATATGTGTGTCTGTATATAGTGTGTATATATATACACTATATATATAGTATATATACACACATATATCTACATACATCTATATAGTATATATATATGGTGTATATATACATGGTGTATATATATACATGGTGTGTGTGTATATATATACATGGTGTGTGTGTATATATATGGTGTGTGTATATATATATGGTGTATATATATATGGTGTATATATATACACACAATGGAATACTACTCAGTCATAAAAATGAATGAATTAATGGCATTTGCAGAAACCTGGATAGGTTTGGAGACTATTATGCTAAGTGAACTAACTCAAGAATGGAAAACTGAACATCATAGGTTCTCACTCATAAGTGGGAGCTAAGCTATGAGGATTCAAAGGCATAAGAATGATACAATGGACTTTGGGAACTCAGGGAAAAGGTGGGATGGGTGTGAGGGATAAAAGACTATAAATTCGGTTCAGTGTATACTGCTCAGGTGATGGGTGAACCAAAGCCTCACAAGTCACCACTAAAGAACGTATGTAACAAAATACCACCTGTTCCCCAAAAACTTATGGAAATAAAAAATAAAATAAATTTGTTCCTTTATTTCCCTTTTGTATCCACTAAGCTTCTTGAGCTTTTCTCGTCCAACGCTACCCATATCCCTGGAAACATCTTCACTATATATGTTTTATGTGTTACTGAAAGAAATCAGGAAGGTAAAATCAGATTCATTTTAATGAATGAATAAAATAAAAATACATTAACATGGCTATAATGAAGTGACAGGTTTCAGGACTCACTACCTCAAAGTATGGCACCTTGGCATTCGAGGCAGCAGCAGAAGCAGAAACGTCACTCTCACCTTACCCTGCCGTTCTCTCCCGAAGCAAGCCATAAAAGAAAGCTCTGAACTTACTCTAAAGCAGGCCATAAAGCCTTTACTTCAGAGTTCTTCTTCCTCTCCCCAAAGGAAATAAAATATCCTTATCATCAAAGATACAGAAAAGCTGAGAAGAACCTGAGCAAACATGCCTTGCTAAGTTCCCACCTGCCTAGTTTACTACCATTAGATCACATCCTTTATCCTCTAATCATTTCTCTCCACAACTATCCATTCATCAAATTCAGCATAATATACACAGGTTTCCCTATTTTGGAGGGTCTTCTTTTCTGAAAGCTGCAGTATCATGTAAAATTTACATTAAATACATGTGTAGGTTTTCCTCTTTTTCATTTATTTTTGTTATAGCTGCTTCTGCCATGAACCTCATGATGAGTAAAGAAAAGGTATTAGGCTTTTCTTTTTTTTTTTTTTTTGGTTCTACAGAAGATAGAAAGAAAAAAACAAATGAATATTTCAAGGACTTGTTATGACTATAAGATAAACATTTATATTAACGTTTTAGTTAATTTTTTTCACTTCAGGCAAAGATATGAGTTTAAAACCATCAATAGATATAGATCCTTTTCAAAATCTTTCCATATGGTTGAACATGTAAAAAAATTGTTTCTCCTGTTAGGGGGCAATTAGATGAAAGCATTGATTGACATAACCTAAAGTGGAAAAAAAGTAGATGTGGGTTATTGGAACAAGTCTACCTAAATATGAATGACCTGCTGGGTTCTTAATTAAATCTGTATGCCAAAACTAAAGATTTTCTGCTAATTAGAAAATGAAGAAAGTTAACCCAGTAAAATATACAGAATTTTGAAATGTCTTTCAAAATTTTTATGAAAGTATCAAGTTACTAGAGAAAAAATACACACACACACACACACACACACACACACACATTTGTGTGGGAGGCATGTCAAAAACTTGATTTCTTCAATGGTCTCATTAAAAAGGCTGCAAAAACCTCTTGATTCTTTTGAGATAGTCTAGATAATTGAGTAAAGATAAGAGTTCTTATTTGGACAGAAATCATATCATCTAGGACAAGAATACAATGAATATAAATTCTACAAAACTAAAATTGAGATTCTTAATAACAGTATAGAACACACAGATGAAGAAATGGCAGGGGAATCCCCATCAAACTAATATGACTTTGAAAAATACTTTGTATCTGATGTCAACTTTCAATGTGTCTTTATTGCAAAACAAACAAACAAGCGGGGGGAAAGACAAACAAACAAACAAAACCTGCAGTGATCGGGGACGATGGACGATGGCTTACACCTGTAATCCCAGCCCTTTGGGAGGCTGAAGCGGGTGGATCACCTGAGGTCAGGAGTTCGAGATCAGCCTGGCCCACATGGTGAAACCCCATCTCTACTAGAAAAATACCAAAGAAAAAAAAAAAAAAAGCCAGATGTGGTGGCACATGCCTGTAGTCTCAGTTACTTGGGAGACTGAGGTAGGAGAATCACTTGAACCCGGGAGGTAGAGGTTGCAGTGAGCTGAGATGGTGCCACTGCATCCCAGCCTGGGCAACAGAGTGAGACTCTGTCTCAAAAACAAACAAACAAACATCTGTAGTGCTTGTGCACTATGGGCAGAATTTCACTTGGTTTAATATCTTATAATACCATGTTCAAACAATCCAGTAATCATGTCTTTGACACAAAGGAAAAAAAAATATAGTCCTGGCTTTCATGTAATCTTTCTTTTGTAATTAAAAGAGACTTCAACGAGTTTGAAATTTAGTTCTTATTTTAGTTTTCTTTTCTTCTCAACTAGAATGGAAGGATGATGAATGGATCTCAGTAAAAACACTTCATACCTGTCAAATTATTACGTTAAGGATAAGTTTGTAAAAGGTAACACAATGATAACCCTAGAATAATACATTTTCTGCTCAATAAATAAATATGAGCTTTTGTGTTTTCGCTGCTTTGTATTTTATGTTTCTATTTTTCTTATTTAGTATGTCCTTTGGAACTATCATCTCACTGGAAGCTCAGGGGTTCTAGAAAATATTCCTGACAAAATATAAGAATTTATTTTCTGAACTCCAAGCTTTGACCATGACTCAAAATTCCTGGTTCAGATCTATTGACTTTGCTGAACAAAACATTATACAGAATAGTCTCTAGACTACCTCATTGAAGTAATTCCTACCCTCAGCTTGGATTAAAAAACACCTAACAGTTTTTGATGAAACCCTGTCTCTACTAAAAAATAGAAAAAATTAGCCGGGCGTGGTGGTGGGCACCTGTAGTCCCAGCTACTCAGGAGACTGAGGCAGGAGAATGGCGTGAACCTGGGAGACAGAGCTTGTAGTGAGCCAAGATGGCGCCACTGCACTCCAGCCTGGGCGACAGAGCGGGCCTCCATCTCAAACAAACAAACAAACAAAAAACAAAACAAAACATCTAGCAGTTTTTAAAAGAGAAAAGAAAACAGGAGGAGGAAATGCCTGGGGTTCTGTAGAAAAGAAATTTGTAGATGTGGCACCAATGATCTTTTCCCCTAATTTTACCCCCAGAAAAGGGCATTATATAGCTTTGGGCAGGTTAATCAACATCAAATTTTGGGTAGGCTAATTAACATCAAATCCTGTGTACTGCTCAAGCTGTAAGAATGAACATGGCTGCAGATATCTGTGATTTTTCTGATCCTTCTTGGATTCTGACAGGCTGTTTTAGGGGACCACATAGGGACCTTACTTAGTCTTACTATACTCTGCATAAGAAGGTTTTACACCACAGCAGCTCCTACTCCTGGAGAGTGTTCGGTCCTTACTCCATTACCTGACATGGTTCCCACTACAGTCATGCCTACCAGAAGCAGGCTTTCTGAATGCTCCTACACCCTGAGGCTGTTACAGCAAAAGTAGGTGCTTGCCTTTTAAACCTCCTTTATTCTTAATGACCAGTCAGAGGAGAACTAATGACTCAACCACTTTATGTAACACAGGAAATCATATTACCCTTCTAGTGTGGCCTCCCTATTTAAAACAATGCACACTAAATGCCTAAGCTTGGATACATTCAACACTGCGTTTTAACGTCTTTTCAAGGGCATGCGATCACAGAAATATTCTGCTAAGAATTCTCCACAACTTTAGGCTGCCACTGTTTCCCTTTTCTTCGTTCTACTAAGAGGAGATAAGCACAGGAAGAATTTTATGAGATGTTCTGTGAAATACATCTTCAGAACTAAAGCATTTAGAAGTATATAGAACTCAGGGCTAACTAGATTTCCTACATTATGCAAAATATTCTCTGAAAATTTTTGCCAGTTTCCTTTTTAGGGGAGGAGGAAATGTCAATCATGAGTTTTTTAAAAATGACTATTTCATAAAATGATGAATAGTTAATATGTACCATGAAGTATATATAATTCTTGGGTAATTTTCAAGAATTGGTTCTCATCTTCAGAGCCAATACTTTCCCTTTAATTATTCATCTAAATTAAATATATTTAAATTTAAATCTTTAGCTTGAAAGGGAACAAGAGTCCTGTGTACTGCTCTAGCTGTGACCGAATCAATTATGCTAACATCAGCATCCAATGATCACAGTAGGTAACATACTGTCTTCTTGACATGCATGGGTTGACTTAATTCTTACAAAATCTCCATGAAGTAGGCATCACTGTACATTCATATCCCATAGGTGAGAACAATTTGATGTTAGTTAACCTCCTCAAAGCTATATAATTCTCTAAGAACTGAATCAGAATTCAAATGAAATCTTTCTGACTCCAAAATGAATGTAAAACATATGTAATGTAGCCCCTTCTAAAGGATATTTCTCAGAGCGTCAAGGCTGTTCTTACAGATCAGACACCTTTGTGGAATATTCTAAGGCCCACATCCAAACACATTTCTGTGAAGTATCTATGGAAATACCTTAAATTCATCTTTCAAATGGTAGTATCTGGTTTAAGGGTTGCTCCTTGTTTTATATAACCCTTAGTGGGTGTATTAGTTCATTCTTACACTGCTATAAAGAATCACCTGAGACTGTGAAATTTATGAAGAAAGGAGGTTTAGTTGACTCACAGTTCTGCAGGCTTAACAGGAAGCATGACTGAAAGCTTCAGGAAACTTAAATCATGGTGTCAAGGAATCTTTGGGGTGTCGCTTTTCCAGCTGGAAATTCTGTGGCCAGTGGCACCTTTTCCTAAGTATTGCTCAGCTCTGCTGGGCTCTTTCCACCCACTCGGCCTGGCAGCCTACACTCAGCTGTGCCACTGGCCAGGATCCCACACCTGCCAAGGGAGAGCCAAGTGTGGAGCAGCGACAAGTGTGTGAGCAAGCATGGGGTCTGGCCACTGCCCACAGCCAGGCAGGCCGGCTGCGGCAAGGTGGGCAGCTCCAGGAACCAGCACAGGTGCTGGCTCTGTGTGAGGCTGTGACTGGACCAGGCATACCACAAGCAGCTTTCACTGGGAGCACCACGGAACTCAGGGCACCTGGACCCTTGGAGACACCAGGAACCGCAGATCCCCAAAGAGGGTGTCGCTGCCCTGGCTCAGAGGGCCCCTAGGTCTGGGCTCCTGAAAGAACTCTAGCTCTTTTCTCTTTCTCATTACCTGCAACATGGCGAATGGGGTGGCATGTTTCAGTACTATTTGTGTTACAGCTCTTTTGGTCCCACCATGTGGTGGGTCCTGAGTTCTTGTCCCGCAACCAGAAAAAATTAGGTACGTGGACAACTGGAGGGTGAGCAAGGTGAAGCAGAGCTTCATTGAGCTGCAGAACAGTTCTCAGGAGACCCGCAGTTCCACATGCAGATCATCCTGACAAGTGTCCAGTTCTCCGCAGAGAGGAGACCTGCGGTGGGTGGATCCTTCCCGCAGCTGGTAGTCCCAACATCTGTCCAAGTCTGGCTGAGTCTGGGGTTTTCATGGGTTCCAAAGGGAGGAAATGCATGCTGATTGGTCCATAGGGAGTCATGGGAGGTCCTGGAAAAAGCACCATAAGTTCTCACTCCAGGCCAGGGACTCCACCCAGAACTGGAGGCTGGCCCCCAGGCTTGAAAGTGGGGTTTCACCAGGGACTCACCCCTTCCCACCCAGAAGCCTGCCTGCCATCATCAACATACCATCCACGGAGCCCAGGCTGCTCGTGCTGAGTGGTGCCTGTAGGGCTACGCCGAGCCACCCTCAACCCCCTTGGCCTCCCTCCCATGCTAGTTTGTACCCAAAGTCCAGAGGGGACCAAGGTGACAGAGGGCTGGTGTGTTGGCATTGCCCCGAGCATGCACACACCTAGCCGGATTGCAACAGTGCCTGGGCTCAGCTTCAACTTCGCTCCCAAATCAGAGTGGGCACCAGGAGTGAGGAGAGGCCAGGTAGCAGGAGCAGGCATTTCCGAGTCTGCGGGGGAAGGGGACTTCCCAAGCCCCTGAGATCACAAGGATGCCCTGGTTCTGCTGCCCCAGCTTCGCAGCTGCAGCTGTGCCTGGGAGTGCAGAAGCGGGCAGGGCTCCCGCCAGTTCCCAGCTCCTGCTGGCTCTGCAGAGTGTGCAGCCCCGGCCTTGCCTCACCCACTGCAGCTGATGTCCCTCCCCCACTGCCATCAATGGCAGAAGGTGAAGAGGAAACAAGGGTGGAGCAAGAGGGTGGGGGATGTGCCATACACTTTCAAATTATCAGATCGCATGAGAACTCACTATCACCAGAACAGCAAGGGGGAAATCCACACCCATGATCCAATCACGTCCCACCAGGCCCCTCCCCTGACATGTGGGGATTAGAATTAGAGATGGTATTTGGGTGGGGACACAAAGCCAAATTGTATCAGTGGGAATATATTGAACCTTGACTGTTAATTTGCTCTCTCTTCTCACACACCTCTTTTTCTTTCATCCTGTCTCAGGAAAATAAATATTCTTCCTTCTTGCTTAGGAGTATTGCCAACCCTTTCTGCTCCCTCCAAGGGCTCCAGTAGTGCTCCTGAATGCTCATGACTGGGCCCTTGCTTCTAAGTCTCTCTTTACCTATAGCTACTTGGTCTTCCCCTGCTTCTTACATTCCATCTATTTGGGCAACAGGTCTCAAAGTTAAAGAATTATATAAAACACTGCTCTAGCATTTTGCTCTCTCAAATAACCACCATCTCTCTTGCATCTTGAGTCTCTCCCTTTCTCCCTCCTACAAACATAGTGAGCTACCTTGCTTTAAACTCAGGCTATTAGATAAGATCACTGGGCATTTTTACCTTTAACCTGAAACCATGTCTCCCACTTATCGAGCCTCAGTCCTTCAACCAGTCAGGTTGAAGGTTGTAGGTTGCTGTATGTCAGGATGTAGGTTGCTGTAGTGTTTCTAGGAGCTGTGAAGAACTGCTTCTTACTCTACAAACCATTTGGTGATGAACAAGGTTTGGTTAGCCCCCTTATTTGATAATATGCTTCTCACAGTTATGGGAGAATGTCTAAGATTTCACTAACAATATAGTGCAAATGAACTACCTTGCTCTCAATGTACACTAGTGAATAAGATCACTGGTGAATAAGATTACATATGAGTTATATGATAATGCATAAGATTTCACTAACATAACATTTCTTACTATGTATGGCTTTTCTCAAGCTCACTGATCCAAGGGCTAATAATTCTTCCTTGTAATTCATCCTTAAAGAGCTATAGTTTTGATTTTCTAGCCCGTCTTTCATGTAAATGCCCAGGCAATCATGTGAAGTATATTTTATAATTCCCATTATTCTCATTTTTCAAGTGAGAAATCTAAAAGCTAGTAGGTTCTAGCAATTTTCTTAAGGCCACATATTTTGTACAAGCATTCAAGATTACAGAAGTATCTGTGTCCATAATCTTTCTGGAACACCATGCTTAAATGTTTTTTGCAAATAAGAAAATTAAAATGGTTTCTGCAAAAGATTATTGCTCCTATTAGCTCTTTGTTCTTTAAACAGGTATATCACTCAGGACTCTTTCAGTTACAAGTAACAGTAAATACAAATTAGCTTAAGCAAGAGCATTAACTAATTTGGCTGAAAGTTCTAGTATCAATTTCTAGAGAAATTTGATATCAATGTTAAGTATCTAACCTCCAGACAGGATCCATTGTGTCCAGGATTTTGCCACTGAAGATCATTGATCTTATTTTGCATAATTCCAGGAATGAAAGAAAGAACCCTTTCCATAAAGCTCAAAAAAGTCCCATAATGGAGTTTTGGGAGCTCCTTCTAGACCTGAAGGATGAGAAACTGGTCATGTTACCTCTGTAGGAGAAAGTTCCAGGAAAAGGAAATAGTATGTGGGAAAACCCTAAGGTAAAAAAGAGCTCAGGTTCTTCATAGAACTGAGAGAAGCCCATTTACAACAAGAGGAAGATAACCAGGAAAGGAGTGGCAAAAGATGAAGGTGGATTAGTTAAAAAAAAAATACATTCAGCATATATATATACACATACGTGTGTGTGTGTGTGTGTGTGTATATATATATGCCCACATACTTATATATGGGCCGTTTGAACCTCATAAGACATGGTAAAACCTCACTTTTTCATTTAAGGTTAAAGTCTAGCTGGTAGGAGATCTTAAACAAGGATATGATTTTTTTCTCATTCAGACTTTGAGAAGATTAATTATTGTGAATGTTGGAAATGGGCAAGTTTTAGAGGATCAACTAATAGGGAATTTCAGCCAGCCATGAGAAGAAAGATCATAGCTTAGATTGAAGTGGCAAGCAAGGGTTGGAAGAAGTAGAGAGAACTAAGAAAATTAGGAGGCAGATGATTAGGGCTTAGTAATTACTTGTGTGCGGTGGACCTTTGTCTAGGGGGATAGTGTAAAACAGACTAATAATTTGAAACAAAACAACAGATATTTCTTGATTGCCTGGGAGACTTTACATTTTTCAATACCTCTAAGCAGAACTTGACTTCCTCAATGCCACAGTCCAGTCAACTTTATCTATAAACTCCTAGTTGCTTCATACTTTTATATTACATGCCCAGGACCTGAAAGTTGTTGAGTTTGGGTTTCCCTTTATAGAAAGAAAAAAAAAAAAAAAAGAAGGGCCTACTACTTAGTCCTTACAATCATCAAAATTTGTCAATTACAAGAGCAGTTACCAACAAAGACTCAGAAGTAGCTGTCAAGGGGATGGAAGGAGAACCAAGAAAGGCTTGTTATATTTCATTGAACCAGTGAAGATAGTGTTTTAAGAAGGAAGAGATTCTCAACCGTGCAGAAGTTTTGCTCAGAAAGCAGTCAAGATGAGAGATCAAACATAAAATGGAAGATGTTCAAAATGTCTGATGATATGGTAACACAGAAGATAAAAACAAAGGTTATTAAAACATATCAGTATAAATATTTGACTTAGAAAATGAAAGTTGCTGGTTGTAATGGGCTGAACCATGTCACTCTGAAAAATTCAGACGTTGAACCCCTAAATTACAATATCTCAGAATGTGACTGTATTTGGAGATAACGATCTTTAAAGGGATAATTAAGTTAAAACACTTTCATTAGGCTAATCCAATTTGACTGGTGTCCTTATAAAAAGAGAACATTAGGGCACAAACATACATAGAAGAAAGACCACGTGAAGACAGGAAGATGGCCACCTACAGCCAGGAAAAGAGGCTTCAGAAAAAGCCAACTCTGCTGGCATCTTGATCTCAGACTTATAACCTCCTGTGAGAACATAAATTTATGTTGTTTAAGCCAAGCTGTCTGTGGTACTTTGTTATGGCAGCACTGGCAAACTAATACACTGGTGATTTTAACAAAAGCAACGTCAGTAAAGTGATGGAAGCAGAAAACAGATTTGAGTGAGAAGAAGAACTAATAGGAATCAAGAAAATAAGGAAAGCAAGTTTCTTGGTTTTAATTTTAAGAAGCTTATATGTAGCATTGAATTATCTCTTACATATTCAAAAATCCTATCTAAAAATTGAAAATTAAATATGCTATGTACAGATTTCTATGAAATATAAAGAGTATTTAATTTTGATTTTGGAAAATGTTTTATATGCATGAATATTTGAATGTGTGCATCTTTACTAGAAAATATTTAATGTTTCCTTAAGATACTCTAATTTGAGATAAGTAACATTCAGACTGGGGCTAGGATGAAGTTCTTTTCACTTCCTATAAGGAATATTGTAGTGGATTATGGCCAAATTTAGACATTATGTTTTCTAAATCAAGCATAGGCATACATTTTGTATTGCCTTGCCTGATAGCGGACATACAGTGGATTTAGAATGATTCCCAAACATCTGTGCCATGTGGTTATTGTTGTTATTTAGGGAGTTATAAAGATCTATGAATAGGATAAGGCAAGAAGGAAGTAAAACATCTTATCCAATGTAAGGGCTATTATAATCAAGGGATAACTCTTTTATAAATAGAATATGACCCTATCACACAGAGTCAAGATCAAGATGTCAGACAAATGTAAGGACACAGGCAAGTTCAGCCCACACCAGGGAAGCAACAGGAATGATATGTGTACTAGGCTTATGCATATGACTTCCCAGCCAACCAGAAGGGGCTTCAGTAAGCTGACAGCCAAGTGTATAGTTTACGTTAAAAGTTCTGTTTCAAGCCTTGTAGAAATGAATGTAGTTTGAATCACACAAACATTTTTTAAGACTTGGGACATGCATCTCAAGATCTGGCATATGTGCGAGTAGTCCATGCATTTCAACTCCAGAGAAGATAGCTAGTCTCTTCTTGGACTTCAGCCAGTTTCCTGGAAGGGTAAAAGAGCTGGTTGATGGTGAGGGCCACAAGACCAACACAGCTTCGTAAAGGTCTCCATAGTGACAAGAGAGGGCTGGGATGTTGACACTAGGTAAGCAAAGAGTAATGTGTGAGTCCAAAGTTAGTATTCCCCAGAAGCCAACTCCCATACACTTCATAAATGCAGGAGAATGACAGAAGAATTTGGAAGAATCATAGTTAGGAGTCTAAATTCTCTGTAAATTTAAAGCTTATCCTCAAAATTTTATGGCAAATAGAAAAATGGAAGAGTAATTGTAAAATGTAATTAATTAGAGTACATAATTATTTTAGAGCTATGACTTATTCTTAGCAAGTCTCTCATGTCAGTTTCATAAGAGTGATCATGACAGGTGGGCAGCTCCTTCACTGAGTTCATAAAGATTTAACCAAGTTTTAAACAAAAATAGAGTAAATCAATTTATTTGAAGAAGTGATTTTATTTCTAGCCAGGCGTGGTGGCTCACGCCTATAATCCCAGCCCTTTGGGAGGCCGAGGCAGGTGGATCACCTGAGGTCAGGAGTTTGAGACCAGCCTGGCCAACATGGTGAAACCCCGTCTCTACTAAAAATACAAAAATTAGCCAGGTGTGGTGGCGGGTGCCTGTAATCCTAGCTACATGGGAGGCTGAGGCAGGAGAATCACTTGAACCTGGGGGGCAGAGGTTGCAGTGAGCCGAAATCCTGCCACTGCACTCCAGCCTGGGTGACAGAGCAAGACTCCATCAAAAAAAAAAAAAAAAAAGAAAGAAAGAAAGAAAGAAAGAAAGAAAGAAAGAAAGAAAGAAAGAAAGAAAGAAAGAAATAGTGTAAGTGTCCAGGAAATTATCCATTTCTTCTAGATTTTCCAGTTTATTTGCGTAGAGGTGTTTATAGTATTCTCTGATGGTAGTTTGTATTTCTGTGGGGTCAGTGGTGATATCCCCTTTATCATTTTTAATTGCGTCGATTTGATTCTTCTCTCTTTTCTTCTTTATTAGTCTTGCTAGTGGTCTGTCAATTTTGTTGATCTTTTCAAAAAACCAACTCCTGGATTCATTGATTTTTTGGAGAGTTTTTTGTGTCTCTATCTCCTTCAGTTCTGCTCTGATCTTAGTTATTTCTAGCCTTCTGTTAGCTTTCGAATGTGTTTGCTCTTGCTCTTCTAGTTCTTTTAATTGTGATGTTACAGTGTCAATTTTAGATCTTTCCTGCTTTCTCTTGTGGGCCTTTAGTGCTATAAATTTCCCTCTACACACTGCTTTAAATGTGTCCCAGAGATTCTGGTATGTTGTATCTTTGTTCTCATTGGTTTCAAAGAACATCTTTATTTCTGCCTTCATTTCGTTATGTACCCAGTAGTCATTCAGGAGCAGGTTGTTCAGTTTCCATGTAGTTGAGCGGTTTTGATTGAGTTTCTTAGTCCTGAGTTCTAGTTTGATTGCACTGTGGTCTGAGAGACAGTTTGTTATAATTTCTGTTCTTGTACATTTGCTGAGGAGTGCTTTACTTCCAATTACGTGGTCGATTTTGGAGTAAGTACGATGTGGTGCTGAGAAGAATGTATATTCTGTTGATTTGGGGTGGAGAGTTCTATAGTTGTCTATTAGGTCTGCTTGCTGCAGAGATGAGTTCAATTCCTGGATATCCTTGTTAACTTTCTGTCTCGTTGATCTGTCTACTGTTGACAGTGGAGTGTTGAAGTCTCCCATTATTATTGTATGGGAGTCTAAGTCTCTTTGTAAGTCTCTAAGGACTTGCTTGATGAATCTGGGTGCTCCTGTATTGGGTGCATATATATTTAGGATAGTTAGCTCTTCCTGTTGAATTGATCCCTTTACCATTATGTAATGGCCTTCTTTGTCTCTTTTGATCTTTGATGGTTTAAAGTCTGTTTTATCAGAGACGAGTATTGCAACCCCTGCTTTTTTTTTGTTCTCCATTTGCTTGGTAAATCTTCCTCCATCCCTTTATTTTGAGCCTATGTATGTCTCTGCGTGTGAGATGGGTCTCCTGAATACAGCAGACTGATGGGTCTTGACTCTTTATCCAGTTTGCCAGTCTGTGTCTTTTAATTGGAGCATTTAGTCCATTTACATTTAAGGTTAAGATTGTTATGTGTGAACTTGATCCTGCCATTATGATATTAACTGTTATTTTGCTCGTTAGTTGATGCAGTTTCTTCCTAGCCTTGATGGTCTTTACATTTTGGCATGTTTTTGCAATGGCTGGTACCGGTTGTTCCTTTCCATGTTTAGTGCTTCCTTCAGACAATCCTAAGTCAAAAGAACAAAGCTGGAGGCATCACGCTACCTGACTTCAAACTATACTACAAGGCTACAGTAACCAAAACAGCATGGTACTGGTACCAAAACAGAGATATAGACCAATGGAACAGAACAGAGTCCTCAGAAATAATACCACACATCTACAGCCATCTGATCTTTGACAAACCTGAGAGAAACAAGAAATGGGGAAAGGATTCCCTATTTAATAAATGATGCTGGGAAAATTGGCTAGCCATAAGTAGAAAGCTGAAACTGGATCCTTTCCTTACTCCTTATACGAAAATTAATTCAAGATGGATTAGAGACTTAAATGTTAGACCTAATACCATAAAAATCCTAGAGGAAAACCTAGGTAGTACCATTCAGGACATAGGCATGGGCAAAGACTTCATGTCTAAAACACCAAAAGCAATGGCAGCAAAAGCCAAAATTGACAAATGGGATCTCATTAAACTAAAGAGCTTCTGCACAGCAAAAGAAACTACCATCAGAGTGAACAGGAAACCTACAGAATGGGAGAAAATTTTTACAATCTACTCATCTGACAAAGGGCTAATATCCAGAACCTACAAAGAACTCAAACAAATTTACAAGAAAAAAACAAACAACCCCATCAAAAAGTGGGCAAAGGATATGAACAGACATTTCTCAAAAGAAGACATTCATACAGCCAACAGACACATGAAAAAATGTTCATCATCACTGGCCATCAGAGAAATGCAAATCAAAACCACAATGAGATACCATCTCACACCAGTTAGAATGGCGATCATTAAAAAGTCAGGAAACAACAGGTGCTGGAGAGGATGTGGAGAAATAGGAACACTTTTACACTGTTGGTGGGATTGTAAACTAGTTCAACCATTATGGAAAACAGTATGGCGATTCCTCAAGGATCTAGAACTAGATGTACCATATGACCCAGCCATCCCATTACTGGGTATATACCCAAAGGATTATAAATTATGCTGCTATAAAGACACATGCACACGTATTTTATTGCAGCACTATTCACAATAGCAAAGACTTGGAATCAACCCAAATGTCCATCAGTGACAGATTGGATTAAGAAAATGTGGCACATATACACCATGGAATACTATGCAGCCATCAAAAAGGATGAGTTTGCGTCCTTTGTAGGGACATGGATGCAGCTGGAAACCATCATTCTTAGCAAACTATCACAAGAACAGAAAACCAAACACTGCATGTTCTCACTCATAGGTGGGAACTGAACAATAAGATCACTTGGACTCAGGAAGGGGAACATCACACACAGGGGCCTATCATGGGGAGGGGGGAGGGGGGCAGGATTGCATTGGGAGTTATACCTGATGTAAATGATGAGTTGATGGGTGCAGCACACCAACATGGCACAAGTATACATATGTAACAAACCTGCACGTTATGCACATGTACCCTACAACTTAAAGTATAATAATAATAAATTAATTAAAAAAAAAGAAAGAAAAAAAAAAAGAAAGAAAGAAAGAAAGAAAGAAAGACAGGAAAAAAAAAAAGCAAAGCAAAGAAAAAAGAAGTGATTTTCTTTCTAGTAGGCTATTTCTAATAGGCTAATATTTTGTAAGCTTTAAGCAGACACCAGCTCAATAAAATATTGAAAAAAAAAAAAACCCACATATATCATAGGTCCTTTCAGTAAGCTGAGCACCCAAAATGGCATCTTATAGTTTCTCGTAAATTGCAGTTCAATAATGTTGAATATAATAAAATGGTTATCAAAAGTTAGAGCCGTGTTTTAAAAAGTTCCCAGATATCTGGGTAGCTAAGCTTATTTAATAAATTGTTGTGATGTAATGCTACTAAATCACCTAAGATTAAATTTAAGGATTTTTTAATGAGTGCTCAGGTTTAAATTAACTTTGTATTTTTCTCTGATGTTAAATTTTGATTTGTGCCTTTAGAATCTGTAACTCTCATTCCTTTTCATATGATAAAATCATTTGATAGAACAAGAAAATAAATCCCAAGGTTATAAAATCAACACTACCATTTCTTTGAAATTTTGGCTGCTAAAGGATTCATGTCATTCTCAAACACAATGATAAAGAAATTAGCAATTTTCAAAAATCATGTGACTTAAATCCTTTTTGTTATACTCATTTCTCTCATTTAAATGAGTTTCTGAGAGAACTATTGATTTGTTCTTTTTCTCTGAAAGATTAAACACCTGGATTTTGTCATGTACTCACATTTGAAATTCAGATCATTTGTATATAATCCATTAACTTATTTGAAAAGGCAAATATGACAAATTAGTGTGAGATGATAGCATACTCTGTCTGCTATGATTTAAAGTGGTTCAGAAGCATGTAATAAGCCCCTGAAGCATCTGTTCTCACTGCATGTAAAGTGGCTCACTCTTCAGCAAGATCAGTGATTCCTTATATAAACCTATTAGCAGCCTTTTGATTATAAGAGGATGGACAGTTCTTTCTCATGAGTTAGTTTGCAAATATCAGTTTTCTTTAAAAAAGTCCGAACAGAGAACCAATAAGCTTCTTTAACTTTGACAATTGCCTAATACAATTTAAATTACATTTATTAACTTAGTTCTGCAGCTTTGGAAAGTATTTGCACTAGGCATATCCTATTTCTCCATCTCCTATCAGCTAATGTCCTCGGTAGTCTATTTCCAGTTACATGTGTGGAGATATGAGATCAGTGCAATATATTTTACCCTTTTCAATTCTTGTAGTTCCATGCTGAAGTTATTTAATGTGGGATTAGTTGAATGGTGTCTGTCATAGAAAGGGATTGTTGTAAAAACTTTGTTGTCTTTTGCCACCTTTAGTTCACTGCCTTTTTATATCATATAACACTCAAATTTTCCTTAGAAAGGAGTAATAAATAATTTCTGTCAGCCAAAATAATTCAAACTCCTGAGAGGAGTAGAAGGTAATGTGATTTTGGCCAAGCATAAAAACCATAAAAAATCAAGCAAAAAGAAGAAATTCCCAAGATATGCAGTTTAAAACGTTTATAAAGAGATAGGTAAGTGGGGAAATGGTACTGCTTACTGTGGATTTGGAAATTATTTTAAAGGCAACATAATTTTCACGCATTCAAACATGGTATTTTGATTGCTTTACATAGCTCAGTACATGGGGAAAATCTCATACCTGTAAAGTCTTCCAGGTAATTCTAAAAATTGTTAAGTTTATATGAGAAAGTTTTTTGCTCAAATAACAAAGGCAAATATTTGTTTTTATGTCAACTTCATATCAAATGAGGAGCAAATATATTTAGCAATACATATGCTTGACAAAAGATTTTTAACTAAGATGTTTATTTTCTCAATATTAAGTGTAAAAGAAGGGATAAACTAGATTCCTGTTTTTCATTCTCTGTGATTGTCTTTTAACTCTACAGATATATTTGGAGCATCAGAAAATTTCACAAAATTACATTAGGATGAGATAATACTCTCTGCTTTCAAAGAGTTCACCATCTAATGGAAAGACAGTTACCAAACAATAAAATAGCTAACAATAAGGGAAGCAGAGTAGCAAAGTATTTATGTCTATGTAGGGCTGTCAGAGAAGGATTCACAAAAAAATAGTTATGCTACTTCTTGTGAGAAAAGAAGACTTACATTATCAAGGTATTGAGGTATAGCTTGGGGTATGTGTTCTTGCAAAAGGAACAAACTGTAAAACGTGTTAAGTATAAGAGAATGAAGCATTCACACGTTGTTTCAATGTTTTCTGTTTATAATACCTCAATTTATCATGGTTTACATCTCTAGGCCAACATCATCCTGATACTAAAGCCTGACAGAGATACAACAAAAAAAGAGAATTTTAGATCAATATCCCTGATGAACATTGATGCAAAAATCCTCAATAAAATACTGGCAAACCGAATCCAGCAGCACATCAAAAAGCTTATCCACCATGATCAAGCGGGCTTCATCCCTGGGATGCAAGGCTGGTTCAACACACACAAATCGATAAATGTAATCCAGCATATAAACAGAACCAAAGACAAAAACCACATGATTATCTCAATAGGTTCTCATCTAGTTCAACTTAATTGCTTTATTACTCCAATAAATTAACATTGAATTATTATAGGACAATAAATGAATTAATGGCAGTCAGATTGGTTTGTAGAGACTGAGGACAGTGAGGAATCCTAAAGACCAGAAATAATAAAATTTCAATGTGATGCGAGGCTCATAATTGAGAATCTGTATGTGTCTTCAAAAATAATTAGGTCTCAAATTGTGGCATCTAAAGAGTTACCTTGCAAACACTACTTCAACATTGTGATCTCGCTCTTATTATATCTTAGAATTTGATTTTGTGAAACACTACTTCAACATTATGGTCTTGCTCTTATTATATCTTAGAATTTGATTTCGTGTCTATGTGCCGAAACCACTTCATGGTACTAAGTTAGAAATGTGCTAATAGTTCTTGAGATCATGAGGATATTATTTCTCAGCAGATAATGCACTGAAGTGTTCAATTTCAAAATAAATATACTTAAGGTGCAACAGTGCACATTATGAGTTTCAGACTGTTATATTACCATTAAAATAAATTCTAAGAATATACCTGCTTGGAAAATTCTAATTAGTGTGATTACTATGGAACTGGAAATAATTATTTTAAAACTCGTAAGAGCCTATTTTGAAAAATAATCAGCAGTAGAATAAGAAACTGCCAAATGAGTCATTACTCTAAAAAGGTAAAATATTTTTCCTTTGAATTCTGCTAAATATATTATTTCTCAGATTCAAGGACAGTGCATTGAAATTACTTTATAGAATTTTTCTAAGAAAAATATGATATGGGAAAGTCCTGTTCATCAGGAGAAAAAAAAAAAAAGAAAAAGAAATTAGGAAATACAGACACATGAACCAATAGGAATTGATTTAAAATTTACTTATAATTCACATTAGCCCTAAACTTCAGTCCAGGAGTTATGACTAATAATAAAAAATAAAGAAATAATTATTTGGTGATCCATTAGTTTAAAACCAGTAAACACTAACAAATTATTTCCATACTTGCATATATTAGTCAACTTTTCTCACAATAATATGCATATCAAATAACTCTAAAACTCAGTAGTGTCAAATAGGAAGCAATTATTTCTTATTTATCTGACTCAAGATCTGCTGAGACTCAGCTGACTTCAGATAAGCTCAAGAAGGCCTGTATTCAAACTGTGGAATTTGTTTGGTTTGCTCCATGGGCTTCTCCTTCTTCTGAGATCCATAGGCTACCCAGAATATGTTCTTTTCTTGGCAGTGACATTAATAGAAGAGAGAAAAACAAGCCATATGACTTAACTACTCTTCAACATTCTACTTGTTTCAGACCCACTAACAGTCCATGGGCCAAAACAAGTTCTGTTGCCACACTCCACAATGATTGAATGGAAAATAGTATTCTGTTCACCATGAAGCTATCACAAGGGTGGGGATGCAAAATCTGGCTACTAAGAAATAACAAATGAAGACTGATAAGTAAATCTGCTACAACTTTAATATTTGTTTATAAAAAGAAAAGTTGGCATGTATTTTTCTGAAAATTTGGATTTTAAAAAGTGTTTCCAAGAATTAATACGTGTGGATAGCAGTAAGTACCCCAAACTAAGAACAGAAATACTTAGAGATAAATAAATGCGTACACATGCATGCATACATGTATACAGGCCAGTCAGAAGGAAGAAGAGGGAAAATAAGCAAACTCATTGAGGAAGTACAGGAAAAAAAGCACAGAGGAGAAATTGGGAGAACCTGCGCTGAGAGATGGCTCTGGTCCTGCCAGTTTCCGGGTACAGCTCCATACCCATGCACCGCTATTGGTTTTGATATACAAGGCCTGCAATTTCAACACCTCTGAGAGAAACTTACATTTTTATCTTCATGCATACTCAATGTGCATAAGTGAAGCATTTTGTCTCGAATGTAAATGTACACAGAATGCTGTGTCCCTCAGATCTATCCTTGTGTTTCAGTGTTACCTATTAAGAGGAAAAAAAAAAAAAAAAAACAGAGTTAAAATTGAAATAACTTAAATCTTTCTACTTCTCACTGACTTTAAGGAGAAAAGAATTTCTTCATTGCTATTTCTATTCCCACCTTCCAATTATTCAAACCAACTTGCATTCAGAGAATAGCACTGATTGCTGTTTAGCATTCTGTTTAGTGACGGGTATGTTATTCTCTGGATCATCTGTTTGCTATGATCCAGTTCTAGACATAGAGAGGGAAATAGAGCAAAAATCTGGACCCTTTGTATCACAGATCTATGGATTTGAAAAGAGGCTCTGGATTGTCCAGTCCACAATGGATCTGGCAAGGCTGTGTGGACTGATATTGGATGAGCTTAACATTGTTCGCTTTTGTGCTACAAGACACACTACACCCTGCTGGTTAAGGACACACACTTTGAAGCCTCACTAGGTTCAAACTGCAGTTTCTTGCTTACTGGCCTTAGCAAGAAATTTTGCAAAAGGGGATGACTTTTAAAACAGGGTATGTTCCGCCTGTCCTTTAAATGATTATGTCTGTGAAGTACTTACAACACTTTGCTATTATTTCCACAATCTTGGAAAACATTCTGTCGGCATCTCCAGAACATCACACTTTAATCCCCTCCATCCCACAGATTGTGAGTTCTTTAGGTAATGATTCTTTTCCCTCCCTCCCCGTGGTCACAGGGAACGAGTTGGTTGACCTATGATCTTAGGAGGAATAAAGAGAAGCTAGGAGGAGATACTAAAGTTATTGCACTTTTAAAGTAACTTAAGTCAGTGAATGTCTTCATCTCCAATTCAGTATTGCCCTGAAAAGTCCCACTCGCAACATGGAAGATAACAGCTGGGCAACTTGTCTCTCGAGATTCCATGGCAGTTTCTAAGTATTCCTTGCTGTTACTGTAGGACTTTAAGGGTGCAGTCACACAGGGAATGTGTTCTGAACAGTTTTATCACTTTAGAACCGATGAAGAGTTAATTTGCAGGTGAATCCTGATTGACCTAACCCCTCACTATTTTGTATAAATACTATCACTTGTGAGGTAAACTGAATCACTTGACATATTTAATGCAAACAAACTCGGAAACTGATTGTTCTTCGCTTTCCTATGTTCCTTAAGCAAACCAGCCTAGTGACTCTATTTCAACAGTTGCTAATTCTTTTGAAAAAGTATCTACCCTCCAATTATCCACTAATATGTCGCTATCTTTCAGAGGTAGTGACAATGTGACATTTCAAATCACAATGCCTAATGCAGATAATTCCAGCAACTTTCAAAATTTTCTTCTATGGACAAAAATAAAAGAATGAGAACAGAAAAAAATAAATACACATATACATGTATACCTCATCTTGCAAACTAGTTTATTTAGTTGATGAGAGACACAGTGTCAGATGATATTACCTACAATTTAATGGAGAGGTAGTTTCCTTGTATGCTATAACTTCCTTTACATAGGGGATTATTATAATGCTGTTTCCTGAGGAAAAGGAAATCTGTCAACATAGAAAGCCTGGATCAAAATACTACAGTGTACCATGCCACTCCTGTATGATGATCCACTGACTATCATCCATTCTGTCACATGGAACTATAAAGAATATACACTTCTATAGGCTAGAGCATAAATCTCACCTTTCTTAAATGTCCTTGTCTAGAATTAGACTTTCTCTAAAATACCTAGCTTTTATCCGACAGTATTTGCTTGCTTCATATTTACCAAAGAAGAAAAATGAAAACCAAAAGCAAAAAGCAAAACACTCAAAGAGAAAAACGAATTTTAAAATATATTCACTGAGTACATGTAGAATATTGATAATATCTTGATTTCACAGTACAAATGAACAAGTGTTATCTTTAAATGAATGGCACTGGTCCAAAAATCTGAATATCTATTATAAATCTTTTATAATCTTTGCAAAAATACAAACGAAACACATTTGTCGCTGACTCTGTGAGTAAAAGCAGTTTAAAGATGAAAATCAGCATATGAATGATACCCAGAAGTTAAGGTGAGAAGTTAAGGTAGTAGCATTTCCTATAAATCAGGGATTATGCACTGTTTTTACTTTATCCTCAGAATAATTACAGTTGCTCAAATACTATTAAAGATATATAATGGGATTTCAGAAACCACAAAGAACACATGTGCAGATTATTTTCAAAGACAAAGTTAATTTATCTATTGTTTGTAAGGATAGAACATTACAGTACACATTAGAAAACACCTTCCCAAATTGTCTTGCCAAATATATGAGAAAAACTTTTGCAATAGTTCAATATTTTATCTCAATGTGACATTGCCCTGTTCTCAATGATGGCTTCAGAAAATAAAAAGTTCCAGCCAGTAAGCATTTATGTCCTTTGTACAGCCTCTCTTGGTTATCTCACTCCTATTTATTCAAAAATAAAATAAAAGTTAAGTGGACAAGATTTGTATTCCCACTTTTCCATTCCTAGAGCAACTCTATGAGAGACACTTAGGAAAATTTCCTTTCAACAAAGACCTATGTCTGTGTGTGTGTGTGTGTGTGTGTGTGTGAGAGAGAGAGAGAGAGAGAGAGAGAGAGAGAGAAAAAAAGAGAGAGAGAGAGAAGGCCAAGAGACAGAGACAGGAGAGACAAAGACAAGAAAATAGCTTTTAAGTAACTTAAATGTAGTAAGGATGAGAGCATTTCCATTGTTTTTATTCTCTGTCGGAGTGTTAGTCATCATTTAATTAGCAGCAACTGTGACCTCAGAACGCCACAAAATACCCTCATAACCTAATGGAAATATTAGGGTATAGATATGGGAAGGAGAGTATTTCTCCTTTTTGCACAGCAAGTATCTACTTTTACTGCATCCTTTTTACTTGACATCATTAAAATTAGAACGGGAAAAGAGGAGACAAAATGGAAATTGTTGATTTCTCACCTTGATTGAAATTCTGAAATATTTGAAAAGTAAGAAATAATAACACGAATAAAATATTATAAAATGGTTTAGGAATACCCATGTGTACTGTCTCATGATTACCTATTAATTGATTTGTGTGATAACTAAAAAATATATACACAGTGGCCTTCAAACAGAATACACTTTTATCCAGCATTATTGAGAAAAGGTTGATGTAGCTAATGAAAAACTGTAGTTAAGTTTCTCTCTATAATCTGTGCAGCTGAATAATTTTATGTAATTTACAAAAATTAAAGTAGTCTTAGTATTTATTAGACATAAGTTATTCCTTGATTTCCAATACTTTGATGAAATCATTACAGACATCAGAGGTCCTAATATGTTAGATGCACTGGAGTCGTCAAAATTAATAATCTTCCAATTAATGGAAAGCCAGTTACTAAATTGTGCTGTAAATGAGTTCTAGTTCTAGTGGATCTCACAGATGAGTAAGTGTTTTAGATAACTTTTTTTATTACAGTGAAGAAAGAACAACCTTATAATACCGTAATGTTAAAAAAAGTCGCAGATCTTGAATCACACACAAATAAAGTAAATAAGAAATTGAGTACAGCTATAGTGTTCTGTATTTTCCATGAATGTCATGAAAATATATATTTTTAGTCAATATAATGTACATTAATGTGTGTGCATAGAAAAATATACATGTGTACACATAAATATGTATGTGTATATATGTGTATTTATATGCATATGTATGTCTACATATAGCTATAGCTATAGATGAAACTATGATATATTAGCTTTCTATTGTTCTATAATAAATACAGCTTAAAACAACATATATTGTTTATCTTGCAGTTTTGTGGGCCAGGCATCTAGGCATGGTTTAACAGGGCCCTCTGCCAACCTGCAATTAAGGTGGCAGCCTGAGCAGATTCTTATCTATAGATTCCATTAGGAAAAAGTCCACTGTTCAGCTCACTCAGGTTGCTGGCAAGTGGCTGTAGACTGAGGGCTCCAAGTTCTTGCTGGATGTCTGCTGGAAATGACCCCCAGTTCCTTTCCATGTGGACTTCCCCAACATAGCCTCTTATTTATCATGCCAGCAAGGAGAGTCTCCAGAGCAAGTCAGCTAGCAAATCGGAGTTTTACAGAACAAAATAAAATCCCAAGAGCAATATTCCATCAGTTTTATATATTGTGTGGGTTAAAAGGAAGTCTCAGGTTTCAGGCCCTGCTGTTATTAGAGTTCTCTAGAGGGAAAGAACTAATAGGATATATATATGTGTGTGTGTGTGTGTGTGTATGTGTGTGTGTGTGTGTGTATACACACACACATATATATATAGTGGAATCTATTAAGTATTAACTCACACGATCACAAGGCTCCACAACAGGCTCTCTGCAAGCTGAGGAGCAAGGAGAGCCAGTACGAGTCTCAAAACTAAAGAACTTGGAGTCCAATGTTCAAGGGCAGGAAGCATCCAGCATGGGAGAAAGATGTAAGCTGAGAGGCTAGGCCAGTCTGGCCAGTCTAATCTTTTCACATATTCTAGCCAAGCTGGCAGCTAATTAGATGGTGCCCACATTAAGGGTGGGTCTGCCTTTCCCAGCCCACTTACTCAAATGTTAATCTCCTTTGGCAACACCCTCACAGACACACCCAGGATCAATACTTTGCATCCTTCAATCCAATCAAATTCACACTCAATATTAACCATCATACCTGCCCAGACTCAAGAAGAGGGGATCACAGAAAGGCATCAACACCGCCAGGCAAAGATCATGGAAATCTACCCTCAAGTCTGTCCATAAATACCAATTTTGGCTCAGTAAACATAGTCACTGATAATATGGTGGCTCAATTTCATACGTAATTTATATCAAAGGTAGTCAAATTATGGCCCATAGGCCAGCTACCTGTTTTTGTAAATAAAGTTTTATTTGCACACAACCACATCCATGTGTGTATTGCCTATGGCTTCTTTTGGGTAGCAAAGGCAGATTTGAGTAGTTGCAACAGAGACTACCATATGATCCACAAATGCTATTAATAATATATTTATTATCTAGCCATTTAAGAGAATTTGCCAACCTCTAAAGAATGGGTTTAACATAAATTAATTCCTTTATCAAGTTGATTGATTGATTATATTTTTTCCAATAGTTTTTGAAACAATAGATACAACCTAACTGATAGGGATGACTACTAACGCCAAGCTTTGTGAAACTGGAAATATGAAAATTTTCTCATAGTAATATAGCACCATCTCATGGAATATCATAGAAACTGTCAGAAAAATTTATTACTGTACTACTAAATTACTGAGCATCAGGAATACTCTGCTTTAACTTTTAAATTCTACTAAAAATAATATGCAAAAACTCTACCTTATGAATTTAAATAAATATATAAAATTAGATACCATCTAATCCAAATCTATCATGATCTAGATAAGGAAACTGGTCTTCTGAAATTGAGTTACTTAAACTTACACAGTAAGTGAGATTTCAGGCTTTTATTAAAAAGTTATAAATGTGTATTTATGTAATGAGTGTGTGCATGTTTAAATATGTTAAATATTTCAACAGTAAGAATACCGATTTCTGCATTTTTAATTAAACTTTTTATTTAGACCAATTTCAGATTTATAGAACAATTGCAAAGATAGTAAAGAGTCATTTTTCATACTTGTAAGTATGCACTAATTAACTTCGGTCTATACCAAAATAATGAAGATGAAATGATTTGGAGTGTCACATTTAACTCTAAATATGAAAGTACAAGAGGGCCTATATTAGTCTGTTCTCACACTGCTATAAAGACATTCCTTAGACTGGGTAATTCATAAAGAAAAGATGTTTAATCGGTTCATAGCTCTGCAGGCTGTAGAAGCTTTTGCTTCTGGGGAGGACTCACAAAACTTACAATCATGGCAGAAGGCAAAGGGAAAGCAAGCACATATTCACATGGCTGGCAGGAGAGAGAGACAGCAAGTACAGTGGGAGGTGCTACACACTTTCAAACAACTGAATCCTGTGAGAACTCTAACATGAGACAACAGTAGGGGGATGGTGCTAAAACGTTAGAAACCACCCCCATGATCTAATCATCTCCCACCATGCTCCACCTCCAACACTGAGAATTGCAATTCAACATGAGATTTGGGTTGGAACACAGAGCCAAACCATATCAGGACACTGAAAAATGGGAACATGTTAAGGCAAATTAACATCAGGGAGATGAGATACAACGCTTCGGCAAACCACTTCATTTAACAAGCTTCAGAAGCAACTGGGTTTTTTTGCATAGAAGGCATGACTGAGCAGAACGGAGAGTGCTGCTTTAAGTATCTGAATGGGGTCATGGGAAAGATGGGTCATGTTCTGTTTCTCGTTTTCCTCAGGCATAGAATGACTTCCAAGGGCCAAAAATATAGATGATTTTATTCCAAGGCAAAGGACATCATTCTAACTCAGTGAAAACAGAATGAGCAAGCCGGCGAGTTTTCTGTCACAAGAGCTCTCCAATCAGAAGCTTAACTCTCCTGGAAAGTTTGGTAGAGAAGAGTGGTACCGGATGGAACATCTTGACTGTGAGTTATCCAGGTTCTTGGCATGTTGAACCAAGAATTGAACAAAATGCACAAACAAAGCAACAAAAGAACAAATTAATGAAAAACAGACAAGTCAACAAAAGAACAGACTAACGAAAAGCACAGATTTATTGAAGTGAAAGCACATTCTACAGAGTGAGAACCGACTCAAGCAAGTGGCTCAAAAGCCCCCCCGCCACCCCCAGTTATAGTTTTTATTAAGCTAAAAGAATTTGGTAACACTCCTAGATGCCCTTTAGAGGCCTCCAATTGGTTACACCCTATGAAGGATTGGCCTGTGACCAATCAGAGGCTGAAGTGGACATCTGGCCCATGGTTAGAGGCTAAAGTGGAAACTTCTGTCTTGTTATCACAGGAGCGAAGATCTGGCCTGTATCCTGCCTCATCTTGCCTAGAACTGGCTGCACCTGCTGTTCTTTTGCTTTTGCTTAACCCTTGGCTACCCTAATTCCCTAGTCTCCTGCCTCAAAGAGGATGCCGTTCAATAGTTGAATGAGAGATGGAAGTCAGTCTTGAAATCTCTATATTTGGATGTTTATATTTGTGGTGTAGAAATGTGGGTGGGACGTAGGGGATTCCCAAAGCACGAACAGTTTCAGGATGCACATTTACGGGTTGGGTTACGTGCATTCCCATATGTCCTGTCAATTAGACAAATGGCAATTGTGCCTCACTTACAGGAAGGGCAAACAAGAAGTTTGTAGGACGTTCCAACATTTTTAGACATGCTCATACCTGATGAGGATGTTCCAGACCCCACTGGTGGGAAATGCTGGCCAGTATTTCTTTAAGAAACCAAGGAGATCAGGATAGCCGATTTCAAGAGCTTCCCTTCCTTGCTCTCACTGAGGCTTCCTGGGTTAAGAGAACCGTAAAATGTGCAGCTTTTGTCCTTAGCAAACTTACACAGGAACAGAAAACCAAACACCGCATGTTCTCACTGATAAGTGGGAGCTAAATTATGAGAACACATGGATACACAGAGAGTAACAACACACACTGGCGCCTTTAGGAGGGTAGAGGGTAGGAAGAGGGAGAGGATCAGGAAAAATTACTAATAGTTACTAGGCTTAATACCTGGGTATGAAATAATCTGTGCAACAAACCCCCAAGACACAAGTTTACCCATGTAACAAACCTGGTACCCCTGAACTTAAAATAAAAGTCAAAAAAAAAAAAAGTGGAGCTTCATAAAATCCAACGAACTGCAACAGTCATAAACGTCACAAGTTGGACAACTTTGAATCATAACCATAAAGAGCAAGTATGTTATGTTAGGAAGCAAATTTAATTTTTTAATTGTATTTAGCTCATTCAGTCTACAGTTTTAAATCCAAATGGACTGTCCCATTTTGGACGCCTGTCACCCCTCAGGGGGCTGCCTCAGCCTGTGTGAAACGTGCTTCTCAGGTCACCTCCCACTCGCACATGCCTGCTCTCCTTACTCTGCTCGGGCTCTGGTGTTCAGAGTCGTGCTACTCCACAGTACTCCGGCCCTAAACTTCACACTGGGCCTCCCCATGCGTGGACACCCTCCTCAGCAAGCTCAGATTTCCACACCGCGCGCCACCTAACCCACCCCATGGATTCCCTCCGCACCTGCGATGGGCTCCTTGCAAGGATACCCTCCTCTTCCTCCTGACAGCATTCGCTGAGAGCCCCGTTCCCTCCTCACTGGGGTCAAGCAGCCCCTCTCCGCAGATGCCCTGCTCATTCCCTCCGGTCTTCACTTAGCTCCCTCCTCTCCCCATTACCACACTGCTCCGCCCTTCCTAGGGCTTCAGGATTAAATTACTCCGGAATGGTTCAGGAATAAAAGGAAAAGGAAGGAAACGGAAAAGAAAGGAAGAGGAAGAGGAAGAGGAAGTACAAACTGAGGCTTGATAATGAATTGAAAAACGTTATAAAATCAATGGTTAGTCTTAGAATGTATTTTTAAATATATTTCATAACCTTATATATCTGGCCTCTAATTTGATTCCATTTATCTTATTTAAAAATCTGAAAGCTCTGGTTTGAAGGTGGAAGTGACAATCTGTAAAAGAAGGAGCACACGCCATGGTTGCCACACCCCTTGAATTACTGTACACCATACCACAATAATTTCTAGGTGTATTTCACTAGTACATTTCAGCCTTTCTAGAAAGTGCACTTCTTCCTCTGCTTTTCTATCATTTTCTTAATTGTATATCAACTGACATTAGATAAATGGTGGAATCCTGAAATAGGTTTGGCATTCCTCAATGTTGCTATAACAAAGCAAACATGAAATGAGAGCTCATGCAAAATAAAGAAGACACAAACTAGTCCAGAAATATGGGAAGATGTAAGCGATCTTCTTTGGGAATCATAAATGAATTTTATTTTAAAAATCATTTTAAAACCTTAAAAAAGAATTTACAAAAATAAGGTTTTAAAAACTGCCATTTTGTTATAAGCAAACCACTTAAATAATTGTCTTTCAAATTATAATATATTACTTTTGGGCAATAGTGTGTGTGTGTGTGTGTGTGTGTGAGACATCCCAAAATCTCAATATATGTGTATAATACATACATATGTAACCCACATATATGCATAAAATATATATAAAACCGTCAATAGTTAAACAGTAGTAACCAAAAAAAATTCATTTGTGAGTCAACCATTTAGAATCCAGAAGATGTCCTTGTGTTAACCCTGTTGTAACTGGTTATTGGTTTTCAACTACTACTGATTTTTTTTTAAAGAATACATGTGTACACGAATATAATTGTGCATAGATGCAGGAATGTGATTATGTTATCATACTATGTTTTAATAATTTTTCTTCCCTTTCCTTTTCAGTACTGTATGAACCATACAGAAAAATATATGGTTCCTATGGATTCAGAAATGTGGAAAGCAAAGGTGTTTTAGAATACAGTGACAGCTCAGGGGAACTCAATATAGTTCAAATGTTCCACCCTAAAGAGTTTTTATTTTAAGAAGTATACCACACAATTCTAGTAATATGTGTCACACTGAGAAAAAATTAATACAAAAGTTGAGTTTGGACAGGGCGCGGTGTTTCACACCTATAATCCCAGCACTTTGGAAGGCCGAGGCAAGCGGATCACTAGGTCAGGAGATTGAGACCATCCTGGCCAACATGGTGAAACCCCGTCTCTACCAAAAAAAAAAAAAAAAAGTACAAGAAAATTAGCCGGGCATGGTGGCACGCGCCTGTAGTCCCAGCTACTCAGGAGGCTGAGGCAGAAGAATCGCTTGAACTCGGGAGGCGGAGTTTGCAGTGAACCGAGATGGCACCATTGCACTCCAGTCTGGGCGACAGTTCGAGAATCCATCTCAAAAAAAAAATAAAAAAAATTAAAAAGTTCAGTTTGGTTTTCACAATGTTCACAGCAATGATGACGAAGACTCAAATGGTAATGCAGTGTTGCAGAGGCACATGTTTACATATAAAGATTATTTATACACAAGGTGTGCATTTGTAAACTAGGTGACAAACAAACAACAGACAATATTCTATTGGCAATCCTTTCCAAATAACTGGAGAGTTAACAGCAAGAGTAATATATGGCAGTATTCTGAAGTTACCAGCTTTCTACAAAATTTTATAAGTCAAATATTGGACTCTGCTTTTAGCATATAAAGCATATATATTCTTCTAAGTAAAATCATATTCCTTTTTAAATATGACATGATATACTTTGGGTGAAATAGCAAAGTAGTACTTAATAAAGCTGTAATTATTGATTCTTTTAAGCTGTTAAAGGTCTAAATAGACCTCACTCCTCTATCCCACTCTTATTTCCTCCCAATAGTAAAATATGCCCAACTCTCATCTTTAGCACAACCAACTGACTACTTACCACTTCTCAGAATTCTGGGCAACACTGTGATCTGTTTCTACAATCTGAGTGTATCTATTCTACTAAAGCTAACTTTTTGTTAGGCAAAGTAAGTGGGAAAGGGTGTCTTAGGTGCTCCACTTGACTATGCCATTTAATTTCCTATTTGGAAGAATGAATTATATACCTGAAGTCACTCATGCGAAAATCAATTCAACAAAGGTACACTAAGTGCTTTTTAGTATTATCCATCAATTTTACTTTATTTTTTATATTAAATGAGGTACTTACAATTAAGAGCTAATTTACCAGATAGCAAAATGTATACTGCTCTCAAAACATCACTCTCTGCTCTAGAATATATTTATTCATATTCTCCAAACTTCCACTTTTATGTTTTGTTCCAATAGTAGGCACAGAGAGTACTGAACCTTCTAATCCAATTGCATTTTTTTTTTTTTTTTGGTGTTTTGCTAGTTGCTTAGATTACCAAATCTGATTTAAATTTTGAATATTTTTATAAAGTGCTAAAATCTAAGTTATATAACTTATTAATGATATGATCCTCTACTCATTTACAATGCAATAGAGACAATAAGATATATTTTCATAAATGTTAGCAAGAGTTATGTAAATGATACTGTTTTAGGTGTTCCCGTTATCAATGTATTGCCTATCAGCTCCAAATTTCCTCTTCTTTGCTTTGTCACTAGTGGAGCTAAATCTTGTAAACTTTTCCCCTTCCGGCTGGCAAAACATTAAGATTGCCACTAGAGGAAGCCTGCACTGCAGGGAAAAAAAAAAAAAAAAAAAGCGGGGGGCTTCCCTTTCTGTTTTTAAAAAATTCTTACTCCTGCAATGTTTACCTGGCAAGTGGGAAACCCAGACACGTATGGACAGTTTCCCAGAAAGTTCTGCAGGCAGTGTGGTCACTCCCGGTCAAGGTCAACAACACCTTCAGGGACTGACTTCTAACAACAGCAAAATAATTGACCTTTCCAAGTGCACACAGAGCTATTACCAAATCAAACTGTATTTTGTGCCATAAAGTCTCTGTATATTGAAAGGAAATGAAATTTGATACAAAGTATATTATAATACCATAATGGAATTAAATCACAAATCAACAAAGTAAAGATATTTGCAAAATTCCCAAATGTTCAGACATTTTCCGTCGGCCGGGCGCAGTGGCTCAAGTCCGTAATCCCAGCACTTTGGGAGGCCGAGGCGGGCGGATCGCCAGGTCAGCAGATGGAGAACATCCTGGCTAACACTGTGAAACCCCGTCTCTACTAAAACTACAAAAAATTAACCGGGCGTAGTGGCGGGCGCCTGTAGTCCCAGCTACTCGGGAGGCTGAGGCGGGAGAATGGCGTGAACCCGCGAGGCGGAGCTTGCAGTGAGCCGAGATCGCGCCACCGCACTCCAGCCTGTGCGACAGAGCGAGACTCCGTCTCAAAAAATAAGTAAATAAATAAAAATTTAAAAGTTCAGACATTTTTCTAAAATTTCTGAATAAGCTGATATCAAAGATGTTGAAAGAGGCATTTTTACATACGTTTAACAGAATGAAAATAAAACTACAACATTAGAAAATGTTAGACACTTTCAACTTTACCAATAATTAGTTGTTGGCCTATCTGAGGAAGCCATTTAAACTCCCAATGCCTTCATTTACTTGATTATGAAATTAGTTGGCTGAGTTTGGGTCTCTTCCAGCTTTTAGTTTTTAATGAATTTATAATAACAGAGCATTAACTCTGAAAATACAATCTCAAGAAGATTTCATTAGTAATAATATTGGAGAAAATTTATGATGCATATATAATTTTAATTTTCTTGTAAAGTATTAATTGAAAACCAGTGTTTGTCTGGATTTGCAGTTCTTACTTCTCAAAATTTAAACCTCATAGTGCTGGCAGACTAACAAAATAATTAGTGTCACATAACTCAGGGACATTAGTGAAATCACTAACTGTGTAATGTCTTTTGCATTTCTACATTGAGAAAAATGTGTCCAAATATTTTATTGTGTTTTTTTGCCACTTCATTGTCATGAATAGAAACTTATGATTTCATAATAGATTAGCTTATTTTGTCCTGTTTGATAAATTAGTTCAAAATTATACTTTATGTTCTAAAAAAAGAAAAACTACAGCACAGATTTATCATTAGCTCTGGTTAAAATTTAACAGCAATATAGCAAAATGAAATGTTGCTTAATAAATTATTCATTGAAAGGGAGTTTATTTTAAAAACCTATTTTTTCTCGTAGGAATCTCTGATTGGAAAAGAAAAACTACATTAGTTGTAAGCTTACTCTGATATTTTAAGGTTTGCATAGTAAAAAACCTTCAGCTTCTCCCTGTTCTGTCTAGAAGAGTGTAAGAGGCTTAAAGTATACCAAGTACAGTCCAAGAGTCAGGACAATGAAAAATAAAATACTTTATTAAGCCGCTGTTGACTTAAGTGATCTAAAGGTTTTAATTATTAGGTTAAAGGTTATAGATTACATCAAATTCAAATGCTTTAAGCAAATATTAGTTATCAGGTATCCTTAAAATCAATTGTCATTAGGTAAGAAATAAAGAATCACATCAGATAAGATATTCATTGTAGACTAACTCATGCAATTTTAGAAAATTAATTTATTCTACTTTGGTTTGATTTGCAAAATAACAGAGAGACTTCTATAGCCCTAAAGTTGACTGGTCCTATGATGATGGGCATTGTGTTTCCTTTAAAAGTTTCTCCTTATGTCAACTCTTGATTAAACATTACGTAGCTTATACTATTTAATGGTCATTTTATTTGTTTAGTCCTACTCCCATGAGAACCCATTAAAATGATGGTAAATACATTTTTAAAGAAATAAATTACCATAAAAATGAGAATGAATGGGAAATACCAGGAGAATACCAATCAAGCACGTTAGAAGACCTTAACAATGAGATTTTAAAATGGTCTCAGGATAAAATAGGACAATCCACTTGTACCTAATGCTGGTAACATTTTTCATCTAATGGCACAGGTTTGTGTCATTGCCTTGGTAGAAAAGGTAATGTAACCATGGCATGACTGTTCTTTGAAATAAGCAGTATTTTTGTACTCACAGTAATATAAATTCAGGTTTTGGTTTTTAATTATTAGATTAAAATTATAAGCAAAATCTGCAGTACTTAATTATCAAATAAAATAGAATATAAATTTTTCTCAACTTTGAAAAAACTGACAGAAATGGTGAGAATAAGAAGAGATGATGAAGGGAAGGGGAACATTAGTATTCTCATTATATAAGTGAGAAGTAAAGAATTAGAGGTTTCACATGTTTGGAGTTGCAGAAGTGATTAGCTAAGAAATAGAGAGTGGTGATAACTGAGTAATAGATGGAGAAGCTGAAATTTAAATAAATTTAAGGTTGATATAATTTTAAAAGTGTCATAGGTATAGTCCTTAGAGCTATCAGAACGACCACAAAGAAACCTAACATTGGTTTTTGGTTTGCTTTCGTTTGATTTTTAAAAATAATGAATCTGGTGTGGGAAAGAGGCAGGACACAGAGTTTTATATTTGATAAAACTGTATTTCAAATATGTATGTGAACCATGTCTTTTTGTCTTCTAAGTACCATATCTTAGATAGATATTTAGTTGGATTCAACTTTAAAAAAATCACTGTATTTCCATCTTATCTCCAGACCTAAATAGACATAATAACCCAGGTTACCACTGCCATCAAGTGGTGCTTTAGTGGCATTAAGTTACAGAAAACCTTAAGTAACCAAAATAATCAAATCTATTTGAATGAAGAGAAATATTGTACCTTGCCTTCAGTTTGAATGGTGCCCAAATTACAGTATCTAGAACTCTAAGAATAACACTTACCCAAGAGCCTAAAACCATAGGAATTGATCATGCTAAATGATCCTATTTTGTTCACATTAACTTTGTTAATGTAGACAGCTGAATGTGAGAAATAATGATCTGACTAATGTTAATCCTAATGGTAATATCTTGATTTAATTAATACTTTTTATTTTTTGCAAATTTTCAAAGTTGAACAGACAGTTGAACATACAAATCCTGGAACCAGATTGTTCAACATGGATGGCTTCAAAACTTACAAAATGTATAGTCTTTGGCAGTTTATTAAAATTCTCTGTACCTCAGTTTCCTTCTTTGAAAAATGGAAAAAATACTATTAATATATGTGAAGAGTTTAGAACCACGCCCAGGAAAAGCCTCAGGTGTTTTTATATGAATCTATTATTTAGCCTTAAAAAAAAAAAAAAAAACCAGTGAAGTTAGGACACTATGACTCTATAGTATTCCCATATAAAAGATTCAAAAACAGAACTAGAGATTTTCTCTTTACTATGGTAAAGTTAGGAGCTCCAAACTAATCTTTGTTACAAAATGTTGTAAATAACTCAACCAACAATTAGAGGATTACTCTAAACAAAGACTGAAAACTTAGATTTCTAATGTAGAAAAATAATACATATTAATGACCACAAATGTATTTTCCCTAACTGCACTTGAAATATGTTTATATTTTGTGTTTTTTTCTGTTTTGTACACATGATATATTTAATGAGGTATTTAAAATGAGGACTGAGTAAGGCCTTCCTCTGTGTTGCCTACTGTTTTGCACAATCCCCAACCATTCCACCCTCACCCTAGCTTCCTTTGTTCTCACATAAAACTTTAAAATTTGATTAAATAATAATTGCTTTCAGAGGACCTATTATGTTCCATAAGCTTTACATAGTTGATTTCATTTGATCTTTACAATAAAAATTGTACTCTGCCGTCTGCACTTTTGTGTCTCCACATACTTTTTTAAAGAAATAATCATCTTGATGTAATTGAATAACTTAAGATATTGATATATGAGTGTTGCATTACAATTATATAACAACTATATAAATATTTTTAAATAAGCAACTGAAGAGCATAAACAAAATATATTCTTTGGTATTTTCCATTGTTCCTGTGACTACTACCATGTGAATAACCATTCTAGGCTGCTGAAGAATGAGACGTGTCATCACCATCATCCCAGCTAACAGGTATCCAACTGCCAGACACATGAATGCGGTTATTTAGGTGATTTTACTCAATATTTCTATTGTTTATGCCAATAAGAGTGACAGTACCCTGTAAAGAAGCCACTATGCAATGGGACCCAGAGTGGTTTTTTTTTTGTTTTGTTTTGTTTTGTTTTTTGAGACAGAGTCTCGCTTGGTCGCCCAGGCTGGAGTGCAGTGGAGCCATCTCGGCTCACTGCAACCTCCTCCTCCTCCCAGGTTCAAGCAATTCTCCTGCCTCAGCCTCAGGTGCGTGCCACCACGCCCGGTTAATTTTTTGTATTTTTAGTAGAGACGGGGTTTCACCATATTGGCCAGAATGGTCTCGATTTCTTGACCTCGTGATCCGCCCGCCTCGGCCTCCCAAAGTGCTGGGATTACAGGAGTGAGACACCGCGCCCGGCCCAGAGTTCTTTCAGTGCTAAAAGGACGTTTTAACAGGGGAAACTTAAAGCTGTACAGCATCTATTTGACCTGTAGAAGGCACCAGCGGCCCACACAGCAGAATTACTGCATTTCGTTCGGTTTAGACTTGGAAATAAAAACTCTCCTTGCCCTGCACACTCTGTGTAGATTGTCGAGGCCAGTGAAAGCCAGCACTAACACTCTCTCCTCTGGAGATTTCACCATGCTATCTCATGACTGAGTTTCAGATCGGGCCTCAAATTCACATAATTTAGTTACATTTATTAAAAGCTTTCAAATTATTAAGATCTTTATTTGTTTTCCTAAAAAAGGAAACAGATTTTAGAAAATTAGGATACAATCCAAATTCTAAAACTTATTAAATAATCGGTAGTGTCGTAGTAAAAAAATACTCAGAATAGTTAAACTTCATTATTCAGTGTAGCTAAAAACCTGTTTTCCTGAATTAGCAAAAAATTTCCAATTATATACTTAAAGTTACAATTGTTTTCTGTAAATATATTTCTTCCTAATTGAGTTAATATCCCTTCATTCATTCAAGTTATTTCCTTAAAAAGGTATTAAGTGTAAATGCAAAACAGACCAAGTGCATGACCTTTGGCATCAAACCCCCCTAGTCCAAATTTTACCTCTTTCACTAGTTAGCTGGGTGTCAGAGGTCACTTCTCTGAGCCTCAATTCCTTTATCTGTAATTAACAAATAACAATACTTGCTTTATATTATTATTGTGAGAATTACATTAGACAATACATAAAAATGCTTAGCACAATGTAAGTGCATAGAATAAAGTCTTGGCAAACAATGATTCCATTACTGAATAGATACTATTAGTTGTGATTAGTTTATTAATAGTTTTTGTGTAGTGCTTGTTGCAAGGAAAATAATTTCTCTGATGTGTCAATACACTATAATTTATACAGTTTCTAGGAAATCCTTAGCCACATTTACTTTTGTCTTGAAGATTTATTTTCAGTCAAAGAAGACAATATTCTTAGGCCTAGTGAAGAGTGTAGCTACTAAACCATGCATTTTCAAATATACATTTTAAGATAGTAAATAGAAATTTGTTCTCTTGAAATTTTGGAAGCTTAATTCTTGTAATTTTATAAGTAATTAGGTGGCTATGAATAAATAATTCATTAATTGAATATAAACAGCTTAATTTTTGTCTGAATTATGCAAAAGTATGAATTGCAAAACCTTCATCAAGTTTAGAGAAATCTATTACTAAAATAAGAATATGGAAGAAGAGGCATATAAGCTTAAGTTCAAAACAATAATCATGAAATGAGAAAAAGAAAGATATCCTATAATTACAAATGAAGATAAATCAGACCTGTCAATAATATTTATACATCAAGTTACAGATCATTAAAACGATAAAAGAAAACTGCAAGACATATGAGTGGAAATAGATAGGGACACAATTGATAGTAGAATCGTCACATCTGTCAGCTCAGACACAGAAGTATACAAAAAGTACAGACTATAAATAAAAAATAGCTAAGTAGGTCTTAGAGTTATATATCAAAATCAGTACATTGAAAATTAACTGGCCTATTTATTAACCATTCACTGCAAAATAAATTGCTAATAAATGTCAAAGAGTAATTTTATATTCACTATTATTGTTGCTGATAATAACAGTAACAATACTATAACCTAGCAATTAACATATAAGACCTACACACAAGAAATTTTTAAAAACAATTGAGTGGCTTGAAGAAAACATATTCTTTGAAATTTTCAATTGCCCTGTGAGCACTATCCTGTGAAAAGTTCAGGCTAGCTTGCTGGAGAATGAAGACATAGCATCACCTTCACCCAACTAACATCTAGCCAATAATGAAGCTATAGATTATAAAGCTATTCTTGACACTCCAGGCCAAGATGAGCTGCCAGCTGACCACAGAATTATCATGCAGCTGACCCATGAAAATAATAAACATTTGCTGTTTTAAGCTACTGAGTTTTTGGCCAGCTTATTCTAACTGATACTTCCTCTTAGGCAACAGCCAAGACAAGCTCAGGCTGGCTTACTCTTGACATGGCCCACAACAGGTACGGTAGAGGAGAAAATTACACAATTTTGCCTTGTCGCCATTGAGAGTGTAGGATGATTCTGAAGCAACAGCAGCCTCTTTCTTATCATCTCCAGAAAGCCAGCCCAGGCCTCGCCTTTTGAGTTGCTCAGACATGAGTTGCTCAAACATGGTGGTAGTAAGAAGAATAGGTTAAGCTCACCAGGTTGGCTTCCTCCAACCCCTTTCTCTTGTTAGAAAGAAAAAGAAAGCATCTTGACTTTTGCTATCATGAAGAATCACAGAATACCAATACTCTATCTACAAACCTTCTTTGGGCTTCCAATCAGTTTTTCTTAACTTATCTAAGATCTGTTTAGATGTTGGAGGTGGGTGGTCAGCCAATGATGGAGATGAATATTCCTTTACCTTCTCTTTTAAGTCTCACGTCTCACTGTGGACTGTGCAGCTACCATTTTGGTGCCTTGGCAAAAATAGAGTCTAAATAAATTCCAGTACAATGTCTTTTTATCCTGACTTTATAGAATCTTTGCACAGGGCAGTCCTTTTGCAATTTGGTTTGGAATGCAGATGTTTATATGGATGTTATGTAATGTTGTGTTATTTATTCTTCCCACTTTGCCATTTTCTTTCTTTCTTTTTCTTTTTTTTTTTTTTTTTTTTTTTTTGAGACAGAGTCTCGCTGTGTCACCCAGGCTGTAGTGCAGTGGCACAATCAGCTCACTGCAACCTCCACCTCCTGGGTTCAAGCGATTCTCCTGCCTCAGCCTCCTAAGTAGCTGGGATTATATGTGCCCTCCACCATGTCAGGGTAATTTTTGTATTTTTAGTAGAGATGGGTTTCACTATGTTGGCCAGGCTGGTCTTGAACTCCTGACTTTGTGATCCACTTGCATCAGCTTCCCAAAGGGCTGGGATTACAGGTGTGAGCCACCGCGCCTGGCCCCACTTTGTCATTTTCAATCCTCTTGTTACCCGACCTCTCAGGAGCATTGTATATGATAGAAATATTTTTTGCACTTGGTTTCCAGAACACAATATGATTCTGGTTTTCCTTCTACCTTATAAACTGATTTTACTCATTTTTTTTGTTTTTGTTTTTGTTCAATTTACCTTGTCTTCCGAATCTCTAATTAACCTTAATGTCTAAATGATCTCAACAAGCAACGTTACTTAAATACCATCGATACACTAAAGAGTCTCAAATTTATGTCCTGCTCTGTCTTCTCCCCCTGGTTTGCATATTCAGTTGCCTACTTGACATCTCCACTTGGTTGTCTCATAGTCATTTTAGATATAATATGTCAAACACAACCTAATCCACTCCTGTAAAACTATTCTTCACTTTTTCTTCCACATCTTAGTAAACAATACTGCCATTCACCCAGGTGCTCAAGCCAAACCTTTGACATCATCTGTGAGGCTTCTCTTTCTCTCTACTCCATCATTTTCTTAGTAAATTTTCACAAATTTCTTCCTTTAAAGCAAATACAAATGTCTCTTACCAATTTCCTACCTACCTCCCTAGTCTAGGTCACTATTATCTCACACCCACATGACTGTAATAGCTTCCTATCTGCCACTACCACTCTCAAAGTCTGACCATGTCACTTCCCTGCTAAACATTTTCCAATAACCTTCTTTAATATAGAGAAAAAGACACAAATTTCTCTACAGCTTTTTAGACTATACATGTTCTGACTAGTGGCTGCCTAGTCAATCTCATTTGCTTCTACTTTCCTCTTGCTCACTCTCTTTTGGCCTTTTTCTATGAGAAAAGCGGAGACATCATGTCACAGGGTATGACTCCATTTATGAAAATGAACATATATGCACAGACAGAAACAAAGCTATTGTGTTTAGATGTGCAGATGGGTATATAGGTATAGAAGTATACAGGGAAAATGTCTGGAAGAGTGAAGACAAAACTGATTGCAATGGTTCCCTCTGACAATGGAATTTCCCAGGGCCAGAAAAGTCATCAAGGCGTAACTTAACTTTTTATGTAGCATTGAACTTTTTAACAAAAAGCATGTACTCATGCATTACTATTATAACAATTTTGAGTTTAAAAGGAAAAATTACTTTTGAGGAATATTATAAAGGCTAGTTGTCTTCTTTAATAAAGTTTAATTCTCCATTCTATGTAAACTCCAAAGACAAAGGGACTATGGACAAGAGACTTTCAATATGTTCCCCATCATATTCATTTTTATTGCTATCTTTCATTTGGAACACAAACTTTGGCTAGTGTACAGAATGTACTCCAGTCTTTAATAATTAATATTACAATATGCAAAGTAATAACGGTGACATGTGGAATCAAACATGTCAGTTTTATATTTCACACATTGGTCACACTCATACATGAAATCTGGACAGGCTTATTCACAGGATCTATCTTCATTCATTGCCATCAAAGTTAAACCTGAAGCCTTTTAACTTCCCACTGATATATGTTCCTTAGGAAATATCAGTATCAATATATGTTCCTTAGGAAAATCAAAACATGCCCATTCAACCGCTTCCCTTCTCATACTGCTGCAAGAGGAACTTGATCAAGAAGATCAAGTTGAGGTCTGAATAATTCTCAGCATCATGCTGAGATTTTTTTTTTTTTTTTTTTTTTTTTTTTTTTTTGAGATGCAGTCTCACGCTGTCACCCAGGCTGGAGTGCAGGGGTGCGATCTCTGCTCCCTGCAGCCTCCGCCTCCTGGGTTCAAACGATTCTCTTGCCTCAGCCTCCCAAGAAGCTGGGACTACAGGCTCCTGCCACGACGCCCGGCTAATTTTTCTTTTTTCTTTTTTTTTTGTTATTTTTACTTGAGACGGGGTTTCGCCATGTTGGCCAGCCTGCTCTTGAACTCCTGATCTCAAGCCATCAGCCCGCCTAGGCCTCCCAAAGTGCTGGGATTACAGGCGTGAGCCACCACGCCTGGCTATCCTGCTGACTATTCTTCAAACAGCCATATCCATAATCTCTCAGCAACATCTACTCAGAGGCTGCAACCTCGTTTGACTGCTCTATATCTAGGCATCAGGGCACTGGAAGGGATAAGAAATTATACTTATATCTGCTCATATTTACATAAAGAAACTGTAGAAGATTACACAAAATACTAATAATCATATATTTCTTTGGGGATGAGAACCAAGACAATGTGTAACAGACATGTATGAGACTTTTTGGAATCATACAAATACGCCTGTTCAAAAATACTTAAATAAATGATGTTACTATAAATAACAAGCAGTATAATGAAGAAAACTAAATTGAATATAATGAAACTCGATGACAACTACTGTGGTCAATACAAATGCAGATTTTGGAAATATTTTTGCCTCTGGTAAAGTTTTGGTAAGAGAAAGCATAGATGCATATGTCTGCTCTGTCAGTTCAGAAGAGTTCACATCCTTATGATAATTTGCCTGAAATTTATAGATTTAACTGATTTCCTGGGTGAATTCCAGATTCAGTACCTACTTTAAAACATTCCATTAGTTGTAAAGCAAAATTAATGTTCTAAAAGAAAGTCTCTCCCATTGCAGAATTGATGATATATTCATTTCTCCTAATTATCTCTTTGCTCCTCAGTTATGTTTCTCCTGGAATAAATTTAAAAGGGAACCCATCCCACCTTCAAAATTTTAAAAAATAATAATTGCAAATAAGTTTGCTGTATTCCATAAAATTCTTTAATATTCGTAAATTTCTTTTTTTTTAACAATGGTGGACTGAGTTCCCCAACTCTGAAAACAAGCAGAGTTGAGATGGAACTGAACTTTTCTGTACTGCTTCACTACATGAGAGAAGGCTTAAGAGTCTTGTTAGAGTTTCTTGATTATTACGCTAGATTGGGTTCCCCAGAAGCAGGTCTTATGAAGAGAACGTGTGTACACGTATGGTTTTTAAGGAAGTGTTTCCTAGAAGTGTGCGTCATGAGACAGGTGAGGGTGTGGTCTCTGGAAAATTTCCATCTCAAGGAGTTCCAATTCGATTCTGCAGGGGAGACTCTGAAGCATGAGGTACCCCTCAGAGTTGTCCACACCTGAGAGTACAGAACTGAAATTTAAGCTTCCCACATGAGAGTGGTGGGTCACATAAACTGGGTCTAGGTCAGTCTGCTGAAGAAGAGCCCTAGGTCTGGCCACTGAAAATATACTGAGAAACAAGAAACAAGGAGTAGAAAGTGCTTGGGGAAGGGGTCAGGGAAGGGAAGGAAGGTACAGAAACGTACAAAGGGATTAGGAATCGGGGTGGAGCTCCAATGTTTCCTGATGCAATTTTTCATCAGATCTTAATTGCAGATTCAGGATTCACTTATGTACAATCTGTGTACAGACCCAAGACCATTAGGTTTTTTCTAATTGTTTCTATACCTAATATAACTAGAATTCCTTTAATTTCACAGATCAAATCACAAACCTAATATGAAAGAAACTGTCTTAGCATCTCTATTTTTATATAATTTTAATTTTATTAACAAATAATAATTGTATATATCTTTGAGGTAAAATGTGATGCTTCAATATATGTATATATTATGGAATAACAAAATCAGGCTAATAACATAGCCATCACTTCACACATTTGTCTTTTTTTTATGGTGAAAACATTTAAAATCCACTTTTAAGCAATTCTGAAATATACAACATATAATAATTAACTATATTCGTCATGCTGTGCAATAGATTACTAGATCTTTTTCTTCTCACCTAACTGAAATTTTGTACTCTTTTACCAACATCCCCCTGACAGCCCCTGCCTCAGACCCTGGTAATCACCACTGTAATCTCTACTTCAAATGTTTAGATTCCACATATAAGTGAGATCGTGCTACATCTTTCTTCCATGCCTGATTAATTTCACTTAGCATAATATCCTCTAGATTCATACACATTGTCACAAGTGACAGAATTTATTTCTTTTTTAAGGATGAATAGTATTCCACTATTAGGATATACCACATTTTTAATCCATTTATTTGTTGATGGGCACTTAAGATTGTTTTCAAATGTTGGCAATCGTGAATAATATTACAATGAACATAGGAATGCAGACATCTCTTCAACATACTGATTTCAATTCCTTTGGTTATGTACCAAAGGAAATTGAATATGGAAATTTTATTTTTAATTCTCCATATCCTCACCAACCCTTGTTTATCAAGGAGGTAGAAAACCTGTATACTAAAAGCTATAAAACATCAATGGAATAAATTAGAGATGAAACAAATAAATGGAAAAATATTTCATGTTCATGGATTGGAAGATCCTACTACTACCCAAAGCAACACACAGATTCAATACAATCTCTATCAAAATTCCAATGTTATTCTTCCCAGAAATAGAAAAAAAAAATTCTAAAATAAGTATTGAAACACAAAAGATGTCAAATTGTCAAGTAATCTAGAGAAAAAAATCTGGAGGCATGACACTATCTGACTTCAAAATGTACTACAAAGTTATAATAATCAAAACAACATTGTATGGGCATAAAAACAGATGCATCCCCCAGTGAAACGGGATAAAGAGTTCAGAATTAAACTCAGGCATTATGGTGAATTGATTTTCTACAAAGAGGCTAAGAATATACAGGGGAAAAGGACAGTCTCTTCAATAAATGATTCTGGAAAAACTGGCTGTCCACATGCAGAAGAATGAAACTGGGCCCTTGTCTCACACTTTTTACAAGAAATAGTTCAAAATGGATTGAAGACTTCCATGTAAAACATGAAATTGTAAAACTACTAGAATAAAACATAAAGGGAAATCTACACAGCATAGATATGGGCAATGACTTCTTGCATATAATGCCAAAAGCACAGGTAACAAAAGCAAAAATATGCAAACGAGATTGCATCAAACTAAAAAGCAAAAATAATTGGATTTTAACACATCGATAATAAGAATGTCTGATCATTGACCTGAACCACAGAGAAGGTTAAGTGACTAATGATAGTCTGAGAAAAGATATTTGTTATACCTAAAGCTGATTGAGGATCATCATGTAGAATATACAAGGAGTCTAAAAAGGAATAGATTGATAGAAAAAGATATGAAAAAACAATATACCAGAGGAGAAATTTGATTGCTGGGAAGCATATGAAGTGATATCCATCTTCATCAGTAATCAGAGAAATTCATATTTATTTAAACAAGAAATTGCTCTAAAAACATCAAATCAGCATAAAGTTAAAAACAGAACTTATCAAATATTGGTAAGTATGTAGAGAAATGTAACCCATCATGCCGTGCAGGTAGAAGTGTATCTGATATTAAGAAGCAGTCTGGCGGTATCAGTGATGCCAAATCCACTGATAGACTACAACTCAATGACCTGGCTTTAAGAATTATACCCCAGAGTAAAAACTGCACAGGCGGACACAGTTGTATTTTTGAGGCTATGGGGAGTCAGAGGCTATCTCGGTGTCCATAAGAAAATGCATACATAAACTGTGGTGATTAAGCACCAGGAAATACTCTGCAACAATTAGAGCCAATTAATGCATGTACAGCAATATAGTTAATGTTAGGTAAAAAGGGTTGAGGAGGATAATGAAATTTATAGCAACATATACTTTATGTGTTGAAAACATACATATACAAAATAACACTGCATATTGTGCAAGGACATGTATGTACCAAGATAACCAAATACTATGGCATCAGGGTAGTAGAAGTAGAAAAAGGAAGAAAGTTGAAAATAAAATTAAACAAATGACCTTCCAAAGAAAAATTTCTAAAACAAGGATCATGTTCCAATTTTATAACTAGAATCTTTTGAAAAACTTTGAGTACATTTTATTATATATTATATTTGCTGTGATACAAAGATCTATGTAGTAAATTAATTTATTTTCCAAACTCAGATGAATGCGTACTATGGAGCAGGCTTTGTGTCGAGTGTTAGGCTTAAAAAGATAAATGACCTGAGGAGCTTTCGATTCTAACAGAGGACAAGATTCGTATTTAATATAGTTTTGTGTCTTCAGGTGAATTTGGACCACTTATTTTCTCACACAATGAGTATGCTATCTATTTCATTCAATGTAAATACTTCTCCCTTTTGGATTCTGAGACTCAGGGTTAAATATTTAATCCAGTAGCAGTGGTTAACTAAACCTAAGTTTGTGATACAGTTTTCTCATTTCCTAAGCATTTTAGTCAGATTTTTAAATATTTATTTCAAGTGTGTATCAATGCCATTTAGTTACCATGAATTCTTTTAGAAAACAAAACAACTATAAAACACTTAAAAAATTAGCAAATCATATTAAAATACATTTGAATGTTTTTTCTGCATTTTTTATTGTTATCATATTTGATATTGAATTTCATCTCTGCAAAATAACTCTGAACTATATATTTATTACAAAATATTTCAAGGAAACCTAACAAGTTGCAAGAGCAGCTTTAAGAAAATCTTAGCATAAAAGTTTTGGTAGAAGTAATAGAATCTACCAAAGATTGGACTCAGTAAAGTGAAAACAGCACTGGAGTAAACAGCAGCTCAAGACAATAACTGTTTCTGTTGTTTTCATTTCCATTCATATTAATTAAACAAACACCTTCTAAACATATGAGCATTGATAATGTTGGAACAACACTGAGAGACAGATACTTTCCCTCATTTTATATTAAAAGGTAACTGAAGCTCTAGGATATCAGTGGCTTGTATAAAATAACCCAGCTTGACTTGAAGGCGTTTGTGAAAGACTATGTATTAGACCTTAGACCTGCTGTTTAGGCCACCTAGTGCCTCAAAACCAAAACAAAAACAAACCCTGGTTATCTATAATAACGTATATCTATTGCAAGGATGACAGTGCATGAGGTAGCAGCAGAAGTCAGTTTATCAGCTGCACGTCAACCTAGGTCCAATTCTTCAAATTCCATAATGTAAAGGAGTTTGCACAACTACACAGAAACATGCTTGCCAATCCTTAAGTCAGAAATTATGGCCACATAAGTCACCCATTTTCCAAAGGGAAGAGTTTGCTTGGATGGTCTGGACATCATTTGATGTACTATAGTTCTACTGGGCAGTCCTAGCTAGCTATGTCTGCATGAACAGCTAAAGAACCCTATTCGGTCCTGCCCGTAAGCCAAGTAAGAAGGGCCTCTACACCAAACTCATGTATTTAAAGGGTTACACGTATCACACATACACAGAATAAGAAATGTACTAAAGGGCATTCGGACTTTTCTGTTACTTAGCATAGATAAACTGTAACCTACATATCCTTTCTTTTGGTGAACACTGTTCAAGTTTTATAAAAAATCTTGTCAACATCTTTTGTTCTAAGTTCTCAGAAGAAAAGCAAATAAAAAATATCATGAAAGTTTATAGGTTTTATGATGCTACCAATTTTGGAAAAAGACACAGCTTCAGAGTATAGGGGACATTTGAAGAGTTAAAGCTCTTAAGTGACTGAAAAGATTAATCAAGTAAGTTGTTGCAACATTCTTCCCAGATACTAATTCTTGCATAATTAATTATTGTTTCCCAGGAATAATGATGGTTCATTTTATTGTCTCCCTTTACATCTTAATTTGTGGAAACTGATTAAGTAGGAGGATATTTGCAACAGTTGCAAATGGCTACTGAGGAATTTTTTTGGTATTAAATTGCTTCAAAATATGTATTAAATAACAAACAAAAATATATAGACATAGGGGAGAAAGACCTGAAGTGTAATACTGTTTATTTCATGGATACATAGGTAGATATTGAATAATAGAATTGTAAATAGTTATAGTTTTATTAAAGTAATTTATAAATGTAATTAAATTTTTTAAATTAACTTTAGAATTCTAGATATCTAAATAATTCTGATACTGTTTTTATAACTTCTAGTAATTAAGAGGTGTGGTATGTAGGCCTCCATATGTTTTCTTGCTGTGAGATGCCGAGTGTAAAGAACCAGCCTGTTTTGGGATCAGGCAACAGTCTAGGAAAAATTTGCTATGGTCACATGGGTGGCCTAGTACCTTCCCCTAACAAAACATGTGGCACTAGCAATGCCTGCTAAGATGGAGAAGGAAATTAGACTGGACCAAGTGCTTTAAAAAATGACTGTGGGCTGGGCATTGTGGCTCATGCACTTTGGGAGGCTGAGGCAGGCAGATCACCTGAGGTCAGGAGTTTGAGACCAGCGTGGGCAACATGGCAAAACCCCATCTCTACTAAAAATACATACACACAAAAAAAGTAGTTGGGCGTGGTGGTGTGCACCTGTAATCCCAGCTACTTGGGAGGCTGAGATAGGAGAATTGGTTGAACCCAGGAGGCGGAGGTTGCAGTGAGCCGAGATTGCATCACTGCACTCCAGCCTGGGCAACAGAACAAGACATCATCTCAATAAATAAATAAATAAATAAATAAATAAATAAATGGCTGTGTATGTGACAGGCGCTAATATGCAGACACTTCGTTCAGCCCACCTAGAATACAATATCTAATGGCTGGTATTTTTCAAACCTTAAATCAGAAACCAGCAATCTTTCTGAAACAGGAAACTTTCTACTTCTTGAGTTACAGAGGGAAAGGATCTAGGGTCTGCCCATTTGGTAATGGGAAGCCATCACATCACTGTTCCTCTCTATAATTCTAATGTATTAATAATGTATTAAATGGCAGGATGTGGATGCTTATCCAGCGTCCAGTCACAATCAGAGACAACTGAGTAGAAGGTTATTTTGAATATGTCCTCCCATGAACAATAGCCTAAGAGTCTTCTTTTGAAAGGAAAACAAAGAAGGAGACAGCGAGATCAATCCTGAAGCCAATATTAGCTAGACTTACCCCTTAGCTCACATGAGTTAAGGATGAAAATTCAGGGTTGTAAAAATAATAGTAACAATAATTATAGCTACCAGTTATTAAGCATCAACTATGTTCCAGAGACTTGACATACATTAATCAACACAGAAAATGTGAAAGGAGAACACTGATAGACAATGTTGATCAATTAAAAAACTGTGAGGAAAATGAAGTCAGTTATCCAGAGACACTGAGCAACTAACTACTAGAGGCAGGATTTCAACCCAAGTTGTCAGAGTTCAAACTTTTTATAGAAGGGAGAGTTTACAGAGCAGGGGATGGACCTCAAAAGTATAACTCCGGGTAAGGTAAAGACAATCTAGGTTGGTGATTTGCAAACTTGAATGCGCATGGAATTCACCCAGAGGTCTTGTTAAAAATGAATTCGATTTCAGTAGGTCTGGGTGGGACTTAATCTGAATTTTTAAAGCTTTTGATGGCAAGCATTTGTTCAAACCTCATTATTTGCAGGTGAGTAAAGTGAGATGCAGAAAAGTTAGATGATTGGCTCAATGCCCAGCAGTTTGTTCAATGTGGACAAAGAAAGTATCTCCAAATTGTTCTGGTACATTTTCCAGTTTATTGAACAAATAAATGCTCAAAATGAGCATATAGCTAGAGAATTTCAGTCTATCCATAAATCCATTCAAGATAAATTCTACTCCTGCACAACTGGAACCTCATGTTACCATAATTTATGTACTGTAGATTCCAGTCTTCTCCCTTAGTTTCTGTTGCCATATTCAAGATTACCAGACAGATTCCTAAAAATTAGGTGAAAATGGATTTTTTCAAGTAAATTATGATTTAAATGCTTCAAAATAAGGCTTGCTTGTTTTTTTGGGTAGAGAGTAATAAGTTTTGTCATTCAAATATACAGAATTTTTTGAAAAATGTCTCAAGTTGGGAATTTGTTTACCATAACATTTTTATTTTATTTTTTAGAGATGAGGTCTCACTATGTTGCCAAGGCTGGCCTCCTAGGCTCAGGTGATCCTCCCACCTCAGCCTCCTGAGTACCTGAGACTACAGGCGTGCACCACTGCACCCAGCTTTGTTTACCATAATCCTTTAAATCAAGGGAACACTAGATACTTAATGAAGTGTATCAACAAAAATAACCCAAACTCTAACTCGATGACTTGGCACAGATTCATAACCACATTATTAATATATCTGTAAAGATTATGTTATCTCCACTCAAAGACATCTTCCTACATAAGGGAATAATAAATTCAAATTTATTATTTTATATTTCTCAGAGCTCATTATCTTGATTTGGAGAAACATTCCTTCTGACTTACGCATTTTAAGTAGATTTCTCTAGAACCTACTGCAATGCAGCTTGTTCTTGGCAAAAAAAGAAAAGGCAATTCATTTTCTGATTTCAGAAATTCTTTTAAAAATAATGTCAAAAATAAATTGAAAAATAAGAGGGCCATACTCTGTCATAACTAAAGTGTTTTTCAGAGATAGGTGTCCCAAGCAATGACATCTACGGGATGGAATAAATTCCTCAGGCAAGCTGATTTTCATTTCTCTAATAGCCATTCTAATTAGGAGCAATGTATTTCTCCTGAACATATGTTACATATTCTCACCAACGGAAATGGTGTTTATACGTGGTATTCTTAGGCAAATTGCATCTTACTTGCTTGAATACATTAAGTAATTTCTTGGGAGTTTCTGAGTTGACTGTATTTTAAAACCAGGTCCCTCTCCTCTTTTGTCTTCCTTTGTGTGGCTGCCAGTTCCTAAGTAGCTGTTTTATGCCAAGTTTAATCAAATAGGATCACACCAACCCCAGCAGTTGGGTAACGTTCTTTTAAAGCACATCACAGTCATGTAGCTCTCTCACTCCATTCCGTTTCTCTCCTTTCTCCGTCCTCCCTCCTGCTGTCTGCTTTGACATGATTTTACTTTCTTGTCTTTTCACTAAAGGATTCACCTGAGAATAAATAAGATTAAATTTTACAGTTTGTTATGGTTACTTATCAGAGGAAACGAATAATGCCACTTGTTTCTCCTTCTCTCTTTCACTCTGCCCTCATCCCACACACACAAAAACTAATCACTTTACAGATTTTAGAATGCAAACAAATCATTTAGAAAATTATCATATCATTATGTTCTAATCAACCTGGATCAATAGCCATTTCCTGACATACTATTGCACTTCTCTAGGTCCATACTGTCCCCACTAGTGGGGATGTGTTTTACCTATGTAGGTACCTGTCAAAATGCTATCCCTCCTTCAAGGCCCAATTACCATCTCTTTGCATCTATTTCTGCTTTGTAACTGGTCTTTCTCACTTCAGTGCCCCAAAGACTAAGCTTTTTGAAATCAGTGTCAATATCTTGTTTATCTTGTCTCTCCACAGGAGTTATATTTGTGTTTTATTCATGGTGGAACTCACTGCTAGTTTGATAAAGGTCACAGGACAAATGTTAATAATTTCATGAAGAATCAGTGCTATAGAAACACAGGTGGCTGTCACAACTTCCTTTGAGTGTCACCAGAAATAGTAACCAGCCAGTTTTCTGATCATCCACTTTCTTGCACCAGAGTTCCATTTGCTTACAGATGCTATAGGTGCTGTGTGATTCTGCTGAAAATGTCTTACATAGATGAGGACAAAGCTGACAGAAGGCATTTCAAGGCATAAGTGACATCAGGTGGTAGAATACAGTTAAGTCTAGGAGTCCAAGCAAGAAGGAAGAGCATCATTAATAGCATAGGTTTAGGCATACAAGGAACCAAGTTCAGGGTGTTAACTGAATGCAATGGTTACACCATTTCATAAGGATTCTATTTGAAAGTCACAAAATTGTGCTGCTTGCCATATTATAATTATTGTGCATTTATGTGTGCGTGATGATTAGGAATATACATACATTCACCAAAAAAAAAAACCCTGAAATTAGGTAAAACTTCCTGATGAACCTACACCTTAACAAAGATGATGACACTTATGTATATATAATAATTAACAATAGTTACACGATCAAGAAACATTATGTATTCAGGCTACAGACCAATCTTGGTGCACATATGGATTCAAAAACTATATATGATAATTCTAGATCCTCCAGAAGTCAGAAACCCCTTGGTTAGGAACCCAAATTTGAGGCTCTACTAGCAAATATTGTGGATTTGAATCAAGACTGTAGAATACAAAGTCCAGAAGAGATAGAATGGTGAAATGGAGCAATCATGACAGCATAGGTTAAACCTCAACCCTGTGGTGCAGTCTTTCTTTTTCTTCACTCTTATATTTCCTCCAGTATGTGGTGGATTTGAGCCTGCAAATGTTAAATAAAGTTAACAAAAGTAAAAATGCAGGTGACTCATGCACCTACTCTTGCAGACTTTTAAATATTCTCCATAAAACTCTATTCCACTACATGAGGGTGAATATTTTCTTTCTTTTCTCCTTTGATAACCATAATATTCCTGGTGCCTATATGATACTAGCACATAGTAACTGCTCAATAAATAATAACTGGGTGAATTAGTAAACTTAATTATGACTGAGCTGAATAAATTGATAAATGGGTACCTAGAGACCAAGGTTTATGTGACTTGTTGTTTACTACCTGGATGGGAACAACTTCTGGGAAAACGTGACAAATATCAAAAAGATGATCAATAGAAAGTGTCTGTTTTGCATGGCTTTTCTCAATATGGCAGAGAACTGTGACTGCAAGCATACTAAAAACTCTGAAAAACTTCACAGAGGGAAGGCCATCAATAGATATTGTTCAATACTACTGTTAGGTCAGACTGAAGCTTGAGCTTTAGAGATGACCAGCACTTCCTGCAGAATAAAGAATGCAGTACTGGAGGGAAAAAAAACACAGATACCAATCCCAGCTCAAGATCAACTGATCCAACTAAGTCATTTAACATCTTAGGATGTTGATTTTCTTATCTAAAAAATAAAGAGTTAGATCACCTTTTTTCAGATCTCTTCCAGTTTTAAGAGTCTGTAAAGCTAGTTGATCAGTTTTTACTTCCAAACCTTGTGTGTCTTTCTGTAAGTGCTTTGACTATTAACCTTCAGTAGGGTTCAATTCAAAAAGTACAAGTAAATGATTAGTAGCAACATTAACTGGGCAGCTGTTCCTAACTTTACATTGTTTAACCATCGTTACCTTTCTTTTTTTTTTTTTAATATATTTACTTTATTTTTATTTTTTTTTTATTATACTTTAAGTTCTAGGGTACGTGTGCATAACATGCAGGTTTGTTACATATGTATACTTGTGCCATGTTGGTGTGCTGCACCCATTAACTCGTCATTTACATTAGGTATTCTCCTAATGCTATCCCTCCCCCCATCCCCTCCCCACAATAGGCCCCGGTGTGTGACGTTCCCCTTCCTGTGTCCAAGTGATCTCATTGTTCAATTCCCACTTATGAGTGAGAACATTTGGTGTTTGGTTTTCTGTTCTTGCGATAGTTTGCTGAGAATGATGGTTTCCAGCTGCATCCATGTCCCTACAAAGGACACGAACTCATCCATTTTTATGGCTGCATAGTATTCCATGGTGTATATGTGCCACATTTTCTTAATCCAGTCTGTCACTGATGGACATTTGGGTTGATTCCAAGTCTTTGCTATTGTGAATAGTGCCACAATAAACATACGTGTGCATATGTCTTTATAGCAGCATGATTTATAATCCTTTGGGTATATACCCAGTGATGGGATGGCTGGGTCAAATGGTATTTCTAGTTCTAGATCCTTGAGGAATCGCCACACTGTTTTCCACAATGGTCGAACTAGTTTACAGCCCCACCAACAGTGTAAAAGTGTTCCTATTTCTCCACATCCTCTCCAGCACCTGTTGTTTCCTGACTTTAATGATTGCCATTCTAACTGGTGTGAGACCTTTCATTCTTTGCACATAGCTTAAAGAAAATCCAAAGCAGGTTGCAAAAATAAAATAAAATAAAATACTTGAATTGATCAATCTAGACAGTTGATCACTTTGTAATAGTGTTTCTCAAAGGGTAATATTTAGATCTCTGACCTCAGAACTGCCAGAGGCTCTGGTTTAAAATGGGAGTTGCTAGACCCTATGTGAGAGTTTATGAGTCACTGTGTTTAGAGACGACATCCAGGAATATAATTTTTTTAAATAATCACCCTTAAATATATAAATCTTTTGAAAATCACTGGTAATGAGATTTTTTTTTCACCAACACAGCCATGGGCTTTTATGGATTAGAGAAAACAAATAGCTAGTAAAAAACAGAGAAAAATTACACAAATATATCTGACCTAGCCTGGCCTAAGGTGGAAGTTTTAAAGAAAAAGTGTAAAATGGAAGCTAACATTTCTTCCAGCTAAATGTTCCCGTAATCTTTTTCTCACAGCTGTAGAAAAGCCACAATTTTCCTTTTACAAGATTGACAGCTGTTTAATTTTTAAAAGCTGATTAACATTTCTGACTACAGATAAATGGAGAAATAATTCAGTCAAAACTGTTCAAAATTAATCTGTTGCTCTTCTGTTTTAAATGATATTCTGTCATTTCGCACACATTTTTCTCTTTCCTGACATATTTTCCTTATTTTTTTAACCAAGCAGGCTGTGGCCTACGAAGAGTCTGTTGAAATGATATACGGGAGGTTTACCCTTTTCCTCATTGGGGAAGCTCTCTAAAGGGCAAAAGCTGCGTGGGACCATAAACTCCTTGAGAGCTGGGTGATGAATGCTCATATAATGAGCGATTTTTTTTTTCTTTTCCAATTGGGCTTAGATTAATTTCATTTCTTCTAGTAAGTGGATGAAGGCAGACATATTATAAAGGAATTTTTTTAACATTATCTGAGTTTACAATATCTATTTTAAAATTTGGAACTGATTAGTTTTTTAGATAATATTTTGATCATTATTGTTTTCTTGCAGAAACATTTATAAGTTGGTAAATTGGAATGTAAAATGAAGTGCTTTTTGGTACCTGGTCTGGGTTGTAGACATTACTGCTGTGTGTGCCTGTGCAAATACTTTTTACTTTTGAAGAATTAGTACTGCCCTGCTGTTTTTTTTTTTTTTTTTTTTTTTTTTTGAGATGGAGTCTCACTTTGTCGCCCAGGCTGGAGTGCAATGGTGCGATTTCAGCTCACTGCAACCTCTGCCTCCCAGGTTCAAGCAATTCTCCTGTCTCAGCCTCCTGAGTAACTGGGATTACAGGTGCACGTTGCTACACCCAGCTAATGTTTTGTATTTTTAGTAGAGATGGGGTTTCACCATGTTCCCCAGGCTGATCTCGAACTCCTGAGCTCAGGCAATCCACCTGCCTCAGCCTCGCAAAGTACTAGGATTTCAGGCATGAGCTGCCACACCCAGCCCTGCTCTCTTAATGTTAGGTATTGCCATTTGACTTGCTTTGGCCAACAGAAAGTGTGTAAAAGTGAGGTGTCCTTTCTGGCGGATGGCATTCAGTTGCTAATGATTGATCCCACAGGGAAATAATGGGCACATGTGTTGGTGTGAAGGTGACTCTCCCGAGAGACACAATCGGAGAACTTGTTTGAAGGTTGCACAGCTGTTTTTGGCCTCTTTAATTGATTGCCAGTTTCTCCTCAAACGCTTGTTCTTAATTGTCAGAGTTGATTCTCCTGGAAAACTGAGGAAGATATTGTAAAAATCGGGCTGCTTCACAGAAATGTCCAGAATGAAACTCCACTGCCTTTATCTTGTGCCATTCATCCTGTTTCTGGAATCCAGTACTCAGTGTATTTCAAGTGGCTTCTTTCATGCAGTGTTCTCATCTATGTGTGCCTAATCTCTTAGAAATTTCTCAGCATCAATGTACCTTACCTATTAGTCTCTTGTATTGGTCTGCAGCTAGCATAGCTAACTAACCAGAGTTTCTCTTTCTAAAATTACAAAACAAAAAAACAGATTGTTTCACTGAAAATATCAGTAAAATTGGTTTCTTGCTCCAGTATTTTGTACCTCTCTCCTGTCACTTTAGTTATCTGTGGGACATAGTGAACCTACTCCCCAAACACATTCCAAACAAAATATTTCAAACATTGATATGGTTTGGCTGTGTCCCCACCCAAATCTCATCTTGAACTGTAGGTCCCATAATTCCCAAGTGTTGTGGGAGGGACCCGGTGGGAGGTAATTTAATCATGGGGGTAAGTATTTCCTGTGAGTTCTCGTGATAGTGAATAAGTCTGATGAGATCTGATGGTTTTATAAAGGGGAGTTCCCCTGCACACACCCTCTTGCCTGCTGCCATGTAAGACGTACCTTTCTCCTCCTTTGCTTTCCGCCATGATTGAGAAGCCTCCCCAGTCATGTGGAACTGTGAATTCATTAAACCTCTTTTTCTTTATAAATTACCTAGTCTTTAATAGATTTTTATTAGCAGTGTATGAACTGACTGACACAAACTTTAAAACCAATTTCACAATTATATTAACATAGCACATAGTAGTATATGTTGAGACATATGAATGTACATGAAGTAAGTCTAACTTTATGTAAGGCATAAAGAATGAAGATACAAAAACATGACTACCAACAAGTTTAAGAAGAAAATTATTACGAATGCCTTTGATGTCCCCTGACAGCTGAGATTATCCCTGAGTATTCCTCCCCAATCCTATCCACTTATATCCTCTTAGAGATAAACAATTCAGGATTTATCATCCCTCTATTTTTATTTACAGTCCTACTGTCAGAGGCATGTGAACTAGAGCAACTCCATCTTGAATAGGAGCGAGGTAAAATGAGGCTAAGACCTACCAGGCTGCATTACCAGATGGTTAAGGCATTCTAAGTCACAAGATGACATAGGAGGTTGACACAAAATACAGACCTTGCTGTATTTTGTACAGACAAAATAAAGACCTTGCTGATGAAACAGGCTGCAGTGAAGAAGCCGGCCAAGACACCAAAACCAAGATGGTCACGAGAGTGACCTCTGGTTGTCCTCATTGCTACACTCCCATCAGCACCATGACAGTTTACAAATGCCATGGCAATGTCAGGAAGTTACCCTATATGGTCTAAAAAGGGGAGGCATGAATAATCCACCCCTTGTTTAGTATATCAAGAAATAACCATAAAAATGGGCAACCAGCAGCCCTTGGGGCTGCTCTGCCTATGAAGTACCCACTCTTTTATTCCTTTACTTTTCTAATAAACTTGCTTTCACTTGACCCTGTGGAGTTGCCCTGAATTCTTTCTTGTGTTAGATCCAAGAATCCTCTGTTGGTGTCTAGCTTGGGACCCCTTTCCTGTAACACTACCACATATATTTGTACTAAGTTTTTGGTTTTTCTGAACTTGGATGCTTTTGAACTTTATACAAATGAAATTATACAATGAGTATCCATGTACATCTTATGTTTCCACTCGATATTATAATCAAGATTCATTCAGTTCTCTGGATATAGTTCATAATCATTTATTCCTCCACTGTAAAAATTCTACTGTACATTGCTCCACTGTAAAATATATATATATATTCATTCCAGTATTGATTGACATTTGGTTTTATTCAATTTCAGTTTTTTAAAAATTGCAGATAATGTTTATATTATTTTGTTTTATTCAGTTTTATATCAGGATTTTTAAAATAATTGTAGATTATGCTTATTTGAATAGTCCCCTGCATACACTTTAAAGTCACAGACTATTGCAATGAACCATACAACTAGTTGTTACTGAATTAAGTTTGAAAAATCTGGTTTGGTCGTGGTAGGTCACTGCAGAGGCAATTTGGTGCAGAATATTTTATGGATGCACACCATATCTAAGAGCCCTGAGTGATTCCATAAATTATCATAGCAAATGAAGATAATTTGAGATAAAGAAGAGAGGAAAATGGCTTCGTCAATCCCCACAGAACAAAACTGAAGAGTTGCTTTAGGAGTGGAGGCAACTGGAGAATGAGAGTTCACGGAAGAATGAATCAGCCTGGATGCTGAAATATATAAAGAGCAAAGCCCCTTCATGAACCAGCTGGAGTAGAAGCCAGTGTAGTTAAAACCTTGGGGAAGGGGATGAATGATACTCCATGGGTTAGGTGGAAAGTACCAGACAAGAAAATTGCAAGTATACAAGAGGTAATGAGCCTTGAATCAGAAAAGGTTTAAGAAATACAAATATATATATATATATTTTTTTCTTTCAAAGGAAGAAGGAATAACTTTATAGATAATAATAATTGGCACCTTTAACAATAACTTCACTATAAATTCGTTGCTTCGTTTTGTAAAACACCTTGAAATGTTTACATATGGAAATTGGTAGTAGGAGCTAAATAACAAAGGCCAATAGAAGTGTGGTAATTAGGAATTTGAAAGGGAGTGAGAGAATTTAAGGAGCCTTGAAGCTATATGGAGAGAGTGAAAATTGGAGTAGAAGAGCAACTAAAAGCATCCTGGAAAACATAACTATACAAAAGCATTTTTAGATTGGGCGATGTCCACTCTTCCCTTATGTCCCATATGGGCTCTTCATAAAGTTTTGTGTTATCTTCACAGTTTTTATATGAAGGGATCTTCAGAGGGGACCTAGCAGTTACTGAGCTATTCATCTCAGCTCCCCCTAGTGTAATACAGATCACACATAAAGATAGAGGAAGAAGCACATGAGATTACAGAAGTGTAAATTCCTGAAATCTAGTCATTACAATTCCTTAGGCCATGGAATTGGCATTTTATGGTAAGCATACCTAGATTTCATGGGGCAGGAAGGCCCCAGCTGACACACTGATAATACTAATTTACATCCTTAAAGAAAGGTTAATTAATATTTTAGCTACAGAAGGGATTATGATGCTTTCTCATTGCAAAAAAAAAAAAAAAAAAAAATCCAAACACAAATTAAATAAATAAAAAGGAAAGTTTCTCATCAAACCTTCTCCATATTTCCCCCATCTCAGTATCAGCCCAGAGGTATTCATGGATATTTACTTGATCAATTTCCTTCTTGAGCATTTTCTTTCTATTTTCATACATATGTTGTATTCAGTAGGCCTTTTTAGTATCTATAAAAGGCTCTTTTTTTCTCATGCAATCTTTTCACCAAGAGCTTACAAATGTGAAATTCTGTACTTTCTGTGTTAGAAGGTTGTCTGGGTCAAAAGGAGCAGCCCTCTTACGAGTGAGACCCTAATTTAGACTTCTGGATGTATCCCCAAATTATGATTTATTTCCATATTTTGAATAAAGCTCTTTCCATAGTCTGAAGAGAGCAATTTTTGTGATTGCCCCTTAATGGAATATTGACACAATATAAGCCATTGCTAACAGAATGACTGGAAAAGTGGGTACAGACAGCAGGGAACTTTTCTGTTCTTTTCCCTACTTGGATAGAATCCTATTTTCAAGTGTGACTTTGGATGAAGTGCTCCTAGTCACTCTTAAGGCCGCTATCTACATTCTTAGAAGTTCCTTAGGGAATATTTCATTGCCTCTATTTCCGTGTTTGAAACTAGGACTATCCAGTTTTAGAATAGCTTAACCAAATCATTTTGCCTATAATTTCCTTTGTGGGTATGCAGAGGAATATGTAATAAAAATCTCTCTGAATAAACCCAAATATTCTCCTTTTCAATAATTAGAAAATAAAAATTCTAATTGAAAGCATTGTATCAGAGTTAAATGATCAATGTTTTATTTTTTTTAGTGGTACACAAGATATTGTGCATCTTATAATTTATAACATCTTAGATTTAATGAAATATGGTATTTTAGTCTTCATTGTAGCTATAGGACAAGCATATGAGCCAGTATCCTACAGTAAAATAAACCTACATGAGACTTTGTGTCAGATCTGACCTATGTGAATGAACAGGTTTCTGTTTTTGGTGAGTTGAGTGTGGCTGATACGGCATTGTGCTGGAGTTGATTGTGGCTGCTATTTGGGCTTGTGGTGCATGGTGGTTCAGAAAGTGCACTGGAAGCTTGGTTCTAATCTGTTCTTCAGCAACTCAGTGATTCTGTGAGCCATCTAACATCCACAAACAAATTCCTTTAATGTAGAGACTAGCCAGAGCAGATTTTGCTGTTTGCAATTAAGAACACTAATCAATACATAAACTATATTTGAGAATGCAGCCTATAATACAATTGCTGGAAAAAGGACTAACAATGTGAGAATGTGTACACATTGAGAATGTTTGCATACACTAATACCTTAAAAGATGCCCAAACTGTGATCCTCCTTGAGGTAAGAGACTGATAAGAAAGGAATGAAAGTTGTTAACATTTTATTCTGTGTTGTAGGAATTTATTACAGTGAAGATTATTGCTTTTATAACTTAAAAAGTGATAAGGTTTAAAAATAGAAATGGCCTCTTTCAAGGCAACAAGTCTTTCTTCTGAGGCTTTTGGCTATAGACTTACTGGAAGTGATTTAGATTCTATGGGGTTACTTTTTGTGAGAATAAGCACCCAGTCCAGTGCAGGTGGCTCTTCAGAACACTGTTGCCAAGTCTGCTCATATAATTTAGGGTCCCCATTTGGACACATGCACTCATTTGGCTGGAACAACAAATTTACATGTTTTTGCATAGGCTTAGCCACATCATTCCTTAAAAATATGTGTGTGTAATGGATTTTGTATAAGGGAACAATAGAAAGTTTTCCTTTTTCTTGTTTTATTTTTCTGACATTTATTAACTTACATGTGGTATCTTTGAAATAAAAAGTTTTCCATACGCCAAAGAATGAACCTAGATTTATCGAATATATTGATTATAAATGAAATAAATATTCATTACTGGAAGAATTACCATATTTAGACCTCATGTAAAGCAATAGTCAATTGTATTGCAGAACCAATTCAGAAGTACAGCTCAGAAATAAGCCTACAAGTAGACAAAACTCAGCTTTGTTTTGACACTGAGAAATCTGAGGACAATTATCTCAGAACAAATCAAAACCTTTCTCACCATTTTAAGTTATTAAAAAGTACCTGTCAAAAGCTTCTGGCTAACTCTCAAGAAAAGCTGTTTAACTTCAAGAAATGCTAAAGTAAATTAAAGGAAAAACAAAATGATAGATTCTGCTAAATAAGAAATGCAAAAAATACTCTGTATTATTTGCTGTGCTTGGATATTTTGTGAACAATCCTAAAGGTGCTAGTGGTTAAAATCATGTTATGAAAAGCAGTATGTACCAGTAATGCTAAATATGCATACTTGCCAATGGCCAAAGTAAATTAAATTAAAATAAATCTTTATACATACTTTAAATATGAAGAAAATATAAACTTTGTGATGTTAAACAAGGAGACAGTTTAGGATAATATGAAAAAATCATGTTGCTATTAGATAGAGAATAAAGTGTTTGCGTGTATTTACTGTAATATTTTCTAAGCTGCATCCCCGCCCACCAATGTGCTGATATTGAAATGTTGATGATTTGATTCAAAAACAGCATCTTAGATCAAGGGTAAGTCCTTTTCCTAATAGGCCACTAAGCTTGTGTTTGTTGCTAATTTCACTGAAGCATAATACAGTTTTAAAATTGCCTTTTATTTGCACCTTTTCAAAAAATGTTAATTAGGCCCCCACCAATTTCAAGCTTGTATTGTAATTCTACATGTAGACAAATGGAGTGTCTTATTGATTTTTGTATTCTCTAGGATATAGATTAGTACAATGACAAAAATGCTTATTCACAAAATGTTTTATGATTGACAATTAGTGCATAGCTTTCCTGCAGACACTTATCATCTTGGCTATAACACAATAATGCAATTAGTTTATTATTCAGTACCTAGCAGATTAATGTTCCTGCTTCCACAGAAACCTAAGCTTTGGTTACTGTGATATACAAATGTGAAAATACAAATGTGTTATCTCTTTCTCTTGGAAGGTAGTAATTTTGCCTCAATTCAGAGATATAATATTCAATACCTGGTATAAATGTGTGCTATTTAAGAGTCTACAAAGTTGTACTGATACGCATAAATTTTGCCGTATGATATTTTTATGGAAATTGAGAAAAAATCAGTGTCTTCTTATTTAATAATCTTATCTTCTTTTTAAATTTTACATTATGAAAATTTCTCAGATACCAGAAATTACATTAATCATTTTGGGCAAATAGTATTTTCTCGGGCAAATTAAATTTCATTTTAAATTGTTAGCTACTTAAACATTATCAAGTGCCATTGCTAAAGCACAAATGTTATTAGTTCCAAAAATCTTATATATACTTATATTAATTTTGCTCTATAATTCCAAATTATTATATCTAGGTTAATATAGATTACTTCCTGATTTCCTAAAACATAATTTCTCCAAGCTCCTTGGGTACTTAGTAAAAGAATATGGAATGTTTATCATGTATATTTCATTTTCATTATATCCGTATTTCTCTAGCATAAAGTAATTCTTAATTATAGATTCCAAATAAAGATGGATATAAGTATCTCATATTTCTTTAATGGTTTCTCATGCAAAATACTTGTGAGAATTAAAGGGAACACAATAACCATAACAGATTACAACCAGAAGAACAAAATTTGTCATTATGAAAGAGGATGTTATATCCTCCCACTAAAGAGAAATTATGATTTAATGTTTACCTTTTAATCCTTGCTAGACATTCATCCTTGTTTTGGAGTAATTGCAATGGTAACTGAAATTTGTCCAATACCACAGAGTTAGTAAGCAGTAGACTTGTGATTAGCAATGGTGGTATTAGGAAAGAAAGAAGCTGCCCAAAGTAACAGGAGTACAGAGTTTTGACTTGATACTACGAGGCTAAAGACAAAAAAAGCTCATTGCTAATGACTTGTGTTTAAAAAGGTAAAAATAATGACTTCATTTTTATTAAGAAACCTGGCAGGCGCCACCTTAACCAAATGATTGGCTCCTCCAGTTTCACTGAAGTTTTGATCCCTCTCCTCAACCTGCATATTATCAATGCCTGTGGATCTGTCCTTGGCAACACAAAACAGCTGCTCCTCTCACCAAATTAAAATCTTAAACACTTTGTCGCTAATTCTCATTAAAATTTTGACTGTGATAAATAATCTTATTTGGGACTTAGTGGTTCATTGCTAATGACTAGAATTTAAAAATCTAAAAATAATTACTTCTTTTTTATTAAGAAACCTGGCAGTCACCACCTCAACCAAGTGATCGAGATTAACATCACCTGTCCTAAGATATACTGATATATATTGTGTATGTCTGATGTAATACACTAAAAAGGACACACCACTTCTGTTATATTTTTTCACAAAATTAATATCCTTACGCTAACCATTTAAAAAATCAGGTAAACCCAATTGAGGGACATTCTACTAAATACTTGACCATTACTCTTTAATGTGTCAAGGTAATAAAAGGTGAGAAAAGACTAAGAAACTGTTATAGATTGGAGGAGACTAAAGAGACATGACAGCTAAATAAAATGTGATACCCAGGACTGGGTCCTGGATCAAAAGAGATGTTAGTGGCGAAACTGGGGAACTTCAAATAAAGTCTATAGTCAGTAGTAGTACATCCATATTAAATTCTTAGTTTCAATAAACATACCACAGTTATGTAAGATGTTAACAGTAGGGGAATCTGGGTAAAGAGTAAATGGGAATTATTGCAGTTTTTCTGTAAGTCTAAAAAAAGTTAAAATGAAATCTAAAATAAATATAAAATATGCTCACACAAATTTTTATAAACAAATAAATCTCTACAGTGATATTACTACATGAATCAAACTCTAATATCCATGAATCACTCTACTGCCTAGTAACAGTAAAATGAATAAATATATTGTTACATTTATACAATGGAATACTATTTACTAACGAAAAAATAGACTATAACATGGATGAATATCATAAATATTATGCTGAGAAAATGTGACAAACACCAAAAAGTTATTATTGACCAATTCTATTAATAAGAAATTATAGAATAAGCAGAACCAATCTATAATGATAGATACCATATAAGTGGTTGCCTGGGGCTTATGGTACTGGGAGGGGGTTGTGGATATTGACTAGAAAGAAATTGACTATGGAGTAACTTTTTGGATGTGATGAATATATTACGTACCTTGATGGTAGATGGGCTCCATGGGCAGCTACATTTATCAGAACTTTCTGAACTGTACACTTAAAATGAGCTCTTTTTATTGTATTTAGATGATGCCTTAATAAAGTTGATTTAAAATTCAAAAAATATTATTATCAAGAGATTTAGTTAAACATGCTTTGTTAATTCCTCATAATGGCATAGCACGGTCATGATTTCTGGTGTATAAATGCACTTGAGTGCTTTTTTTTTTTCCAAATTTGGCATGGACCCAGAACTATTTTCTGAAGAAAAACCCTCTGCCACCTCAGTACTGAGAGGAAGTGGCCATCTGTCTAGACAACTGTCCCTACTGGCTTCTCCAATTTCACTGAAAGTTTTGATCGGTCTCCTTAACCTGCATATTATCAACGCCTGTTCCGTCCTTAGTGAGCAACATAAAACAGCTGCTCTTCTTCTTGCCAAATTAAGATCTTAAACACTTTGTTGCTAATTCTCATTAAAATTTTGACTGTGACAAATAATCTTATTTGGGACATTGCCAGAATAATGAATGGTTATTCTGTTCATCCAGAAGTATAAATTATTTGGTCTTCCTAAATTTGCTTTTAATAAATTATATAATACTTTGGCATAAGACCATCAGCTTGGGTTGAGACAGCTACTAGGAAGAATACATAAAACTCAATACCTAACTACTCAATATATAATTACTCATTCAACATTTTAAAACACTTCATTTATGATGTGAACTTTGAGGTTCCTGTCAGAAATCCAAGTGGATATGTAAAGCCAGGAATGAAGTATCTTAAGTTCCAAGAGGTATATTGTTTTAAATGGAGAAGAGACTGGGTACAGTGGTTCACACCTGTAATCCCAGCACTTTGGGAGGACAAGGTGAAAGGATCACTTGAAGCCAGGAGTTCAAGAGCAGTCTGGGCAACAGAGAGACCCTGTCTCTACAAAAAAAAAAAAAAATTTAATAATTAGCTGGATGTGGTGGCACAAGACTTGCAGAGATAAACAGAGGTTATCTTACGAAAATCAAAACAATGAACTTGGACTATTTTCTGTATGCAACAGTAGTCCCAGCTACTAGGGAGACTGAAGCAGGAGGATCACTTGAGCCCAGGAGTTCATGGCTGCAGTGAGCTATGATCACCACTGCACCCCAGCCTGCACAACAGAATTAGACCATGTCTTATTTAAAAAAAAAAAAAAAAAAAGCAGGGGTAATAGGCCACATGCTGTATTTAACAAGTAAGGAGGCACTGGTACTGGCCAATCAGGAGAAACAGCCCCAGAGTGTTGGAGCAGATCTTGAAGATTCCCCCACCCATGCTGCACCAGGTTTCATCACTGGCTCCTGGAGGGAGAGGATAAAGATTCGCAGAGCCTTCTGAGATAGGGTCCATAGCAGAAATGGGTAAAGAGAAAGCATTCAAAGCAATGGTTATTTACCAATCAGTAAGAAGGTGTGATATTTCAACATTTTCATAACCAGGATGCCCGTACTAATGCATACTAGCTGAATATCAATCCTGAATGCAATGGATCATTATATCAGGAAATAGCTTATTATGAAGGTCGTTGGGAAAAATTTCTTTCAGAACAATGGAAATTTATATGGTTCTTAAGCATCTGGCTTTTTTTCTAATTGCATTTGCTATTTTATTTTATTTTTTATCATTGTGGGTGCATAGTGGGTGTATATATTTATGGGGTACATGGAATATTTTGATACAGGCGTATCTCTTGGATGTACTGAATCTCAAAAATTTCTTCTATGAGAAGCTTAAAAAAACATTTTCATCCAACTTCACCTATTGTATTACATAGTTTAAAATAAGATGCATTGTATTCCTGATTTGGTTGTATTTTATTTTTATTCTAATTTATTTATGTATGTATTTATTTACTGAGACAGAGTTACTCTCTTGTTGCCCAGGCTGGAGTGCAGTGGCGCAATCTTGGCTCACCACAGCCTCTGCCTCCTGGGTTCAAGTGATTCTCCTGCCTCAGTCTCCCGATTACCTGGGATTACAGGTGTGCACCACCACACTCCACTAATTTTGTATTTTTAGTAGAGACAGGGTATCTCCATGTTGGTCAGGCTGGTCTCGAACTTCCGAACTCCTGCCTCTGCCTCCCAAAGTGCTGGGATTACAGGCGTGAGCCACAGCGCTCATCCTCTTTTCTATCTTTAGAAGAAAGTTTCTCATTGATTTTTATATCCTATTGCATGCATTTATTAAACCAATAAATGCTTATTTTAAAATATTAAACGTTTAAAAAAATTAATACATTTTGTATTAAAGGTATGTATTACACACACATACACACACACACACAAATAGGTTAACTTTACTGAGTTTAAGGAAAGAGGTGATAGGTGATATCTGAACTGGGAATTGAAAGACAAAGGTGTTTACTTGGTAGACATGAGGACGAGGACATTCCAGGGAGAAGTCATAGCATGTTTAAAGGCATAACTTTGTGAACATGGCAGAGCATACTTTGAGGCAGTTTGTTCTTTATTAGAAGAAATGGGCGGGGTGAGGAGAGATTTGCAGAGATAAACAGAGGTCATCTTATGAAAACCAAAACAATGAGCTTGGACTATTTTCTGTATGCAACAGAAATTTAATACATAATTTTAAGCATTAGAGAAATGTGAATTAATTTGTAATTTAGAAAAAAATACTTTAGAAGTAATATATAAAATTACTTTGAAGATAGGAGAGGTTAGAAACTGGGATGTAAACTGAATATTTTAAGCCAAATATAACAAGAAAAGTTGTTCCAGGCACTGTGGCTCACGCTTGTAATCCTAGCACTTTGGAAGGCTGTGGCGAATGGATCACGAGGTTAGGCATTCAAGACCAGCCTGGCCAAGATGGTAAAACCCTGTCTCTACTAAACATACAAAAATTAGCCGGGTGTGGTGGCAGGCACCTATAATCTCAGCTACTTGGGAGGCTGAGGCAGGAGAGTTGCTTGAACCCGGGCAGCAGAGGTTGCAGTGAGCCGAGATCATGCACCTGCACTCCAGCCTGGGAGACAGAGTGAGACTCCATCTAAAAAATAATAAATAAAAAGAGCTTTTACATACATTATTTTGTTTAGCACTGTTCTAATCCCACCACACTTTCCACAGCCCCATGAAAACATTCCTATAACTGTACTAGTATCTTACACCTTTTCTAGAATGGTCTACCCACCTTCTTGCCTTTCTTGGGCAAACTTTTCCCATTCCCAAAATGCGGTCCACGTCTCTCCATTTGGAGGAAGCATTACCTAACTATTCCAGCCATTATGAGTCACTCTCTTCTCTCAATTTTCAGATTCTACCAAATTTACAAAACACTATTAAGAAATTCAATCTGGTTTTGTGTATTGATTTTATCTCTACCACAAGAGCATGTGCATGTTGAGTAGCAGAATCATATATAATAATTTCTTAGGACCTCTCTTCCCACCTTCCTCACAGTGGTTAGCATTAAGAGCACAGTGAAAACCTTTGTGTGATTCAATATAAAAAATTTTAACTTAATTCTTTATGACTAATGTCAGCTGCTAGTAAGAAACCATAAATAGCTAGCTTTAATAAGGTAGAAGTTGATTTCTCTGCATTTAATTTTAAAAGCTAAAATAAAGCAACCATGGTAGCAGTGGTGACTCCATTTGTCATCAAGGAATCAGTGCCCTACCCTTCTGATTCCCTACCCTTAGCAGATGACTTATATCCTCAAGGTTTCTTTGTGGTCCAAGGTAGCAGCTAGAGCTATCCAGGTGTCAAATGCAGGAAGGAAGCAGAAAGGGAGCAGCGATGGACAGAAACTATACATGACAACTCTCTGCCCCACCCATCTGAAAGGTATCTCAGACTTCCTCCCTAACAAATTCTGATAGTATTTCTTTATTCTCCACTAACTCCAAGCATGGTTGGGAAATACAGTCTTGTAACTGGGCTCTATAAAATCCAAAATAAAATCAGAAGTCATACTAAGGAAGAAAGTTTGAGTGAGTATCCGGTAGGCATTTCACAGTCTCTGCCACAGCCTGTTCAATATTTTCATACATGTTTGGTGTCATTTAACCTAAAGAGCATTGTGCATTGTGCCATATTTGAATTTAACAGAGCTAAATTCAGGCTCTAGCCTGAATTTACATCCCAGCTCCAGCTGTTACCAGTCATTTGAACTTGGGCAAGATATTTTTCTACTCCATATCTCAATTCCCCCATCTGCAAAGCGGGAATAATAATAATACCTACATCATGAGTGCTTTTAAAGATTAAATGAGCTAATAAATGAAATCACCTGACTCAATAGCTGACTGCTCATGTTAGTATTTGTTATTATTGTCAGGTATGTTCTGTGAGGATAGGTCTAATTGCCATTTTGAGTAGCAAGATCCAAATTTGACTCCTCTAATGCCTATTAGGAGCTTTTGTTCAGCATTTATAATGCCTTGCTTTTCTTCAAATTTCAGCATTGTTCTCATTCCTAAAGAATCTGGAAATAGAATATGCGTATTATCATCACTCTTTCCCTCTCTATCAATTGTTTGAAGATGCATTCTTTAAAGAAGCATTCCACAGGAGGACTAGCCCCGCTGCCTGTAAAGAGTTTGGACATCAGGTCCAGCCTGCCCTACCAGTGATTTATTGCGCACCAAGACAGAAGTGCCAATAAAAGACTGCAGAAAAAAAAGAAAGAGTAATGCTCAAATATAAGCTTTACTCCTGTGCAATTTTGCTCAGGATCAGTCTTTCATGCCTCAGTGGTCTATGGCTTAAAATACTTAAAAAAGCTCTATGCAGCACCTGAATCTTGAATACCATAAAAAAAGAGAAATATTTCAGTCTATTATGTAAAACATTATTCTTCACGACAAGATTTGCTATGTATATGAAACTGCATTGCAAGCGTTTAATAGTAAAGTTTTTTTTTTATCTTTTTGGTGCCTAAAAGAAGTTTCAAAGCTACAAATGATTTTTACTTGTTAATCATAATAAAGTAGTTTTAATTCTAGACCACTGCAGCATTCTCTGTTCCTTCTCAGGATGACCTGGCATCACTAGCTGGTTAGATTGCTCCTTATCTGATTGGAGTCTCGTCAGGAATTCTCACCTGTTAGAACTGCCAACTGAGGCGACGCCACCTCAGCTCATTGACTCATGGCATTGAAATGAAGCTAACAACTGGGACTGAAATTACAGGTCCTGTGGACAACGGCATCACAGACACATCATCTAGAGCTATGGCTGCATGTTGATCACAAGTTGGAGCTGGAACATTTTCCTTGCATTTAAATTGCTGATGCATTTCTTTCTTGAATCAGGGAAATGACCCATATTTAAAGCATATATTTCTGCAGTTTCTCTAGCCTCAACTATGAGTATAACATGGTATTGAATACAGCATACCAGTGTATTCCAGGCATGTTATTGCAACCATTACAGTAAACTTTTATTTTTTAAAAAACAAACATCAACTATCTTAGACTATTGTGAAGACAAAGCAACTACGGAGTAAAACAAAAATCTATGGACCTGTCCAACTGTTTTAAGAAGGGAAGAAGTCATGCTGAGAAACATCACAAAGAGAGAAGACTCCTGATTCTTCTCTGCCTCATCAAGGCATAGTCATTTAACGAGTGCAGCCCTGAATAATCTAACACCATCTCACACCAGCTCTATTGTTTGTTTAAAAATTGGGGCAAGATGCATCTCCATTTTGTATTCCTTTATCCATTTCTACATTATGAAGATGATAAAAATTCAGTATCACCATTTGAACCTAATTTATTTTAAGTGATCTAACTAGTAATAAAAACTGTATAATAATGACAAGTACAATATGATTTATGGCCAAAAGCAGTTATCTGGCAGACTGCATTACTACGAAAGGATTTATGGTCTTTCTTGATGTTGTAACAGTATGTCTGTCAAGCTGGAGGGTGCCAAAGGATGACATGGGTAGAGGTGACTTTCACTCAAAAGAGAGAGCAAAATGAGTTTAGGCATATGATAATTAGCTCAAAGTACTTTCAGCAGTGACCTTTGATTTAGACCTATCTCACCTTTGCTTATACACACATGATTAGCATCCTCACATTTAGCATCTACATATTCTATTTTATCCCTCTGATATTCTTTATCTGCCCCATTGCCTACCTTTTCAGACTCATAAGTCTATAACACACAGAGTGGGAGGGAGTCGTGGAGTTATCCATGACAGAGGTTCCAACACCTGTGAGAATGAAGCCAATATTGAATTAATTTGTGCAGAAAATATTACCTGCAAAGTGAAAAGTGGCATATTGTTATGGAAACACAAATTCTGCACAATGTCTGGCACTGGTAAGTATTTAAAAACACATTTGGCTAGGCATGGTGACTCATACCTGTAATCCCAGCACTTTGAGAGGATGAGGCAGGTGGATCATGAGGTCAGAGGATCACGACCATCCTAGCTAACATAGTGAAACCCCATCTCTACTAAACAAACAAACAAAAAAAAAAAAATTAGCCGGGCATGGTGGCATGTGCCTGTAGTCCCAGCTACTCGGGAGGCTGAGGCAGAAGGATTGCTTGAACCCAGGAGATGGAGGTTGCAGTGAGCTGAGATCGTGCCATTGCACTCCAGTCTGGGTTACAGAGCAAGATTCCGTCTCAAAAAAAAAAAAAAAAAAAAAGTTAGTGAATGAGTAACTCTGGACAATAGCTCAAGGAATACAGGCTTGAATTGCAAAAGATCCACTTGTTAGCTGCATAAATGGGGATGACCACTTACTATGATGGCAAAAGAATGTACTTCCCCAAAGTTTACCTAACAGGCCATTTTCATGTGTAATGAAAGAGAGAAGAAACTCTGCATTATCAGATAACCAGTATCTTCCTGTCTTTCTGCAGAATATACCAACTGATGCTATGATGGTAGGTCCCTAGAAGGCCTGTGTAATCTGCTCCCATCACTTGAGTTGCATGCTTACCAGGTGCCCAGCAACGAGTACACCATGGTGCTGGCTCTTGGCATTGTAAATATATATTTGAATTAATTATTATATACATTTATGGAAATAGGTATGTAAAAAAAAGAGTTGTTTCTATGAAAACTCAACTGGATCCTTTGAAAAGACTTCATAAATGTGAACCTATTTAAATTCATTTTCAAATCAGTTGTCTTGAGAAAACTAAAAAATTGAGAGAGATGATAAAATATATAAAAGAAATTTGTGCTTTATTGACTCCACAAGTATCTTTATAGTCTTGTTCTACTATAAAGAAACTAAATGAGGAAGTTTTATATAAGGAATTTCAGATGAAGATTAGGCAAGAAGATGGAATACAAAGCAGGGCATTCAGAATTTTAAAAATTGCCTTAGCACAATATTAAAATATTTATATATTAATGCTAATTTTTATAATCAATTTAAATAAAAATGCAGTACATTAAGCATGCATCATTTTTAAGCTTTTTAAGTGAAAGCCTTTTTATGATCCTTTTTTCAACTAACCAACCCATCATTGGTCCAGATAATGGCAGGAAACAGGGCTTTATCTCAAACATATTTTAAATAATTTTAAAGATTGTAAAGTCTTATAGAAATTTAAAGTATATAACCTATATTCATATTACCAAAAATTCACAGTCAACAAATGAAGAAGTCATCATGAACCAAGGAAGAACTGATTTATGTACAGTTAATTCTGAAGTCAAGATATATACTGTGGCTTGAAAAGAGTGGACATAAAACTTCAGTGCTCCCACAACACACTTATTCTAAAATTGACCACATAATTGGAAGTAAAACACTCCTCAGCAAATGCAAAAGAACAGAAATCATAACAGACAGTCTCTCAGACCACAGTGCAATCAAATTAGAACTCAGGATTAAGCACTCAAAACTGCACAACTACATGGAAACTGAACAACCTGCTACTGAATGACTACTGGATAAATAGTGAAATTAAGGCAGAAATAAACAAGTTCTTTGAAACCAATAAGAACAAAGACACAATGTATCAGAATATCTGGGACACAGCTAAAGCAGTGTTTAGAAGGAAATGTATAGCACTAAATGCCCACAGAAGAAAGAGAGAAAGATCTAAAATCTACACCCTAACATCATAATTAAAAGAACCAGATAAGCAAGAGTAAACGAAATCAAAAGCTAGCAGAAGACAAGAAATCACTAAGATCAGGGCAGAACTAAAGGAGAGAGACACATGAAAAATCCTTCAAAAAAATCAATGAATCCAGGAGCTGTTTTTTTGAAAAGATTAACAAAATAGATCACTAGCCAGTCTAATAAAGAAGAAAAGAGGGAAGAATCAGATAGACACAATAAAAAATGATAAAGGGGATATCGTCACTGATCCCACAGAAATACAAACTACCATCAGAGAGTACTATAAACACCTCTATGCAAATAAACCATAAAATCTAGAAGAAATGAATAAATTCCTGGACACATACACATTCCCAAGACTAAACCAGGAAGAAATCGAATCCCTGAATAGACCAATAACAAGTTCTGAAATTGAGGCAGTAATTAAAAGCCTACCAATCAAAAAAAGCCCAGGACCAGATGGATTCACAGCCGAATTCTACCAGAGGTACAAAGAGGAGCTGGTACTATTCCTTCTAAAACTATTGCAAACAATAGAAAAAGAGGGACTCCTCCCTAATTCATTTTATGAGGCCAGCATCATCCTGATACCAAAACCTGCAGAGACACAACAACAAAAAAAAAATTTCAGGCCAATATCCCTGATAAACATTGATGTGAAAATCCTCAATAAAATACTGGCAAACCGAATCCAGCAGCACATCAGAAAGCTTATCCACCACGATCAAGTTGGCTTCATCCCTAGGATGCAAGGCTGGTTCAACATATGCAAATCAATGAACATAATCCATCAGATAAACAGAACCAATGACAAAAACCACATGATTTTCTCAATACATGCAGAAAAGGCCTTCCATAAAATTCAACACCCCTTCAGGCTAAAAACTCTCAATAAACTACGTATTGATGGAACATATCTCAAAATAATAGAAGCTATTTATGACAAACCCACAGCCAATATCATACTGAGTAGGCAAAAGCTGGAAGCATTCCCTTTGAAAACCGACACAAGACAAGGATGTCCTCCCTCACCACTCCTATTCAACACAGTATTGGAAGTTCTGGCCAGGGAAATCAGACAAAAGAAAGAAATAAAGGGTATTCATATAGGAAGAGAGGAAGTCAAATTTTCTCTCTTTGTGATGACATGATTGTATATTTAGAAAATCCCATCGTTTCAACCCCAAATCTCCTTAAACTGATAAGCAACTTAAGCAAAGTCTCACGATGCAAAATCAATGTGCAAAAATCTCAAGTACTCCTATACACCAGTAATAGACAAACAGAGAACCAAATTATGAGTGAACTCCCATTCACAATTGCTACAAAGAGAATAAAAATACCTGGGAATACAACTTACAAGGTATGTGAAGAACCTCTTCAAGGAACTACAAGCCATTGTTCAAGGAAATAAGAGAGGACACAAACAAATGGAAAGACAATCCATGCTAATGGATAGGAAGAATCAATATCGTCAAAATGGCCATACTGCCCAAAGTAATTTATAGATTCAATGCTATCCCCGTCAAGCTACCATTGACTTTCTTCACAGAATTGGAAAAAATGAATTTAAATTTCATATGGGACCAAAAAAGAGCCTGTATAGCCCAAACAATCCTAAGCAAAAAGAACAAAGCTGGAGGCATCACGCTACTTGACTTCAAACTGTATTACAAAGCTACAGTAACAAAAACAGCATTTTACTGGTACCAAAACAGATACATAGACCAAAGGAACAGAACAGAACCCTCAGAAAATAATGCCACACATCTACAACCACCTGATCTGCGACAAACCTGACAAACACAAGCAATGGGGAAAGGATTCCCTATTTAATAATTGGTGTTGGGAAAACTGGGTAGCCATATTCAGAAAACTGAAACTGGACCACTTCCTTACACCTTATACAAAAATTAACTCAAGATGGATTAAAGATTTAAACATAAGACCCAAAACCATAAAAACCCTAGAAGAAAACCTAGGCAATACCATTCAGGACATAGGCATAGGCAAAGATTTCATGACTAAAACACCAAGAGCAATGGCAACAAAAGCAAAATTGACAAATGAGATCTAATGAAACTAAAGAGCTTCTGCACAGCAAAACAAGCTATCATCGGAGTGAACAGGCAACCTACAGAATGGGAGAAAATTTTTGCAATCTATCCATCTGACAAAGGGTTAACATCCCAAACCTATGAGGAACTTAAACAAATTCACAAGAGAAAAACAAACGACCCCACCAAAAAGTGGACGAAGGATATTAACAGACACTTCTCAAAAGAAGACATTTATGTGGCCAACAAACATATGAAGAGAAGCTCATCATCACTGGTCATTAGAGAAATGCAAATCAAAACCATAATGAGATACTATCTCATGCCAGTTAGAATGGCGATCTTAAAAAGTCGGGAAACAACAGATGCTGGAGAGGATGCAGAGAAATAGGAATGCTTTTACACTGTTGGTGGGAGTGTAAATTAGTTCAACCATTGTGGAAGACAGTGTGGAGATTCCTCAAGGGTCTAGAATCAGAAATACCATTTTATCTAGCAATCCCATTACTGGGTATCTACCCAAAGGATTATAAATTATCCTACTATAAAGACACAAGCACACGTATGTTTATTGCAGCACTCTTCACAATAACAAAGACTTGGAACCAACCCAAATCCGCAGCAATGTTAGACTACCTAAAGAAAATGTGGCACATATACACATGGAATACTATGCAGCCATAAAAAAAGATGAGTTCATCTCCTTTGAAGGGACATGGATGAAGCTGGAAACCATCATTCTCAGCAAAGTAACACAGGTACAGAAAACCAAATACCACATGTTCCCACTCATAAGTGGGAGCTGAACAATGAGAACACATGGACACAGGGAGGGGAACATCACACACTGGGGCCTATCAGGGTGTGAGGGACTAGGGGAGGGACAGCATTAGGAGAAATACCTAATGTAGATGATGGGTTGATAGTTGCAGTAAACCACCATGGCACGTGTATACCTATGTAACAAACCTGCATGTTCTGCACATATATCCCAGAACTTAAAGTATAAAAAAAAAGCCGCCAGACATTATAACATACAGTCAAAATTTTCTAAGTGATAAAAAAAAAACTTCAGTGCTCATCAATTGGAACTGTGACCCAAATTCTCCCTAAACTTCAGCAGGTTTACCAAAAACAAGTAACTATCTCTTCTCTTTCTCTCTCTTCATCTACCTGTAGATGTATAAAATATTTTTATGTATGTGCCCCATAATTTTTACATATATACCATATCTAGTTATGTGCACATGAAAATATACATATACACCGTGCATGTGCCTATAAATGCACTGTTACATATGTCTACAGAACACTCCATTTACTCTGTCATCTTATTCCTGTCAACTCAATTTTGAAGATTCAGAAGTGAAATTGCGGCCAGGCGTGGTGGCTCAAGCCTGTACCCCAGCACTTTGGGAGGCCGAGGCGGGCGGATCACGAGGTCAGGAGATCGAGGCCATCCTGGCTAACATGGTGAAACCCCGTCTCTACTAAAAATACAAAAAAATTAGCCGGGTGTGGTGGTGGACACCTGTAGTCCCAGCTACTCGGGAGGCTGAGGCAGGAGAATGGTGTGAACCCTGGAGGCGGAGCTTGCGGTGAGCCGAGATCACATCACAGGTCACTGCACTCCAGCCTGGGCAACAGAGCAAGACCCCGTTTCAAAAAATAAATAAATAAATAAGTGAAATTACTTAAGAGGAAACTTCACTCCTAGCTCACACCTTCATACAGATTTTCTGTGGCAGCAGGTTCTCAAACTTTCCTCTTGACATTTAGAAAGCCTCACTGCTGATCTTAGGTAATAGAACTTGACACCTGAACAGTACACCCTACATTTTCAGAACGCTTTGAATCTACTGATTAATCTACATACTATCTTTATGAAGTGAATAATTACAATTTTCACAAGTTTTTTCAGGCAAGACAACAGACACTCCATTAAAGTGTCTAATAACACAGGACAGTAAGGAACCATATTTCAACACTATTATTTGCAGAGGGAGAACTACATAGGAATGGTGAAACAATAGCTCACTAAATAATTATTGGGCATAATTATGTGCCTTGTAAACAAAGAAAAGAGGAATTGTTTCTACCCTTAAAGCAATTACAATAGAATCTGATATGTATGAAGAGATTTGTTTGAGGCACTGTTGAAGCATGGGGCAGAAACAACTCACTGTCATTTGGGGGAATGGTAGAAAATGTGCTTCTAAAATAACCGTGATAGAGCATCTTGAAGAGTGGGATTTTATTTAGCAGACAGAGAAGAGAACGATGCTCCCATGAGAGCACTGTGACATACCAAGGTACGGAAGTGGGAAATGTCTTTCTCAGCCAAATAAAATTATACCAATGCAGCAGGCCTGGATGAATCCAAAGTTTCAGTAGGAGATTTTAGAATATGTAGAAACCACATGGTGAAGAGCCTATAAACCCATGCTATGAAATCTTAAATCTATTTTAGGCTCCCAGGAATCACTGAAGGAGTTGACATAGGAGAGCGAATGACATGATCCTATTTGTGTTACAGAAGATTTTTTTCTGTAAAGAAGGACTGGCTCAATTCATTAACTTGAACAACAAAGGGAATAAGTTGAAGGGAAGAAAGATGTAAATTGAGCTGCAGCACTGAGAATGAAGAGAAGGTAGCAGTTTCAACTCTCATTTTACAGGTATAAATAACAAAATTCAATGCTTTTAAATGTAATTGATAACTTTCCTTCTCTACTGGCTTCTTAAAATGTGCCCATTTTTTCTCCTCAGGACATTTCTAGATTTGGTTTTGCAATATAGTAGTACATAACCTAGCTCCCTGGGTTGCTGCATGACCAAATGGAGTACATATAGATTCAGAAATCACATAATTCCATACTTCATCTGAAGACTTTCTCGTCTAAAGTGACAACATTGCTTCTTCTTAACCTGGAGTCTAGACTTAAATAAAATTTACAGCATCAATTTCTACGTATATCCCAAATGAAACCAAATTGACCAACAGGTCTGCAGGGAGAACCAGTCAGCTGCAGCATGAGTTCTCACTTCTGTCTCACTTCAGAGAGAAAAGAAGGGCATGAAGTATCAGCAGAGGGTGTTCAGTTGCTCCATAAAAGTAACTAGAGAGGTCAATCAAGTACCTTGTGCCTTGTAAAAACCTTTCCGATTTTGTTCAAAATGAACAATTCTTCCTTTTCAAGCAATAATTTGAAGACATAATTTATATTTTATCATCTAATGTAAAATGTTAAAAAGGTAGTTTGAAAATTTTGAAAAATTGAATAGTTTTAAGAAATTATGTCTCTAATCAGTGCATAAGTACACAAGCAATACACACACGCAAAATGAAGACATCAAAGATTTGTTAATAAATGTTAACTTGCACACGTATGTTTATTGCGGCACTATTCACAATAGCAAAGACTTGGAATCAACCCAAATGTCTATCAGTGACAGACTGGATTAAGAAAATATGGCACATATACACCATGGAATACTATGCAGCCATAAAAAAGGATGAGTTTGTGTCCTTTGTAGGGACATGGATGCAGCTGGAAACCATCATTCTTAGCAAACTATCACAAGAACAGAAAACCAAACACCGCATGTTCTCACTCATAGGTGGGAACTGAGCAATTAGATCACTTGGACTCGGGAAGGGGAACATCACACACTGGGACCTATCATGGGGAGGGGGAAGGGGGGAGGGATTGCATTGGGAATTATACCTGATGTAAATGACGAGTTGATGGGTGCTGACGAGTTGATGGGTGCAGCACAGCAACATGCCACAGGTATACATATGTAACAAACCTGCACGTTATGCACATGTACCCTACAACTTAAAGTATAATAATAATAAAAAATAAATTAAAAATAAAAATAAAAAAAATAAATGTTAACTTAAAAATAAGACGTAGCTAAAGAGATACCCAAGGTTATTCATGGGATAGTACTCAGGCTCTATGCATCATGTGGAAAGCTATGACATCATAAATTAAAAGCCAAATAATTTTGAAAAATTGTATTTTAGTACTAGCTCTATTATAGTTCATTTAGGTATGAGGTCTGATGTAGACATGTTTAGTTGCCACTTATTTTTACTACCTTACTTCTATATTAGAGTGTAAAGTAGAAATCATGGGGTCATGTTTACCAATAATGGTAAGAGGAAGATAAATGGCTGACAAGCATCCTATATGTCTTCAATTCATTTCAAACGATTTCACAAGGAGACTTCTTACTTCCCCTAGAACCCTCCATGAGGAAAACCCATGCTGACTTGCCAGCCTGATTTCTCAGAAAATATGCCCTTTTTATCAGATTCTACTCAAGGTCCCCACTCTGCAAACTAAAATAAGGGTTTGGGGCCATGGGGGAGGCCTGAGAGTATGAGGCAGCAAGCACATCGGCAGACAGACAGCTTAGTGACATCAGGCAGAGAGCAGCAGCGTGCACCCCAGGTACTGTCTACTCTGCCTTCTTGAACATTAGTTTAGACATGTGAGTTAACCCAGCTGTGTCTCAGTTTTTTCCTCTGTAAAAAGTGTGAGAATTGTAATTACTTATCTCTTAAGGATGTTATAACACTAATTAAGGTCTCCAAACTCTGTGAATAAAAATCATCCTGCACAGATGTTAATTACTATTATTCATAGATTAGCCATGAGGCCAGATGCAGCAGAAGAAGTGGTAGGCAGGTTTTCAGCCTTTTTAATGAAGGCCAAATGGCAGTGAGTAGGAAGAATTATGGAGAAAAATAAAGCATTAACCAAAGACTTAACACGAAGAACATCACACTAGCAGAGCTGCAGTCACCAGGTGTCCACTGAAATGATGGTGGAGGGCACATCCCGTGACTGAAAATCACTAGAAAGTTCAATTATCTGTGGCAATATTTCATGAATAAAAAATATTTTAAAATGTGATTTTGACTCCTAGTGGAGTGAACAAATTGTCAGGAATATTGCTACCCTCTGAGTAATTAAAATAAGACTCATTCACTTAAAATACATCATGTGAGCCTACCCAACACCGTCCTTTTATTACTTTTAGAGACAGGGATTGCAGAATATGGCCAAATTAGACAATTCTAGAATCTTTCTCAATTATTACTTTATAATTGAGCTAGGATATTGCGCCTCAGGGACATTTAAAAGGCTCATTTAAAAAATAGTGTAGTTATTTTCCTATGATTCCTATCACTGCTTCCATATCCTTCTGGCCTCTGTCCATGATTCCCTTTTTGGCTACACCTAGAGAAGCATGAAGGACAGGTCCTCAGTCCTCACTAACAAATCGGGCCATGTGAGGTGATTTCCATAAGATTTCTGGATCAGGAAAGATGGTTTGAGTGGAAAGTCTGGGAATTACAAAGACTTTTCCATCCAAAGATTGGAGAATTCCTAGGCACCCACATATTGCAGATTACTTCACATTTTACACTTTCTCATAAGACTTCTGCAAGATGATGTGAGCGTTTTCAATGTTACAAGTTGCTACAATAGTCTAAGTTCAGAAATACGAAAATGCACTTGAGATGTGTATGAGTGAGCAAAGGAATAGGTGGTCCAGTTGGAAGACTCAAAAACTTGCAGTAGGGGTCAGGCCTGAAGAACAACACTTGTTATCTGATATATCTGAACTGTATCTGACAACCATTTATTTTCATGGAGATCAGGTTCAGCATGAATTGAATTTGTATTATATGCAAAGTATAACCATGGTTGTTTTCACATTCCAGCTTCACAAACAACACAAGTACAAAAGGCATTTTTATCTCTTTTCTTTTTGATGAGAAACAGAGGTTCAGAGAACTTAAACGACATTGTAAGATAGTGTAGCAATGTAAGATGCCTTTAGCTTCCAGTCTAGTGATCTACCCAATGGCTCCCTCTGATGTCATAATTATTTAAGTATCCAAAGAGGCCTCTGGGACATGAGTGTGCCACTTCCTGATGGAATCCACCCTTGGTCACAAGAATGCACCCAGGCGCATTAATGCCCCACTTACAGAAAAGTAAAAATAGTAATAGCAGGTTCAAATTGCACCGAACAGCAGTAGCAGAAAGATGAGAAAAGAAGCTAAAATATTCACTGTTATCAAATCACCAAAGAGGATTGCCCATTCTTACAACCGTCATCTACGAAGAATCCACGATGTCAAGAGAGACTAGGTCTTTACCCTCAAAGACTGTACCATCTCTGGGAGGAGACAGTCATGAAACAATCCCCTAAACAGTTAATAAATTACAAGTGAAATAGTGCTCAAATAAATCTAAAAGTTTAATTGCCATAAACTCAGTACGTGTAAAATCAGCTGTTAGTTTTTGTCATGGTAGTCATATTATTTTTAATGTAAAAAATCTAATTTCAATTGACATAGAAGAAAGTAAAAGTGGATAAAAATAAAGCCCATGATATAACATCAATTGATATCCCTCTATCCCAAATGGGATTGCAAGCAACTTTCCGTTAGATTTTGGTGCCCTGGGCTTCCAATGCACTTTGAGACTGCATTGACAGCAGATAGAGTTGGCAGTATAATTACCATGAGGGAATACTAAACTAGATGCCAGAAATTGAATTGGGAATAAGAGGACAATGTACCCGGTAATGTGGCATGGGTCAGTCCCCTGGTGCCAGGTCCCTGCCAACTTCGACCAAGAAAAAACTTCTCCTGAGCCTACAGGTGAAAGAAATCTGCAGGTTGATCTTAACCAACAACTGTACTTCAAAATACTCACTGTGACAGGGAATCCCTTCCCACACTCTTGGCATTTTAACTGGAAAACTGTAACTGCATTTTAGTTTTGGAAGTAAGTGTGTAGCAGATGAGATATCCTTGTTTGTTTATGTGCCTTAATTTCTAGAATATTCTCTTTATGGGTTGTTAAGATTGCTAGAATTAAGCTGTCTCTTCCTGCACTGCAGAACGGCAGTATACCCAGCACCCTGCCCGAGGCTGGTCAGATAATGAAGCAGAACAGCAACGTAATGAGATATTATAGCAATTCCTAACCCATTCCACACCTGACTGACCCCAGTAATGAGTCAATAAGGCCTGTGGCTCTGTAATAGGAGCTTATGCAGTAGAACATTGAGGCAGGAAGTTGAAAAAGAAAACCTAGAAGCTGTATTAGAGCAGCTCCTAGCATTTTTAATAGGCCAATTCAATCCATAATCTGACCTCCTGTGGAACCCAGTGGCTTTCTTGCTTCCTTTTCTGAATCCCTTCTTAGTTTTAAGCTCCTTATTTAAAAAAAATACAAAAAACAGAGACCTTCTTGTTAAATGAGACATACAAGATTTACAACTTCGAGGTATTAAAAAGTGGAAGTAGAGTGAATGAAAATAAACCTCATGATATAAAATTTAGTTTCTTCTCATACTAATGTCTTACTCTAAACTCTTCAATTTCTAGAATATATATCTGGTAGCATGATACTAGTAGAATTATTGCCTCCATCCTTTGGTTCTACCAATCCTTTCAATTCTTTTAATTCGGCAGCAGTTTCTATTGGTAAATGTTAAAGTTGGGTGTTCTGGACAGTTGTGTCGTGACCTTAAATTGATTAAATGTGAAAAGGTAAATATCACAGTTCAGCATGTACCTCTTAAGCCATAAATGATATTGTAATTGGATGAATAATAGTATATCAAATGATGCACTGAACATTGATTTCTATGATGATTCCATATGGGATTCTAGCAGAAGAGAAGGATCAATTGAATTACTTTTCCTAGGAGGCTGGGGACAGAAAGTAGTGTCACAAACATTGACAATAAGATTATCTGGAAGAAGGAAACCTCTGTGTCTCCACAAAGAATGAAATACGAGAGAAAAAATGAGAATAGGAAAGGATAGATGTAAGAGAGTAATGAATAACTGCAAACAGAGAAAAAGGATGGTGTGGCGCAGACACTGGAGACTTACCAATCATCCAAATTAGGTTTGGGCCTCATGACTAGTTTTGGGGAGTAAAATATGAATGGCAATGACATGTTATTTAGAGTCCCATGTAGCTAAGATAAGTGTTGTACCCCTGCATCTCTTAGTAGCCATGTGTTCCTAGATTAAAGCTGCTATGCAATAGAAATATGATGTAAGCCAAATATGTAATTTTAAGTTTTCTAACAGCCTCATTAAAATTAATAGACTAAATAATTCAATAATATTTTTTACTTAATCTAATATATCTAAGATACTATTCTTTCAACATGCAATCAATATAAAAATAATTATTGAGATACTTGACATTCTTTTTATCTTACTATGTCTAATAAATCCCATGTGTATTTTACACATATGGCACATTTGGATTCAGACTCCACACATTCCAAGTGTTCAGTAGTCACACGGGGTTAGTGACTGCTCTGTTAAGTAACAAAGTTCTAGAAAGTCTTGCTACAAGATAAAAGAGGGCTGCTCTACATTCCACTGTCTTACTAAAGAATAGAAGCTGATGCCTCACTGCCAGAAGAAACACGCATAACAGATGTAATTGATTGTCCAATCAATCACAATCAAATGTGTGTATAAAACTTTGAATTATCATAACTCAGGAGCCTCCTTTTCTGCTTGATTGTTGAAAACCTAAATTTGGGGGATGATGTCTTTCAGTCTAACACTAAGGTTATTATTTAATACATCTTTTCAATCTGTCTTCTTTCTGATTTCTTTACTCTTCCCCTTCCTCTTGGTCTTATTTTTAATTTCACAGGAGTCACAAATGCCTAACTCCTGGTGGGGGGTTGAAGGACTCCGATATAGTGATCTGGCAGAGGCAGGGATTGCAGAAGGTAGAGGGGAGTTGAAAAGGGAGAACCATGCATATTCTTTCAGTTCTAGCTGCTTTATGGCCAGGTGTTTACAGTTGTAGTTGAAGACCCATGGAAGGGTAAAGTACCAATTTGTGGACCACTTGATCATCACTAGATGACTAGTTAACACCACCCATCTGACAAACTGTTGAAAGGGTACCCTTCCATTACTGAGCAATTTCTAGAGAAACTGTTGATCCGGCTCATGATTTGATTTGAATTAATTTTCTGGCATGCCCTTGACCTATATGAGAAATTTAGAAATGACTGTCACTCCTGAATGGGACATGAAGGGTTCCTAATTAAAGACTCACCCAAAAACTCCATGAGTAGGTCCCATAGGAGCATCCAATTGCATGGTAAAATGAGTCAAGTACCACTAACTTGACTACCATAATGAGGAGGATGGGCTGGAGGGGTATAACATACCTTTCATACACTTTCTCCAAATCTCTCTGACTCTCCTCTCATTCTCACACCCTTTGCTCCACCTCAGCAGTGGAGAGAAAAACTCGTTCTTCTAGTTCTTATGATCTCCTCTCCACAGACTTTAATAGGACACCTAGCCAGGTCTCCACTGAAATGGCAATTTTCTGTCTTTCCTCCCCTCCCTACACTTCTTTCCCGTGTGTGTGTGTGTGTCTGTGTTTTGTGATTTTGTATATGTGCATGTGTATTGAGAGTGAAGGAGTGAGAAAGGAAATAAAACTCATTCTCTCTCTCTCTATTCAGTTCATTGCCACAGGTAAACATTTTACATCTCACCTTCTCTGTAATTTCTATAGCCTCCCTATAGATAAAAGAGCTTCCACAGATACTCAAGACAGGTGTACAATGAGTTCCTGATGAAACCTTTTCTGCTTGGCTTTGTAAACAGATTTGACAACAGTTTCCAGGAAATTGCATTTGATGTTTCAAGGCTAGATCTGGCTGTCAAGTATGCTGAGTCATATCCATTGAGTCAGAGAGTGCTATGCTGTAAGAGAATTTGTCTAAGATTAGCCATCTTTGCTTTGAGATGAAGAAGTCAGGGGAGTTCCTTAGCAAATGATTCTGAAGAGGCAGAAAAGCTCCCCTTTAGGAGAGGTTGTATTGTCTGCTTTTCTTCAAGATTCTGCATTATTGTCCGAGCTCAACCACTTGGGAACTAGAAGCTTATAACTCAAATCACATTTTTAATAAACATTATGATGGAAGAAAGTCAAAGATGTAACATGGATAGTTTAATTAAGCTTCTGTAGACTCAAAACAAACACATAACTAAGTGCTGGAAGCCTAAACTTTAAGTTCTCAATACCAAAAAAGCAAAATGCCAGCAAGGAAGCCATAGACTTCTTATGTAGATATTCACAAGTGAACTAGTGTCTACTGATCTGCAAGAAATGGTGGTCTAGATATGACAAATTGAAACATAATTAGAACCCTAAGGTTACAAATTAACTGGAACACACAAAACAAGATGAGTTGGCTTTCATCTTTAAAAGAAGCCATTTATCAAGATTGAGCATACTTCCTCATATCACAAAAGACTTAAGGGTTCACAATCAAAATAAAAGTACATATGAAACAGAGAAAAAACAGTTATCCTTTCTTAAGTGGCAAATATCTCAGCTGATCTTGATGGGAAAAAAAACAGGGACTGCGACGACATCTTAAAATCACCACAGACCCTACAAATGAAATTATCAAAATGAAAGTGTAGGATTAGCGTGTTCATAATACAAATAAATTACAAATGCTTGAGGTGATAAATATCCCATTACCCTGATTTGATTATTAAACATTACATGCTTGTATCAAAATATCACATGTACATCACAAATAGGTTCAACTATTATGTATCCATAATAATTAATAATGAAAACTAAAAATAAATAACCAGGCCTACGTTTATAATACATTCACACATTTCTCATAAGATAAGGTTTTATTTTATTTTTATTATACTTTAAGTTCTAGGGTACGTGCACGCAACTTGTAGGTTTGTTACATATGCATACATGTGCTGTGTTGGTGTGCTGTACTCATTAACTCGTCATTTATATTAGGTATATCTCCTAATGCTATCCCTCCTCCCTACCCTTTCCCCACAATAGGCCCCGGTGTGTGATGTTCCCCTTCCTGTGTCCAAGTGAACAAGATAAGGTTTTAAATCAAATCATTATTGTTTCTCTTTTCTGTTAATTATTAAACAGACAGAAATAAAACTTTATAGCTACACAATTTAAAATATAGTTTTTCTATGGAAACAGTATATATACTTGACTTTTTCCAATAATATAAAAAGCTTTGCTAACAAAAACATTACTAAATAAAAATGAATAATATTAAAAATTAAAAATAAAATAGTGGAACGAAATTATTTCCACTATCTTTACCTCTAAAGTGCTCACCAAAATTCCATAATTAAACTTATTTCCAATTCTAAAAACACCCGCTATTCATATACAATACACTAAATGTTTTTTATTAATGTCATAAAACTATATATACTGGCTCCTAAAGAACCTTTAAAAGATTTGTTTACTCAAATAAAATATATCTGGGACAGAGACTAAATATAGATTGCATTAAAAAATATATTTATTACTTATTCCTTTTCCTTCTAGTTTTTTTATCAATTTAAATTAAAAGGGATTTATAGAAGGATGAAAAATAATTCTATTTTTTACCATTAAGGAGTAAGCAAGACACATTTATAATTAGTGATAAGGTAACAGTAACCATAAGACACACTGGCCAGGAGATGTTGGAGACTCAGCTCTACTATCCATAAAGTAGATCCCTGAAGACTAATGAGGAATTTAAGGAGTTCTAGGAAGTTATTGGACTCTCCAAATCATCACTCTCACCTATGTAAGTCGATTAACAATCCATTATCCTGGATATTGAGACATTTTGGTGGCCTAAAGTCATCCATTATGATGCATAAAGCTGAACAGAAGGATATACTCAGTTGAGAAATAGGTTCTGGTTATACATAAAAGCCTAGGGTAGGTGAAGTTTGGAGAAGAGGCAGCATAAGAAAAGGACTCTGTGATTGAGGAAGGAGCCCAAGAAAGGAAAGACAAGGCAACAACAAAGCAACATTTGGCATCTAGAAGTTCTCCTGTGTATGGCATGCACTGGGTGTGATATGTATTGGTCTTAAGTTATTACCCCTCCTTGTGTCCACTCTCTTTACTATGTGTCTTTAAAGTTCCTTTCATTAAAGGCAGAGTGCCCTTTCCTACTCATTGACTTTGGGATTGGCCATATGACTATCTCAAAAGGATACTAGCAGACATGATGTAAGTAAATTAGCAGCTTTAAATGTGCTTGCATATTCTATTGTCCTTCTGCATGCTGTATGAATGCTCTATGATTAAAGCATGACCCAGCTAGTTCACAGGTCCTGGGAAGAGGAGAGACATGTGGAGCAGAGATGAATTCAATCTGCATCTTGCAGCCAAATTCAGACTAGACAAACCCCAGGAAATCTGCAAATGCATAAGCAAGAATAAATGATTGCTGCCTTAAGCCACTGTTTTGTGGTATTTTGTTTTGCAGCCTCGTTAAGCCAACAGCTAACAGATATACTGATCTGGATACTAGAAATAAGAGAGTAAACAATGCAAAACGCTTGCTCTCAAGGGACTTACAATTTAGTAAATAATATCAATAAGTACCCTGAAAGTAAATGTAGTGAAGGATACTATGAAACACCTAACCTGAGTCCTGATTAAGTGACGTCGAAGCTCAGACCTGAAGAATGAAGCAGAATGAGCGAACTAAAAGGACTAGAGAGAAAGTACAATTTGATAGCACACCAAAGGCGAAGGAAGTAAGATATGCAAAGACCCAGGCATGTGAGAGAGCAGAAGATTTTTAAGGTAATTGTGAGCAAATGGAGTGAAGAGTTTGAAGAGGAGACTGTTGAGAGATGAAATGAAAATGATGAGCTGCCAAGTAATTATAATTAACGAGTGTAACATATAAGAAGCACAGCAAGAATGGGTGTGAGATTTTAGTATGGTCAAGTAAGAAGATTATTGGGTTGCTGAGTCACAAGACCAGAGTTTCAGTGTATTCATTTATTTTATTTTATTTTATTTTTGAGACAGTTGTGCTCTTGTTGCCCCGGCTGGAGTGCAATGGCCCAGTCTTTGCTGACTGCAACCTCTGCCTCCGGGGTTCAAGTGATTCTCCTGTCTCAGCTTCCCAAGTAGCTGGGATTACAGGCGCCTGCCACCATGCTCAGCTAATTTTTGTATTTTTGGTAGACATGGGGTTTCACCATGTTGGTCAGGCTGGTCTCGAACTCCTGACCTAGGCAATCTGCCTGCCTCAGCCTCCCAAAGTGCTGGGATTACAGACATGAGTGAGCCACCAGTGTATTCATTTTTTAGCTCTGTTTTCTTGGATACATCACATTTGAGCTTCTACTATTTTGTTGCCATTCAGAAATAGTCAAATCCACTTTAAGTATTGCAAATATTCTTAATAATCTTAATAAATCACACAATTCTATGCAAATGTTATTATATCTGATAACAAGAATATCCATTTAGCTATAATATTCTTTAAGAAAGATAAAGGTAATGACTAAAGTCATATAACATTTTAAGTGAATTTCTATTTTCAATTTTTATTATTAAGTTTGTAGTATCATTATTTTAAAAGTAATTTCAAGAGTGTCTATCAGGATATGCATGGTTAAATTTTAAAAATAAAAAAGTAGAGTATTACCAATACTCATGTTATTCTCTCCAATAAAAATGCTTCTCTTTCTTCTCCAAACATAAATAAACACAATGCTAAATTTTGTGTTAATAATTCTCTTATTTTTCTTTGTAATTGTATCTTTTTTGAATGCTTCTTTAAATAATATACTATTTACTTTTGAACATTTTACTCTCTTACTGTGTTTATCCTGTCATGACTTGCTTTTTCACTCAAGATTAGTTTAGGAGCATCAGCCACACTGCTACATGTAGAATATTCAGTATAGACTTGAGTTTGTTTGCTATTAAACTCAGGGATGCCAGGAATGTTCTTGTCCATCTGTTCCGGTACACATATGCAGGGTGTCTTGAGACTGCTCCAAGGAGTGCGACACCTAGGTCACAGACTATGTGCATTTTCAAACCCACTAGGAATACTATTTTTTTTTCCTGAAAAGGTTTACCATCAGCAGTACATAAGAGTTTATACTGGTTCCTTCTTTGCTTGCACTTGGTATTGTGCATTTTAATTTTGCAAGTCATCCTGCACCCATCCCTCCTTTCTGTCTCTTCTTTCCTTCTTCCTTCCTTCCTTCTCTACACTCCATCACTGACACAGAAACTGAAAGATGTCTATAGCTAAATTTTCTAGGGTGAAGAGTAAAGGCAGGGGGCTTGAAGGAGCTAGAGATGCTTTTCTGGCTTTTTAACACAGGCATTCTTACTTCAAGCTCCATAGTGAGACTATTGTCAGCTTGACAACCCTTAAAGAATTTTTTTCAGACTGCTTTAGCATCATTGATTGCAGAGTAGCATTTAAAAGGTGACCTCCTGAAACAGAGTCAGTGATCAGTGTCAAATGCTTTAGAGATAGAGCTTCTGTTTTGAGAGTCTGCACCAACCGTATTTTGGAAGGTAAGCAAATTGGTGAAATCTTTTACTAACCGACTGCAGCTGACTCCACTGTTTCCATGGAAACCTATATCAGGCAAGGTATTCCAAAGGTTCTTTATTTAAGAAATATCAAATAGCCCCAGGGAGTCACTAGTCATGTCAGACCACCATACCCGCAATAGCAAAGATTATCCCCTGACTGTCAGAAGGGGATAATCCTTCCTTTGGTTTCATGACTTTCTGACACCTCTTGAGAGGAATAAAATTCCATCCCGAAGCTTTCTCTTCATTTTTCTTTCTTGAAGCTAATAGAGTATTCAGAGTACAAAGCAGGAGGAAATAGGGGCTGGAGGATGTAGGCATTCTGCCTCTAGTGCCTCTATTTACTTATGTGAGCTGTCTGGAAATATTAAACACAAAGATTCAGAAGGCTTAGGTTTTAATCACTCCTGCTTACTGCTTATAGTAATACTTGAGTCTTGGGTTCTTCCTTTTTAGAATAACAGGATTGAACTGGATTATCTCAAAGGATCTTCAACTTATCAACTGAAAAATATGATGCCATGTTCTATCTGACAATAAGACCTTTACACAAACTGATATCCCTTAGAAGATAATCAATAACATGAGCAAAGCTGAAGTTCTAAGAATATAGTTAGCACTGCAACAGGTTGCTGTGCATTGCATAACATTTTCATTTTGAAACAACCTAAGGATATATTTTTATCCTGCATAGACCACTTTGTTGGGATTTGGAAGGATTAGCTTTCTAATTCTACATTAAAAAAAAAAAAAAAAAAAAGTAGTAACTCTTGGGCCAGGTGCAGTGGCTCATGCCTGTAATCTCGGTACTTTGGGAGGTCGAGGTGGGTGGATCACCTGAGGTCAGGAGTTCGAGACCATCCTGGCCAACATAGTGAAACCCTGTTTCTACTAAAAATACAAAAAATTAGCTGGGTGTGGTGGCGGGTGCCTGTAATCTCAGCTACTTGGGAGGTTGAGGCAGGAGAATCACTTGAACCCAGGAGGTGGAGGTTGCAGTGAGTAGAGATTGTGCCATTGCACTCCAGTCTAAGCTACAAGAGTGAAACTCCATCTCAAAACAAAACAAGTAACTCTTTTTAGTGTTAATCACTGCATATTCATCATTTCCTTTGGCAAATGTAAGAAAGTTAGAAAGCACTAGCACATCTTCTAACTTTGCATAGCAGGAAACGACATTAAATCTGAACTCTGCTCATTTGTTCTCCAACACATCCCTGACTTCTGCCTTGGGCCTCCCTATAATAAAGTAATGTTATCCAGTAGATAAAAGGGTGTGTTCCTGGGATCTGACAACCTGGTTTCCATTCCTGAATCTGTCCCTTCTGGGATCTTTGAATTTGGGCAACCTCCATATTCTCTCTGACCTCGGTTTCCACATATACAACATAGATATAAAAATGGTGCTTCCATCATAGAGTTGTAAAAAATAAACAAATACTTATGAAGCATTCAGTAGTGCCTGACTATAATAAGCACTCAGTAAATATTAACTGTTATCACTTTATCATTTCAGAAGCATTCCTTAGGGCACCATTTAGTGCACTAAAGTGCTTATTGATAATAGTCTAGTTGCCCAAATGTGTTTTGCCTCCAAAGGAAGCAGTTCATTGTTTACCTAATTGCCTACTGGACTCTAACATATTTTAATTTGTTTGGTTAATAATAAAACCCTATAAGAAGGTGTTATTCTTATCATTTAAAAAGTTATTAGAAAAAATTAATGCATATATTGAATGTGGAAAGCTTATTAAATTACTTCTTTGAAAATATGCTCAACCTATTAATATTTATGTTAGTTATTATTTTAAAAAGCAGTACAAACAAAACTTTCCTATGCTTTTTCAAGCAAACTTTTTTTAGTCTATCCAGAGTCAAACAGCTTTTTGATATATCTTAGTAAAATTCAGACATCTGGATCTTTCTATTTGTTTGTTTTCAAGTAAATTCAACTTTACGACATTCTCATCTTTTTTTCTTCCTTCTCTCCCTTATTCTTGGTGGTTTTACCCTTTTTAAATTCTTCAATAAACAAAGCTAACTAAAATTGTTCAAAGGTGACTTCAGTTATCTAGACCTTTGGTAACTAAAAGTGTTAGGGACCCAAAGGAGAATTTTTCTCCATTAAGCCACTTACCACAAGAATATTTGTATATTTATGTATTTAAATTTATCCATTTGATTTCGAGCCTATTTTATAAACAGATGAAAAGTGCTGTTTTATTTAACAACAAATTTGCTATGTAAAGTTTAACAAACGGTTTGCAAAGTGAATTGTTAATGTCATCAATTTTTTTTCCCACAATACATAATGAATTTCTTTTAAGCAAATCCCATTTGGACTTTTCCATCTCCAATAGGGGCACAATCAGGCCAACTGCAGCAGGAATGCAGCAAGATATTTGGAAGCCCTTCTACATTGTTGTGACTGGCAAACTGTAGGATGCTTTACTAAGGCAGAAAATTCTTTCTCTGAAGTTTTTAGGAACAGGATGAATAACTTCTCTGGGAACACTGCCATCCTGAAATCTGAAGGACAGACTAGAATTTCCAGATTATTTAATACAGTTCCATGTTTTCACATGCTTATCAAACTTTGCCTTCATTGATGGCCTGCCTCTTACAAAAGAGTGAAGTAATCAAAATGTGCTTTGCTTGCCTTTTTCTGCAATGTAGTGTGACTCATAATACTACCTGAATCCTTAGAGGACAGCTGGTGCTCTCATCTTCCAAAACTTATGAGCTGTCTGTCCACTGTGGGAAAAATTAAGTGAACTAGCATCACTATATGTAGCATTCTCTAGTACACAAATACTTATGGAATGACATTTAGTTCTCACAGACCAACTCTTTGAGAAAGATATTCTTCTCCCAACTTTGCAGTAGGAGGGTCAGAGGTGACAAGCTTGTTCAAAGCAAAATAGCTGATTCCAAATTCAATGCTCTTTCCAACAAGCTACATTTTTCTCTATTGTCTGATAACCCATAAAAATTAACCACAAATATGTCTAATTGGAATTTTTCAGGGACTGTGGCAAAGCAGGTGGGGAAATTGTTTTAGAGTTGCGAAAGAGGAGAGACTTTTTCCAGCTCTCTTCAAATTGTGATAGTCAGGTTCATAGTCCGACCATGCCTGAGTCCCAAATTTCAGGGGTTTTGTTTGTTTGTTTGTTTGTTTTTAATAATGGCATTTGTCCTTAGGTGATTCAGTTGCATGGCAATCTGAATCTTGTAGAAAAACAGCACTATTCTTACCTCAGTATGTTTCTCTCACAGTCATTTTATGCATGACCAAAATAGATCATCTCTTAAGTCTTATTACTCATTTAATCCAAAAATATTAAGAAGCATCAAGAAATCAAGAGTGACACTATCCTACTTAGGCTTAATGGTTACTTTGAAATGTTTCTTTGGTGTCTTTGTCGGCACTTGTAAAGAAACATAAGCACTTTAACTTAATGTTATAAAAATAAGTGCCTAGAGATTAGTCATGCTTGTATGTTTACCTGATGATTCAAAACTTGATTATTCTGGAATGAAACTTCATCACCATCTGTCAATATACACTTGGGCAAATTCACAGATATAACAAATTAGCATTTGTTAAAGTACATATTTTAGCTTGGAATTCATAATAAATATTTAAAATAGTTCAAATTACAAATGAATATATATTAAATGATGTGTCATTTATTTATTAGGTATCATTATTAAGTGATGCAATGCATATTGAGTGTTTTGCCAGGAGTCTGACACATAGTAAGAGTCTAATAAAATGTATTCTTGTAAATCTAAAGAGCATGACTTTATTTAATGTTTCCTTTTATTTTGCCTTTTATGCTGCTCTCCTCATGATAATTTGTTCCATTACTAATTTTTATTTATTTATTTTTTGAGATGGAGTCTCACTCTCTTGCCCAGGCTGGAGTGCAGGGGCGTGATCTTGGTTGACAGCAACCTCCCTCTCTCGGGTTCAAGAGATTCTTGTGCTTCAGCCTCCCAAGCAGCTGGGATTACAGCCATGAGCCACTGTGCCTAATTTAAAAATTAGTGAATTTTTAAAAAGAAATTTTTTAACAGTAAGACAACTGTAAGTTAAAAAATATATATCAAGTTGTATTGTAATAATGTTAAAATAAGTTTACTATCCATTTTACTCTCAGATCTTGTGGATATCTGTTGCAACTCTTTTGTAGAATCTGCATATTAATCTTGATTTTCTTCAAGGTTAAAAAAGATTTGTTAATCTTTCCACAAGAACATGAGGATGAATGGGGTGAGTGAAATCCTTTGTCTATTTAGCGCAGGATTCAAACAATAAAAATGATATCAAAAAATGATTCTGATTATAATTGTTCATGTACATTTATTTCCATAACTAGATTATGTGCTATTTGAAGGCAAAGATTTGATTTTGGTAATTTTTACATTCACTTATTCTTTCATTTAACAATTATTTATTACAAATTTGTTATGTACTCAGTACAGTGCTAGCCCCAACCATACTAGAACCCATGCATTTATCTCCATTTTACCACTGCCATGAGGATCCTAGCCATCAACACTGCTTGCCTGGACTCCTACAACAGCCTCCTAACTGTTATTATTTTAACTTGTTCCCCCCTATAATACATGCTCTGCAGAGGCTAAAGTGATTTCTTCAATTACATAAATACTCAAATGGTTCTGATGTCATTTAAAATAAAATCTAAACATCCTGGCTTACAAATCCATGCATTAGATGGTCCTATCTTCTTCTTGGACCTCATATAACATATTACCTCTTGCCCACTACCTTCAAATCTTCAGACCTTTCATGTCTTCCTTCTTCCTTCTTTCCCGGTCATTCAGATATTAGCTTAAACATCCCCCTTTCTGATCATCCATCTAAAGTAGTCACCCAGTTACTCTTCATCACTCTACCCTGCTTTTAATTCTGTACGTAGCACCCATTGGTATCTGGTATTTCTCTCCCTACCCAAGAATGGAAGTTCTAGAGAGCATCTTGTCTATATGCGAGATTGCATATCTGTCTGTCTTACCCACCAGTGTAAGATCAGTGGCCAGAACATAGTAGATATTGAACAAACAGGTGTTGAATGAAGGGAAGGAGAGGCTACAAACCACAATACCAACAATAATGGTAATTCACATTTTCTATCTACAAGGAGTTTTCCAGTCAAATAGGAGAAAAAGGAAAGTAAGAAAAAATAACACTTGATTCCATGATAGAAGTACACACAGGATGCCAGGAAAAAAGCGTCTGTTTTATTTCTGTGAATAGGGAATGATATTGAAGAGAGAAATGAAAAGATTTAATTTGTAAGATAAAGTAAAGAAGGAATCCAGGATGAATCTTAGGTTGCTGATTTGGGGGACTGATTGACAAAAATATTATTTCCCAGTATAGAGATAACATGAACAGAATCTGCCATAAGAAAATGTACATTCTATTTGGATGTCTTAACTTAGATACTTGTAACCCAAGCTGTAATGTCTAGTGATCAGTCAGGTAGAGGCATCTGGAACTCAGGAGAAAAATCTGAATATCTATCTATCTATCTATCTATCTATCTATCTATCTATCTATCTATCTATGTGTATATATATATATACACACACTACCATATATAGGATAGAAAGTACTTTACTGCTCATTCTCACATCCATTATCTATTTGCAAATTAAAACAACTCTTTAAGGTAAGTGATATTAGTTCCATTCATAGTCAGATGAGTTATTCTAAAGGCACACAAGCAATAAGAGAGATAGAATTCAAATATTCTATTCTTTGTCCAGTGTTTTCTTCCCTATTCTTATAAACTATAAATATTAGGAATATAATAATGTATGGCAGAAAGAAAAATGTGTTTTTGATGGAATGGTGACAACAAAGAAGAAATACATGCTTTCCTATTTTTTAAAACTTTCTTGTATTTCACACTGAAAGTTGAAAGCTTTGGTGAATTTATGGCCATCTTTAGCAGGAAATACTCCAATAAGATGCTGATTCATCAATTTTCTCATCTTCCTTTCATGTTAGAAATCCATTTCATTAATTTCTTAGGTACGCGTGTGTGTGTGTGTGTGTGAGAGAGAGAGAGAAAGAGAGAGAGAGAGAGAGAGAGAGAGAGAGAGAGAGAGAGAAATGCTAAGTGGCAAAGAGTGAGAGAAAAGAGGACCACCAAAGTTATTTGAGTGGTTAAAGCATTAATTAAACGTACTGAAGGAAGAAAAATAATATAGTTTTAGGTTGTTCTTAATCACTTTTGTCAAAAAGATCTCAATGAAATAAATCCATATAGGAATATTTACCAAGAATATCAACCAGCCCTTAAAAATTGATTGCATTTAACCTATAAAATGGACCTGAAGGATAATTGCAGTGGATTTTGAAGAGTGGTCATTGAGTTCAGATAGAGTCAACAGAAAATAACACTGGAGAAGGCATTTCACTTTGTTTGCTCTAAAGTAGAAAGCGTACTTGATGTACATCCAAAGAGGTGTCTAATTGGTTATTATGAAATGGGGGACACAGTCAATAAGAATGATAAATATTTATGGTATTGAACAGGAATGGAGTGGAAAACTACATTCATGGCACTGAGCCCTTTGACCATATTACCAAGAATATCTGCTTTGAGAAGGATTTTAAAACATTATAACTAAAGAAAATAGAGAAGGCACTTTATGTATAAATTTGGATTAAACAATCTTTTGTGCATTTCTTTTCATACTTTTATTTCAACATGTATTACTCTATTATAAAGTAACAAATATATGAAGCATAGAAAATGTAAAATAAATTGATGCAAAACTAATGGTGATTTTGCCATTAAACATAATGGCAAAAAAAAAAAAACCCACACAATTACTTTTGCACCAAACTAATATTATCTCTTCTAACTTAAATCATGAATATTTTTTCCTCTATTACAAATTCAAGACACCCTGGAGTTTAAGGCATTTAGTTCTGAAGACAGAAATTCTGGAATTTAAATTCTGTTACTTACCACAGAGACTTGTGTAGTTTTGCTTAAATTACTCAATTTTTTCTAAGATTGCATTGCCTTTAAATCTAATGAAGATAATAAAAATACCTACCCCATAGCACTAATGTACAAATTAAATGGGATTATACATAAAATACTTAGCACAGTGCTTAGCAAATACTAATTAATCATTAAATTATTTGTATATTTTAATAGTACACAATATTTCATTATAAGTTTATACTCACATTTATTTAACCAATCCACATATGTCACCCCTGAGATTGCTTACAAATTTTTCCATTCTTATCAATGCTACAACAAGCTTTCCTGTCACAAAACGTTTATTATTTCCTTTCTTCCTTATGTACTCTTAAGAGTAGATAAAATTTCTAGTTAAAATGCAAGCCCATTTTAGAGTTTTAGTCATTTACATTTGGTTCAGGAAAGAAAAAAAGAGATAAAATAAAGGTGCCTCAGTGGTACAAGGATATGTGCCTGAGAAAACTGTAACTTCACAATGAGGGTGGGAGTTAGGAGAAAAAAAAATTAAAATTACAAAATCATGCCCTTAACTGATGCAACTTCAATTCAAGTGAACAATGTAAATTGCACGTTGGTGACTGGATTAAGGAAAGCCACGTATAATAGGTCAAAGGCTAAGCATTTCGGAACATTCCAGGCTTGCAATAGCAGCCTGAAATAATTAATCCTGCCACCAGTTCTCTTCAGAGAATACTGACAGGCATTATCCAACAAAGGGACAAAAAATACAAACATAAAAAATGTCAGTACCAAAAGTGATGGGTGTTCAGGAATTTTGTTAAATCTATATATAGAACACAAGGTTACACACTTATGTGTCACTAGAAGAAAAAAAAACACAGTCTATAACACATCTTTTAAAGGACCAAGACTTCAAAAATAATGGATCAGTTTGTTTCTAAAGAAAATTGTGTGTAAATCTGATATAAAAACTAAATCCAGCAGTATGTCAGCTGTGTTTGACTCAGCAAGAGAAGGTACAGAGGCTCAGTGAAGAGCTGTGGACAGTCAGTAGCCAGAAAAGAGTCGAGGGATTGGGGCTACATCCTCTTGAATCACATATACTTCTCCATGTTACAATGTATCCACCCCAAAACTGTAAAGTAATCTTGCCATGGAAAATTCCAAAGCCCAGAGAAGGAAGAAATTATAACTATAGAAAACTCACTATCTCCGAAGCATAGCAGTGCATGAAATTATCTATGCAAAGGTTGAAGCATAATGCACAATTCCCTTTGCTCTACATTTGGGTAAAAATTGCAAAATTTTCAAAACAAGAAAAACTAAAAACAAAGATAAACTAATGAAAAACCTCTACAATGAAAGATGTATTTCTACATCCTTACTCTTAGATATTGTATACAGTTTTTTTTTTCTTTAGGTAAAAGATATTGCAACATTTTAGGAAGTGCCCTGTTAAGCTAGTTTATAAGATACAAGAAGGATAATGAAAAAATATAATTCAGGGTTTACAGAGCCAATAAATGGAGGAAGAAAATAAGTCGAAGTATTCCCTTGATTTTTCTATAAGATGATCTAAGATGGAGTTAGGAAATCGACTAAGTGGATATATGGGTAAGTGAATGTGGGTTAGGCCTAAAATAAAGCCCACAAATTATCCCATGTAGCTAGGAGGACTGTTTATTAAAAGCCTCTTAACTATTTGCTGCATATTACATTATTTCAATTAATCCTCTCAACCACTCTATGAGAATACTATATTCCTCCTTTAAAAGGAATCTTGTGCATCTTGTTCAACATCACACAGCTGGTAGGAGGAAGAGTTGAGATTCAAATTTAGGAATTCTGCATGATTCTAAAGTCTGTTATTTTGAACACTCTGCTATTGAACTTTTGGTTAGCAATAGCAGCTCAATGCCAACATAGGGAAGGCTCACAAAACCTGGTTGCCTAAACCTGCTGTGTAAATTTTATATTTATATCTGATATCAAAATAGGTAATATAGCCTTGATATAGGAGCATCTGCATCACCAAATTTCCAGCTTGATTATAAGGCTTCCTAATCCTGCTAAAGAAACTACAGGAGAGACTTAGATATTGGTAGCTCAAATTGATCTGTACTCTTCTATGCAAAAAAAATTAATTAATGCCATTAAAAAGCTAGGATCTAGAACATATATGAAAATGTGAATAATTAACATGGGATATATAAAAGCAAAGATAAGGACTAGGTGAAGACACTTTAAAGATTAATGATAAGAACAAAAATGTGACATGTGATGAGTGGGAGTAAAAGGGATACTGAGAACTGTTAAGACCATGCGGTTGCCAAGGAGACACCAAACCATCTTGTGCATGACCCAGCTAGGAGAAATATTTATAAGAGAGAAAATGATTTTGAGAGAGCTATAAGGACAATTACATTCTAAGGCAGCGTATGAGACAAGAAGACATACTAGAATATTTGATTTTTGAATGCTTGGTAACAAAGACATGTTAGGGAAAATAGAAAAATATTTAAGAATTCCAAGGTTGAAGAACGGTCTGTGTAAAGAAAGGACTACCAGAGAACAATAAATGTATTTTCACCACAAGGCACTGGGGAATAATTATCTAGTAAACAATAGAGAGTGACTTTGCTTGTGTCATTGGGGATCAGCTTTCAGAAATATAACTTGATCTTAAGAAAATTACTTTAAGTCCTGAGTGATTTATTTTTTGATTTGCAAGACTAGATTTGCAGAATCAATTTATTTCTACCTATCATTGAACACATTCTACATGCAGTTTGGCTGTCAGACACCAGGCAATTGGTGATGTTGTATTTATAAAGCAAGACGCAATCACTAAGATTACTGTCATAACAGTTAAGAGAAGATATGAGCAAACCACACTGTACCAAAAAACCTATATTTTTATATAAAAACTTAACTGTGAATTTGGCTTATCCTTGCATATTACATAGCACCTAGAATCTTGTGTATACTAATGGCTTTTTGAATTTCATTGAACAAAGCATAAATACTAATTATTCACTAATCATTATGAATATTAATTAAGTGTAGGCACCTTCAGAACAAGATTTAAAGAAACAAAAACTGTGAAGAACAGTTGAGATTTTTATATACGACTTACTGGATGTTGTTGACAATTTCTCAATTTTTACTGGAGCAAAGATTAATCATTCTTCTCAGTTATTCTTCAAACAATGAGAATATTTCAGCATCTAGACAGCTGAATAATTCCTTGAAAAAATGATAAAATTTATTTGGTACAGTTTAAAAATGAAAACATTTTTGATGGTATCACCTTTGACACAAAGCTAACATCTCATCAACCTGTGTCAACATAAAAATTGCTTTCTGTTTGATTTGACTGTATTGGTAAATGTTAGAAGAACTTGCAAAATATTATGTACAAGCAACTAGGTACTCCAATAGAACACGCTGTATTTCTCAGAAAGAATCATAAGAATCTAAATTTTGAAAGAATAAACAGAAATTCAGTTGATCAAAAAAGAGACTTGCATTAAGATATCAGTATGCATAAAGGAAAATGAATTTATTGATAATAATATCCAATTCACACTTTGACAATTGCAAACTTTACACTTGGTCCCCAAATACCATTGTTATTTATATTCTCACACTGAAGATAGTATTACAGCTGGTTTGTTTCCATCTTTAGGAGCCAAGATGGTATTCATTGTTAAAATTGGTACTCAAAATGTCTCATGAAAAGTTCAAGCCCTAGGTCTTTAAGATCTTCACAAGCAAAAAAGCATTCCTTGCGAAAGAGCCACATTTAATTCATTATAATAATGGTGTCCCTTTTTTCCACCAACATTTTTTCTTAAATAGTACGATATTCACTTTGTTCCTTAAGAGGACAAACTTGAATTAAATTACATGCCAATCAAGATAAACATTAGTCATTGCTTTTTGTCAGATCAACCTATTAACAAAAACTGCTATTACATATAATGCATTTCTCCCTTTTTATGGCCTTGTTGTGGAGATTCATTTGTAAATTTTTCCTTATGGCATTGATTAGGTTTGCCTTAAAAAGTACATTTTGAATGAAATCAATGACTAGAAGCCATTGCCCACCTACTTCATTACCTCAATTTATAGCAGTATGAGGAATATTATTTTGACTTTTTGTGAAAACCTTTTTCTAAACAGTGTGTAATAAATAATGACAAAAGGCCTATAATATAGTTTTTTTAAATGCAGCTTGGTCAAGATCTCAAATGTTGAATGAAATTTTAATTTGATCTAAATAATTTTAAAATCCCATGGTTTTTATTAGTTTATAAAATAAAATATATGCATATATCCTATTACTCTTAAAATAAAAACAAATTCCTTGAGTTTTGAAGCTTATAAATGTTCTCAATTTTTCATATGAAAAGAGTCAAGTAAAAACAAATGATATACAAATATGTTGATCACTGCCAAATGTATTAGTGTTGTGGTATACTTTATTGCTTTAATTAAAGATATGTTTAAATGTACAACACGTTTTGTAATATAGCATAGTTAGAATGGCAGTAGGTTAGTGGGAGCAGTATATGTGACTGCAAAACTTCTGGTACTCTTCTATATGTCAAACTACATTTATCTCTCCATTTCTCAATCCCATTAATTAAAAAACAAAGACTCATTCAGAGTACCACAAAAATCGCTGCAAATTATTTGGCCTCTAGGTATCAGAAGACCTTATTTTATGACTTTGTCAAGCATTATAATTTTTGAAAAATGACAAAGTGAAAAGATTATTCTTAATTATATTGACTACTTGGAGTATGTGGTAATCATTTAGATGTTTGTGTTTTGGAGTGGGGAATGTGTGTGGTTAGGTAAGTTTGCAAGGAAGAGAGTTTGAGAAGTTAGGAAGAGAGTCCAAATGATATACAATGTGTTAGAAAAAATATATTTGTATTTGTCATTCATTTTGCTTTCAAGTATCAGCAATATCGCTTTTGTACAAAGAAAATGAGTAAGCAGCTGCTGCATGTGGTTCAGCTCAGTTGCTAGAAAGTTTTTTTTGCATTTGAGTTGCCCAAAGTCTGAGCATGTTCTGTTGTGATCACCGTAACTCAGGATTGGTTTAATGCAGCATGAAAGTTCTGTTGTTATGTTGATGGAAAAATACAAAATGTCTGAATTATTTCCATTGGTCTTGGGGAAAACTGGCTTCTGTGTCTGGAGCACTTCAATCCTGTGCCTTTTCCAGCACAATTATGTTCAGATTTCTGACTCCCTTTCTAATAGTTAGAGCAGCGCCTTCGTTTTCCAGCTGAGATACTTGGTGCTGATGATCACCCTTATAGTTGGCTTCTAAACACCTGACAAGACATGGAGGGGAAACTGTTTCTCTTGGCAGCTAGACATTATGGCCTTCTCTGTTTTATTTTATACAGGCTTTATAGCATTGTCACTTCACAAGAATAACTACTCTCATTTTACATTGACTAGTACATTACTCTACAAAGCTGGAGGTGCAGCCAAAAAAATCTTTGATCAGTGAGAAGGTATTATACAGATAGAATAGGGAAAAGTGCTATTTTCCACAAGGGAAGATTTATTAATTCTCTACAGCAGTGTCTCATTATTAAATGACTTCTTTTGGAGTGCTGAATTGTTCATGGTGTGGAGGAGAACTACATCATAATGACTCATATTTGGAGAACAACTTGCTTACACATTGTAATTTAATTAATTTGGATACGGTAAATTGGCACACAGGATTCATCCCAACATCATCGTGCTATTACATACTGCAGAGGCTAGAAAACCAAAACATACACGTCTCATGCTCTCATATATGGAATTCTGGAAATTATATTCTCTATTTACTGCCATTTAGAAAGAAATAAGACTGGTGACTTGGCTATTGCTGCTGACAAGTGCAGTTGAGGGGATGTCAGATTTTTCTGCATCTGTCACTAGTTTAGTGATTGTCAGGGCAGTAGTGGTCTGAGCAAAAGCAGTTTCCTGATCACTGATCTCATTTAGGACACTGTTGTTAAACTCAGTTACAATAGTAGCTTCATGATTTGCAGCTTTCTGGTTGTGATGGAGGTAGCTGCTTTCCTGACTGACCAACCTAGAAGTGTTTTCTTTGTTCTAATTTGAGTACCAGGCCTGAGTCCCATAAGTTACCTGTTCAGTAAATGTGTTAGTATTTTACTTATAGTATTAAATCTGTATGCTTAAATTATTTCCAGTGGTTTTTATTTACCGCAAGGTAACTCAGAGTAAAGTATTCTTATTTTCTCTGAATTTGACTGAAAATTAGATGATAAATAGAGAATGTTAAAAACTACAGCGTCCGGTAGTTGTAGAATAGTTTATTGTACACTACTTCTCCTTCAAGAAGAATGAGAACGGCTGCACAAAACGCAATATATATCTGCATGAAGGTAGCTCCAGTTGAATATTGATGATATAAAACAACAATAATAAGATCTTTTGTAGTTTAAAAATAACCAGGTAAATAAAATATATGAAAATTTCACATGAATCAGGAGGAAATATAAATAGAATTAAAGTGTCCGAAGATCCTTTTATTTCCATGAAATGATAAAAAGATACATGCAGGTCATAATCACTAGCACCATCAAAAGACCAATAAAAGAATATACAGCTAACAATCAATAGAGGTGACATGAAATAACAAAAATGATTGATTAATCCAAGTAAAGTTAAGAAAGAAAAGAAAAAGGAAATGAAAGCAGTTTGGACATATATAAAATAAGTAATAAAATGGTACATTTATACTCCACAATAATTTTAATTACACTAAATGGAAACAGACAAAACAGACCAAAATTTTCAGACCTGGTAAGGAACTAAACTTAACTCAGTGTTGTATACAAATTACTAATGGCTTAAAAGAATATAAAAAGACTGAAAGGAAAAAGAAGGAGATGCCATGTGAGCACTAGCCAAAAGAATGTTGGTGGAGGTGTATACTGACATGTTATTTTTAAGTACAAATGAGATATTTGCAAAATTAACCACATGCTAGACCCTAAGAGTATAGCGTCTGGTCATAGTAGAGAATCTTCTTCTAAAGCTATAAATCAATAACAAACTAATAGCTTAAAAATATTCAAATGTTTGGAAATGAAACAATACTAAATAATCCATGAGTCAAAGAGAAAATCACAGTGGAAAATAAATAATTATAACCGAATAATAATTAAAATATGACATATTTATGAGACATAGCTAATGCCGTGCTTGGAAAGAAAGTACTGTCTTAAGTGCATATGTTAGAAAAGAATCTCAACTTGCATATCAAGAAGCAAAAGAAAAAAGTAGCATATGAAACTAAAAGGAAGTATTAAAAGAAATATGAGAAAATCAATATTATAAAAAACAATTATTTTCTGTTTTAACAGGAAAGTTGTTTTCTCAAAATAACTTTCAAAATGACAGCAGCTTGGCAAAACTAATGAAAACAAAATATAAAAGAGTACAAATTACCAATATTATGAATCAAAATAATGTTTATAATAATAAAGGTATTGTGGGAAATGTCATATCAATACATTTGGAAATTTAGAAAAGAAGGTTAATCTGGAAAAACACAACACATTATAAGCCACCCAAGTAGAAATAAAATCTAAATATATTTATTAAATAACTGAATTCATAATAAAAAAATCACAGACTAAATACCAGGCTTAGATGACATCACTGGCAAATTCTTCCAATCATTTATGAAAGAAAGAATACCAAACATATGCAAGTCATCCAACATAGGAAGGAAGAAAAATTTCCAGACTGATTTTATAGGGTCAATAAACTTGATGCCAACACTTGGTCTCTACTAAAAAATACAGAAAACTAGCCGGGCGAGGTGGTAGGCGCCTGTAGTCCCAGCTACTCGGGAGGCTGAGGCAGGAGAATGGCATAAACCCGGGAGGCAGAACTTGCAGTGAGCTGAGATCCAGCCACGGCACTCCAGCCTGGGCGACAGAGCGAGACTCCGTCTCAAAAAAAAAAAAAAGAATACTTCAATTAAAAAATATAGACAGATCAATTTCTCTCATTCATAAAGAAAGATGTAGAACAAAGAACATGAACCATGAACCATGAACCTAAATAAAGTATTAGCGAACCAAGTTCTATATATAACAAAGGTGATACAACATAAGCCAGTTGAATTTACTCCAAGAATGCAAAATTGGTATAACATTCAAACATCAGTAAATCTCCACCACATTAACAGAATTAAAATGAAAAATTATATCATCATCTCAATAGATGTTGTAGCAGGGGGAATAATATCCCCGTCCCCCAATGATGTCTACATCCAGTTTCCAGGACCTGTCAATATGTTACCTTATATAGCAAAATGACATTGCACATGTATGTGGTCAAGGTTATGGAGCTTGAGATGGGGAGACAATCCCAGATTACCCAGATGGATTCATTCCTGTATCATGAATTCTTAAAGGTAAAGAACACTTTTCAGCTGCGGTCAGAGAGATACAATGTGAGAAAAATTGCCCACCTTTACTGGTTTTAAAGATTAATAAAGGGGATCATAGGCTGAGAAGTACAGTAGTCTTTAGAAGCTGGAAGTCACTCTCAGCTTATAGCCAGCAAGAAAATGGAGACCTCAGTCATACAATTACAAGGAACTGAACCCTGCCTACAACTGAAATAAGCAAGAAAAATGGTTCTGCCTTAGAACCTTCCATCATGAAGGCAGCTTTGCAGATACCTTGATTTTATCCCAGTAAGACCTGTACCAGACTTATGACCTATAAACCTGTAAAGTAATACATTTGTATTGTTTTAAGTGACTAAGTTTGTGGCAATTTTAGTGTCAGAAATGAGAAACTATTACAAATATGTAAAAGGTATTTGATAAATTTTAATATGTATGCATAATTTTTTAAATTTCTTGCAAAATAACAATATAAAAGCTAACCTTTAATCTGACATAAGATGTCTACTGAAAAAAAAACTGAATGAGCATCCCACTTAATTGTAAAATGCTGAAAGTGTTCTCCCTGGGATGAGAAATGAGACAAAGGAGTGCAATATTATGACTTATATCCAACAGCATTCTGGAGGTTCTAGTCAGTAACAAAAACCAAGCAAGAGAAGTAAAATTTATAAAGGACTGGAGAGAAAGAATAAGATAGTTAAATTATTGTGAATGCAACATTTTAAAAGAATCTCAGGAAAACTACTAGAATTAAAAATTGAAGTTAAGACATTTTACTGGATGTAAAGTCAGTATAAAATTAATTGTATTTTCACATATCAGCAAGAAAAGTTAGAAAATAACATTTTAAAAGTGATACCATTTTGAAAGGAACAAAAATATCAATACCTATGAATTATCTCTTGCAAGATATGTGATACATCTACACATAAAACTATAAAGATTTATTCAGGTGTATTGAAAAAGACCTAAATGAAGTTGTTGGATTTTTCCCAAAATTACCTGTACATTCAATTTTGCATACTAATTTCAAATTTTATATAAATATGTATAGGTCCAAAGGTGAAAATACAAGCTTAAAAAAGAACCTTCTGGGCGTGGTGGCTCAGGCCTGTAATCCCAGCACTTTGGGAGGTCGAGGTGGTCGGATCACCTGAGGTCGGGAGTTCAAGACCAGCCTGGCCAACATGGTGAAACCCCGTCTCTACTTTAAAAAAAATACGAAATTAGCCAGGCTTGGTGCTGCATACCTGCAACCCAGCTACTTGGGAGGTTGAGGTAGGAGAATTGCTTGAACCTAGGAGCTGGAGGTTGCGGTGAGCTGAGATCCACCATTGCACTTCAGCCTGGGCAACAAGAGCGAAACTCCATCTCACACACACACACACACACACACACACACAAAGAATAACCAACTGAGCATGTACTGTACTAATTATCAAAATGTATAATATAGCTAGAGAACTTAGGATAGTATGCTATTGTTACAAGAATGGAAAAATAGAGCAGGATAACAAGATAGACATAAGAGAAATTGAAACATACACACTGCACTCCTGAATTATGATAAAAATGACACTTGAAAAAGGAGAGTGTTTTCAATAAATGATGCTGGGTAAATAAGAAATTTATGATTTAAAAAAAACTTGGCTCAACTTATATCATTAAACATTAATTTCAGGTATATGATGCATGTAAGTATAAAACTTAATCAATATAACTTCTGGAAAAATGCCTTCACAAGCTTGTGTAAGTGGAAGCCAGGTTGAATAATATCATTCAGAGTATAGTCTCTGACCACAGTGAATGAGAAATCAATAAAAATAAGATCACAAGGATAGTAAACAACATAGTATTTTAAATTTTTCAGTTATGATTATAAGAGAAATTACCTTTCAACCTTAAAGATAAGAAAAATAAAACATAAAATTTGTGGGATGCAACGAAGCAGTATTTAGAGAGAATTTTTATTTAATTGCTTATATTAGAACCAAATGTCACCAGAGGCTGGGAAGGCAAGTAGAGAGAGGATGAGGAGAAGTTGGTTAATGGGTACAAAAATACAGTTAGATAAAAGGAATGACTTCTAGTGTTTGATAGTGCCTGGGGAAATTATAGTTAATAATAATACATTGTATATTTTAAAATAGCTAGAGCAGAATTATAATGCTCCCAGCACAAAGAAAAAATAAATGTTTGAGGTGATGGGTATCCCAATTGTGCTGATTTGATGAGTACACGTTGTATACATGTATCAAAGTATCATATATACTCTCAAAATATGTACAACTATGATGTATCAATTTTTTAAAATACAGTCTGGGTGAGGTGGCCCACAGCTATAATCCCAGCTCTTATAGAAGGCTGAGGTGGGAGGACCACTTGAGCCCAGGAATTTGAGACCAGCCTGGGAAACATGACGAGACCACGTCTCTATACATAATTTTTAAAATTAGCTGGATGTGGTGGTATGCACACGTGGTCACAGCTACTTGGGAGGCTGAAGCAAGAGGACCACCTGAGCCCAGGAGGTCAATGCTGCAATGACTCTTGATTGGGCCACTGCACTCCAGCCTGAGTGACAGAATGAGACCCTGTCTCAAGGAAAAAAACAAAAAAAACAAAAAACAAAAAAGAAATGAATGACTAGCATCCAATAAAAAAGTACTAGCTGGGCCAAAAAGCAAGAAAATATCACTTATAACCAAGAAAAGTATTACTCAAAAGAAAAAATAAGTAGAAATGACATAGAAAATACAACCAGCAGAAAGATCTTTAAATAGCCAGTATGTAAATATATAAGTATTTAATGAAGACAGAAATTAGTCAAAAACAATGGAACTTCTCGACATATGTGAAATGAAAATTTAACTGTTTAAGACTAACTGCAGATTAAATGATAAGGAAAAATATCGTGAATCTAATGACACAGTAGACTTTTTCAAAACATAAATACAGAAAGGAAAAGATTGAAAAAATTGTTGAATAGAATCTCAGTGACGTATGAAACATTCAGTGACATACGATACATGAATAAGTTGTTTAATATCCATGTATTTTAACATTTTATATCCCACATAAACATTAATTAAATATTAAAGGAATATTGGATAGAAATTTTTGAAATTTACTATAAATTATAAATGCTAAGAATCAAGATCATAAACCCAAAGGAGGACAAATATCACAGAATGCACAAAAACATAAACTGCATACTAAAAAATATCATAATTAAATAACTGATAAAGAAAAATTATAAAAGCAGCCATTAAAAAAAGTACACATTGCATTGAGGAAACAATAGTGACTGCAGTCTTCTCATCAGAAAATATGCAGGCCTGAAGGCAATGGAAATATATCATTAAAGTGCTGAAAGGAAAACTGTCATCTTAAAAGTGTATTACCAATGAAATTGTAATTTTAAATAAAAGGCAAAGTAAAAATTTAGTCAATAAATTTCTGAGAAAATTTGTCACCTGTAGACCTGCAATACAAGAATATTGGAATAGGTAACTACATAGGTAAATATAAAGGACAGTACAAATGTATTTTTTGTCTGTAACTTTTTGCTCTCCTTTCTAATTTGAAAAGAACTTCAAAAGCAGTAATTATAAATCCTGTTGATGGGAATAGAATCTATAAAGATGTAATCTGAATGGCACTAATACAACAAAAGAGGGAGCAGAAAATGGTATTATACAGAAACAAAATTTTACTATACTGTTGAACTTAAATTGGTATTAATATGAGCTATACTTCCATAAACTCAGATGTTGTATTGGCATCCAGTAAAAATTAAGGGATAAATATACTAAAAGAAACGACTATAAAAAATGGCACACAGGCCAAGGACACTGGTGCATGCCTGTAATCTCAACACTTTGGAAGGCTGAAGTGGAAAGAATACTTGAGCCCAGGAGTTGAAGACCAGCCTGGGCAACATAGGGGGACCTTCATTTCTAAAAAAAAAAATAATAATAAATAACCAGGCATGTCAGTGGGCACCTGTAGTCTTATCTACTTGGGAAGCTAAGGAAGGATGACAACTTAAGCCCAGTTGTTCGAGAATGCAGTGAGCCATGATTGCACCACCACACTCCAGTCTGGGGTGACAGAGCAAGATTCTGTCTTAAAAAAAAATAAGAAAAAGAAAAAGAAGAAAAGAAAAAAGAAATAGCAAACTACAAAATATCTACTTAACAAAGAAAGAAGTCAGTAACAGAACAATAGAGTAACATAAAAAGTGATATATAGAAAAAAATAGCATCATGTAGATATAGACCCTATCTTACCAGTAATTATAATACATGTAAATAGATTAAACACTTCAAAAAAAGGCAGATATTGGCAAAACTGATGATAAAAATTGTTTGATAACAATGTACCGTGTACTAGAAAATTGCTAAACAGTAGATATAGCTGTTTTCAATACCAAAAAACAGTAAGTATGTGAGATAGTGCATATATTAATTAGCTTGATTTAGCCATTCCCCAATGTATATGTATATCAAAACATTATGTTATATACCATAAATATATACATTTTAGTTATCAATTTAAAATTTAAAAATTTTTAAATTTTACAAGAGAGACATTTTATATTTCAAAAATTAATACAACTAGAAATATAAATATAAAAGTAAAATCCTCAACAAACAATCCAAAGCCAATAACAGATAACTAAGTTTGATTAATCATCACGAATGCAAAGTTGGCTCAATACGAGGATCAATCAATTATAATAAACCAATTTAATAAAATAAGGACAAAAGCCATACAATCATCTCAATTGATGCAGAAAACGCATTTTCTGCACCAAAATTCAACACCCTTTAATGATAAAAAGTTCTTAAAGAACTAGGATAGAAGGAAACTTCCTCAACTGATAAGGAATATTCTTGAAAAACCCACAGCTAACATCATTCTTACTGATGAATAACTGAAGTATTTACTTCTAAGATCAGGAACAAGAAACGTATGTGTGCTCTCACTGCTTCTGTTCAACATTGTAGCCAGGGCAATTAGGTAAGAAATAAAAGAATAAAGATGTCCATGTTAAATAGGAAGAAGTAAACCTATATCCAGTTGCTGACATGCTTTTGAATATAGAAAATACTAAGGATTTTAAAAAACCTATCGAAGCTTATAAATGAGTTCAGCCAGTTTGCAGAATACAAGATCAATCAAGTATATTTCTTCAAACTATCAACAAACAATCTAGAAATAAAATTAAGAAAACTATTCCTTTTACAATAGCATGAAAAAGAATAAAATACTTAGGAATAAATTTAACAAAAGAAGCATAAAGAAGTATAAGATTTGCATATTGAAAACATTGAAAAAATTAATAAAAACCTAAATAAATGGAAAGATACCATGTGTTTATGGATTAGAAGATTCAATATTGTTAAAATAGCAATAACCCCAAACCGATCTATAGATTCAATGCAATCTTTAACAAAGTTGCAACTTCCTTTTTGTGGTGTTATCACAGAAATTGACTAACAGATCCTAAAATTCATATGGAAATGCAAGGAACCTAAAGTGGCCAGAATAACCTAGAAAAAGAACAAAGTTGGAGGACTCACACTTCCTAATTTCAAAAGTTGCTACAAATTTCAGTAATTAAGACAGTGTTCTGTTCTTATAAAAAGAGACACATAGCTCAATGGAATAGAAATGAGAGTCCAGAAATAAACCCTCACAGTTTTGGTCAACTGATTTTAAAGAGTATGCTATGACAAATCAATAGGGGAAAGAATGGTCTTCAACAAATCGTGGTGGGACAACTGGTTATCCACATGCAAAAGATGAAATTGGACTCGTATCTCATATCATATAAAAAATAACTCAAAATGGACCAAGTACCTAAATGTAGAAACTAAAACTATTAAAGTCCTAGAAGAAAAAAGGTATACATCTTCATGACCTTAAATTAAGCAATGTTATTTTAGAAATAACATCAAAAGTACAAGCAATCAAAGAAAAAAAATGAATTAATTGGACTTTATAAAAATTGTAAAACTTTTGTTATAATGGAGAGAGTCAAGAAAGTGAAAAAGATAATTCATAGAATCAGAGAAAATATTTGCAAATCATATGTCTGATAAAGGATTAGTATCCAAAATGTGTAAAGAACACTAATGATAAAAATATAGATAACCTAATTTTTTAAATAGGCAAAGAATAGACAATTTTTCACATAAAATATATAAGTGGCCAATAAGCACATGCAGACATGCTCAACATTATTAGTCATTAGGAATACACAAACCCAAATCACAATAATATACCACTTCCCACCTACTAGAATAGCTGTAATCAAAAAAGGCAATAATAAGTGTTGATGAGAATGTGGAGAAATTGAAACCTTCATGCATTGCTTATGGAAATGTAAAATGGTACATCTGCTTTGGGAAAAGGTTTAGCAATTACTCAAATTGTTTAAAAAACAATTAAAATATAACCCAGCAATTTCATGCCTAGGTATATACACAAAAGAATTGACAATGTCCATAAAACTACTTGTATACTAATGTGCTTAGCAACACAATTCACAACAGCACAGAAGTGGAAACCACTCAAATGTGCATCAATTCTGTTTATCAATAGATAAACAGAAGTGTTACAGCCATGCAAAAGAACACAATTGAGTCATAAAAAAGGAATGAAGTACTTATGCTTGCTACAACATGAATGAACCTTGAAAATATTATGCCAAGTAAAAGAAGCCAGTCACAAAGCGCTGCATGGTTTATGATTCCTTTAGTATGACATGTCCAAAATAAGCAAATCTACAGAGACCTAGGAGAAGGAAGAATGGAAGTAGTAGGTTTCATCTTGTGGTGATAAAAATGTAGAAATTAGTGGCAATGGTTGTACCACTGTAAATATGCTAAACCTTACTGAATTGTACTCTTTACAAGGGTGAATTTTGTGATATCTGAATTATAATGAAATTTAAAAAGTAAAACATGAAAAAGATAAGCTATGTCAATCTTAACCAAAAGAAATCTGAAATTATTTTATTAATATTACACAAAGTAATCTTCAGAAAAACAATGTTACCTGGAAAGGAGGGATGTTAACCATTATACAGGGAACAATTCAGCAAGAAGGCAGAAAATCCTACATGCACATATATACTATTTTGGAGGTTCAAAATACATGATGGAAAATCTAATAGAATGGAAAGGAAAAATGACAAATCTACAATTTTGGTCAGACATTTCAATACTCTTGCCTCCACTTATAAATGGAATAAAGCACAGGGGTTGGGCTGAATAAAAAGAAAATATGTAAGAATATTGATGTAAACAATATTAAGCAAATTTATACAATTGGCAGTTTTAAACACTCCACTTAGCAGTAGGCACATACTGTTTCTTTACAGATTTATTGGGATATAATTTACATACCATAAAATTTACTTATTGTTAGTGTATAGTTTGATGCATTTTACTAGGTTTAGGTAGTTGTGCCCCCATAACAATAATACGATTTTAGAACATTAGGATCACCACAATAATTTCTCTCATGCGGCTTATAGTGAATTGTTGCTCCCTCTCTTAGCCTTAGGCAACCAGTGATGTACATTTTGTTTCTACTGTTTAGCCTCTTTAAATTTCATATGAATGAATTCATGCAGTAAGTAGTCTTTTGCATCTGATCTCTTTAACTTAGTAGAATCTCTTGAAATTGTATCCCGGTTGTTGCATGTATCAGTATTCTGTCCCTTAAATTGTGTGCATTATTCTAGTGTAGAAATACATCACAAATTATTTGTCCCTTCACTAGTTCACGGCCATTTTGATAAATTCCTATTTTCAGCTATTATGAATTATGCTGCTATGAACATTAAGATGAAAAACTTGATGTAGACATATGTTTTCATTTATTTTGGGTAGATGGCTGGGAGTAGAATACTTAGGTAATATGGAAAGTGCACGTTTAAATTTTTAAGAAGCTTACTAACTGCTTCCTAGAGTACGCTGCTATGTCTTGAGTGTGGCCCCTTAAGTTCATGTGTTGGGAACTTAATCTCCAATGCAACAGTGCAGAGAGGTCAGACTTTTAAGAGGTCATGAGATCATAAAGGTTTCGCCCTCATGAATGAATTAATGCTGTTATTGCAGGAGTGACTTGGTTATCAAGGGAGTGGGTTCCTGATGAAAAAAGAGTTCAGCACCTCACCCTCCACCCAACCCCTGTGTGTGATATTGCCCTTCTGCCTTCTGGTAGGGGATGACGTGTCAAGAAGGCCCTCACCAGATGCAAGCCTCTCCACTTTGGACTTCTCAGACTCCAGAACTGTAAGCAATAAATCGTTCTTCTTTATACATTACCCAGTCTCAGAAATTCTGTTACAATAGCACAAAACAGACTAAGACATGGATGTACAATCTTACACTCTTACCAATGATGTACGAGAATTCCGGTTTTCTTCCCCCCCATATCAGTACTTGATACTGTCTCTCTTTTTGTTTGCTTGTTTGTTTGTTTTGTATTCTTTCTAGTGTGTATGTTGTGGTATCTCATTGTGGTTTGAATTTGCATTTTCCTAATGGTTACTGATATTAACATGTTTTGTTCTTAATAGCTTTTACTATATCTTCTGTGGTAAAGTGTCTATTCAAATATTTTGCCTTTTGCAAGGGTAGGATGTGATGTTTATCTCTTTATTATCATGCTTGAGAGTTCTTTATAATTTCTGGATACAAGTCTTTTATAGGACATAATGATTTGGAAGTATTTACTCCCAGTTTTTGGCTTGCCAATTTTTTTCCGAATGGAATCTTTTGGAGAGCAAAAGCTTTTAATATTAAAGATATTGATTATTTTTTCTATTTTTGATAATAGTTTAGGTGACATACCAAAGAAGTTTTTGCCTAATTTGAATCACAAATATTTTCTTCTATGTTTTTTCCTAATTTTAAAACTTTATCTCTTATATTTGGGTATCTCACCCATTTCAAGTCAACTTTTGATATACATTTTTAGGACCACATAGAATGTTTGTCAAGATAGACCCTATGTTTGGCCATAAAACAAGCCTCAATACATTGAAGAGAATGAAAACCATATGAAATATGCTTTCTACCGCAACTGAATTAAATTTATAATTTAGATTTCTAATTAAATTTAATTTATAATATAAATACATTTATAATTTATTTTTAACTTATAATATAAATATATACATTATAATATAAATTAATTTAATTTAATTTATATTTTAAATTTAAATTATAGAATGTATATATTCTAAACAAATACATAAACTAAACAAATATATAATATTTTATTTATTTATTTATTTATTTATTTATTTATTTATTTATTTATTATGGGAATTGGCTCATATGATCATAGAGGCCAAGAAATCCCATAGTCTGTCATCTGCAAGGTGGAGAACAAGGAAAGCAAGTGTTGTAATTTAGTCCCAGTCTGAAGGTCTGAAAACCAGGAAAGTTGATGGTGTAATTTCCAGGTGAGTGTGAAGGCCTAAGAACCATGAAAGGGGGCACTGATTTAAGTCCCAGAATATGTATCTTTGAAGGCAGAACAAGGTGAATATCCCTGCTGAAGAAGAGAAAGTGAATTTGTGCTATCTCTACCTTTTTGTTGTATTCAGGTCCTTAATGTATTAGATAATGACCATCCACATTGGTAAAGGTGATCTTCTTTACTCAATTAATCAATTCAAATGGTTGTCTCTTTTGGAAATACTCTTACAGATATTTAAAATATCAAAAACATTAGAAATGTTTTTTCCAGCATTCTGGGCATCCCTTAGCCCAGTCAAGTTGACACATAAATTAACCATCGCAGTTAGTATATTTCAAATGTATATGTATATTCAAATTAAATAATCACAAAAGAATAATAATAAATTTTGAAGTAAATTATAATGAAAACACAGCATATAAAAATTTGGGAAATGTAGATAATGAAGTGCCTACAGAAAAATTTATCATTTTAATGCTTATATTGTGAGGAGAAAACCTAACTCAATGATTTATCCTAGTACATAGGCCAAAGTAGAAGTATCAGGAGAAATTAAATAATATTTTGAACTAAATAAAATGAAAATATAACCTATCAAATTTGTGGAATGCAGCAAAAGCAGGGTCTAGAGTCAAAAAGTAAAATCATAAGATCACATCAATAACTGCAGAGAAATATTGGAGAAAATCAAGCCTCCATTCATTTTTATCATTAGAAAACTAGGAATAAAAAGACGTTTTCACTACTTGTTAAAGAACAACTGCAAGTAACCTACATCTAGCATTATATTTAACAGAGAGAAACTAGATACTTTCCCCCTAAGACTGGAAACAAGGTAGGGACATCCTTCTCATCGCTCCTATTAACATCTTACTAAAAGTCCTAGCTAGTGCAATAAGACAAGAAAAGGAAATTAAAACTTACAGATTAGAAAGGTAGAAAAAACTAACCTTATATGCAGGTAACATGTTTGTCTATGTAGGAAATTCCAAAGAATAAACAAACAAACAACAACAAAACTTCTGGAACTAATAAGAGATTATAACAAGATTGCAGGTAACAAGGTGAATATACAAAAATCCATCACATTATTATATACCAGCAATAGGCAATTGAAATTAAAAATTAAAAACATAATACCATTTACATTAACACCAAAAAGGTTAAATATTTAGGTACACATTAACAAATTATATATAAGATATATATAAGAATAACCATAAAACCCGATGAAGGAAATCAAAGATCTAAATAAATGAATGTGGGAGGACTCAATATTGTCAATATCTCAGTTCTTCTCAACTTGATATATAAATTCAATGCAATCTCAATCAAGATCTCAGCAAGTTACTTTGTGGATATCTACAAACTTTTCCTACAGTGATATGGAAAAGAAAGAGAACCAGAATGTCCAACACAATGTGTAACTAGAAGAATAAGTTGGAGGACTGACACTATCCAATATTAATATTTACTGTAAAGCTATAGTAATGAAGACAGTGCGGTACTGGCAAAAACAAACCAAAACAAACAGACCAATAGAACAGAACAGAAAATTCAGAAATAGATCTGCACAAATACAGTAAATTGATCTTTGACAAAGAAACAAAGGCAATACAAGGGAGAGAAGATAATTTTTTCAACAAATGGTGCTTAAACAACTGGACATTGGAAAGCAATAAAATGAATCTAGATGCTAATCTTACCTCTTCCATAAAAATTAACTCAAAATGAATTATAGGCCTAAATGTAAAACACGAAGCAATTAAACTTTAAAAGATAACATAAGAGAAAATCCTTGTGACCTTGTATTTGGTAATGAGTTTTTAGATACAAAACTAAAAAATCCATGAAAAACAAATTAATAAGTTGGACTTCATTAAGATTAAAAATTTCTTCTCTGTGAATACCACTATTAAGAAAATGGAAAGTTAAGCCACATATTTGGAGAAAACATTTGTGAAACACATATTCGGTAAAGGACTTGAATACAAAATATAAAGAAACTCTTGAAACTCAACAATAAGAAAAAATGTAATTTAAAAAACGGTTAAAATATCTGAATAACTACTATACCAAGGAACATATATAGGCAGCAAATAAGCATATAAGGTGATGTTCAAAATTATATGTTACTAGGAAACTGCAAATTCAAACAACAATGAGATACCACTAATGCCTACTAGAACAGGTAAAATTCAAACACTGACAATATCAAATGCTCTTGAGGACATGAACAAAAGGAATTTTAATTCATCACCGGAGGAAAGGTACAGCCACTTTGGAAGACAGTTTGGCAGTTTCTTACAAAGCTAAACATAGTCTACCCTACAAACCAGAAATTGTGCTTCAGGTATTTACCAGAATGAGTTGAAAACTTACGTTAGCACAAAAACCTGAACATGAATGTTTACAGCAACTTTGTTTGTGATTGCCAAAATTAGAAGCAAATAAAATGTCCTTCAATAGCTGAATGGATAAACAAACTATGGGACATTTATACAATGGAATATCATTTAGTGATAAAATGAGCCATCAAGCCATGAAAAGGTATGTGGATATTTAAATACTTAAATATTTACTGTTAATGAAAGAAGAAAAGCTATATACCACATAATTCCAACTATATAATATTTGTGGGGTGTTGAAAGATGGTAGGGAGGAATAAATGGAGTACAGGGTATTTTTAAGGCAGTGAAAATATCTTGTATAATACCAGAATGATGGACACATGACATTATGTATTTGGCAATACCCACAAAACTGTGCAATATCAAGAGTGAATCATAATATAAATTATGAGCTTTAATTAAGAATAATGCCTCAATATTGGTTCCTCAATTTTAACAAAAGTAAGTCACCCATGCAAGATGTTAATATTAGGAGAAACCATGGGCAGGGGGAAGGAAATGTATGGAAACTCTCTGTACCTTCTGTTCTGTTTTTCTGTAAATGTAAAACTGCTTTAAGAAATAAAGCTTATTAATAATGTGTATATTTTTCAAAAACTACAAAAAATCTAATTAAATAGAGATCTATACCATGTTCATTGATCGCAAGACTCAATATTTTTAACACGGCAATTCTACCAAAATTGATCTACAGACCTGAGAAAATTCCAATAAAAAACATAATTTTTATTTAAATTGACAAGTTGACATCAATATTTGTATGGAAATGCAAGGGACTAGAAGAGTCAAAAGAAATTTGTAAAAGAAGAATAAGACTGTGGTATTTGCCATGCCTGATTATAAGATTTACCATAAAGCCAGAGTAATGAAAACAATGTGAAATTGTCATAAGAATCAATGACATAGCAGAGTTCAGGAACAGACCTATACATATATGACCAACTGATTTCTGACAAAGATATTATGGTCATTCAATGAGGAAAGGATGGTCTTTTCACAAAATAATTCTGGAACAACTGATATCTATACGGAAAAATAATCAGTAATACCTTATATCTATTAATTTGAAATAGATCATAGACATTAAAACTATCAAATTCCTAGAAGAGAACAGAAAAAAAGTAGTCCTGGAGTAGACAAAAGACTACTTAGATGTGACCAAAAAAAACCACAAAGCATAAAAAGAAAATTTGATTGAGGAAATAGGGTTTTATCAAAATTAAAGGAGTTTGCATTTCCAAAAATGACATTTAGAAAATGAAATGCAAACAAAAAATTGGAGGAAAATATTATCAAAATATATTCCTTATATATTCCTTGTATATTGGAAGATAAACAACCCAATTAAAAACTAGCAAAATATTAGAACAGACACTTGACAACACAAAATGTGATGCAAGAATGACCAATAAGAACACAGAGACATATTGACATCATTAGTCATCAGGGAAATTTGGTTCTTCTCAATAATTTTAGTTTTTCTACTGAGATTCTCTATTTTATTCACTTATATTTCCTTTATTTAATTGAGTATATTTATAGCAGCTGATTTTAACACTTTTCTATTAATTCCAACATCTGGGTCATCTAAAAATTAATTTCTGTTGATTGTCTTTTTTCTTGAAACTGGGCCACATTTTCCTGGTTCTCTGAATGTTGAATAACTTTGGGTGGTATCCTGGATGTTAAGTTGTGAAGACTTTGTTATATTACTCCAGTGTTTAAGTTTTTGTTTTAGTATTCATTTAATTTGGTTAGATTTGCATTGCAACATCAGTCACTTGGGTAGCAACTCAAACCTCAGTTCAGTATTTGATTACTGTTTTTGTTTTGTTTTGTTTTAATCTTTGACTGGGAAGCATTGAATCTTTTCCATGCAGACATAATTCAGGGATAAAATGGAGATTTGTGCATAGATTATACCTAGAAATTTGGATTATTCCAGTGTCTCTTTTCTTTTCAGTATTTTATTTTCACTTTCCATCACAGGACATTTCCCCAAACTCTATACTCTATTTCAGGAAAATTGTAATTTTTCTATGAGTGTTTGCCCCTGGCAGTATTGTGTGCAATCTTCTCTCAAGCTAAAAGGCATTGAATGTGCCATTCCTTCTTCCAAGTGTTGATTCCCCTTTAAAATGTGCCATTTTGTTTACATTCCAGTGCTTTCTGTTTTTGCTTGTTTTACCCCTACAGGAGACGTTATCTGGGGGACGGTAAGATCCAGTAAAAGTCTACTCAGCAGTACTGAAAACTTATACTTCAACAGTTTCTTAAAGTGTTAAGCATATATCTACCACTCGACCCAGAAATTTCACTCTTGGGTATATGACTAAAAGAAACAACAACATGTCCACAAAAAACCTTATAAAAAAGTTTTTAACAATCTTATTACTAACAGGCAGAAACTGAAAATAACCCCAAATGCCCAGTAGTTAGAAAATGGATATAGAAAATATGGTATATCCATACAATAAAATACTATTGAACAATGAAAAGGAATAAACTGCCGATAACTTACAAAATAAAGAATACATCTCAAAAGTAATATGTGTGCAAAAGAAGCCAGACGTAGAATAGTACATATTGTCTGAATTCTTTTATGGGAATTCCAAGAATATGCAAAGTGAATCCACAGAGAAACATAATCAAAAGTGTAGTTACCTCTATGGGTTGGGGCTGAAGGTGTAGATTGAACATTTCTGATCTGTGCTTTTAACTGAATGTAAATTATACCTCAACAAAATTTTTGAACAGAATGATACATTATGGTCCAGAAGAAGTCAATGGTAATTTGACCACCCATTCAATGAACTAGACATAGAATTGGAAATGGGAGAGCATACTACAAAGCTCATTTTTAAATTTTAAAGCCATTGCAATGGTCAAAACTTTTGAAACATGATAGAAATTTTGATAGATGTGCCTCTAGTCATCATCCATAGAGAAAAGGTCAAGAAATTAAAAACAAAACACAAAAACCCATTTCACGCATAGAAGGTGAAAGACTTATGAGTGTTTGCTCTTCAGTGTCATACCTGCATCTTACATCCACATCTTTTCTATGATGGGTTGCACATTGTATCAGCATTATTTGTGTGTGTATGAACTTTGCTCATTGTTTCTCTAGGGGCCACTTAATTAATGTTTATCAATTTAATAAGCAAATGTCCAGCTGAGCTATAATTTCTCATAGATTTATAAAACTAAAGTGACCTTAGGTGGCATGTGGTTGAGTCTCCTCATTTGCTAATAAAAATATTGAGGTTCAAAATGGTAGAGAGACGTACCCAAGGTCACACAAGCAGGGAACAGCAAATATGGGCCCTCAGATCTGATTTGAAGTCTGGTGCTCTTAACACTATGCAGTACAACCTCCTCAAAGGCTCACCTACTCTTTGACTCTCTGGGGAGAAGGTTTCATCACTTCCTTCATACCGGTAGACCTTTCTCTAATCAGTAGAAAGACATTTATTCCGATGGTTTTCTGACTGAGAAACTATCAGAAGGCCTGTCACTGAGAAAAGGGTATGGTTGTTTATGTACATAATCTTCTGGGCCAAAGAAATACAAATCAAGAATTTAGCCTGAAGACAAGACAAATAATTGTGAAACTCAATATTGGCAGGCTCTTTCTATCTGTGGTTTACTTTTTGGAGTCCAGCACTGTATAGTCAAGGTTTCTTCAGTTGCAAATGACAGGAATCCAACTACAGCAAGCTTAGAAAAGAAACAAAAATCTATTGGCTTAAAAAATGGCATTTCTACCTTGAGACATAGCAGGATCCATGGAGTCTTTCAAGGGCTCTTTTCTCCATCTCTCCATGCTGCTTTTCTACATGGAAGGAAATATAGTCACTGACAACTCTATACCTATATCCATCCGATTCACTATTGTTCATATGACACATCTCATGGAAAAAACCTGACTGGAAATATTTGGGACATATGACCACCCTGGATCAATCACTATACATGAGGAGAACAGGTTCTATTATAGACTTAGCCAGGATCACATGTTCACCTCTGAGAAAGAGAAGAGAGGCACACATTTTACTATCATATCAAGAATCATATGAAAAGGATTGTTCCTCTAAGGAAGGGAAGCTTAGCTGAGGGGGAAAAAAAAAATCACTTCGACACAAAATCCCTCATTAAACTAGAATCCTAACCACATGGAGTCCCCTCCTAAAGTTGTTTGACATCCCAGGGCACTGACTCCTGCAAACTGTATTTCTAAGGCTGCTTTGTCAACTGACTTTCTTCTAGGTTCACAAATGACAGGATTTTGAAATACAGGTTAAAGAGGAGCCACAGTATTTCTTTTCACTCTCAGCTTGTGGAGGACCCTCCAGCATTATTATCTTTCTCCCAGGAAGCATCTCTACTGTGGTCTCAGTTCCCTTAATGCAGCTTGGGCTCCTCATTCCTGGTAAAGCCTCCTCTCTAGCACTCCCCAGCCTGAGAGTGGTAGTACTTTCCTACTAGTAACTATCATCGTGTTGCCTCATCATCCCCTAGTTGGCTTTTTAGTTGTTTGAATCTTTTGTAATTTGTTCCCCATACTAAACTCTCTCTATTGACTTACAACATATAGATGTTATTTTTCTGAAAGAACTCTAAGATGTGTGTTGAGAAGAAGCAATCTCCCATATAAGGACCAGGTTCCCCAAAGAGAAAAGTCATTAGAGTTAATCAGCTAATCTTAAAGTAGGGGGGTTGGGGGGGGTGGGAGAACCTGCGGAACACTCTACTTTAAACTATTGGAGAAATAATCTATTTTTTATTGCTGTTTTTTAGAGACAGCGTCTCACTCTGTCACCCAGGCCGGAGTGCAGTGGTGTAATCATAACTCACTGCACCCTCAAACTTCTGGCTTCAAGCGATCCTCCCTCCTGAGCTGCTGGGATTACAGGTGTGAGCCACCGCTCCTGGCCCTGGAAAATTACTCTCAGTGAGCACCTGCACCTGCATGCCTGGTCATGAATGTGAGCTGCTAACACTCTGGTAGGGTGCCTACTCCTTCCTCCCATCCACATACTGTCTATGATTTCCTAGTCTCCTAAGACATCCTTCTTCTCAATCAGGCCATCTTCCAAGGAGGAGTATCAACTCCTCCAGCCTCCCAGCTCCTGGGTGTACCTTGATACTTCCAAACTCACTGCAAGCGTCACTGGCACATGGTATGAAGCAGAGCAGGGGAGGCAGGACACAGAACACTGGGCATGACTGGGGAGGCCAGGCTTTCACAGCTTCATCTGTGATGGTTTCTAATCCTTGCAGGCTCCCATCATTGGGTCTCTTTCCATCTGAAAATGGAGGAAATTAGACCAACTGCCTAAAAAATCAACTCTAATGTGCTAGGTTCTAAGATTCTATGGTTAATTTAAGTGACAGAACCACCTTATGGCTGCTGTTTCATCTGCACTGTGAAAACTGTACAAGCCACACCTCAGAATGTTGGCTGACCTTAAAAACACCTTGTTAGTACTTGATATAGACACTCGAAGTAATTCTAAGTTGCATCTTACTTTTCTTACTTAAAATAAAATGCTCTCTGATTATGAAGATTCATACTGCATGGTATGAATGGTAAAGAATCATTTGTTTTCTCGGTCATTTCACTTTCAAAAGTATTTAAGAGGTAATTTTTTTTAATGGTGATATTTCAAGGTCAACATTTTCCGTGCTTTCTAATTCATTGTATTTGTATCGTTCTTCAAAGATTCTTCATATTCATTATCTTTTTAAGCATGAGAGAATTGGACTGTCATTTTTAGTTCTCATATGACACATGAATACACTGAGAGTTAGATTAAGTGAACTGTCTCTAGAGCATACGTCTGGCTATCTAGAAAGTAATAACCATAAAGGGAGGGGATCTTTTTTTATTAGGGTTGGGGGAAAGGTTTGTTTTATTCACTGATGTTTCTAGTGCTTAGAAGAGTGCCTGACACATACTAGGTGTCAATGAACATTCGTTGACTCAATAAATGAATGAATCTAATTAGTGACAGAGCTGGGTCTAGAATTCTCTACTCCCTCAGCCATTGCTCCTTTAGTGCTGACAAGAGTTGTTCTATGTTCTCAAGCGCCCCACATTTCGCTTGCCGTTTCTGGATGCACCTGTGGTTGGGTTTGTGAGGCAAGGCCCGTGAGCTTTCCTGGTGAGGTGCCACTGGTATCCCCGCCTCACAGCGACACAGGGGAGGGAAGCCGGGGGTCTCTGGAGGTTGCTCCCGCGAGACTAAAGCTGCTGCCTCCGATTTTCCAAGGACGCCAGTTAGGAAGGCCCGCCTGTCCCGCCGCACGGGCACTGGCCTCACTTACTGGCCTCACTTTGTCGCGGGAAGGGACCAGGGCTCTGGAGAACGCCCAGGCCAGCGGCTGGGCGGGGCTCTCCAAGGCTCCCACCTCGCGGTCCCCGCCTGGCGGCCGGCGGCTGCGGCAGGAGGCGGGGCGGCCGTGCTCCCCCTCCCGGACACTGCGGCGGTGGCAGCGCCAGCCCCGCCGCGGCCGCCCACGGGCTCGCGGAGTCGGGCGGGACCTGCGCGGGGCGGGGAGGAAGGGTCGGGGCGGGGCTGCAGCTCGAGAAGGCTGGTGGGGGCGCCGCTCTCAGTCTGGGGCGGGCGCTCGGGCTGCGCGGGCTCTGGGCAGCAGCAGCAGCAGCAGCAGCATCCTCTCTTCCTTTACTTCCCTTCCGCTTCTTTCTCTTCCTTCTCCTTCTCCCCCCTCCCCCCCTTCTTCCCCTAACCCTTCCACCCCTCTGCTTCTTCTCCGGAGGACGCTAAGTCCGTGAGCGGCGGTAGTCGCGACCGCGGGTGCATCCAGTTTCTGCGCCCAGGTAAGAGACCGTCCCCACCTCTGACTCTATGTAGGGCGCCTCTCCTTTTGCCTCGGTCTCTGAGTAGAAAGAGGTGGGAATGGGGAGGGGTCGTGTCTCATCCTCTAGCACTCCTAGCAGGCAGTCTGGGAGTTGGCCGAGCTGCCCAGCCGTGCACCTGGCGGAAGATTCGGGCCTGTCCTATCCAGGTGTCCACTGCGGAGTAGGGGGCAGGACGTTACTGGTACCTGAGCCCTGGCTTCGTAGAAGTGCGAGTAACCTTGTTAGGTACCACTTTGAAACGACTGAAAACTTAGGCCAGGATAGAATACGTGTATCGAAAGCCAGTATTACCTGAGCTGTGGAAAGAAGGGGGGTGGATTCTGCAAAGATAGTGGAAAATAGGAATTCGAGGTAGGAGATTTTTTTGTTCATCCAGCTGTAGAGAACTGCACACTGGCAAGTGAGTGAGTGAGGGAAGCCTTGCCCATTTCAAATCATGTTTCTCTGTAATTCCTTCAGAAACAGCTGGGAGAGGAGGACTGATATTTATAATTGTAGGAAAATGAAAAATCCATGTCTGGTGGTGTTGGAGGGCGGGGCACGAAGAAATGAGTCTGGTTGAGCTTCCACACAGTCGTTTTGCTTTTTAAACGATGGGGGTGGACGTCTGAATCTACAGTACATCTATTCTTTTCTTCCTTTTCTTTTTAAAAGGTTTTTTTGGTGGGGAGAGGGGGACTGCAGTGCTCGCTGCCTTCCTTCCCCCACCTCGTCTTTTGTTTAAGGATGGAAATTTCAAGAAAGAGTGTGTGGGGGGCTAGGAATGGGGAGGTGTATATTTGGGTGTGTATTGGGGGGAGGGGTAGTAAAGCATCCTTGAAACGAAACATCCTTGAAAACGAAATTAATGTTATTCTGCCTGGCCATCGGGGCTTCAGGATTTTGTCAGAAAATAAAAAGCTTTCATTAGCAACAAGCCCGTTTGTGACAATTGCTGTGTGCCATCTGTTGTAAGCCCTTAGCACAATGCTTCCAGGACATAGACCCTTTAAAATTGAGTCCAGTGTAAAGCGTTTTTGTTTAAATGCATAAGCATACAAGTATGCACACAAATGTGTAATACACTACATACATGTTACAAAAGGAAATTGGTACTTAAAAGACTGACTTTTAAAAATTGTATTTAAGGGTTTGGAAATTATGTTATGAATAAAATATGTAGTGCAAAACAAAAAAAAATATTGGTGGTGGTATATAACTTTGGGTGTGAGGCAAAGGGATTGATGACTGTTGGTAAGGAACTAACTTAAATGTTAAAGATATAATTTATTTTAAAATGATGCGTCTAGAAAAGGAAATGATTGCAAAATGAAATTGAGGTTTGCAGCCACAGTGAGGCGATGGAGAACAAAGCCTTTTATGTGAGCCACATTATGCAAAATGTCCCATGCATGAGCTGCAGGTACCAGCCCAGTTCAAAAGCATAGTTCTTTCACTATGTCATTTCACTGAGGACAATTATGATTTTTTTGGCAGTCAAATAGATTGAATAAATGGAATCCCTTTAGAATGTTGTTAATTTTATGCCCAAGGAAAAGATTACAGCCTTCCATCAGAATATAACACAAAATAGCACTTTAACTGGGCAATAGGTGTCTGTATTTTGGTAGAAATCCTTATGAATTTACAAATCATGGAAGTTCCAAAAGCCCCAGCCCCATGCACACAAAGAACCCTTCCTTCAAGAAAAAGTCATTTTTTTTTCATTCAGTAAGGATTATTATATTTGTGTGTGTGTGTGTATGTTGATTTCCTGGTAATTTCATCTGATTATCATAGGTTTACATCTGCATTCATGATTTGTATATTATCAGAGCCATTGTGGCTTCAGGATCAGTGGTACATGCTGTTTATCTGTTGTTCATTCAATTTTAATTTTTCATATTTTACAGTTTGCTACAATATTATTTAATGTCCAAAGTTTTCTTTTTTAAAACCATAAGTAGAAAATTGCTTAACACACATCTGAAGATCTAAGTAATTTAAAAATAGAGCTACCTTTTATAAAATAATATTTTAGTTATACTAATTTTTATTTTATTTATCTCCTCTCTTATTTTTTTTCCCTTTTCTTATCAAATAACCTGTTTCTTTATGGCTGCCTTAGTCTTCTGTTTATGTCTAGACTGCCATAGCAGGTCCAGTGTTCTCAAGAATTTTGAATTTAGGATTGTTCATTCTCTCCAGCACCTCTCAGGATGATTTGTTTACAGCACCTTCTCAGGGAGGAGAGAGGGAAAGAATGTGCTGAAAGAGCATGACCCAGTGAAACTGGCACAGCCATTACCTCATCCTAGTAGGTACTTCAGATTCATTGAGGGAGCAGGCATCCTCTCAGTGGAAACCAAACACCAGGAGCACACCCATCTCAGGGCAAAAGCCTTTCTCTTCCCATAGCAGCCTCTACTAATGTCGTTCCACTGAGGTTAAAGGGATATTTTCTCTTTTGTGTATTCCTTTTCAGGGATCTTGAACTTGGTTAGAAGTATGTAGCCAGAAATGAAACTTGGCACAGAATCCTCTAAGCCTGAAGGAATAATTTCATTCCTTTACCCCTTTTGGTTTAAACCAGTTTCCAAATTTTCTAAACATCAGAAGGGAAAAGGAAGAAAAATGTTGGTATATTTTTGTGTATTTTCTTATCACACATACGTATTTAGTGTTGAATTTTACTAGCAATTAGACAACAGACTGGACATGCTTTTAACAAATATAGTTGCACTGTTGACAATTTAAAAAATCATTATTACATTTGCTTATAGGACAATAGGTGCGTCCTTCAGTGATTCATTGATGTCCGTATAAGACTGACCATATGAAACTGGGGATTTTAGTATTCAAGTTGGTAACTCTGATTATTGAATCCTTTCAATACTTAATTTCCTCTTAACAGATTAAAATAAAGAATCTGAAATAACAGTTACAATAGAAGATAACACCACACCCAGATCAAAACTATCCTCCTTAATGCTAAAAGTAGTCACTTTAGGCAAGTCATTAGTAAATGCATGAACCTGAACAGTTTTGAAACAATCTCAAATTTTTTTGTCTCTGTTACAGATGAGTTAAAGATGCTAATAAACTCTTTGAGTCATATCTGATTCTCTCAAATATATCAAGTCTTTTTGCTACTTTAATTATCTCTTTACTGTTGCTATTACCTTTATCTACTCAATCTAGACCTTTTCATATAAGGGCTGTGTTTTGATCATTTCACCATATTTTCCCTCCCTTCACACCGTTCTTTTAAATTCGATATTTGGATGTTAGACTTACTGTTCTCTAGCTATTTTTGTTTCAGTAATGTTACTCTCTTGATAAAAATTTGGCCTTTATTTTTCATTAAGGAGAGCACTTACTACCATTTATGTATTTATTTATTTATTCATTATGAGAAACAACTTTTGATATTCTCAGTTATCAATTGCAGAAAATGGTTCTAGGCACCAAAAGCAGTTAAAGGGCTGCAAATTAATATGTTGTACACAAAAGGCCAAAGTCAAGGGAGAGAATGTGTATGGAGGTTTGGGTGGGTGGGTGTAGAGGAAGATGTGGAATGAAAGCAAATTCTCAGCTATTAAAAGCTGTCCATGTAGGGTAGAGATGAGCCTTTTTTTTTTCTTTTTTTTTTTATTATACTTTAAGTTCTAGGGTACATGTGTACAAAATGCAGGTTTGTTACATATGTATACTTGTGCCATGTTGGTGTGCTGCACCCATCAACTCGTCAGCACCCATCAACTCGTCATTTATATCAGGTATAACTCCCAGTGCCATCCCTCCCCCCTTCCCCCTCCCCATAATAGGCCCCAGTGTGTGATGTTCCCCTACCAGAGTCCAAGTGATCTAATTGTTCAGTTCCCACCTATGAGTGAGAACATGCGGCCTTTTTGTCTGAGAGGGTGAAGAAGGAATAAATGTTTTGTTTTTCTGTTTCAACATATTTTGTCCCCATCCCTCCTCTGTCATGTCTTTGAACTAAGGCATGGTGCTTCCTTGTAAAAATTATACAGTATGTTTATTGGAAGGAGATTTATGGTGAATTAGGTGAATTCAGAATTTTAAAATGATGTGAACACAATTAGATGAATTTGTATGAAAAACACTTTGAATCTAATCTTTGATCTTTCCTGTTCAAGACATAAACTTTCCTTTGAATGGTAGTACTTTAACTGTAATACATTTTACTTAAACGTTTCAGTAAAATTCTATGGAAAGTTAGACAAAACAAAGTGCTCAGAATCCTCTTTCAGTCTGTTGTTAAGTTTATATTGTGGAAGTTGGGGAAAGTTTTAGACAATTTGTTTTCCATTAAAACACACGCCAGATGGGGCACATTTCTTTTCTTTCTTTCTTTTTTTTTTTTTTTTTTGCTTTTTGTTATGTTAATGAGCCTTTTAGGGCAAATAATTTACTTTTAAGATCACACACCTTGACTTTTTTCTTTCCTCCTTTTTTGTCTTCTCTCTTTCCTTTCTTCCCTTTCCCTTTTCTTCTTTTCTTCTTTCTTTTTTTTTTTTTTGAGACGGAGTCTCACGCTGTTGCCCAGGCTGGAGTGCAGTGGCGCGATCTCGGCTCACTGCAAGCTCCGCCTCCCGGGTTCCCGCCATTCTCCTGCCTCAGCCTCCTGAGTAGCTGGGACTACAGGCGCCCGCCACCGCGCCCGGCTAATTTTTTGTATTTTTAGTAGAGACGGGGTTTCACTGTGGTCTCGATCTCCTGACCTTGTGATCCGCCCGCCTCGGCCTCCCAAAGTGCTGGGATTACAGGCTTGAGCCACCGCGCCCGGCCTCTTCTTTTCTTCTTTACTTAGATTGCCCCTTCCTTTCAGTTTGTATTGGCGAAATAAACATTGGTCTTTAATATAGCCTGATATTCTTATTGAAATTTATTTTTCATTATATTTATATTTCTCATTTAACGTGAAGTTTTATGCTAACCTCTCCCCCTTCTCAAGGCTCTATCCTTATCTTGGTCCTTTCTTTGAACTTGGCTTTTTTTTTTTGGGACAGAGTCTCGCCCTGTCACACAGGCTGGAGTGCAGTGGCACGATCTCGGCTCACTGCAAGCTGCTTCTCCCGGGTTCACGTCATTCTTCTGCCTCAGCCTCCTGAGTAGATGGGACTACAGGCACCCGCCACCATGCCTGGCTAATTTTTTGTATTTTTAGTAGAGATGGGATTTCACATTGTTAGCCAGGATGGTCTCAATCTCCTAACCTCGTGATCCGCCTGCCTCAGCCTACCAAAGTGCTGGGATTACAGGCATGAGCCACTGCACCCAGACTAAACTTGGCTTTTATATCTCCTAGGCTTCAACAATTTTTTCCTTGTATACCAATCTTTCATAATACTTTCTACCTCAAAAAGGCCTTTAAAAATTGGAAGAAAAGTTACTACCCTATTTCTCCCCATTAGTTTGTATCCAAGTTTATTCAGTTTCCCTTAGGTTGTAGATAGTTGCTCACCCCAATATATCCTCATCAGCCTTCTTTGAATTACTTTAAAGACATTTTGCAGTCAAAAATAATACATCTATACAATGAATTTTTTTAAATAAAAAATTTGACTAGCCGACTGACTTTTTATTATTTTGTTCATCAGACACTATAAAACATGGTTCAACTAGTTTTTTTAAAAACTTAACTAGTAAAGTTACTATGTGTCAGGCAGTCCATTGTCTTTATTTTATGTTAGTTAACTGATTCCACTAATATATACCTATTAAGTGGAGTATGAACTACTGTACGAGCAATCAGTAAATGTTGAACTAAATTAATTTAATTTTAAGTAAAATATTCCTAATTACATTTCTCTGTATAGCATCATTGTTAGCCATCTTAATCTACCTCAAAAATGACCATAAAATACAGTGCTTGAATAGCATGAGTATATTTCGTCCCTTAACTGTCTAGGTCCTTTACAGTTAAAGCAAACTCACAAGTAAATGTACAAACTGACTCTATTTGAGACAAAAAAATCATTTCAATATGAACCCTTTATATTTATTTAAGTAGTAATGGATTTTAGGTGGCTACTGCATTGCATTATAACAATTTAAAAGTACAACATTGTGTTGTTAATGCATGGTGCTGAAATTATATAATGAATTGGTATGAGAAAGTATCAATTTTAGAATGAATAATATGGTATCATTTTGATTGGTATTAAGGCAATTAAATAATGCTCAGCTTTGACATTTTACTATTTTATTTGAGTATTGTGCCTCTCAAATTTGTAATTTAGTCTTCCCTTAAGAGTTTACTTTTTTGAGCAAAATAATGTATTAAATAATAGGCTGCCTATTTTTTATTGTTGATATGATACACTACATTCTTTTGGCCCACTTTGAAAAACAAGCAAAAAAGTTTTCAGGATTCAGTTATTCATTCTTTTTATCTTAGTAGGTCATCTAGTATAGCCAGGAAAATATTTGATTCTTTAATTTGCTACATAAACTTACTTATTGTTTGAATAAAATTTGCAATATGTAGCATACAATTTCTTTACTTAGTGGATGAGAACATGGAATTATAATACCTGTAACAGCTTCTCAGCCTGCTAATTTTGTCTACCTGGTGTTTCACAAGGGCTAACATGATGGTGGTAGTGGTGGTATTTGCATGTTTGTGTATAATTACTTTCTAAGATAGAGTTAGACTTTTATATATTTGCTTTTTTCATAGATGAAATCAATTATTATGCAATCAGTTGATTCCACATGAGAATAATTGGTATTAAATACAATTTAATAGGGGAAAATGACCAAGTATTTATTAATGAAATCAAATTAGATTAATATTAAAGTATCACTGTATTTTTCTGTTTAGATTAAGATAGTCCAGATTCCATTGTTCATTATTGAAATCAAACGGTAAAGCTAAATCTTGTGCTCAGAATTAGAGCGTCTCCATGTTGATCAAAACGTCCTAAGTTGCAATACTGGCTACTAAAATGTATATTTTAAGAAGTTCAGGTGACACTGCTTTCACATGGAAAATGCAGTTTATCTTCACTTAAACACCAGAAACCAGGACTGATGGAACTTTTAAGAATTTTACTGCTAGGGAAACATAAAATACTAAGCATCTATTGAAACCTGAATCTCTTATAAAACAACCAGGTGACTATGATCTAGGATTTAATGTATACATATGTAACAAACCTGCACATTGTGCACATGTACCCTAGAACTTAAAGTATAATAGAGAAAAAAAAAAAAAAAGCTTTGGCCACTGTATCTCAGACGAAAGTTTTGCCTCATTCGGGATGAAGATTGTTATAGAGCACTGAGTGGCCTTTGGTGAAACTGAGCAGTTTTTTTCATTTGTTTAAGTTCTTATAGCTTTAAAACTCCGCCACGAATTTCATGTTTTTTCTTCTTTTGTCTTTAGTAGCACCATATTGAGAGTGGTCAATATCAAAATTGGCAGTATGAAGCTGTGTACAATCCTGGAGATTCTTACTGCCTTATTTAGCCCCTTCCCAAATGGTATCATGAGGGTTTTAATAGGAATCCAAAGTTCTCCATTTAAAAAATGGTATTTAAAATGGATAAACTGATTTTTAATAAAGTATTTTGCTTCCTGACATATTTACAATTTATGTAATGGAATAGCTTTTTGTAGCCCTGTTAATTACTGGACTTAGAAGGACTGTGTGTTTTACATATCTGGAAATATTTAAAATACTATTAAATGCATTCTTTTTATAATTAGTTAATTATTTTCTACATTTACAAATGAGAGCTACAAATGTATTTTTTATTTCTGTGCCTCTGTGCAATCACTGAAGAGGCATCAATTCTCAAGACTTGCTACTTCTATTGAATTAGAGGATGTTTGATGGGGAAAAGAGACTATCAAGAGCAAATGTTGTGAACCTGTGGAGTACATATAAGTAAACTGGGATAGTGACCATTTCAGTGATTTTCCTTATCTAGTTAGTAGTGGAAGCAGGCCTGAGACTCAGTAATTCAGGCTCAAAATCAGTGCTTGGTAAGAGGTGTCACTGAAGACTCATCTCATTCTGACTGCCGTTCCCAACTCTGCTTGTATTTCTGTTCTCTGAGCTGAGGGTGGAGTGAGGTGGCAGTCATACCTGCCCAACTTTGTGACTCAACTGTGACTCTCACATGGATATAAAAGAGGGAGGGGCTCGGAATTCTAGGGTCATTCCAACCAGCTGCATGCCAGCTACACTACTATAAGCATTGAGACTAAATCTGATCCAGGAAACACTTACAAAGCTACTGCTCCAGGGCCATTCCTGTGGTTTGGATCTCTCAGGATAGTAGTTTAAACTCTGGGGATGTGTGCCCAGACTTGGAAAGCCAATGAGCTTTTCTGTGAGCTTGAACTATCCATACTGATGCTTCCAGACTGATTTGAGTCTATGTTTAAACTTGGCTCAACATATAAGGGGAATGCAACAAAAATAGGCAGGTTGAAACTTTTTTCTCATCTATAGTGCCATTAAATTTTCTTAAAATTGCTTTCCTTTTGTGTTTCCCCCAGATTTAACATTTTTAGCTAAGAGGAAGTGAGCTAGAAAGGCTGTGGGCCTCTGTGTTTGTGCCTGTTTCCCACTTACCTTCCTACTCTTACGTGCCTTCCTGTTTCTCTGCTGACAGTGCTCCATCCCTCTTGGTAGTTGTTGTTTTTGTTTTTTTGTTTGGTTGTTTTTTGTTTTGTTTTGTTTTATTTTGCTTTTTCCAAGACTTCAAATTAAATAAGAATTGGGTGTTGCTGTGGTTACTGTGTTCAGCAGAGCTTCACCTGCACCCATGCTACTTAAGCATTATAGAGCCTTTAGTTGACAAATACTTGAAAGCCATAAAGAGCATCTTGAAGGAAAGAAATTAAGTAGAAATTGTGCTTAAATATTCAAGGAGAAACATATTCCTGGTCACTGAAAACTGAAACCATACCACTGTCGAGAAAATTAGAAGAATTCTAATGCCACCGTTCTGTTAGAATATTCCGTGTAATATGTCTTAATTCTCTAGACGAAAATGTCTAATCATCCAACAGAATCAGAGTGACTGTTTTATCACTGAGTAGATAGAACAAAGTTTCTTATAATTTCCGTATACATTGATGAAAAATGGGTTGTGCATATTGTCTTCCTCTGAAGTGTCTTTATGTGGTACAAGGAATAAAACCACCTTAATTGTATATCAAGAGTCAACACATATAAATGCGGATCTCTTAAAGTAAGATATTTCATACTCTTCTTAGTTTATTTTATTTGATGGTCTGAAAATTTAAATAATCTGTAAAGAATTAAAATAATGCCTTTTAGAACGTGATATTCTTACTTGGGAGGGATTCACTCTGTCTTCTACTTGAATATCAGGTTAGTGTGTTCTTTCTTAGATCACAGCCCATGGTTCATTCATTTATTTATTTAACAAATGGTTATTGGGTTCCTAATATTTAGCAGGCACTTTTCTGAATGTGGAGAATATCAGAAGAAACCGTATAAATTCCTGTCCTCATGGAGCTAACATTCTAGCAGCAGGAGACAGACTTTAACAAGTAAAATAATAAATGAACATTTCAGACACAAATAATTGCTGTTGGGAATATACAATAAACATATATAATAGAGCTTGTCTGTGGTGGGATAGGCTGCCTTTGGAGGCATGAGTGATGAGAAGTAGCCAGCCACAGGAGTACCCGGAGGAAAAGCTTTCAAGTGAGAGAGAATAGCCCTAAAGCAGGACGAAGCTTGATACATTTGGGAAACAGAAAGACCAATGGCACTGGCTTTTGACCCCGATAAGGAGTTTGTCTTTTATTTAACTTGCACTGCATTGTAATTTTTGAGGTTGTTAAAAGCAGAATTTTTTTAGGATCTTGTAAAAGCTTTCAAAGATTAATTATATCTTCTAAATCCCTCTAGATATATCTGTATCTTATTTGCTAATGTGTTAAATCACAAGAGAGAAATAATTTAGAAAATCAGAAACCAATGGTGGAAACAAGAATAGACTTTTGGTAAGCTGTCCTTATCTAATGCTGTAATGTAACTCAACCTGTATCTTTTTTTTGGCTGTTGGAGAATTACATGCATAATTAATTTTAATCACTTGTAGTCTCTTTGTACCCCAAACTAAGCTTTTCAAAACAATCTAAACAGAAAAGTACAAATTCGTGTTTGAGAGCAGTAGTCAAAAAAAAATTCCATTCTCAATATGAATGTGTCCTTTGGCTATTTCCCGACAGCAGATTTAGTTGTAAACAAGGTCAGGTGCCAAGCAACAACCAACATTAAATAACAGTGTAACACACATTTTGCTTCTTAGAGACAACGGTCTAAATCTCCTGATAATTTGGTAAGTGAGCTGATCCAATTTCATGATAATCTTGAATCATTAATAAACAGTGTACCTCTTTATGCATCTATTGCTTATACTAAAATATTTAATGCACTTTTCAGATATTTATGGCCTTAGTATAATGCTCTATTGAGTTTAGCTTTAAATACAGTTTGCAGACATTTGATTGATTATACTTTTGGCATGGTTCAAAGCTGTTTACTTTTTTCCTAAGCATGCCTTCAATAAACAAAATTATTATCGTTATTATTTTATTATTATTATTTGTTTGAGATGGAGTCTTGCTTTGTCGCCCAGGCTGGAGTACAGTGGCGCCATCTCGGCTCACTGCAAGCTCTGCCTCCCTGGTTCACGCCTTTCTCCTGCCTCAGCCTCCTGAGTAGCTGGGACTACAGGCGCCCGCCACCATGCCCGGCTAATTTTTTGTGTTTTTTAGTAGAGACAGGGTTTCACCATGTTAGCCAGGATGGTCTCGCTCTCCTATCCTCGTGATCCACCCACCTCGGTCTCCCAAAGTGCTGGGATTACAGGCGTGAGCCACCATGCCTGGCCTATTTTTTAAATTTTTTTATTTTGTCATGTTATGGTAGTTACTGGACATTTCCAAAGTATCACATAATTTAGGAGCAATTAATATTTTTATTTTATAATGGGGTATTTAATTATTGTTGATTTTTCTTTAAGCCTCTTTCCTTGACTTCTGTTTTATTTTTAGTATTATTTTTTATTATATAAATTACTTTAATATGGAACCATTCGATATAGGGATCTCCCAGACTTGCAGTTACTTAAATGTTAAAAATATGGGACAAGCGTGGTTACTCATGCTTATAATCCTAGCATTTTAGGAGTCTGAGGCAAGAGTTCAAGACCAGCCTAAGCAACATAGTCAGACCCCAAATCTACAAAATAATTTTTTTAAAATTAGCCAGGTGTGATATTACGTGTCTGTAGTCCTAGCTACTCAGGAGACTGAAGTGAAAGGATTGCTTGAATCATGGAGTTTGAGGCTGCAGTGAGCAATGATTGTGCCACTGCACTCCAGCCTGCATGACAGAGCCAGATCCTCTCTCTCTCTCTATATATATATGTTTTATATATGTGTTATATATGTTTTATGTGTTATATATGTTATATACATGTGTTTTTATATATATATATAAAACAAATCAACAAATAATTCAAATATATATTAAAGTCTGAATAGTATTCTTGGAATTATATCCAAAATGTGGCCTTTTTAATATTGAGATATTACTAAGCATCAAATTTAAATTAAAATGTATTTCAAAGAGTTAATAAAAGAGCTTTAAAAAGAATCAGAAAAGTAATTAATTTCTTCTATATAGACAACCCTGCTTGTGCTATAGAATATCAAATATACAGCATATTGGTCTCCTCTAGTTGACAGTCACTAGAGATATAAGACATAAAACTAGTATTAAAAATAATATAATTTACAACCATATGAATGGTAAAAAAATAAAGTATGTCTTGTAAGTGCTAGCAAATTCAGAGGAGGGAGAGTCATTGCCATGTGCAGAAGTGAAACACATTATGTCAGAAGCAGCATGAGTGTGTCTAGGTTTGGAAAAGCACCTAGATAGGACAATAGCAATAGCAAAGGCACTGAGGTGACAGTGAGCAAAGCAAACCAGATTGCCTATAATAGAGGGTTTCTTTTGGAGAACAGTTGCCTGTGTGGGTGGTGCTGGATTTGTAGAGGTCCTTAGTAAGAGATTTGGGTTCATCGTAAGGCCACTGGCATCAGTGAAGGATTTTTGACCTGGGAAATGGTGTGAGGAATGTGAAATATTCAGATTAGCAAGAAAAATTTGGGGAAAGATAGTGGCCTGCCTAGAGTTTCTACATATGGTGTAGCATAGAGACATCAAACTATTTAGACTGGGAAACTAAGGGACTTCTTTGGAAACTTTGGTTACAGACATTTTCACATACAATTAAGAAAATATCAACATTAAAGAATGGGATAGTGTGATGCTGGTGGAGATGGGTGAGAGTTAGAAGCCATGCAGAAATGTCAGTCAGTGAATAATATAGGCTTCTATTGGGGTTATGTCACATGCATGCCAAATATATATATATTTAAAGGCACTGGCCTTGGAAAATAAAGGAAAAGAACAAAGATTAATTTCTATTTAATTCCTTCTAATTTCTAGACCTTAATGGAAATGGACTTCATGACTTCACAGATAAGTTAGTAAACAGTTATTGAAAATCAGTTGTATGTGTGTATATGTATGTTAACAAATTGTCTTTCAGAAGATTATAAACACATCTTGTTAGATATTTATTTCTAATTTTAAAGATTTGCACTAAGACCTGTTAATATTTTTATAGTTAATGTACTGTGGTAGGGATTGGCAAGCTATTTTATCAAAGGGCCAGAGAGAAAATTTTTAGGCTTTGTGGGTCACGTATAGTCTCTATTACAATTACTCAGCTTTGCTGTCATAGCAAGAAAGCAGCCACAAACAATAGATAAACAGTTGTTATCATGTTCCAATAAACTTTTATTACCAAAAACAAGTGACAGTCCCATTTGACCTTCAAACTGTATTTTGTCAACCCTGGCATATGTTGTCATGGTTGAACATGAATCCAGAAAATAGCTTTGAAATTATAAAAACCATGCTGTTAAAAGATAAATACATGAAGACTATGTGAAGACAATAGTTAATATATTTCCCTTTATGAAGTCCCATGGATGGAATCTTTAGATTTCTCTCAAGTCAGAGCATGTTAGATACTGGAGACTCTTTCCTAAGCCATTAGCTTGGTTTTGTAATCAGTGTTTGTGACGTTGATTGTGTCTCTATTTTTTTCTTGGCTTCTAGTAATCTCAGAATAAAATCGTGTCCCCCTTCAAGTAACTGTGTAGAATCTTTAGTAGACATTTCATACACTAACATTTTCATGCATCATTTTCTTATGATTTCTCTTTATCCTAATTTTGTTGAATCTTTTTATTAAAAGGTAAAATGTAAATCAAACTATATTCTGTGTTTTCATCAGAGATCTACTTTCAGTGAAAGTCTGTGACCAGAACAATATTCACTTTTCAGAAGGAAAAGATGGCATGGCCTTTTTGGTCATATTGATCATATTGTATTGTCAATTAGGACAGATTGCATTGTTCTTGTTCGGTTTTCACAAGTGAGACCATTTTCTCAAAAATAAATTATAACGTGTGTGTGAATATGCTGTTGGAGGACATTTGTTAAATCTGTTACCCATGCACTTAAAAAAAGTGGGGTGGATTTTTTGATTCTGAACCTTTCACTGTTTGTTATCAAAAATGTCTTTTAAACCGTTTTGCAACCCTCTCAACTTTAGTGATCCTGGTAGGAAGATGCTAAGACCCAGGTGTTTTGTCTTATAAGTGCATGGTCATGAAAATATTCTGAGAATTAGAATTTAGATATGTAAGCACTATTTTGTCTCTCCTCAGAATGCCACATGAGGTTTTCTCATTCAAACTGAAATCTGGGACTTACAGTATAACTATGAATTTTGATTTTGTTTTGTTTTACATATTCTCAAGTGAAATTGTACTGTTGCCTTCTAATTTCGATAATAGGTAGATATTGTGGATGCATTGGAATTATAATTAAATAATTGGCCTAATTTTCACTGTTCTATTAAATCAATAGTGAGATTGTTTGACTCTTCCAGAAATAACATGATGGACAAGAAGGCTCCTCATGTGACCATTAGCCCGAAAACAAAAAGTTATTAATTAGCTGTGACTTGATAATGATTCTTAGACATAATCAATGGGAGTGTCAAGGGAAATGGCAATATTCTTTAAAAGTTAAGAAAAATTGAAGAATACTGTACAAAAATACGTAAGTTAGAAAGTTCTTTGTTGTCAGATAGTTAGTGGTTTGTTCCCCCTTATCAGGACTTGTATTTGAGATAAGATGTTCCCCTGTAATCATCTTGCATTGTTTAGAGTCACAGAGAATTAGAAATGTAACAAGTTGCATTTCAACCAGATGTGGAACATAGATGACACCTTGAGTGATGAGCCATGTGTATAGTCAGAACCAGATTTCAACAAATATTGTTGCTTAGGTGCAGTTGCAAGGAAAGTACAATAGGCATGAGACTGTACTATTGTTATGGTAGTGAAATATATAAAGTATCTCAAATATTAGCAAGAGGTTAGATTAAGCTAAGTTAGTCAAGATGAAAAGATGGTGTTGTACTTTGCTAAAGTGAGTTCAATTTTTATTTTCCTGTGGCAAAGAAAAAATTAATATTTTATTGTAGATATCAGATACTTATGGAAACAGTCTGTAGATAAAGATGTGAATGTAAATGGAGTATGAATATTTAACCTTGAGGATATTATTTTTATTATTTTAAAGTAATTATTTCAAGGTAAAAATTGCTTAGGATTCCTGTATTATGCTGGGTTATTTTTCGCATCCCAAAATATTTCAAACATAAGAGCAGCCACTGGAAACTTTGTGATGAATAAATATTCATGACTTTGTATCTTGTGATTAAAACATAGTTTATTATGTAAATAACTTCACTGATTTTATTCAGCATCCTTTTTCTGGGAATATAATTAGGAAAAAACATTGAACAATTGCAGTTGTCTTTCTAAAAATATTATGCACTTTCTTAAACCTGAAGAGAAGGTGCTGTATGTCTATGGAGAATCAACTCTCACCATTGAGCTGAGGAGCCCTAGTTTAGGCCAAGGCACATCTGGAAAATGCTTCTCCTTAGAAAAGTACTATTGGCTTAAACAGAGTGGCAGCACTTATTCATGCCATTTCTGGACTCATGTCAGCATCCTCAGGATGGAATGAAAAGTAACCTTACAATGACACGGCTCTCTGGTGGTCAGATTTGCTGTTACATATCATCTTCATAAAATCTAGGAATACATATATTCAGAACACAAACAACATTTCAGATTTTGAGATAACTATATTATATGTTTTTAATATAATCTAATAATAGAATAAAATAGACCTCCTGTTGGAAAAATCCATGCCAACTCTAATAAAAATTTCATTTTGCTCTTAAAAATAACATACAGATTTTTATTCGGTTGCCATTTAACTGCTTAAAAATTTGTAAGTTAAACATTTGAAGTTATACATGAACAGTGTAATGCCTCCTCATTGATGGTATGTAAATAAAGTTTCTTCTCTATTTCTGAAGTTGGAGATAATAAAATGGAGAACAAAGAGGGGTATCATATGGTGATCGCTTTGTATAACTCCAGTTTGACTGAGTGCTGTTATTTCTGTGTACCCACATTGCTGCTCCGTTTTGTCATTTATAAGATTATACATTTGATTACCTAATTCCATAACTACATGTGGTTACTAAGGTCCACATTTATTAATACCTATACTTCTTTGAACAAGATGCCTAATATATGTGCGTGTATAAATATGTACATATATATAATTTTTAAAGGATAACTTTGCATAGACTAATAAGGGAAGTACTGGAAAAAAATCTAAGTTGAAACTAAATTATGACTTTCTTGGCCCTTGTTTCATTATTTTTAAGGTGACGATAGTTACCAAAGATCTCTTGAGTTTTTTGTTTTGTTTTTGCTTCACATCTAAGAATCTGGAAGTCAAATTAAAGCTATATTTTAGGGCAAAGACTTATTGTTTCTCAGGAAGTGAGAGTGAACAAAATACTCTATATACCACAATGGTAGCTCCATAGAAAAAGGGAATGTCAACAGGTTTACCATACATAAGGGATGCTGATCACTTTTAGGTCACATTAGCCATTTGAGAACAGTCAGAAAGTAAGCAACTGTCACCCTTTATAAAATTGTATAAAGTTTATAAAATTTTAAGTCGATGTTATGTTATCCCAGTGCTTGGTACTGGGATATCCAACATGAATAGATAAAGACAAAGCACTGAATTTATGTGGAAGAGAATGTAAATAAAATAACATCTTACTGACTCTTATTTATTTTATGGTTTTGTTGTCCACACAATAACTTTTAAAAATCATGATAAGTTACAAACTGTTCCATTATACTGTGTTTAGATTTATCACTCTGTATCATTGTATAGGCCACATAATTTTTATGGAATAGTTCACTGTTTAAATATTTATCCTTGAAACATTCACTAATTTCAGTTTTGAAGTAGGGAACAAGACACCATAGTCACTAAATAAGTTTTGTTTCCTTGTTTGTACAGTATCTGCAATAATATTTTATTCTCTTATTCACCATGATATCCCAATTGTGTCTATGAAGGGAATGGTCAATAAGTATTTTTGAATAAATGAATGAATAGTTTTAGAGACACAAGCTTAGAATCCCAAAAGGTTTAACAAAACTTGTTTCATCCTATACCAAAAAGGAAATGGTGACTACTTTTGGAGACAATAAGATTTGAAAGAATTAACACTGTCTATTTCTCTTAAAAAGAAAAAGAAGCCTTCATTCATTTGTCTAAAAATATCCAATTTTTGCCTTCAACACAGAAATCCTTATAACACTGCCCTCTTATTGAGTCCTTGAGAAAGTCATTTGACCCTCTGGGCCTTAGTTTTCTAATAAAATAAGGGGATAAATTTGTCTCCAAGACTGCTTCTATTTTATGGTTAATTGGAAGAGCATTGCATTAATTCACACTTTTACACAAATCAGTCATCTTAGCTACCTGTTTGCTCAGAAAAGACTGCAGTAGTTGGGATGCTGGACAGGTAAGTTTTTTATTTTTATTTTTATTTTTGTTAGGGGAATCTGAATGTCATAAAGGAAGGTTGGAATTATAAGGCACCTTCCAGAGGAAACAAATCTATCCATAGCGAGCACTTACTTTATATTCAGCAAGTTTTTATTAAGAACCAGTTATGAGTTTCCTACTGTGATGAGCCATGTTGGCAGTACAAAGTAAAAGGCAATCCCACATCCCTGCCCTCCTGGAGCTTGTTACCCAGTCAGCCACCTCACATCCTTTTGGTTACTAAACAGACTATAAATAAATGCTTATCATATCACTAAGTTACATTTTTAAAAGTCTTTGGGAGTAAGAAACACACATTTGATACACTTAAATAAGAGCCCAGTCATAATTATAGTTGTGTGTTAAAACCATCATTTATGGTCATGTATAAAAATGATGATTGTAATATATAACCATGTAAATAATGATACAAGTAATCAGAGCTGTTGGAAAGATGAGACTGAGACAAAGCTTTGGGAAAAGACAGATACAACTTTACATTCTTTGTAGATTATATTCACCCTTCCTGTAGCTGGTGTGGATTTTTAAAAGAATAAAAAATCTTTTTGAAAAAAATAATTTGCAATAGAAAGGCAATAAGGTTGTTTTTCTTCACCAATGTACATAATACCATGTTTTATTTCTTTGGGCAGTTAAGTCTTAAAACAATTCATTAGATGTATGGATAAAACATTACTCATAAATCCTTTAAATTTTTTGTAATATACAGATGATCTACAAATGTCTATTTTAATACTCTGAGAATGTCTTCCACTTCAAATGTAAGTCCTTTGGAGGACATGACGCTTTGGAAAAGAAGGGAAAAAGGAGGTATGCCCAAAGGATTTATTGTACTGCTTTTCAAAGTGGAGGCCAGCTGTTTTTGGAACTAGAATTAAAATGTAAATTATCAAAGGGAAATAATGAGAGCCATTCCTTTTAAACAATGCCCAGTGCAATCAGAGTAAGAAAAGGATTTAGGGAGATTTCCTACTATGCACAAGTCACAAATGATGAAGTGAAAGGCTGGGAGGGAAGTGATTTGCAAGGAACTAAGTGAACACAACCCACTGATTGTCTAGGACACTTAGAAGTTGAATTAATTGAGGAACAGACCTTCAGTTCTGCTGGGCCTAAATCCAAATCACAAGATAACTGTGCATGGAACTTAGGAAGTCACTACATTAGTACTATAGCAGGACTGTAAATGGAACTACAGTGCTGGCATGAGTTGCATTTCAATTCATGTGGTTTTTGAATCAAAACAGAGGTCTTTTAGCACAATGCAGACAGTCAGTGCCACATGGGAACAAAACAGAAAGATTATATATGTTTCCTCAGGATCATCTATATTAATTATTGGACAAATACCCATAAAAGCTTTTAAATTTGAGGATTTTCACAAATAAATTAGTTTTTATTATGCTTTTCTACAAATTTAAGTGCTTCAGAAAGGCCCAAATGGTCTAACCAGGGCTACATACATAGAATATACTCATTTAACTATTCCTATTAAGTCCCAATATTTAACGTCAATCAGATGTCATAGTTATCTGATGAGGAAATAAAATATTGATGAGGAAAGGAAAAAATGTAGAGATACTGATTTGCAATTGGTTTTTACACAAGTAAACCACTAAGTTGAGGGAGCTAAAGAACTTTAACCTCAAAAATTTGGGGGGTCTAGAGGTCCCCAAGACATTAATCAATGATTTTGCCTTTTAGTATGGGCTGGTGAACAGTTTCTATAGTGTCCAAATGACTAAAGATCAGATTGCAGTTAATGACTGAAATAATAAGGGATTTTGTTAGCAAATAAATGTTTAATTATGAGCTTAAATTTTGGCATTATCTCCTCATCCTCTACCTCCAGTATTTTATTAAGGTCCCTGACTCTTCTTTCTGTTTACACTTTCACTGGATGATCTTTTCCATTGTCCAATATTTAACAACCATTCATATTCTGACTACTTCCTAATCTGTATCTCCAGTTTGGGCATCTTCCCTGAGAATCAGGCTAATATATCCAACTGCCTGCCAGGTGGCTTCACTGGTGTTCTGCAGGCACCTGAAACTCAACATGTTCATAATGAAACTTATTTCAACATCCACCCTTACATTCCTCTTAGAGTCCCCATTTTAGGTCATGGAACTAACTATTCCAAGTCAGAAATGAAAAGTCATCCTAGACTCCTAAATATATATTTCTTTCAAATTTTTTCTCCCTTTCATCTCTACTGTCACTGAATTTGTTTTTCACCTTTCATCTAAAATATAGCATTTGATTTCCTTGCCTCCAAACTTTTCCTATTAAATTTCCTATTTATATGACCCAGAGTGATCTTTCTTAACTGCATATTTAACCAAATCACTCCTCTGTTTAAAATCCTTCCTCCAGTATTAATATAGCATATAAAACCATGCAAATCTGGAAGCATGCTATCTCTTCAATCTTATTTTCAGCCACTCCCTGCCTATATTTTTGGCCTCAGAAATACCAATCTACCGTAGTCTCCACACATTACTTGCTCTGTTCTTCCCATTATAGTTTTTTTTTTTTTTTTTTCTCCTTGGCTAGCTGCTTTTAATCTTTCAAAACCAGCTCAGTTTTTGTATTTCTGTCCCACTGGCTATTTATACTTCTTGCAGGAAGTAACCATCATATTCATTTTTGTAAATCCATTTTCTAGCACAGTGCCTGGCATATACTATGTACTGAATAATTATTTGTTTAACCAAACAACAATGCACGTTCACAGTTCTGTTTATCTTTTGCGAGTGATTGCTTTGATTAAATTGGTGCTTGTCTACTGCACTGTTTCTCTCTACAGAGCTAACATCAGTCAAATGCTTTAGTATAACAAATATTTTTATCATACTTCTTGATATATGCTACCAGTCTCTTCAACACCCACTCCCAAAGAATACTTGTTCCATTATTACACCCTATCCTGGATAAACTACTTTCAACCTCAGTTTCTTCACTTCTGCCATGGGGATAGTTTATTTCCCAAAGTTTTGTGAGAATTAACTGATGGAGAGCTTATGTAAACATGGAAGCATGATGTCAGGCACACATCATTGGAGTTGAGTAAATATTCAGTGAATTTTCATGAAACATGAAGACTCAACATTTTCTGAAATATTTCAACACTGTCATTGGAAAATAAAGATGATGAACAGCTGCTTATAGGAAAGAGGTGAGCTAAAACTTTAATCTACCAGAGGAGGCTACTATGGGGCTCAGTTTCCACATTTGTCATCACTTTGGATTCTTTACACTTAGCAAATCTCCAAGCAAAACCAGCTTTAGGAATATGTTATTTAAGTACTGAGAAAGAATTTTAACATTTCCTTTATATAATAGTTAAGTATTTTGTTTCAATTTTAGAGATTTTCATAAGGTCAACAGAGATGTCTGTATGCTTGAAATCTATATTGTTTTGCTCAGGTTAATTTAATTTAATGACAATAAATGATTTACCAAGCACATTAACCATTAACACCAGCAAAGTAGTCAGAAGTTTAAGACATCTGTCTCAAGTTAATGCAGGAAATTAAAACTCCCATCTTTAATTCTTTCTCGGGGACTAAAATTTGTAATGTATATGTCTCTCTAGTTCAGTGTTTCTTGTCTTTGCTCAAGGATTAATTACATTACTCAGTCTCAATGAATAAGGAAATTAATAATTAATGCCTAAATATTACATAGGTGAACATTTTTGTTGTACTAATTAGTATCTTGTAATTAAAAGTCTTGTATGACAAGTATGTGGGACTGTTGGGTGAAATAACCATACATTCCAGTTAGATTCAGTAAGTCAGTATCATTTATGGGGAGGAAGCCTATTTGTCTAAAATTAGAACCTGGGCTGGGCTGATATTTTGAATCAAGATCTGAAGTGAATTTTGGTTGCAGTTTAGTAAAATTACTTTAAGATATTTTGTCAGAGGGAAAATGAAAATTAAAGTAAAATTCAAACCTCATTATAGTAATTACTAAAGGAGTATGTAAGTTAATTGTTTAACTTGAAATTTAATTATAATGACTATTTTTATTTTTCAAACTGAGTCGTCATTGAAACTTAATTTGCTATTCAATCATGTATTCTTTAAGGAAATTTGAGACACTTAGTTTCTTGGTTAAAACTTCTTATCGGGAGCAATTTTTTAAAATAGCATATTTTAAAAATTTTAAAGTACTTTATAAAATCTCACACTTTCAAAAAGAAATGTTTGATTGTCACATATAAAAAAGCTTAAGTCAAGCGTTTTTGTGATGATGTGTTACCATCACTACTCTGATAGACATGGGGTTTTTTTGGTTTGTTTGAATGCTACATTGTTTTTGCCTGATTCTATAATCAATAAATTTCCTAAGGACTATTTAGTTGTAATTCTCTTGAAATTAAAAAATAATATATATGGATCACTCAGATTTTGATTTAGAATCAATGAGAATATTCATATTGTGATACCTTATCACATAAGTATCTAATTAGCTCCACTTAAAAATGGCTTCCACATTTAAGTAATATTTAAAAATTGCTAATAAAGCCTAATCCTATTCAAATACTTCTAATGGGCAATAGGGACACTACAGTCATTTTCGCCTTCATGCTCTCAAGAGAGAGGTTTACGTTCACATTTAAACCTGACTCCATGAGATGCACAATGTCATTCTCTGCTGAGGTAATGGTGAAAGTGAATATGACTGAAAGCAAAAGCTACATCATAATTATCATGCAGAATAGATTGACAAGAGTATGGTTTCAGTGTTTGAGTTTTCTTAAAACCCTAAAGCTATGCGGCACAGGTTTTTCAGCAGAGAAGTTGCAACACATTTAAAACATATAGCCAAAAATGTGGGTGGAGACAAAAAAGTTGGTGCTCTTGTTTTTTATGGAAAAGTAAAAATCACTCAGAACGCGAGATCCTCCTGGGCACATAAATAATCTGTATTAAGAGTAAGATGTTATTTTTATGTAATATCTTAACTGGGTGACTTATTAAATATGATCAAGAAAATCATATTCTACCAACAGGACTGAACTCGAGAATAATAATCAGAAGCACTGGCAAACCATTCGAACACCCACATCTTCCAAGAAAATTACTCATAATAGCAATTTGCATTGAGGTATTAGGCAGCGTATTTTAATAATATGTGGGCTCAAACTCAACAAGAAAATATAGCAGTTCTTTTATTTTTGTCTACAGACTATAAAACATACCGTAACCTAAATGAACAAAAAGCCACATGTTTTTTGACGATCAAAACCTAAGTACCTACACTTCCTGCCCATTATAGAATACCATAAAAAAGTCAGTGTTCCATCACAAGATTTATCTGCAAGAACCCAAACAATAGATATTAGGAATAAAATATTTGGATTTTGGGGGTAGTTGTTTAAAATTGTTCAATTTAATGCCATAATATGGTCATAAACTTGATGTGTTTTCAGAAAAAAAAAGTAAAATTATTTAAGAAAAGTGTCAGTTTTCATATAGTTTCTTACTTTTAAAAATTAATCATATTTCTATTGACTAGTAAACCTCAAACACATACATTGCTAAATGTGGTTCTGGCTTACCATACCTGGTTTCTTTAGAGTCATATAGACTTTTAGTCAACAATTTGACTGTAGTTATGTCCAAAGTTCTGCCTTGGAATTTTTCCTTCATTGACCTAGCTTTAATACTACATTGTATATTTTATCCTTTCCATTAAAAAAGAAGGATCCCAAGGGTAGCTTGAATATATTTTTCACCCTCCAAACCCCGACATCACCAATCTCAGTTCTGGAAAAAAATAGAGCCACTGCATTAAATTACTTTGGAAAAGTTAGGTATTTAATGACTAAAAATGAAACAGACTGTACATTTTAAATTGTAGAAAATGTTTGATTTAGAGGCTTAACCTAGAACTGCCTAGACATGAATGAGCCAAGGAAAAAATTTATGGTAATACCAAAAGCATTTAAAATTACATTATTAAAATAAGTGGAGGCGAAATGAGGTCCTAGCTGACTTTTCTCACCACCCCATTTTGGGTAAGTACATGTTTTTTCTCAAATGATGGGAGGTTTTTTAAAAAAAATTTAATTGTGAAACTAATAATAGTAGGAGGGTGTGACGTAGAAGGCTGTTTGAGAGAGAGAATCCTACTGCTGTGTTTAAATAGAGTACCTTTGGCCCTCTATTGAGATTTAATTGACCCATCCAAGTTCAAAATTAAAGAGTGGTATTAGTTTTCCAAAACTTCAGAGGTTTGACAGTGTCACTTCAATAGCAGATATTTTTCCAGATACTACCTACCTAGGTAATGTAGGTACTTCAAGATTACCTAGGACCTCTAAGGCCAATCTTTTTTTCTGGCAAAGCTGCAGCTTGCCACAACCCATATCTTGATTTTTCTTTCTGGAGCTAATGTATAAGTAGATAACTAAAAGCAGTAAAGCACTAGAGTAACTCGTTCTTCTCCCAGGCCAAAGTTCTACATGAATGTGAAATTATGGCCTTCCTTGGTGCCTGGACTAAAACATCCTTTTTGTTCAGCCCCAAGTGACATTTCATTAAATTGATCATGAACTTTATATTTGATAAAAATGTGGCTTCTTAGTGGCTCACAAGTCTGCAGGCTTGATTTTAGGAAAGAGGCCACTTTCATAGAACTACCAAATATTCTCCTACCTTGAACTGCTGAAATTTTGCTAGCCATATCTTCTAAACTACCTGTTGTGGATCATATTGGTCTGTTTGGGCTCAGAATTTCACTTTTAAGGTTTTGCTAGGGATAAAATATAATATGTTACATAACCCCAGGCTATTGAAATCTCCTTTGCTAGCATCTTGGTAGCAACTCTCGCATTCATATGGAGAAATTCTTACTAAAAATTTGAGTAGCCAGCAAAAGAAACAATAGCATTTTGTTTAGAGGATCTCAAGGAACAGCCTCACATGTTGATGGAGAGGGTAGTCATGATGAGGGTATCAATTCTTGATACTATTCTTAGTGATTTTGCTAACCCCAAGGGTCCCTTAGCAGATCGTCATTCAAGCCAGTGTCAGGTTGTTTCACAATTCTCTAAGTTTGAGACTATCAGTACTTTCAAGTAAGAGACTATCAGTTATGTCCTGATCACTCAGAGAATAGTGGAAGATAACTCCGTGCCATAGCTAAAAGAGACACATCAAGGACTGCAAAGTTCAGTAGAGGGCTCATCAGTTAACTCGTAACTTAAAATTCTGCTTTTAAAGCAGCCCTTCCCAAAGTATGGTCCCTGGACTAAGAGTATTGGCCTCACCTGAAAACATATTAGAAATATAAATTCTACTTCATATCTACTATGTTTAACAAGCCCTCTGGTGATTCAGATGCACACTAAAGATTTGAAAGCACTGCCTTAATGTGTAGTATCATCCCTCACCATGTAATATACAACAAGTAGAAGAAAAATCTACTGTCCTACAGCAGCATTGCTCCAGGGTAATTCAATGTGGCATTGAACCCGAAAGATGATACAAATAAAGAGGTCTGTTGTTGAAATTCGGGCAATGTATATAAATATGTAAAACATAAAATTGCTCTCACATAACCACTTGAGGTTGGGAGGTAGATATCTGTTATAACCGTGAAAAGACCATTTCAGTAGTTTTTCCCCTCCTGTTGACCCTAAAGCTGGCAGCCATTCTTCTTGCATGCTCCCCAAACCAGAATAATTAATAATTTACTACTTCCCAAGGAGTAACAGAACAACATACCTGGACCACATACTAGGACTAGAGTCTTCACTTGGTTGTGTTAATTTCTTGTAGCTGCCGTAAGAAATTACCACAAACTTGGTGCCTTAAAGCACTGGAAATTTATTCTCTTATAGTTCTTGAGGCCAGGGTTTTGAAATCAAGGTATTGGCAGGATGGTAGTCCATATAGAGGTTCCAGGAAAGATCCCATTCCTTGCCTCTTCTAATTTCTATTAGCTGTTGATGCTTCTTGGTTTGTGGCTACATCACTCCAATCTTTGCCTCCTTTTTCACATGGACTTCTTTTTGTCTCTCAAATCTTCTTTGTGTGTCTCTTATAAAAGGGTACTTGTCACTGGGTTTCGGGCCCATCAGACCCAGGGTCTCTACATCTCAACATCTTTAATTTACACCTGTAAAAAAACCTTCTTCCAAATAAGGTAACATTCACGGGTTCTGGGAATTAAAGCATGGACATATCTTTTGCGGGGCCACCATTTAACCACCATACCATGTGGTAGCCACTTGCATACTTATGGTACTTATGGCTATAGTTTTTGGATTAGAGAGATATGGGGGACTCTGTAACTAAAGCCTGCTTTTATAATGTCATTATTAGAGTCCCATAACTAACCAGGGTAAGTCTTGTACATACTTCCATTAGGTCTTCCCTGACTTGGCACATGATTTTTTTCTAGGCACTAGCATATGGAGCTTCCAAGTTCAGCACCTTGGTCTAAAGAGGCAACGGAGACTCAACCATTAGGTTATACATTCCCAGTCTTATTTAGCACTGTATCACCTAGCACACTGACTGGACCGTAGTAGGTGCTTAGCACTTTAAAAAAAAAAAATTAAGGAACAATAGAGTTAAAAAATTGTTTCAGGCCCAACAGACACAGGCATTTAGGGAAGGAACAAACTGTCACACTCCTTATTCCAGAACTATAAAATACTTGAGAGGGACTGCTTAAGAAAACGGGATGTTGTGAGAATGCCTTTCCCTCTCCTTCCATGTCCATAGTCTATACCAATGATCTCAAAACCTTTTGATGACATACGTATTGCTAAAACAGTATTGAACATACTGCCTAAATGCATAGTAATTTGTTTATTGTACTTTTAATAGTTTCGTAGTTCAGAACTTGTTTTATTTATATATATATATATGTGTATATATATAACGATTGAAATTTAAAAGAGCAAATTAAGCCTAAAATAAAGAATAATTTCAAATATCTTGCAAATCACAATGGCTTAATATCTCAAAGAAAAATGTAATTTGAGTGAGTTTCATCATTAATGATATTGGATATAAAGCTATATTGCAAGTAGTGTTGATGATTTCCAGTTTCTTTGTCTGACTTCTCATCAGATCTGAATATGTTTTCATTGTGTATGTCTGAAAAGATTTTGTATTGAAGGTTAGTGACACTTTTTATTGCTGTGTGTTGCAGGAGTATACTTGTTTATTAGTATTATCTTCCATTTGTTCTTTATGCATAGGGAATTTTTTAAGTCACATATCTTTTTTATTTTATTTTATTCTATTCTATTTTATTTATTTATCTGAGACAGAGTTTCACTCTTGTAGCCCAGGCCAGAGTGCAGTGGCGCAATCTGACGTCACTGCAACCTCCGCCTCCCAGGTTCAGGTGATTCTCCTGCCTCAGTCTCCTGAGTAGCTGGGACTACAGGCATGTACCACCACGCCCAGCTAATTTTTTGTATTTTTAGTAGAGATGGGGTTTCATCATGTTGGCCAGGATGTTCTTGAACTCCCGACCTCAAGTGATCCACCTGCCTCAGCCTCCCAAAGTGCTGGGATTAATAGGTGTGAGCCACCATGCACAGCCAACTTTTCCTTTTTTTAATAGATTATTTAAATAAAAACCTCCTATCCACTGGCCAAGGCACACATAAACTGTCACTCATGTAATAAACCAAGAGCAATGAACAAGAGGAACTTTTTCTTACTCCCTTTATTAGGAACCATCCAGTCATCTCTTGGCCTCAGTAACAAGTGGCTTTTGACTTATAGGCCAAGTGAAGTCTCCAGTGTCAATTTACAGATTAGTAACATTTCATTTCAGTTGTTCTCCTTAGGAAAAAATTATAAATATAATTTCTAATATCTGCTTCCTACACTTCAATATAAATCACATATTTTTACTGCATCACTTAGTACTTGAATATCTAAAACTCTTCATTATTTGCTTTTGTTCAAGTATATTTATATGCCCCTCAGAATGTCTGTAATGAAGATGGGGTTCATGTCTTATACTTCTTCAGTATCTTCTATATCATCCAAGAATATCTTGTAAAAAGTTAATGCTCAAAATACTATGTGATTAAGGACTGTAGCTCATTGGTAAGTCTGACTTCTCTATGACTTTTTTGATTCATTACATATATTTAATAAATCAGAGAAAAATAGAAATCACCTCAGTCTAGCTTATTAAAATGGGCAGTATAGTATATAATATCAAAAAATAATGGGATTACAAACTGTAAGCTACTGCAGAATTGTAATTATTAGAATTATATAATTATTAGAATTTCTAATTCTATAATAATTGTGTTTCTAAGTTATGAAATAATTTGTTTTTGTTTCTTTTCTTTTCCCAAACCATTAGCAAGTTTGAGTTTTATTCCTTATTTCTTCTGCTGGGTATGTGAAGACAGTATCTGCTGGCCTGGTAACCTGAGGAATATAATCCAAATCCACATACATTGAATCTGAACAATTGAGTTATTTATCCTCTGATACTGATCTAAGATACACCTAGTTAAGATACACCTAGAGGTTCTATAAAATGAAGTTGGACCATGTTTAGGGAAAAATTCATAAAAGATAATCTTCATTTACTCATCACACCCATCCACTCTCCACCTTCTCTACACTGGTGAGGGGGTGAGTGTGACCCTAAGTGTCTGCCCATCAGGCTGCTACTCCTCTGGCTTCCTGTTGGATTCAGACAATGGGGAACAAGAATAGGTGGTCAGCAGGTGAGAAAGGAGCAAGGCCAGCTCTTTATTTCCCCCTTCCCTCCAAGCCCTGCTGCTAAGATTCCCACAGTATCTGTGTCTCACGGGTAAGTAGTTCAGGCCCCCTTTCCTGGCAGTAGCTCTGGTGGGGTCTGTTTACATTGTTCCCTCCCCTTGCTCCCATGGCTCCGAGATGGTAACAGTTTTCTACTTTTCTAGCCCTTGGCTGTTGCAACTTCCCTCTTTGGTTTCCGTAACCTTATCCGTAGCTCTTTATAAGGGATCCCTTCATCAAAAGCCCACTTTTCTAATTGGAGCCTGACACATACATATACTAAACAGAGCTTTAGTGTTTAATACAGATACTCAGCAGACTTGCTGCTGGGTGTATATAGGCGCAGCTGTAGAAGGCTAAAAATAGCTCTGTCTGCAGCATTGTTTTTTCTTTTGAAATTCTAAGCTCCATTTTGGGGGACTCAGTAAAGACTTTATCTTTAGGTGCCAGCTTTTTTCTTGCAACCTAATCCTCTCTCTACTCTCACAAAGAACCTGATATTGGTCACCAGTTACCCTTGTTACTGACCACAAAATATTTTAAAATCGATGAATTTTAGAGAGGCATACATCAGCCTAGAACTCTGTTTTTCAACTTTCTCTCTTTTAGATAAAAAGATTGTATTGATTGTTAATGCAATTTTAGAAAGCACCAAGTTCTGTTTGCAAGTCTAGAAAGCTGTTTGCAAGTCTAGCCTTGAGAGTAAACCATATCATTTCTTTGAGGTTAGGAGTGTGAAAGGGTATGAAGTGACAGTCTAGGTATTTTTCTCCTTTGGAGATGCATCTGTGATCTCTACAAGTAGACAGACTAAGGGAGAGCATTGACCTATATGCAAATACTAAAGACCTATTTCTAGGAGCTATTTGGTTTCAGCAGCTCCTTCAAGGATGTAAAACCCACTTTCATCCAGTCCCCTGGCAGGTCCATCTCTCTAGAAAGACATTCTATCAGAAACTCTCCTCTTTCCTGTTAAATATAGATCAGTTCCTTTCATCAAAACATCTCTGAATACATTTTGCATTTTTTCACATACCTAGAAAAAAATCATCATGGCATTTTAGTACCCCTTTAAGGTATCCTGAGGCATATGATATCCCTAGGCATCCCATTTTCTTTTTGCCTCTGATAATGACAGTGCTAACGAAGTGCATTTTTTGAATGAAACTTCATCAATTGTATTAGAATAAAACCATATTAAAGGATGGATCCAGCTTTTAGTACTCTGGATAGCAATATATTTGATACCTCTAGTATACAGTCCCATCTCTTAAAATGCTTCTCTTCCCTTCAGTTTTTAGCCTGCATACATACCTCAGTACCAGCCGACAGTTCTTTATGCAGCCTTAAACATGGAGAGAAGTAGAGGGGACTGTTTGTAAATTCTTAACTTAACACCTTTGCTGCAATCTTACAGCATTCTTTTATTTAACAATTAAAGGGACACACTTAGTTGGTCACAGTTGTCTCTATAACACTATTGATCTTTTATATATATAAATAATTTATACCTATCAATTTTTTTATTCTTCTTTGTAAAAGAAATTGGAACTATTTAGCCTTAATCTTTAGTTTTTGCTCAAAGTTCTTGTATTTCAGTCCTGCAATTGTATTTCTTTCTCTTTCTGTTTTCTCCTGCATGTCTATATTTTAAATGTAGGGTAGCCAGAAAGTGATTTCTGTGGCTTATATGAAAACATAATTCATACAGAGTGGAAGTGTGCCTTATGGTCTTTGTGATTAATACCCTGTTATTCCATCTCAGGATGACAAAATAATTGTAGAGATGTTGTTGTTCCTTTGATGAGCTATCTGAACCCCTGGATATTCTCTGCTTTAATGGTGCATAATCAGCCATCATCTATCTTGTATTTTCTTTGTTTAAGAAATTAATGACAAACTGGCCGTGATAGTAATAGTTTGGCATTTTGCCTGGCAAATTCATTCCTACGTAAGTTGAATTTCATGTGTTAAAAAGAAAGCTTTTTTCCCCACTTAAGAAATAAAATATCAGATTCTACCCACTTAATATCAAAGTACTTTAAGATTGGAATGTACAGTATTAATACACAATGATGCAACATAACAACTTAAAAGGGCTGGAAGAGGATTAAGATTACACACACACACATATATATATATACACCTATGACTGTTACTGTTTATATTTTTTTCTAAAAATTAAAGCCTACATCATCCCAAGCATTTATATGTGCCCATTTTATCCTTCCAAATAAAAAAATTACATAATATTCTCTTAGTAACTAAAATTCTTGTTTGGAATTTTTTATTGATAAATTATTTTTTTAAAACGAAGGATTCCCTATTCTTTCTTTACATAGATGGAGTATCATGTCAGGAAAAGTGATATTTCTCACATGAGCTATCTTAATGTGGACATGATTAGGGTACACAGATGGCACTATACGATAATCTTTCTACTGGACTGAAAAAAAATAGAGGACAAATTTTAATGCAGTTAGCTCAGCCCAGGAGAGAGTGAAAAAGTTCAATTCTAAAATAAGAAAAAAGGAATCTTATATTATTCTTTCTGGTGTAAGGCAGGATTGTTCAACCAAAGCTAATATGTTAGGAAATCATCAATGTATTCACTGAATATTGAATATATAAAGAGAGAGATGAAATCTCTCTCTGTCACCCAGGCTGGAGTGCAGTGGCACAATCTCTGCTCATGGCAACCTCTGCCTCCCGAGTTCAAGCAATTCTCCCTCCCTCAACCTTCCCAGTAGCTGGGATTATAGGCACCCACCATCATGCCTGGCTAGTTTTTGTATTTTTTAGTAGAGACAGGGTTTCACCATGTTGACCAGGCTGGTCACGAACTCCTGACCTCAAGTAATCCACCCGCCTCAGCCTCTCAAAGTGCTGGGATTACAGGCATGAGCCACCGCGCCTGTCCTGAATACTGAATATCTTAATAAATTCCATTGCATAGGAAACTAAAAGAGTCTTTTAAAATATAGAATACATAATCATATGTAGTTGCATTATTATGTAAATATATGATAACAAATATTTGTGTACTAGACTAAGGGTTAAACATGTGCATTGCACTCTTCCGTGTGTGTCTGTGTGTGTGTAATAATTTACTCTGTCTTAGTCGGCTTCAGCTGCCATAACAAAATACCATAGATTGTACGTCTTAAACAACAGACATTTATTTCTCACAGTTCTGGAGTCTAGAAAGTCCAATAACAAGGTGCCAGCAGATTTAGTTCCTGGTAAATGCTGTCTTCCTGGACTGCAGACAGCTGTCTTCTTGCTGTGTCTCCACATGGTGGAGAAAGGGGAAGAGCAAGCTCTCTGGTCTCTTCTTATAAGGGCTCTAATCACATCATGAGGACCTCACCCCCATTAACCTCATCTAAACCTAATTACCTCCCAAAGGCCCCATCTCCAAATACCATCACAATGGGGGTTAGGTCTCCAACATAAAAACCTTGTGGGGACATAATTTAGTCCCTAGTGTTTTCCTCATAACAATCTTATTAAGTAGGTACCATTATCAACCTTATTTTACAAATGAAGAAACTGACATGAGGAGATGATGGATAATCTATCCAAGGTATCACAGATAGTAAGTAGTAAAGTTAGAATTTTATTTTGTGATCTTATTTTGTCTTTATGAACAATCACATTTTAAAGGCACATTAAATATAATAGATTAACAAGTGGTTTCATCTCTGAAATTGTTCCAGCTCTGTGCTGTTATGTCAAAGCTGGCCTCTACCCATGATAACCAGATTGTTTCATATTTATCATTCGTTGTAATGATCCTCAAATGTTCAAAATATGGATGCATCTTTAGGAAGATTTCCTAACACAGTTCAAAAATTATTAGCATGAAGTACTTGTATAAAATGCAGAGCATTAATAAAAATCACAGCTTCATATTCTTAATATACGTAGAGCTGGATGTCTCTGACATAGAAATATATTTTTTAAAGTTTCTAGTAATGTTTTAAAAATCCAGCTTGTAATCCTGGTCCTGAGGAATGGATGTCTTGCTTGTGGTGATTTAGAATAACTGGATTCTCATTCTTAAGGTATTAATTATTCACTTGGCTCTACACCTTACTGACCCACATTATCCTTGCGAGTACTACCATTCTACCACTACTACTACCACCGTTACCGTGAATGGTTTTTTGGATTTTCTAAGTGCCAGGCATATTATTAAGCATGATATCTACACTATTTCATGTAATCCTCAGAATGTACCCCAGTTTTATTGACAACTGCTTAGGACCCAAGGTCAAAACCTCTGCGTCTTTGATCTAAAGCAGTATAAAAAGAAGTGACTATCACTCATACTCCCTGGCATCTTGTCACACTTGGGCCTTTGAGTAATTTTTTAAATGAACTTTATCATGTAGTAAGGTATATCCAAGGTGCTAAATGGTGAATCCTCTCACTTTCAAGAATCTGAAAGGATTTATAAGATCTTCCAGTGCATCCTTAGCAGTTGTAATCTCAAACCAAGAGGATTGGTTTTCTGCTTATAGTATTAAAAATATCAGGTCTTGGGGGGAACTTTAGATGTCACTGTTCTAGACCTTCATTTTACTAATGGGAGAACTGAGGCCCAGGGAATGAAGCAACCAGTTTAAGGTAATGTACCTCACTTGTGGTATAATGAAAAACCATCATTTTACTACTCAGGCTTGTAGCTCTGAAACCAGTGTGGGTCCTAGTGAATCTATGTTAAATATGAGAAAGAATGGTGGAAGCACAAAGGCTGCAAACTGGGTCTGTGTCTGTGATTAGGGAAAGCCTGCAAAGATACCGAGACATATAGGCCATGTGGAAGGGAGGAAGAAAAGAGCCAGTGACAGACTAGGAGTAGCTCTACTTTCTCTGTTCTGTTTATTGCACTTTTCCTTGATCCCTCAAAGAGGAAGTGTTGTGGTCATTGTTGTTCACTGTGATCACATGTTAACAAGTAGAGGCCACAAGTTACCTGCTTATTTCCTTAGGTCGGACATTAGCCTATGAAACAATGTGCCTTCCTCATGTGAAACACTTAGCTCACAATAGCATGTTATAAACTGCAAACTCCATGTAAGTCACATTCAAAAATTGGGAGTTGGGATAAAGAACAATCTTCATCTTTGTGTCATAGTCTTTGTTATAGATAAATTGTTGTCATTGTAGGAATCTTAGGGAAGTAAATTGGTGGCCCACTTCTTCCAACACACACACATGTACACACACACACACATGCACAGATCAAAAGAAATCAGGTGGATCACTTTAAGGAGAACCCCATTCCACTTATAGGTAATCATTTTAATCACAGTTAATATTTAGTTAGTGTTTTACTGTATAAAATGTGTTTCAATACCATTATTTCATTGAACATTACAACCTGTTTTGAGGTGGTAGTTATTCCTTTCTTGGTTTTACAGATGAAGATATTAAGAATCGTGAAGGGCATGAATGGTTTGGCCATGGCAGCTACCCAGATGAGCTTTCGCATGGGTATTGGCTCGTCTTTTCTGCACTTTCACTGAGTCTGGCAAAATCTTCCTAAATTACCTACCACCTAGTCTGGAGAGGTACCTGTTGACCTATGTATCTTATCTGGGGAGCAGTGAACTAGCCGCTAGAAAATGACTGCATACATGCACAATTGCATCCTATGTTATTGCCCATTTTTGGAAGCAGGAATGATACAGTACAAAAATGGAGGCCTAAGGAAGTTCATTCAGTTTAGATTTTTTGAGTGAATGGGATACTTTGGTATAGTAGAAAGAATATTCAATTGGTGGTCATATAATGAAGCTCTGGACTGCAACTCTTATGAGTTCTGTGACCTGAATATGTAGCTTATTCTCTCTGAGCATCAAATTCCTCATCCATTAAAAGAGGACAGGGATATCCACTATATGTACTTCATAGGATTGTTGGAATGACTAAACTCTATGCATCACATGAAAGTTCTCTGAAAATGGGAGGATACCTGAGAAGTGTTCTAGAGGTAGGGACATGGAGATGGGGAATTAGCCCAAGTTGTGTCCTATTAGTGTAGATACCTGAGTTGCATTGCCATCTTTGCCTTTCCTTCTTAAGTTAGGATGGTCAAAAGTGAACCACAAACCATGGGCCACAATATGCTACTGCCCTTCTCAACCACTCAAATGAATTGCAGCTGTAAAGGAAGATATCTCCACAGTGTGTTTTTATCTTGATTTTATTGGGACTGCCAATTTTTTTTTTTTTTGTTAAATTTTAAAAGGCTGCACTATGTTTCCAGTATTGATTATTAGTGTGTCCTGAGCATTGGGATAATAATACAAATAAGTAGGTAATTTTTTTTTCACTTTGGCAGAACTCTCTGCTGCTAAAATGCCAGAAATCCCATTTAATAAAGTAGAATCATTTTAAAAGGCTTGGCTAGACTCCCAGAACAGGAGGTTCCCCAGTGAGAAACCACCTGTTAGTAAAGTCTTCATCACACTGTTTGGAGTCACAGAAGAACGTAAATTACCCAGAGGAAGCAACACAGAGGGTCTGGAGGGAAATTACCTCCTTCCTAACAACTCAAAGACTGGATAGTTATACCACTATTGTATGAGTGGTTGCATTCCAACTATACCCTCTGTAACTAAAACTTTTCAGAAAGGAACTGTTCTAGGGATAGGGACATGGAGGTAGAAATAATATCGAGAGCAAAGGAAATGGGAAAACTGAGATTAAAATTAACGCCAACCAAAATATGGTCCATGCAAAGTAATTAAGTAACTAGAACTCATTCACAGTAAGAGGTCAGGCTGCCCATTGAGAAATAGTTGAAATTGGCTAAAGGGGATGGTCACTGTATTTGAATAATAAAGCAACTGGGAGTTTAGGAAATGTTAAGATATTTTGGATTTTCTCCAGCATCTGTGTTGTTTACCTCTAATCACAATAATAATTCATATGGGTAGAGCTCAGTATTTCCAAACCTGAATCACACAGGCTGCCTCCTGCCCATCAGAAGTCCCATAGAGGTGTTTGAGGCATACAGTGCTCCCTCCACCTGCCTGAGAAGCAGTGAAGGATACTGGTTAAGAGCATATGTTCTGGAGTAACTTTGTGTAAGTGCTCTAAGCTCTCTACACCGTAGTCTTTTCATATGTCAAGCAGAGATGATACATATATGTAGCTCATAGGGCTGTTGAGAAGATCGTATGATTTTTAATACATGTAAAGTGCTTAGAAAGGTAATGTTATCTGACAAATAATCATCGAACAAAGTTGAATGATAGGGACATATAGATCAAGCTATTGCTATTTGTGAAATTCATTTTACCTCTGTAAGACATTTTAATTTTTTCCCTAGTATTCTGGCCCTTTCATGCCCAGTATATATGGGGTACTAATTAAGAGAATGAGTTATGCAGTCCAACTGTTTGTGTTTAAATTATGGCTCCACTCTTTATTAGCTCTAACCTTGGATATTTAACATCTCATGACTCTGTTTTCTTATCTATAAAATGGAGATAATACCAATCATATAGTTTTGAGGTTGAGTAGTGAGTCAATGAAGTGAGACATGGAAAGTCCTAGAACAGTGCCTGGCACATCCTAAGTGCTCGTCCAATGCTAGCTATCATGATTATTATTATTTTCCTCTGGAACTCACTTTTTCTCCATAACTGGGACCACTAGATGCTCCCTTAAAATCTACCCCTTTCCTAATATTCAAGACGAAGCCTGGCCTAAAGTTAAAGATCCAGGAACACAACTCACAAGTCTGTCTCAGCAGTGCATCATCCTGTTCTGCCCTCCAGGCAGATTCAGATCTTGGTGTCTAGCTCTCATATGTGGGTTTCTACTGTAATTCTTTTGTCCTGATTTCTATTCTAGCACTCTATGAAACACTCCCGGGACTCTTCCATCTGAGGTGCTTTTCTACTGCCTTAGAGAACAATCACATTACTGAGATTCATTGGCAAATCTCTCTGATGTGCACTGCCTACCAGGCCACCATGCGTTTTTTTGATTAGTAGCAGTTTGGGAATTGCAGGCCCTAGTCCTCATGCCTGCAGGACTGTGCTAGATATCCTGTAGGTCTTGGACCCATCATGTTTGACTATTCCATGGAGCTTCTACTCTTAGTACTTGAAACCCTCCCAGGACCATGGAGAGTCTCTCCAACTCTTAGCCCCTTTCCTTGTCTTTCTTGCCCATCAACCACAACCTCTGATGAGCAAATAAGGCCTATTGCTAGATTAACTGATATTCTATGAGTCCAACCTCCTTTACAAAACAAATACTTGGAGATTCAACTAAGTGGAGTAAAATTTTTCAACTCAGCACATAAATTATTCTGTTTAGAAATTATAATTCAGTTTTTACAAACCTATTTTAATTTGTGAGTACAAATGTGACACTTCATTGTGTGTGTGCATGTGGACATAGTTTCCTCAATAAATTCTGGAATTATCATTTTCATGAAGTAAGAAGTATATAAAATAGATGAAGAAATTGGCTGTCATAATGTATGAAGATTACTAATATCTGACTAACCGTGTTTACAATGGCGGTCTATGTCAGCTATGCCTATTCAGAGGAAAACAACATAGGTGGTTTTAAAAAGAACAAACTTGTTATTTGGGGCATGGATATTGGTTTCATAAGGTAGACATTGGCCCTAGAAAATCATTGCAGTGCAATAAATTTAGTGACTCAGGTGCCTTAGAGCTGAAAGAGAAAAAAATCCCTTAGTAATTGGGATATGGGAGAACTAGGAGAAATGATCTTCCCTTTCCCTTTCCCTTTCCCTTTCCTTTGCTTTTCTTTCCTTCCTGCCCTTCTCTTTCCCTCCCCTCCCCCCTCTCCCCATCCCCTCCCTTCCCCTCCCCTCCCCTTCCCTGCCCTTCCTTCCTTTCTCTTTAATTTTTTCTCTCTTTTTTCATCTTTTAACTAATTTATAACAAATTTTCTCTTTCTCCTGTTTGTGGTAAGTAGAATCTTACTTTGTGGGTAATTTAAAAATGGAAACTTCTTTGTTGTTTTTTTGAGACAGAGTCTCACTCTGTCTCCCAGGCTGGAGTACAGTGGCATGATCTTGGCTCACTGCAACCTCTGCCTCCCGGGGTCAAGTGATTCTCCTGCCTCAGCCTCCTGAGTAGCTGGGATTACAGGCACACACCACCACACCCAGCTAATTTACAGGTGCGTGCCACCACACCCAGCTAATTTTTGTATTTTTTGTAGAGACAGGTCTTCATCATGTTGGCCAGGTTGGTCTTGAACTCCTGGCCTCAAGTGATCCACCTACTTCAGCCTCCCAAATGGCTGGGATTATAGTAGTAAGCCACTGTGCCCAGCCAAAAAATGGAAACTTTGAAGATATTAACTTGTTTCACTGAAAAGTAAAAATAAAAATCTCATTAAATACTCCAGAAATCCTGATTATTAAGTAAACTTAATTATTACTACCATAAAACTATTCACAGTGGTTCAAATTAAAAATAAAGCATTTGTTTAAAAATCTGTGCTCTCCAAAATTAACTACATGACCATTTGCATTTGAGTTAAATAAATGTAGTAAGATTTGAAATTTAGTTACTCAATTGCGCTGCATTCATTTCAAGTGCTCCAGAGACACATGTGGCTAGTGGCAACCATGCTAGACAGTATGGTTTCACATAATTTTATATTGGATCATTGCAGAAAGTTTGACTGCATAGCGTGGCTTTAAATAATTCCTGTTTAAAATTTGTAGTTTAATAGATTCTTTTTTTTTTTCTTTTTTTGGGATGGAGTTTCACTCTTGTTGCCCAGACTGGAGTGCAATGGCGCAATCTCAGCTTACCGCAACCTCTGCCTCCTGGGTTCAAGTGATTCTCCTGCCTCAGCCTCCTGAATAGCTGGGATTATAGGCATGCGCCACCACGTCTGGCTAATTTTTGTATTTTTAGTAGAGATGGGGTTTCTCCATGTTGGTCAGGCTAGTCTTGAACCCCTGACCTCAGGTGATCCACCCGCCTCGGCTTTCTAAAGTGTTGGGATGAATTAATTGTTTTTGTTGTTTGTTTCTTTTATCTCTAATCTTCCAATATTTCAGCCTCTTCTTTTGCCACTGTTCTGGTCTGTTGTATTCTCATTCATCTCAGTACTCTTACACATGATATTCCTCTGAATTTCCCTTTTTCTTCTGATTTTTTTCTAATCCATGAAATTTAATCCAGATATAGTCTGGCAGAAAACTTTCCCAGGCCTTTACTCTCTGGTTTAGGTGCCTTTAGCGTCTAAAGGTCTCAGTAGTACCTCATGCTTATTTTATGAGTCATCACATGTATCAAAACTGTATTTTAATTCCTCTCCTACCTTGAGCTGCTTTATAAAAAAATCTGGTAAAATATATTAGTGTTATTTCAATTCAATTTTTGACAACTATGAAACATTTTGTTCCAGTTTTCTTTTTGAGAATAAATGTTGGGAGAAAAGGGGAAATTGGTGTTTGAATATGAAAAAGAGAAATAAAATGGATGGCAGATGGTTGGACTTTTCAATTAGGCCTTATTGGGCAAGATCAGGAAAAATAAAGGAGGTAAAAACAGGTTTCAGAACTGCACTCCAGTGGTATCCTTGAAAAGTGAGCCATGTGTAAAAAGGACAGTGACTTTGTCATGGATTTATCACAAGAAGACTTAATGCCATGGACCTAAAAATATTGGACCAGAGGTTTGAAAAATACTTAGTTATTCCAATTAGGTTATTTATAGGCAACCACAAACCTTTTCAGGCATGCACACTACTTTGTATCTCTGAGAGCTCAATAGAACCTAGGAGCTGGGATCCAAGAGACAAAAAAAAAAAAGTCAGTCTCTAGTCATGCAACTGAAAAGCATTGACCAATTAGAAGACCATGCCATGCTTTTACTTTGGATGTTCTCTTCCACAAATCTTTTACCAATTATTGCTATTATGGTAGCAGTAATTAGCTATTAAACTAATCTAATTATGACTAGTTTAAGATGCATAGGATATAATTGATTTAGTATTTGGTTAGAGTTATGTTTTTGATTGCTTGGGTTTAGTAAATAAATATATTGCAAAGACATCATTTAAATTATAATGTTCTGCACTTAGTTTTAAGATTTTCAGTTGTAAATAATCTTATAATAGTGGCTTTTGGGAGCCCAACCTCTTTAAATGAAAAGGGATTTTTGTGTAATTATCTGTTTGTATGCCTGCTCTTCTGTCAACTCCCAGCAAATGTACACACACACACACGTACACACAAATACGTGCACACGCATATGCATGAACAACTTGAAGACATGAGTGTGTCTTTTATTTATGGATCCTCAGAATCTATCTCATGTGGTTATTTGTTAAATGTTGAGATGAGAAAAGGCAGGAAGAGATGGAGGAAAAAATGGCAAAAATTGTTTCTATACTGAGTCCTTATAGTATCATTCTACAATTATAAGCTTGCTCTAACCACCTCATATTTGTTCTTTAATTAATAATATGGTCTTTTAAAATTTGTTCTGATAACTCATGCTATTTCTAATTTGTTTTATTTCATACAAAACTATAAAAGTCAACTTCTTACCATTTCTTAACTTGTCTCACGAAAGTGTTCCTTTGGAGAAGTGTCCCTGCAGTGCTTTCTGGTCTGCTTTTAGGTAAGGTCTGACTTCTGCCGCTAGAGGCCTGAGAATGTTTTTCTTCTTTTTTTGGTCTCTCTCTCTGGGGAGGAAGCAGCTTTCAACATATTCTTTCCTTGTGAATTTGTAAAAGTTGAAATCAAGGCATGCTTGTTAGTTAGTAATTATAATTCTTATATATACCAATGAGATATAATCATAATACATTTACAAAGAGAAATCATAAAAATGTATGCACTGAAATTCACTGCCCATATTTCACATATGAGGAAACTGGAATCTAACCTAAATTGCCCAGGATAAAAGGGTAAAACCTGAGTTATAACATTTTAACTGTTTCTAAAAGAAATCATTGAAATAATCTATGGTAGTTGTCTAGTCCCATTTTCTTTTATATCTTTGTAGATGCCTCTTTGTTGAAAGTTTGAATGTTGGTAAAATACTATTATTTGCCTGAGTCAAATTAGAGACTGTAGATTCAGCGAAGTAAGGGAAATTGTTGGTGTAGGGATTGCCTTTTAAACTAGCTCTCAGTCGCTAGATTTAGAGTGGTTTATATAGTTTTTGACATACAGACATCTCCCTCATTCTGAGACATCTAATTATAAACGTGACAAATGTTATAGGTGTTCAGATCACAGAGTTTAGGAATGACTAATGGATGACTGGGGAAAATTAGCTGTATTACTGTATTATTTTTCTTCATGAACAGATCTGTTTGCCGTAACAAGTCCAAAATTTCAGACTGTGCTCTATGCCATCCCAAATGCTTTGAATGATTGAAATGGTTCACTAAAATAGATGATTATATCTTAGTATAAAGAAAAATTAGCTTGTCCTTGTGGACATAGTTTCAATGTTAGTCTTTTTTTTGGAGGAATTAGCACAGGTACTTTGAAAACAGTATCGATTATATTAGGAACTCACAACCATCTATTTCCAACTCTTGAATTAGTTTGATAAAAATCTCTACATGTGATTAAAGTAATGTCAATGAAATAATTTAGATTTATTCAAATTATACTACTTAATGAAGAATACATATTGCAGTCAGGCCCATTTTTGTAACATTATTAGGCAATATTTGCTGTTCGGTGTGGGAGAGTTTGAGGACGCTTGAAGGTGACATTGTTTCAGTTTTCCTGAAAGAATGAAGCTGGAAAACAGTGATATTACTCTACAGATATTAAACTGTACATGATTGGCTGATTCCAGTCCAGCATTCAATTAATTATACTGTATTTATCAGTAACATATTAATAATAAAATTGCTTAGGTTAGAAAAAAAATCAACTTCTACTAAAGGTTACAAAGAATGGATTTTAAAAATACCTAGTTATATTATAAGGTCATTAAAGACAACTAATATAGTTTTGAAAATACAATGACATTAATTAAAATTGCCTGTATTCCCTTAAAACTGAAATCATCTCGTAACATCTTTCTTAAAAAGTGTTCTTTTTATTGTTGGTGTAATTATACTGCTGTGTATGTATATGTGTATGTGTATATAGGTATACTCACACATTCAGATAATTATAATTGTGTGTGTAAATATATACCATTCTGTATCCCACCCTTCTCATGTAATATAATAAGCTTTCTTTTCAATGCTGCATGCATCGTATTATAGGAATAGACTATGACCGTTCCCCCGGTGTTGGGCATTTTCGTTTTTTCCAAAGGTCATGGATTAATAAAATCATAGAGCTGGAAGGAGACTTAGGGAAGATTTAATCCAGTCCCTTTCCTTTTATAATTAGATTTTTATGGTTAGGACTAAGGTTTTAAAAAAAATTGCCTGAGAGATTATTTTATTTTCTTTAGGAAAATAATATAAATGACATAGTTCCGGAAATACTTTTGTCTTAAAAAAAAGTAAAAGAAAAATAAACTAAATCAGTCAAGGCACATTCAAAATAGAATAAAAAATGTGCATGAGTAATCTATCATTGGAGTGAGTAATATATCATTTGCTATAAATATATTTTCACATTTTAAAAGGCAAAATAATTGCATATAACTTTTCTAGTTTCTATCATTGTAAGAGGAGGACACACAAAATATGGTATTGCATGAAAACTGGAAAATAAATTTCTAGTCTACTTTCTCTAAAAATTCTGAGTTAATTTCATGACTATATAGAGTGAGAACATGTTGAAAAGTAAACCTGGGTTTTAAAATTGTTTCCATTTCAATAGTCTAAGTTATTACAAAGAACAATAATACTTTCTCCATTCTAGGATGTAACCACTTGGCATTTAACTTATTTTTCATTTTCTTATATTTGTTCACTACACTATAATTTATAGCCTCCATAGCAGTTTAAATGATAATTTGGTTAGCAAACACCCTTAGGTCTAAAACACATGTTAGTTCTTGAGAGATTTCCCTTCGCCTCTTCTAGTTGTGCAGAGGTGTAATTTTTTTAATGGATATATCAATGGGCTGTGCTTCATTTTCCAAAAGCACTGTGATGGTGAAGCCAAGCCTCTAAAAGATCAAGGCCCAGATCTTCCTCAGGTTTCACCTTAGTTAAGACTGTTGCACAAGGAGTCCAAAGAATCCGAAATGCTGAAATTTGTTCTGGGCTATGAAGAATATTTCCTTACCAAATGACCCAAAGCTATCATTGAATTATGACTTCAAGTATGATCAAATATTTAGCAGGCTGGTTTGTGTTAAAGTCCCAAGACACTACTAAAGAAATGATTATTTAGTCCAAAAAATCATAAACTGTAGGTTTGTCTCAGTTTCTTACAGAGTAGAATTTGATTTTATCAGCTATTAATGCCTACATTTGTCACCTAAGAAAATGGAATCTCTAGTATTAGCTTTTGATTAAAAGACTCCCTACAAATAACTGTCTACACTTACCACATTCCTTCAATAAAAGTAGCTCTAATCCATCCTGAATACTTTTTCTAGACTGATTTTTCCCTAAAATGACATTTGGAAATAGATATTGGGAAGTTTACTTGCCTCTCTAAGACTTAGTTTTCTTATCTGTAAAAAGGACTAATAGTAGTATCTTCTTTATCGGGTTGTAGGTTAAGCAAATAAAGTGGCTGGATCACATTAAATATCCAATAAATAGCTACATTTATCAAGGACCTACTAGGTACCAAGTACTTTACATAATCATATGATGGCAATAATACCCATTTTTCACACAAAGAAAGTAGAACTTTCGATGGCAACTTAATTAAGAGATAGTGGAGCAAAGATTTAAGCTAGCTTGGTCTGAGTGATTCCATGATCTAAATGCTGCATATTTCTTTCTGCATGAAAACACTTAAAGATAGGGAATACATTTGTTTCATAAATAGAGGAATTGAAAACAAATTGTGGAGTTTGTCTAATATCATGGCAGAAAGCTAAGAAAACAGTAGAAGATCGAATTCTTGACTCTTTCTTTCTTTCTTTCTTTCTTTCTTTCTTTCTTTCTTTCTTTCTTTCTTTCTTTCTTTCTTTCTTTCTTTCTTTCTTTCTTTCTTTCTTTCTTTCTTTCTTTCTTTCTTTCTTTCTTCTCCTTTCTTTTTCTTTCTTTCGTTCGTTCAGTTCGTTCGTTCGTTCGTTCGTTCGTTCTTTTTTGAGACGGAGTCTCGCTCTCTCTCCCAGTCTGGAGTGCAGTGGCGCGATCTCGGCTCACTGCAAGCTCTGCCTCCCGAGTAGCTAGGACTACAGGTACCTGCCACCACGTCCGGCTAATTTTTTGTATCTTTTAGTAGAGATGGAGTTTCACCGTGTTAGCCAGGATGGTCTCTATCTCCTGACCTCGTGATCCACCACCTCTGCCTCCGCATGAGCCACGGCTCCAGGCCGCCACTTTCAAAATAAAAGAGCTACCTGGTTCTCACTGGATGAGAGGGATTGAAGACTTGAATTTCTGTCTTTCCTCACTATCCCCTCTGCCATGTTCCTTACTAACATTTCCAGTTGCCCAGTGGCATTTTCTCTTGAGTGTTCCACTGCTACATTAAGCTCAGTATGTCCCAGTCAAAACTTGTCACCTCTTCCACACCTTCTCCGTCTTGCCAAATTTTCCTTATTTTTAAGGAGAACACTTCATACCCATGCAGCCACCCAGACTCTAATTGACAGAGCAAAAGCTTTCTCTCACCCCCACATTTAATTTGTACAAATTGTGTCACTTATTACCTTTGCTGTGTCTTCTTTTGGACTTTATTTCCACCTCACTTATTCAGGCCTTCTGTCCCTTATTAAATTAATTGCAACGACCTTTTTCCTGGGGTGTTTCTGTTCAGTTTCTACCCCTGTCATTTTGTCCTACATAATATACCACCAGAAGATGCTTTCCAAATTCCATCTTCTGTCCTATCACTCTCCTGATTAATCATTTCTGATGTCTACCCAATTCTTAAAATATAAATTTCAGCTTCCAACAACATACCAGTGAGCGCTACTTAAAATATACTTTTTTAGATTTGTCTCTTCCTGCTACTCCCATTCATGGCCCTGAATCTCTGGCCAGCCTGGAATGATCTCACCATTTCTCACATACTCTTTCCCCTTACATTCTTCTCATCATCCCTTTGTTATGCTACTCTTTCTCTGTATTACCATTTTGATTCTGTTCTACCAGGTAAAATCTCATATATGCATTATTCCTAAAGTATTTTATTTCTTGGCATTTCTCCTTGGAGTAGGAATTGTTTACTCTTTCTTGTCTAGATTGAAGAGGCAAGAAAATGAAGAGAATAAGAGCATGGACTCTGCAGACAGATCACCAGGGCTCAATCTCTCTTCTCTACCACTTACTAGCTGTAAGACCATGTGCAGTTTCTTAACATCCCTTTGCCTCAGTTGCTGCATTTGCAAAATAGGGACAATAATGGTACCTGTCTCATAGGTTGGTATGAGGATTATATTAAATATAAAGCACTTGGAACAATGCCTAGCTCATATGAAGTGCTACAAGAAGTTATTACATAAAATAATTAAGAATTGGCTGCAGCAACTGGTTTATACTTACCTTATGACAGAGATCACATTTTATGTCATGTTATTTGCATGCATGTCTTACCTAAGCCTGCTCAGTCCCTCAGCCCTAATTTGAGAATGAGATTTTTGCTTTTTTCATTGTATTTTCCCATGGTGGGGTGGCACTTGATTCTTGAAAAATTCAACTTTCATCTCGGTAGTTGACTAGTCCATTCTCAATAGAATTATTCTAAAATTTGGGCCAGTTTTATCTGATCATTAATTTTTTCGCATCTCTCCGAGTAGGCTAATTTCAGTTTTTAGAAAACTAAAAAGTCTCATGGAGGATTTTTTCAGTTTAGTGTTTCTTTAAGTACACAAAGCCTTACATTCAGTTTATCAAGAGTTTGTCGCTTCAACACTCAGCAACATGAGTCATGATTCTTATATTTTTGCAAACTGCACCAACAGATAATGATATGGTACCTTTGGAAAGAGTGTTATAGACTGCATCTAATTTAACCATATGGATATCTTTGATCTGGATATATATTACCCTTAGTAGGTGAGGAAGCAGGAGGCAGAGGCACAGGGCAACCAAGTAATGTTGATGGGACTGCTCCAGTGCCTGGGGCCACCAACATGTGGGAACATTTCTCTGTGACTCTTAACTTCCAGCTTCCAGGATAACATTCAAGATGATATATCAGGACCACACTGTAAGTTTATGGCTGAGCCAGAAATTGAACCAGGTCATGAAATCTTATTAATAAGAACCAGAGAGTTAGAAGAGATTTGGGGAATCATCTTGTTCAATTTTAAATGCGTGAATCCTCTTTAAACAGATTTATGACCTGAGCTTATTTGGGCCTTATTTGAATTCCTCCATTAGGAAACTCATTATCTCTTGAGTCAGCTTACCCCATTTTCTCATTGCTAGATGGAACTTCTTAGTCTCAGGCCATAGCTTGTCCTGCAGTTTTCACTCATTTGTGTAAGTTCTTCCCTTAAACTAGATATAATATGTTCCATTATCTTCCATAAGATGTTTGTTCCTGGTTGCGAAGACAGATTCCATGCCCTCCAGTGAATCTTCTTCTCTGGGCCAAAATATGCTTAGTTCTCTAAAACATTTCTGATATAACTTTTTTTTTGTATTTTGTTTTTTAAAAACACAAAAATTTCATTTTGGGGTGCCATACTCAAGTAAGTATATGCATAATCCACTTTTTTTGGTTAATGATTAATGTGCTCTATCTTCTTTCCATCTCCATCTTGTTAGGAAGAGAAGCAATGATATGCTCATTCCATCCTTTATCCTTTCTTACTCTCCCTCTGCACCTGCTGCAGCCTCCCTTCACAGCCAGTCAACGTCTCTGCCTTTCTGTCTTTGTCTCTCATACACACATCCCTCCATACACCCATAGGAATGTCAGTGCCTTGGTTCCTACTCAGGCTAAGAATTATCTAAGCAAGTGTAGTTCATTCTTGCAGGCTAGGTGTTATAAAAATAATTTGTCTTTCAACCACACACACTAGGATTTGAGTTCTAGCATTGCCACTTACTAGTTATGTTTCTCTAAGAGAATTATTTCAACTTGATGCACCTCCATTTTATCAACCTACAAAACTGAAGTTATAATTCTTGTCACACTGGCCAGTATTGACTGTTAAGTGAAATAGTAAATGTGAGAGTGCATGGCTCACAATAAATACTCAAGAACTACTGGTTTCTGTTCTGTAGGTCTACATTCTCAACAGCCCACCTACCAGTTTTATTATGGTTTGCTGCATCAAACACATATGTTTGCTTTCAGAACTTAGTCATCCATATTTGTTTAATATAGTAAATCTTCAATGTTCAAAATTAGTATAGCATGTTTGAATTTAAACCCTTGTAATTGAAAGAAGTGAAAATCCAAACAGTGCTTTGGGCAAGGCAAATGTTGTGCAGGAGATGATCATTAGAAACAGCTTGTCATGTACATGCACAGTGCCCCTTGGCACTGTTTTAAAAGTGGGAAAGAAATGGTTTTACATATGGCAAGGGATCTTGTGTATTTATCTAGCCAAGCATATTATTAACGTGTCTTCTTTAGCAGTTTGAGTTTGTGCTATACTGTAATTACACATACATCTCCCCCCTCAAGGACTTCTCTTCTGCCTTACTTAGGAAATTAAGTAAAATATATATATATATCTCATATATATTACATATATATTTTTATGTATGTATAATTATATATAATTAAATATTTTTTCTACTTTTTCCTGTATTCTTCCCCTGTAAAATAAGTGATGTCACTGAACTGCATTGGGTAAGGGTAAAATCTCATCAGAAAGATGTCCGGTCTTTGTCATCAAAAGTTTCTCAACCTCACCTCCATTAGCAGCCACTGCCCCTGGTTGTTCTGTCTCCATCATAGCTCCCTTGCACCGTGTGCTTTCAATTCTGAGGTCATCTGGGGCGCTTGGTTTGGCTATACTAACTCCCAAGTCCAGCTTCTCTGCATTAATATATCTGGATTCCAAAAGTAAATACTGAAAGGGAACACCTTCTTGAGGGCAAAAACCACTTGCATGTCATCTTTCCCCATTCATCTTCTCTAATGAACACAAACACAGTCTTGCTTTTGACAATGACTTACTGTTTTTCCCGTATCTCCTGAACATGCCCTTCAACTTGTTCTCCATGTTGGAGTAGACTAATTTTGGAAAAATGCAAACTTATCAGTATTCATGTCCCTGTTGAAAGGTCTTTAGTAGCTTCCCATTTGTCTTCTGGTACAAAGACAAATCTTTCCATAACTGACATGGTTCTGCATGGTATGACTCTTGCTTATTTTCCTAGTCTCACTTATACCATTCTCCACATTGCCACATTTTACCTCAAATACACCATGTTTCTCTTTTCTAAGGCAACATGCATTTTCTTCTAGTTCACATTCTCACCCACTCTCCCTCTTTCTGGTTAATTCTGACTCATCCTACACAGGAAGGGAATCCTTATTCAAACTCCTTCAGGTTCCTTTGCCTCAGAATACTCACTTCAGGTTTTAATTATGTTAAACCTATTAATACCTGTCTTCTCTACTAGACTGTAAGCCTTTTGAGAATGGGAACTGGGTTCCCAAACCGACTGGTTTTGGTCACCATGATATCCCCAGTGCCTAGCATGGTGCCTGACATGCATTTAGTTATTGACTTGTTAAACAAAAGTAGGTGCTGCTATGGTAAGGGAGGAATATTAAATGGGTTTTGACCATTAACTGTTCTAAAATTGTAGGTAAATTTGGTAAAGAAAGCTATTATTTCTAAATTAATTTACTAAAAGTTTTTAAGAACAGTGGGAGCTTTTTAACCTAGTACTTAAATGATTTTTCTCATGTTCCCAACCCTCCCCTTAATAAAAGAATAAAAAGGAGGGAACATGTTCTACAAATACTTTATTTATATTTATTTTCTCTTATTTGATATATGTTATTACCTTAAAAATGTATTTCTTTGAGAATGAAAGGTTAAATTAGGTTTTAAAATGCCAAATAAGGAGAAATTTTAATGATAAGATCAAATATATATAAACCTGGTCTCTATTAGTAGGAATTTCTAGCTTTAAAAAGTCCTAACATAAGGACATGAAAATGAGATACTGTACTTTTGCTGCCGTGTTGAAAAGATAAATAAATCAAATTTTATGGTTAAAAGGAGTTTCACAGCCAATTTTGCTATTCTCTTCACCACCACTTCATCACAGTGATTTTCCATAAGGGTTAATATGCTAGATATGTTATGAACAGCTGACAATTACATATCATATAACTACTGATTTTTTAAACAATCAATTTTATTTTGTACATATGAGGTTTACAACATGATGCTATGCTATACATAAAAATAAAAGATGATTACAATAGTGAAACAGATTAACATATCTATCATCTCACATAGAAGCTATAGATTTTAAATTTTCATTTGGAGCCCCTCTGGGATATTGTTACTGATGGCCTTCAGAGCAAGTGTGTGTCTGGGCTGTTAGCCAAGGATTTAAGTTGGTGACTAGGTTTATTAAGGAGAAAATGGGTCCCTTAGGATTGTTGAAGGTATATAAACACCAAGCTGAAAACTAGAGTCAGAAAGCTGTTGAAGGCCAAGGTACTTGGCTTCCTGCTTCATTTCCACCAGAGTTCTGAAGGGTATAGCCAGCCCTGGGTTATGTTGGAGTTGTGAAGTGATACTTAAAAAGCTCATGGCCAGGTGAATCTCAGGAAAAGTGAGAGCTTGCAGTCTGCTTTTTGTTTTCAGAAGATTTAAGAGAACAATTCATCAAAGTGCTGACAAAGGCTTGAGTGTTGAAATACCTCTTTGTGAATGAAAGAAAGAGAAGTTAAGTACTAATGACCAAAGACCATTTGCCCCCTTAAACCTTGAGGGAGGAGAAAAAAAAAAAAAAACAGGATTGTGTAACACAGAGATGAGTAGTTAGAACTACTCAAAAAAAAAAAATTATTGTTGTCACTGAAATTGCTTAGTCATTGTTTTATATCCAAGAACAGTCAACTGTGAGTTGGTACAAAAGCGTTATCCTATTTAATATAATGCTAGCAATGAATTAGAAGGAAGTTTAGAGATCTTCTAGTCAAGGCTGTTTTATAGGAACGAACATAAGTGGATTAGCAATTTTCAAACAAAGTACAGAGATTTCTGATTGCTGTTATGTGTATATTTATTGTTTTTACATTCTTCTGATTCTTTCAACATCAGACCAACATCTTTGATGGCTACGATTGCAGTCTGAGCTCCAGGACCAGGATGCTAGTCCTTGGTGACTTCATACCCTTCTTAAAAGTATGTCACAAATTGTCCTCCCCACATCAACTATTACTGCACTTCCTGCTTAGTGTTGTGCTGTATTTTGGTCTGGTCTGTCTCAAGTACCTACTGGCATTCCTGGAACCAAGTTTGTTCATCCATAAATCCCACGTTTTACAGTGATTGTCAGGTTATTGGGGGCAAATATTTATACTTTGGTGAGAACATAAGTGGTAAAAAAGTGGTCTGTGCCTTTCTACTCAGTGACTTTTAGAGGATTTTACTTATGAGTAGAAATGTTGCTTTCCTTCATTCTTCTTAGTATTTTAATATAGATTAACTAAATAATGAAAATCCATTTGTTAAAGAGTTAAGGTCTTGAGGGTAAAAAGTCTACAGCAAGACCTAGGAGGTAGAAGGAGGTATAACAGCATATATATTTAAAAGTTTTGCTTTTATCACATATGTTTTCATTAAGAGATCTGTACAATTTTATGTTGTGATTTGTCACCCCCAAGTGTCTAAATTTTAATTTAAAATTTTATACTTAGGGATATAGAAACAGATAAAGATAAAACAGAGATGGGTAGTTGTCTACTCTTACAGTTTTGGCCTACCAGGCAAAAAGTTACAGGAATTATTAATAGAGCTCTCTAAAGTGTTTATGAGACTAGTTTGTGATATATTTAATAAATACCTTAGATATGAAGTAACTAATGAAAAATTAGAACATAGGAAACAGAACTAAAATTATTTATCACTGTCTTAATAGCACCTTATTAAAGAATGACTAAATGCATATTTGTATCCTTGTATTTTACAGCATATATTTTTAAAAAAATTATCACATATTACTTCTTAAGGTTTCACTAGGAGAAAATGTGATTATTTCTAGCTTACTGTATTTATTTGCCTTATGCAATCTTTGTCTATTTCTGTGTGGTTTCACCAGTTAAGGATCTACCCCACAATGCTCTACTCACATTCCACAAACCTGATTCATGTTGTTTTCTAACATTGAGCCGATCTGAGGAGGCAAACTTTAGAAATAGTACTTATTACCTTAGATGCTCTCTATAGTGGTTAACCCAAGGGGAGCTTGAGGTATGGGCATACTGCCAGCTGTTGAACCGAAGCAATTTTGGCTACAACTGATTTGTGGTTTGATCTATGCAAATGTACTTAACTTTGGTCTAAGTTTTAGGAAGTCACTGCAATTCATTTGAGCCAAATGTGGTAAGTGCCTAAAGACAGTGACTTTACTGCATATGTTTTGTCAGCTGGATTTTTTTTCTTAGATAGTGAAAGTTATGAGTCCTTTGTATAATTTATATGTTACAGCATGATAGAAAGGCAGTTATATCACTTTTTAAATAATTATTTATTGCTTATTCCATCAGCCCAGGAACAATGCACAGTCTATAAAAAAGGATTGTCGATGCTGGTTTCTGGCAAATAGTATTCCATTACATTCTAATATAATAGTATGGACCATTATATTCCATATTCTCCTGCTTTGATCAGTATTGTTATAAGAAAGAAAGAGAGAGGAGAAGTATATTATATATGAGTGTGTATGTGTATGTATTACAAAAATTAACTGTGCATATAAATAACAAAGTATAACTTTATTACATCACAAATACTAGGACAAGCAGGTGCTACTTAAAGCTTGAAATGGGTGATTTTCAGGCAAATAAAATAAAATCCTATTTTACTACACAGTGAGTAAAATACATGGAGATTGTTACTACATGCATACATGTATACAAACAACTTAAATCTATAAATAGGCATGAGGAAAGCATATATATTTTTCTCAATTCAACAATATTATTTCTGAATCCAATTTGGTCATGATTTATCTTCTCCTTCCTGCCAGAGATAATTTCAAATATCTTTTTCACTTTTTGCAAGTAATGAGTTTTCACTCTAATATTATTCTTGATTGGGTGAAAGCATTTTTTTCCTACCTAATAATTTTCTATGTGTATGAAGAGGAATGAGTTTAGCTCCACTTCTTATCTTAATCCTGCAGTCTGGAAAATTGATTTATAGTTATATATCTTTAAACACAATCTGTTACACTAAAGTAATTTGCTCCTATCATGAAGTTTACATGAAAATGGTAACATCCTACTGTGTGTTATACATGTACACAAATCACAAGTCAGTGAATGTAAAACCATCTTCTAATCAGTTTTTAAAAATGCATATTTGTAAGATTGTGTCTTTATTCACGGTAAAAATATATAAACTGTGTATAGAATTCTCTTCTTGTTTTTATTTATTTAAGCCACTGTATACAACTCTGAACTGAAAGGTCAAATACTCCCTTTCATCTCTGCTCAATGCAATTATCCTGAAACTACATTACTTTATAATATTAGGGCAAAACATAGTATTTGAAAAAATAAAAACATTTAGAAATAAATGTTTAACAGAGATATTACTATTTCATCTAAGGGTACATATGAGAGGGAAAACCTCATAAAATGTAAAATCAGAAATTATATAAAATAGTGAAGTACAGCTTAGAGATCAAATCAATATTGTTATGTTCGAGTAGGAAATAACCATTTTTTGTTTGAAGAACAGGCAATAAAAAATTCAACCTATTTGAACTACAGTTCTGTTCTATTAATGTATCAATTCTAAATAAGCATCAATCTTTGTATCTATATATTCCAATTTTAATGCATATTTGACTTTTAACACTATGTAATTATGTCAGCTTGTATGGAATATATTTATAGTACTTAATATATTTATAGTACTTAAGTATAGTACTTAAGTACTTAAGTACACTGGGTCACCATGTAGCAGTATTCCAGAACCTTCTATGAAGGTCTCTAGAAAAACTGTAAATTTCTTTTCTCTAGGAAAAACTGATGGGAGGTCAGTTGGTACATGCTGAATGTTTATTAGACAAAGCTTTCCATTTCTCTCTTTCAGAGAAGACAATTTTAATACAACTCAAAATGCTTTTTAAATTTTAGATTGAATATATTTTATTATACTGGAAACTTCTCATCTCAAAAAAAAAAAAATTCCTTATCATCCAGAATAGAGGAAGATGTCTCTAGAATAAACATTTAGAAAATACTTTAAAAATGGGTATGAATTTTAAGCCAAAGCCTTCTCGAGAACATGATTGTAGATCCTAGTTTTGGAAATGAGAGTTCTGTCCATCTTAAAGTGATAGCAGTCACTTAGAAGATCTGTTGACCTCTGACATAAGATTGTTTCCTTTACTTTGGAATTAAACATCTCAGTAAACCGATGCTGAAGAAAGAGATCCATTTACAGAAAGTGGTGAATTAGTCAAACCTGTAGTAGTCCTCCCCACGATTTGTTTTTCTTAGTTTTTTTTTTGTTGTTGTTGTTCTACTATACTTATAATTCAGGCTGTAATTTAGGAAATACACTGCTATTTGCCACTAGCCATCCTGAAAGTGAAGTATGGTATCCTGGTCAGAGGCCTATTTCCCTAATGGTGATTAAAACTGGGCAGAAAGCCCAATGTAATAAAGCAGACTCCAAGCTTTTTCACCAACCTTGGTCTGGGAAAAGCAACATTAGAGGTTTTATGTCTTGAAAAATGTACAACGTCCATATGATTAAGTGCTCTTCATTTTCTTCTCAACCTCAGGGTGCACATTCAGGCCTTAGTTGTGCCAGCTGTTCTCTTAACCCATCACCCAAATATTGCTTTTGAATATAATCTGTCTTGACACAAAGCCTTTTAAGTTTTCTTTATTACAATTTATCTTTCTTATACTAAATTAAACTTCATTTTCTCATTTGAGAAAAGTGAGCTCTTTGGAAAAAAATAAAAACAAAGATTTTTTTATTCTGCACATGTTAAGGCAATTCCTTTTTCCTGTCTTAATTGAATTCGGTTAAGCATTCAAAACCTTCATCACAAAGATTGGCTGAGCTATTTTTCTTTTTAAACAATGCCAAGTCTTGTTGGCACCCATGACGAAGACCATACTGTGAGAGGGCAGGCTGCCAGCAGGTTTAGCATTCAAGTCCACAGTTTGATGATGTCTTCCCCAAGCTTCATCAAGAGTCTTGCAGCAGAGCCACCTTGCAGGACATTGGTGTGGGTACTGTACAAGTGTTAGTTTCTGTGCTTTTCAGAAGATTTGGAAACAATGAAAGTGATCCATTCACTTTTTCATATACAAAAAATTAATGATGGAACTGGGAAAGCTGAGTGAAGTGTATACCATAGCCTGGGCCACTTTTGCAACTTCTTGTGAATCTGAAACTATTTCAAAAGAAAACATTATACTGAAAAAAAAGCCATAAAAATGAAATATGAAGAAGCCACACTGTAGTACATAAATAAGGCTCTATTAAAAAATTTTTTTAAATGGCAGAATAAAGAATACATCATGAATTTTTTTCTTTCCATTGCTTTAGCCACATGTGTGAGAAGCTCATGCTATTCCTAAATCCCTTTACAATTGTCTTTAGTAGAGGGCACAATAAAGAACATTAGGCTATTCTTTAACCAAAGGGAAGTAATTTTAAGTGGAAATTTAAGTCTGTCTTAATCTCCACCTATGCTTTCTTCTCTTTCCCCTACCTCTCTCTCCACTTCTCTGCATCCCTTCTAACATTTTTCCTTCTTTGTCTCTCCACTCTGACAGTTCTGGTGTTAAAAATACTAAAGGTTGAGTGTGGTGGCTCCCGCCTGTAATCCTGGTTACTCTGAAGACTAAAGTGGGAGGATCACTTGAGCCCAGAAGTTCAAGACCAGCCTGGGCAACACAAGTGAGACCACCTCTATACAAAACATTAAAAAAAAAAAAGCCTGGTGTGGTGGTGCATGCCTATAGTCCCAGTGACTCAGGAGGCTGAGGTGTAAGGATGGCTTGAGTCTGGGAGGTTGAGACTGCAGTGAGCTTTGATAGGGCTACTGCACTCCAGCCTGGGGGGACAGAGCAAGACTCTGTCTCAAAAAATAAAATGAAAATACTAAAAATACTGCTAGATTACTCTTATTCTATTGTATTAAGAAAGTGCTACTTGGGCTAAAGTTTTGTGGCACCTGATTAGGATCAGTTAGGTGTGGGGAAAATAGAATGAAAAACAAACAAACAAAAAAATTCTGGTAAACATGTCATTATTGCTAGTTACCTGTAAGAGAATGACATCAATTTTAGTGGTTAGGAACCCAGCCTCTAAAATCAAGCAGTCCAGCTTAAAATCCCAATCATGCTCTCTCCTGTGACCCTTAGCAAGTGACTCTCTGTGCCTAATGTCGTTATCTTTAAAATGGAGATGACCATAATATTATCTACCTCACATATTTATTTTTAAAACTATGTGAATTAACACTTCCAAAGAATTCCCAGCATAAAGCAGCGCTCAGTGATTATTAGCTTAATTATGTAATTGAAAACAAATGTTTACTACTGCCAACTTTAAAATGTATCTGGATATTTGAAATACAGTTTACAAAACTTCACTATAGAAGAACGTGAAACAGGAGCAGTAAGAGATAACATGGTTGTGTCATGGACACCCAGCACTTCACAGCTGCTGCAACTCTCCTGTTGCAGAGTCCACTTTCTAAATATATGTAGGGCAGGCATACATAAATAATTTAGGTTTTTGATGTTTATCATACATTATTAAAATACCAACTTCTAGTGACTGCTATTTTCAATTCGCTATGAGGTTCCACATTTTTGTTTTGTTGGTATGTCTCCCATTTCCACTCTAGATTTAATTATCTAAATAGAAATGTTTTGATTGATGTCCTGTGATATTTGTTTTAACTTTGAAGGAAATTGCCCATATTTTCATGTCTGATGAAAATTAAATAGCCTGTATAGATTCTTCCAGGGTTTGAAACAACTTTTTTAAAAGGTGTCTAACATTTACCCAGTCACAGAGTTTTATTGGCTTGCCTTCATTTAAGTAGTTTTATTTGTTGAGAATCAATTAAGAAACGGTTTTAAACAATGAATAAAGTAAATATTCATATCTTATGTCTTAACATATGTGTATTCATTTTCAAGTTACAAAAGCAAGTGATATTTTTTCTTCCATAGTTAGACTTCAACAAACATGGAGTATTTTATACCATGGAAAATACATTGGTTTCCCTTTTAATATTGATCTATTTTTTCCTTATATGGTTGTGCAAAAGACACATATCTCTCCTTTTCATTAGATTCTGTATTTAATTAAAATTAACTAAAGAGGGGATTTTGTGGGGTTTTGTTGAAATTGGCATAGGAACCTGCTGAAATATTAATATTCTGCATCACCTATATAAAATTTCATTACCAGAACTTCATTGACATTTACATCATTCTATTAATGCAATTATATTTTGTCATATTACTATTTGCTTAATAGATAGGAACCATGATAATAAAGATAATTTTTTGATCAATTGTCTAGGGTTAGGCAATAATAAAGAATGAACAGGAAATCTGAAATTCAAAATACATGGTAGTTACATTTGCTTCATTAATTTCTAAATCTTAAAGTAACAATGTTGATTTCAGCATTCTCAGAACCAAGGGCAGGATATATGAATAAGTCAACAAATTATAGAAAAATTCAGAGATTCTGTAATTAAATGCAGTATGCCTGACCCCTGCCTTGAGATAGAAAATAGCACAATTTTGAACTACGTAAAACAATATTTTCAGTCCTGTGTTCTATTACTAAAAATAAAAATGTCAAATAAAAATGTAAAGTTTTTAAATTAACATTTTATAAGACTTGGTAAATTATAACTTTCTTCAGCCTTAGCAGATATGATAGACGAACCTTTTTCAAATTATGCATCAAAATAAAATTGAGTTGCTAGTAGAAAGCCCAAATTATTTTGCACAACTGAGCCTATAAATGTGTTTTACTGCTACTGTTTCCCATGTTTTACTTAAATAAGTAACATAAATTTGTTTAATTAAAGTGTGACAGTTTGAGCTGCATTTGACATTTGTCACAATTTTCCTCATCATTCCTTGCCTAATAATGTACATACTCAAATAGCTGATAGGCTTCTAGCTAAAAATGCATATTGACTAAGAGTAGTTAATATGAAATCACTAGACTGTCACTGTGTCAAAGAGGGAGAGCTTGATAATGTTCTGCCAAGGATGAGGGTCTTCCTTAGGAGAATGATAAATAGAACTTTAGAATATAATAATGTAGTCTACTAGACTAGTAGACTCCACTTAGTACTACACCCATTAGCTTTATTAACTGGGACTTTTTATTCCTTTTGGAGGGAAACTACTAGGTTCTAGTTTACACAAGGAACAATAAGGTCATTGTATACTTTTTCTTCTTACACATTTAATTTTGAATAGCATTGAATTTCTGGCTGAGTCTGTGGATACCTGGAAAAAATATTTAAAGATGATTACAAGCTCGCATTGCTTTATTTGTTGTTAGAATCACATTTTTTTTCCTTAGAACCTTGCAATGGAGATGCTCTAAAGTTTGTTTGTTTTCTTTACTACATACTGTATGTTCTAGTCCATTAGCAGGATTTGCCAAACATGATGCTGCTTTATCTATCAGCCATTTTGTGTTGTTTGAAGTTCATAATAAGATTTGTATCAATATTTACTATAATAATCAGGCTCTTTCACCTGTAAATAGAAAAAATTTAAAAGAGTTTAGACAAAAATATTAATGCATATACGATATAAAAAGTCCACAAGTCCTGTTGGTATAGGGATGGCAGGAACCAGGTTTACCATTGTAATCATTAGCTTAGTCTTGTTCTTCTCTCTTTCTGTTTCTCACTCTCCATCCCACTGTTTCCCTCCTTCCCACTCTTCCTCTCATTTTCTCTCCATTTTGCTGCTCTGCTTCATCTGGAAATGCTGGGTTCATCATAAGGCTCTTTCTCCATGGTGAAAAGAGATACCAGTACCTTCAAGCTTACAAGATTGTTACATGTAGTAACTGAGAGGAAAAGAGACCATCTCCTGTACAGGCTTCACGTATCAGGGAAGACTGTTTTTGTCCTGTGTTAGAAATTGAGTTTCAGTTGGCCGAGTGCGGTGGCTCACGCCTGTAATCCCAGCACTTTGGGAGGCCGAGATGGGCGGATCACGAGGTCAGGAGATCGAGACCATCCTGGCTAACACGGTGAAACCCCGTCTCTACTAAAAAATACAAAAAACTAGCCGGGTGAGGTGCCAGGCGCCTGTAGTCCCAGCTACTCGGGAGGCTGAGGCAGGAGAATGGCGTAAACCCGGGAGGGGGAGCTTGCAGTGAGCTGAGATCCTGTTACTGCACTCCTGCCTGGGCGACAGGGCGAGACTCCGTCTCAAAAAAAAAAAAAAAAAAGAAATTGAATTTCAGTGAGACCGACTCTGACACAGAATGTAGCTTGCTGAATGTTTCTTGGGATAAATGTCCATCGAAGGGAAGGAAGAGAAAACAGGAATGGGCAGAGGGAGAACTTGAGCTGCTTTGCAACCCAGTGACAACATCTCCCAACAGAAGAATGCTTTTCAGCTTGCCTCCTATTGGGTGAAGATGGTTCAGCCTTCATACTCCTGCATTGATCCATCACTGGATGTGGGCCACCCAGGGAAGGGGAGGCAATATCTGAAGGGGCCCAACACCGGTGCTTTCTCTACTGACAGTAACTTCCCCTGTGGCTAGGACATTGTTTCATTGATGGGGACTGGGCAGTACACCAAAGTGCCACTCCAGCCTAATGTGGCCTGAATTCCCAGCTCTCAACCAATCAGTGTCCCCAAGAAATGGAGTCCATGGATTGACCTATATTATCCTGTGACTGAGGCTGGGGTAGGATTGGACTGTGTGTGGTCAACCACATCTAAACCACATAAAATTGGCTCCCCACAAAAAAGATGAATTTGACTCCAGATGAAGGAAGGGAAATGCTGAACTGAGATATACATGACAACCTCTGTCTTAGGTCACTTAACTATGAAGCCAGCTTGTCTTTAGGTTTCTAATGTAAAGGGAATTATGATAGTAGAATACATTTTTATTCAGAACATAGAATTTGGATATGTTTTATCCCTAAACCTATCTTCTGTGTTATTGAGCATGTATTAGCTCACCATATAGCATATATTAAAGGACAGCCAGCTTCCATGAACTTCTGTTCATATAGTGTTGATGATGCTACAGTTATTTGTGAGTTAAAATACATGAGAATTCTCTTTGTTTATTTCAGAATAATGTATTCCTATGTGTATGTATACATTTATTTTACTGTGGAACTTCTTTTTTTTTAAGTAGAACATCTTAGAAAAGAAGATACACTAGGAAAAGCTGGGGTGATTTGACCAAAATCTCAAAGACAGCAGTAGAATCAGTGTTGACACTTCACTATTCATACTTAAAAAGTAATATTTGTGGTTCTGTTGTAGAGACTGATTATGTGTCTTAGCTCTTTTACTAAATGGTAACTCTCTGAAGGCAGAGTGCTATGCTTGCTTTCTATCTCATGCAGTATAGATATCCAACATTGCACAATATCGACATGAAAAAATGTTTGCATAAGTGACTGTAAGTTAATTGTGCTGATTTTTTAAAAAAAATTCATAGTTAATGTGAGAATTAAGGTTAAAATTAAGTGAAATAATGTCACCATCAGAAATCCAACGTCAGCAGCATTGACTTCAGTGTTAATACATTTTAACCTCTCAGAGTCAGCCTCTCTAAAAACTATGTCAGTCCTTTCCCCTTTGACACATGTGGCAATATGCGTTCAGGTTGATATATTGTTGGTCGTAGGAAGTGAACAGATTTTTGCAAACATATTATTGAATGAAGATTTAAGCCCCCATTTTATACCAAACTTTCTGATGCACTCTTAACACACATTATCTCATTATCTCAAAGAACTCTGAGAAATTATTACCCCCATTCTAATGATGAAAAAACTGAGACTCAGACATATTTAATCACTAACTGATAGAAAAAAAGTCTTAGGATTCAAACACATGGCCTGGGCTCTTTCCATTCTACCAGCTACCTTGAATTTTTGCCTGTTTCTATAAGATTAAACAATATTTGTAGTAAATAAAGCTAAATACTAATATACTACATGATAGTGGTCTGTTTAAATGAACTATCTGCATTTTACAGAATCATTGCCTGTTTTATGAAATATTACTGCCTTAAACATACTGCATTTTATCTTGTCATTCCTACAGCTGTCCTATTGATTAGGGAGATGTAGATTTTAGTATCTTTTTTAGAACATGACATTTTATGTTAACAAAGCGCTGAGTTTAGAACTAAAGTTCTGAAATTGTCCTCAGGGCTTTGCTAAGTCTAGATTATTCATACAGCGGTAATGACTGTAAACATGATCTGAAATTCTCCTTTTAAAAATATTTTCTTAATGTGAATTTTGTGCAGCCACCACAGAGAACAAATTATGTTTGCTTATACTTTTATTATTGGCTGTAATACATGTTGATCAAAGAGAAGAATGTGAGCATTATAAAGTATACCTTGTTTTAATGTTTATTTTATTACTGGTCCTGATACCTAGATTCAATGTTACAGTTACTCCTTTGTTTAAAAAAAGGTGTTTAGCCTGGGCAACACAGTAAGACCTTGTCTCTAGAAAAATAAAACAAATTAGCCAGGGATGGTGGCCTGTGCCTGTAGACCCAGCTAGTCAAGAAGCTGAGGCTGGAGGATCCCTTGAGCCTATGAGTTTGAGGCTGCACTAAGCTATGATTGTGCCACGACACACCAGCCTGGCTGATGAAGCGAGACTCCATCTCTTAAAGAATTTATAATTTAATTTTTTAAAGCTGTTTTTAAATTCCTTATTGTATTTTGTCGGTACAGACTACCTATTGTAGGTCTCGTTTATCTACCAAAAAAAAAACGATTTTTGAAATTGGAGGCAAAAGTGTAATAATTTACTGTTCAGTTTTGCTTATGACAATGCCAGAGTTTGTGGTAGTCTTTGGAAAAATTTTCAAGTCACATGAGCATCTTTTGCCTTAAGAGAGCACACACCATTTACTTTTATCCATCCTTTCATCATGGGGAAGATAAAATGGAACACATGGAGCCAGGAAAGGTGGGTGACAGCTGGAAGAAATTTTCTTAGAGGCTTCAGAGCCCTTCCAGAGGATTGATTTGAATCCATTTTCTGCCTGTTCCCTTAGCTTTACCCAGGTTATCATCCCTGCAGGTAGCTGGGAGCTGGATCTCATTGAACTTCTGATATGTTAGACAACCCTAGAACATTCCTAAATTTCCTTAAGCTTGATTCCTTTTTTAAACAGAGGTAAAAATCTTTACCTCCTCTATTTCTTCTAAGACCAATATAAAGAAAATGCATTTGCATTTGAAAAAAAAGATTTTTAACTTTTGTGAGGGCTATTTGTGTTGACTTAGGAAATTGACTTCCCCCTGAGTGCAGCAGAAAGGCACAGACTGACTTTTTACAGCACTGAACGTTTAGTGATAGGTGTTCAGTGGTTTATATTTCACTACCAGGAAGTCAAAGAAAATGTATCTGATGGCCAGGCGCAGTGGCTCACGCCTGTAATCCCAGCACTTTGGGAGGCTGAGGTGGGTCAATCACTAGGTCAGGAGTTCGAGACCAGCCTGGCCAAGATGATGAAACCTCATCTCTACTAAAAATACAAACATTAGCCTGGCACCGTTGCGGGTGCCTGTGTTCCCAGTTACTCAGGAGGCTGAGGCAGGAGAATCGCTTGAACCCGGGAGGTGGAGGTTGCAGTGAGCCGAGACTTCAACATTGCACTCTAGCCTGGACAACAGAGAAAGAGGAGTCTCAAAACAAACAAACAAACAAACAAAAACACCTCTTTCTCAGTGATTTTGCTTGGGGGCAAATTACTGCAACTCAGCAAATACTTATTTTGTGCTTTTATTCTGCCTTTTAAATAACCTGGCCTTCTTGATTTGAGATTCTCTAGAAAATAAGGCCTCCTCAATTATTTAAATGTCCATTGGCAACTGTTAGCAATAGTGAAAAAAGAAATCTTCTTAAAGAACTTAAATGTGTTATCCCTGATCCCAAAGGCACACTGAAATCGGGCCGATGGAAACGCGATGGCAGTTGTGCACCATGTCTGCAACTGTGGCAGACACACAACAGAAGTTAGTAATTGGGCTGCTCATTACAGACAAGGAGAGGCCTGTTAACTTTCTGTAACTGCTGGAGCATGTCTATAGTTTCCTTGCTGTGGCACTAGATTCATCAAGTGCTGAGTCCTCCTGGAAGTGATGGGCTAACCTGCTGTACAGACTGATTCTGACTGTCCTCGTGTGAGTCACATTGGGCAGTGTTTTGGTGGCACCTGACTGCTGTCAAAGCTTATTTCCCTCTCTGTTAACTGAGGATTTATGTACCAACAGGAATTTAATCAGTACTGTATTTTAAATAATTTTGTGCTTGGCTCAAACAAGAAGAGTTAATCAATTCATTAGGGGTGGATTATAAATCCCACCTCCTATAACTTTTTTTTATTGTGTCAGAAGTTTGGAAATAAAATACATGTTATTATTGAAAACATTTTATTGAATGAGGATTTCAAAATTTAGGTCATTTCTTTTCCTTTATTTCTGAATTGTTTTCTTCTGCATGACATTTGACACTTTGTCAAGCAAACAATTGAGGATAGCCCATTACCAAAGATTACCTGTCATTGGGAAGCAGGTGTTCACACTGATGAATCAGAACCGGATAAATCTAGACCAACAGAGATATATGTTTGCTTGCAGAACTAAGCAAGACTTTATATGTGGAAAAACTAGAAGACGAACAGATATAAGCTGTTAGTTTTAGTGTTGGCACCAACACTGCTGCTGTAACCCCACACTAGTCTCCAAATATTTTTGTGCACATTCAAAATTCACATGAATTTGTCATTTGCACTTTCTAACGTAACACTCCTATGATTAATCTGTTTCTGGACAGTTGTAGATCAGGGATCCGTTCATTCAAAATGTTCCCTTCTGAAAGGGCAGAAGGTTAGGACCTAGCTTTCTTGCTATGATAAATGTCTTTTCAACTTCTGCTTCTTTCTTGTTGCTTAAATTGGGATGGAGAAAACTCCCAACTACCATTCATTCTCTAACCTCATACCCTGTTTTATCTTCTTGATAGCAGTCATCGTTCTCTTAAGTATTTGTGTTCCACTTTAGGAATGTAAGCTTCAAAAGTGCAGGAACCTTGTTGACAACTTCTTCACCACCATTATATCTCAGTTCCTAGAAAAGGGTCTGCCTTGCCCTGAAGCACGTCTTCAAAAAACATTAGTTAAAAGAATGAATAACTAACTCCCTCGTATATTCTATTTGCTTGGGAAATTTGTTTTTATTTTATTTTTTATTTTTGAGATGGAGTCTTGCTCTGTTGCCAGGCTGGAGTGCAGTGGCGCGATTTCAGCTCATTGCAACCTCCGCCTCCCAGGTTCAAGCGATTCCCCTGCTTTAGCCTCCTGAGTAGCTGGGACTACAGGAGTGTGCCACCGTGCCCAGCTAATTTTTGTATTTTAGTAGAGACAGGGTTTCTCCATATTGACCAGGATGGTCTTGATCTCCTGACCTCGTGATCTGCCCGCCTCAGCCTCCCAAAGTGCTGGGATTACAGGCATGAGCCACCACGCCCGGCCAAGGGAAAACTTTCTTACAGTAGAATAAAGATGCAGGTATGTCTCGGTTCACAGTCAGGCTGTAAACATTCTATTTAGGTGTTCAGCACCACTTCAATTATACTAAAAATGAAATTGGCCAGATTAGAAATTTAACCATCATTTATAATGTTTTGCTTGTTATTTAAGCAAAATATTACTTAATATGTTATTGAAAAATTACAAATATAAGATTGTTTATATGTGAATTATAGGGGAAAATGTAAGTTGATTTAAGCCATTTTCATTCCAATATAATACTTTCTGCTCCAGTGCTACTTTGCGGGAAAATTAAAGCATTAACTCTTGATTAGTACAGTTGAAAGATAATGGAATCTGGCGAAGTACTTAATATGTAAGAGGGATTAACAGCAGATCTGTGTCATAGATTAATATTTTCAAACTTATGGGAAACCCTAACTTTTGCTGCAGCTACATTTATTCCAGACATGGGATTTCCTTTTGTAGTGTATAGATTCCATCAGAATTCTGACTGTTTTTGGTCCCTTGTATGTAACATGAAATGCAATAATAATATTAAAATGGATGAAAATATTCTTTATAATAGATAGGTCTGAAGTCAATTCTCATATACCTCTTTTGGGGATTTGCAATTTTATTTATTTTATTTTATTTATTAAATTTATTTAATAAATAAAAAATTAAATGTAAATATTTATTTAATTTTATTCATTAAATTATGCAGGACTTTAGTTATAACAGCAACACAGAAGGAGTTAAATACACCTGGACTCACCCAAGAGGAAGCCGGTGACTCAGAGATGTGGGTCCAGAAATCTGTGGAATGCTCCGTATTTGCTTATTAGTAGTGCATTGCCAAAGTTTTCAGGAAATTAGAGCTTTGGGGAACAGATTTACTTTATTGTTAAGGATTGCCTATAGCTGTACATTCCTTTGAAATTCAGTTTTCACTCGGATGACAAAATGATGCTTTGGTAGGGATAGGAGGATGCGTACTTTCCAAATTGGAGACAATCTAGGTTGCGGTATTAATTTTAAAAGCACCCCAATGGTAGACACAGCTGCCTGCCTGACATGTGCCTCAGGTATATCCTACATGTTTACAAAGCTCAGTTGCAAATCTGAGTATTAATAAGAAGATGTTTCATGAAAGCTTTTCAACAAATAATTAATAATGCATTCAGTTAACCATAAAAGCATTTCAAGGAAAAACGCAGACTTTGAAGATGAATAATTTGAATAAATGGATAAAAATAAGCTTAGGGGCTTTTGCAGGTTCATCACTGAACTCTGTTACTTCATTATCCACATAAATACAGTGTTATTCAGATACATTTTAACTTTCAAATAACTCATACATCTTATTGCTGTTTTTATAACCCTTGAATAGGGTAGCCTCTTAAACTATTTATATACCTAACATTGATAAAATAAAAAGTAAAAATAAGGAAAAACAAAAGGACCTTGGTTGGGAATATGTAAAAATTTTTTGCCGTACATTTTTGAGGTAATGGCAACAAGTTTATTTAAAAAATAAATATTGCTGGAGTCCTGGGCAAGATGGCCGAATAGGAACAGCTCTGGTGTGCAGCTCTGAGAGAGACCAATGCAGAAGGTGTGTGATTTCTGCATTTCCAAGTGAGGTACCCGGTTCATCTCAATGGGACTGGTTAGATGGTGAGTGCAGCCCATGGAGTGTGAGCGGAAGCAGAGTAGGGGAAGCACAAAGGGTCGGGGAACTCCTTCCTCTAGCCAAGGGAAGCCCTGAGGGACTGTACCATGAGAGACAGAGCTATCTGGCCCACATACAACGCTTTTCCCATGGTCTTTGCAACCTGTAGACCAGGAGGTTCCCTCGAGTGCCTACACCACAAAGGCCTGGGTTTCAAGCATGAAACTGGATGGCTGTTTGGGCAGACACCAGACTAGCTGCAGGAGTTTTTTCTTCATACCCCAGTGGCACCTGGAAGGCCAGTGAGACAGAACCATTCACTCCCCTGGAAAGAGGGCTGAAGCCAGGGAGCCAAGTGGTCTAGCTCAGTGGATCCCACCCCCACAGAACCCAGCAAGCTAAGATCCACTGGCTTGAAATTCTTGCTGCCAGCACAGCAGTCTGAAGTCGACCTGGGGCTCTCGAGCTTGGGGCGGGGAGGGGCGTCTGCTGTAACTGAGGTTTGAATAGGTGGCTTTCCCCTCACAGTGTAAACAAAGCTGCCCGGCAAAGCTACCGCAAAGCCGCTGTAGCCAGACTGCCTCTCTAGATTCCTCCTTTCTGGCCAGGGCATCTCTGAAAGAAAGGCACCAGCCCCAGTCAGGGGCTTATAGATAAAACTCCCTTCTCCCTGCAACAGAGCACCTGGGGAAAGGGGTGGATGTGGCTACAGCTTCAACAGACTTAAACACTCCTGCCTGCCAGCTCTGAAGAAAGCAGCAGATCTCCCAGCACAGATTAGAACTCAGGATTAAGAAACTCACACAAAACTGCACAACTACATGGAAACTGAACAATCTGCTCCTAAATGACTGCTGGATAAGTAACAAAATTAAGGCAGAAATCAATAAGTTCTTTGAAACTAATGAGAACAAAGACACAAGGTACCAGAATCTCTGAGACACAGCTAAAGCAGTGTTTAGAGGGAAATTTATAGCACTAAATGCCCACAGGACAAAGTGGGAAAGATCTAAAATTGACACCTTAACATCACAATTAAAAGAACTGGAGAAGCAAGGACAAACAAATTCAAAAGCTAACAGAAGATAAATAACTAAGATCAGAGCAGAACTGAAGGTGATAGAGACATGAAACACCCTTCAAAAAATCAATGAATCCAGGAGCTGGTGTTTTGAAAAGATTAACAAACTACATAGACCACTAGCCAGACTAATAAAGAAGAAAGAAGAATCTAATAGACACAATAAAAATTGATAAAGGGGAGATCACCCCCAATCCCACAGAAATACAAACTACCATCAGAGAATACTTTAAAACACCTCTACACAAATAAACTAGATAATCTAAAAGAAATGGATACATTCCTGGACACATACACCCTCACAAGACTAAACCAGGAAGAAGTTGAATCCCTGAATAGATCAATAACAAGTTCTGAAATTGAGGCAGTAATTAATACCCTACCAACCAAAAAAAGCCCAGGATCAGATGGATTCACAGCCGACTTCTACCAGAGGTACAAAGAGGAGCTGGTACTATTCATTCTGAAACTATTCCAAACAATAGAAAAAGAGGGACTCCTCACTAACTCATTTTATGAGGCCAGCATCATCCTGATACCAAAACCTGGCAGAGACACAACTAAAAAAGAAAATTTCAGCCCAATATCCCTGATGAACATCAATGCAAAAATCCTCAATAAAATACTGGCAAACGGAATCCAGCAGCACATCAAAAACTTATCAACCATGATCAAGTCGGCTTCATCCCTGGAATGCAAGGCTGGTTCAACATGTGCACATCAATAAACGTAATCCATCACATAAACAAAACCAATGACAAAAAACACATGATTATCTCAATGGATGCAGAAAAGGTCTTTGATAAAATTCAAAACCCCTTTGTGCTAAAAACACTCAATAAACTAGGTACTGATGGAACATATCTCAAAATAATAAGAGCTATTTATGGCAAACCCACAACCAGTATCACACTGAATGGGCAAAAGCTGGAAGTATTCCATTTGAAAACTGGCACAAGTAAAGGATGCCCTCTCTCACCACTCCTGTTTAACGTAGTAGTGGAAGTTCTGGCCACAGCAATCAGGCAAGAGAAAGAAATAAAGGTTATTCACATAAGAATAGAGGAAGTCAAATTACCTCTGTTTGCAGATGACATAATTCTGTATTTAGAAAACCCCATCATCAGACCCAAAATATCCTTAAGCAACTTCAGGAAAGTCTCAGGATACAAAATTAATGTGCAAAAATCACAGGCATTCCTATACACCAATAATAGACAGACAGCCACATTTTGAGCAAACTCCCATTCACAATTGCTATAAAGAGAAAAAAGTACCTAGGAATACAACTTACAAGGGATATGAAGAACCTCTTCAAGGAGAACTACAAACCACTGCTCAAGGAAATAGGAGAGGACACACACAAATGGAAAAACATTCCATGCTGATGGATAGGAAGAATCAATATCGTGAAAATGGCCATACTGCCCAAAGAAATGTATAGATTCAATGCTATTCCCATTAAGCTACCATTGACTTTCTTCACAGAATTAGAAAAAACTACTTTAAGTTTCATATGGAACCAAAAAAGATCCCATATAGCCAAGACAATCCTAAGCAAAAAGAACAAAGCTGGAGGCATCATGCTACCTGACTTCAAACTATACTACAGGGCTACATTAACCAAAATGTCATGGTACTGGTATCAAAACAGATACACAGACCAATGGAACAGAATAGAGGCCTCAGAAATAATGCCACACATCTACAACCACCTGATCTTTGACAAACCTGACAAAAACAAGAAATGGGGAAAGGATTCCCCATTTAATAAATGGTGTTAGGAAGACTGGCTAGCCATATGCAGAAAACTGGACCCCTTCCTTACACTGTATGCAAAAATTAATGCAAGATGGATTGAAGATTTAAACATAAGACCTAAAACCATAAAAATCCTAGAAGAAAACCTAGGCAGTACCATTCAGGACATAGGCATGGGCAAAGGCTTCATGACTAAAACAACAAAAGCAATGACAACAAAAGCCAAAATTGACAAATGGGATCTAATGAAACTAAAGAGCTTCTGCACAGCAAAAGAAACTATCATTAGAGTGAAGAGGCAACCTACAGAATGGGAGAAAATTTTTTCAATCTGTCCATCTGACAAAAGGCTAATGTCCAAAATGTACAAGGAGCTTAAACAAATTCACAAGAAAAAAATAAGCCCACCAAAAAGTGGGCAAGGATATGAACAGACACTTCTCAAAGTAAGACATTTATGTTGCCAACAAACATATGAAGAAAAGCTCATCATCGCTGGTCGTTAGAGAAAAGCAAATCAAAACCACAATGAGATACCAACTCACACCAGTTAGAATGGCGATCATTAAAAAGTCAGGAAACAACAGATGCTGGAGAGGATGTAGAGAAATAGGAATGCTTTTACACTGTTGGTGGGAGTGTAAATTAGTTCAACCATTGTGGAAGACAGTGTGGTGATTCCTTAGTGATCTAGAACCAGAAATACCATTTGACCCAGCAATCCTATACTGAGTATATACCCAAAGGATTATAAATCATTCTACTTTAAAGACACATGCACATGTATGTTTATTGCAGCACTCTTCACAATAACAAAGACTTGGAACCAACCCAAATGCCCATCAATGTTAGACTGGATAAAGAAAATTTGGCATATATACACCATGGAATACTATGCAGTCATAAAAATAATGAGTTCATGTCCTTTGCAGGGTCATGGATGAAGCTGGAAACCATCATTCTCAGCAAACTTAACACAGGAACAGAAAACCAAGCACCACATATTCTCACTCATAAGTGAGAGCTGAACAATGAGAACATGGGCACAGGGCAGGGAAAATCACATACTGTGCCCTGTCAGGGAGGTGGTAGGCAAGGAGAGGGATGCCATTAGGAGAAATACCTAATGTGGATGACGATTTGATGGGTGCAGCAAACCACCATGGCCCATGTATACCTGTGTAACAAACCTGCATGTTCTGCCCAGGTATCCCAAAACTTAAAGTATAATTTAAAAAAAAAAAAAAAAAAAACAGCTAAATCCCGCCAAAACCAAGATGGTGATGAGAGTGACCTTTGATCATGATCACTGCTATAGTCCTACCAGTGCCATGACAGTTTACAAATCCGATGGCAATGTCATGAAGTTACCCTATAGGGTCTAAAAAGGGGAGGCATGAATAATTTACCCCTTGTTAGGATATAATTGAGAAATAACCATAAAAATGGAAAACCAACAGCCCTCAGGGCTGCTCTGCCTATTGAGGAGCCATTCTTTATTCCTTTACTTTCTTAAAAGACTTGCTTTCATTTTTAAAAGCAAATAAATAAATACTGCCATCTTCCAAAGTTTTTGCCCCACTGAAAACACTTAGAGAAAGAACTATAAGAGATTGAGATATTTTCATTTCAAAAATTTATCATTGGTTTTAAAGTTTCTTCAAAGCACGTTTTCCCCTATTGTTTCTGCCTGAATTTGAACATGCCAGAACTCCTTAGAGAATTATATAGGTAGGAAAATCTATCAGTGCTCTAAACTTAAAAACAAAAGATGAAAAAATAATATATGCTGGCCATATATCCATATATATGTATATATTCCACTTTATCTGTGATTTTTATTATTTCTTTGTCTTAATAAAAGACATTGGTAAACAAAGCTGCCCAGAAATTTGGACTGGGCGGAGCCCACCACAGCATTGCAAAGCTGCTGTAGCCAGACTGCCTTTCTAGATTCCTCCTCTCTGGGCAGGGCATCACTGAAAGAAAGGCAGCAGCCCCAGTCAGGGGCTTATAGATAAAACTCCCATCTCCCTGCGACAGAGCACCTGGGGGAAGGGGTGGATGTGGGTACAGCTTCAGCCGACTTAAACATTCCTGCCTGCCAGCTCTGAAGAGAGCAGCGAATCTCCCAGCACAGTGCTCAAGCTCTGCTAAGGAACAGATTGCCTCCTCAGGTGGGTCCCTGACCCCTGTGCCTCCTAAAGGGGATATACCTCCCAGCAGTGGACAACAGACACCTCATACAGGAGAGCTCCGGCTGGCATCTGGTGGGTGTCTCTCTGGGACAAAACTTCCAGAGGAAGGAGCAGTCAGCAATCTTTACTGTCCTGCAGCCTCCACTGGTGATACCTAGGCAAAGAGGGTCTGGTGTGGACCTCCAGCAAACTCAGCCGACCTGCAGAAGAGGGACCTGACTGTCAGAAGGAAAACTAACAAACAGAGATATTGGATATTCAATCTTTATAAGCTTAGTTTTCTCCTGGGAATAAAAATAGTGTTTGCTGTGTTTCGTCTTTGTGAAGATTAACTCAGTAATTCATCTGACAAACTTTGTAGAATGGTTGAGTTATATTAAATACTTAATGCTCATTTCCTATAATTCTTGTTGTTTTGTATTAGAATGGTATTCTAGCCTTCATAAAACAAATTCTGTGATTTAGACATTTGAAAGTTCTTCATTTTCAATTGATACTCATTTATTTCTAGTTGCTGCATAACCTAATCATTTTATGTTCAGTGTGGTGACAGCAAATGGGTGAAGTAGTTCCAATTTCCCAGCATGTAACTGACCTTCTTTAGCCTTAACTTTCATTTCCAGCCATTGTTATGGCAGCTACAGCAAACATGTCAGAGTACAGAACATTCCATTAAGAGCCATACCTCGTGCCTCGCTTCCTACGATGTTGTTTTATATGAATAATACAATGTCTAGAGGTGAAATTAGTTGGAGTGCTCATGACTCAGCCTCTTTTTCTGGGGAGTGAGTCATTCCACATTTATAGATTCCTGACTTTGTGCCGTATACCACACTAAGTGCTTGGAATACAAACATAGATTTGCTGGGTCACTGACCCAGAGCAACCCACAGTCTGGGCAGGCAGGATATGGCATTCATTAAGAACAATATGGGCTTACACATAGCCAGCACTGTATTAATGTTATATGTACCTGTCAAGGCAAAGTGTGATTAAATATACAATAATATGAGCTGTCTAGACAACTTAATTCTATGTTTTGGAACATGTACCTCTGACCCTTCAACCCTATATTGATATATTTTGCCTAATTACATCACCAAAAATTTAACTTCTTTATTGTTTTGTTTAAATACTAAGTTTTTATTCATTTGCATATCACATAAAATCATACCCTCCATGAATAGGTCAGTTGCCTTTCCTTTATTATTCTGCCAGAAACTCACACTTAATATGTCTAATAAAGCCCATTATCCTCTACTTTTACCCAGCAACCTGATCTCCCTTCAGGCTTTCCTGTTTCTAAGAATGTCCTGGGAGTCTGTTTTTCTTACACTCTCAAAATTCTCTTGGCTCCTTTCTTCATCCTGTGCCTTTCCTGGCCAATCAATCCTTAAATTCTTTTTTTGTGCGTGTGAGACAGGGACTCTGTTGCCAAGGGTGGGATTTCAGTGGTGCAATCATAGCTCACTGTAACCTCATATGCCTCTGGCTTCAGCCTCCCCAGTAGCTGGGACTACAGGTATGCACTACCATGTCTGGCTAATGTAAAAAAAAAAAAAAAAAAAAAAATTGTTTTTGTAGTGGTCTCTCTATGTCACTTATGCTGGTCTCAAACTCCTGACCTCAAGCAGTCCTCTGCCTTGGTCTCCCAAAGTGCTGGCATTAGAGGTGTGAGCCACCATGCCTGGCTTTAATCCCTAAATTCTGTATGGACTGTAAATACTATTATGGACTGAGTTGTGCCCCACCCCAGTCATATGTTGAAGTTCTAAGTGCCAGTGTGACTGTTTAAAAATAGGACCTGTAGCAGATAATTAAGGTTAAACAAAGTCATGACAGTGGGGCCCTAATCCAGTAGGGTTCCTCTTCATAAGAAGAGGAAAAGAGGGTTCTTTAAATTTCCCCACCCATCTTCATGTCTGTCTTTCTCCACCGTGTGAGGACATAGTGAGAATGTGGCTTTCTACAAGCCAGGAAGATAGCTCTCACCAGAACCTGACCATGTTGGCACTTGATCTCACCCTTCCAACCTCCAGAACTGTGTGAAAAAGTAAATTTCTGTTGTGTAAGCCACATAGTCTAGGGCATTTTATTATGTTAGACTATATTAGGCCATTCTCTTGCATTGCTGTAAATAAATACATGGGACTGGTTAAGTTACAAAGAAACGGGGTTTAATTGGCTCACAGTTCTGCAGGCTATACAGGAAACATAGTGCTGGCATCAGCTTCTGGGGAGGACTCAGGGAGCTTTTTCTCCTGGCAGAAAGCAAAGCCGGAGTGGACACTTCACATAGTCAAAGCAGGAACATGCAATGGAGAGAACGAGAGCTAAAGAGAGAGTAGAATGGGAGGTGCCACACTCTCTTAAATGACCAGATCTCATGAGAACTCACTATTACAAAACAGCACCAAGCCATGAGGGATCACCTCCATGATCTGAACCCCTTCTACTAGGCCCCACCTCCAGCACTGGGGATTACAATTCAACGTGAGAATTGGGTGGGGACAAATATGAAAACTATATAATCCTGCACCTGGCCTTTTCCAAATCTCATGTCCTTCTCACATTGAAAAATACAGTCATGCTTTCCCAATGGTCCCCCAATGTCTTAACTCATTCCAGCATTAATTCAAAAGTCCAAAGTCTAAAACCTCATTTGAAATAAGGCAAATCCCTTCAATCTACAAGCCTGTAAAATCAAAAAGAGTTATTTATTCCCAATATACAATGGGGGTATAGGCACTGGGTAAACACTGATATTCCAAAAGGAAGAAATTGGCCAAAAGAGAGGAGCTAAAAGCCCCATGCAAGTTCAAAACCTAGCAGGGGCAGTCATTGAACTTTAAAGCTCCAAAATAATGTCTTTTGACTGCATGCCTCACATCCACAGCACACTGGTACAATGAGGGGGCTCCTAAGGCCTTGGTTAGCTCTGCCCTTTTAGCTTTGCAGGGTGCATCCTCCCCACACCCCGTAGCTGCTCTCACAGGTTGTTGAGTGCCTGCAGCTTTTCCAGGTGCAGGATACAAGCTGCTGGTCTGAGGTCTGGAGGGTGGTGATTCCCTTCTCACAGCTCTACTAGGGAGTGCCCCAGTGTAGACCAGATGTGAGGGTTCCAACTTCACATTTTCCCTTAGCACTACCCTAGTAGAGGTTCTCTGTTGGGGCTCTGCCCCTATAGCAGGCTTCTGCCTAGGCTTCCAGGCTTTTCCATACATCCTTTGAAAACTAGGTGGAAGGTGCCAAGCCTCATCCACTCTTGGACTTTGTGCACCTGCAGGCTTAACAACACATGGAGGCTGCCAAGACACAGCAGTTTGTGCTCTCCAGAGCAGCGGCACGACAGCGTCTGGGGTCCTTTGAGCAGAGTCTGGACCCAGAGCTTCCAATGCAGTACGGTATCCTGAGGCTGTGCCAGGCAGTGGGGCTCTGGACCTGGCCCACATATTCATTCTTCCCTCCTAGGCCTCTGGGCCTATGATGGGAGGGGCTTCCATGAAGGTCTCTGAAATGCCTTCAAGGCCTTTTTCCCGTTGTCTTGGCTATCAGCACTGGGTGGGGTTTCGTTATGCAAATTTATCTAGCAATTGGTTGTTCCACAGCCTGCTTGAATTCCTCTCTCAAAAAAAGCTTTTTCTTTCTCTGCCACATGGTTAGGTGGAAAATTTTCCAAACTTTTATGCTGTGCTTCCCTTTTAAATATAAATTCCAACTCTTAATCTTTTCTTTGCTCCTGCTTCTGAGTGTAGGTTATTAGAAACAGTCGGGCCACCTATTGAATGTATTGCTGCTCAGAAATTGCATCTGCTAGATACGTTGTATAGTCACTATGAAGCTCAAACTTCCAAAGACCCCTAGGGTATGGACACAATCCAGCCAAACTCTTTGCTAACACATAAAACGTGTGACCTTTACCCCAGTTCCCAGTAAGTTCCTCATTTCCATCACAGACCTCATCAGCCTGGATTTTGCTGTCCATATCACCATCAGCATTTTGGTCGCAATAATGTAACTAGTCTCTAAAAAATTCCAAAGGGGTTATTCTCGTTAATATTGATTGAGGTTGGGAAGCGAGGTTGTCCTGTTAGGGTTATAAAGATAGTTCGGGTGCTGTAAGCGCTTGTTTTTTCCTTCATTTTTCTATCTTCTTCTGAGCCCTCCAGACTCTTCCAACCTCAGCTTGTTACGCAGTTCCAAAGCTGCTTCCATATTTTTGGGTATCTTTATAGCAAACCCCACTCTTCAGTTCAAAGTATTAGGCTGTTCTTACATTGCTATAAAGAAATACCCAAGATTGGGTAATTTATTAAAAAAAAATTCAATAGGCTTATGGTTCTGCAATCCATACAGGAAACACAGTGTCCACATCAGCTTCTGGGGAGGCTTCAGGGGGCTTTTACTCATGGTGGAGAGCAATGCAGGAGCAGGCACTTCACATAGTGAAAGCAGGAGCAAGCCAGAGAGACAGGGGTTGGGGAGGAAAAGAAAAGGGAGAATGCCGGGAGAAGGTGGCACACACTTTTAAGTGACTGGATCTTGTGAGAACTCACTATCCTGAAGACAGCACCAAGCCATGAGAGCTCTGCCCCCATTATCCAGTCACCTACCTACAGGCACCACCTCCAGCAATAGGGAATACAATTCAACATGAGATTTGGGGGGAGACAAACATCAGAACTATATCACAGTCTCAGCAGACTAATACACATATCCATGCAATAGTTTTAACACTGTCCTTTGTATGGACACTGTCTCCACCTGAATTGTCTTCATTACCATTCACCTGGACTTCTGAAGGAGCCACTTATATGAATACTTATTTAAGCACTCCCCTCTCTGATCCAATCATCTATATAATATTACCAGATTAAATTTCCTAATTATGCCGTTCTTGAATTTAAAACCTTCAGCGGTCCACTTTCACCTACAAAATTAAATATATTTAATTGAATAGCCTCCTCAGATTGTCATTCAGGGTCATTACTTCCTATATAGAGCCAACTTAGCTTTCCATCCAATTACTGCTCTTCTTGTGTGTCATACTCCAGGCTAGGTATTTTTCCAAACACCCCCTGGGCTTTGATTCTTCTGTTACTTTGTTTCTGCGGTGTCCTGTCCATTGTCTGAATTGGTCTCCTTCCCACTCCATCTCCACCTATCAAAATTCCTTACCTCCTTCAAGGACTAACTCAAATGCAACTTCCTCTGTGAATCTTTATCTTCATAACAGGATTTTTCTCCCCTTCATTGATCTCCCAAAAGCTCTGTTAGTATTTCCTTGTGACAATAGGAATTTTTTTTTTCCATCATGGCTTTTTGTTTTTTGGCTTTTTCACAACCTCCTTTATCCCACTAGATTCTAATTAAGTGATCTCTTTAAGATTAAAGAACACTGGATCCCTAAAATACCCAATGATGCTAAAAAAAACAAAACAAAACAAACAAACAACAACCAAAAAACCCTACCCAGTTGGGTACGGTGGCTTATGCCTGTAATCTCAGCAATTTCAGAGGGTGGATCACTTGAGCCCAGGAGTTTGAGACCAGCCTGTACAATATAGGGAAACTCTTATCTCTACAAAAAAAATAGAAAAATTAGTTGGGCATGGTGGTGCATGCCTGTAGTCCCAGCAACTCAGGAGGCTGAGGTGGCAGGATCGTCTGAGGCTGGGGAGGTCGAGACTGGAGTGAGCCATGATCATGCCAATGCACTCCAGCCGAGACAACAAAGTGAGACCCTGTCTCAAAAACAAAAAAGAAAAAACAAAAAAACAAAAAAGCCTATTCTATATCTTAAAAATATGAGAATTACAAGAATTACAAACAAATAAAAAACATTGCCATTTTTAATGGAATTTTTAAAATATCTTATAACTGCAGTATTGCCAACATTTGTTTCTGTAAGGTGTAACTCCAGTAGTAACTTTTGTGTTACTTAAGGAGCAACAATTTCTGTAACTTTAACAAGGCAGAAGCATAAGAAATATAAAAATTGTGAATTTTCAGCTCACAATTAACTTTGATAATCCAATAGCTAAAAATTATCTGCTATTTTCATTTTGTCCTCCTTGTGAGGTATAATCAGGCCTATTTTAGTTTGACATAGGCTTTATAATGTTATCTGACCTTCACAGTATGATTAATAATATGGAGGCATGAAGTCATTTCTCATTGGGGTGGGGATGTGGCAGGAGGGAAGAAGAGCTTTACCAATCAACTCAAGATTATTTGCTGACATTTATCTTACCTTTTAGGTGAGGAGAAAGAGACAGAGGATGGAGAATTGGTGCTTTTAGTATGCTGATACCTTAAGCCACCTGGAAGCAGATGCTAAATCCTATTGAAAAGAATTTTATTTGTGTTTTGCTTAGGGCATTGTTTAGCAAAATACTACATGAAAACTCTTGACCTGTGTGTTTGAAATGGCAGATGTTCACAGTGAGGACTGAGCCTTGGGGCAACATCAATCTTCACAATTCTGTGCCTATTTACTCAATAACTGGCTTGGTTGGGGGGAAGAAAAAAAGTTCCAGGGAGTCATTTACAAAGCAGCTCTCCTGGCACTGCAAATGAAAGTGTTCTTCTTAAGATAAGAAAAGCAAGCAAACAAACAGAAGCCACAGGACAGCTTGAGCCCACCAGGTCAAAAATGAATACCTCTATTCTCTCAGAACTGTGTTTCTAATTTTTATATAAAAATTGTATATATTTAAGGTGTACAACATGATGTTTTGAGATATATATATATATATATATACACGCAGTGAATTGATTACTAGAGTGAAGCAAATTAACATGTCTGTCTCCTCACACAGTTATTGTTTTAAAAAATAAGAATACCTGAAATCTATTCTTCTAGCAAATTTTCAGTATACCTTACAATATTATTAACTATAGTCATCATGCTGTGCATTAGACCTCAGGTTTAGTCATCCTGTATAACTGTGACCTTATATCTTTTGGCCAACATGTCCTCATTTTGCCAACCTCCCCACCTCCTGATAACCACCATGCTACTCTGCTTCTATTAGTTCAGCTTTTTAAGATTCCACATAAGTGAGATTATGCAGTATTTTTCTGTGTCTGGCTTATTCCACTTACCATAAGGCCTTTCAGGGTTTTCCTGTTTTTGCAAATGTCAGGATCTCCCTTTTAAAGTCTTAATAATATTCCATTGTGTATAGTATTTCACAATTTTTTAATCCATTCATCTGTTGATGGACACCGGTTGTTTTCATATTTTGGCTATTGTGAATAATGCTGCAATGAACACAGGAGTGCAGATATGTCTTCAAGGTACCGACTTCATTTTCTTTGTGTATTTTCCCTGTAGTGGGATTGCTGGATCAAATTGTAGTTCCCTTTTTAATTTCTTGAAGAACCTCCATACTGCTTTCCATAGCGCTTGTACCAATTTACATTTCCATCAACAATATACAATGTTCCCTTTCCTTTTCCCCACATCCAACACTTACTTTTTTATTTTTTTAATGATAGCCATACTAACAGGTGAGAGATAGCTATTTCATTGTGGTTTTTTATTTTCATTTCTCTGATGATTTCTGATACTAAACACCTTTTCATAAACTTGTTAGCCATTGTCATGTCTTCTTTGGGGAAATGTCTATTTGGGGTCCTTTGCTCATTTTAAAATTGTTGTTTTTAGTTGTTTGCTTTGAGATATTGTTTCATGTGTGTTCCTTATATATTTTGGATTTTCTTTTTCTTTTTCTTTTCTTTTTTTTTTAAGACACGGTCTCACTCTGTTGCCCAGGGGGGAGTTCAGTGCACAGTCACAGCTCACTGCAGCCTCGACTTCCTCCTGGGCTCAATCGAACCTGCCACCTCAGCCTCCTGGGTAGCTGGGACAACAGGTGCACATCACAATGCCCAGCTAATTTTTTGTATTCTTTGTAAAGATGAGGTTTTTCCATGTTGCCCAGACTGGTCTCAAACTCCTGGACTCAAGCACTCCACCCTCCTTGGCCTCCCAAATTGCTGGGATTACAGGCATGAGCCCCCACACCCAGCCCTATATTTTGGATATGAACCCCTTATCAGATATATGGTTTGCAAATATTTTCTCCCATTGTCTAGGTTACCTTTTTATTTTGTTTATTGTTTCCTTTTGTGGACAGTTTGATGTTGCCCCACCTGTTTATTTCTGCTTGTGATGCCTGAGCTCTTGGTGTCATATTCAAAAAATCATGGCAAAGTCAATGTCAATAAGCTTATTCCCTGTGTTTTCTTCTAGGAGTTTTATGGTTTCAGGTCTTACATTTAAGTTTTCATTCCATTTTGAGTTGATTTTTGTGTATGATGTAAGATAAAAGTCCATTTTCATTCTTTTGCATGTAGTACCCAGTTTAACCTAACACAGTTTGTTGAAGAGACTGTCCTTTCAGTGGAAGTTATATAAGGCAAGGATGGGACTTTATTTTCTTATTCTCACCACAAAGGGTATTTTCAACTGTTTTTTTAAATTTGACATAGAATTGGAAAAAATACAACAGTAAGCACCTTTATTCATTTAACAATATGTATTGATATTTTGTGTGCTGAAAACGTTGGGTTCAAATACAAAGTTCACATATCTGAAAGAGTATTAATATTTTGAATACAGTTGGTTTTTGAATCATGCTGTATTGAAACTCTATCTCTACTAAAAAATGCAAATACTAGCTGGGCATGGTGACGCGCCCCTGTAATCCCAGATACTCGGGAGACTGAGGCAGGAGAATCACTTGAACCCAGGAGGTGGAGATTGCAGTGAGCTGAGATCGTGCCACTGCACTCTAGCCTGGTTGACAGAGCAAGACCTTGTCTCCGAAACAAAAAAAAAAAAAAAAAAGAGAGAGAGAGACTAAGGAAGATTTTTCTTGGAGATGGGGCTTCCAGTGTTGGGGAGGAGGAACACTGGAAGAGGGACAAGTAAGTTGGAATGTCTTTCCAAACACATCATGGAACACATAAAGAAGTCAGGCTCCTGTATCATAGAACTCAACTTAAAAAAAAAAAAATTCCACAATATCATTTTGTTTTTGCTATGAAGGTATATATTTGGGAGTGCATGTAGAAGAAATGAAATCCAGTCTATTTAAAAGAATATTAAAGATATCAGGATGCTGATCTGTGTCAAAGAGCAATTAGCAAGAAGTAGCTATAGTCAAATGATAAATTGAGGCCTAAAACTTGCAAGTAAACAAATGGGCAGGTTCAGGTTAGACTTTCCCTGACTCCAGGCAACTAGTGAACCACTTTCTCTTTTTAAAGAGTTGTTAAGTGGCAGTATCATCCTGGTATTCATTGCTCAGTATGCATTTATTGATTATAGAGCAGGTTTTTGTATGAGACATCATGAAATCCTAGGATGACAGCATCACTTATTTTATATTGTAAAATATATGTAACATACAATTTAATATTTTAACCATTTTAAATGGTTCAGTTTTGTGGCATTAAGTACATTTGCATTGCTGTGCAAGCTATCATTTTTTCCCTAGTGAATATTTAGATCTAAATCACAATCCCTTTCCACTGTCTCCTTTTTTCTTAGGGGATAATGATTGATAATATGATTAAAATGAACACATATGCAGTGTATCCACTCTGTCTTTCATAGCCTAGTGTTCTTATGTACATTCTGTTTTAGCCATCTCTTGCACACACAATAGTGCACATGCAACCCAGCCACACATCCACTGAGTGTGTTGAATCACTGTCCTTCCTGCTCTCTTAGCATTTTTTCTTCATATTTTAGAAACATATTTTTCTCTTTTTTCCTTTACTCTCCTAGTATTTTTATTTTAAATTTCTCATGCTTTCTCTTTAAATTTGTGGAGCAAAACAAAAAATAAACAAATAAGAAACTATGCTTAACAGGAATGTTCCAAATATTCTCAGTTTATGGCACCCTTAGTATCTCAGTAATTTTGTTTTCAAGGTGCCTCTAGACCAAAAGATGTACCTGACAGTTTCATTTAAATAACATAATATGTTTAAGTCCTAACAACTTAATAGCCTTTTGAAAAAATAATACACATAAATTGAAAGCAAATCTATTTTTGTTTTTGAAAGCAAACCCACAATCACTTACTAATGGGATTTGTGCCTGTTGAATACTGCCCAGCCCTCAAACCTTGCAGTCACACTGGACACTATTATTCTTATTTCCTTTAATTTTTTATGGAAAAAAGGTTTTTGGTAATTCTTACTTCATGTTGATTTTCATGCAGTATTTGCTTTTATATCACATACATCATCAAAACCCAACCTTGCAAAGCTGTAACATCATTGAGAGGAATGTAGCATGATCTAATATTGAAACCGCAAACCACTTTAAGTTAATAGTTTTTATGCTGCCTAATGGATATTGCTGTGGGTTTTTTGTTTTTGTTTTTGTTTTCATATATTGAAAACATTTTGGCCAGGCGCAGTGGCTTTTGCCTGTAATCCCAGCACTTTGAGAGGCCAAGGTGGGTGGATTGCTTGAGTTCAGGAGTTTGAGACCAGCCTGGGGGACGTGGTGAAACTGCATCTGTTCAAAAAATACAAACTTAGGCAGAGTGGTTCACGCTTGCAATTCCAGCTACTATGGAAGCTGAGGTGGGAGGACTGATTGAGCCTGGGAAGTTGAGGCTGTAGTGAGCCATGATCACACCCCTGCACTCCAGACTAAGTGACAGAATAAGACCCTGTCTCAAAAAAAATAAAAGATAAAGAAAACATTTTACCATTCCCCTGAGAGTTTACAATGGTGCCCTGGGCCACCATGACAGTTAGGGAGCTGTTGGCTTTATAGTCAAAAAATAGTATTTTTATCCAAGTAAAATAATGTCAGTTGTTTGAAATCAAGATAGATACACTGAAGGCATTAATCTTAAATGTCCTTTATAATTTCCTCAGATACTTAAAAAAAATCTCCACAGATGTATCAACCTATCATTTCGTTATTATAGGACAAAGTTTACTTTTCTTAAACACCTGCCCTTAGGATTAAAAATCAACTATTTCATATTCAGTTGTATTTTCTGTGGTTTACTAGTATTTTCTTTGTCTTATTTTATACTCTTCTTTTCAGTAAATAACTAGTTTTAGGCTAATTTAGTTTTTGGACTTAGCATAGGAGTCTAATAATGAAACATTTCTAATGTGTACAAGAACATATGCTGTTTTCTATCCAATTAACTCACAAACATACTTCTAGAACCTAACTTGCTTTTTAATTACAGACTGCCGTAGATGCTCCCTATGGCGAGTGGAGTCTCTTTTGTCAGTTTGAAGTTGTTTTGTTTACTATCTGTTCAAGAGGCAGGCTGACTTTTGGCACCAAAGTTTTTTTTTTTTTTTTTTTTGTCCCTGGTTTACCTTCTTTAAACCTTGATTTGACAACATGCTTTTCTGCATATTTATTTCTCAGCATATTTTAGTAGCAAGGCTTAGGTGCAAGAAACCAATGGAAAGATTGATTGTTTACCACTGGAATTGTCTTATTTGAACTTTACTACCATTAGCAAAGGTTTAGACTGATTGTCAACCCAGGACTAAAAATCTACAGACTCTCTGTGCATATTAAATCAGATTAAAGACCTGTGTCAGTCTGTACAGACTTTTCTAACATAAAAGAACAGAAATGTATTTTTCACAGTTCTGGAAGCAGAGAAGTTCAAGATCAAGGCAGCAGCAGATTGGTTTTGCTGAGGTCCTGCTTCCTGTTTTTCCCTCCGCCTTCATATGGCAGGCAGAAGGTGTGAGAGCGCTCTCTGTGATCTCATGCATAAAGGCACAGTCCACTTTTTATATTTCTGGGATCTCTTTTGTAGGGGCACTAATCACCTTCCAAAGGCCCCACCTCTAAATATCACATTGGGGGACTAGGATCTCAACATATGAATTTGGGGTGGAGGGGACATAAGCATTCAGTCTTATGACAGGATCAAAATGCATGAGTTTTATTATTTTTGATTAAACATCTCTTAAGAGCAATGGTAGTATATTAGGAACAGAATGTGTTAAAAATTCTTTTTGGTTGGTTGTTTTAGAATATGAGCATAGGACTTCTACTTTAAATAAGTATAAAATAAAAATAGGACGTAATTTTGGCATTTAATGTATGTTTTTTTCCAATAAAATGTAGAACGTACTTGTAAGCTTAAAGTTGTATTATACGTAACCGTTGTGTGGATGTGTTTCAGTCAGTGCATTTTACGGAGTGAGGAACAAGTCACTTCTGATTTGATCTTCCTCGTTAGTGAAAGAAAAAGCCAGATTGTTCAACTGATTTAACTTACTGGGTATTTTTCTCTTCTTCTTTTAGATTTTATTGATCTAATCCAAAGTATCTTATAACTTCTGGCTGGAATTAAGGTCAGTACTGTATTTGTGTCAATCGTGAATAAACTGTGAAATAAAATAAAGGCATCATGGGTCTTTAGATAGCTGCATCAAAAATATGCTTGCAATGTGTGGTAAAAGCTGAAATTTAGTAAAACCTGGATATATTTCAGAGTTGGCTTACTAGCAAACATGGTTCCCTGAGTACTGTTTGTTTTTCTAATTAGTATAATTTATTTGGTTTTTGAATATTGAATTTATTTCATCTTACTACTACCTGAGTTTCAAATAATGAAAAAAAAATCCAACTCGAATTCATTTGTTTAATTAACAGAAATATTAAAAGAATGGTCAGCTTGCTGAATTTGCAGGAAAACATTTTGAATTCCACAATTATATACCCAACGAGGATGTATTTCCTAAAGAGGATAGAGTTGAAAACGTACTTTTCAGTAAAAAATTTCAGTTAGCAGAGTGTCAAGATGTCATTCCTTTTGTTCTGTGCTTTCACTAATTGGCTTTAATTGAGACTTGAAACTAGCTTAACTGAGTTTAGAGTAATAACAGAACCTCAGAAGGCCCTCACAGCAATAAGCTTGGGATTTTATTTATGCCTTCTATTTTTTTTTTTGGAACATGTATTCAGATTAAAAAAAAAAACAACTAAACACTGAATGAAATGAAGACTTTTATTGCTTATAAAAGAACAACATGCCAGGTGTTGCTAAACTTTTTGTATAGGCTTTTGATTAATAATTAACATAAAGGAAAACATTAGCTTTTCATTTACCCTTACACTAATCAGGAATTTTCTCTTTAAAGCCCATGTTTAACCCTTCTGATTGCAGTGTCTGTCATATAACAGGCACACTGTAAATATGTACCTTTTCTGGCCTCAATTCTGACCTCACTTTCCTGCAGCCAAATGCACATAAACACACAGACACACAGACACTCTCTCTCTCTCTCTCTCTCTCTCTCTCTCTCTCTCTCACACACACACACACACACACACACACACAAACACACACACACACAGATGAAAAACTACGATTATTTCTCTTTTCAGGTACAAACTGTGCTTTCCTATCTTCGAAATCTGTATAGAATGAAGCAAATAGAATATATTAAAATTATGCCTATAGATAATTGGAAACTTAATAAAGAAAAAAGGCGAAATGTCTACAAGTATTGATTTAAAGTCTATAAACTATATTATTTTATTAAGTGTTTTCATTTAGTTCGGGGTCAAATTTATTGAAGTCTCTCTTTTTTATTCACTTTTTAGCATATACTATGGAGATTTGTGAACATTTAAATGTGCAATTTTTAAAGACTTTTTGAACTTTTTTCTACTTTTACCCCTTACTAGACCCTATCCCATCCACCTACAAAACCAAAATTACAAGTAGAATGAGATTTTTGTAAAGTATACATCATTGAATCAGTAATGTTTTTAATGCACAGAGTTAAGTTTTAATAATAAATCTGTATGAGAGGTAAACTTTTCCTTTCTCTTCTTTAATAAGAAGTAAATTCTTCCCTTCCTGATTTTTTATTATATAGTTGATATGGTAAACACAGCAGTTTGCAATCTCATCTTGCTTTGACCACTTTCCAGAAAGAAAACTGAAAAGAAAAAAGATTTTTGTTAGATTATAAAAAAAGTAACCATAATGCATAAAAAATTTTCATAATCTAATTCCCTAACCATCTTCCACATGGAGATTTCTGTTGTGAGAATATGAAAATTGAGTGTGTTTGGTCAAGATGACTTGCCTATTTTCAAATTAATAAATACATGTACCAGTGAAAATAAAGTGTACATAGAAATGGAAACATGTTTAAACCTCTCTTTCTATCAGGTGTTCCCACTTGGATATGTGTGGTTTAGTATTTATTAGTATTGTTTTCCCTTCTATCTGAAAATGAAAATAATATTAAATTACATTCGATTAATCAGTTACCTAAATCACATTTTGTAAAAGCAGTTAAATGTAGTAAGTCTCTTAAAAATATATTAACTCACCAGAAACAGCCAAGTTATCAAAACAGAATATATATAATGGAAATTACCATTTTTTTCAACTGTAACTAAGTACTTTTGGTTTAAGATGAGAGTTTCCCTCACAGAAAAATCATGTTTTTTTGTGAAAATATTAGCTGAGCAAAATAACTAGTGTTGCCAGATAAACACAAGCTACCGATAGAGGTATATAAAATAGAACATCAGAAATGCCATTGCAGTATTTTATCAATTCTGTGATGCATGTAATTTTACATTAAATTATGTAAAATTAAGTTATGCTATAGTTAAATTGACAGCATTTTTTTTTTCCTGGTAGTAAATGAGGTGTGTCTTGTAATGAATGGTATCTTAGATTTTATGAAACACAATGTTACTGAATTTAGACTGGAAACGTGTTTTAATCTCCTAAAGTTATTCCAAAAAAATGTCAGAATGAAGTCCAGAAACAAGGAAGGTAAATTTGGCATTGATTCTTAGCAACATATTAGGCCACACTTTTTGCCTTTTAAAAAAATATGTATTGGTTTTTCTGATCTACTTCTTTTTCTTTATTATTAATACTACTACCAGCATTTTCGTATATTTTCCTCCAGTTTTTGTCATGGTTTGTTTTCATGAAAGGTAAATTAAATTTTCTATTCTATACATTCCAGTTACTTGAAAAGGTGATTTTTAATGGCTCTGTGATATACTATCCTGTGGATATTTCATAATTTATTTCACCATTTGCCCATTGTTGGACATTCAGACCATTTTTAATATCTCACTATTATAAATAGCACTTCAACAAATACGCTTCTAAAATGTTTATGTTCATTGCTGACATTGTACTTAGGATCAATTTGTAGAAGTGGGATTATGTAGTGTAAAGAAATAAACATATTTGAGGTGACTAATGTGTACATTGTGAGTGTTCCACAAAATTATATACCAATATGCACTTCACTGGTAGCAGAAGCAGTCTGAGTTTTGCAATACTCATGCCAATATTGGAATTAGGATTTTAAAAATTTCACAGTTTGATAAGCAAATGATGGCTTCTCAATTTTAAAATATAAAATAGGAAACAAGTGCTTGTAAAGGAATACTCATGGGTCATTAAAAGTATCAATCTAAACAGCATAACTTGTTTTTTAGTTAGAATGAATAGGTAATGTTAATTTCATTGGTTCTGCCACTGTCAGCCTGGGAAGGCTGTTTGATCTTATGCTGTTGAAGACAGAATCAAAAGCTAAATGATTTTCATCCTTATAAAGATAGATGATCATGTTAATTATATTAATTATAGTTTTCTTGAGAAAGAGGTTGAGGACTCTAAGGAATGGGACAAGGGAGATGATCTTTAATAGAGTTCTCAAGTTTACTTACAGTGGAAATACTGCTCAACAAGTGACATGAGGTGCAATAGCTTTTCTGGAATTGTTTGGAATGCTGTGAGCAGAAAAGGACTAATATTACTCTACAAATCTAAAAGTAAAATGTCATATTGTGTGCTAGCTAGTGCTTAGATATTTTATAAATTTCTCTCCTCAAAATTTTAAAAATACTTACTTTTCTATATTGATACTATCTTTTAGTCTCATTTTGCAAAATCAAAAGTTAAAAAGAAAATATTGGATATAACTTGTTGCTATTTTGTATGCGTTTCTTCTTCATCCTATACACTAACCTTTTATCCTTCCTCGAATGCAGTCAGTACTTAGCATATATATTCCATGAAGACCCTACCTCCAACCCCATCCTATCTTGCTCCCAAAGAGGGATCATGTTCGTCAGACTGACACCTAGTGCTAAGGGATACATTGCTTAACACAAGGCTGTCAGTGCTATAAGACTTCCCCTGCCTTTGCAATTGCACTTGACTATATTAAAGTGTTCTGGTGGTATCGGTTGAAGTACCCGAGCTTGAAATTAGGTGAATTCATGCTTTCTTGGTGCTTAGAATTCTTAAAGAGATGATTTCCTATGAATTTTTTTGAAGAGATGGAGTGTCCCTCTGTCTCCTAGGTTGGAGTATAGTGACACAATCACGGCTCACTGCAGCCTCAAGCTCTTGGGCTCAAGTTGTCCTCTCATCTTAGCCTCCTGAGTAGCTTAGGACTACAGGCTTGTGCCACCATTCCTGGCTATATTTTTTATTGTTTGCAGAGACTGAGTCTCGCTTTGTTGCCCAGGCTGATCTCAAACTCCTGGCTTAAAGCGATCCTCCTGCTTCAGCCTCTGAAAGTGCTGGGATTACAGGCATGAGTCACTGTGCCTGGTCAGCTGCCTATGATTGAATCATTAATATTTATCCGAAATTATTTATCAAAGCCCTGATTTTGATCCAGTGCTCCAGCACAGGGTGGATGCTGTGCTTCTTTTCTACCTGGATCTAGTCCTTCCTGCTAATTCTAATTATGCCCTCTATACTTCTAGACTGCTAAGCTGCTTGTGGTGTTCCTTGGTCAAGCCCTCTGATTTTATTATCTGTAAAATGGAAACAAAAATAACTTACACTTCATTTTAAGATTAAATGAGATATGGCCGGGTGCAGTGTCTCACGCCTGTAATCCCAGCACTTTGGGAAGCCGAGGCGGGTGGATCATGAGGTCAGGAGATCGAGACCATCCTGGCAAACACGGTGACACCCTGTCTCTACTAAAAATACAAAAAAATTAGCCGGGAGCGGTGGCGGGCGCCTGTAGTCCCAGCTACTCGGGAGGCTGAGGCAGGAGAATGGCGTGAACCCGGGAGGCAGAGCTTGCAGTGAGGCGAGATCGCGCCCCTGCACTCCAGCCTGGGCGACAGAGCGAGACTCCATCTCAAAAAAAAAAAAAAAAAAAAAAAGATTAAATGAGATATTATTGTGAGTCTTAAAAATTGTAACTTTTAATCCGCTTTTAAGCGCTCTATAAAAATATGCTAATTACTTTATTACACATTGTATACTTGTATCAAAACACATTGTGTCTGATAAATATGTACAATTATAAATAAATTACATTTTAATGCAAAAAATAAAGACTCTTAGAACAATGTCTGGCATATGGTGATTGCTAAATAAATAGGAGTGTTTGCTCCATTGAGCCTTGAAAACAAACAAACCAAAAAATACTCTATTAAAGTCTTTTATTCTAGATTTTACATGTGTAATAAATTCTGATACTTCTCTTAAAACAGAAAATAAAATGAATGAGGATCTTTAAATTATTCTTGTAAAAGCTTCAAATTATATAAATTAAAGAAGCCAGAACTTATGTGTGTGTGTGTGTGTGTGTATATAATGTATGATATATGTAATTTTAAAAAATATTTCTTTTATAGAGATAGGGCCTCACTCTGTTGCCCAGACTGGAATGGAGTGCAATCATAGCTTACTATAACCTCAAACTTCTGAGCTCAAGTGATTCTCCTGCCTCAGTCTCCTAAGTAGCTAGGACTGTGGTAGCGTGCACCAGCACACCCAGCTAATTTTTTATTTTATGCCTTTTATAGAGACAGGATCTCTCTATGTTGCCCAGGCTGGTCTTGATCTGGCATGAAGTGATCCTCCTGCCTTGCTTTTCCAAAGTGATGAGATTACAGGCGTGAGACACTACACCCAGTCCAATATATAGAATTTAATGCTGTATTTTAAACTGGCCAGAAAGTAATTTCTCTATGCTCTGCTGAACAGTGTTATATCTTTCATTAAAGAAGCTGTTAACCTAAACAGCATATTGCACAATTAAGCAGACTTACACTTAAAACAAAACAAAACAAAAGAACAGTGTAGAAAATGCTAATACTCTAATGAAATAGGAAGTGGGGAGAGGAGGATGTTCTTAATGTCTAACCAGTAAGCTTCAGTACTTTGAGCTTTCCAGAATCAATACAAAATTTTGATTAGCTTCTTGGTCAACTTCCAGTACCTTCTCAGGGAGATGCTATATTTCTCTTCCAACTTGCTTCATGTTGCTTCACACATTTCTTATAGACTTGTTATGCTTCATGTTATGATTATATTTGGATAGGTCCATTCTCCCCTAGCAGCCTATAGGTTTTTTAAGGAGAAACTGGAGACTACCCTTATGCGTGCTATTTCAATAGGGCTTTGGAGGAAATGGACACTTAAGAAATGCTTATATAATGAATTTCTTTAAAATTCATAACAATTATAAAATTGTGAAACAAAATATAAACAATTGTATTACATATGAAGACTAAATATAGAGCTACATATATGTGTGTATATATGCGTGTATGTTATAATAATCATTAATCACTGTATCCTCTTTCTTGGCACCCTATCTTTCTTTCTTGAAAAAACAAAAAACAAAAAAAACCACAGATCCAATACTTGTTCTTTAAGATTCTTCCAGTGGGTAGTATTTTCATATTCATCTTTCATGGCATCAACAAGCCTATTTCCTCAGTATGCCAGGCTGTCAAAATGAAAGAGCAATTCTGGAAGCACATATCCCCAAGATTCTTCATTAGGTCATGTGAAAAAATGAGGAGGGATAGCAAGTTTGTCTGCCACTCTCACTTCAACCTCCTCCCCATCTCTCCTGTTCTAAGTCATGTCATGAGCTATTCTGTGATAGTCATGTTTTTAACAGGAAAGGATTACTTTCTATTAAAAAGAGAGAATATGTATTTATGATGCATCAAATTTCAGAAAGCTTCACAAGAGAAAGTAAATTATCCTAAGGATTAAATGGTCTTTTCAGTTTGAAATGTGATTCTGGAAGCTTTGTATTTCTCCTTAAAGTGGTAAACAAATAATTGGGCATTCTATAAATCTTTCCAGAATCTCAAAGTCACTTTGTATCATATGTAAATCTAATCATTAGAATCCTGGATTTTTGTTTTTAATAGAAAGATATTATACTATGCTAAATGTAGGAATCAAATAAAATGACAAAATAATCACCTTTTTCATAAGTTTTCTAAATTTCCCAAATTAAACCTAATAATTATTGCAGCTTCAAATATCTTAGGGGTGATTATTGTTTAAAGTCCTCTCTTTTTTTTCATGTGGGAAAAGAATGCTCTAGCTGATTCTTCATTTCTTAATTAAATATAGTATCAAATGGCTGCAAAAGACAACCACTGGCTATGTTTTCATACAAACCCCATGCTTATGAAATCAATTCTGTGGATTTAATTCACTAACCAGCTAATCTTTATTCTTTTCCTAAATTCGTCTGTAAAAAAGAATCCCATTCCAAAGAATAACACAGCTGATCTCTTTGCAGCCCATTTATATCATTAAAAAGTATTATAACCTAAATATGGGCCTTATATCTTATTAGGGTACTTTGTAGGATTTAAAAACAAAAGAAATGAATTTCTTTATTATGTAAGAAATTATTTATATTCTACTTATTGCAGAATAAGAACTGCATAGTAGTAAAAGGGATAAACTCTCTTGTTCCTTTGTGAATCAACGTGAGACTTGTTAAGCTTCATCAGTTATTCACCTGAGAATAGAAGATTATCCATCGTGTATTAGAAAAAAGGAATATGACATATAATACCACATGTGATAGATAGGTAAGTAGATAGGCATGCTGGTTTCAAATAGTTTTGCCAATGCACAATACAAGGACTTTACTTTCAGGCATGCTTTCTGAGTCAATTTTGTTGAAGAGGGTAAAATTGTGTGCCTTTTCTGAACTAATCTCTCCCAGTTATTAATAATACAAAAATGTTGAAAAATCATTTGCCATAACAAACCGACATGGATTAGGTTTCATTCCGTATTATTCAATGTCTTACGGTTATCAACTTTGTGTTGCTTTAGAGTCTTCTTTCTTTTGACCATTTCAAATCTAATTAGTGAAGGGCTGAATAAAGAAAACACTGAATGCATTATATGTGTACATCTATGTCTATCTTCTTTCTTCTTTCTCTCGTTTATCTAAAGTTGTATACCTGTCAAAGTTTGTAGTTCAAAACTAGAGCAAGTGATCTCTTAGTACATTGCTTTTTGAATATTAATAAGTGTATTAGTCCATTTTCACACTGCTATGAAGAACTTTCCTGAAGTTGGGTAATTTATAAAGAAAAGAGGTTTAATTGACTCACAGTTCTGCATGGCTGGGGAGGCCCCAGGAAACACAATCATGGTGCAAGCAGAAGCAGGCACTCTCTTCACCTTCTTCACAACGTGGCAGGAGGGAGTATGTGCGAGCACGATGAAGTGCCACACTTTAAAACCATCAGCTCTTTTGAGAACTCACTCACTATCATTAAAACAGCATGGGAGAAACCGTACCCATGATTCAATGACCTCCCACCTGGTCCCTCCCCTGACATGTGGGGATTAACACATGAGGTAAGATTTGGGTGGGGACACAGAAGCAAACCATATCAGCAGGTATTTGGAACTGAAAGTACTATTGTCTTCATTTTATGAATCGAGAAACTTAACCATTAAACCAGAAACAATTTTTATTTTTATTTCATTTATTTACGTAGAGAGAGAGTCTTATTCTGTCACCCAGGCTAAAGTACAGTAGTGTGATCATGGTTCACTGCAGCCTTGACCTACCCAGCTCAAGTGATCCTTCCTGCCTCAGACTCCTGAGTAGCTGGGGCCACAGGTGCACACCACCATGCCAAGCTAAATTATTTTCTTTTATTTTTTGCAAAGATAGGGTCTCACTATGTTGCCTAGGCTGGTCTCAAGCTCCTGGGCTCATGCAGTCCTCCTGCCTCAGCCTCTCAAAGTGCTGAGATTACAGGTGTGAGCCACTGCACCTGACCCAGATAGAATTTTTATAAACAGAGCATTGCTCTGTGAAGTATGTTAGTTCTTAGAAATACAGAAAAGTCTTTTATGGAATAACAGTAAGTAGAAAAATACACATTTATCTAAATGTAACTACTTACCTATGACATACATCATTTAGTGATGGCTTAAACTATAAGATATTGATCTTCAGAATAATAAAGAGAGTAGAGAGTGGGCTTGATATCATTTGCTTAAAGATGCTTCACCTAGAATGAATATATACTTTTTCCACCTTTTCCTCAAAACGATTGCCTTCTATTAGTGTTCTGCCAGAAGTAGCTCTCTGGTACAATACTAAGGTGCAAGTACCAGCTGATCTACTTTTAAAAAAACAGCTACGGTGGCATCTTTAAGGGGTTTTAAGTCAGCCATAAGGAGTATCAGACCAATAGAGGAGAATAAATTAAACAACAGGAATAAAAAAAGGGAAGGGGTAAGGAACTTATTGAAAATAAAGATGTAAGAATTTCCTCCTTTAAAATTTATTTAAGTTTTGGAAATATGGGGTAAAAAATGAGTCAGCGAGCAGGATGTTTAACTTGACAAGCAACTTCATAGTTGCAAGCCATTTCAAATTTCATTTCGATTTTCCATTATCCCTTAGAGACTCGAAGACCTAATTTAGACCGTCTGGCTACACTATCACAGGGGGAGGATTTGTGCACTTAGGGTACCCCTTGGGGTTTTCTACCTGTTTGGAAATTAAGATGTAAAGTACTATTGTAGTATGTTAGAGGAGTGTACTGGCAGGCAGTTAATTTCCTTAGGTGAAATTAATGCTCAGAGAGAAATTGTACTTACATATTCAGGCTAGGCTATTACATAGGCACTTCAATGGCAATGGAGTGAAATTACCTTTTCTTCTATTTCATACAAGTGTTGTACAACACAAAAATTACATAATCTTCCATGTTAATAATTACTAATGTTACGTTAAAATATTGTATGCTATTGAATGATTACGCATGTACTGGGAATGTACACCCCACAGGGTATTTACCAAGTTTCACTATCAGGCATCATCCTCTCTCTTCCACCATATCTGGAATTGCTGTGTTCCTCTTTCATTGTAGAGACTAAGTAGATATGTATTAATTTTTTGATTTTCTTATATTTAGATAGTTTTTGCAAATTTTCTTCTTGGTGATCACTGAAGTTCTCCGTTAGAGACTTAGTGGCAAATGTTATTTTAACTTTGTGCTTAGAAAAGAAGGACACTCTTCACCTTTACATAAATATAAAGAGGATGCAAACATCAAGTACTTCATTGATTAACAAGAAAACTTTTAGAAATGTCATGTGTTTTGTCACCACAATGTGTGGCACGATACTAGCCAATGGCATAAAAAGTGTTTGAAATGTGATGTGATTTACTTTTGCTTTCAGAAAAGTAAACAGTTTCTCTTTGGATTGAGCATAGTATCTTCTTCATTTACATGTCATGGACTGCTTAGAGAGTTTTTACAAGTTCGTTGTCTATCTCGTAAAGCCCACATAATTGTAGTTTTTGATATGTATCTCTTTATTTCATCATTTCGACATAGCCATAAATGGTATCCCACATAGATATTCAAACAATGTACCATTTACTAGGTCATAGGAATCCTAGTCATTAGCTAACATGACCCCACGTGGAAATACACCGCTTTACGGAGTGGAAGGGCAAGGGAAGCAGATGGGGGAAGAAGTATGCTGCTCAAAAAATAGAAAAGTATATATAAAGAAATCCTAGCCATGAGGTGAATGATAGCCAAACAGATGTTTTTTAAAAAGTAAAAGAAAAAAACAAAAAGTAAAACAGCCTGGATGATAACACATTTTTGCCTGGTCCAGCCTTTGGGAAACCAAATTACATTCTTTCGTCCCATAGTTTCATCATGTATTTTTATCGGAGAAAGAGAATTTGTACATGATAATATTTGTAAATCACACTCTAAATCATTCTATGTACTTTCAGAATTAAAGCTTTGCACACATGAAGTAAGCCTACATAAGAAGGTGCAGTTCCAATACAACAGAGTAGTTATTAATAAATCGAGTAGTGAGGGTCCAGTTGTAGTTCATTTGAGAGCAAGATTCTGTGAATGCTTTAAATGTATTAACAGTGGTTACTTTGCTCTTCAATGGCTTACAGTCAAGAGAGGGGAAAACTAATGCATATAAATAGTAACTAATACATGATGATACGATCAAATACTAAGCACAGATATAACTGTGTAGAGTGACCCAGAGAAGATATAATTGATTTTGACGGGCCAAATTTTTTAAAAGGGACCTTCAGCTGGGTTTATAGGTAAGTAGAATTTAAATAGCCGCAATAGAGAGTTGGAGGTACAGAAAGGACATTTCTTGAAAAGGGTCTATGGAAACCAAAGCACGCATAAGGGAATGAGAACTCAGAAGTTGAGAAACTTGAACAGAGGGTGCAGGACAGGTTTACTGTGGATCTGTATCCTGCCTCTTCTTTTCTTCCTTCTTTCTTAGTCTTCCACTTTTTTTTCCCTACAAATATTTGTTGAATTACTTGTATGTGTATCTCTTCTTTAACTGTGAGCAGAAACCCAATTCATCATGAGATTTTTCGTCCTCTCTTCATGCACACAGAATAGTTACATAGATATATACTGCTGTGAATGTCTGTTTCAAAAGCTTCCTTTAATGAAAGTCTATTTTTGTTGCAGATTTTAGGAAGAGAAAAAAATAAACATGGATATCTCAACATTTGGAAACTAGATGTTCCAACGAACCCTCTTGATGTCTGTAATTATTTTATTTTGGCACTAATATTATCAAGCTTGTTTATAATTAAAGATAAATGAAATAGTAAAATTAACTACTTTATCTCCTTATTTAAATTTCAGCTGGGAAATTTGGAATTTTACTGTTTAAGTCCTTTGTTAAATATCTAAAAGGGCCCTACTACAGGGAGACAGATTAATTAAAATCAAAATTGTTGAGGGAATATAATTAAAAACAAAATCTTATCCCAACCCAGAAGTCCCCTCCACCAAAGTAATAGAAAAAGAAAACACTTCTACTATTAGGCATCAAACCAGAATGTGATGAACATTACAGGCAATCCACTAAGAGATTGCAAAAACCAAAAGAAATCTCACTTTTCTATATTGCCAAGTAGATGTAGCCAAGAGTGGGATTACACACATGCTTTCAAGATAAACAATAACCAGTACTCAAGTAAAAGGACTTGACTGCACCATCCTAAATTCTTCAGGTAATTGGGTTGATCACCTGTGTTAGCTAATTGACTTTCTCCAAGAAGAAACCAATTTCTCATCCCTTTATAACAGGAAGAAGTTTTGCAACTTGGAGCAAGAGTAACGCTGAAGATAGGCTCCTATCCTCCCATAGGAACTGGGAGATAGGGGAGATTTCTCCCTTGATGTTTGCATTTCAAAAAGATAGTTCCAAGGTTCTTGAGAAAACATTTCTGAGTTGCCAGGCTAATGGGAGGCTTAGTTAGCCATCATTAAGATTTACATAAATTTGCAAAGAAGAAAGAAATTCTATAAGAAAAGGGAGAGTAGAAAGCAGCCTCTATCTACCCTTGTTTTCAGCATAAAGATTTAAATAAGAAGTATATTTGTCCTTACAGTGTAAAATGAATGAAATGAATGTTTTTTAAGAAAAGTAGTCAATGGATATTTTGGGTTTTCTGAGTATATTGTCAGTATATTCTAAAACAAAGAACAAATAGGCTTTAAAATGGAAAGATTTAAGTAAAAGGATCACTACTCCTTCACACTCATAGTAACTTAATTGCTGGGTAAATTATTGGGGGGTAGTACTGCTCATATTTGACTTTTACAAGGGAAAGCAGACCTTGTGGAGAGCAGAATGGATCATATAAAAAAGGTCTTAAATTTCTACTTGAAATGTGTTTGAGACTGGACATCACAGCTTTCTGGTGCATTTAACTTAAATTGCTCAACTGCAAGATCTCCAGTGCTCATTCAAATGCTAATGTGGGCCATCTGCCTCCCCACCCCCACCTTTTTTTTTCTAGCAGGAACAAGCTGAAGGTCACGTGACCCTAATTACTGCAATTATGAGATTTCTGGGAGTAATCACTTAGGTTGCACCCAGAGTGAGCATCTGCTGATGATAAATAGATCAGGAGATTACTAAAGACAGGCTTCCCTGTAAGACATCCAGTGATTAATTTCTTAATATATATACATATGCACAGCTAAATCCATATGCTCTAATAAAAGCATTCTTTTCCTCACACTTTTTCCTAAAATGCCTCTTTAAAATGTAGTAGGAACAGCATAAAATGTGTATTTTTTTGTGTGCAAATATAATTAGAATTCTAAAGAGGGACATAGGGAAGATTTAGTAATGACTAATAATGAAGTAGCAGCCTTTACCTACACAAATTTTAGTTCTCTGTACAAGGAGAAAAGAATGTCACAAGGGCTTAATCTTTCCAGCAAAAGTATTATTTCATATTATTTTATTTTGTTTTGTTTTTATTAATTTTGAAATGAAGACCTAATTTCTAATGAAAAGGTTATGTGCTTAAGGGAAGATTCTTCAGGCCACTTAAGACCTTCCCAGCAAGATGAATTCTTTTCCCTTTCGAGAGGTCATTTGCTTATTAAAAGGTGGTTGTTTCATAGGATATTTTCTCACAGTATTGTTTACTTTGCTCCCTATTACATTTTTTCTTACTATAAAGGACTTATAGTTTTAAATTTTATTGTGTATTAATTGGACTTATTTTTAACCTCTCCCATCTCATGCAGTAATTTTTGAATGACACACTGTCCATGCTAAATATCATGTTGGGAGATGTGGCAGTATTTTTGCAGTACCATTGGTTGGTCTCCCCATGTTGGTTAATGACAATGACATTAAAGGTTATGCATAGTGTCTTTCTTCTTTTGAAAATCTCTCCTTTTGCCAATTTGCCCCCAAAATATGGTTCAGAGCTTCTTATAATTTCCTTTATAGTATTGAGGCAGGCTAAGCTTATTTCCAGTATGTGTAAAATGACTCTGAATGAATTATTTATTCACTAAACAAATGCTTTCTTGAGCACCACATCATGCTGAGAAGTGTGCTAGAAGAGAACAAGAAAGACACAGTCTTGCTCACTTTTATTCAGGTGGCAACAGCCTTCCACATACATACATGTACTTTACAACACACTGATATGATGCACCAAAATATAATGTATCATTTCCCAAATGATTTGACCGCATTTATTAACAATTTCAAAATACATCAGTTGATGGTTTTTAAAAGTCGTTTTGTGGCAGCACCTGTCCAATCCTTCCTCCCCCACCCACGCTTTTGTCATTACTAGGATATGATTCAATTTATTCTTCAGGCATAAAGGGGGTTTGATTGGATTTTAACCTTTTCTCTCCTTTTTATCTGTCTTTATGCTTCCTTCCTTGCTTCTTGTAAACTCTTTAATCTTATTTCAAAAAAAAAAGTTTTTTAAGCTGCTTTAGTTGTTAGGATTGATACCTTTCTCTTCTAACTTTTCAGAGAAAGAACCGTTAAGAGACTTTGCAGTATTGGAGCTCTGTCAGCTGGGCCCCTATGCCTCTCAAAGATAGCATCAAAAGCACATTCATGATCCATCTCAACTGATAAACCAGGAGATTGGGATTGTGTGATCAATAACACATTACATGGTCCATTCTATAGCATGTTTTAAAGGAGAAACTGTTTGCTAAATTCCTTAATTTTTGTTTTCATAAGTACTAAAGCTCCCATGGTATTCTTTTTCCAATAAAATTATAGAGTAAATACGTAACAGTGTAGTTCAGTTCAGCTTTGTAAGACTTCGTATTAATTAAATCATAAATTACACAGAAAAATATTTTGACAAGCCATATTTTTAGAGCTTTGGTTCAGAAAATATTGTTTTCATAAATAAAATTCAAATGGGGGAGAATTTGTTCATTCAGTTTTAAAGAAGCAGCAAAGACCTGTGTCAAGCTACTTCTCACACTGGATATAGAACAAGATTCATCATTTTTTTAACCAGTGTCCCATTAGGATTGATGGGCCTCCATTTTTTTTTTTTTCACCAGCTGGATCTCAGCTGTGAAATGAGAAAAATATGTTCAGTAAAGACAGTAATATAAATTCCAAGGAGCTAATCAGATTAGAAAGGCATGGCCATACACTTCTGTATCAAAGCAGAGCCCTATTTACAATCTCTTAATGGACTGGCCAATGCAGAACCAATGGCACCTGTCACAAAACAGCAGTTTGAACTCTAAAAACTAGAGTATCGTAGATGCAGGAAAATAAAATGATTTGGAAGAAGTCTTGCACATTGGGATAAGTGAGACTTAAATCACAGTGAAGTAGTTGACAAGTCATAAGCCTCAGGTTGAGGAAAATATTGCCCCTTCTTATATGATGTTTCAAGAAATATTAGTGACAAATAGTTTTTAAAAATAACTTTTGAAAGCGCTGTGTAAACAAGCATTGTATTTCTGATTGAGCGTTCAAGTCCATATATGAAAAAAGTTTCAAAATAATATATGTAAGAGGCCTGCCCTTGAAGGTCTCTGCAGTTGTAAGGACATGGCCTAAGACCTCAATCCAGGATATTTATTTAAAGCTCCATACTGAAGTTTTTGTTTTTGTTTATTTATCTTTGGTAAAATCTTAAATTTTCCTCATTAAGGGAAAGTATCAGTTGATGCTGCCCCCTCGGTAACATAACAGTTGCATTTAAACTGTTACAACTTACGCAGGAAACCCAGACCACTGAATCAGAGGGACGTCAATTAACTCATTGAAGCCTACAATTATTGGTGATGGAGTAAGTGTAGTTGTGACTCTAATAAATTTACAGTTGTCTTTTCCTGTTTATGGTTGCCAATCTTGGTCTTTAGGTATGACGTATTATATACTTAAAAATCTGGTAAGGAACAAATTAAAATCTGACATTTGTGTTCAGCTTAAATTAGTTAAGTTAGTAAATGGTTCTTCAGCCTTATTTCCTGCCATCTCTCCTCCCTTTATTCTCTGTGTTTTTTTCTGTTTGGAGTGAATGCTTAGACCTCAGTTACTCAGAGTGGTCTTTCCTACACTGGGCCAGATGCCTTCACTGTGCACTCCCATAACACCCCGAATGCAACCTCTCATGGCATTTCGCTTTATTCTCCCTCCCTAATCAACATGTTTTAAAGATTAATTAGATTCCTAGTTGTTTGAAGTCAGAGACCACACATGCCTTGTCATTACTGTCTTTCTGGAACTTAGTGCATTGCCTGATATAATTTTAGTGTTATGTTGTCTACATTCGCTCTTACTCTCATTGCTGTTGTTGGGTTGCTGTTACTATTCCAGTGCCTTGTGTGCCCTTCTCTGTTGCTGTCCTGAGTATTCCCTTTCTAACCACCCTGTCTGAGCTCCTCGGCCTACGTCTTCTGCATGCAGGAAGCTGGACCCAAACACTAGGCCCTTCTCTTGCCCATCTCTTCCAACCTGCAGGAGTTTCTTCTTCTCCGCTGGAGGCGCCTGTCATATTCAGCAGTCAAACTGCAATATTTACTTTTAAGGAGCTTGACAGATAAAAAGAAATCTCTTCAAACTGCATGAGACCTATTCGGCTCCATTTGGCTTTTTATTCATTTATTTTTCTCTTGCCAGGTGGTCCGAATCAAAGATTGAAGTGCCCTAGATTTCCAAATTTGTCTTCTATATATTCAGTGTTAAGTGCTTAGTGTTGTTTATAATTTAAACATAACTTTTATAAAACTCTATTTTGAAAAGCGATGACTAACTATGGATATACATAAAAAGGATGTTAGCAGAAATGAAAAGTTCCGTTTAAGTCCTTCTTAAGGCTTGTCTCATTTAGACAAACAAAAGTTACATTGTTTGCCTCCTCACCGATGACTGGTACCGTTTTTACTTCCCCCATTTGCTAAATATTCAAAATTTATTTGAGCTTATTTCTTTTTAAAATGCAGTGAAACAGTTTAGTACATCAAAAACTACATATTGTGGTGTGAGTAAATGTTGTTTCACAGCTTATTTTAGCATTCTAGAAAGGGTTGGCATGGAAACCTTGAGAAGGCATTTTAGATGCTCAGTGATACATAAAGGCGTTCGTTTTGAAAGTCCTGTGTATCTTATTTATCCCAATCTAGAATCAGTTTTAACAGTTATTTATATCTAATTTTAGAAATAAGATTTTTTTCAACAGGCAGAAGTAGTTTCTTTAGTCTTTTTCTTTTTTTCTTTTTTCTTTTTTTTTTCAAACACACATAATCCAGAATCAGAGAGAGTTTTCAAGGATTAAGCAATATAATTCACTGGATAGAGATATACATTGGAATCATTTAGATTTGGTTTCAAATGCTGGTTCTTAGCTTTATGATAATTGCTACGTTAGCCTCAAAACGTGAGATTAAACATTAAGATAATAGCAATAAAAGGAAATAAATAAGGTCATACATGCAATACACTATACAGTATAATATGTTACCAGGTAATATATGTAATATGCTTTTACATATATGTAATATGTAATATGCTTGCATAAAGTATACATTCATCAACTTTCATTATTATATGTGTACAATAATAGAGCGGGAAAAAGAAAAATTCAATAAATAACTTTGACTCAGGAACCTTTTCATCATTCATCCTCTTTTCAGTCTTTCTGTCTTGTCTGAACATTGGGAAATGGTGGTTCAATTGAATTTCCAGACATTCACTAATTTATTTATGAATAAGCTTCTATGGATTACAACAGGGTATGAAAAAAGTTAATATCAATTTTTTTCAATTCATTACCTGTTGTGTTTGTTATTTAGTTGCTGGTGGATCTCTCTTACCCCATGATAATTAGGGACCATCAGTGTTCCTTGGGATCCAGAGACCTGGTTTCAATTTTTGTCTTGTCTGCCAAGCAGCTGTGTTACCTTGAATAAGGAAAGTCAAATTTTGAGACCTGGGCTTTCTTGTATATAAATTAAATGGAGATGAGCCATATGAGTTTTAATATGCGTTCTAGCTTTTATCCATGTTTTTTCCACTACGATATTAGAAATTAAATAAAGACTATTCTCTATCTACTATCTCAGCAGATATGCTCAGAGGTTGTCAAACATTTTGTAAATGACTTGTGTTAAGTGAATTAGCTACTAATTTTTTAAAAACTTAGAGTCACAAAACAACTAGCAAATAAATGACAATTATTTCTAAATTTGTTTTTAATATAGAGATTAATTTTTCATATCTATATTTAGAAATGACATCTTCTAATTTTATCTATGTGTAAAACAGCTGAAAAAAATTGATATAGTCTATACCAAAATAACCCGATAATAAAAGTAAGTTGTAATGGGAGAATAACCCAAAGAAGCAATTTTCATGTGAAAAATTTTGCAGTGTATGAAGAATTGTTATTCACGGAAGGCTAATCTGTTGGCAGTGTCTGTTGCTGAGCTGAAGAGGGTTCTGCCAAAGCAAACCCATTCCTGAAGGGACTGAGCCTTCGAGAGGCCTTGAATTAGATATGAAGATAATTCTGCCTCTGGAAAAAGATATCATAGCGTAATTATATAGACATTACTCCTCAAAAGCTCCAACCCTTCTAACTAAAGCCTTACCAGAAGAATCCCAAAGAAGATAAACTTTCAAAATTCCACTAAATAAAAACTCCATTGTCCTTTCAAAAAACGTATACATTCACAGGGAATTTTGTATTGTTCAAGATTATATAAATAACTTTGTCCAAACTCTTAGTTTCTACATTTCTTTACAATTTCTTTTTTTCTCCTAAGAAAGTCTGGGGAAAAAACTCTTCACTATAGTAACTGATTAGTTCCATTTCCTGTCATATTTCTTTTCTTGTGGTTGCTGGTTTCTAGCCAATTCTATTTTTGCATTTATTTTTCCCCATTACATTCTGTTTCTTTTTTTTCTGGGTAGAAGAATTTTTGTGCTTTTCATTTTGTCAAAATAGAATTCTTCTTATGTCATGTCATGATTTTGATATTTTCAAGCTTAAAAAGCAACACAGAGGAGGTTTGTTTACATAATGAAGCATATCATGGGCTTTTTAAAGAAGGTCTGATAATTTAGAAAGTATTTTCAACTAGCAGTGGATTAGCAATGCCTATTTTTTTCGTAAGTCCTATTCTTTTGAGCATAGTCAGCTTGATGCAGCTGTGGTTTAAAAGAGGAAGCTAGGAGTCTAGGAAGTGACCTCATGAAAATGCAGAAAATTAAGAGATTAAATAATAATAATATACAAAAGTAAATAGCATATTTCACTAAGTGTCCGAGTGCCTGAGAATTCTGAAAGTGGAGGGAAGTCCAATTTAAAGAATATAAAATTAATATCCACATATGAGCACATAGAGAGAAGTACAGGAGTGGGAGGCTTTCATTTTTTGGTTTGTCTGTTTCCCTCCCTCCCTCCCTCCCTCCCTCCCTCCCTCCCTCCCTCCCTCCCTCTCTTCCTTCCTTCCTTCCTTCCTTCCTTCCTTCCTTCCTTCCTTCCTTCCTTCCTTCCTTCCTTCCTTCCTTCCTTCCTTCCTTCCTTCCTTCCTTCCTTCCTTTTAGAGCACTCTAGATTTATTTGGGTAAAATATGTGAGCATTTGCTTAGGATATATGCATTTATAAATGTAAAAGAGCAAGGATTCTCCCTGGCAGCAAATCTTTCCTTGGATCATTGAAAACCAACCAAACAGTGTCTTCTAACTAGATTATTTTCATACTAGATCCTTGCAGAAGTATTAGCTGACCTAAGTCCTGTTTTCTGCCACCCTGAAAGTGAAAGAAGGAAGTGCTGCTATAATAAGAACTGTAACTAAATCTAACAGCATCCCTGTTTTCTGATGATGGTCATCATGTGTTAGAAAAGTTTCATTTCATACCTGAGATGTAAGATGTACAAATGTCTTTCCTAAGCTTGATCCTCCATGGCAGATCTATGGATGGAATATAGCAGGGAATCTGTAAAACTGACCGACTACAAAAACAACAAACACTTTTTCTTCTGTCACAGAATTACTTAATTAAACCAGGAGACTTGTGAATATATGAATAGTACAGAGCTCCAGGCAGATGGACTTTTATTAATTCCGCACCCTCACTATCTGGAGCTCTTTATACTAATCCTGGCATCTGGGGGAACAGTGATTGCAAAGTTACACATTAGAATTGCTTCATTTTCTTGTGGCAGTTCTTAGTGTGATATCTGGTGGACATCCTTCCTGTATCACCCTGTGTAGAAATAAAAAAGAACACTTAATCCTCACCTACTCTACCCTGTATTTTTCTCCATAGCATTTCTATATTACTGATATATCTGATATGTTTTATATTTTTTTGTACAATTAATTATTGTTTCACCTAACTAGAATGTTCATAGAGCAGGAACATTTTCTGTTTTGATCGCTGATGAGTCCCTAACATCTAGCCAAGTTTTTGGCACATCATAGTTGCTCAATACTGTCTGTTCAATGAATATGAATCTAGTCACTATTTTCATGCATACAGCGATGCCTACTGTTCTCTGGTCTTCCCCTCACAGCCGTGTACTCCACCTCTCTTCTTTCTCACCACTTGCCACAATTCCCTTCCCACTAGCAGCTTTCTTCACAACAATGAGGTTACATTCTTGATTAAGGAACCATCTCTTCTAGATCTTTCTCAGGTGCTTAGTGTGACACCATGTGTGGCTATGCCCTCTTAGAGGTGAGGGCTGAGCTTCTAATTTGGCTTCTTTATGCCTTTGCTTCATGAAGGACAGTGGTTCTCAGAGTGTCCCCTGAACCAGCACCATCGGCATCACCTGGGTACTTGTTAGAAATTTAAATCTTTGGGCCCCACCCCAGACCTAGTGAATCAGAAATGTGTGGCTGCAGCTCGGCAACCTGTGTTTTGTCAAGTCTTCCAAGTAATTCTGATGCTGAAGTTTGAGAATCAGTGAGAATATATAGATTGCCTCCTGGTTTTGTTTTTAACCTTTCAAAATCCCTGTAATTTCTCTGAGAATATTTCTTCGGGAGATCAAAAAAGATTCATATTATACAAAGTTCTCTCTCTAATGCAGGGGCTTAACATTTATTTACTAAATTATGGGCATGGTAGGCATAGATTATGTGTCCCTGTAGAATCTTGCAAGGTAGAAGCCATTTTCCCCCCAACCTACCCTGGAAAATAGGCAAATTCAAGTTTCTAGAAGACTGGGCTGAAATTCCCATTTTTTTAAGTGTATACCTACTCCCTTCATCCCCCCAAACTTCCCACATGGTATATATATAAATTCAACCCTAGAACCTGTTGTAGGTGAACCACAGTTCTTCAGGACAAATACTCAAAATCAGTAATTGTATGTAAAGCTAAAAATTAAACTACTTTGGAATGGGAAATATTACATAGATATTATATAGTCTTCTTTCTTGGAAATTCTATGTAATTCTGTTTTAGAGAAAGACAGGAATAGTTGCTCACTTTAAAATTTTTATGTACTACATCTGCTTTAATTGATAAAATAGCAATAGAATTTTATATTTGCTTTTTTATTAAAACTACTTGTCATTTATAGGAAAATATTTCAGGTGCCATATTTCATTCTTAACTTGTTATAATTTGGTTAACATATTGACAGTTCAGCCTTTTGAATGCTTGGCTTCTAGTCCCCAGACCTTTCACTATAGCTGAAAGAGCACCAGAACTTGGGTTCTTTCTCAATAGAGGACCTGGAAGGATAGCTGAGCCCATGTCATCTTAGGACTATATATATATATACACATGTGTATATATATGTGTATATATATGTATGTATGAATATATATATATGTGTGTGTGTATGTGTATATATATCCTCAACCATTTTTTCACATTTTAAAAAGCATAATGACATATCTAGCCTTTTTCTCTGGGGAAGACCAATTAATTATATTTCCTTAAGAACTTTGTGTCTGAACTGAGAATGAGGAGGTGCTACTTGTCTCTCAAATGGAGTTTGCTGTAGTACAGATTAGAACTGACAAGGATTTTAGTTAGAAAGAAAAAACTGGTGGTGTGGATGAAGCAGCAACAGTTATCAAATGTGGTGGAGCGGACACTAATGCTTCCTTGCTTGCAATATTAGAGCAACAAGGGCATTCCAATTTGAAAAGAAGTAAGCAAGTTTAGGAAGACAAAGGCTATTGTTGTCAAGATTATAAATTAGCAAGGCATTCAGTCAAAACCAACTTATAATTAATGCATTGTACATCAACTAACATGAATAAGTAAACTTCTTAACAAACACTTGTATGTGTGCTTTGATAAAGAGATAGTAACTGAACCTGTCAGGTGAGGAACATTACTGGGTGTAAGTGAGAAAAGCATATATCTCCTATGGAAATCATCCATGTTACTGTTAAGTCCATTAAAGCAACTCTTCAAGAAAAAAATATATGGGTCTGATCACCACAAATGTTACTTATTGACATATCCAGTCTTATAATGACACCAGGTCTCCTAAAATCCCTTTATAATTATTCTAAAAATAAGTGGGAGGCAAGCAGATTCATCATTCACTAAAGGGCATCAGCAAGATGAAAAATGGTCCATAGAGAAGCAATAAATACTTTGAGCAAATACATATGTCACTAAGTACCTATAAGCTATTTATTTCTCATTTTGGCCATAACCTTTAATTGTACTCCCATCTGTCCTAGACCAATTACTCACATCTTGACTGCTGAAGTCATTTGTTATAGCCCAACATTTTCTTTTCTTTCTTCTTCCTGCCCCCCGCCCCATTAATGACTGTAGAGGAGAAACAAACTCAATAATTCTATGAGTATTGAGAGCAGAGTTTTCCTTAGGTATATTTAATTTTGCCACATCAGGAAGAATTACAAAACATTTAAAATAACAGTAACTTAAGCCAACTCAAGTTTAACATAGTGCTCCATTATCATCAAGGACCCAGATGCTCTCTGTATTTTTGCCCTGCTGTCCTCAACATGCAACTTCCATTTTGTTTCCAAGATGGCTGCTTCTGCCCCCACTGTCTTATCACATATGCATCCCAGATAGCAGGAGGGAGAAATGCAGAGATGGGCGTGACCTCTCCCTTTACACATATTTCTGACTAGTCACACATACTTCTTGTTCTCACATCCCATTGACCAGACCTTAGTTATTTCATCGTACTTTGCTATATAGATGATATGTAGTCATTATTAAAAGTAAACATGTGCCCAACTAACATTTGAGGATTCTTTTACTTAAGAAGAAGGAGAGAATTGATAATGAAGGACAATTTTTAGCTTCTGCTGCATGAGAATTAGCCCTATTTATTTGTTAATCAGAGGAGGAAGTGCAGATTATTAGTGCTGCAGTGAATGTTCACTGTTCAGTTACATGATTATGGGACAAATATAGACAGGAAATTAAATATCTCTTGCAAATTATTTAATTTGAGATTTTAAAGTTGTCTGCTATTCATGAGGTTGTGTATTTTTCTCAGCTTGAATTAAAACATAAATTCTACTAATTTGTATTTATAAGAGAACAAATATTTATGAGGTTCCATGCAGCATGCAAGGTTCCCGATATGTATTATTATTTTTTTTATAAGCATCCAGTAATATAGGTATTCACCTTTTTTGTAGTTGAAGGGTCTGAAAATTAGAATTGGTTAGCTTGCTCAAGGTCACATAGATAATAACAAATAGAGTTGAATTTTGACCCATGTCTGTTGGGTTGCAAAATATGTCTTTTCTCCCATATTGTTCTGTTTCCTAGTTGCTTCTCAGTATTTATTAGCACTGTGTTCAATTTGTTTCATTCATCTTTAGATTCTCCACGTTACAAACAGTATATTTAGCTGCTGATCGAATGAATGAAATACAAATACAAAGTCCACTATTTTCGCCAATGCTGTGAAATGCTTTTATTATTTGTAGACTATTTTAAACCATCTCATGCCTTTGCTGTGTTTAATTTCTGATTAGTGGCCAACATTTTATTAAGCAAATTCAGTGACATGATAGATGGGATATTCCAAATAGTATTTTTTCTTCATAAGGAAAATGAAAGAGAAAAAGAAATGAAAGAGGAAAGAAAAGATAATGTCTCTCTCTTTATTTCTAAGTTCTTATTGCACCTGACTGTCCTTGTGTTGTGGGCTTGTTTTGTCTGTATTCTGTGTCCCCAAACGTCTACTCTTTATCTTGCAGAAACTTTTCCTCATTATTTAATAGCATAGTCTTCTAAATTTGTCATTTAATTTGAGAAAGCATGTGTAATGCCATTTAGTGGTTATTACATTTGATTGCTAGAGTAAAGAAAATATAAACACTTTTTTTATGAGGCTGAATCAGACTTTCATAAAATAAGTTATAAAATAATTAAATGAGTGTTTGCCAAATTTATGCGTGTCAACCTTGAGAATAATGAGCCAGAAGCTGAGGAAAATTTACCTTCAATACCCTTGAGTTATTTAATCTTTGGCTCATATGACTTATTTGTCAGTGTACTTTACAGTAGTTTAAAACATTTGTTATGTTAACTGAATTTTGAAATTCAAATAATGATGTTTGGGATATATGGATTGCTGATATAAGCTACTTTTACAGACAATTCCGCTTTTTGTTTTTAATGTTAAATTTAAGTGAGCTTAATTATTCAGGTACAAATGGTATTGGGCATTGACCAAATTAGGGTACTTTTATGCAACCAATCTTAGACTCCTAAGGGCAGGATCTTATTGAGAAAAGATGTCTTTAAATAGTGTTTTCTGAAATACTATAATATAAATGTTGATTGTTTCCTCACTTTGGCTAGTTAGAAAACAGGACTTCAGCCAGGCATAGTGGCTCACGCATGAAATCCCAGTACTATGGGAGGCTGAGGTGGCGGGATTGCATGAGTCCGAAATTTTGAGACCAGCCTGGGCAATATAGTGAGACCCCATCTCTACAAAACATAAAAAAAAATTAGCCAGGCATGGTAGCTGTGTTTGTAGTCCCAACTATTCAGGAGGCTGAAGCAGGAGGATCACTTGAGTCTGGGAGGTGGAGGCTGCAGAGAGCTGTGATAGCGCCACTACACACCAGCCTGTGTGGCAGAGGGAGAGCCAGTCTCAGGGAAAAAAAAAGAAGAAGAGGAGGAGGAAGAAAAAATGAAAATGAAAACAGGACTTCAGCTCTTATATGTTCTAGGATCTGTTTATTTCATATACACTCTTCTTCATCATCCTCATTTTCTTTATCACATGCCTAATGCTAAGTGTTAAGCCCTTACCATGTGTTATTTCATTGAATCCTTTCGCAGTTCCAAAACCTAGGTAATATTGTTATCCCTATTTTAAAGATGATGTAACTGAGATTGGTCAAGTTAAACAATTTCCCCAGGGTCTCATAGCTTACAGCTGGCTGGGCCTGGATTCAAGTTGAGACAGTCAGAAATCCAGAGCCTACCCTCTAAAGTATACTATGATGCCCATGTGCCTAATCTCACAGATTCTTAAATGTGGAACTGGCCATGTTTCGATGACCCTGCCTTTAGTGTTGTCTCACTAAGTCTCTTCTCTCCTTTTTAAGCTGGCCTCCTAGAATTCAAGACCACAAAATAACCTCCTGTTCCTCTGCATAGAAATCAATGTGGACTAGTTGTACAGGCTATTTGCATTTCACATTTTGATTTAATTGGTTGATTATTTTAATTAGCCAACACATTTGATGAATTTTTCACCAATGAACTGAGTGGTGATTTTCATGTATCTTAAAAACTAGGCTTAGCCTGCTGCCTGGTGAACTCATGAAATAGCTGGGATTTGCCTACTCCTCCCCACCCCCCTGACACAAGCACTCTCCCTTCAGATCTTTTCTTTTTTCTTCAAGTGGTCCACAATGCATTCCCCTTTGTACCACTTCAAAACCAAGCTTTGAAAAATAAGTGCAATTTTACTTTCTCATTATTCTTCTCTACTGCCCCCATTTCCCCAGCCAAGGTATGTTTTTATTATTCTTATTTTTAATTTATTTTTATTTTTTATTTTTCAGATAGGGTTTTGCTCATCACCCAGGATAGAGTACAATGGCATGGTCTCAGCTCACTGCAACCTCCGCCTCCCAGGTTCAAGCGATTCTCCTGCCTCAGCCTCCCAAGTAGCTGGGATTACAGGTGCCCACCACCATGCCTGGCTAATTTTTGTATATTTAGTAAAGATGGAGTTTCACCCTGTTGGCCAGGCTGGTCTTGAACTCCTGACCTCAGGTGATCTGCCTGCCTTGGCCTCCCAAAGTGCTGGGATTACAGGCTATGTTTTTAAATATTGTTTTTTCTGGTTTCCTAATTGCTCTGTTTTCAGTACAAACATTTTAGAAAGTACAGAACAGTATAAAGAAACAGAAAGAAATACAGAACCCATGATTCTACCATCCAGATGCAGCTACAGTATGCATTTTGGCAAACTTCCTTCCAGCCTTTAGTTGTATGAAAAATTGCTAAGACATGAGGAATTATTTTTTAATAGGATACAGCCCTTTGAAACAAAAGCAATGTTTATGCTCAAGGCATACTTATGATTCTGGTTCAGATATGCAAAATTGTCTCATTGTTCTAGGGGTTCAGTGAGGATCTAAATCTGTCTGTGTTAGGGACATCGATGTGATGCCACCCTCAAAGAGGACAGGAGAGGTGCTGGAAGACCAAAACCATTCCTGGAACAACTAGGATGAGACAGGGGTGAGGGGAGCTGGTCTAGGTAAGAGAGTTGACAAAGCGAAGATAGGTCTTTCCATGAATTTTATTAACACAAGGAGAGTGAGAGCAGGAACCATGCCCAGTTGGAGGGAATGGGACCTGAGTGCTGGCTGAAGGAACTAGGGCATCCCAAGAGACCTGGCTCCAAAGGGCTGTCCAGCAGCCTGGCTACCCCAAAGGGCTATGCAAGATACCAAGACCTGCAAAAGTGCTCAGAACCTCCACCTTCAAGCATAGACCAACTTGATTATTCCTGAGCCCTGCAAGTAACTGATGTGAGACCTTTTGTTAGTTTGCCATTAGTACAGTCAACATTTCTTGAGTATGTGTCCAGCACTGGCTAATCTATCTCCTGGTGTTATCTTATTTAGCCCTTACAATAAGTTGGTTACTGTTAGGATATCCATTTTACAGATAAAGAGTCAGAGTTAAGAGAAGTTAATGGTTTTGCCCAAGGCCACTTGGATAAAGAGAGAAATAGGAAATCCAGCTCACTGATTGTCTCATTCTAATTCTTACTCTTCGCTGCCACATGGTCTGTGATTTAGTCATTTGCCAGGGGGTTATGGTAGTAGTCTAACATACTGGAGGAAACTGTTGTGTATGGGGGTGGGTGGGAGGCAGTATTTTCTGGAGGTCTTCAAATTATTGTACCAAGGTAACATTGCTTAGCCCTTCTAAATTGCTCTATATAAACCAGGTCTATAAATATGTCAAATATTCAAACTAACTTCTGACTTAGAAGTATTCTGAGCTCTTGATTCTGTCAACATTTTTCCTTTTAATTAAGCTGGACTTCAGTTTTATTCACATAGAACAAAGAATTATATAATCAGAATATCTCAATTGTCACAACTTGTACAAGAGTTACAATTCAAAATTTAACGGAATCACTGACCTGAAATAGGAGTTTTAAAGTTAGTCTGCAAAGACAGGAAGAAATACTCATGAAACATGAAATTTCAAGGTCATGTACCCTGCCTGCCATCATCCCAAAAATGGAATACATACATTTTTTTAACAGCTTTATTGGGATATAATTCATATACCATATAATTCACTCATTTAAGTTATACAATCCAGTGGTTTTTAGTATATTAACAGATATGTGCAACCATTGCCACAGTCAATTTTAGAACATTTTTATTACTTCAGAAAGAAATCTCCTAGTGTCTTCTGACTACTACCTCTCCACCCTTTCATGTCCTCCCTTCTCCTCTCTCCCACCCCAGTCTGAAGCAACTAGTAATCTACTTTCTGTCTCTATAGATTTGTCTATTCTGGATATTTATAGAAATGGAATGATACAGTATGTGGACATTGGTGACTGGATTCTTTCAGCTAACATGTTTTCAAGATTCATCCAAATTGTGGCATGTGCTCACTTTGTTCTTTGTATTTCATTTTTTCTAAGGGTTCACACCCTTGATGCCGATAACATGTGCTTCCCTACTTATCCTGGACAACTTCACTGTATAACCATAACATTTCCAAGGATCACTTAGAATTATAAATGTTGTACATTGTGGTAGACAGGTCTTTGATCCCTGCAAAGCTTTAAGAACACTTTTCACTACTTCAGAGATGCCCATGTCCTCCTTAGCATCTTTTCATCCCTCATAAATATATTTTTCAGCCATTGAATGCTTGGTTCAGTGAAGCCTTGCCTTGCAGTCTTGCAAAGTGTCTTTTTTTTTTTTTTTTTTTCTGCAGAAGAAAGCTGATCAATGTCTGTGAAATAAAAAGAAAGCTTTAAAACAAACAATTAGAAAACAGTAGGGTCAATCCATTTTGAGGAGGTTTGTAGTTTTAGACTCCATTAATAAATTACAAGGCCAGAATTAAACTGATATAATCAGTGTCTCCAATTGTGTCCTGTTACAAAAGAAAACAAACTGAACTTATGCAAATGACTATATTGCCATAAAATAATAATACTCCTGAATAGTTTCCAAATTTTGGAGAGCCCAGGTAGACAGAAAGGTAAATTTTGCTCAGAAATGTATACTTTTACCCAACTTCTTTATACTATAAATAGCTTGAAAGGATTTTCTTGACTCTTCTTCAGTCAGAGCAGTCTTCCAAACAAAATGTTGTTTGTTGACCTTGGAACTGCCCTCCACACACCACGCAACTCTTTGTCAGTCAGGTGAGAGCTGTTTATTGGGCACTGTGGAATCCAGCAGCTTCTCACATGATTCCAGAGTCTGGTGAACAGAAGCCACTTCTGTGTCTTGGGTGATGGTGAGACAAGACATGGTGGATCCCTCACTAAAATTTTAACTAATAGAATATGAAGCTATTTCAGAGCCTCGCTTTGTGTCTTAAATTTAGTTACTTGTTAATCTAAAGAAATTTTAAAATATGATAGTTTTTTTTTCATAAACCTGTGAAATATCTAAGCACTAAGTGGGCAGACAGAACATAAATTTAGGTTTATCCAAGACAGAAGTTTTCATCTTCACCCTTTGTTTCAATTTCCATCCTATTGGGTTGCGTCGAACCAGTGTTTCCTCACTGAATATGTTCATTGTGTGTGTACGTACTATAAGGATAGCTCACAGCAGTGGGGGCGTGTGTTTTATAGGATTTTTTTCTGCATAAGAGTATACAGGCATACCTAATTTTGTTGTGCTTCACTTTGTTATTTTTGCTTTATTGTGCTTCACAGATAATGCACGTTTTAGACATCGAAGGTCTGTGGCACACTTACATTAGGCAAATCTTTCAGCACCATTTTTTCAACAGCATGAGCTCACTTTGTGTCTCTGTGTCACATTTTGGTAATTTTCACAATATTTCAAACTTTTACATTATTTATTGTATCTGTTATAGTGATCTGTGATCAGTGATCTTTGATGTTACTATACTATAGTAGTTTTTGAGACCCCCAAAACTACAAGAATCACTGAAAGAAACACACAATCAATTTCCCATGTGAGTTGAATTAATTTATACCTCGATAGGCTTATGTGCAAATCAATAAGGCAATTAGCATAATTAAGAAAAAAATAAAAATTCAGAATTTCTGTACTGAGACTGTATTTAGGTAAAATGGTTAAATGCACCAGAAACTTTCATCCAATCCTAATGAAAGATAAATTGTATGATTTTCTGGATAATGCAGTTAATTAGAAAGTAATTACAGGTGTATGTGTAAATTGTACTCTCTTTCTGTCCATACACAAGTTTTGTTTATGTGATTGTATTACAGCCTCCATCATTATTTAGCACAGTATTGAGAAACTAGTAGCCATTCTTTTAATATTTGGTTTGTAATTGAGTCAACTCATTTTGTAGGTCTGACATAGTCATGGGGTGATTCTAATAAATCCTGGACTTACAGCGAAGACTCTCTCACTGATATTCTTGTATATGTCACTTATTATTTCCTTCATCCTCCTCAGATTCAGCCTTTAATACATTTTATCAAGAAGCAGCATTACTATGTTAATTTCCTTTTTATTCTGTTGCTCATAGAAGCATTAATAAGCACAGAAATAATAATATCAACAATATTTGATGTTTGGCACCTATGCCCAATACAATGCATATGACTATCGCTGATCTTCAGGTAGATAATAGTTTCCAGCTCACCAAGGTTAAGTAACTTACCCAGAGTCACAGTCAGGCAGATTGAACCAAGTCTGTCTCACTTGAACATCACTGTAGAATATTTTGATCATCCATGCACACCATCTTTGGCTGTGTCTTCACACAGAAATCTGTTGGTTATTTTTTGCTGAGGAGACTTTGCATTTTTGGATTCGTGCCTATGAATATTATCTCTGTTAAATACTTTACAAATGGTTAATACAATTTATGATATAATGAAATAAATGAACTGAAACTTGAAAATAATATTTAGAGAAGGGAGAGAAATGTCAGAGTAGGTTAATATTTTAGATTCATGAACTTTGTGGTGACTGACTTTAAAGGTTAAAAGAGTTAGTGAAATTTTGCTATTTTATATCGTTGGTTCATATTCCATATTTATATCATTGGCTCAAGTTCCTCAAATGTTTTTTAGCAAAATAATAATGATGAAGTGAGCTTAATGTCTGCTATTTTTTTTTCATCAAGTTGAAATAAGACACAATTCAAGAAATCAGTGGGTCAGAGCAAACGGACAGAAGAGTACTTTTTTTTTTTCCTCTGTGTATGACTCTGGGTATAAATAGAACAGTAATAAATTGGTTTTGGAAAAATGTGGTACATATTGGAAAAGATGAAGGCTAACGCCTGGTACACTTTGGATGAAAATACGTATCAAACCTCCATATTATCCCCTTGTGCCTCTGCAGTTAATAAAAACACATGGTGAAATCGAGATGCTGAAAAAAACAAGCATTTTTCCTAACACCGATGACACTGATTTAATCAAATCTGTCATTGAATACCCTAAAGTTTGTTCAATGAAAAGGATGTGAATTAGTTAACTTAAATATATATAGATTAGAGTAGTTAACAAATAATATCACTGTTGCTTGTAAGTTCGGGAAAAATAATCAGTGGTTTCCATCTTGTCTTTTAGAATCTAGTACAGATTACTAGTTTTATTAACTTTTAATTAAACACTATACTTATATAATAACTGGTTTTTCAAAAAATATTAGAATGAAACACATCTTTTCTGTGTGATCTTGATGTTTAAGGCAGAATGCAATATCATTTCCATAATTTATGATATTCTGGACTAACATTTTAATTTTTCTCTAAACCTTGTGTTTATTTGATCTGCTGATCTTGCAGTTGTCCAGAATCATTGTCACTTTGGAGATTGTTTTTAAGGTTACCTTAAAATATGCAGATTGTTTCTGTTCTTATAAAATGCCAAGTATAAAGACCAAAGTAAATAACGTATTAAATATTAATGGAATTGCATTTCTGTAATTGTTGTGAATGCATTCTGTAGGTAGTGAATTGTTGGGTCTAATTAATTATATATTTACCTCTGCTCCTTCACAATTTGGCCAGTCTTTTGACCTAATTTATGACATGAGTCAGAACAGCTGAATTAATCATTTGATGCAACTAGTATTTTCTGAAGAAAATGAATACTCTCTATGCTGAGTATCTATCTAAAGTCTAGGAAAATGAAGTCAATTTGGCCAATTTCAATGAGATGCTCATTTGAGTATTAAATAGAAAGTTCCTAAAGGACTATTCTCTAAAGAATAACTGAAAACTAGTGCTTAATTTTTAGGAGCAAAGACTTCATGGGTTGTCTTTTATTATAATTATCACTTGAATGAATGTTCAATTATATAATTGAATTATATTTCTAATTAATCTAATTATATTTACACTTACTAGTAAATATCAATTTTTAAAATTAACAATCTGCTTTTTTATGTCAGTGATGATGGAATAGCACAAATTTGTTATTGACAAATTCATGTAAGACTCATTTGTTTTATTGCTGAAACCACATAAAAGTCACATTAGTGCTGGCTGAGGTGGCTCATTTCTATAATCCCAGCACTTTGGGAGACCAAGTCAGGAGGATTGCTTGAGCCTAGGAATTCAAGAACAGCCTGGGTAACATAGTGAGACCCCATCTCTACGAAAAATAAAAAAAAAAAAAACTAGCCAGGCGTAGTGGCATGTGCCTGTAGTCCTGGCTACTTAGGAGGCTAAGGCAGGAGGGTTGCTTGAGCCTGAGAGGTCGAGGCTGCAGTGAGCTGTGATTATGCCACTACACTCCAGCCTGGGTGACAGAGAGAGATGTCAAAAAAAAAAAAAAAGTCATGAAGTTTACAGTAGTGGATTTTGCCCAGAATCTGTTACTGTGAGCTTGAATTTAGATAAAATAGAAATATGTAGTGACCACTTTCTTTCCATAATTATAGGTCTGAGGAAAAGTTAGATGATATTTTAAGGAAAGTAAAAAAGGTAAATTTCATATTTTAGCATTTATATATTGCATTTCTGGATATTGTCTCCATTAAAAAATTAATGAAAATCATAGCACTGGCCAGGCATGGTCGCTCATGCCTGTAATCCCAGCACTTTGGGAGGCCCAGGCAGGCGGACCATGAGGTCAGGAGTTCGAGACTATTCTGACCAACATGGTGAAACCCCATCTCTACTCAAAATACAAAAATTAGCCAAGCGTTGTGGCACGCGCTTGTAATCCCAGCTACTCAGGAGACTGAGGTGGGAGAATTGCTTGAACCTGAGAGGTGGAGGTTCAGTGAGCCAAGGTCGTGCCATTGCACTCCATTCTGCATGACTGAGCATGACACCGTCTCAAAACAAAACAAAACAAAACAAAAACAGAACTTTATCTGATGTTCATGTCATTGATTAAACATATATAGGGTTGTTAAATGATAGTCCTAAATACACCAAAGTGTCTAATGCACTTAAGAAATGCATTGAGCATTTTCAAAATATATTTGCTCTTGATATCCTCAGTCTACTGTTTTCATTATACAGACGTACCTTGGAGATACTGCGGGTTTAGTTCTAGCTGCCACAATAAAGCAGGTCACATGAATTTTGTGTTTTCCAGTGCATATAATAGTTATGTTACACTATACTGTGGTCTATTGAGTGTGCAATAATATGTCTAAAAAGTACATACCTTAAAAAATAGTTTATTGCTAAAAATACTAATGATTTATTTTATTTATTTATTTATTTTGGAGACAGAGTTTTACTCTGTCACCCAGGCTGGAGTGTAATGGCACGATCACGGCTCACTACAACTTTCGCCTCCTGGGTTCAAGCGATTCTCCTGCCTCAGCCTCCTGAGTAGCTGGGATTGCAGGCACCTGTCATCATGCGCAGCTAAGTTTTGTATTTTTGTAGAGATGAGGTTTCACCATATTGGCCAGGCTGGTCTTGAACTCCTAACCTCAGGTGATCCGCCCACCTCGGCCTCCCAAAGTGCTGGGATTACAGGCATGAGCCACCCGCGCCCGGCCATAATGATCATTTAAGCTTTCTCCAAGTCATAGTGTTGCTGATGAAGGGTCTTGCTTCAATGTTGATGACTGTTGACTGATCAGGGTAGTGGTTGCTGAAGGTTGTGGTGACTGTGGCAATTTCTTAAAATAAGAAAACAATGAAGTTTACCACATTGGTTGTTTCTTCCTTTCGTGAAAGGTATCTCTGTAACATGCAATGCTGTTTGATAGCATTGTAACTACAGAACATCAAATTTGGAGTCAATCCACTCAAACGTTGCCTCTGGCTCATCAGCTTAGTTTATGTAATATTCTAAATCCTTTGTTGTCATCTTGACAGTGTTCATAGCATCTTTACCAGGAGTAGATTTTATCTCAAGAAACCACTCTTTTGCTCATTCATAAGGTGCAACTCTTCTGTTAAGGTTTTCTTATGAGATCACAGCAATCCAGTTACATCTTCAGGCTTCACTTTTAATGCTAGTTCTTTTTCTATTTCCACCACATCTGCAGAATATTAATTCTTCAATGAAGTCTTAAATCCCTCAAAGTCATCTGTGAGGGTTGGAATTAAGTTAATACTTCTTTTAAAATCCTGTTAGTGTTAATATTTTGACCTCCTACCATGAATCATAAATGTTCTTAATGGCATCTAGCATATGAAATTTTTCCAGAAAATTTTCAATTTACTTTGCCCAGATCCATCAGAAGATGCATAATCTGTGGCAGCTACACTCTTATGAAATGCATTTCTTAAATAAGACTTGAAAGTCAAAATTACTCCTTGGTTCATGGGCTGCAAAATGCATGTTGTATTAGCAGGCATAAAGACAACATGGATCTCCTTGTACCTCTCCATTAGAGCTTTTGGGTGACCAGGTGCTTTGTCAATGAGCAGTAACCTTTTAAAAGAAAACTTTTTTTCTGAGCAGTGGGTCTCAACAGTAGGCTTAAAATAGTGAGTAAACAAACCATACTGTAAACAGATATGCTATCATCCCGGCTTTCCATTTACATCATCCAGGCTGTTCCATTTACAGAGCAAAGGCAGAGTAGATTTAGCATCATTTTAAGGGCCCTAGGATTTTTGGAATGGTAAATGAGCATTGACTTCAATATCAAGTCACTGCTGCATTAGCCTGTAGCAGGAGAGTCAGCCTGTCCTTTGAAGCTGTGAAACTAGGCATTGACTTTCCTCTCTAGCTATGAAAGTCCTAGATAGGATCTTCTTCCAATAAAAGGTTGTTTTATCTGCATTAACAATCTCTTGTGTAGTGTAGCTGTCTTCATCAAAGATTTTAGCTAGATCTTCTAGAGAACTTGTGGCATCTTCTCCACTAGTATCTGTTGCTTCACCTTTCACTTTTATATTATGAAGATGGCTTCTTTCCTTAAACCTCATGAACCAAGCTCTGCTAGCTTCCAGCTTTTCTTCTGCAGCTTCTTTACCTCTCTCAGGCTTCATAGAATTGAAAAGAGCTAGGGCCTTTTTCTGGATTAGGCTTTGGCTTAAGGGAATGTTGTGGATAGTTTGGTCTTCTATCCAGACCACTGAAACTTTTTCCATATCAACAGTAAGGCTTTTCAACTTTCTTATCATTTGTGTGTTTTCTGGAGTAGTACTTTTAATTTCCTCTGAGAACTTTTCATTTGCGTTCACAATTTGGCTGTTTGGTGAAAGAGGCCTAGCTCTTGGCCTATTTCAGTTTTCAACATGCCTGCCTCACTAAACTTGGTCATTCCTAGTTTTTGATTTAAAGTGACAGATATGTAACTCTTTATTTCACTTTAACATTTAAAAGTCATGGTAGAGTTATAAATTGGCTTAATTAAAATATTGTTTTGTCTCAGGGAATAGGGAAACCTAAGAAGAGAGAGAGAAATAGGGGAATAGCCAGTCGGTGCCACAGTCAGAACACACAAGACATTTAGCCATTAAGTTCATTGTCTGATGTGGGTGCAGTTTGTGGCATCCCAAAACAATTACAACAGTAACATCAAAGATCACTGATCATAAATTACCATAACAGATATAAAAATAATGAAAAAATTTGAAATACTTTGAGAATTGGCAAAATGTGACACAGAAACAGTGAGCACATGCTGTTGGAAAAGTGGCACTGATGGACTTGGTCAATGAGTTACCACAAATCTTCAATTTGTGAGAAGTGCAATATGTGTGAAGTGCAGTAAAGCAAAGTGCAATAAAATGAGACATACTCAGATATTCATTTTGCAATGCTGTATAGTATTCATAAATCTTCTTAGAATACAACACTTCCTTTTACTTCATCACTGCTGTCTTAAACCAACATGTTGGGTAATAGAACATTTGGAAAACATTCAAAACTATTTTGTATCTGTTTCTGTATTTTAGGATTGTGTCAGGTTTCTTTAGATACCACGCATGTATTTTAAAGATTTAAGGTCAGTTTAGAATGATATGTTTTTCTTTCAATGTACTTCTCTGTAAAAAACAGCATTGAAATTTTGCTTTAGTACTGTATGAAAATGTGAGATCAAGTTTTATTTTGTACTTGTTTAAACAATTGTGTCATAAATCCGTGAAGTCTGTCTCTCTAAAAGCTTTCATTCTAAATGCTTGTGTCTTTTTTTAAAAAGGAAAAAAAACAGGCCTGGCATGGTGGCTCACACCTGTAATCCCAGCACTTTGGAAGGCCGAGGTGGGCGGATCACGAGGTTAGGAGATCAAGAGCATCCTGGCTAACATGGTGAAACCCTGTCTCTACTAAAAATACAAAAACAAAATTAGCTAGGCATGGTGGTGGGCGCCTGTAGTCCCAGCTACTCAGGAGGCTGAGGCAGGAGAATGGCATGAACCTGGGAGGTGGAACTTTCAGTGAGCTGAGATCATGCCACTGCACTCCAGCCTGGGTGACAGAGTGAGACTCCATCTCAAAAAAAAAAAAAAAAAGAAAGGAAAAATCAACCTTTTTAGTTTTTGTTTTGTTTTTTGTTTTTTGTCCTCTATCCCAGCAACATCAAGGGAATCTTAAACCTGACAAAAATAACAAAATGGTATTGGGAGAAATCTTTTTTGCAGTGGGGAAGGAACCTTCACTTTGACTATGAAAGGGAAGTCTATCTATCTATGATATAATTTTATTGTATGAGCTTAAGGGCTTTAAAATAATTGTTATTATTTTATGTATAATCTCTTGGAGCTGGTTCATTTCATCATAGCTCTCATAACTTTCCAAATTGCTGCTTAGGCCAGCGTAGAAGGATGTAACCTTGAGCAAGTCATTTTACCGAGGAAGCCACAACTCCTCTTCTGTAAAATAGGGACTCAGTAAACACTAATATATATTAGCTATTATTTCCTTAGAAGTCATTGAATTATTCGGTAAAAGTAGAAGAGCAAAATAATAATCATGGACTGCTCAACCTTAGATTTCCCATCCATTTCTTCAAAATACGCTAACCCAATAATGTGATATAAATCTGTAAGTAGTCAGCATTGTAAACCATCAATATTTTTATAGGGGTTGGAATAGATATTATGTGCACATTGAAATACAATTACGGCAAGTACTTGATTACTCTGGGCTTGAATAGCCAGTGTCTAGATTGCATCAGCCTTTGTAAAACCTGAATATTCTTCTTCTGGCCATTTCACTGCTCATTAAACTGTATACCAGAACATGAGCAGTGTGAAGAGATTCAGATAAAATGGAATTCAAACTATTTTTGCCTGTTAGAAAAAAAAAAAACCTGTTAATTTTTTAGGGAATTTTAGCTATGGGATAATAGTAAGAGTTTTCTTTTTTTGGTGGGTGGGGGAGGAAATCTGGCAGTGATCAGATTGTTTTACACATTTAAATTAGGTTATTTATGCTCTACCACTTACTGAAGGTAGTTGTGAGTTTCCTGTAATGTGCTGAATCTTAATTTACACTTTACCATCTGTCTATGCTTAAGATTTTAATAGATTTTGCCCTATAGTATCCTCTTGCAGATGAAATCCATCTGTAGGAAAGCATCCACTTTTGTGCATCTACCTAGCCTGCACTATGGGGTCTCTAAACCAGAGACACAAGTGTTAGTAAAATTCAATCATTTTTATTTTTTAATGCTACTTTGTTTTGTTTTATTTTCATAGTGTAGAGCTTTGAATAAACATTAATTAGTTGACCTGGTAGCAACAATATTGTGGTAACGATGCAGATGACAGTATTGTAACGTTATTATTCAAGTCATAAGGCTAGTGTCTTATTAATCTGAAAGTTTGATTTCTACATAAAATAATTTGGCTTTTCTCTTTTTTTTTTTTGAGACGGAGTCTCGCTCTGCCGCCCAGGCTGGAGTGCAGTGGCGCGATCTCAGCTCACTGCAAGCTCCGCCTCCCGGGTTCACGCCATTCTCCTGCCTCAGCCTCCCGAGTAGCTGGGACTACAGGCGCCCGCCACCTCGCCCGGCTAGTTTTTTGTATTTTTAAAGTAGAAACGAGATTTCACGGTGTCAGCCAGGATGGTCTCGATCTCCTGACCTCGTGATCCGCCCGTCTCGGCCTCCCAAAGTGCTGGGATTACAGGCTTGAGCCACCGCACCCGGCCTCTTGGCTTTTCTCTTGCAAGAGTAAAAGATGATAACAAATCAAAATAAAACCTACCTTATTGTTTGTTTTTAGCACAAAATTGCTGCAGTATTTTTTGTTAACAGTTTTAACTACTTATTTTAAAAAGAGAAGTTCAGGATCTTTTTGTGACATCAAATGTGCACAGTTATGCTTTATAAATTATGGATTGAATGTGAGAAAGTTAATAGTACTGAATTAAATTCACATACAACACCAGATGGTATTTAACAAATTTAAGAAATGCAACTTTTTGTCCGGGCACAGTGGCTCACGCCTGTGATCCCAGCACTTTGGGAGGCCGAGGCGGGCAGATCACGAGGTCAGGAGATTGCGACCGTCCTGATTAACATGGTAAAACCCCATATCTACTGAAAAAAATACAAAAAAAAGTTAGCTGGGCTTGGTGGCAGGCACCTGTAGTCTCAGCTATTTGGGAGACTGAGGCAGGAGAATGGCGTGAACCCCAGAGGCAGAGGTTGCAGTGAGCCGAGATTGTGCCACTGCACTCCAGCCTGGGCGACAGAGCGTGACTCCGTCTCAAAAAAAAAAAAAAAAAAAAGAAATGCAACTTTTTGTAATTTGTGGTCACATATATTTTAAATGTGTATGAATGTTTATATATACGCATACATAAGTATATATATATATCTCTGTATACATGTAGATCCCCACTGTATACAGACATATATACACACATATATATACATATTTATATGCAATGACACAAATTATATGTTTGTGCATCTTAATGCTACATATAACAAATCAAATGATTATGTAGTTATGTATTATCAATATTGTCATAGAGATAATGTCTGTGGAGTCAGTGTCTGGACAGTGTCTGTGGAGTCAGTTAAACTAAATTTTAATTGGGTCTGCCCTTTACTGCTTATACGATTTTTCATCTCTTTGAGCCCCAGTTTCCTCACCTATAAGCTAGTGCATATCAAGCCATATGCATATCATATGGAAGGTAGATGAGACAACAGGAGATGCTTCAGGCACAGATCCTGGGACTTATAAAGGCTCAAAGTTGGTCACTTTCCCTTAGGAGTAAAGCAGTGCAAAATTTGTTTGATTCTCAAAAGGCCATACTATGTTACAAGTCAGAAAAAGAATCTATATGCATGGCTTCCAAAACCATGTGGTTATTCTCCAAATAATCCAGACTTTAGAATAATTAAATAACTGAAGTTATTTCTCTTTTATTTTCCACTGGTCTTGTCTTTGAGTAAAACAAGAAGATCAACAGAAATATGAAATTACAGATTTTAATAGCCAGTGGCTAGGAAAATGGTTTAAGCATGGAGCACACTTTATCATACTTTCCAATGAGCCAATAAATAGAATAAATTTTTAAAAATTAATTTGTTACATATTTGGAAAGAAAATAGAATTCTCACTTTACCTGTCCAACTGGAAAAAACTGCTCCAATTATATATATATCCTAAATTTTATTTTTATTATAGATACCATAAACTGGCATTGATGCATCCCCTAAAATACTCTTGTTGGCTCTTGCAGGGGACGTGTGAAGAGATATGCTCGTGGAAGCATGCACCTTGAGGAGAGGGTGGCCTCTGTGCTATAGCCTTGAGGGACTTTGACATGCTACTTCTCAGACATCCTTCACACAGAGCCACTACTCCCCACAAAAAGAAGACCTACAAAACAGTCACCTGAATTCTTTTTTTTTTTTTTTAATGTGTTTGCTTTGCCAAATAAAAGTCCCCAGACCACCTCCTTCCGCTTAGTTTTTAAGTTCCTCACAAGTTGCCATTTTGTAGTCATCGTAATCTTCAGGGTAAATGAACTCCAAATAATCAGACATTTAAGTTATAGCAAAATGTAAAATACCAGCAGATTTTAAAGCTTGAAAGATCTAACAAAGAAAAAAGCGACATTTCTAATAAAAATGATGTATTGATGAATATTAATATTGAAGGTTCTGGAGTCACATCACAGGTTCAGATTCCTGCTCTACTACTTATTTGTGGTGTACCTTTGAACATGTTACTTAACCTGTCTGTGCCTTAGTTCCCTGTCTCAAATGGGGAAAATAAAACCACTGACCTTGTAGTGGTTGTAATGTAATAAGGATTAAATGAGAATTCCATGTAAAATACTTAGCACAGCTAAGTTAAAATAAGGGTTAATTTTTGCCTTAATTCCACTACTATTATGATGTTTATTAAATGTGGTTCCATTGCATAGAACTCATGAATGTGCTTGAAGGCTGGAATTCTTTCACATTTTTGATGCTAGAATACAGTCAGTCTTTTTACAAAAATGATATTGATTGTGCAGCAGTCTTTAAATGGAAGAAAGAAAATAAATGAAACACAAGGCATCTCCTTTTCTCAATTTTTAACTCAAACAGTGAAGCTTTATATGGTGCTTTTCTCGATAAAGCACCAGAAATAAATTGAGTGCTGTTTATTAGCTGGACACAAAGTGTCCTGATTGCTTCAGTTCATCTAGTCATGTAAATTATTCAGCATTCCACACTAAATTGGACTTCAGGATCTAAGCATCAGTAGGAAGATATTTTCTGAGTAGCTTAACCAAATGTACATGATTGTAATAAAAACTTCTAAGGCAATCCTATAAGGAAACAAAACACTCTGATTTGGTAAGGAAAATGGGGAGTTCCACAAACCTCATATTTTTATTTAGGCACAATTAGCTTACATTCAGAGGGACAATTAAGATGACAGCCTGCCTAGAAGGGCTTTGCATTTGTTTATTTGTCCTGTTCCTGATACCCAAGATATTCTATCTTCTTTCTAAATATTATTTTCTTTGCTAAACAAATAGCAGAGCTTTTGCTCTTAGCTGGATCCACACATAACCTTGTGAATCATTTTCAGATGTCATAGAAATGACATAAATACAGAATGTCAGAAAAATATTAGCCAGAAATGCAATAGATTGTTCAATGGTACCATAAGAGACTAATATGCCTGATATGGTTTGGCTGTGTCCCCACCCAAAATCTCATCTTGAACTGTAATAGTCATAATCCCCACAACCCCCCATGTGTTATGGGAGAGACCAGGTGGAGGTAATTGAATCATGGGGTGGTTTCTCTCATGCTCTTCTTGTGATATTGAATGAGTTTTCATGAGATCTGATGGTTTTATAAGTGTTTGGTAGTTCCTCCTGTGTTCATTCTCCCTCCTGCTGCCTTGTTGAAGAGGTGCTTTGCTTCCCCTTTGCTTTCCACCATGATTGCAAGTTTCCTGAGGCCTCCCCAGCCATGCAGAACTGTGAGTCAATTAAGCCTCTTTCCTTTCTAAATTACCTAGTCTCAGGCAGTTCTTTATAACAGTGTAAGAAAGAACCTGTATAGTGCCCTAACATATTTTTGTCTTTCTGGGTTTCTAGAATGTTGACTTTTTTTCAATCATAAGGCTCTTTGCCCTATAGTCACAAGATGGCTGCTACACGTTCAGCCATCACATCTATATTCCAGGCAAGAAAAAATAATTGGTAAAGGCTTTCTCCTGAGGATTTTTGTTTTGATTTAGGAAGAAAGGCTCTCTCCAGGAGATTTTTCCCTAATATTTTCTTACCCACTCCTAAACCTATCACTGGGCAAGGGAAATGACTGTGAAGTAGACAGTGAACAGTGTCTACCATGCCCTCTTTCACAAATGAGAAAACCAAGGTCTCTTCACCTGAACAGACTTGTGCAAGGCTTCAGAGTAAACTGAAGAGAAAAAGATGATCATTTCTGGCTCTGGTGGCTCCCACTCTACCAAGCTGTACTCTCTCCGTTAATCAATTAAGTGTTTATTGAAATCGTCTCTAGAACTGTGTTATTATTCCCAAAAGTCAATCTTAATTACACGTAAGGAATAATAAGAAATCTAAAGTATATTAATTAATAAATCAGCATACCAGTTATCTGGAAAAAATACTTTGTAAAAGATATTTGTTTATTCCTTCAACCTTTACAGAACCTGATGTAGATTTAAATGTCAGAAAACTTCTTGAAGCATATTGTTTTCTTCTCTGCAGCTACTGTATAGTCTGTCGCCTGCTATTTTCATGGCAACAATCACAAGTTGGACACTCTTTTTAGCTATAACAGGACTATACTGAATAGGCCAGCTGAGAGCTATTTTACAAGAAAATTTAGCAGTCACTTTGCAGTAATGGATATTGGTTTGTGGCACATCCGTTCTGGTTTCTGCCTTGTTAAACACTTTAAAACCAGCTCTAGTTTAGTTAGCTTCTCTTTCCGACCCTCTGGGGACTGTAAGTTTACTCATCTTTACAGTTGGTGGTGAGCAATTTTTGATTTTATGCCGCTTCAAATGATGGAAAAGGGACTGATTTATTTTAAGGCAAAGTGACAATATAGTTTGTAGATTATTTCAGAATTTTAAAAGGCATTTTTAATAGTTTAGAGAAAGGAAGCAAACATCTTGTTAATTCCTTATTGTCAATCCCGGGGGAAGCTATAGTGGTGAATTAGTCAACCACGTTTTACATTGAAAACATTTATAATGTGATTGCTCTTGTTGTAAGACACTTAATATAATGCCATATTTAAAAACAACATCCTGTCTCTCCTCTGGGACCATCAAACCATACTCAAAACATTGGAGCTATTCACAACATATCTCCTATGAAAAAATGAATATGCAGTGAATCTATACACTTAATGATTATAGAAATAAAGTATATGTAGCTTTATAAAGTAGTATAATGTTTACTCTAAATTTTAGTAGTAAGGAGTCATGAGTTCTGTATTAAAAATATATTATTAGGTCTAGTTTGAAAGCTAATTAAAAGACTCAAAGAAATAGGACTTTATTGCATATTCTTTCACAAAATTGAATTCTAATTCCTACACTTGATATTTACTCTAAACCTGAAATAATTCTTCTGAAATATTGATAATGGATATGAAACAACCTCCTGGATAGTATTTCTTAATTTCTAATCTAGGGTAAGCCAGATATAGCTGAATGTTTAGAAAATGTTGCAAGAGATCATGTTTAGATGATTAATAAATAATCAAGATTAGTTCCTGTAGTTAACAAAAGGCTGAAACAGTTGCAATATTCAGAAGTCCCAATAATAGAATGGTTTTGTCATGGATTAAATATTTCTAGAAACACTTCCTACTTGTAAACACTTGTTACAGTTCTCATAATGTACTTTCACTTGATTTAATATATATAATTAAGTAATTAAAACTTCTCAGTTTGGTCAGATCTCAATTTCTCCAAAATAGAGATATTAAATCATGTGTATAACTTGCATCAGTGATTTTAATGTAGGTAGGTTCTCCTAGTCACATTGAGGAGGTCACCCTGACGCCTTCTCATATCATCCCAATTTCATTTTTGTTCAAAGCAAAATCTAATAAGAGGAAGAAAAATGATGCCAATGCTGTCAGATCTCAAACACCATCTGTAAAGAATTCCATATTACCATGCCATTAACTGTGTTGGCATAGGAAGAAAATACTGGATTGGGTACAAATTTACAGGACTAGGTAGAAAACATCCAACTTATCCTTTTTTATTAATGCTATATTTAAGCCTACAAAACTGAAGGGTTTAGCTATTGTTAGACAGAAATAGATTGCATATGGTATCTGTTAGAAAGCATCATCCCAGTAAGAAAAAGCGTGGTCTTGATGGCTCACTTCTTCCTCATTTTTTTATTTTCATCAGTTGCTTTTTACTACCTTCATTTATCAATTTCCATTTAATTTCTTTTAAAGGTAGCATACATAAAACATTATTTCATATTGCATTATTCACCCTAGAAAGCTCATTGCATTCACTTGATAAGGTACATTTCATAATTTTTAAAAAGTGATTTCATTTTGTATGTACTTGTCCTTGCATAGAGCCCAAAGAGCTCTGTTCTGTTTTAGAGGACATTTTGATAACTTCCTTTATGTGCAGAATTAATGTAGGCAAGCTGCATAATGCTATTTATTTTCAGGATTTGGTTTTCCAGTTTAAGTAAGAATTCTCATTTTAAAGATTAGCAATCTGGTAGAAAAAGTTTCTATAATTTGAGCAAGTTTGCATGCACTAAAATGTTCTCTCTGTGGAAGTCATAAATGGTTTCCTTTCTGGGGAAACCAGCATATAATATGGCCAATTGAGAAAGAAAAGGGACCAACTATTGAGAGTGCGTGTGATATGCTGTTACTTTGTGCACATCAAATTATTTATTCCATAAAATGATCTTGTGAAGTAGGGACTTACTAAAGTCTAGGTTATTTACCTTCCCTTCCACTTTACAGCTAGCAAATAACAGAACTCCATTTTAAACTGAAGACTCATCCCAAAGTCATGCCCTGCTCAATATACCATACTGCTAGTAAGATTAAATGGCTCAAAGTAAATAAATACACTTTTTGATGTAATAAATTATTTCTGTTTTGGTATCATGGGGCATGAAGTTTCTACCAAAGCAAAAGGTTGCGTAAGTGTTTATTGACAGAAAATATTCTAATTTTTTTCTCTACTATAAAATATGGATAAGAACATCTGTAAACAAAAACATTCGTAATAAAATAAGAATTAATTATAGAAAGACCTAGCCTTTTAAACTTTTTTTTTGTTGTTATTATTTACTGTAACGTTGTCAATTGCTAACCTCTTATGAACAAAAATGTCTCATAGGGCATTTGGAACTTTTACATGTAACGACTTCCTGCATTCATCCATCTGCTTCTATTTTTAAACATTGGGGTTTACAGACATTTAGCACAGTGCCAGGAATATAATATATTTAAATAATATTGAATTTATGCTTTTAATAACATCAGCGCTTAGAATGAAATAAGCTATTCAATCTGTCACCCTTTTTGCATTTGTGTATTACTACCATCATCTCCCATATAGTCTCTTCTTTTAAAATTCCTATTATGTGTGTGCATAAGACTTATTTTGAAAACTACTTACTGGCCAGGTGCAGTGGCTCACGCCTGTGATCCCAGCACTTTGGGAGGCCAAGGCAGGCGGATCATGAGGTCAGGAATTTGAGACCAGCCTGGCCAACACAGTGAAACCCCATCTCTACTAAAAATACAAAAAATCAGCTGGGCGTGGTGGCACACACCTGTAGTCCCAGCTACTTGGGAGGCTGAGGCAGGAGAATTGCTTGATCCCAGGAGACAGAGATTGTGGTGAGCCAAGATTGCGCCACTGCACTCCAGCCTGGGCAACAGAGCAAGACTCTGTCTCAAAAAAAAAAAAAAAGAAAAATACTTATTTTGAAAATCAATTAAAATTGAAATTAATTTAGCTGGGAAAAATATTAAGACTCTAACAAGCGCTATTTGAGAGCATTACACTGTCACAAAACAGTTAAAACATTAAAAAGAATATATTTTTAAGAGGGAGTATGGTACAGTGAGAAGAGCCCTGTACCGTAGATCATTAAAACAGAGATCCTGGTGTTGCCTGGTTCATAAACCAGATGCTTGTGTTTATGAATGTATGTATGGAAATTTAAAAATTCCTGGGCTCAACAACTTTACAAGAACATATAAGATAACATACAGGGAGGTGCTTGGTAAACGATACATTGATTTCCTAATGTAAATGACTGCTCTGATTATTGTTGCTGTTATTAATAGCACCAATTAATGGTAGTGCTTGACTTAATAAATGATAGTAGTTATTGGCATAACTTCTCAGTTGAAGTCCAAAAAGTGATTTCAAGTAGTTTAAACTATTTTTATGCCTCTATTTCTCTTATTTTTGGGCTATCCCTCCTATACTTACTTAATTTGTCCTCATCCCTAAATGATGTATTTGAGAATGTTATCATTGCCTAAATAAATGTATTACATTGAAAAGAAGAAGCATCTCTAATTTCTTGATTGTTAGTGGTATGCTGGTAAAGTGGCTATCAAGGGGAGTGGGGAAAGATATAAAATGTCCTAATTTGTAGAGTTAGAGGATTTCTGTATGTAAATACTAGTCCTGTGGCCAGTTTCAAGCTGCCATCATGATGTCACTGACCACAGAGTTGGGAAAAGAAGCTCAGAACTGACTCGAGAGTGGGTGGGACCTGGGTCCACCATATACACCATGGACCAGGGATCCAATGGGTGTGTTCAAGATACCTGTTCCACAGTGTAAACTATACTGAGAATGAAGGCATGACAGAAATATACAGTTCGATCTCAGGAGATGACCTTTTAGCCCTTTGACTCTCATCTTAATACCTGTTTCTGTTTTTTAATAAAGCATTGAAATTCAGTCTTTTGGGTATTCGAATCTAAACTCTCCCCACAGATCCTGGCTTGGCTCAGCCTGTAACCCTTGGCAGCTAGATGGTCTCCAGAAGAAATCCCCTGTTTATTCTGTCTGCTCCAAATTTGGCCCACCACTCTGGCCACAGCGTCCTGTATTCTAGGACTGCTCTTCTCCACTCTGTTCTACCTGAGGGTGTAGGATTCAGACAGATGTAAGCATGGTACCATTGTGAGTTCAGATGGATGCTGCCACAGTAGGCTGCTGTGAAGAATGCAGACTGGAGAATGAAAGTCTAATAGCTTGGTTTGGGGTCGGGTGCAGTGGCTCATGCCTGTAATCCTAGTACTTTGGGAGGCAGAGGCCGACAGATTGTTTGAGCTTAGGAGTTTAAGACCAGCCTGGACAATGTGGTGAACCATTGTCTCTACAAAAAATACAAAGCTACTCAGGAGGCTGAGGTGGGAGGATTGATAGAGCCTGGGATGTCGAGGCTGCAATGAGCTGTGCCTCAATTGTTCCACTGCACTCCAGCCTAGCAACAGAGACTCTGTCTCAAAAAAAAAAATTAAAAATAAATATAAAATAAAAGCCTGTTTTGGGACTAAAATTTTAGATTCATTTTGGTAGCAGGTAAACTCTTGCCATTGAATTTAAATACACAATAACTATCTGATAAATATTATATATATATAATTTATATATATTATATAATATACACACGTCTTATGTATATATCATATATAAATATATATATTATTTATTTATATATATATGTAATTTACTTTCCGCCTCATTTCAGAAGGGATTTAAAGTGTCAGAATCTTAGGGGAGGCATCGAATGGGCAAATATAATCATAAATCCTGGTTCTTGGGGCTTCTAACTTCAAGTCTGGAAAATAACGGATGGTTCATACAGAAGACAGCAAAAGGGTGCCCACTGCCCGTCATAATCCTATCCTTCATTTTATAATCCTAGGTCTGTTTTTTGGTTTATTGTTTGTTTCGTATGTTTGCTTCTATTTACTGCCTAGAATTCAACTATGGGGGTTTATTTGATAGAATTTATCTACTAAACAAAGATTTATTGCACTTAAAAAATGCATATATTCTGAAGAAGCTAAGATGCCAGCAAATATTAACTCAGTTCAGTTATTTTTTAAAAAAATTTTCCACTTTCCGGGTGGAATCTGCTGTAGGGGAAGCTGTTTTAATGGAGGCCGAGCGTTGGACAATTTTGTGTTATGGAAAATTCTGGGAAGAAGGAAAGACCCAGATGGGACTGTTTATTGAGGCTTATGACTGGACTGGAGGTAAGGTAAATTAGCATTGAGAACATACAGAACTGCAGGCAAAGTTCTAGTTTTTTAGTAATAAAGGGGCTTATCTGTATGTTTTCACTATGAAGAAGTCAAAATAGAAATTCAACTTTATTACTTTACTTCACAACTCAAGTTTCTTTTATTTATCCATTCAGCATTTGTTAAATTGTTGGATTCTGCTAGGCGTAGAGGTACCAAAAAGTACTTTCAGCTCAGATTTGTACTATCATTCAAAGACATCACAAGTCTAGGCAGGAAAACCAAGCAATATTTAATATTTGTCTTTTTAAACTGGAGAATGCTAATATTCTACTCCCATCCTTCAAGGATGAATTACAAAATCTAGCTACATTCTCAGCATCTGCAGTTTGTAACTGGCCTGGCATCCAGAAAGACAGCCTAGTGGTTGTGTCCTAACTATCCTTTTAATGGTATTAGTTCTGGAAAAGCTGGATTTTCTGCTTGAAAAGAAATGGAAAAGAGAAAATCATTTTCAGTCTTTCTTTTCTTTTCTTTCTTTTTTCGAAGCAGGCTCTTGCTCTGTTGCCCAGGCTGGAGTGCAGTACACCATCATAGTTTACTGCAGCCTTCAACTCCTTGGCTCAAGTGATCCTCCTACCTCAGCCTCCCAAGTAGCTGGGACTATAGGCACATACCACCATGCCCAGCTAATTTTTTAAATGTTTCTTGTAGAGACAGGATCTTGCCACATTGTCCAAGCTGGTATTGAATTCCTGGGCTCAAGCGATCCTCCTGCCTTGGCCTTCCAAAGTGCAGGGATTGTAGGTGCAAGCCACTGCATCCGGCCCCAGGTCTTCTTTCTTTTGAAGATTTGTGATTCTACCATTTATTAGTTCCATTGCCTTAGGCAAGTTATTTCATTCTCTGTACCTCAGTTTCATTATCTCTGAAATGGAGACAATACTAGGATCTGCATCCTAAATCTGTAAGTATTACGTGAACCTTGTAAAGTTCTTAGCAGTGTCTGGAACATAGTAAGTGCTACAACTCTGCCCTCTACTGCTTAGAGAGAAACGTGAGGCCCAAACATGGGTGCCAGATTTCAACCTGAAACACCTCCACCCCAGCATACACACACACATATGGGCAACATAATCTGGCCTATTAAAGAAAAAAAAAAAAGGATTACACAGTGAAATAAACAATCAAAATGGAAAGAAATATCTTAACTAGAGATAATCTGGCATAAAACCATTGTAGCTGACAATCTCATATTAAACCCCAAAATGTTCTAACCTACTTTGTAAAAATATTTAAACTGCATATATAAAATTATGTTTTTACTGCTGAGATTCTTTTTAAGTTATTAAACAATGCAGAACAAAACAAAATAAGAATATTTAAGTATAATACTTATCATTCTCCTAATGAAAATACAGAGTTAGGTGCTGTATATTAAATATGTATTATTATAATTATACATTATTTGGGTCAATGAAGTTGACATCTACCAGATAAGGAAACATATTTTGAATCTCTGTGTTAACAGAAGATACTGTCCTTTCTTTTGAACTATTTTAAATAGTTTACCATAGTTAAGTCATACTCAGTAGGATCTGGAAAATCTGTGATATCACATTCACTGTTAATTCAAAATACGCTGAATAAAATACTATTCAGATTCATCTGAATCTTTGACTTATGGTTTCTAATTCTGAGACCAGACAACGGACTTGTGGCACCATCTTGTTCTCTCACATAATGTGAGCATTTTGGCTGCATTGAGAAGCCTAAACTTTAGTCCAGTATGTGTGTTTGATGACAAAATGTCTCTGTTACCTGTCTGGTAAGAAGAGAAGACTCTCGTCCAGTTCTTCACAGATGGTATGGAGGTAGATAGCAGGAAAAAAAATGTATTTTTTCTTTCTGCTTATGCTGCTACATTCCAACTTGGTTATAGAGTGTAAGCATGCACATTCACACCAGAGTGAATCGTGTGGAGGCTCTTGTCCAGTATAGCCACTATCCAACTCCAGCATCAGGCATCACTGGAAGACTCATCAAGGCCTTCTTCCAAGTGGGTTTACAAGTACCAGAATAGTCTGTAAAATGAGTCCTTGGCATCCTGAAATGGCCCTGGATCCCGGGGGCTCTGAAGAGTGAGAATGAGCCAGGTTGTCTTCAGCTTAGATTAGGTCCTGTTTTACTAGGCAGCTAAAGGTAACAGGTTGAAGTGATGTAGAGAGGAAAGATGAGAGAGCCTTTAATGGCTCAAGTCCACGAGCAGTGTGGGAGTGGAAAAAGCACAGGATGTGCACTGAGGGAGTTAGAATTCGGCTCATCCTCCTCTGTGCTCTCATAGTGCCTTATCAAAAACTCATCGCAGAGCTGAGCACATTGAACTCTAAACAGTTTTACGTGCCTTTCTCCACCACCGTATCATGAGCTATTTGGAACACACACAATATTTTCTTCTCCAAACTTTTAATTTTGAATAATTTTAAAGCTGCAGGACAATTGAAAGAATAGTACAATGAATGTCTATGTGTCCTTCACTAGATTCACTAATTGTTAACACGATGACATGTTAATGTGATCTCTCTCATCTCTTCAGGAAGATATATATGTATATAGCATATATATACATACACTCATATATCTACATAAACACATACACACACGTTTTTAAATTTTTATTTATTTATTTATTTATTTATTATTTTTTTTTTTTTGAGGTGGCTCTTGCTCTGTCGCCCAGGCTGGAGTGCAGTGGCATGATCTCGGCTCACTGCAACATCTGCCTCCTGGGTTCAAGCAATTCTCGTGCCTCGGCCTCCTGAGTAGTTGGGATTACAGGCACAAGCCACCAAGCCTGACTAATTTTTGCAGTTTTAGTAGAGACAGGATTTCGCCATGTTGGACAGGCTGGTCTTGAACTCCTGACCTCAGGTGATCTGCCTGCCTCGGCCTCCCAAAGTGCTGAGATTACATGTGTGAGCCACCACGCCTGGCCACATATTCATTTTTTCTTCTGAACCTTTGCAAGACACTTCACGTCTAAACACTTCATCTTGTATCTTTACAGACCCATACATTGTCATTACCACAATACTATTATCAGAGCCAAGAAATTTAACACTTATTCAATAATATTATCTAGTATGTAACCTGTATTCAGATTCCTTCAACTATCCCCAAAATGTTTTCAAAAAAAAATTAATCCAAGAATAAGCAAGGTTATGATGTTTCTTTAGTCTCCTTTAATCTAGTAAACAGCACCTGCTTTTTAAAAATTTTGTGACATTAATGTTTCTGGAAATACCAGGCCAGTTGTCTTGTAGACTGTCTCGCATTGTGAAAGTTCTTATTTGCTTACTGATGATTAGGTTCAGAGTATATTTATTTTTGGGGAAATAACCAAATAGATGATATTGGACACTTTTTATCAATTTACTTGTTAAAAGTAATGAAGAAGGAATCTGTAGGGGATACTTCAAGGTCATGGGAATATCCTGTTTCCCCACACTCTTTCACCCAGCAGTTTCAGCATACATCAGTGGTTCTTACCTGAGTCTATTACTATATTGGAGGATGAAATGGTGATTTTTTTTTTAAGTTTATCATTCTTTCTGCCCTTACTAACTGGCATTCTTCTCTAAAGAAGACTTTCCCCCCAACTCCTCTCCTTTTCTAAAGCTTCTCCCTCTGTCTCCTCCTCCGACATCTCATTTCCTCCCTCCCCTCCTTCCTCCCTTTGTTAGTGTATCTCTATAGCCTCATGGATTTTCCTTCAGTAAATGTCTTATAATCTAATACCATCATTATTATATTTGACACCCAAATTATTTCAAATTTTGCCCCTCCCCTGGGCGTGGTGGCTCACACCTGTAATCCCAGCACTTTGGGAGGCTGAGGCAGGCAGATCACTTTAGGTCAGGAGTTCAAGACCAGCCTGGCCAACATGGTGAAACTCCATCTCTACCAAAATAAAATAAAATAGAATTAAATTAAATTAAAAAATTAGCCAAGTGTGGGGGAACATGCCTGTAATCCCAGCTGTTCAGGAGGCTAAGGCAGGAGAATCGCTTGAACTCGGGAGGCGAGGTTATAGTGAGCCGAGATCATGCCACTGCACTCCAGCCTGGATGATAGAGAGAGACTCTGTCTCAAAAAACAAACAATCAGAAAAACCAAATTCGACCACTGGGAGCCCCACCAAGACAGTAGTGGTGTCCTTTCACCAAGTCTCATTTGTCAGTCTTTCAGCACTTCTCTGCTTTCTGGTGCAACAAGATGTCCAGAGACTCTTTGTATTTTCCCCGTCCCAGTCCTGGAGTCAGCCACATTTTTTTTCAAGGACTTCTTGTTCCTTTTAGTGATAAATGGTATTTATAAATGAAGTATTTGCTTTGAGAGTACTTGGTGAAATATGAAACGCTATATTATTATGACTGTGATTAGTGCTGTGAAACAAGCATTCAGCTTACTTGGAACAGTGCCAAATAGAAGCACCAATATGCATCTGTGTGCAGGGAATAAGTAGGAGGTAGGATATATGTGAGGGGGAAGCCCAGATGACCAGAAAACAATAATTCTTTTCTTTTTAGCTTCACCTGGACTATTTCTTCTGACCATGGTGGCTAAAGCAGGCATGAGGATGGAGGAAGAACACACACAGAGATTCGATGATTTTACACATCCTCTTTTCATTAGTAGCTAGGCTAAAAATAGAGAAGAACAAAGACACATGATTGTATGATCTATCTTGGAATATCTTTTATTCTTATATTTTTGGTTTTTGTCAAATTCAGGTGAAAGAATGTCAAATGCCTGTGTATGTGTTGGCATCTGAACTTGGCAAAGAAAGTGATTGGGTTTGGTAGGGCTTTATTCCAGCTTTTTCAAGAATTCCTCGCTTTTCAATACTGAACAGAACAGGCCATTCTGATAAAGAATCCAATACATATGTAGAAAAATTTAGGCTCATGGAGAAGCTCGGACCAGATTGTCTGATTCATGAAGGTTCTTTAGTTTCTAGCAGTTTGTCCTTGGAGAAGTTATTTAACCTCTCTGAGTCTCGACCTGCTCACCTATAAAATGGAGGTAATAAGAGGACCTTCCTCATAAGGTCTGATTATTATGTATAAAGTGCTTAATATAGTGTAAGCAAATTATAAGCACACATCAAATATTAGCTCTTATTTTTATTACTTACAGATACATAAATGGACATGTCAAGAAAATATGATTACTTCTTATCAATGTTTGAAAATTTTAAAACAGTCCAATTAACAAATGAATTACTCAGTCTTCAAACTATGTTGTCTAACTTTATTTTGTTATTGGTTTCTTTAACTTTCTTCTTTTGAGGTGCAATATTTTTAAAGGTTTTTTGGCTCTCTGTATTACCCAGGACCACCAACTCAATATAAGGCACATTGGTGAAGCACTCAGCATGGCCAGGGACTCTTGTAGATGTGAAGGGATCCAAAAATATAATGCAATAGTTCTCTGCAAGTAGCCAACTTTGGTGGTACAGATCATTATATAAACAAGGAAATGTTGTTTTGTTTGGTAATTACTATTACAAGATATAGCAAAGGTATAAACTTGGGAAAATTAAGGAATTCCTTAAACTTAAAGGTCATGAAAGATATATAGATGTTCCCCAGATTAACAGTGCTGAAACTCATTCTTCAAAATAAAAATAAATGTAAAATAATTTTGCTGAATGACTAGAATATTTTTAAGAAGGTGTGCTTTGACTCTAAAGCAAACATGAACACATATGTGATTCTGGATATTATACTTTGGGATTTATCACAATGCCCAAGGCACTACAATATTACTAACTTATTTATTTCCCCTGGGCATCTTGTAATTTAAGAGAGTAAGATATCATTTTCCCCTTTCACTGGAGCACATGAGTCACAAAGGTCGCTACACACTGGGGGTGTCTCCAGTTTGAAAAAAAAAAAGCTAATGCAGGTCAGGCACACTGGCTCACATCTGTAATCCCAGCACTTTGGGAGGCTGAGGAGGGCGGATCACTTGAAGTCAGGAGTTCGAAACCAGCCTGTCCAACATGGTGAAACCCCCTCTCTACTAAAAATACAAAAATTAACCAGGTGTGGTGTTGTGCACCTGTAGTCCCAGCTACTCGGGAGGCTGAGGCAGGAGAGTCACTTGAACACAGGAGGTGGAGGTTGCAGTGAGCCAAGATTGCACCACCACACTACAACCTGGGTGACAGAGTAAGACTCTGTCAAAAAAAAAAAAAAAAAAAAGGAAAAAGAAAAGAAAAGGAAAAAAGCGAATGCAAACAGCATCCCTATGAAGCAGCAGAAAAACTGAAACCAATGCCTCAAAAGCCCAGCGGTGATTGCATACCAGCTCAAATACCAAAACAGAAAGTTTTCTCTTTCTTGACTCCTCAACTAGTCTTATAATATAAAGCAGTTTTTAAAAATTGGGGGTCATATTTCATTTTTGAAAAATTGAATCATTAATGTTAGTTATCCACACATCTCAGAAAATTAAAAGAAGAAATACATCACCAAAACTGTTTTTGGATATTCCATTGCTTCCTGGGTACCTGATTAGTCATATTATGCACATTACTTATACGAATCTGCTGTTGAAATTTTCAGCTAGAGGATTGAGATGCCAGACCTTAACTCCTGCCAGGTCTTTAGCCTTCTCTCTGCTATAGAATCAGTTTTTATTATATACAGAATATAGGAGAGTACAGAGTAGTAGAATGGAGTTTTAAAAGCATGCCTGTAGTATAAAAGCATATGACTTGAATTCATATCCAATGGTTTAGTCTTCCTGTGTCCGTGTTTACTCATCTATAACATGGGTGTAATGAAAGTAACCACCTCACAGAGTTGCTATGAGGATTAAACAAGTTAATGGCTGGTGCAAAAGTAATTGTGGTTTTTGTCATTAAAAGTAACGGCAAAAAGATGCAATTACTTTTGCACCAACCTATACAAATCGATGCTCAAAAATTGCCCTGTGTTTAGTAAGCACTTTATAAAAGATTTTCACTGTTATCTATAGAGATCTATGAGAACAACCTTCCTTCAGAGGCCATATGAATGTAGTTCAAGATTAAGGACACCTGCATCGCCACCAGCTCCCAACCCACCATGGTATACTTCTCTAGCTCATAGTGAAATCCCTTGGCCTCTCTCAGACTAAAACAACAGTGTGGCTGGAATTTCCAAGCTCTGGAATCCAGTCCCAAGCTCTGAAGGACAAGTTGATATTAACATAGCCCCTTGTGGGCGCTGGCTATGCTGTTCGCAAATTCCTCATAGAGGTTTTGGTCTCAACCAAGGTAAAATGCTGTGGAAGCTGAAGTAATGTTCTTTCATCTGAAACAGACAGGTGTCTTATTCACTTTATAGTTTCTTTGTAGTTGAAAAAATAAGCTTTTTATCTATGGTTACCAGTTCCCAAGTATCGAGTGCAAAACTTGCATATACTAGGTGATAAAAATATGTCGAGAATGCTGAAGGTAACTTTCTAACTTTAAGCAATATTTGTAGATTTTATTTAAAGCATATGTTATAAATACTATCTTGGAATCCTCTTTGTACTTTCATTTGTCTCTCAACAGTCAATGTGAAATGAAGGTCAGTTAATCTTAAAATATCCTTGATTAGAGCATTTTTTTTTCTGGATTTTTACCTGTTATTACTGATTGCAGCTAATGAAAAAGGGATAATATAAAGTGGAAAATGAATAGAAAAATGAAGGGAAATTCAGTTGCTTTAAACAATACATTTTAATTTGTAATATCTATATGGAAGACATTGATATAATTCAGTATGCTTTGTTCTCGGTGCAAATTCATATTCACATATAGTTTGACCCCCTTACCTCATTTTTGGAACCCCCTGTTGGTTTCACGTGCACAAGAGGCAAATACCTTTACATCTGGTGAGGAAATAATTTATCCCAAGTTATTTGGAATCATTTATGCTAGTGGTTTTTCAAACTGTATTTAATGAATCAGTGGCACCAGCATCACCAGGATGCTAATGAATGCATATTGGACTGATGGCTTACCTCTAGACTTTTGAGTAGAATTACAGAAAGGCGAGGCCTGGAATCTGTGTTTTAGCACAGCTCTGTGGAGTAAAAAAATAAAAACAAAATCCAGGGGTAGCCACAGCCTTTGTGTCTACTTTCATAGCCCTTTCCCCATAGATAGTGCTGGGGGGCATTGCAATCTTGTTTTATAACATATTATGGTGGTGGTTGTTTTGAACCACAGATGCAAAGAATTGACCTTCTCATAATCCTCATTTCTTTGGCTCATGATCACCAGATCATGCAAGCCTTTTTTCATGCTTTATGTTATTTTAACTTTTTTTCCTTTTATTTCTGAGCCCCACTTCCATTATCCTGCCCCTGCATGCCCTCGTTGCAATATGTTGTAGAGATGGCCATGCTGTTCTGTTTCTGCCTTTCTTTCACTCAACACAGTTTAGGGTTTCCAACAGCTGCACAGGACGGCAAGACTCCTTCTGCCACCTGTGATGTGTCTCCGCCCCTTTCTGTGAACACCTCAGTTGTCTTGACTCCCACCATCATAAATACCGAGCTCAAGCACTTCACTCAGATTCACCACTTGGCTGCTTCACTTTGATTAGGCTTCATGATTACTCTTACCATTTAATTTGTTTTTAAATCTAGACTTTAACAACTCTTTTTCATTGATTGTGTTTTAAACTGCCTGGATAACATATATTAGGAGGAATTGCAAACTCAACGGAAAATTTCTTTTTGTTTTTATTTTTTTGAGACAGGAAGTTGCTGTCTCCCAGGCTGGAGTGCAGTGACATGATTATGGCTTACTGTAGCCTCAGCCTTTTGGGTTTAAGCAATCCTTTCACCTCAGCCTCTCTAGTAGCTGGGACTACAGACACACACTACCATGCCCAGCTAATTTTTTTTTTTTTAATTTTTGTAGAAACAGGGTCTCTCTATGTTGTACAGGTTGGTTTTCAACTCCTGGGCTCAAGCGATCCTCCCACTTCAGTCTCCCAAAGTGCTGGGATGGTAGACCTTAGCCACTATGCCCAGACCAAAAATATCTATACATTATAGATTGAGTTATATCTGTATTTCCTTAACTATTTCCGTCCACGATTTATAGCTTCTTTAAAATGTCATTCATAGGTATATCCTTATCCAAAATTTTTTTCTTTTTCTCACATTTGTCATAAAATTTTGTGCTTTCTCTCTGAGGCCGTTAGCTCTTTGTTAACTAACCTGAGTTCCTAAGAAAGTCCAACAAGAAGTCACAAATTCATCCTCTCTAGTACAAAACATCTGTCCTGTGTGGGCATCATTTCCCAATGGAATATGAACTCTTAATACAAAGGTCATAATGTAGGATTGTTTTCTCTTGTTATTTGCTCATCGGGTCTCTTAATCAAAAATGCTACCTTTGAATCTCTTGTCAGACCGCACAGATGTGTAAGAAGAAAATTTTTCTAAGCAAAGATTTTTTAATATAAGTAGCCAAGCATTTAATCTAGGGAAGAATGCAACCAGCTGGTCAATAATGATGAAATACTTTTTTGTCTGTTTTTCATTCTCCCTCACTCAGCGACTGCTGACTATGCACCTCCAGGCCAGAGGCCTATTGAGAGTGACATTCACTCTTTCCAAGATAATCCTCATGATAGGATGCACTTAATTTATGCTGTTGATGAGACTGAACTGAACTGATTTGCATATCATCAATACATGTAAGTCCTGAGTGGAGGACCAACCATCCTAATTAATATATCCCCTGTCACGGACTTGCTGTATCTAGCAAATTCTGGAATAATGCTGATTGCAGGTGGCTGGTGAATATTGACGCTGTTCAGGATTTATAAGGCTGTATTGGAAGGCATGTGAAACTAAAATCTTCCTTGGAACAACGTCCCTGTTTAAAACTACTCTGATTCAGACCCAGCTGGGCATTCAGCAATGCCAGCCATTGAATAAGATCTTTCAAGTGCCTCAGCCTGCTTCACCTGTCAGACTGGCTCAGTGGTTTATAAATGAAACTCTATTTGTTTCCAAAGCTCTTGATCCTCCAACTCTTCTCTATCCATGTCGCATATTCTTGCTTCTCCTTCTGATTTGAGTGTCTTAACTCTCCTAACACACATCATCAGTTTTCATTTAATTCTTTTTTCAAGTGATGCACAAATAGTGCTGAATCAGTCCTGGCATTTCTGTGCTGTTCTATTATCTTCACAACCCCGGTTTGTTTTTTCATTTTTTTGTGTTCTTCTTCAGCTTTTTTTCTGTTGTAAAATAAGTTTCTTTTTCATCACACTTGGCTTTTAACTCATGAGTGTCAGTTTCTCAAGGTTTTCTTTGGTGCATTTCTTAACACAGGCCTCGCATCCCCTTCTCTCATCGGCCATCAATCAATCATACATTTTGTTAAACAGCTTCAAAATAAAATTAGAAATTATAAGAAAATTGGAAGCATCCCCATGCCACTAGAAAAATCTGTTGTTGAGGCATCAACTGCTTTTTCCTAATATGTCATCTATATGCTTATAAGCATTCCAGTAGAAAGTGTGTATAAACTGGACATTTGATTCCCTTTTCTTTATTTTTTTAGCTTCACTGGGTTAAAAATAAATAAATAAATACCATGCTGCAGCAGTACATACAGTGATCTCAGTGACAATATATCTTCCTCCCCACCAGCGACGACTTCTTCCATTTTTTTTAGGTCAATGTCCACAACACAAATTAACATTATTTATTGTACACCAATGTAAAAGGAGCCTACCAGATATTAGAGAAAGTTGTGTAAAACACATCAAGTTTGGCCCTAACATAAAACCAAGGACCTATATAGATGAAAGTTTATTTAAATATTTAAATGATTCTATAACTATTTTCCTTGACTATGTTCCCCATTACTCTGGGTTAAAATGGAGGAGAAAGAGTTGAAAAGGGGAAGGCAAAACAAAGATAATGGAAAAGTATAAAAAAGCAAAACGCAAGAGTGTGGTAGTTCAAGAAAAAAGTCAGTGGTCCTGGGGGTGGAAATTTCTCTTCCAGACAGATCTGTTGGCCCAGATTCTTACAATAGCTATTTTTGCATTCCATTTGAAATTTAAAAAGTAGATAGACCATGCCTGGAAAAAAAATTGAGTTCCGTTTTACAGAATATTAAATAAAACACTTACTTCTTCAATTATATGTTTGCTATTAGTAGCAAAAGGAAAAAAGCCACAAAACTATGGAAAATGAAACGACTAGAAATATAACATAACATGATCTCTTTCTCGCCAACTTAATGATACTGTTGAGAAGGAATATACATATATAGACGTTGTTTATGTATAATATTTCCTTTTGATTTAAAAGCCAGTATATCTTTTACCTAAAATCCTTTGCAGCTAAGAAATCTGATGATAGAATGAGCCATGAAGTTTTAGTAGAAATAGAAACAGTACGCCCACTCTTCATCTAAGTTCCTGTTTCTTTTCACACTAGGGATTTGATATTCATCATCTTTATTCTTTGGTTCCAATCAATAGGAGAATTTGGGACTTTCATGCACATGTAGATGTACTATTGAATACTTTCTGAATATTCAAAGTGTGCTGTAGTTCTGTTTTATTAAAATATCTATAAATAAATACCTGCATAGATAATTAATTCTCTCTTCGCATCTCTATTGTAACCGTGGTACAAGCACTAGAGGAAGAGGAGACACTAAGAAATTATATATGTAATTCCTGGTGGCCGTCACCCTAGGGTACACTGTCCCCTAAACAGCCAAGAGAATATGTCTGGATTTCATAAATTTTTGGAATGTGGATTTCAGTTATTCACAAAATAAATATATGCATTTTCAGAAATCATTCCACTTATGATACTGCATTTATTAAACCATCAAAGTAGACATTTTATTATTTGAACTGGAAATATTAGATGCTGAAAATAAAAGCTATAGGATCTTGCAGAATTTAAGCTTCTTCAGAATAATCTGGTCAAGTTAAGGTTAAAGATTACCAAATTTAAATGGATTGGCACTAGCTGACCTCTTAAGTACTGCTGGCTCTCCAATTCAGTGAAGTTGCTGAAGACTGAAGGAACAAGAGAGGTTTAAAATATTGAGATATATTAATTTTCAATGCTTAGAAAGCAGTCAACAAAATAGCTCCTTTTAGTAGTTTTCAAAAACAAATCAGGCATTTAGATCTACTGTCATGAAATGTAGCATTTGATTTTGTAGCATTTGATTTGATTTCAGTCTTTCATGAAATTGTAATGGCCCCACTTGTGGAGAATTTGATTAAATGGAGGTTCATTTCCTGCTTTCAGGAAGATCAGCCAAGAAATTAATGACTCCAGAAGATAGTTCTGCTTGACTGGTTGACTGCTAAATAAAAATTTTATTTAGTAAAAAATCTTCCGCACTAGTTCTCTTAATTTTCCTTCATGGTTTGCCCATTTCTCTTGCAAGTATTGTTTGCCTATAGGGTGGCTGTATCTCCAGTGAATATGGTTTGTATTAACATTTAGGTTATAAGTAAGATAAAAATAAATTTACTAGTTATAACCAAGGATTCACAAGTAGATAAGAAAAACTGCTAGAATAATTTTTGTAGAAATAAAAAAAGTAAGTAAATACTTTTTAAAACTTGAAGTAAAGGAAGAGAGGTTACTCAAACTCCCTATAAATTGCCAAAGATGAAAAATCTAAAATTTGTGTATTCAAATAGCTAACCAAGACCTAAAATAAATGAAACACTTACACTACATGTTTTATTTCATGATTTCTGAAACTTTTAGCCCTAAGACTTTTAGGAAGGTAATTTATGCTTTTATATGAGCTTTAGTGTTTTAATTTCAGTGTTCATGCATGCATGAATGAATATTTATTGAACATTTATTGTGCACCAGTTATATACCAGACCTAGTTCTAGGTATTTGGGATATATTCATGAACAAAACAGGCAGAGTCTTGCCTTCATGAAGCTTACAAGTGAATGGGGAAAGACAATAAAGGATAAATATAACAAGTAAATTAATTATATGGCACATTAGAAGATGATAGCAAAATGGAGTAAGGGAGATTGGGAGTAGGAATTACAGATTGCAATATTGAATAGGATGGTTAGGTGAAGCCTGCTTGAGAAGGCAATACCTGAGGGAAAACTTCATGGAAAGAATAGAATTGTCTGAAATAAAAAAGTGTCCACACACCGAAATTTAACTATTAAAAATGTATTAACTTTTTTAATGGACATGGATTACATAATATGATATGGTCTTTTCTCATGTAACGTTTAAGATTCACCATGATGTTTGATGATTTCTAACTCGATAGAATAAAATAAGGGTATGATTGTGTTAAGATATGTACTTTACTATTATCATCTGTACTTTTAAGATAGTAGTTAATTTCAACAAGATGTTTCAAAACAAACATAATAAGCCCGAATTGTCAAACAACAAAATTCTTTAAAAATACATGAGCATATATTGCACTCATATGATTCTATATCCTCTGCCAAGATTAAACCAGATAGATAGTAATTAAAATTATGATGTTTTCCTCACCTCCACGAATGCTTGTGTTTATACATACACATTATTTAAATATGAACTGATGGAATGAAATAATTCTGAAAGTAAAAATCTGTGTTTTTACTCTTATCTCTTTTATGCACAGCCTACTTACATAACAAGTAGTCTGACTAAACTCCCTCTCCTGGAAAAATAGAAAATTCTTAATTCTGTGTTCAATTTATCTCTTCCCTTTCTGCTATCTTGTAAGTATAAATGGAAAATTCTTAGTTCTATGTTTATCTCTTCCTCTACTGATACCTTCTAAGTGTTAGGCTGAATTACAGACTAATTAGCTGAGAAGTCCAGGGATTGAATTTCTGCTCCACTACTTACCAGCTGTGTTCCCCTGGGCACTTTACTAAACCTAATTAGGCCTGTTTCCTCAACTGTAAAATAGAGACACATGACTCTCAGAATTGTTGAATAAAGTAATGTACTCAAAAAGACTGGCACTTTGTAGGTTCTTAATCATTTTATTAGAATCATGTCATATGCTTTTCAAATTGGCAAATATTAGAATAAATAACTGAATGTAAATTACTGAAAAATGGACCAAGCCCGTATATAATAACAGGCATTATAGTATAATGATGGTTTTTGTTTTTTGTTTTGTATGTTGGTGATTCTGAGAAAGGAAAGAGCTTTATGACATTATGTGCTTGTGGGAATTTTGGAAGCCATTATGAAAAAGGCAGAACTTTAAATGAACCAAGAAGGAAGTGTAAGATTTGCATTGGAAGAGAAGAAATTAGTGATTCCTGAAATAAACTAATGATTATGGTAGGCCTCAATGGGTAAGGGATTTTTGTGAAAGGGATGATATGGGAAGCATCTTAGCTGTCCATTCTTTTGTCATAATAGCATAGTAGTGTAAGGGCTGCTTCACATAAATACTTTCACTTGCTGCCATATTCCTAAAATACACATTTTACTTCCATTTTTCATTTCATGTGTTTTACTTTACAGTTGCCATTTGTTTACTAAAAGCCAATGTAAAACATACTTTCCCTACTAAGGAGAATGTGCCCTTACAATTTGTTTGCTTAATATACATGTAATCATATAGTCTTTACGCAGCCATGGTTACGTGGTATGTTTGCAAAATATATGCTTATACACAGAACCCTTTTGCATAGTATTCACTATAGATCCTAAAACTTATGAATGAAGAACTTCTAAAACAATGGCACCATAATATTTATTACAATTATTATTATGAAGGTACATTACATTAATAGAGTGCCCTCTACTCCATGTCACTGCCACTCGTGTCAAGAAGACATTGTACATCTTCCAAGTCAATACAGTCTCTCATACTACTTTCTACACAGGTAAACACTATTCTGATTTCTGTCTCTGAATATTTATCTGCTCTGGAACTTCATATATTATTCCATATATTTAATTTAGTATTTACTTTCACTAGGTATTGCCAAACAGTTTTCCAAAGTGGTTGGATTAATTTAAGCTCTCATCAGCAGTGTATGAGAGTCTTAATTGTTCAACTATTATAGGTTTCTTTTCGACCTCTTGAGAGCTTTTAATTCCCAACATAGTCCTTAAAGTGTAATGAGATTATGACTTTATAAATTGAAGTAACAATTATTTTTCATAATTGTAGTTCATGTGACATTGTTTTAAAAAAGAAGTTTGGTTTATTTTACTTTGGTAAAAGTATGTGAGAAGAATAGAACTTTGAGTATAGTTATTTCATAAGCTTAGGTGGTAATGTCATATGAAATCTAAATATGGCTTTTAAGCTAGCTATTTTATTAAATTGCAGTCAGACTTTGAATGCTGACAATAAGAATAACCTGTCTTTCTTTCTGTCTCTCCATTTATACCATCTCATTGACTTTACCTTGATAAGTGAAGTAAAAGCACTGATGGAATAAAGAAAACTGAGAATTTATTACTTTTAGAATTGTGAAAAATGTGTCAGTGAACTATGAATATCTCTGAGGTTCAAGATGGTGCATAATCCAAAAATAATTTGAAATGTATTATGTACATACATTTGGATAAGAATCTAAGTGATTTTAAAAAAAAACATCATACTAAGATTGTAAATGAAATAGTCAAGCTAAACTCTGATCATCATGACTCAGAAGTATTAAAGCCTGATTCAAGAGCAATTGGAGAGTGATTTCCAGTTATCTTGTCTTACTCTTCACCCTACTTGGTTGGAATAAATTCATCCTTCTCATTGCAGTACAACTCTAATTAAAATCACGTGAATATGTCAAAGATGACCACATGCAATCCATATCTCAATATGCTCTTTGCTTTTTATAAATATACTTTATTTTGTAATTTGTTTTTCATCCAAGGTCAGTGGAGATACTGAATATTTTGTTTAAATATTTCTTACTGGGTTTTATGTATAAGACATAGTTAAAATACATATAAAGTAAGGCAGATAGTTATAGGACTTTGGGCTTGGATAATATCAATATTATTTTCAAATTTTAAGTAAGTTAATAGTCCAGAGCTCAGTGGCATAGAATACCTAGTAAACTTAAATGAAATATCAAATAGACAACAAGCTAACAAATGTAGTCCATTTTGTAATCATAACAAAACTTGTGGTAGGAGTCAAGTGATTCAGGGATTCTACTTTTCAGGAGAAATGTCTCTCAGCAATAAATTTGTCCATTGTTTGCCGTCAGAATTATTTGCATGAGTTTCTCAACATATGGATGTTTTTATAACTAGTAACTGAGCTTCACTGATGGTGTATAGTTGATAATTTGTATAGTTTTTTATGAAAAACAAAAGACAGCCCTGAGAGTGATTTACATATATTTATCCTGTAGATGCTTAGTGATTGTCTTTTAACCCCTGACCAGTTGTTCTTTATCACATAAATCAGGGATCCACTAAAGCACATGTCTTTCATTTATGGTACCATTTTAATCCATTTGTCCATGTAAAAGAAATTTTTAAAAATGGAGATCTACAGACCTGCAATTGAATTTGTTAAGGAATTCAAAAACATTTGTAGAAGATTTTCAGATTCCCACATGAATCAGAGTCTCATGGCATCAAAAAAATCAATAGCTTTTGGAGCCATGCTTCCAACAATTTGTAATAATCTGGAAGGTGCCATGGACTGAATTATAAACTTGTCATATTTTAATTAGTGGCCATGGAATTCAAAGACTTGCTGTCTAGAAACTGGGACCTTTTTATTACTTTTTTTCTTTCTTTTATTTATTATTATTATTATTTTTTGAGAAGGAGTCTCACTCCGTTTCCCAGGCTGGAGTGCAGTGGTGTGATCTCGGCTCACCACAACCTCCGCCTCCTGGGTTCGAGCAATTCTCCTGCCTCAGCCTCCCGAGTAGCTGGGATTACAGGCACGTGCCACCACACTCAGCTAATTTTTGTATTTTTAGTAGAGACGGGGTTTCACCATGTTGGCCAGGCTGGTCTCCAACTCCTGACCTTAGGTGATCCACCTGTCTTGACCTCCCAAAATGCGGGGATTACAGGCGTGAGCCACTGTGCCTGGCCCCTTATTACTTTATTTTTTAATGAGTTATTGAGATATAATTCACATGGCATGAAATTCACTCTTGTAAAGTATACAATTCAGCAATTCAGTGGTTTTTAATATATTCATAGAGTTGTGCACCCATAACCGTTACTTAATTTCAACATTTTCATTACCCCAAAAAGAAGCCCCTACCCATTATTAGTCACTCTCCATTACCCTCTGCCCCCAGCCTCTGGCAGCCACTAATATCCTTCCCATTTTTATGGATTTGACTATCCTAGGTATTTCATATGAATGGAATTATAAAATATATGGCCTTTTGTAACCACCTTCTTTCACTGAGTATCATGGTTTTTAGGTTCATTTGTGTTGTGACATGTCAGTACTTCCCTTTTTCATTGCCAAACAATATTTTATGAATATACCACATTTTTAAAAAGTTTTATTATTAATATTTTGACTGACAAATCATAATTGTATACATTTATGGGATACCATGTGATGTTTATTTGTTTTTTTGTACAGTACACTGTTATTACCTATGGCTCTCATGGTACATTAGATCTCTAGACTTGCTCATTCTACATGATGCTATTTGGTATCCTCTTAACCTACATCTCTTCATTCCCCGCCACCCCCAAACTGTCCCCCAACCCTGTCACTGGTAACCACAGTTTTGTTCACGCTCTGTAAACTTGAATTATTATTATTATTGTTATTTATATCTCACAAATAAGTGAGATGATGCAATGTTTTTCTTTCTGTGTCTGACGTACTACACTTAGCATAATGTCCTCTGGGCTCATTTACATTGTGGCAAATGGCAAGATCCTGTTCTGTTTTAGAGCTGCATAATATAGATACACACACACACACACACACACACACACACACACAGAGACAGACACAGAGATTAGAGTTTCTTTATCCATTCTTCCATCCACAGACACTTAGGTTGTTTCCATATCTTGGCTATTGTGAATAATGCTGCAATAAACATGGGAGTCATTTTGTACAACTCGTACTACCCAATCCTGCATCCATGTATAGCTTCTCTAGGTATTAGGTTGAACCATATGAAATTGGCATTTTATAGGTAAAAAGTAATAGAATTTTATCATTTTGTATATTTAAGACTAATGTGCTAATTATGACACTTTTTGTCTTTTTTGACCACAATATATTTTTGTGTGGACCAACTTTGTTGGAAGAGAAAATGTCATCTACAGTAAATAAAGCAAGACAGTGATCAGTGATTTTGGATATCACGATAATTTATAAAATACTTAGACATCTGCCTATTTGATTTAGAATAACAAACTCAAGAATACTAGGGGAAAGCATAAGTATTATTTCTATTATAAATTTTTGAAAGTACAAATTTTAGTAAGTGTATTCATATCTCTATAAAGGTCATTCCAAAATATTTTGGCCATGAGGCAGCATTAATTCGTCAAATTTTATTTTAAAAATCTAAAAATTATCATTTAGCACATTTTAATACCAAGAGAAGGCATGATTTATCAAACAAACTCTTTCTGAGCATTTAAAAGCTGTTAGTCCCATGCTAGGTACTTTGCAGAATTCAAAGGGAGTAGGAGACAAGTCTCTATTTAAAATAAATTTACATCCTATAATAGAAATTATAAAATATATTGATTACAAAATATATGGCAAGGAGTCGCTTACAAGTAAAAGGCAATTTTTATCAGAAAGACTGAATATATAGAATAGGGAAGACAATATGGAATACAATGACTTCTCTTGTGTTTACACATTCCAATTCATATACTAGTGTGATTTTTCATATGCAGTCATTTAAAAAATATTTTAGGTGCTTTGGATACCAGTGTCCCAAACATGTAAAAATGACTGCCCTCATGGAACTAGCAGGGTGAAGTTAGAAATAAATAAGAAAAGTTTATGTTATGATAAGTGCTATGGAAAAAAGTAAAATGCAGCAGGGGATGAAAAGTGGGAAGGGCATGGTTGCAACTTTCATTATGGTAGTTAGGAGAGCCCTGGTTGGAAGATGATCTATGAGCAAAGGCTTTAAGGAGGTAAGGAATATAAGCCTCCATTATTCATTCCTGGAGAGTTTAGGGAGTGATACACAAATAAACAGACCAATATATTTAGGGAATGAAATCAAAGTTCTTTCAGAAGAGGCACAGGGGTGAATTAACTGAATTTGGAAGTATTGCTGAATCAGATTCTTAAAGATCAGGCATCTACAATGAAGCAGATATAACAGAGGGGTGGAGTCATAGTATCTCATCAAAGTGAGAAAAGGAAGTGTGAAGTTAGGTTTCTATTAATTGATTAATTAATTAATTTATTATTTTGGGAGACGGAGTCTTGCTCTGTCGCCCAGGCTGGAGTGCAGTGATGCGATCTCGGCTCACTGCAACCTCCGCCTCTTGGGATCAAGAGATTCTCCTGCATCAGCTTCCCAAGTAGCTGGGACTACAGGCATGCACCACCACACCCAGCTAATTTTGGTTTTTTGCTTTTTTTTTTTTTGGTAGAGACGGGGTTTCACTATGTGTTGGCCAGGCTGGTCTCAAACTCCTGACCTCAGGTGATCTGCCCGCCTCGGCCTCCCAAAGTACTGGGATTACAGGCATGAACTACCACGCCTGGCCTTCTGTTAACTAATTTATTAAATGAAGTTTCTTGAAAAGGAAATCCTGTTTCCCTCTTTTTTCCATTCCCAGAACCTGTAAAGAGTCTGAAAAATATGTACGTGTGCCATCACAGTTGGTTAAATGAATGGATGAATGGTGGTAATCCAAGGTCTAAAATACTGTCAGACAAAAGAAGGGCAAGGCAAGCACCAGTTTAGGCTTTTGGGCATAAATATGAAAGATCTAAAAATTCACAGAAGTATCTCAATTGTCTGTTGTCTTGTATTCTTAGAATATGACATACCTAAGGGCAGTAATTATGTTTCACATATGGTACTTACTCCATGTTGGAAACAAGTGGGGAAAAAAAAGAAAAGAGAGTGTACCAACTCATTCTCATGTTCTGAGCTAGGTATCCCTAAATATTAAGTGACCTCCAGAGAGTATGATATGTTCTTGGAAGCTGTGCTATTTTTTTAGACTGACCAGGACCCTTATATGTGCTTTCATGATAGAATATGATTCATGTTTCAAGACATAAGTCTTAGGCATCATTTTTTATGTTCAGAAGTGAACAGAAGACAATACATTAAAATAAAACATTCACTTTGAAAAATCACCTTATTATCCAAAATCACTGAAGAAAAATAGACATTTAACAGGGAGATTGTATTTAAAGGGACATTTTTTTTTTTTTTTTTTTTGCAGGGTTGGGAGACGAATTCTAACCAGTATGTAGGATTCACTAACATCTGAAATCTCTTGTGATTATTACCTGTGGTAGTCATACATTTTTAAAATGTGATTTATTCGTTTTATAGCTACATACTGGGGAAAGAGGGTGATGATGGTGGCAGCAACTGTCTTTTAGACATCAAAAAAGCAGTTTGACCTTATCTATAGATGAGTTAATCTAAAAGCATTGAATCATATGAACTGAATAGTGAAAGAACAGTTTGGAAAGAAAATAAAAACAGTAAAACATGAAGGTCAAAATTCTAGCCACATTTGCTGAGGGGTTTAGAAAGATTTTAAGAAAATTTGCGCCCTCCAGTGGTTGTTTCGGAATGAATTATTATCATTATTATTGTAATTTTTAATTTTACCTTGGCTCTCCATTTTCCAGCTTCATTGTTTTTGGTAACCCAGGGAAGTTTACCTTGTCTATACCTAGAAGGTGCCTTGGGAGACCGACTCAATTTGATTACCCAGTTTTATGCTTGCAGAAAGAATGAGGCCAGTAATGATAAAAGTGCCTAGTATATGATGATGAAGTTCAGGCTCAACAAGATAGGTTCACAAAAGGGCAATCATGCTTGATTTATCTGATTGCCAGACTGGAAATGAAAGAAAAGCAGTGACATAATTACCCCAAATTCCTCAGACCTCAAATACAATCCAGAAAAGATATTTGCAAAAGTCTTCAGAATGATTGCAATGCATTTTAAAGAGGGACATCACTGCTTTAGCAAATACAAGAAGGTTTACAAAATTACAGACAAAGGATGTTTCTGGAATCTGTATTGCTTGCAAACAGAACAAAAGAGAGCAGGGAAAGAAAGTCACTTGGTTAGAGAAGAAAAGCAGAGGGCTGAATCAGGAAACTCTGTGGGTGCCTCGGTTTTGTGACCTTGGTCATATTCTTTGGGCCTCAGCTTTCTCACCTATGAAACAAAGGATGTGGACTAGGCTAAGTGGTTTCCATGAAGCCAGTATTTGGACAGAGGCAAGCGGTAGCAGAATTGATCTCATACAAAAGAACTGTAATTTGAATATTTATGAAAGCAAAATTAGCTAGTGATTAAAAAATGGGGCAGAAAGGTGGCTCAAGGAGAATGCAAATTTATCTTAATGAATTCAAAATACAGTATAAAACTGATAGAAGCTATTCTTTCAAGAAGAAAAAAAAGAAAAGAAACATATCATCTGTCTCTCAATTTCCTTCCCTGTAGTCTCGTTCTCTCTCCTCTGCCATCAAGACTTTCTGTTTCCCGTAACCATGGTGATGCTTCTTCCCAGCAACCTTCTTCACAGCTGGCCTTTTTGGTTCTCATCGAATTTTGCTCCATTCACTGGTTCAGGTTGCTAACAATGCTGTAAAAATTAATTTATTTATTGACATTTTTCTCCTTCCCTTTTCTTCAGGAAATAAATGCAGGGAATTATTCCACACTTAACCTCCCTACACAAGGGGCACTGTAAAACAGGGATATTCAACTGCTAATTTCAGTTGCTAACATGGAGGGGATACAGATTATGCCAAAGATCATATTCTCTGCCTGGGCCCTCAGGGACTGAAAAGTCCTAGGACCAAGCTTGTTGCCACCTCCTTTTGCTTTTGTATGTAAATGGAATAAAATAGATTGCCCCCAGAAATCACATATTGGCCCTGGTTTTCTAATTCTCTTTGTTTTTTTTTTTGTTTTCTCTCTTGTAAGGAAAACATGGCCAAGTGCATAATTATAACTGTTAAAAGGGTATTGAATTTTCTGCAGAAAAATATACATAAAAATATGCATTTCTTTAATGAACATATTTATTTTGGAACATAAATAAGCAATATGCGATAGTTTAAAAATATTGTAATTATCTGCCAATGACAAATCTCTGATGTCCTTAATGCAGACAATAAAAATTCTCATAAATTAGTATTTAGTGATGTCCAGTTTGTGTAGCTTAACTTGTTTGTAATCCTGTATGCCTGAAAACTGTTTCTGTATTTAAGTGGTGTGTGTGTGTGTGCGTGCGTGCGTGTGTGTGTGTGTGTGTGTGTGTCTGGCATTAACACAAAAGAGACCAGATGATGACATTCATAGGCTGATAGACTCGACTCCTGGGGACACACTTGGATGGAGGCAATTAAAATGCCTGTCAGGCATTTGGTACCAGAAGCCCCTATGGCAAACCGCTAAATCGTAAGTGAGGGCTGCATCCTATTGTCAGTGAATGATGGCGGAGCTGAGTAGCTTGTCATCATTCTCGAAAATTCTGAGGCTAGTGAGCTCTCTCCCTCTCTCCCACTCGCCTTATTTTCCTGTTCGCCACTGCGGGGACTTCTTCTAATTTGCAGCTTCCCTTTCCCCGGTACACACAGACACGAGCTGGTGGCTTGCAGACTGCGTCTGTCTGGAGCTAGAGAGCCAGAGAGCCAGCCTGTGGGGATAATGCTCCCGGAGAAGGATTCTGCAGCAGTTCTCAAAGGCTAGAATTCAGTGGTTTTGCTGCATATGCGCTGGTAATGGTTCGGGGCTTTTAATTTTATTTTGTTTCATTTTTAATTCGTTTTTCAAAGGATGTGCTTTATGTAATCTCAGAGTAAAGATGTTTTAAAATTCATTATTGAGCTTCCTAAATATTCGAGTACTGCATTTTTTTTGTGCTACAGACCTCCAGGCATAGATTTATTATTTGAGTATAAAGAATGTATTTGCTTACTGGTGAGTTATAATTTTTTATATTTAGTTAACAAATCCATACACATACATATTTTTTCTTTCTTTTTTTTTTTTTCCGGTAGATTCTTCAGCTTGTTGTCTCTAACCGAGGAAGCATTGATTGGGAGCTACTCATTCAGAAAATTAAAAGGTACCACATGTTTTGTTTGGATGTTTTAATGAGGGAAAATCAGGGGAGAATTGGAATGTTTTTATTTAAATTAATTTATCTATGATTGGTCTTTCATCCTTAAGCTTAAGTTGATCATTGTCTATTGCATATACCATTTTCTATGCAGATACTTCTATTATCTAAGGTTGTTTTGATTAGAAGATGACTAAAAAATTGTATCTTTTGCCTATGTTGCAAGTTATTAACAAATATCAACGTTTTTGGCTTATTTGGAGATTTTATCGTTGTAACAGCTTTATTTTAAGTCCAAAATTCTCCATCTAAATGAAAATTCATTAATTTGAATTTAAGAGAAATATGCTAAGTAATGATTTTATCTGAACGAATCCTGCTAAGTGATTTGTTTAAATGGTTAAATGAAATGCCTTGCCCTTCCCAGGTAGAATGGGTGCTAGAGACGAAAGCCCAGGGATGACTCAGTATTGTTGGCTTTACAAATAAAATACTGTAACTTCTTTATCTACATTTCAGTCTTTAGCAGTGGATATATTTAAAGGTCGAGGTTGTTAGTTCTTGAAAGAACTTATTTTACATTTGCTTTATTTGGAATTGACAGCATAAGAAAGTAATCCTTCATCTTACCATGAATGCACTTGAATCCATTTGATCCTGGGCCTCATGCCTTACATGAAAAACATTAATTTTGAAATTCAGCATCAGAATATATATTGATTTGAGATGGCTACTATGGATATTACCTTTTCTTTAAGACCGTCTTTAACACCTATTAATGTCAATAAAACCTATATTTGTAATTTGCCTTTAAAAAATGGAAGACATTTTCTGCCCTGCTGAGAAGAAGATCAGTAACACCTTTTAAGCCTTTCTTTGGGATCTACGTATAATATTTCCTCTCCAGACTGTCGGTCCAAAGCATTTTACACAATTAGTTTAGTTTTTAAAAAATATACCTGAAAATAATGTCCAACTACTTACCCTGAAATATTGTAAGTATGTGAGTGTACACCTGTGAGTGTGAATATTTGTAGCAGAGTAATACATTGTCCTTTGTTAATATCTGCAATGTATAATCATGAGAACCTTAATTTATTCATTCCACAAGCACTTCTTAAGAGCCTTGCTGCTGTAGGTAATTATTATGGGAGAGAGAGGGAAGGGGTAGATGACACTGTCCTCAGCCTTCCAGAGTGTAGGCAGCATCACATAAAGATTTTTGAACAGGAGAATGAATTCGTTAAAATAAATCAGTGTGTTCTAAGAAAGGAAATTGCATTATTTCAGATATTGAACAAAAGCTAATACTAGTCTTGAGACACATAAAATTATATTGCACTTCTTCCTCAGAAATTACTCAGTGGAATCGTGTATGAAATCCCCCAAACAGGACTGTTTCTCCTAGATATTGTAAAACTCTTGAGACCACTCTGTCTTTTTAAAAGATTTCACTCAAAGTAAGTCAAAATATTTATGTTTGGTGGAAAAAAAATCTATTTGGTATTTTCCCAACTAATTAAATCCAGAGAGCATATATTTCACATGAAGATCTATTTCCTAATCTTCAGACTCATTCAGCAACTCATTATATTAATTTTGAACTTTAGGATATGTGTATGAATTGGAAAAGGGTGAAATTATTTAACTGCTAAAAAATGACTCCAATGCGTTGTCAATAGGAACTAATAAGTTCTGTTAGGATTTGTCTGGATATTGGAAGAAGGGGCATACGATCTCACCAACAGGCCTCTGGCATCTAAATTTTGGAGGACCAGTTAAAAATTCATCTAGCGCTATGCTGACAAAATGCATATAATAAAAAATGAATTTATTAAAATAGTAGATTGAGTGGTCAAATCAGAACAGAATTTGACTACTGGAGTCAAATTCTGGGACCTATATCATGGTTTTTCTAGTCAATATTGTGATGGGTTAATTCCGTTACTGATTTCACTCATTTTTTTTTTCACTTATATTTTTAACACATAGTATAGTACCTGGGTCACAGTAGGAATTCAGTACATATTTATTTAATTATTTCATGAATAAATGAATTTGTCAGCATTTTCCCCCATTGATTTTTTGTTCTTGCCTTTCTTAAAATTATACACTGTGAAACAGACATCTGGTCATTTTTTTAGTTACCCAAAATATTCATTACATGTTTCTAATAAATAATAATTAGATCATTAAACTGGATATAAAAGTGACAAACCATGTGTATAAATTTCTTTAGGCTGTATAGAAAAGGATTTTTCTGGTTTCAGATTAAAATGGAAAGAATTCTTGAAATGCCCCCTTTCACTTTCATCAGCTGGGGGACATATGCCAAACTGCAGCCTGAGCTTTGCTTATGGACGCTTCCTAAATACCACTCCCAGGCTTGACATTGTTTATTGCTTTTCATGTCTTTGGCCAACATTTTGCTGCAGCAAAGGGGAGGAGGCCTTTCCCCCCACCCCTCTCTATAAATGTAATTTGAGAAATGATGTCATACTTACCAGTCCATAATGAGCAACAAAGCATTTAAGGAGAGGTAGGTAGATAGATAGATAGATAGATAGATAGATAGATAGATAGATAGATAGATAGATAGAATCTTTTGTATATATTTAAGGACTCTATCAAGAAACTTCTAGAATCATATGGTTTTAGCGAATACTGTTCTTTCTTGCTGTCATTTATTTTTATTAATAAAAGTATAATTTTTTATTAACTATGTGACAGACAATATCCTAAGTCCTTAACATATATTATCTCCTTTAGCTCTCCCTATAATCCTGGGAGATAAGAATGGTCTCCATTTTACAGATAAATGAATTGAGACTACAGTTGGGCAAACCCAAGTCTGGCCCCAAAGTCCTTCACATTAAACACTAAATTTTACCACATTTTTTTTCTAGCATATTTTTGGTACCTAGTCATTGTCTTCATGTTCCATGCAGTAAGGTTAAAACAGTATACTTGCAAATATCTTGATTTATCTGCAAGTATAAATCAAGATCTCTCTCTCTCTCTCTGTATCCTATTTATCTATGGTAGAAGTGAATATGTCCTCAAATACTTAACTAATATTCAAGCTCTATTATATTTTAATTTTTATATTTAACTTGAAGAACTTTATTCTTTAAGGATGAACGTCAAAGATAAATTAGAAAGTTTTAAAATAAATGTATTCATAAAGCATTTTTCCATGTCATTATAGTCAAGTGTTATTTTGAATTGCATAATCTATATAAGAAAATTAGAGAAACCAAGTGCTATGTAGCATAACTGATGTTATAACTTGCAAGTGTTTGGGTTTTTTTTTTTTCTTTTTAAAGTGAAATAATGGCAGAAGAATGTTCAGGTGTCCAAAATAAATAAACAAGCAGGCAACAGGGCCATGGGCAGAGTAAAAATACCAATTCAACCTCAAGGATAACTAACTCAGAAAAATCACTGAAGATGCTAACAATTACACAAATATGTATTAAGATTCTCTACTTGCAAAGGAGTATTTACAGGAGAACATTTCTGGAGCTCAGTTGGAGTCAGCAAAATAAGATGAGGAAGTGGTACCAAGGCTCATTGGTACCATAAGAAAGACAAATCCATTTTTTTTTTCAGATTTTATTTTAGATTCAGGGAGTACATGAAGGTTTGTTACCTGGGTATATTGTATGATGCTGAAATTTGGGGTATCAATGATTCTGTCACCCAGGTACTGAACACAGTACTCAATAATTCATCTTCAACTCTTCCTACTTCCTTCCCTCTGCCCTTTAGTAGTCCCCAGTGTCTATTGTTGCCATCTTTATGTCCACAAGTACCCAGTGTTTAGCTCCCACTTATAAGTGAGAATATGCGGTATTTGGTTTTCTTTAGCTCTGCATTAATTTGCTTAAGATAATGGATCCAGCTGCATCCATGTTGCTGCAAAGGACATGATTTCATTCTTTTTATGGCTGTATAGTATTCCATGGTGTATATATACCATATTATGGATAATTTGTTAAGCGACTTCATTACAGGGCATGAATTCTAATCATTGGAATGGGACTTAACAGGAAATACTTCATAGAGCATGAGTGTTTTGAGGTGGAACTTGGGGATGAATAGAAGTATTCAAGGGGGAGACACGTATGGAGGAGCTCCAGAAAGAACAAACACTAGCAAAGGAATCAAAGGAAGTGAACACGCTGGGAAAGCACAGACTGATCTCATTCATATTCTAGAGTATAGAGCAGAAAAACAGATCTCTTAGAGAATAAAGTTGCATCATATGAAATGGCTAATATTCATCTTTTTTGAATTAGAAAATTTCATTCAGTTCAACTTAATACATTGGAAGAGGGCTTTGAATGCCAGTCGAGGAGATTTGTTTCTTATTCAGTGGGAATCTATTGACTAGTTTGAGCAGGAGACTACTATGATCAAACTGTGTTTTCAGATTATTTGTTTTATAGCTCTGTGTGAGATAAATCAGAACTGTGAGTGAGAGCATGTTGAATAAAGCATCACTTCAGAAGCTGTCATAGAATAATCCCAGGGGAAAAACAGAAATCCAAAGAGGGTATTGACTGTGGACATGAAAAAGAGGTCATGATAATGAAAGATGCTTCTGAGCTCAAGTTCATATACAGAATAGAACAATTGCTTGATTGGTAGGAGGAATGAACAGCAGAAGGACTCAAAGGTGACTCTGAAGTTTCAATTTGATAACTGAAAAAAGCAAAGGGAGAAAGTAGCTGAGAGCTACACGAGGAAAGAGTTCTTTTATTTTTATTGTATCTCTAGTCGCTAGCAAAATGCCTAGTACATAGCAGACAGCCAATAAATGCTAAATGAATGAGTGAGAGCGTGAATAAAAAATGAAGAGGTATGTTTAGGACATGAGGCTGGATATGTGGGTGGACTGGGCTCGTAGATTGCAGAACATGCAGATCCAAAGCTGAGAAGGGAAGTTAGGGAGGGAGGGCGTGGGTGACATTAACAAGAAGGATAAGAAGAGGACCAGAGGGAATCTCTTGGCAGTACCTGCATTTAAGATGCAAAATAAGGGACAAGAATTAAAGTTGAATGAAGAATTTTTTTAAAAAGCAAAGAAAGAAGAGGACAGGGAAGGTTACAGAAAACAAAGTTAAAACTCAAAATTTCCAGAAAAACTGAAGAATGAGAATAAAGAAAATGCTGCTGGTTTATTATTTATTTCAATAATTATTTTGTTATAAAAACAAATCCACATTTTGTAAAATTCGTAAAATTTAGAAGAGTATAAGGAAGGAAATAATAGTCACTCATAATTACACAATCCAGAGATTATTGTTAACACTTTAAAAACATTTTGATGTATTTTTTATCCTATTGCTTTTAAAATTTCATAATCAAAATCATAAGGATATAATTTTGAATTCTGCCTTTTTTCATGCAGCAGTGTCTTAAGCATTTCTTACAAATTTTGTTACCTGCATACTATTCTCTCACTTAAAGATTGGACATCTTTATTTCCTACTGTTTCCAGTTTTTCGCTATCACCATAATGCTGCAGTGGAATAGTTTGCACATTACTCTCACACAATATTTTAAATAATTTCCAATGGATAGTTACAAAAAAAATCACTGTATTCTATTTTGTCAAATTCCTAGACAGATAAAATTTGGTCGTTTCAAAATGAGCCTCGGCTTTCCTCCAAGGAGAATCTGAGATTACGTTAGCACCTGCCATGTGCCAGCATCTGTGAAAGGCACTTTAATTATCACAGTACCTCTGATGTCGATTCTATGATACCCACTTTACTAATGAAGGGACAGAGACTCAGAGAGTTGCACATGTATTTTAGGTCTAGTTTTAAATCTGGGTCTGACTCTAACCAGTCAAATTGTGGAGAAAGAAACAAGATCTTGAGAAATGAATGAGTAAATAAGGATATGAAAACAATAGGAAAATACACTTAAGAAGTCCAGAACTCAAAGAAAAGAGATAAAATACGAAAAGCAAGAAAGTGGTGACTTCAGTGGGCTTTTGCTGCTTATTAATATGGAAAATCGCAAGCCAAAGGCAGGGGCAGATAGAGAGGGGTGCTACATGTGTAATCAGAAAAAGGACAAATTTATAGAAAATGTTCTAAAGGAAAGGGTATAAAGAATGTGGACAAGGATTTGGGCTTGCCATGCAAAATGTAGCTTCCTTATAAATAAGAGCAAGGGAAAAGAGAGTGAGACTTTTGAAGTGGCAAAGAAAAAATACGTGAAACCTAGAATATCTCATCTTGACTTTACCCTAGACTGAAGGATATTCATTCAATGAATATTAATTGAATACCCAATTCCACCCCCTTTTCCTGCCCTTATGGAACTTTTCTTCTAGAGAGTGGAGCTAATCAGTGGGCTAACAAATAAAATTACTCAGGCAGCTGTACAGAGAATGAATTATAAAAGGGTAAAAGTAGATGCTAAGATATTTGCTTCTTAAACTTTAAAGCAGAGAAGAGTCAACTGGGGATCTTACTAAAATGCAGACTCAGTCAGTAAGTCTAAAGAGGGGCCTGAGATTCTATATTTTGACAAGCTACCGGGTAATGATTCTGCTGGTCCATGGAGACCATGTTTTGATTAGTAAAAGGCTAGAAGGCAAATGTCCATTCAAGAAAAATGAGAAATGATTGGAGGAGTGGTTGGTGAGCAAGTCTGAAGTGAGCTCTTCTTATTCAGCAACATAGCATACTTTTAAACCTCTTTGATGGAAAGAGTGAATTGCCTCTCTACTCCTGAGTTTTAAAATTCCAGCTGTTGTTTTATGAAAAATCCATTAAATCAACCCAAATGAGCTACTGGCATTACATTCTTTCTGCCCATTCTCAGTGCTTATTATGCCATATCATGAATTTCAGTGGCTTGGGTTTGGGGATGTGGTTCTATATAACCCTGTGTCCATTTCTTAACTCCAGTTCTATTTCCTGCCTCATGATTTCTTTGGACTTTAATGTCCTTTCTGCCTGGATTTCCAGCACAGTACTGAGCTGCTAAATTCTCTGGCCCCTTAGCTCTTGACATCCATCACACTCTCACACTCCTCTGTGGGAAGCTTCCGAGTCTTCACTTTCCATCCTCTTGCCACCCACTCCTACTAAAAGCCCTGGGTGATTCTGCTTAAAGCCATAGGGAAACAGAAGATAGTCTCTGACTTCAGGAAAGCATTTTTTTTTTCCGTTGAAATCATTTTTTTTTTGTGGTGGACTGTTTTGGTTGGTGACAGGAACCTGCATCCCTCTGAGGGATTTGTCAGAACTCTACAGGAGAGTGCATCTGTGTGTAGACAATCAGAGTGTTCAGAGGGGCCAAGTATTCATAAAAAGCCTTGACAGAGTCTCTCAGGAGGAATGTTACCTTTCTGCCTCCGGTGCTAGACTGTAACTCTAGTCATCTCTTTTAGCTATGGGAACTTGAGAGCACTGACCTGTTTGATTACCTTCACATCACTCATTGTAGCTATAAAATATCTAAGAAAAAAATCAAATAAATGTAACATACCCATCCTTCAAGGCAGAATAGCTCAAGTGCATGTTAAATATCTGTGGTGTCCTCATCCTTGTTAGCATTTATCCTTTGCTTAAGGGGCTAGTTCTCTCTCTAGACGATGCCATGACCAGGTCTCTAGACTTTGTCATCATTTTATAATTTGGTGTGTACTTAAACAGTCAAATAGGCATGGGAAAAGTCCTTAGAAACTAGAAATTTAAAATTGTAGTGAAGTATCAAATTAGTTTTTATGTAAAGTCAAGTTAAATGGATAATCACATTTCCTCAAGAACACTTAGGCAAGGTCCTTTAGGAGAGAAGCCATGTTAACAGCCACCATGTCACTCTATATGTTGTCTACCTAGAAATTACTCTAGATGCACATGCCAAGTCGAAGCTAAGAAAATGAGTGTTGTACATGGGTGTGTGCATGTGTCAGTCTATTCTTTCTATAATGGACAGCACTGGTCTTCTTTGCATAATCAAGCTGGAATTGACTATTTGCAGAATTTGAATACTATACCCATGCATTCAATTGTTAAGAGTCTCAGGGTAGCACAGAATCATCTCTGGTCTTCCAAGATTGTCTCTCTTTCTCAAAATAGAAGTCTGAGTAAGTTTTGTTTTTTGTTTTTGTTGTTGTTTTGTTTTGCGGGTTCCACTTGGGTCTGCCTCAGATGGTTTGCATTAACCTTTTTTTCAGATTCTCTCCTGGTGTTAATGACTACATTATGACCATTTTAAAAAGCCAGATGTACATTGATCCACCTATGGCAATTACTAAGGAAAAAATACTCCATTTAATGCATTATAACCAAAATATATTTCTTCACCGTGTGTAGGAACTTAAGAAATGACATCTCTTTTTGGGAAGATCTTACATTTTATACATTTTATTTCCCAGGTGAACAATGGTTGTACTTAGTTTTCTTTAAAACTATTTTCTTGCTTTTTATATGATTTTCTCATGGTAAAATTTCATGTTAACATATACAGAATAAGGTGAAACATCAAGCATTAAGGATTCTTCTGACATAGTGCCCAAGAGCCACTAATTAAGATAATTTTGAACATAACTTTAGGAAAATTTGTGGTACTTCAGAATCTAAAAACAAAACATAAGTAGACTACCTATACTTTAAATAGTGGGAGCATAAATTCCTAAAATAATTGACTTTCCAAGATGACATTTGAGGAAATATGAGATCTAACAATCAAAACATTTTAAAAATCATATAAGAACTCATGAGCCTTAGAAATTCATGTAATTCTGGCTGTACTTTTCCTCGGTAGGAAAGTGGATAATCCAAGAGATAAAAGAGAAATAATGCATGTAATATATTACATTAAGCATGCAATGTGTGCATGCTTAATGGAGTAAGCTCCCTATGTTAAGTTCGCAAACACAACCAGAATATAGACTGTGAATTATAAAATTGTTAGAATAATGCAACCAGTTAAGAAGATGCATTTAGATTTTAAGGACAAAAAAAAAAAAAAAAAAAAAACAAACAAACAAAAAAAAAACCTTCTGTACCACTTTTAAGTAATATGAAATATTTTCTAATATGTAGTGTTCCAAAGCTCACAATGGTGTTTGGAACGGGAAAGGCAGACCTTGTTATTATATTTGCTATAGATGAAAATACTGAAGTTTGAAGAATGCAAGTGACCTACTGAAGTCACTGCACTAGAAAATGGTAAACCTGGGACACATCCTTGTTCTGACTCCAGAGACTTTAGTTCCTACTACTCTGAAGCTAAAGCAGATAAATGAGTGTATTGTCCTAATCTGTAATATTTTAATAATGCACTGACTTGATTGCTAAAATAAGGAACCTGTCTAAGGCAGTGGCAACCTCTACTAAGTGGATTGCCCTACCTTAAAAGACTCCTGCCCTTCCAAGTCTGGATTAGTGTGGCATGGATTTATGTAAATACTAGTAAAAATAGCACAGTCTTTACTGAAATGATTTAAAATGTTTCAACATTAAAAGCAGATACAGCTAAATATATCACAGGAAATGAAATAATAAAATATTATTGATTTAAAACACATTTGAAAGAAGGATAAATTAATAAGAACTCATTGTTCAGTTCTGAGTTCCACAGAATTTTAAGTGAATGGTAAATAACTCAGTAAGAATTCAGGATAGCAAAAAAAATTAGTAAGGTTTCAAAAGAGCACATCTACGGAGAAACATTTTAAAACATAGGCATTGTGATTTGCCTGTTGTTAGGATAATTAAAAGAGCTTGTAAAGAAAAACTTTAAACTGGATCTCAGTTCTGGTCTCAGGTGTAGACATGGAAGGGGAACATATATAAAGAAAATGATGACCTCAGGGGCTGCTGAATTAGGGTCAAGCAGCCCCTGAGGTCATCATAGGTTAGGTGTCCTGAGGCAGACACCCATGGGAATGGGTCCACCAAGGCCATGCTCAGTGCAGCTGCCCATCTCTTCCCCAGTTCTCCTTTCTACCACCCCATCTATGCTCTTAGCACACCAGGGCTACTGAAGTGTGTTTATCTGGTCTGCCTTCCCCAAACACCATCACTACCTTAATCTTCCAGACAAACTAGAACACCCTTCCAGTTGTGTTTTTCCCCCTTTAGTGACTCTCATTTGCTATCTCAAACGGTACCAGCTAATAAATACGGTAGCCACTAGCCACATGCAGCTATTTAAATTCGAATTAGGAATTTTTTTTTTTTTTTTTTTTTTTTGAGACGGGGTTTCACTCTTGTTGCCCAGGCTGGAGTGCAATGGCGCAATCTTGGCTCACCACAACCTCTGCCTTCCGGATTCAAGTGATTCTCCTGCTTCAGCCTCCAGAGTAGCTGGGATTACCGGCAAGCGCCACCATGCCCGGCTAATTTTGTTTTTTTAGTAGAGACAGCATTTCTCCACGTTGGTCAGGCTGGTCTCGAACTCCCAACCTCAGGTGATCCACCCACCTTGGCCTCCTAAAATGCTGGGATTACAGGTGTGAGCTACCATCCCTGGCCTCAAATTAATAAAAATTTTAAAAATTGAAAGTTGACTTCCTTAGTCATACCACATTTCAAGCACTTGATAGCCACATTCTTTTTATAGAACATTATATATTATATTACATTTCCATTATCACACTGGGATTGATTGAAGAGTGCTGCTCTGGAGCATAACCAGAACCTTCACCCAGGCATCTGAGGCCTAGGCTTACTCTCCTCCTTGCCCACTATTCTTAGCACAGAGTTTTCACTCCACCTGCTACTGTCCTCTTCATGGTCATTATTACAATTAGCGTTAAAATAGTAATGACTCCTGTTTATTTAATGCATATTATTTGCCAATTACATACCTTTTTACTAGATTATGAAAAAACAAAACAAAAAAGTCTCATAAGACTGTTTGGTTTCTTTTTGTTTGTTTGTTTTTGTTTTGTTTTGTTTTTAAGCTTAATTTCACAGAAGAGGAAAATGAGGTTTAGCAAGGGTAAGTCCATTTTCCAAAGACAAACAGCTAATTGTTTGTGGGGTCTGAAATAAAATTCAGGTCTGTCTGGTCCCAAGGCTTTTTCCCTAACCTGTGGGCCCCTCTGCCAGGAGTCATCTGGAAATGTCTGGAGACATTTTTGATTGTCATAACTGGAGCAAGAGCTACTGACATCTAATGAGTAGAGGTGGCCAGGGATGCTGCTAAATCTCCTACAATGAACAGCTTTCTGCAATAAATAGTTATCTAGCTCGAAATGTCAATAATGCCAAAGTTGTTCGTTTTCTATCTCCTTCTACAAGAATTTAAAGTCAAAAAAAAATAACAATTATCATTTTTAAGTTAAAGTAATACCTACTTACAGTAAACAAATAAAAGTTTAAAAACAAACCAAACAAGAGAGCCAAAAGAAAGTGAAAGTCTTCCTCCTTGTCCGCATCCCCCAATCTCACATCCCAGTGAAAACCATTTTGATACTTGATACCCCAAGAGGTCTTCTGATTACCATTTTAGTTGTAAATAGTATACTTCCATTTCTTAACTTTGGACAGTATCTATTGATTTACTACAATAAAAAGTGAGAAATTTAGCACACTAACACTTTCTCCCACTCCCCTCTATTTGTTAGGTTATTATAATTTTTATATTGTCAAAGTTTATTATGAATGTATTCTGTTCTGTATTTATAATTAAGCAATCTGTATTTTGTTTATGTTGATTCAAAAATATTTTGAATATATTCGAAAAATATATTTCCCTGTTGAATCAAACACTGTAATCAGAACCACTGAAAAGTAAAGGTAATCTTGTGTCTTCCCAACTCCTGCTTTTCAAGTGAAAATATTCTAAGTGTTGAGATCCGGAGACTTTAATGCCTTTTCAACCTAATTCTTCTTCTAAGCTGGGTTCAGCACACTTTTTCTTTAAAGGGGCAGATAGTAAATATTCTTGGCTTTGAGGGTCATCTAATCACCATCACAGCAGCTTACGCAGTTTCTATCGCAGCTACAATGTACTCTGTCATTGTAGCACAAAAGAAACCATAGACAATAAGTAAATGAATAGGCATGGCTGTGTTTCAATAAAACATTATTTACAAAAACAGATGGTGGCTGTATTTGGCCCACAAGTCATGACTGACTTACCCTCATTTTAGGCTATATTCGTGTCTCCCAGTGTCTTCTATCTCATGTTATCTTTTCTGTATTTCCTTTTGGTTTGACTGGAGCTCCTTCTGAAGGCATTTATTCGTATGTGACCAGTCACTGATAAATCTGAGTCCTTACATGTTTTAAACTATATATTCACATGGTACTTTTACTTGATTGATAATTTGATCAGCTATGCAGTTTTGCTCCATTACATTTTAGCATCCAGTGTTATTGATATGAAGCCTGAAATAAGTCAGGTTCTCATTCTTTTGTGAAATACTTTGATGGTTTTCTTTTTAGTAGGCTTTAGGAATTTTGTGCAGCTTGAAAATGATGTGTCCAGATGAAAGTCTTTTATCATTTAACCGATTTGGCAATCAGACTGTTTTTAATGATATCTTTTTAATTCAAAGGAATTGTGGTTTGCTCTTCTTTGATTTCTCTTGCTATTCCTGCCTCTGTTCTGTGATTAGGGGATTCCTAATGATAAATATGGAACCTCCGGAATCTATAAGGTCTCCCTTTTCAAATATTTTCGGTCATTTTTTCACTTTTTCTCCATTCTAGGATTTTTTTTCTTTTTGTCAACTGAATCATCAACTTTACCTTTAGTCCTGCTAATTCTATTTTTAAAAATCAATTCAAATTATATAATCAATTTAAATTCAAATTATTAGGTAGTCATATATTAATTTCCAAGAATTCTTTCTTATTTTCTGATTGATACTTTTCCATAATTCATTTTAAAAGGATGTTCATTTTTAAAGTATATAAATAACATTCTTTCAAATCTCTCTGAGAAAAATTAAGTTCTTTCTTCTTTCCTGAATTACCTCTATTTCCTCAAGAGTGGTTTTTAAAATGTATTGTTATTGTTTGTGCTGCTTATTTTTCTCAAAAATCTTAATTTTGAAGTTTTTATTTTATTAACTTGTATTTTTTAATTAAAAAAATGAATGAAGAACTAGTTGAGGATCATAGGGCAGAATCTGTCAAGATGCAGGTGTCAGCAGGGCACAGTAACTCTCATCTGTAAACTCAGCACTTTGGGAGGCTGAGGCAGTAGGATCACTTGAAGCCAGGAGTTCAAGACCAGCCTGGGCAACACACCAAGACCCCGTCTCTACAAAATATGTATGTGTGTATATATTATATATATACAAATTCTATATATAAATTATATATAATTTGTTTATATACAAATTATAAATAAATAAAATAAATAATATGTAATATATAAAAATTATATATAATTTATATATAATTATATATTAATTTATATATAATATATAATTTATATATATTCTATATATACACATATATTTATATATAATATATGAATTAATATGTAATTAATATATATTATATAAAATTAATATATAAATTAATATATAATTAATATATATTATATATAAATTAATATATAATTATATATAAATTATACACAAACACACAAATTAGCTGAATATGGTGGCTCTCGCCTGTAGTCCCAGCTACTTGACAGGCTGATATGAGAGGATCACTGGAGCCCAGGAGTTCAAGGCTGCAGTGAGCTATGATTGTGTCGCTGCACTCTAGCCTCAGTGACAGATGAAAAAAAAAAAAAAGCAGGCATCCCAGAGGAAGTATGGAGAAAGAGCTGGCAAGCTGACAATGAGCAGATTAAGATCTTCACACATCCACCATGTGTTTTAGTTCTGCCTGGATTTATCTGTATTAGCCCAGGTTCCAAAACTGATCACATGCTTTCATTAAAGACTAGTTCTTATTTTGAGGATGAAGGCTTCAAGGGTCAAATGTAGTAGCAAGGGAGAAGAAGAGGGGTCTTAATTGTTCTGAATAAGTTTCTTAATGAATTGCCATGATGTTGTTCCCATAGTCCTCTAGGACTCTGTATTTGATTACTCTAAGCTTGGGGTTTCCTCAGGTTTCTTTGGGGTCCTACTATTAAAAAAAAACATGTTTCCCTGTGTTTTTTCTCTTTCTGTCCCAGCCCATCTGCATTTGATGTCTAGAATATCTTCAAACTTTCTTCTAAGATTACACTGTATTTTTGACAATTTTGTCATTTACTGATACTTAATAGAAGAAGTGTGTGTGTAAGAATTCTATCACTGATCACATTTCATATTTTTTACTCTGAATAATCATAATAACAGTATATGTTTGCACTGCAATCTTTTGCACTTATTATTTCATTGCTCTATCTCTAGTATTAACTACCTGGTTGGAAAAATTCCTTTCCTGGGCCTTTATTTTCTGTAAAATAATGGTAAGATCTAATTCTCAGTGTTGAGATAGAACACACAAGTACACATTGTAAGATGTAGAATATAAATGTCAACTGTCTTTATATATAAGACTTTCTCATGGATCCAGAGTAACAAATGAAAACCTTGAGATTAGTTACAGGAAAACCCCTTCCCTACTGAATAGGAATTACAAGGTGATCCCAAGGAGAGGCAAAAAGTAAAACTCCTTCTACAATTCAGAAGAACTAGAAATTATATGGTGGTAGCAGTATTAAAATAAGCAATTGCACATGGATATATTTTTCACCTCACAGAAAGACAAAGTTGAAAGCAGACCAAGAATGTAGTTGATAGACTCTCAGCTAAGTAAAAATAAATGTGAAATTTAGGTTTGGCATAGAATATATGACTTAATGTGTGTGATCCTTTTCTTGGCAATATTAAGAATATGAATATTTATGTTAAAATGAGTATAATTTAGTGGTACTAATTAGCTGCCACAAAACTATTATTGATTTTATTTGGCTTCAGTTAATTGAAAGTTTCTGCTTTCTCAGTAAGATTAGGACATGAAGCACCCAGTAAAAGGAGATACCATCTCACACCAGTTAGAATGGCAATCATTAAAAAGTCAGGAAACAACAGATGCTGGAGAGGATGTGGGGAAATAGGAACACTTTTACACTGTTGGCGGGAGTGTAAACTAGTTCAACCATTATGGAAAACAGTATGGCGATTCCTCAAGGATCTAGAACTAGATGTACCATATGACCCAGCCATCCCATTACTGGGTATATACCCAAAGGATTATAAATCATGCTACTATAAAAACACATGCACATGTATGTTTATTGTGGCACCATTCACAATAGCAAAAACTTGGAACCAACACAGATGTCCATCAGTGACAGACTGGATTAAGAAAATGTGGCACGTATACACCGTGGAATACTATGCAGCCATAAGAAAGGATGAGTTCATGTCCTTTGCAGGGACATGGATGCAGCTGGAAACCATCATTCTGAGCAAACTATCACAAGGACAGAAAACCAAACACTGCATGTTCTCACTTATAGGTGGGAATTGAACAGTGAGAACACTTGGACAAGGGCGTGGAACATCACACCCCAGGGCCTGTCGTGGGGTAGGGGGTAGGGGAAGGGATAGCATCAGGAGATATACCTAATGTAAATGACGAGTTAATGGGTGCAGCAAACCAACATGGTACATGTATACCTATGTAACAAACCTACATGTTGTGCACATGTACCCTAGAACTTAAAGTATAATTAAAAAAAAAAAAAAGAAAAGAAAAACAGTAAAGTGGCTTAATTGTAAAAATTGAAGAGGAGATTAAATGTAGAGAGAAAGTTAAGGATCACAGTGACCTTTTACTTCAACGCACTAGAAACCGTTTGTGGATATGATAAAAGGTGTATTTTCCTTAAATTATGAAAACACAGCATCTTTATTGATAGCCTTTATTCTTAGGAATAAACTGAAAACACATCAAACAGACAAAGCACACCATGTGAATGTATGCAGCGTGATGCATATACAATTAGATATATGACTGCTATTCACTCTTATTTTCTGCATGCAGTTATTACATTCTAACGTTGACTATTTGCAGAGGATAAGTCACCAACCCTAGTTAAATGTTAATGGATCTGGTGACATGACATACTTTAAATTCAAGGCCTTATGCAAAGGAATGTGAATAAAATGCATTTGTTTGGCTTTTTAGGCCCCTATTAAAAGTAAAGGAAATGAAACCATAAACAACTATGCTTAAATATTGGCATAGCTGAGGCTGCTTTGTTGCAGTAGAAAATCATATTTACTGATGGTGAGGCTCTGTTTAACCTACCTAGCCCATCTGAATGGTAATTGAAATTTAGAAATGTACTTGGAGATTTAGGCAAAACATGAAGTGCTAACTCAAAGCAAGTTCATTTTAATGTGTTTTATGCTTTAATATTCTGTTGTTGCAAAAAGGTGGTGCAATTTACAAGTCTTTTTTCTAACTCATACCTAAGGCCAATAATTAATGTGGTATAGATTACTTTTGCCCCCAATACCTATTCTCTCTTTATTCCTCAGTAAAAATAGGACTCCTGCTTTTGGGAGATTAATGGATACTTGGCCATTCAGAAAAAGATCCAGAATTTCAGCCTCCTTTGTGTGACCATATGACTAAGTTCTGGCCAGTAAGCTGGAAAAGAAGTTTAGTGTAAAATGTGTATCAACTACTTAAATGGAGTAAGTGTGCTCTTCCTCACTTCTTCCTCCTTTCTTCTGGTGGGAATTCAGACTTAGTGACTGGAGCTTCAGCAGCCATTTTTAATATGAGATATTCTCATTATATATTTCTATTTTGTTTAAGCCACTGTTAATTGGGGTTTTTCTATTTACAGTCAAACTTAATCACTTGACAATTTTATAACTTTATATTTATTTTCAAAGATTCTAAACCATCATTTCATCATTGTTCTGTATATAAATCAGTTTTATATTAAAATTGTTACCAAAAATATACCAGTCCAATCAGTTACCAAGTTCCATTCAGTTCTACTTTCTAAACAGGCTTCAAATCCATTCATTTATTTATCCTCATATGAACTGTATTAGTTCAGTCTCTCATCATCTTGAACCCTGATGACTGCAACAGCTCCTGTATCAACTCTTGCTTCACAGGAACCATTGTACACATGGTAGCTGGACTGTTTCTCAGAATACAATCTCATCATGATATTTCTGTGGTTAAACCTTTCAATACTTCCCATAGCATTCACCCTAAAGTGCAGAATAAACTGTGCCATAAGGTCATCCATGATCTTGCCTCTGCCTGACTCTCTAGGTCCATCCTGAGGTGATTTTCCTGCAGCTATTGCATTTTTTTGGCCTGGTACTCTCTCTCTATGCTGCCTCCCATCTCTCCCCACTCCCACCCTCCTCTCTTTTGCTCACTGAAGTCCTGCTCATTGACTGGGTCTCAGATTAAGCCTCTCATCATCTGGTCTGTTAGGCTTGACCATTATGTACTTTAGAGCCCCTATACTTCTCTCACTTTAGCATTTATCAGATCAGTGCCCATCTTCCTACAAGACTAGAATCTCCATGAGTGTCTGTCCTATTCTTTTTTTTTTTTTTTTTTTGAGACTGAATCTTACTCCGTTACCCAGGCTGGAGTGCAGTGGTGCAACCTCAGCTCACTGCAACCTCTGTCTCCCAGGTTCAAGTGATTCTCCTGCCTCAGCCTCCAGAGTAGCTGGGACTATAGGCACCCACCACCGTGCCTGGCTAATTTTTGTATTTTTGGTGGAGACTGGGTTTCACCATATTGGCCAGGCTGTTCTCAAACTCCTGACCTTGTGATCTGCCCACCTCGGCCTCCCAAAGTGCTGGAGTTACAGGCGTGAGCTACCGTGCCCGGCCTTGTGTCTGTCCTATTCTTAACTTGAACCCCAACACCCACTGCACAGACTGGTAGAGAATAGTTGCTCAGACAATGTTATCGATCAGCTGATACTTTATTCTCTTCTCTTCACCCAAAAAGCGTACCTAACTGACATCCCAACCAAGGTTCCACTTATCAAAATCCCATCCATCCTCTGGATCATCAAAACCATATTTGTACCTTCTCCTTTTAATTAGACATTTATTTTTATTGTGATCATATATCAGACTTTAATTACCATTATTTCGTTTATAGAATTCCAAATTGCTATTGGGAACACATTCCAGAAAAAATCAAGTGTTTTAGAAATGTTTTATAATAACTGCCTGTATTTAAAAAAAACCCATTTATTACAATTGCCTTCATTTCAACAGAACAGAAATTTCTGGAGGCTATGGCTAGTAAATTATTCCTTTTTTGCAAGCAGAATGTCAGGCACATAACAGGCATTTAGCAAATATTGAGTATAATGTAGTGGAATAAGTCCATACTTTGAAATTGGATACCCTTGGGTTCAAATCCTCATCAACTGTGAAATATTGGAAATTTACCAAGCCTCAGGTGGATAAAACAGGAATAATAAAAAAAACTTATTAGGATATTGAGGGAGTTAATGAAGACAATTTGCAGAGCAAAAGTCATATAACTAGTAGTAATTACTATGACCTTCCAAATTACATTACTGCCTTCTTAACAAACAAGGTAGGTGCTCAGTTCTTTCTTGATGTTGTTTTGAAACTGAATGGTAAAGTTTGATAAAGACAAAGCCTAACATTAAACAAAAGCTAAGACCTATGAAAGGAGCATTGAAGGGACTGCACAGTTTCCTTTACTATGCCCCTTTGCTCCTTTCCACCCGTTTCACTCCTACCCAAAATAAAAATAAACAAACAAAAAGAGCCCACACACATCGACAGGTGAAAAGCAGCAAGATGATAGATGGAATTGTATATTATCCAAAGTCACCAGAAAGGCCTGGAAATTATATACAACCTACATTACACCACCTGAGGCTATTCTGCTCTCAGGAGAAAAGCTGGCAGGGGCAATGTTAAGAGTTCAGCTGTTTCTCTTGAGGTTTATCTGCAATGCAGATTTTTCCAAGCCTTTCCTAGCTGTTGCAGCCTCCAGACCCACCAGCTGCTCTCAGTCCTCCCAGCTGGCTTAATAGGATTTGTCTTCTCTATAGCCTGTTTCCGGGGCTGTCTACCATCAACACATATTCGGGTAGACAGTTTTTCCCCCTAACTAGTGTCAAAATCCCTACCAATCCCCCAAATTGCAAAGATCCATTGTCACCTGTCTCAAAGAAAGGATTATTTTTTGTGCTTTCTGCCTCTAGCCACATACATAGATGTTATCTTTTGTAAGAGTCCTCAGTCAGTCCCTATTAAGGGCAAACCTTCTTTTTTTTTTTTTTTTTTTTTTTTCTGTGATTTTTTTAAAAAAAAGACTTTATTTTTTAAAGAGAAGTTTTAGCTTCCCAGCAAAATTGAGCAGAAGGTACAAGGTACAGAGATACCCCCCTGCTCCCACCCCCACACAGCCGCTCCACTATCAACATCTTGCACCAGAGTGGTACATTTGTAACAGTCGATGAACCTACATGGACATATCGTTATCATCCAAAGTCCATAGTTTATATTAGGGTTCATTCTTGGTGTTGTATATACTACAGGCTTTGACAAATGTATAATGACATATATCTGCCATTGCAGTATCATACAGAATGTTCTGTTCTCTTTTTTTTTTTTAATTTATTTATTATTATTATACTTTAAGTTGTAGGGTACATGTGCATAACGTGCAGGTTTGTTACATATGTATACTTGTGCCTTGTTGGTGTGCTGCACCCATCAACTCGTCATTTACATCAGGTATAACTCCCAATGCAATCCCTCCCCCCTCCCCCCTCCCCCCTCCCCATGCTTGGCCCCGGTGTGTGATGTTCCCCTTCCTGAGTCCAAGTGATCTCATTGTTCAGTTCCCACCTATGAGTGAGAACATGCGGTGTTTGCTTTTCTGTTCTTGTGATGGTTTGCTAAGAATGATGGTTTCCAGCTGCATCCATGTCCCTACAAAGGACACAAACTCATCCTTTTTTATGGCTGCATAGTATTCCATGGTGTATATGTGCCACATTTTCTTAATCCAATCTGTCACTGATGGACATTTGGGTTGATTCCAAGTCTTTGCTATTGTGAATAGTGCCGCAATAAACATACGTGTGCATGTGTCTTTAGAGCAGCATGATTTATAATCCTTTGGGTAGATACCCAGTAATGGGATGGCTGGGTCATATGGTACATCTAGTTCTAGATCCTTGAGGAATCGCCATACTGTTTTCCATAATGGTTGAACTAGTTTACAATCCCACCAACAGTGTAAAAGTGTTCCTATTTCTCCACATCCTCTCCAGCACCTGTTGTTTCCTGACTTTTGAATGATCGCCATTCTAACTGGTGTGAGATGGTATCTCATTGTGGTTTTGATTTGCATTTCTCTGATGGCCAGTGATGATGAGCATTTTTTCATGTGTCTGTTGGCTGTATGAATGTCTTCTTTTGAGAAATGTCTGTTCATATCCTTTGCCCACTTTTTGATGGGGTTGTTTGTTTTTTTCTTGTAAATTTGTTTGAGTTCTTTGTAGGTTCTGGATATTAGCCCTTTGTCAGATGAGTAGATTGCAAAAATTTTCTCCCATTCTGTAGGTTGCCTGTTCACTCTGATGGTAGTTTCTTTTGCTGTGCAGAAGCTCTTTAGTTTAATGAGATCCCATTTGTCAATTTTGGCTTTTGCTGCTGTTGCTTTTGGTGTTTTAGACATGAAGTCTTTGCCCATGCCTATGTCCTGAATGGTACTACCTAGGTTTTCCGCTAGGATTTTTATGGTATTAGGTCTAACATTTAAGTCTCTAATCCATCTTGAATTAATTTTTGTATAAGGAGTAAGGAAAGGATCCAGTTTCAGCTTTCTACTTATGGCTAGCCAATTTTCCCAGCACCATTTATTAAATAGGGAATCCTTTCCCCGTTTCTTGTTTCTCTCAGGTTTGTCAAAGATCAGATGGCTGTAGATATGTGGTATTATTTCTGAGGACTCTGTTCTGTTCCATTGGTCTATATCTCTGTTTTGGTACCAGTACCATGCTGTTTTGGTTACTGTAGCCTTGTAGTATAGTTTGAAGTCAGGTAGCGTGATGCCTCCAGCTTTGTTCTTTTGACTTAGGATTGTCTTGGAGATGCGGGCTCTTTTTTGGTTCCATATGAACTTTAAAGCAGTTTTTTCCAATTCTGTGAAGAAACTCGTTGGTAGCTTGATGGGGATGGCATTGAATCTATAAATTACCTTGGGCAGTATGGCCATTTTCACAATATTGATTCTTCCTATCCATGAGCATGGTATGTTCTTCCATTTGTTTGTGTCCTCTTTGATTTCACTGAGCAGTGGTTTGTAGTTCTCTTTGAAGAGGTCCTTTACATCCCTTGTAAGTTGGATTCCTAGGTATTTTATTCTCTTTGAAGCAATTGTGAATGGAAGTTCATTCCTGATTTGGCTCTCTGTTTGTCTGTTACTGGTGTATAAGAATGCTTGTGATTTTTGCACATTAATTTTGTATCCTGAGACTTTGCTGAAGTTGCTTATCAGCTTAAGGAGATTTTGGCCTGAGACAATGGGGTTTTCTAAATATACAATCATGTCATCTGCAAACAGAGACAGTTTGACTTCTTCTTTTCCTAACTGAATACCCTTGATTTCTTTCTCTTGCCTAATTGCCCTAGCCAGAACTTCCAACACTATGTTGAATAGGAGTGGTGAGAGAGGGCATCCCTGTCTTGTGCCAGTTTTCAAAGGAAATTTTTCCAGTTTTTGCCCATTCAGTATGATATTGGCTGTGGGTTTGTCATAGATAGCTCTTATTATTTTGAGGTACGTTCCATCAATACTGAATTTATTGAGCGTTTTTAGCATGAAGGGCTGTTGAATTTTGTCAAAAGCCTTTTCTGCATCTATTGAGATAATCATGTGGTTCTTGTCTTTGGTTCTGTTTATATGCTGGATTATGTTTATTGATTTGCGAATGTTGAACCAGCCTTGCATCCCCGGGATGAATCCCACTTGATCATGGTGGATAAGCTTTTTGATGTGTTGCTGAATCCGGTTGGGCAAACCACCTTGTAGGGCTAACAGAGCCAGGACACGGTGGGTGAGCTGGGAGGCAGCTGCCTTGAATTTGCAGGCTTCCCCAGGTGTTAGCACTGCTAGGCTACTTGATTTCAAATGCTTCCCTTCTCCTTCTCTATAGCAGTAATGTCTATTCCATCATTTGAGCCAGGATTGTGACTATGTAGCCTTTCCTATAGGTTAAGCTTATACTTTCTTTACATGCACAGATTCTTGCTCAGTTTTTTATGGCTAAGCAAGATACACTGTTGAGAGGCTAATAACTCAGGTCAGTTCAGGATTAGACTTCTTACATTGACAGCTGTATGGCTCTTGGCAAGTTACTGTATAGGCACAGGTTTCTCACCAGTAAATTTCAATGGTACTTACCTCATAGACTTGTGAAGAATGATTGCCATATTCACTGTAACACACTTAGTCAAGTGCTAGGGCACTTCAACATGGGCCATAAATGGTGGCTGGTATTCTAATTATTTATAGTTATACTTACATTTAAAATTTTTATTTTTATTTAGTAACTTAAACATTATAGTTATGGGTAGCCAATCCTTTCAGTTTTTATTCTTTTTTCTTTTTTTCAAGTTATAATAATGTAGGATTTTATTTTTAGAACATTTTCATGAAGAAGTATCTCATTCCTTTCTACATCTTACATAAAAATAAATTCTCTTGTTAGGCTTAACTCCAACCACATTTCACACTTTAGGCATGTGAATTTTTTAACTAGACAGAAAAATACTGTATTTTAAAGATAATGAATAATCTTTGACATGGAAAACATAGCTTTTTTATAAATTATGTCTGAAATACAGTGAGCTTGCAAGTCAATAGGCTATATCTGGGCGTTTTTATTTCTTTAGTGTTTTCCTCTTGTGCTGCCAGTAACTTACCAAATGCATAAATGAGAGAAATGCTAATTTATTATGGTTTCATCAGTAATGATTCTTGAGTCTACTACAAATCAGTTCTCGGGAGTTTGAATCACATTGGTTGGCAGTATATTTTTCTGTGATGTGTGACATACAGATAGAAAGGATAAAGGATGTTCGGCATTCTAATCTTCTTTGAAGGAGTACTAATATTTTTTAAATTAATTTTGATTTTTAAAGTCTCACCCTTTGTATCTACAAAATAAAATTAAATTGCCAAAAAGACTCTACTTAATGACATTTAAGAAAGGAGTCTGTTTACTTGTGCGACATGCATGAACTCTTCCAAGTCAAGCTCTGTTAATAAAGCCCTCTTTGCACAGACATTATGTGTGTGAAGTCTCCCAAACTAATTTATGCACACCTGAGTCAAGCGAACACTGTTATTGTTATTTTTCTAAACTGCTTGTCACCTTTTGAATTTTATCTAGTTTGGAAAGGAAATTGACCAATATGCCTTAGTTTTTTAGCTCAAACAAGACTCAACTATGCATATTCTTTTTATATTCCTCTCAAATGGAACAAATCAATTCTCAGTCAAAAAGAAAACAGTTGAAAGAGTTAATTTACTGTTTAGGTTAAAAATATAATTGGCTTTAAAGACAAATGTAAAAACTATTAGGATTTTTCTCTTCAAACGTATTTGATTAGATTCACAAAGGATGCAAAGGTATACTTGGCTACCCATCCAGTCATAAAATAAGTGCTGCTGATCGTGAATTGCATTTGATTTCACATGCTTCTCCTCAGGCAGGCTAGCAGTCACCTTGGCCTCTTTTAGCTGCCAGAAGGATTGAACCTTCTGTAAACTCAATAGATTAGAATCCCAGGACTTTGAACAGCTGGTGTAAATAAGAACATGAATCCAGAAATATATTCTAAGTTTCTGTTACTAATCTTGATAATTAATATCCACTACCAATAAAAAGTACACATTCACACTGTGAATCTATTTGGATGAACTCGGAAGAAGAGGAGCCAGCTCTCCTGACTGAAAGAGACCAAGAAGATTCAAGTTCTGAGAACCCTAGCGGATTCTGAACATGCCAAAACTGGACCAACTCTCCAACAGAGTTGATGAAAATGTGAAGAGCTGCCTGTTGGACTTGGGGCACTTCTCTAAGTCAATATTACACATTATAATTCTCTACCAAATCTTAAAATGGTTTCAGAGCTTGTACTGTTATCCGGAAATAAGAGCTAGGCTTCAAAGAGATACTTTGGTGGCGGCCGGTCTCTGGTGGTCCTAGGAGGAAGGCTAATGACCCGCAGGTAGGCATCTAAAGCTCATAAATCAGTGGCTTGAAGTGAAGCCATTTATAACAGAAACCAATTAACCACAAATATCAAAAAGAGATAAAGCATTCATAAGAAAGAGGCTTGCCGACTCTGCACAGCCATGTTTCATTTAGCTCCAATCCAGAGTCAAACTGCCCTTAAAGCTTGGAGAGAAGAATAGTTGGGTGAATAGGATTGCCTGTCCAAACTGACCTGAAGCCAACAAATTTAGGGGGAAAAGAAACTCCTTGGTTTATTTAGAACTAAATTACATTGTGGAATCTAAAAAAATATGTAGGCCCAGCTATTATTTTTTCTACCTACCACGCTTCCCACGAAAGATACCTTAGAAAACTGTGACACTCATTGATAATCACAGATAAAGCTTTACCATTTTCAGTGTGCCTTCATAGTCATTGTCTCATTTGATGTAGAAACCTCAGAGGGAGGGAGCTCATCACAAAGGATTAATGGATTGTGCATGAACAATCTGCCCCCAGTGATGTTCCGTTTACCTTTTATATGTAGAAGAGGTAAGCAGGCACGGGGTAACCATTTAAGCAAGCATTTTCAAAGCTTTCTGCATGCTGGTGGGCAGCTCCTTTTGCTCAATAGATGTTAATAGCTAAGAAGGGGTTACTCCCAATCTTTAATCCCTGTGAGGTGTGAGATTTCTCATCTTTTTATATCCTCCTTTCTTGGCCACATAAAGAATAGCCATGACTTTTCACATTTTTGACAGAATATCTCTCAATTTTTGGAATACAACGCTATGAAAGACATCTTTTTTAGTAACAGTTTCAATCTTTTCATCAGAGGAAAGAAACCACAATTGCTCTTAGTGGTTTCAAAGTTGATCTAACTATCTAAGGGCTGTATGTGCTCTGGTAGGGGGAAAAAATGAGAAAAGTTTGTATAATGCCAAGGTAAAGCCACAATGTCCTACTTTTGCTTGTCAGAGGAATGTGCAATTGTGTGGAGGGACATTACAAATTCTAGTTAGCTGAGGGTTCTGCCTTGCTGACCTGCAGCAGGTCTCATCATCTCCTGGAGGATTTTGTTTTGCATCCTGTGTGTATTCACCAGTTTGTACCAGTTTCCATTAATTTATCCGTGAGATTCTCTGGATCTCTATAGCAGTAAGAAGGATTGGTGCCAAAAAGAAGGTTATAGATTAGGGTAGGGCCCAAGAGAGATGAACAGATTTTTAGAAGGTTTGCATTTATTTAATCACAGCTTCAATTCAGTTTTCCAAGCAGTTACTGAGGTGTTCATTAAGTCTGTACCCAGTACCCTTGAAACAAGAATGCTGTATAAATCCTTGTCTTAATCTGCACTAATCCAGATGAGCTAATTTGGTAGTTTGGCTCTTTAGTTCCCTAAAGTGACCTTAACACAGGGTGTTCAGTGCCCTAGCTGCATAATCATAAATGGTAGCAAAAAGGTTTTTGCTCCTGGTCTAAAGAAACTTACCAGTATTCATGTTGGTGATACGTTTGTTCTCTAGTACCACCATCAGCAGTTCAAATGTAATTAGAACTAAGAAAAGGGAGATCCTCTTAAGTGTAACCACCTTGCTTTATTTTCAAAGCCTTTCAAATGGATTTCCATAAAACAGTTATGGAGGTCTTTTCAAATTGTACACATAGGCAGGCCCAAACCCCTGCACACATGCTTTTTGTTTGTGCAGAGAATGCTGTTAGGTTCTTTTATTGCTTAAGCAAGAATAACAAATAATTATCCTGCCATAAAGGAAAATACTGATAATTATAGTTTGCCAAGCATGTTGTATAAGCGGACAGGAAAGACAAAGTGTTGGTGTTGGCAAATTCCAAAACAGAATATTTCTGCAGACTGAAATAAACTCCCACTTCTAATGGCCTCCCCATTAAATGCTGAAAACTTTAGAGGCTGTTGAACAAAGCCTGATGGTTATGGCACATTATATGTGACCAAAGAGATGAAGATTTTGAACATAGTAATTTCTCACTGTGTTTTAGTTAGTGCAGCAGAAATATACTAAAAGGGTATGTGCGTGTGTATGCAAATGTGAATAAATAAGCTCTGAAAAAATGTTTATATAAAGGTAACTAGGCTGTTTTAGAAAACAATTTTAAAAATAGTTTCTTCTAGCTATTGTTCTTCTAGCTATGAACTAATTGTTCATTAGTCCTCTAAACAAACATATTTCATGAGACTCATTTCACTATCTTAGACAGTTTTATGTGACTTTTAGACAGCACTTATGGAAATATATTTATTCAAAATTAGATTTTTGGCAGAAAATATGAACAAGAGAACCTCATTATCTAGTAATAATTGTTGTCACAGAAGGAAACATTTAAAGTGAATCTTCCTCAAACACAGATCAAATTTTATTAAAAACGTAGTGAAGGAACGTTTGAGGCAATGTTTAGTTTGAAAAAATAAAGTTAGATCTTATAAAAATAAGGTTATTATGACTATGAATAGAAATGTTTGTATTATAATTGCAACTATATGCTCATTCTAAGAAAAAGGAATTAATTGAGTTTGTTTGGTTTTATTGAGAGTGACTTCCCTACAAGTTTTATCAGAATGTAGTTCAATATCCTCTATGCCACATTTGGCTTTTTCAGCATGCTCCTTAAAATGGCTGTTGGCCCTGGTGTGTGATGTTCCTGTTCTTGTGTCCAAGTGTTCTCATTGTTCAATTCCCAGCTTGGGCAACAGAGTGAGAACATGCAATGTTTGGTTTTTTGTCCTTGCGATAGTTTGCTGAAAATGATGGTTTCCACCTTCATCCATGTCCCTACAAAGGACATGAACTCATCCTTTTTTTTGGCTGCATAGTATTCCATGGTGTATATGTGCCACATTTTCTTAATCCAGTCTATCATTATTGGACATTTGGGTTGTTAATGGTGCAGCACACCAACATGGCACATGGCACATGTATACATATGTAACAAACCTGCACATTGTGCATATCTACCCTAGAACTTAAAGTATAATAACAATAAATAAATAAATAAATGTTTTTTTAAAAAGGCTGTTTAGGTAAAAATATTTAAGTACCTATTCAGTTTTTCCTAGATTTTAAAAAACTATTTTGATACAGAAATAATTATTTGTTAAAGTGAATATTGTGCCCTTATCCTTGTGGTTTTCCCTTTTTCACTGGTAACCAGTCTAACCATTCCAGATCTTCATGTTCTCATGATTTGCCTATTACTTGAGTACCTCTCCTCCATTGCCTTATACTTGCAATTTAAATTAACAGTTGAGTGGTATCCCATTTGTGTTGTGTTGTCAGATATTAGCATCTTCAGACAAGCATCTGGAAATCAACTCAAGAGGAAAGACATTGACCTTTTGAGAAAGGATAAAAGTTAGTGTTAACCACTGGATAGATAGATGCATGTTCATGTAAATACTCATCTTATAAACGGTCAGTTTTTGAGTGACTATGTTCACATTATGATAAGGGGGCCCCGCAGAAAAAAATTTTTCAAATGTGTAAAATAATCTTCCTCACTCAAAATCACATATCAAGCCTCTTATTTAAGAGAGCATCCATTTGATTGATACCACTAGAGAAGACTTTAATAAATTGTTCAGTCTTTTTTTATTTCTGGCTCTTTCAGAAAGTTACTTGAAGACTGTTTCTAAATATGAGTCTATGGGTAAAAATATAAAAGAAATGAAAAACTTCCAGGTGAGACTATTTAATTTTTAGGCACTATAAAAGGGAAGATTTTTCCTCTTGGTATTAACATGTGAAGAAAGAATAGAGAAAGTAGGTCTTGTGGGGTGCACCTGTAATCCCAGCATTTTGGAAGGCTGAGGTGGGAAGATAGCTTGAGCCTGGAGGTAGAAGCTGAAGTGAGCTGTGATCACACCACTGCACTCCAGACTGGGCAACAGAGTAAACCTTGTCTCAAAAAAAGGAGGGGGCGCAGAATTGGGGTTAAAAAATAGAGTAGATTCATTCTGTGGGCAACGTCTAGTAAAAAACTAGGTAATTAACATCTATCTCTATTAAATTGGACATTTGAAAGAGCTTTAGAAAAATCTGTACCAATCCATTCTTTTGTTTTGATGACATTATTATTATTATTATTATCATTATTTTGAGACAGAGTCTCTCTCTGTTGCCCAAGCTGGAGTGCAATGGCACGATCTCAGCTCACTGTAACCTCTGCCTCCCAGGTTCAAGCGATTCTCCTGCCTCAGCCTCCCAAGTAGCTGGGATTATAGGTGCCCACCACTACACCTGGCTAATTTTTGGGTATTTTTAGTAGAGACGGGGTTTCACCATGTTAGTCAGGCAGGTCTCGAACTCCTGATCTCAGGTGATCCACCTGCCTCAGCCTCCCAAAGTGCTGGCATTACAGGCGTGAGCCACCACACCCGGCAATGGTATTATTTTGAATGCAATAAATAATTATCACACTTGATGGTTGAGATAATGTTTCTGAATCATTTTATTTTGCATATATGAGCCCTGCTTGGAGCTAAGTAACTGCACAATTAAATTTTCATTTAAAGGAACAATAACAGCAGAAAGTCAAAAGCTAACTCAAGTAACAGGTGGTAAATGTTTGATATCTGTATTTTAGGTGACTTCACAGTAAGTGAATAGCATTAATAATATTAAATATATCATTTTCTGTTGTGTTCCTGTTAATCTTCAGCAGAAATATTTATTAACCTTAAATGTATTTTGAAATTGTTTTATTGTTAATGATGAGAAAAACAAATAGCATTTACCAGTTAGTATAATAAGGTAATAACCCCAAAACTCATCTACTCACCAACATGTTTCTCTGTTATGATGTACATGTTCCAGGTACATTTCCGAATTGGTGGCATTCTGCTTTCAAATACAGTTAGGAACCATATAACCATTGGATACTATTGAACATTTAAAACATTTTCCAAAGTTGAAGATGTTTTGAATATTTAAAGTTTATTTCTTTCAGTACTTAAAGAAACATAGACTGAAATACTGGGAGAAACAACTGGTCCACTGACTGCAGACCAAGATGAATTAGTCAAGAGATAATATAAAATTTGAGCCAAGGGTCAGTTCATCCCAAACAGATTTTGAAAGATGGTAAACTATTCCCTCCCTCTCAGATGTCTTCAAATTAATGTTTTGTTTGTTTGTTTGAGACAGAGGCTCACTTTGTTGCCCAGGCTGGAGTGCAGTAGCACAATCTCAGCTCATTGCAACCTCTGCCTCCCGGGTTCAAGCAAACCTACTGCCTCAGACTCCCAGGTAGCTGGGATTACAGGCACCCACCACCATACCTGGCTCATTTTTGTGTTTTTAGTAGAGATGGGGTTTTACCATGTTGGCCAGACTGATCTCAAACTCCTGACCTCAAGTGTTCCACCCACCTTGACCTCCCAAAGTGCTGGGATTACAGGCATGAGCCACTGGGCCTAGCCTGAATATTAGTACCATGTGGCTGCCTACCCCACTGGTGTGCACTATTGCTGGATCCTCTCCGGTGGGGTACCCCTTTTACTCTAGAGTCCTTATTCTGAAAGCCCCAGTCTAAAAGTTTGTTGCTTAATTCTGCTAATATTTCTAACTACCACCTTCTTCTTCCTTTTGCTAGTCAAACTCCTCTAACATATCCATTCAATTTATTGTCTCATATCTTTTCTGTCACACTCTTTCCTTAGCATTTTGCTAGATTTCTTTTTCACTCTATTATATGCTGGAAATGTTTTCTGAGAGATCTCCTGTAATCATCTTATTTAAAAATGGGACAGTTGCCTTTTACTTTTTATGCTGAATGACCTCTCTTTGCCACAGTAATGATGCAGTGGAAAGAATGTAAAAACTTGATTTCACTCTTGACTCTACTGTGTACCACTGACTGTGAGTCCTTAGGCAAGTTAGGAAACATCAGAAGCCTGATACAAAGATTAAATACTGTACACATGTATAAGAGGATATTATTAGTGGCTACCCATTTCTCCTTGAAATCTTTTTTTTTTTTTAAAATGGAGACAGTATCTTGCTCTGTCACCCAGGCTAGCATGCAGTGGCACAGTCATAGCTCACTGCGACCTTGAATTCCTAAGCTCAAGTATCCTCCTGGCTAATTTCTAATTTTTTGTAGAGATGGGATCTTGCTTTGTTGCCCAGGCTGGGAAATCTATTTTTATTTGATTCTGCAATGTTGAATTGTATTGTTTTTACTGACTTTTCCTCATCCTGCCACTCTGTCATTGGTCTATCCCAAAACTATTGGCCTATCCCAAGATTCTTGTTCCACATATTTGACGAGGCCATCCACTTCAATTCTAGATTAATCTTTGTAAAACACAACTAATTATATCTTAGCCTAAAACCTCCAAGAAATTCTTCTGAATGCAGAAATAAATATGCATTCCTCCAATTAGGATTTCAACCCCCCTGTTATTGACCCCTACATACATTTCCATTTCTATCTCCCACTGTTCTCTGTTACGCGCCAACAACCTGTAGTTCTCATTGTCCCTTTGCATCTGCTCTTTCCTCAATTTCTTCTTTTGCCCCTCATCCCCTGCTTGCCTAAATTATGTGTAACTTAACAAAACTCACATTAAATACCATGCTCTCCAGAATAATTAAAATTGAATGTAATATATTCTCTAATTCATGTAGCCCCTGACACATACTTTTTCTTCTGTGCTCTTACCTTATACTTTGTGTTAATTACCATCCCAGATTTGATTATATATAAGCTTCTTGAAATCAGGAAGGGTGTTTCATGGATTTTTTAGCAAGATCTAAGTAGATGAGGTGTAATTTAATGCCTAATATATAATAACAAATGTATATTCATTCTGAATATTTTGTTATATAAAGGAATGTTTTTCCCATTGCTCAGGCTTAAAATTCTGAAAAAATCTTAAATTTCCAAAAATTAATATTTACTAAATTAATTTTAGATTTTTCTATCAGAATCATGAATTAACATACGTCATTGGGCCATTAATTTTGTTTGAAAATAACAGCTATATTGAGTGATATATAATTCACCTATAAAAATTCACCCCTTTAACTTAAACAGTTCAGTGATTTTTAGTATATTAACAGAATTATGCAAGCATATCCACTATCTAATTTTAGAAGATTTTTATTGCCCCCAGTGGAAACCCATCAGCAGTCACTCAATTTCTGCCTCACCTCTATCCTAGACAACCTCTAATCTCCTCTCTGTGGATTTGTCCCTTTTCCTGGACATTTCATATGAGTAATACAATAGGTGGTCTTTTGTAGAAGGCTTCTTTCACTTAGCATCACATTTTCAGTGTTCATCCATTTATCATACTTCACTGCTTTTTATGGAATAATAATATTCCATTGAATGGATATGCCAGATTTTATTAATTCGTTAATCAGTTGATGGACATTTAAGTTGCTGAGTCATTGATTCTTTTTTAAAGGGAAAGGAAACCCAGTGGTTATTTAGTCCAGTATCTTCCTTTAATACATGTCAGATTGTGTCCCAAAGTGGTATTCCTAGACTTACATAGTTATTGCATTTCTTATTATTTTAGATGCTTGGTTGGTACAACACTTACATTCATGCACTTTCCTATTCATTCTTTCATATGCATAATAAATACTTATGGAGCACTAAGTGTTTATGATCTGAATAAACAAAAATAATTGTGGTTCATGTCCTCATGAGGTTCACAGTTTAATTGGGAATAAGCTTTTATTAAATAATCATATAAATAAACACAAAATTAGAACCATGGCAAGAGCTATAAAGAAGAGACTGGGGAACTGACCTTGTCAAGGAGTATATTTTATCTGTGATCTATGGAGAAGCAATAATTACCTAAGTAAAAAGGGTAGAGAAGAGCATTCCAAGCAGAGCAAGAGCACATGCAAATGCCCTGGCTATAGGAGCATGGCTTATAGGGGAAATGACAGAGGCAATGCAACAGGAGAGGAGAGGGTAGGGGAAGCAGGTGTGGAATGAGGCTGGAAAGTAAGGTTAAATGATGCCAAATCTTCCAGGACAAGGGAAGGGTTTTACTCACTTTCTGAGGAGTATTGGACCACTGAAGTATTTTAATCCTAGAGATAATGCAAGCAAAAAGAAAATGTGCATTCTTTTTACTTTTTTTTTTTTTTCCTCCCAGGGCTTAGCTGTGTTTAAGAAAGGCAAAATTTGCTGGATGATACATATCTTTTCTGCCAAAACTTGTGGTAGAATCAGTGGCATTTCAAGTTTTCTTTTATGTGTTTACCAAATAACTTGTTATCAAAAGTAAAAACTTGTGTTATTTTCACAGGATAAACAGCCTCCTTATTAGAATTCTCCAATTCAATTTTGTAAAGAACTATTCTTTCCAATTATCCTGCAGAATAAGCAATCATGGCTACTTGAGAAGTATTATAATAAATATAGAAAGGTCACATTTTTCCATTATACAATAAACATGTTTTAGACCTGTAAATTCTAAAGGTACAGAAACCGTTCTCTAAATTCCAATTAGCTAATGCCTATTTCTCTAGCCTAAGTGCTTTTGGCTTGAGAGCCATTCCTCCCAGGCACTATATGAATGGGACCCAGGAAGCTTTTGTAAAAATAATGTAAAGCTTTTGTAAAAAATAAAGGTCATGCCTCCATGGGCGTGAATCCAAAGCTTTCATTAAATTCTACAAAGAATCTATTACACAAAAATGTTAAAAACTAGGGTTTTTGAGAGTGGAAAATAATCTATAAGTTACTAGGAAAAAATATTTGGTCACTTTTTATACTACTTACAGAAGTTGAAACCTATACAGTTACACAAGACACCAAATATTTATTTATTTATTTATTTATTTTTTTTGGGAAAATAAATGCTTTTTATTGGTAGTGAATGGCTATGTATGCACTCTATATAGTAATAAATAGGCCACAAACCATTAAAACATATTTAAATATCCCATCTCTTCTATAATTTAATATCTACTATTTTTTTTTATTATTATACTTTAAGTTGTAGGGTACATGTGCATAACGTGCAGGTTTGTTACATATGTATACTTGTGCCATGTTGGTGTGCTGCACCCATCAACTCGTCATTTACATCAGGTATAACTCCCAATGCAATCCCTCCCCCCTCCCCCCTCCCCCCTCCCCATGATAGGCCCCAGTGTGTGATGTTCCCCTTCCTGAGTCCAAGTGATCTCATTGTTCAGTTCCCACCTATGAGTGAGAACATGCGGTGTTTGGTTTTCTGTTCTTGTGATAGTTTGCTAAGAATGATGGTTTCCAGCTGCATCCATGTTCCTACAAAGGATGCAAACTCATCCTTTTTGATGGCTGCGTAGTATTCCATGGTGTATATGTGCCACATTTTCTTAATCCAATCTGTCACTGATGGACATTAAGACACCAAATATTTAAACTAACAGCTATTATGTAAGCTAATATCTTGAAAACAATATTCTCTTTTTTTAAATTATGGACCTCAGATCATACTCAGGGATTATATTGAGTACTTGTGAGGAAGGTAGATTCCTGGACCCACTACAGACATTTAGAATCAGAATCCCTGGAACAGAACTCAGAACTCTGGATTTTTAACCAGGATCCCAGGTGATTTTGGTGTCAGCACATGTTTGGAAAGGTAACATAGTAAATAACAACATTCTTTCTGTGTTCAGTGTTTTGAAAAAACAAATTTATCCAATTCATTGAGTTTATAATAATAGTACCATGTAATACACACTGAAAAAAATATATGTAATATAATTTACAATTTAAAGATGAATTATGGACCAATGAAATTAAATAACTTGCCACATAGAGATCTGACTTTGTTTATATTCTGTCATAAAACCTCTTTCTGTAACTGCTATAGGTTACCTACTACTAGTTCCCTACTGTAAGAAGTATCTAGAAAAAGAAAGCTTCTTTTAGAGAGTGGAGTTATATGAGTTTATAACAGTGTCAGTCAACATCCACTGAAACCCATCGACAAAGTTGATCATCAACAAAGTTAAAGATTTATAAAGAACAAAGTATAACACATGAGCCTCTCTTGCCAAGCACAACTGTCTGACACTTTCTAAAAGAAGCTCTCAGAGGTAACACTTCACCGGCAGGAAAAGTGTGAAAATGAGAAAATTTGCTCCAAGTTGTTACAATTTAACAAGCAGGGAATATAAAGAAAAAACAAAATATTACAGTATGTAAAGTAACCCTAAAACCTATTAGCATGTGTCACTACCAAAAATAAATAAATAAATAAATAAATAAATAAATAAATAAATAAAGCTCCATGTAACTCATTAAAGGAGTGGAAAAAGACAGGTCTGTTAGGTTGCTTTAAGACATGAGCTTTAATAAGCATTTTACCCGAGAGAGACGGCTCTGTGATATGTGTGCGCTTTGTCACATGAATTGCATTTCTTTTCATGCAGCACCTTTATTGGGGATTAATAATAAAACTATTAAATTTAAAAACAAATTCTGAAATCAATTCTATTTTATAGGCCTTTACTAGAAAAGAGCTCTTTGCCAATATAATATGGTCTATTCATAAAATATTTTGAGAGTGAAAAGATACAAGTTTTCTAATTATTTGTTTATTTCTAGTTTCTAGTTACAATTTTGAAATGTTTGCATTTCAGTAATGAAGTCAGGGGTTAAAAAAATTTAATTTGACTTTTAAGGTGGCTTTATCACAATAAAATTGATTTCTTCTAAAATATCTTCACAGTTTATTTCTTTATGAAAAAAAGATTTTAATTCAAATTATTTAAGAGAAAAGATCATTCCTTTATGTAATGCTAAAAACCAACTCTTCAGGAAACTGGTAGCCAGAGTTTTTTTCTGGGCCTATTGTAACTGAGTTTGTCAGCTGCCATATAACAGCAGAAATAATATTTCTTATGATGCTATTGAAAAGTGCCATTCAGTCGGCAGCTATAGCAAGTAATATATTAAACGAATGAGAGAGCTATTAAATACATTATTTCAAGACTTTTAGGTGATGCTATAGCTGATCAATATTTGAAAATATTTTGGGAAATGAATGGCAAATGTCTCTTTTGGTCATGCATCAACTTCTCTATGACATAGAAACATAGCATTAAAACAAGTTTTACAGGAAATCTTATTTAAGGACATAGAATGCTATAGCTTCCTTTGGATAATTAAGGATCTTATCTTTTGGTTTAGCAGTGGCATTATGTTTTCTTATTAACACAATAGAAATCTATATTCCTGGTTTTAGTGTTATTTCAAAGTTATATCAGGATCTAATGAAACATGGCCCATTCATGGCTGCTTGCTACTGTAATAAATTCTCAGAGACTATTGCTAAGATTACCTTCTATTAGATCAAGTTCTCTTACCCCCGCTGTGCACATCAGTTGGTCTCCACACAATCAGTGAGAGTACTTTAAGAACTTGAAGTAGACTTGCTGGGCATAGGGAACGCATATTCTGTTTATGCTAACTAGATAGAACCACCCAAAACATGAGGCAAAGAGAAAGCCACAAATGGCTTCCAGTCTCTTAACGTGTTTTTTGTTGTTGTTGTTGTTGTTTGTTTTAATCTGTTTTCTTTTAGCTGAATGACTCTCTGTTTGGTTTTCTTTTAGCTGAATGACTCTCTGTTTGAAATTAACATTAGGAAATAGAATGAATGTGAAATGGCAAAAATAAAATCATAAACAAAAGAAAACAAAACTCACTAAACTCTCTAGGATCTGTAGTCCTTCATTAAGAAAGTGCCTCCAAAATCTTCCTTAGCGCCAAAGCCCCTGCTAAAGGTGAAATCGTGCAAGTCACTAGTTGCTGGGGGAAGCCCACGGTGCAGGTTGCTGACTTTGCAGTTTTGGGAAGGCCCTACATGGATCAAGGAGCTCAGTGGGGGTAGTGGAGAACAGCTCTACGTTGGAGTCTTGGAATTAGACCACTCAAAAGACTCAGAATGGGATTTTTTTTATTGTAGTTTTGTTATTCCAAGCCACAATTTTAAAAGATAAAACATTTTAAAGTCTGTCAACTATTCATTGGCTTAACATAGCTCTAAAAAACATTCTAACAGTGTGAGGTTGAAACCTACCTCTCAAGCAAACTTTTGTGCCTGCAAATACCAAAGGTAACTGATGTAGTCCCAGACGAGCCCAGGGTAACCCAAGCAAGGAGTCAACAGCCCTCGCATTCCTTTGGAACAACAATAATTAGAGCAGCTGGAATATTTGCAACCTCATTGGCTCACTTGCTGTGTTTTTAAGCCCAGGCTTTAATCTTATTTTTATGTTTTTGTATAAATCAGACACATGTGGCTTAATTATAGACATTAAGTGGCTACTAGGAACTTTAGATGAAAGCTTTTCAATACCGTGCAATGTCCGGGTTCTCTAGTGTCCTCCCCACTCTGCATTTTCTGTCTCATTGTGCTCCTCCTCCTGTGTTGATTTCTGCACTCCTCCTTCCTCCATTCCGACTGCCCCTCATCTCAGTGGTGCCTATTTACTTAAATCTAAGCCAATTAAATACAACATAATAATAGAACATCCTTCTGAAAAGAGCACAAAGTGTGGGGAATTGCATGGCCACTGACTGAATAACGGAAGAATGGGGAAACATCTTAAAAGAAATCCCCAATAGATGATTGATCTATTCTTCCTTTGCCTCCTATTTATAGGGAGGCAACTTCTTCTTCGTTTTTGTTTCCAGCAATCTCTATGCCAAGTCCCCCGCCTTTCTTTGGTAAAATCTTAATGATATATCATCATGTGTATTTCCAAGATTATTGATGTGAGAATTATTGTATTATGCATTCAGGAATATGGTTTTAGAATTTCCAGAACACTTGGGAGTGATAACATTGTAGATTGAGATATATTTCAAGGCTTGCTTTTATGTTGATATATCTTCTGAGCCAGTAAGTAATATTCTCACTCAATTAAGAGTTACTCACTTTTTAAAATGGGTTATTACAAGCAATCACTTTAGTAATAAAATGTTGGCTGCCACTTTTAAGAAAATAATTTGGGTAGGAAGAAAAGATATTTCACATTAGCATCACAGAAGGGGGAGGGGAGGGTGCCAGCTTAGTCCCCACTGTGCTAATTAAGTGATCATGCATTGCCTCTTGAACAACATGCAGCAAAAGATGAAGAACTAAAATCAGCTGGAGATCACCCTTAATTGTAAATTCTTCTGCAAGACTCCAGTGAGTTGATGAACTCCCTCTGCTTCTAGAGCTTTTAGCTTTTCATGCTAAAAGTAGATTTGTCAGAATTTCATTTTTCTGGTCAGATGACTGTAGCACAGCCTGTATTTCCCTCTCTCTGTTGTGGTCCCCTTTCCTAAATACATGCCTTTCCAAATTATCCACAATCAGGAATGTCAGAGGGTGTGGAGCTCAGGCAAAAAACATCATCAGTCAGCTGAATTCCAGTTTCTATAGACCACAGCTGGAATCTGAATGCTCACGTTGACCTCAAAAATAGCCTAGTGCTCTGTCCCCTGTGTTCAGCCAAATGCCTCTTCAGTGAAATCTCTGTATGTGCCTGCAGGTTGACAGATGGCTCCCAGCAGGTGAACTCAGGGCTATTAGTGAGTGAAATGCGTTCTTTCTCTGCCACAATCCTTCTCAAAGACAACCTCATGTCTTAAGAACCTTACAAAAGGCTTTTAGATGATAAGCAAAACTCAAGAGAAGAGTTGAAGCCAAGAAACCACAGATTAACATAACCATAGGGTTTCTGCTCAAGTTAATACATAGTTTCTTCATGAGAGAATACAGTAGTGCTAAGTGGTAAAAGAAAATATCATTTAAAGACTGATATTGACACTTTGCAATTTTCCAGAATTGTCAAAGCACTTTTCCAAGTACATAACTTTATATAATCCTTACAATGACTCTATAGAGGAAGTCTCATTAATAGTCTTCATTTTGAGAGTGGCAGAAGGCAGCCAAATGACTAGGCAGATAGGGGCAGGTCCCCAGTGAAATGCCACCTCCAAGTCAAAGACAGTAAAAAGCCTAAAAGCCAAGCAACAAGTTAAATCCTCTGACTGGATTGAGAACTTGTCTTCCTGTTTGTTGTGCTTTCCTCTGATTTGTGCTTACCCTTCACCTATTTTACATATACCTACTCTTTCCTAATTGATTTTTCTATGCTATCACGCCCTCCTTTGAGTGGTGTCTTCACTTTAACCTTTTCTGCATACTCACAAACCAATCAGCACAGATTCCCCATTCTGAGTTCATAAAAGGCCCCAGACTCAGCAACACAGGAAGAACTTGCCCACCACCCACCTTTGGGTGAGGGCACCATTCCTCCCCCATCCCATATCCCCTCTCCACTGACAGCTATTTTCATTGCTCAATAAAATTCTTCTCCCTCTCCACCCTTCAATGTCCTGCTGTGTATCCTCATTCTTTTGGGCATGGTACAAGAGCTCAGGAACCACCAAACACAGGTACAAGCTATAGCACAGGCGACCTGGCGCACACAAGCGTGTCCAAGTGAGACCCGGGTGGGGCATCACTGGCCTGGGGTCCCCAGCTTGCAAAGTGATCAAGAAGAAAAATCCTACATCAATTTTATTGCTAACAGTGATGATCCAAAAAGTTAGACTTGCCCAATATTACACAGCCAGTAAGTGTTCAAGTTCAGCTTCTATATGTAAAGTTTGAGTTCTTTTTACTTCAAAGACCAAATTTGATTAATTCCTAGTCAGAATGGTTAGGAAAATAAACTACATCATTCATTAACTCATTCATTAGACCTTTACTAACCCACTTACAAATCAGGGAGGCATTAAGCAGGGTATAAGATTTCATTGCTTATAACAGAGGAGCTCATCTACACAAAGTTAACCAGTACTGAGCACACCTTTCCATGTTTTGCAATGCATCTTTCAACTGTTCATTCATTGGTTGAATAGTTACTGAACAAATATTTGCTACCAAACGGGGTGTAGTGTAATAAGAAAACAGTCACTGTCTTTCTAGAGTATACACGTTAGTTGGGGTGGAGTGGGGCAGACATTAAACAAATACATAGTATGCATTGTTAGTGATAGTGTGTGAAAATAGACAGTGGGATGGGTATGTATTAGTCTGCCCAGCCTGCCATAAAGAACACCACAGACTGGGGGGCTTAGGTTCAATGAAGCATGGGCAGCCATGTAGCAATATGATTGGACAAAAAGGATATTATCTCATAATAATAGACTAGGCGGGGGGACCCAGCAAGACCTGTCTGTTCAGATGCTTCATGGCCTCTTTGCAACATTCCTTCCTTCCATTAAACAGGTAGATCAAAGCATTTACTTATGGCAAATTATTACACAGAAAGGTGGGAAGGAGGATACAGTGTCGGGAGTCATAATGATATTTTTAGGTTTTATGGCTGACTTTGGGAAAAGAGGGCTCTGGTTTCTGTGACCCACCTTAAGGAACAGGGATTCTAGTTTCTATGGCGTGTGTTGGAGAAGAATGAGGCCTAGAGACAGACAAAAGGACAGGAGAAGATCAGAAAGAAACTGCTTCCTAGGCCATCATTTTGGGTTATTGTTTTCTGAGCCCCAACGTTAGCCAATGAGCAGAGTGAGGGGGTTATGGTTGAAAAATTACCAAGAGACATCAAGTGTAGGTTGATTCTTACCAAACCTACCTAATCAGATTCTTGCTGAAGGCAGACCAAAGACACACATCAAAGCTGGGGGATAAGAAACTCAATCAGATATCCAGCGTGATCAAATGTCAAAGGTGGGGGATTCACTCTAAACTGATTTTAGATTCTTGCTCCAAGAATCCAAAGGAGTCAAAGTCAAGTCTTCTAGTTAAGAAGAGGGCTCAGAGAAGCCTAGCTAAAGTTTGGTCAAGGAGAGACTCTTTGCTTCACTCTGGTGTCTCCTCCTCTTCTTATAAGGACTCAGTCCTGTTGGATTAGGGCCCTACCATTATGACCTCATTTAACCTAAATCACCTCCCTAAAGCCCTTATCTCTGAATATAATCACATTAGCAGTAAGGACTTCAATATGTGAATGTTGGGGGTGGGGGAGGATACAATACAGTCCATAAAGGGTATAAATTAATAACTCTTCAGAGACACTTTGGCAGCATTGTTTGAAGTCTATTGTGTACGTATATGGTTTAACATTTTTTATCCTGCATATGTTTTTATTTTAAATTCAAAATATTATGAAAAAGTAGTTTATATATTTAATAGATACTAATGGCTTTTAGAATTGAAATAAAGCAGAAAAAAGGTCAGGAACATGAATTTCTTTCAATTTCAATAAGCCTTAATTAACTATATGTGGTAGTTTACATGAATATCAAATGAATGTAAGAAACAAGAACCATACATGAGTGAACAGAAACACTCCTGGAGTGTTTGGGGAATCGAAGAGTTCATGGAGAACACTTCAATTGAATGAGGAATTGAAAAATCTAGAGGAAGGAAGAGACAAAGGGAGCAGGGAGACAGGCAGAGAGAAGGAGAAAGAAGAGGACTTTGCAGGAGAGGAGAGAAATAAAAAGATGGAATTAATAGGTCTGCAAAAGAACTAGTCTAAGAAAATGTGAGGGTTTATAACACTAGAAAGTTCAGGATGAATACATTGTAGTCACAGTACAAAAGTCCTTGAGGCTAAACTGAAAAATTCAGATTTTGTCATTTCAAAAAAAAAAGTTTTGACCATGAGAGCTACTAATAAATCACTAAGTGGTATCCCAGCAAGATGAGTCTTATGACAACATGTGAACCTGCTCAGTTTTCTTGGAGCCGCTCTCCAATTTTTTTCTCCTACCACATGAACCTGGGTACTTGTATTGATTTGTTCTACCGTTTTTTAAAGATTGGTGTTCTGTTCGAATGGCTATTATCAAAAAGACAATATGTAAGTGTAGGAGAGGATGTGGAGAAAAGGAGACACTTGCTCACTGTTGATAGGAATATAAATTAGCACAGCCATTATGGAGAACAGTATGGTGGTTCTTCAAAAAATTAAAAATCAGATATCCACTACTGGAATATATCCAAAGAAACTGAAATCAAATGTCAAAGACATATCTGCATTCCTATGTTGATTGCAATATGATTCACAATAGCCAAGATATGGAATCAACCTGTGTCCATCAACTGATGAATGGATCAAGAAAATATGGGATATATACCTAATGAAATATAATTCAGCCACAACAAAGAAATAGATTTGCAACTACTTGGATAAACCTGGAGGGCATTATATTACATGAAATAAGACAGACACATAAAGACAAATTCCTCATGGTCTTACTTATATGTGAAATCTTTAAACGTTGATCTCATAGATGTAGAGAGTAGAATGGTGGTTATCAGGAGCTGTGGCAGTGATGTTGGGGGTATGTTGGGGAGATGTTGCTCAAAGGTAACAAAGTTTCTGTTTGGTAGGGGAAGTAAATTCAAGAGATCTATTATAGAATATAGTGACTGTAGTTAATAACAATATATTGTATTCTTGAAAAATGCTAACAGAATTGACTCTAAATGTTCTCACCACAAAAAAAAAGACAACTATGTGAGGTAATGCATATGATATCAAGCTGGATTTAGCCATTTTACAATGTGTACATATTTCAAAGCATCATATTCTACATGATAAATATGTATAATTTTATCTGTTAATGGAATAAATAATAAATAAAAGTTGGTGTTTTGTATGCAACTTAGAGACAAATGAACAGATGGCTTTCTGTCAAGGAATGTTACATTTCTTCAGCTATATTCTGATGCTGAGCAGAAAACAGAAGTGTAGTATATAAATAAGCAAAAATACTGACACATGTGCCCCATTGCTGCTCAACATTCCCTATATTGCAGTGCCAAATTGTATTTTATTTATAAAATAGAATATGTATTTATATGTATATATATTTAATCAGAGTCAGCATATACTAACAATTTAGCAAAATAAGTTTTAAGCTGATATCACCAAGCATCCTTGAGATGAAGATATTTATTGCTCACCAGATATCAGATATCCATTTATCCCCCATGTTTCTCCACCCCTTGCATTTAAGCAACATGTTCAGCCCAGTGGGCTGTAGGAGGAAGTGATGTGTGTCACTTCCTCATTAAGGCATTTAAGAGCCTGTGCTCAGCCCTGCAGATGTCTTCTTTTGCTGCTGCTGTAATCCTGAAGGCTGTGAGTTGAGCCACAAGAAGGATGTACCTAGATAACTCCATCACTGCATGAGAGAGAAGTGACCTGGAGAGTCTCCCTACTCATATCAGGATTTGTGTAAACAGGTTATAACCTTTATTGTGTAAAGCCTCTGAGGCTTAAGCCTTACTTTTCTGACTAATCTAATTGTTTATCCTTCACCTACTTGTATACTATTTTTACTGCCTTGAATTATGTTGAGATGCTTCAGACAAGACTAGATCATTTCTACTAAATCAGCTTAACCCAGCCTCTTAGTCCTCTACAATAGCCTGGAGCTTCTGTGTTTAGAGATGAAAGGAGGTAATTCGTACTGTCTACCTTACCCAAGTTCTCTGCTCCACTGAAGACCATATGTTATTTGCATAGGGATTTGCTAACAGCTCTTAATTCTTTCAAGTTATATTTTGAAATAAGCTTCCTTTGCAAGAAACATAAGTTTCTCTTAAAAGGAACTTTGACAAAAGCTCCAAGAAAGAAAGATCATTCTCTGATATTTTCAACTATCAGTGCCTTTGGGACACCATGACTTCCTTCTACTCACAAATAAGTAGATAACTAATTCTATAATAAGCATATTAGGGAATAGAAATGGTTTAGTAGCATGTTAGACTAAATGATTTTATGTTGGCATCTGTTCCACTATTTAAAAGACTGCTTGGATAATGGATATTTTCCCAACTGTTTTGGACATTCAGTCTTTAATAGCTAAAATCTTGTGATCCTGGACGAGTGCACTAAATTACATGAATTGCTCAAAATCTTGGTAGGTCAGATTGATAGTGGAGGTAGAGTACATTGTTATTGTTGTTTATTTGAGAATTGACTGAATAGGCTAATGTTAGTCATTGAGGTTAAGCTTAGCCTGTAGAAACACTATTCGGAGGCCAGGCTTGGTGGCTCACACCTGTAATCCCAGCACCTTGGGAGGCCAAGGTGGGTGGATCACCTGAGGTCAGGAGTTCAAGACCAGCCTGACCAACATGGTGAAACCCCATCTCAACTAGAAATACAAAATTTAGCCGGGCATGGTGGCGCATGCCTGTAATCTCAGCTACTCAGGGAGCTGAGGCATGAGAATCACTTGAACCCTGGAGGCGGAGGTTGTAGTGAGCTGAGCCTCAGCCTCCCAAAGTGCTAGGATTACAAGCATCAGCCACCATACCCAGCTGATGTTTTGCTTATCTGGCAAAGTCTATCAAACATGAGATTTAAAAACTAAATGATACGTACGTGAGAATGTGTTTCAAAGGAAACTAAAGAGTATATTCTGGCTCAACAATCCCGGGAAGATTTTATCTTGATGACTTTGTTGTTTAATAAAACCTGAGTTCTTACATCAGTTGAGAAAACCACACCATGGCAACATTTTCTCCAGGAGACTGAAAATCTGTATGAATTTATCATTATAGCCTCAATGCTGTAGGTAGCAAATAACTTGGACATAAATATGCCAACAGCCAAACATATATGCAGCCTAAGCACATTGCATGCATGTCTTATTTTACAGAGTAACCAGCTGATGAAAGCTGACTTAGTTTATAGCTGAACAAGTATTTTGGATTCCTCATTAAGTGATTTACTTAGGTTACTTTGTGATGCCAGTGTGCAGTGTACCTCCTATTCTCTGCCTTGTGTAGGCTACCTCTTAAATATAATTGTTAACCAGTTGACTTTGTCATGTGTTGTAAGTCATGATTCTCAACAGTGTTCATATCTGACTCTAAAAGGTTCTGGAAGGTAGCATAATCAAACCTGGTAGAAATAATGGAATGATAAAATGGGAGGCAGAACTGTGGCTGAGTATACTACAATTTGTTCAAGAAGCTGAATATGCTGAATAATAAAAGTACTTTGTAGGTACTTCTAGTAAATTAAAAGTTGCCATCAGTGAAATATCACTCCTCAGAGAAGCCACAAGCCCTTATGCTCAAAAATATCTCAAGCCAGAGTTGAAAATTCAAAACCAATTCTCAGTGTCTGTGGAGTTGGTATGTAACTAAAAGATTTGGGCACTTTCCAGCCTTGTGATGCTGGCAAGGACACTTAAACTCTCTTAGCCTGTTTTCTCATCTTTAAAGTAGGGATGATAATAGAGGATAATAGTGAGGAATAAATGACTTAATATATATGAAGTGCTCGGATCATTGTCTGGCACACAATAAATTCTGTATAAATGTTTGCTAATATTATGTTTTGAGCTTTGCAGGCCATATAGTCTGTCAGAATCATTTAAGTATGTAATGTATTTAATACTAAAACTCTGTTGTTAATGTTGTAAAAAAAATTAATGTTAAAGTAATTTAATGCTATTTATATGGGTAAAAATGATCACTTCTAACTATCCTACATTAATTTAAAACTTTATATGCCTTGTGGAATAGGCCATAAGTTGCTCTTTAAAAATAAATCCTAGATAGCAGGTATCTCTATCCCATAAAGCCTGGAAAATTGTAATTACTTCTATTTTTTTTTAAATAAATGAAACATCATAAAAGTCAAGATTATGTGAAAATGGGGTATTTTGGGCAACCTTCTCGGGTCCGAAGCTTCGTTCTTCCACTCTTCGCAATAAATCTTGCTGCTGCTCACTCTTTGGGTCCGCGCTGCCTTAAAAAAAAAAAAGAAAAGAAAAGAAAAAGAAAATGGGGCATTATTTTATGACTAATAGGTACTGGGTAGCCTGAATTTTTTAATAATCATCTCATCCTTTGGCCAATAATTTCCTCAATTCTTTTGGGATGAAATAAGCTTTCAAGTATTTAGGGTTAGAATTTCACTTTTGTTCATATATAACTACTGAGTTAATTTTTGGAAAGACTGAAAGACAGAATTTTTATTTATTATTATTATACAAAAAGTGGGCAAAGGATATGAACAGACACTTCTCAAAGGAAGACATTCATACAGCCAACAGAAACATGAAAAAATGCTCATCATCAAAGACAGAATTTTTTTAGTGTTGTTTTTAATATTACTTAAATAATGAACACGCTCTTTGATAACAGATAAGTTAAATATTTTCTGTAAATGGCCAGAGAGTAAACATTTTGAGCTTTGCAGGCCGTGTAGCCTGTCAGAACCCTTCAAGTCTGGCATTATGGCATGAAAGCAGCCATATACAAGGTGGAAGTGCGTGGGAGTGGCTATGTGCCAAAAGCACTGTATTTTTAATAAAAGGCAGCAACAGGATGGTTCTGGCCCACGGACCATAGTTTACTGATTCATATTTTATAAAATTCGTTTTTTGTTATTTTTACTAGGATGAAAGACATACATATAGAATGTGTACTCACACACTTATCCGTATGCATGTGTGCTCACTTAAAAATCATGCAGATGAAGCACAAAAAACAGGCACTTTAAGAAATTTAAGAAAAATATATAATTTCAAGAGAAAATAAAATATTATATTCTATCCAGCATTCATTTGTTAAGTACACAAAGACTCTTTCTATCCAAATAAGCTCCAGAGCTGGCCTACCATTCCACTTTAGTTCTGAAACCAACCTAGAAGGTTTAATTTGCTTATAATCAAAATTATCCTTAAAACTTCTCTAAATAGTCTTAAGTTATTGTGTATAGAACTCTGTATTATACTGTTATATATATTCCATATGTGAGAACCACTGAGCTGGACTCAAGAAAAAAAAAAAGCTGTGTGCAAAGATTTGGACAGTCAAACCTTTCTTTTTAAAATAATTATCAAATTATTACAGGAAATGGAGAATTCTACCATGTTTCTTCTTTCCTGCAGACATTTTTAAATGTTTATTTAAATGTTAAGACTTTCTAACTTTAATAGGTACTAATAGGACTTGTTTGCTGCTGCACATTGTGTGTAAATGTGTACAGATTAGAGGAGCTAACATGTGTAAAAGCACTTAATACACAGCATCTGGCCCAGACCATAGTTTTTGCTTTTGAATCAAACTTGTATCTGCTCATATCCATATACGCATTGGTCCTTAGAGGTTCATACAGGAGAATTGAGCCATCTGCATCTTTCCAACTTGCACTTCCTACTGTGTCTTAAAGAAGAGTTAATAGGTACCAGAGTTTGAGTCTGGGTTCCTTACCTGTAGAGCAACATTTTCCTGGAAGACATGACGGGGTCCACTCTACCAGGAGTAAAATCACATAGGTCCTGACAAAACGCATGGAGATACATAGATTTAGACACCCAGTGTAAGAGAACTGGACTTTAAAATGGTCCTCAGCTCTGCAATCCCTTAGGTATTGTGCATCCTTTGTAGTCCTCTTTATAGATGAAGATGGTTACACCTGAATGGCTTATGAAGTAGAAAACAAGCCTCCTGCTTTCTAGTAATTCTGCTTATTTCTACGTACCACTTCAGTAAGAAATACTCTGTATTGTTATAGGTGGAGTTCCTAAGCAAAACTACTAATCCAGAATGACATTTAGGATTCTGAATGTCAAAATAAGTTTAGTACTCCACGGAGAAAATTTAATGAGTTGTTAAAAAATTGCTTTCCATCCTGTGCTGGAGAGAATCAATGCAGACTGGGCTAGAGGCCCAGTCCTTTAAAGATTACTGGATATAATTAACAATTTACTAGAATGAATGTATTCTCTTGGGAGAAAATATGATTGTCTGCTATTTATTAGCGGAAGACAATTTAAAAATTTATTCTTCCTTGGATGTAATACCTATAAAGTGCCATTGGAGTGGATCTCAAAGTGAGAAAAAGCATGCAGCAGTTAGCATTTTCACTGCTCTATTCTATCTGTGATAGTTCCCAGCCAGTGACAAATGCTCAGTGTATGACCACTATAAAGAACCATGATGATATCCATCTCATGGTCTCATAGTTGCCAAATACAAAAAGAGAAAGCCACAAGATGAATTCTGTTGCTGAGCTACTTGACGTGATTAATGTACATGGATCGGGGATTAAACTATTAATTTTCTATTTTTTTAACAGAAAGAAGCCAGAAAATATTATCAACCCTTTGAGAACACGACATAACGAACTTTGTATTTTACCACTCCCTTGAATAGGTAAGACTCTCTCTACTCTGAGTTACCCACAATTTTGAAAAATAACTCTTTGCTAACCTTTTGTTTTTTAAAATCTTTAAATAAGTAACAATTCATTTTAGTTTTGGAGAAATAACTTATAAATAGTTATTTCTAATATTTTAATAGTTATAGCTAATAAATTCAGTATTATTAAAACGGCACTTCATAGTGTTGAGCTGACTTAATAGTAAGAGAATGACAAGCTGTTTCTCTGAAATCAGGATTGAATTCAGCCTCTCTCTCCTGCCTTGGTTAACAATGCCAATGGTATTTCCTCAATACCTGTTACATGCCAAGCATGGGCCTACATGACTTAATTTGCGTAAATCAATTCATTTATTTCTTACAACAGCTCTATGAGGTAGATATGGGGATCATCCCCATTTTATAGATTAGGGTCATGAGGCAGAGAGAGAGGCAGGTGGATGCAGGGACTCACCTGAGATTGCATACATGGCTCTGGAAGCAGGCACTGGAAAGAACACCAGCCCCAGCTGTTATTAGGAGAATAGTTTCTTGTTGTGGTAGAAATGTCTAGCAATCAGACTTTCCTACATTTTGAGTAGTTTTTATCAAAATTTACGGAATAAAAATAACAGTGCATTTACTGAACAAGCTGTAAATGCATAGCAGGTAAACTTTTATGTTTGCATTCGTTCCTCACAAAATTTTTGCATGAGTAAATAAAGGAATATATACACTTTAGCTCTGTTACAAGCAGAAGCAATATTTTCCTTTATTTTACATCTTTCTTTAAACCCAAAATTCCTATGATAAAAGCATAATAAAATTATGGAAAGATTATAAATGAATGATTTCTTATTCTAGGAAATATATTCCAATTTAGTTTTTTTAAATTAGAAGTACTGAATATATAATCTTAAATTGGCCTCAGCAGTATTCACTTTCTTGCTTTTATTATTTGTTTTTAAGCAAGAAAATTTATAAGATGTTCAAAGCAAAATATAAAAAACAATTATAGTCCGGGTGTGGTGGCTCACACCTGTAATCCCAGCACTTTGAAAGGCCTAGGTGGGCAGATCACAAGGTCAGGAGTTCGAGACCAGCCTGGCCAACATAATGAAACCCCGTCTCTACTAAAAATACAAAAAATTAGCCAGGTGTGGTGGCACACACCTGTAATCCCAGCTACTAGGGAAGCTGAGGCAGGAGAATCTCTTGAACCTGGGAGGGGGAGGTTGCAGTGGCCGAGATCACACCATTGTACTCCAGTCCAGGTGACAGTGCAAGACTGTCTCAAAAAAGTACATTTATTACAGCAAATACCTAAGTATCCACTGCACAGATTAAACAAATGCTATCATTCAGCTATATTAAAATCTTATCTAAAGAAATAAACCATGACAGAAGTCATCAAAGCTCTTCTTGCTCCTTTTTAGTTTCTTCCATTCTTCCAGAGATGTCAAAACCCTAAAGATAATATACCCTTCCTGTGTGTGTTCTAACACTGCTAAGACATGTGTAAGAAACAAATGTCAAACAATTATTAACATTTTAAAGGTTTACATAAAGGGCATCACACTGTAGATATTCTTTTGCAGCTCATCTTTACCCAATATTATATGTAGAGATTCTTTCATATTGAGGGATGAAGATCTGGTTGATACCTTCTGTTATAAAGTTGACTCATTTTAATGCTTTAATCTTCTGGTGCTTAGTATTATTATTTATTATGTCTAAATAACTTTCAGCATTTTAAAGTTTTAATGTTAAAATTGTTTAAACATGGCTTGCAAAGCTTATTTGGGAATTATTATAAGGAATTCAAAGTTTTTAATGTATAATACCATGCCAATCCTGCTTATGTTTTATTTTTTTCAACTAGAAAAACACTTTTTTATTTGGCTTGTAAGGATTTTACCAATCTAATGGGACTCATGATTTTCACTCTTTTGCCATAACACAATAATTAGAATCTGTTTTATCTCCCTATACATGAAATACTTACTATTCCCAAATATAGTATAAATTACTACCTTTAGAATTTAAAATACTTAAAAGTGAAATACCTTTGGCCCATGTTAGTTGCTCATATTCTCCTAGAAAATAATGGGAAAAACTAAAAAAGAAAGTATTTTTTTCAAATCTTTTTCTAACACTATGGCTAATTTTAGAATTTGTTTAAGGTGAAAGAAATGTTAGTATATGGTAGTGAAATTGTTAGACATAGACTTTCCCAACTTTTATTTTCTGAGGGAAATAAATTATTTTGTCAGAGTTGGGGTAGGAAGAGGAAGAGAAAACTAACCTTTTTGGGCAAATAGGAGTAAATATGAGATTTTATATAAGTCTCTTGGGTCAGAAATGCATTACCATTTTGCACAGGAGGAAAATAAGGCCAAAATACCTCAGGTAACTTACTCAAGATCATATAATGATTGCAGAGCCTGCATTCAAACTCATCCCTGTCAGGCTCTGAAGCTGTTCTGCCTACCAGAAAATAAATTGGAAAAACCTAATCTGTTTGTCACATATATAGAAATTTTATTCATGCCACTAATATTTATTGGGATCCTTTTATGTGAGTTGAGGGTCAATGTTAGGAAAGCAAGGAAGACACAGTACCTAAAATGAGAAACAGTCTATTGAAAACCACGAAGATTAATTTAGTGATACCACTAAACGTGACCATTTAATTAGACATTTTTATTTTGCTGTGATATCCTTACACTGTTTACCAGGTGATTGCCTTTGAAATTACCTAGCCATGCCAATTCAGTTAAACTGGATAGGATAATGGGAGTGAAAATGTTTTGCAAATGACAAAATCTTTGCAATCATTTGCTAATATTACTAATTCTCATATTCTGTGAATTTAGAGTTGAATACTTCTATCCTAATGCATGCAGTTCTAAATGTGTTTGAAGTTTGAGTCTTACTGACTTATATAGAATTCACATATTTTTCGGCCAAACATGGTGACACACCTGTAATCACAGAACTTTGGGAGGCCGAGGCGGGCAGATCACAAGGTCAGGAGTTTGAGACCAGTCTGACCGACATGGTGAAACCTCCATCTCTACTAAAAATACAAAAATTAGCCAGGCTTGGTGGCAGGCATCTGTAATCCCAGCTACTCAGGAGGCTGAGGCAGGAGAATCGCTGGAACCCAGGAGGCAGAGGTTGCAGTGAGCCAAGATATTTTTCACACGAAAACCTTAAATATTACAGTGCAGTGGTTAGCAACTCTGAAAGTTTGTTTCCAGCATCCACCACCTGTTAAAGGCATGATTTAATCTCTTTAAGACTTAGAGTAGATAATTACAGTTCCAAGCTCATGCCTGTCCAGGATCTTATCATGTCTTATCTCTACCTCTATCATTCATATCCACTGTCTCTCATGTTTACTACTATCATAACCCCCTGTACTCAGTCTTGTTCTTCTACAGTCTATTGTCACATGGAAGTTAGAATTATCTTTTAAAAACATCTTAATCAACTGATATGACTCTCCTATGCAGAATCCACCAATGACTGCCTGTAATAGTCAAAAATAAAGCCCACACTCCTACAATGACCAACAAGATCCTACATATACTGGCATCTTCTATCTACGTCATCTCAACATGATCTCCTCTCATGGAGGCAGAGACTATGATGTTCAGAGCTGTATTACTAGCCCCTAGAACTACCACTTCTCCTGGTGGATGGACCCTCACTTGCTAAAGGGATGACTAGGTATACAAGGGTTACCATGGAACAATGCAGGTAGATGCTCTGCACACAGAGTACCCTTGAATGCACAACAGTGATAGTCATTGCCCTTTTAAGGATTCCTTTGGTTTGTTTCAACAGAGCGCCGTCACATCTGCAATGCTAAAGCACTTTCATGTTTTTGACTCATGATTTTATGGCACTATGAGAAACTTTATTTAGCTGATTTATAATTTCAAGCCATAATGTATAATACCAGAAGAAAGAAAAATGCACATAGACAAATCACGAACTAATTAGCTGGATGAGAAAGCCAGTTGGAGAGCAGGAAATATTTATTATTCCTTGCAGTCTTTTAACTAAATAATAATACTAAGATTTACCACATTTAACATAGGTTAGATTTTACTTTATCTTCAGAATAGATTTATATCTTTTCATCACTTATAGATGAGCAAAGTTTATCCTTTAAGACAATTTTCTGTAAAACGGGCTGGGATTTTTTGTTGTTGTTGTTTTATTTTTATAATATTCCTAGGAGAAGCGCTTGATGAGTGTTTATATCGTTGAGAACATTTGGCAAGAGAAAGACAAACAGTAGAACCACATACCCCAACATTTAAGGAAATGAGAAAGAAAACCTGGTATTTTCACTATCCTCTCTGAAAATAAATACTTTGACTTGCACTGATTACTACTTTATCAGCATTCAACTCCGCTCCGTGGCACTCTGTGTGAATAATTTTAAAGGCAGATTAAGCATTCTAAAAATAAATTCTATTGGTAAATTAGGATATCAGATGCTTCCATTATAAAAGCCTATCCTATTCTGTACTATCAGCTGGCAGTCATATCCAGATCTCAAGCTACTTTGGCTCTTATTGAGCAAGAACCTATTCCAGGGGTGAGATTTTGAAGAGGGATCTCTCATGGTTAACTAGAGACAGAAAGAGGGAGAATTGCCCACATACTCTGGCAGGAGTTAAAATAACAATAACAGCCCTCCTACTTAACAGGCTGAGTCATCAGCACATTCTACTGATTTCTCAGTAATTCTGGGCAGATTGTTTGGGCTGGAATTCTGTAGGCAGAGGTGGGCACCACCTGCTTCAAAAGGCTCTAGTTCTTATTAGGAAGGTGCTGTTATTAAGTCTTGTCTTTTCACAGTTTGATCAAATGGAGATAGGAAAAGAAAAATAAATGGTGCTAATGAGCACTTTTTCTGATGCTTAGAATTTTTTAAAATGGTGGTCCAGGCATGGTTACTATGCAATTAGTTCTTTTACTGGCTATATGTCATTTTGCTTAAGCAGAATAAGGAAGATTATTAGATGGTTCCTGAGGGACCTCATAATCCAAGGGCTCAGAAACAGATCTTATGAGAGTCCAGAATCAGGAACTAAACATGGGCCAGGAACCAAGGCCACCATTCTCCCAGTCTCTCTGGGGCTCCTCAGCCTGATTCCTCTGTAGCTCCCTTTAATTCAAGATAGCTATAGATAACCTTTACATAGAGACTAGATTTCCCTACTGCCCATTACACAACCACAGCTCTCAGGTGTGCTTTCTCATGAATGCCAGCTTCAAACAGTATATCAATTTTGAATGACCTGTGCTGCTTAGCTAATAAGCTGTGATCAATGGAATAGACCAGGTGGTACATATATAGTTGCCAGGATCCTATACCTATGGGTGGGAAGAAGGAAGAATAATCAGTGAAATGGAGTCTTGATGGTAAGACACCCTCAAACGCTATTAAAAATCTCATGGTACAGTTTATTTATACCCTAAGTATTCCCTTCCACAAAATTCCCCTTTATTGAATTTCATTGTTGTATAAACAGCCAAAGACTAGGATGTTAAGAGATTAGATGAGCAGGGAGTATAGCCAGCCTCCAAGGGAAAGACAAATGGATAAAGGACTTGTTGCCTGTGGTTTTTGTGTAATTAATACTTTACGGAGTATTTACTACATACTATTTTTTCTTTCTTCTTCACATACTTATGTATATTTTATGGTTGTCAACTTATGAAAACCTGATTACAAATACTGATCGAGAGTCTTTTCCATACTGGTTGGTGCTCTGAAACTGAGGATGTCTAAAAGCCCTTAAAAGTCTTATTCAAGCTCTCCTTGCCCCTTGGGCTAGAAAGATTGAAGGACGCTACAAGCAAAAAAAAAAAAAAAAAAAAAAGAGAGAGAGAGAATAGATGGAAAGCAAAATGAACATCATAGACAAATCTAGAGATAGAACAAGCAGTTTAAGGAAATATTTCAGGTGCAAAGTTAGCATTCAGCCTTTAACTTGCCACATTTTCCTGTAAAAATAAAACTGCTTATAAGATGCATTCATCTGTCTGTCCTGTCCCTTTGATGCAATATGAAAAATGTGAACTTAGCAAGAGATGTGTGGGTATGTGGATGTCTGTGTGTTTATATGCACACCTTAAACCAACATTTCAGTACACATAGCTCCAAAGACCATTCTTCTACAAAATTTAGCATAAATGTGATTATGAGTTTGGGACACTTGAAAACCTCAGTCCTATGGTCATTGAAACCAATTTTAATTTGAGAATAGAGTGTGATATGAGGAACTTGGCAGGCAGACCCTTCAGCTACTGTCCTGTGGACCTCGCTGTTCCTGAGGAGGTAAATGGCCATTTTCCCAGAAGTGGCATGTTTCCCTTTTGTCCCTCAGGCTTCTGCTGTTGGCAAAAAAATGTAGTTAACAAGGAAACATTTTTCTTAATGGTTATAATTTAACCGCAGCATAATACCTGCCTAATTCTCACTGAAATAGGTAAACAAATATATAAACTTCTTTTTGAGTCAATCATCATTTTACAAGAGAGACAAGAGGATGTGATGAAGCAAAGATCTTTCCAGTTACTCATTAAAAAATATTTTAATTCTACCTTGTTCAAGTCTCTGTTCTATAAAGCATGAGAAATCCAAACAAGGAATTGTGTAGAAGCATGAAACCGCAACATGTGTTAAAAGAAACAGCAAGTCCATTTTAATTGGATTATGTAAGGCAGGAGACTGAGTTGAGTCAAAAAGGGTAAATTGAAATAGGATTGTGGAGATACTATAAAACCTAACCTAGGGGCATGTACTTTATTCATTAGATAGTGGAGATTCAGTAGGCAACACGGTCTCTGGGCAGAGGAATGATGTGATCAAACTTGAATTAGGAAGTTGGATTACACTGCAAAGATATGTAGAATGAATTAGACAGTAAATTCTGAAGCAAAAGAAAATTGGAGGTTTACATCACTAATATGTGTTTACACCTTCAATATGTGGTGGTGGACAAGAAATTGAATGGAAAAGAAATCTGTAGCTAAGGATTACAGTCAGGACTGGAATTATGGACTAGGTATTCATCTACCTATCCAGTATCTGAAGTATTTGGAGTGAAGGGCCATGGAGAAGACAATAACGCCCAGAAAAAAGCAAAGAACATTAGGGAACATTCACATTGGTGGGGAAAAGTGGAGAAACAGAAAAAAATTAGATGGATATTTAGAAGAAGGAATCATGTCATGTTAGAACCAACGTTGTTATTACAGGAAATGACATTTAAGTCAAGGAGAAGACAGAACGAACAACAAAAAGGTGTCATACTTCATGCTCAGTAGGTTCTCAGTGACTATTAAGAGACAGAAAAACAACAGTAACTACAAAGTCTCTATCTTCAACTCCTTCCCTCAGACCACCAAACAAAAACTTTCAACCATGCTCTGGCCATGCCCATCCAGATATGCAGTCGTCAGGCATCACAAACTCACATGTCCCTCTGTGTTCTTCCTGGCACCCAAAGTTTTAATGTACCTCCATTGCTATCCATCAAGATGTCCAATTAGAAATCCAAGAATCTATTGTTTAATCCTAAATTTGCTTTAATTCCTAAATTTGGCCAGGCATCAGATTCTGAAATATCTCAGAAACCTGAGCCATCTTCTTCCTCACTCTTACTCTCTCAGTGCATCTACCAGAACCTTTCAATGGCCTTTGATTAGTTTCCCTCTTCCTGACTCCTTTATAAACTGACTCTCCTCCATGCTGTCACTGTATAATTTTCAGTGTATATTGGTCATTTATTTTTCCTACTTCAAATTTTCCTACAGTCTAAAGCTCCAAACATATTAAGTGCCATTTAGAACAGGGGTCAAAGCATCTGTTTCTGGACAATCTCCAGTCTTTCCTTTCTACTCAATTGCCTTTTCTTCATTCTAACCTCAGCAGGTGACTTGTTGCTTCCTCAATTTAATTATTTATTTTTGTATGCCACGTTTCTCTCATGTTACGATCATCTTTGTTATTTCTGTTACTCCTGTCTAAATACCTGTGTTCCCCTGGTCTGCCTTACAGAAACCTATGTCTATTCAATTCAAATGTCATTCCTTCTATGAAGCTTTTTCTCCAATCCTAAAAAAGTGGTATTAATTGTACCTTTAGGCAATGAGGGGTATCTGTAGCCTTTTAAATGTATCTGCACTATAGAAAAATCATCTTGGCATGTCATTATTCCTATCCACTTGGTGAAGTCTCAAAGGCAAAAGTTTCACTGCTTCCAAAACCATGTTATTAGATTTTAAACAAAACAATATTTAATAAATTGTTGTTAATAGTTGTTATTAAGTTATGATTAAAGGAATGAGTAGGTGATAAACAAATGGATTAAAGAGGTGAAAAGACATGAGCTGTAGCCTTGAGATAGCAGATTTACAAAATAGATTTTATGGTGATGGTTACTGTTTATCATCCTTTCATGTAGTAGGGGAGGGGGGTTTGTTTCGGGTAGGAAAAAAGACTAGGTTTGTAGTCAGAAAGCAAGAAAAGGAGGAAGATGTTGTACACATGTACCCTAGAACTTAAAGTATAATAAAAAATTAAAAAATAAAAATAAAGAAATACAAAATTTAAAAATTTAAAAAAAAAAGAATTAATAGAAAGCCAGCCATGTAATCAGACCCTGGTAGGTTCTTTGCTTATGTCATCTCATACAATTTTCTCAGCAACACTAAAAAATAAAGATCCCGGTTTTATGGGTGAAAAAAAAAAAAGGAAAAGGAGGAAGAATGAGCTGGTATTGTGAGACCATGAGGGGATATTTGACAAAGTTTTGGAGGAGGCGGGAAAAGATATGTTAAAGAGCAAATAAATTAACAAAACGAGGGCCACCCATTCCTCTAAAGAAAGGTGATAACGATGAGGGCAAATGAAGAGCGCCTAGAGAGACAAGACGTATACCCTTTGCAGGGCTTCTGTTTTTTACCATCTCAGGAAAAGGAGGGCTTTCACTTTGCCTTTGGCAAACATCAAGCTGTCCTAAGATTCCCTGAATGTGTTTGCACTTTCTGTCCCCACGTTGGCCAGAAAGCAGATGTTACAAAAGGACCAACCCAGAAGCTGGGCCATCTTTGCTCCAGCCACACCAGAGAAAGGCATGAAGAGAGAAATTCAGGAAGAGCTGCAGGAAATTCTTGCCTCAAGTCTGCTCTCTCACTTCTCCCACTCCACCTCCCACAGGGTGTTCTAGGTGCTGTCAGGATTTGCTGTGCAGGCAATAAATTGGGGACAGTGACTTAAATGTTTCATTTAATCCTGCTACATGTATTAGTCTCATCTATTTTTTGGAAAATCTCATTATACTTTTCTTCAAACCAAGTGTCTTAGCTAGGATTAGCTTATTGCTATAACAAACAGATATAGAAATGCATTCTAACTTTGTTTCTTGCTCACCCAACAGTCCAGTCTGGGTGTTCCAGTTGAAACGTTGTTTGTCCTCTTCGTAGTCAGCCAGGGTCCAGGCTTCTTCCATGTGTGGCTTTGCTTTGTCATTTTCTTCATCCAGTGAGTGGAAGGGAAAAGACCAAGTAGGAGCAAAAGGCAGTTGTGCATGAGGTGATCTTGGAAGTGTACGCAGCACTTCTTTCTGTTCACCTGCCATTGGTTTGAACTCAGTCATTTGAACACACCTAATTGCAAGGGAAGTTAAGAAATGTACTCTAGCTATATGCTCAAAGAAAAGGGAAAAAAGGTTTTGGTAAATGGTTAACAGTCTCTGTTATACCACAGGAAAATCTGTCTACAAATTAATATATTTGAATGCTCAGATCAAATAGCTCAAGCTGTGGCAAAAATAGATGTCAGTTATACCATAGAGATAAGAGTGTGGATTGTAACTTCAATATCATGTTAAAATAGTAAATGTATTAGATACACCAGTTTATTGAACTTAATTCTTACAATAATAGAAAAAGCAAGCATTTTGCTTAGGCAACATAGCGAGACCTCATTTCATCTCACAAAAAGTAAAAATAAAAATTAGCTAGGAATGGTTGCACCTACCTGTAGTCCCGGCTACTTGGGAGGCTGAGATGGGAGGATTGCTTAAGACCAGGAGTTGGAAGAAGCTTGAGAGAGCTATGATCATGCGACTACACTCCAGCCTGGGTGAAACAGCAAGAACTCTGACTCTAAAAGAAAAAGAAAATAATAAATCAGATATTCTACATAACTCTCCTTATAGAAATAATCATTGTTTCCAAAATTATAATGACTTCAAAACCATAGTGTCTATTGCCATTCTTGGTTTCTTCAGTAACTTCTTATTAAAGGAATCAATTGATTAATTAATGTAGAAAGCCTCATTGTGGAACAAAATAAATATTTGTACTTTAATGAGTTTCTAAAATTTATCATAAAAAGACAAATTGGCATGGCCAACTAAAAACTCATTTTTTTACTGAAGAAGGATATATGCCCTCTTAAGGAAAAATAAAGAGTAAAAGTATAATAGAAAAAAAAACCTGAGTTGATACTTTTGCAAAAATGTTTAAAAAATTGTGATTTTTTATGAACTTACAAATAACCATATATAGTCTTGACATGATATTTTGTATTTGCTCCATCCATACTGTTTATTTGGACATTTATAAACATTACTATTTACGTGGAGGGTAGCAGTGCACCTGGTTTATATGAAAGGAATATAGTGTGTTACAGTGTTGCATGAAAGCTGTTCTGTTGGATAAATATTCTACAAAATAAATTTATCTGCTAAATAATTCTATAATTGAGTTTCTTTTTCCTGTGACAGCAGAATGCTTGGGTGTTTGCAAAAATACTGCATTGCAGTAAGTGTGTGATCACTGGTTTTTCCCTGAAAGTTAAAATTCATTTTCTCTTTGAGAGTAGGTGCCCATTTAATAGAATTCTCATGACATCAGAGGGTATTTCAAAGGGAAGAAAACTGGCCTTTCCTACAAGCATGTAAGCAAAGACAGTGTGATGTTTTCATCTATGTGAAATTAAGTAGCCAACAAGACCCCAATGTGGCTGAACTCGGAGGCTGATTCCTTCTGAGTGTCTCTGTCAAATCTTTCTTCCTAAGAGGTGTGATAATTTACTTAAACCTAGTCATTTCTTGAGATTTTTAGTCTTTTCTTTTATCACCCACCCTCTGCACTTTGCTAATGAATGTCAAGGACTCCAGTTGTACCATGTGCTCAGTAATTACTACAGAAGGCAGTTTGATTCTGAGACAGTTGTAGTCTCTGTCAGAGAAATTTAGAATTCACTAAAGCAAGTACTTCAGTGAGGGTGTGCCAAAGCTTGAGTCATTTACCACCATTGTGAACAGAGTTCTAGGAAAGATCCAGTAGTAATCAATCCTAAATAAAAAGCAAAGGGCCAACACAATCAAAAAAGACCTTTTTCTAACACAGACAGACTGCTGTGGCACTAGAAAGTTCTTCCTACTGGGAAGCAGGGTGTAAGCCTTCTTGTTTTGAGCTTGTGTGTTCCTTTTTGGCATGTGCTGACAATTGGAGTGAGTCCTGCTTTTGGAGTGTGAGAATTCAAGAGAGAACTTTATTTTAAAAGCAAGGGGAATTGAAAATTATAGTATAATATAATGTTATATATACACACACACACATACACTTGTAAGTAACAGAATTGAAAATATAGCAGCATAAGATAATACACTGCATATGCACACTGATACATAATATCCATACACATGTATCTATGGATTATTTAAATATATACTGTAAGATTTGACTGAAACATGAGGACAGGGAAATTCTTCATTGAAGTACTATAGGGAAGTAACATACCAATGTATATATTTTTAATGTAATTTTCTCATGGCAGAGCCATGTAACTATATTACATAGTTCAAAATATTCATACATGGAAAACACACAGAAAAACCTTGTAACTTCATTTTCTCCATGATAGTTTAAGTAATGACAAGCCTGTCCTGCAATTATTGTTTCTGGCATCCAGGATCTACCATGCTTAAGAGCCTACAAAGACTCACCAGCTTGTATAGGATCCTGCAGAGCTTCGTCATGTGAATTTTTGGAATTGTACATTAAAAATCTAAAAATCACAGAATGTCAAATGAAAGCTCAGAACCTACCTGAATAGTGTTCTCTGCAAGCGAGTGTACTGCTGCTATATTCTGCTCTTCTCAGCTCATCTGGAATCCCAGAAAAAGGAGCAGTTCTGGCTGGGTGTGGTGGCTCTTGCCTCTAATCCCAGCACTTTGGGAGGCCAAGGAGGGCAGCTCACTTGAGGTCAGGAATTCGAGACCACCCTGGCCAATATGGTGAAACCCTGTCTCTATTAAAGATACAAAAATTAGCTGGGTGTGATGGTGGGTGCCTGTAATACCAGCTGCTCGGGAGGCTGAAGAACGAGTATCATTTGAACCCAGGAGTCAGAGGTTGCAGTCAGCCAAGATCACATCACTGCACTCCAGCCTGGGCAACAGACTGAGACCCTGTCTTGATAAGACAAGATAAGATAAGATAAGGTGGAATGAGATAAGATAAGATAAAATAAGATATGATAAGATGATATGAGATGAGATAAGATAGGAAAAGAAAAGAAAAGATGGGAGTGAACAGTCCACAATGGTCCTTTTAGGGATGCTGTTACCAGTAATACTTGTAACCTAACCATCAGCCTCACTGGTCCCTTTCTCTCCTCACTTACTACTGTCATTAAAATATAAAATTACTGTCCCTTATTCTTGTGATGGTTATGGTGAAATGTTAAACATATGTTCGGTTTAATAAAAAGTAAATGCCACATGAGTGTATGGAAAAATTAATATGTCTCCTTAAATTTTTGTGATTTTTTAAAAATTTGTTTTATTTTAATATTAACAATCTTTTTTGTGTTCTAAATATTTTTTTAATTCACTCTTGGCTAGGTCCTATTTGCCTAACTTGCATATGATGGGTCTGTTTTTATAGCTAAGTATTTTTCTACAGGCCCACCGCATAATATTGCCACATCTATTAAGACTTTTCCAAATAAGATTGAAAATATATTGGAATATATGCAATTAATTTTTGCAGAAAAATTAATTATTTTGGCAATGTAAGTCCTTGAATATTTTTTCTAGCTCCATTTTTTAACATCTCATAAATGTAAATGAATTGTATACATTTCAGGCCTGGAGGATTTAGCAAATGTATGCCCCATCATACCCCTCCAGAAGTTTGACAGAATACAAGTAGCATGCCATGGAAATTAACCTGATTTCTAGAATTCACTCTGGGGCACACTAAGATAAATCTGCTCAAAGAGAGAAGTCAAACAGTGTATGAAGGCTCATCCAGTTGGATCAAACTTGAGTTGCAAGGGAATTTCAAATGACAAGGATTCTCTGTATGCTTCCTTTTGGCCCAACTCAACTGATATTGTGAATAAGGCTACTTTCAACTTAGAATTCCTCTGAATCACAATTACAGCTGCAGTGGGCACAGCACAACACAAGCAGCCTGCCCCAATCCCCCCAAAAAAAAGAAAGAAAAGAAAAGAAAGTACTCTGCTTTATATGACTCATACCTTACTTATATATGACTAATACTCACCTTTCTCTGGAAAAAAGCGAGTGTTTAACATAATTAACTAGATTGTTGATGCTGCACAGATGTAGTAGGTTAGTATACTTTAAAATGCATATAATACAAATGTTTTGCATCCATCCATTTTTTTTAAATATGTATGACTCAGAAGGTTTTTATTCGTGTAGTACCTATTTTATCCTCTATTATTGCATTTACTGTGTTATAATGTATGTTTTTTCAAACACATCTGCCTTTCTGAATACAGTGTAAGCAGCTTATTGTCAGAGTCTATATCTTAATCATCATCATTTTCCTAATGCCTAACAGCGTTCCTGATATAAACCTGGTATTCAATAAATGATCACTGAATAAGATACTAGAAACCAACATAAATTAATTGATGGATTGATAATGATCTTAAAATTAAATGAAGGCCTGATACATGCTCATTATAGATCATTATCAATCTACCAATTTATTTATTTTGCTTTCTATTACATAATTCAATAATTATTTATTGAATACCACCTTTATGTCAGGCCCAGTGCTTTGGTCATTTAGGCCCTCTGTTGCTTAAGCAATCCTCCCACCTCAGCCTCCCGAAGTGCTGAGATTACAGGCATGAGCCACCATGCCTGGCATTAGCACAAATTTTAATAAAAAGGAACTCTTTGGGACATCATGTGTGACTGGACCACAAACTGAATTCAAAACATAATAATGTCAATACCCATCAAAATTGTATAAAACATGATATTTTATCATTCTTTTCAAAACAGATACATGTAAATAGATGATAGATAAGTACTGTAACTTTAATTCATGAAACAGTCTGTTAAGTTTATTAGACTGTATTAATTTGAGGATTAGGTTTTGCTTTAATTAATTACTTTTTTTGAACATAGAATCTAGCCCCTTGTTTCAGTCCCACTCACACTGCCATAGCTCAGGTCCAATTCCTTTCAAACAACTGTCTCTGAGAAATGTTTCTGTCTTTAGTCATGTCTTCTTCCAATTTACTTTCCATCCCACTGCTGGATCAATCATCCTAAAAACTAAGCTTGAGTGTGCCATTTTCTTGTCTCCATCTTTCATGGGCATCCCATGGCCTTCAGGACGGAGCCCAGGCGTGGCTCATCGCATCCCTTTACAATTCTGCCATTGCCTGACCATCGGCCTCATTTCCACATGTCCCACTTCACTTCTATTCCATAGTGAACAATTTTGTACTTTACATGAGTTCACAGCCTGGTGAGGGAGATATAGAGTAGAGAGGACCTCTGACCCAGAGTGAGGGCTGGAGTTATGGAGATGCCAGAAGATGCTCATTTTGGTATTTTTCTAGAAGGTGTTGCCTAACCCAAGTCTCAAAAACAAACAACAAAAACAAAAATGTAGGATTTGGTCATCTACGCTCTTTCTTCCTAGAAAGCTTCTTGTCGTTTCTTTGATTACCTCCTACTTGTCCTTTAAATCCTCCTCCAAACAGTGTTGATTGACTTCCTAGTGTGGCAGGAGGTGTTGATGTACCTCCACAACTTCCCATCCTTATCACCATCACAACATTTACCACACTGTATTATTGCTGTTGGTTTGTCTGTGACCTCCTTCAACATGAGGGCTATATGTTTTTTTCTAGTATTCCCAGTGTGTTCCTACTACTTGATACATAGAAACCTGTCCGTTAATTTTTTAAATACAGTTAAAAATAATTAATCGCTTCATGCATTAAAATTTGTAATCTTAGAGTTGGACAACATCTTAGTAGTCACACATTCCAGCCTCCCATCAGTCAAAACCAGAATTGATTGTATAATGTTCATAACAGGATGGTCATTCAGGTTTTGCTTGAACATGTTCACTGATAAGGAGTGCAATAAGGTTCAAAGAAATGCAAAAAAAACTATGACTAATTATGCTGTAAATCCGTTTACACTTGTATTTAGAATGTGATTTAATTTGAACACGTTAGAGACAGAGCTTTAGTCAGATGGCTTGGATTGGTGGAGGAAGGATTGTTCATCAAAAGATAAAGGGACAGAGCAGATCCCATAAAAAGAAGGGCACACAACAAATGGTATCTTGCTTGTAATTCCCCAGGACTTTATCCTTCCACTGTCTTAAGTAGCCAAAAAGCCAATCCCACTCATAGAAAACTATCAAGCATCTAATTTTTGAATATATGTTCTAATACATTCTCCATTTTCAATTCTCTATTCTTTTATTTTGTCTTTTCATGACTGCCATTTCTTCTCCAACTTTTAGAGTTTTGTTTGTTTCTTAATTTTAATTCTAACATCTTCTTCCATGATGTGTAACATGGCCTCCAAGTTTACGTGGATCATGGCCCTGTTACAATACAAGGAAATCTCTAAAGCATCTAGTCCTCAAGTATTGATTATTATTTTTAGATTGTTATCAATCCCAGCCAGTGGCTTCTTTATAATATGGCTCTCAGGTATCTCAGACCCAAGGATCTTCACTCTGTGGTGGTGCAAATACTTATGGCCTCAATTCTGCTTTGTAGTGTCTGCAATTCTAGCGAATATTCTTCAGAGTTGTGAACAAAGAAGATTTACTTTTATGGTACTTTGTTAAGTGAACCTGGACCAACTCTGACAGGTCTTGAATCAGATTCTACACTGAAAAAAGTTTAAAACAAAATACATTATTTATCCAATTCCAAATTATAATTTTCCTCTTAAGCTTTTAATCTTGGTATTTAAATGTATGCTTATTTAATAAAAATTTTCATTAAAATATAATTATTTGAATTTTTTCTCCTTATAAAGAAAATTTCTAATGTAGGGGTCAAAATTTATTTGTTCAGTGGCTCCATAGTTAGTTATGTACTTATGAAACTAACACTCTGGTTTAGCACCATGTCCAACTTTACGTATCTAGTAAGCGGTAGACCCAGGATTCACCCCTAATTTTCTGATTGAAAATCTGTTACTTATTCCACAATATCTCTGGTACCTAAGTGCAGGTCCTAAATTAAATATCACTGGTAGGGGTGGGAGGACTTAAAAAAAAAGAAAAAAAATTACTGGTAGAGACTAAAGCTCTAAAGCTTTTTTTTTTTTTTTTTTTTTTTTAAATTTATTTATTATTATTATACTTTAAGTTGTAGGGTACATGTGCATAACGTGCAGGTTTGTTACATATGTATACTTGTGCCTTGTTGGTGTGCTGCACCCATCAACTCGTCATTTACATCAGGTATAACTCCCAATGCAATTCCTCCCCCCTCCCCCCTCCCCATGATAGGCCCCGGTGTGTGATGTTCCCCTTCCTGAGTCCAAGTGATCTCATTGTTCAGTTCCCACCTATGAGTGAGAACATGCGGTGTTTGGTTTTCTGTTCTTGTGATTAGTTTGCTAAGAATGATGGTTTCCAGCTGCATCCATGTCCCTACAAAGGACACAAACTCATCCTTTTTTATCGCTGCATAGTATTCCATGGTGTATATGTGCCACATTTTCTTAATCCAATCTGTCACTGATGGACATTTGGGTTGATTCCAAGACTTTGCTATTGTGAATAGTGCCGCAATAAACATACGTGTGCATGTGTCTTTATAGCAGCATAATTTATAATCCTTTGGGTATATACCCAGTAATGGGATGGCTGGGTCATATGGTACATCTAGTTCTAGATCCTTGAGGAATCGCCATACTGTTTTCCATAATGGTTGAACTAGTTTACAATCCCACCAACAGTGTAAAAGTGTTCCTATTTCTCCACATCCTCTCCAGCACCTGTTGTTTCCTGACTTTTTAATGATCGCCATTCTAACTGGTGTGAGATGGTATCTCATTGTGGTTTTGATTTGCATTTCTCTGATGGCCAGTGATGATGAGCATTTTTTCATGTGTCTGCTGGCTGTATGAATGTCTTCTTTTGAGAAATGTCTGTTCATATCCTTTGCCCACTTTTTGATGGGGTTGTTTGTTTTTTTCTTGTAAATTTGTTTGAGTTCTTTGTAGGTTCTGGATATTAGCCCTTTGTCAGATGAGTAGATTGCAAAAATTTTCTCCCATTCTGTAGGTTGCCTGTTCACTCTGATGGTAGTTTCTTTTGCTGTGCAGAAGCTCTTTAGTTTAATGAGATCCCATTTGTCAATTTTGGCTTTTGCTGCTGTTGCTTTTGGTATTTTAGACATGAAGTCTTTGCCCATGCCTATGTCCTGAATGGTACTACCTAGGTTTTCCTCTAGGGTTTTTATGGTATTAGGTCTAACATTTAAGTCTCTAATCCATCTTGAATTAATTTTTGTATAAGGAGTAAGGAAAGGATCCAGTTTCAGCTTTCTACTTATGGCTAGCCAATTTTCCCAGCACCATTTATTAAATAGGGAATCCTTTCCCCATTTCTTGTTTCTCTCAGGTTTGTCAAAGATCAGATGGCTGTAGATGTGTGGTATTATTTCTGAGGACTCTGTTCTGTTCCATTGGTCTATATCTCTGTTTTGGTACTAGTACCATGCTGTTTTGGTTACTGTAGCCTTGTAGTATAGTTTGAAGTCAGGTAGAGTGATGCCTCCAGCTTTGTTCTTTTGACTTAGGATTGTCTTGGAGATGCGGGCTCTTTTTTGGTTCCATATGAACTTTAAAGCAGTTTTTTCCAATTCTGTGAAGAAACTTGTTGGTAGCTTGATGGGGATGGCATTGAATCTATAAATTACCTTGGGCAGTATGGCCATTTTCACAATATTGATTCTTCCTATCCATGAGCATGGTATGTTCTTCCATTTGTTTGTGTCCTCTTTGATTTCACTGAGCAGTGGTTTGTAGTTCTCCTTGAAGAGGTCCTTTACATCCCTTGTAAGTTGGATTCCTAGGTATTTGATTCTCTTTGAAGCAATTGTGAATGGAAGTTCATTCCTGATTTGGCTCTCTGTTTGTCTGTTACTGGTGTATAAGAATGCTTGTGATTTTTGCACATTAATTTTGTATCCTGAGACTTTGCTGAAGTTGCTTATCAGCTTAAGGAGATTTTGGGCTGAGACAATGGGGTTTTCTAAATATACAATCATGTCATCTGCAAACAGGGACAATTTGACTTCTTCTTTTCCTAACTGAATCCCCTTGATTTCTTTCTCTTGCCTAATTGCCCTAGCCAGAACTTCCAACACTATGTTGAATAGGAGTGGTGAGAGAGGGCATCCCTGTCTTGTGCCAGTTTTCAAAGGAAATTTTTCCAGTTTTTGCCCATTCAGTATGATATTGGCTGTGGGTTTGTCATAGATAGCTCTTATTATTTTGAGGTACGTTCCATCAATACCGAATTTATTGAGCGTTTTTAGCATGAAGGGCTGTTGAATTTTGTCAAAAGCCTTTTCTGCATCTATTGAGATAATCATGTGGTTCTTGTCTTTGGTTCTGTTTATATGCTGGATTATGTTTATTGATTTGCGAATGTTGAACCAGCCTTGCATCCCCGGGATGAATCCCACTTGATCATGGTGGATAAGCTTTTTGATGTGTTGCTGAATCCGGTTTGCCAGTACTTTATTGAGGATTTTTGCATCGATGTTCATCAGGGATATTGGTCTAAAATTCTCTTTTTTTGTTGTGTCTCTGCCAGGCTTTGGTATCAGGATGATGTTGGCCTCATAAAATGAGTTAGGGAGGATTCCCTCTTTTTCTATTCATTGGAATAGTTTCAGAAGGAATGGTACCAACTCCTCCTTGTACCTCTGGTAGAATTCAGCTGTGAATCCATCTGGTCCTGGACTTTTTTTGGTTGGTAGGCTATTAATTATTGCCTCAATTTCAGAGCCTGCTATTGGTCTATTCAGGGATTCAACTTCTTCCTGGTTTAGTCTTGGAAGAGTGTAAGTGTCCAGGAAATTATCCATTTCTTCTAGATTTTCCAGTTTATTTGCGTAGAGGTGTTTATAGTATTCTCTGATGGTAGTTTGTATTTCTGTGGGGTCGGTGGTGATATCCCCTTTATCATTTTTAATTGCGTCGATTTGATTCTTCTCTCTTTTCTTCTTTATTAGTCTTGCTAGTGGTCTGTCAATTTTGTTGATCTTTTCAAAAAACCAACTCCTGGATTCATTGATTTTTTGGAGGGTTTTTTGTGTTTCTATCTCCTTCAGTTCTGCTCTGATCTTAGTTATTTCTTGCCTTCTGCTAGCTTTCGAATGTGTTTGCTCTTGCTTCTCTAGTTCTTTTAATTGCGATGTTAGAGTGTCAATTTTAGATCTTTCCTGCTTTCTCTTGTGGGCATTTAGTGCTATAAATTTCCCTCTACACACTGCTTTAAATGTGTCCCAGAGATTCTGGTATGTTGTATCTTTGTTCTCATTGGTTTCAAAGAACATCTTTATTTCTGCCTTCATTTCGTTATGTACCCAGTAGTCATTCACGAGCAGGTTGTTCAGTTTCCATGTAGTTGAGTGGTTTTGATTGAGTTTCTTAGTCCTGAGTTCTAGTTTGATTGCACTGTGGTCTGAGAGACAGTTTGTTATAATTTCTGTTCTTGTGCATTTGCTGAGGAGTGCTTTACTTCCAATTACGTGGTCAATTTTGGAGTAAGTATGATGTGGTGCTGAGAAGAATGTATATTCTGTTGATTTGGGGTGGAGAGTTCTATAGATGTCTATTAGGTCTGCTTGCTGCAGAGATGAGTTCAATTTCTGGATATCCTTGTTAACTTTCTGTCTCGTTGATCTGTCTAATGTTGACAGTGGAGTGTTGAAGTCTCCCATTATTATTGTATGGGAGTCTAAGTCTCTTTGTAAGTCTCTAAGGACTTGCTTGATGAATCTGGGTGCTCCTGTATTGGGTGCATATATATTTAGGATAGTTAGCTCTTCCTGTTGAATTGATCCCTTTACCATTATGTAATGGCCTTCTTTGTCTCTTTTGAACTTTGATGGTTTAAAGTCTGTTTTATCAGAGACTAGTATTGCAACCCCTGCTTTTTTTGGTTCTCCATTTGCTTGGTAAATCTTCCTCCATCCCTTTATTTTGAGCCTATGTATGTCTCTGCGTGTGACATGGGTCTCCTGAATACAGCAGACTGATGGGTCTTGACTCTTTATCCAGTTTGCCAGTCTGTGTCTTTTAATTGGAGCATTTAGTCCATTTACATTTAAGGTTAAGATTGTTATGTGTGAACTTGATCCTGCCATTATGATATTAACTGGTTATTTTGCTCGTTAGTTGATGCAGTTTCTTCCTTGCCTCGATGGTCTTTACATTTTGGCATGTTTTTGCAATGGCTGGTACCGGTTGTTCCTTTCCATGTTTAGTGCTTCCTTCAGGATCTCTTGTAAGGCAGGCCTAGTGGTGACAAAATCTCTAAGCATTTGCTTATCTGTAAAGGATTTTATTTCTCCTTCACTTATGAAACTTAGTTTGGCTGGATATGAAATTCTGGGTTTAAAATTCTTTTCTTTAAGAATGTTGAATATTGGCCCCCACTCTCTTCTGGCTTGGAGAGTTTCTGCCGAGAGATCTGCTGTTAGTCTGATGGGCTTCCCTTTGTGGGTAACCCGACCTTTCTCTCTGGCTGCCCTTAAGATTTTTTCCTTCATTTCAACTTTGGTGAATCTGGCAATTATGTGTCTTGGAGTTGCTCTTCTCGAGGAGTATCTTTGTGGCTTTCTCTGTATTTCCTGGATTTGAATGTTGGCCTGCCCTACTAGGTTGGGGAAGTTCTCCTGGATGATATCCTGAAGAGTGTTTTCCAACTTGGTTCCATTTTCCCCCTCACTTTCAGGCACCCCAATCAGACATAGATTTGGTCTTTTTACATAATCCCATACTTCTTGCAGGCTTTGTTCATTTCTTTTTCTTCTTTTTTCTTTTGGTTTCTCTTCTCGCTTCATTTCATTCATTTGATCCTCAATCGCTGATACTCTTTCTTCCAGTTGATTGAGTCGGTTACTGAAGCTTGTGCATTTGTCACGTATTTCTCGTGTCATGGTTTTCATCTCTTTCATTTCGTTTATGACCTTCTCTGCATTAATTACTCTAGCCATCAATTCTTCCACTTTTTTTTCAAGATTTTTAGTTTCTTTGCGCTGGGTACGTAATTCCTCCTTTAGCTCTGAGAAATTTGATGGACTGAAGCCTTCTTCTCTCATCTCGTCAAAGTCATTCTCCGTCCAGCTTTGATCCGTTGCTGGCGATGAGCTGCACTCCTTTGCCGGGGGAGATGCGCTCTTATTTTTTGAATTTCCAGCTTTTCTGCCCTGCTTTTTCCCCATCTTTGTGGTTTTATCTGCCTCTGGTCTTTGATGATGGTGATGTACTGATGGGGTTTTGGTGTAGGTGTCCTTCCTGTTTGATAGTTTTCCTTCTAACAGTCAGGACCCTCAGCTGTAGGTCTGTTGGAGATTGCTTGAGGTCCACTCCAGACCCTGTTTGCCTGGGTGTCAGCAGCAGAGGCTGCAGAAGATAGAATATTTCTGAACAGCGAGTGTACCTGTCTGATTCTTGCTTTGGAAGCTTCCTCTCAGGGGTGTACTCCACCCTGTGAGGTGTGGGATGTCAGACTGCCCTTAGTGGGGGATGTCTCCCAGTTAGGCTGCTCAGGGGTCAGGGACCCGCTTGAGCAGGGAGTCTGTCCCTTCTCAGATCTCAGCCTCCGTGTTGGGAGATCCACTGCTCTCTTCAAAGCTGTCAGACAGAGTCGTTTGCGTCTGCAGAGTTTTCTGCTGCGTTTGTTATAGTTTACTGTGCCCTGTCCCCAGAGGTGGAGTCTACAGAGACAGGCAGGCTTCCTTGAGCTGCTGTGAGCTCCACCCAGTTCGAGCTTCCCAGCGGCTTTGTTTACCTACTTAAGCCTCAGCAATGGCGGGCGCCCCTCCCCCAGCCTCGTTGCTGCCTTGCCGGTAGATCACAGACTGCTGTGCTAGCAATGAGGGAGGCTCCGTGGGTGTGGGACCCTCCCGGCCAGGAGTGGTATATGATCTCCTGGTGTGCCTGTTTGCTTAAGGCGCAGTATTGGGGTGGGAGTTACCCGATTTTCCAGGTGTTGTGTGTCTCAGTTCCCCTGGCTAGGAAAAGGGATTCCCTTCCCCCTTGCGCTTCCCAGGTGAGGCAATGCCTGGCCCTGCTTCAGCTCTCGCTGGTCAGGCTGCAGCAGCTGACCAGCACCGATCGTCCGGCACTCCCCAGTGAGATGAACCCAGTACCTCAGTTGAAAATGCAGAAATCACCGGTCTTCTGTGTCGCTCGCGCTGGGAGTTGGAGACTGGAGCTCTTCCTATTCGGCCATCTTCGCTCTAAAGCTTTTTAAATATTATTTATATCTAATACATACAGGAGCTATTTATTGGTCTTTCTATATAATAAAAAATAGGCTCAGAAATAGTATACAGCTGTGAAGCATAAGTTGTATACCATGGTCACATAAATACAATTGCCCAGTTTCATATGGTAGGTTGTTACCAATCGAGCAGGTTTATAAAGTCAGTGTTGTTATCTGGACTGGATTCTCTCTTTAGCTCTAACCCTATTCCACCAGTCTCACTGCTTTGTGAAATAGCAAGCAATGGAACGGATGCTGGGATTTGACTTCTCCTTCCAGATCTCTCTGGAAGTGTCTAATTTCATTAAATAATTTACTGTATCTGTTCTTAGTTTTTCAGTTTGGGTCTAACCATATACTGAATCCTATTGCTGAAATTGTTCAAATAAAAACCATAAAATGGGCTGGGCACAGTGGCTCATGCCTGTAATCCCAGTGTTTTGGAAGGCTGAGGCAGGGGAATTGCTTGAGGCCAGGATCCCAGGCAACATAACAAGACCCCTGTCTTGGTGGTGGGTCAGGGGGATTAGCTGGGTATAGTGATGTGCACTTATAGTCTTAGCTACTCATGAGGCTGAGGCTTGCTTGAGACTAGAGTGAGCTATGACTGTGTCTCTGCATTCCAGCCTGAGTGACAGTGTGAGACTCTGTCTGTGAAAAAAGAAAAAAGAAAAGAAGAAGAAAACACAAAATAATAACAAGTAATAGGTACCATTTCTTAAGCCCTTCCAACTTGTCTGAATTTATTTGTATTATCTTATCTATTTCTAGCAATAACCTAATGTTATCTGTGTCTATCATCATTTGAAATTACATGTTGTGCACCCACCAGCTCTCTTCTTTCTAATTGTTTATTAGTCATGGGTATGTGATGAAGAATGATGAGTCATCCTTATAGGTATTTTACAATGAGCCTGAAATAAAGCAGGGAAAATATGAAACAAATATCTGGATTTTCAGCATATCTATTTCATGTTGTCAAGAACCTTTTCCTCTGTTTTTCTTAGAAGACAAAGAGGGAGAATATAGAGTTGCAGGCAGCCCTGCAACTCTATATTCTCTATAACATTAAATATGTTAATAAGACCCTGTCTTATTAACAGATGTTTAAGCTTAGAACTTCTCAGCATTTATAAGCAAAAATATGGATTCTGCATAAACTTCTAATACCATTAAGGACAAAAACAAAAGTTTCTGTTTTGTGGTACTGATATGCATAGTAATAGTACAAAGCATAATTGAGCCTACGTGGAAAAGAGAAACAGTATTTATATGCTTAATTATATTACACAACTGGTCGTTTTAGCCTTTTGTTCATCTGTGGATATGGAGCAGCACAAAATTATAAGGCCAATGTTTCTGATTGAACTGGCACATTACATGATGATAGGTCAGAACACATTATAGAAAACATTCTAGAGTTCTCTGTGGAAAGCACATTATTAAAATGGAGACATGCCTATCTGACACATAGTGTATTTTTCCTTTAGATTTTGCAAGAGTTTATTGTTTCTCTTTTTGCCAATTTTTGAGAGTAGTTAGTGCTGCCTGGTAATAACTGTCATCAGTGACAATTCCTGTGCTTTGTGATCTTTCTAATATTGTAATCCAAAGAAAACCAGTGAGGTTTGTGATTATGTGGGAATCCCAGGAAGGAAAGTTCTATTCTACTTAATGATATTTTCAGCACACATGTCTCAATGATCTAGATACTAAATAATTCAATTACATCTTTGAGAGCTTTACAAATTCAGAGTTATCTACCACACATTTTCACCCTGCTTGTTACCCCACATCCACCTCCAAAATGATCTAACAGGTAAAGAAAATTGTAACTCAATTTGAGATATTTTAAGCAAGTGTACTTCTATCACAAACCGTTAACGAACGCCAAGGAGTTTCTAAAATAAATGTTTGAAAGACAGTTTGAAAATGCCAGGGACTGCCCATTGTTTTCATAATGTGAAGTAGATTTTTTTTTAACCATGGACAATTGGTAATTTTAAACATTCTTGGAAGATATTACAAGTAGGATTAGGCACAACAGAGCACTGCCTTATTCCCGGTAAGCTAGAATACAAGCACCCTATCTTGTGATTTAACTCCATCAACTCATCATAAATGCTCTGGACAAAGGAAGTAAAAGACCCAACTTCTATTCATGAGAATAGTCATGCGATCTATCAACATAATTGCCTTAACCCTTCACTTCAGTTGGTCTATAGGGATGTTCCATGTGTGTATTTTTATCACTCCTCGTTTTTTTCTGAGGTCCTGTGCAGCAAGCTTGGCTGAAAGCACTAGTCTTCAAATGTCAATGTATCAGAGTTACCCTATTGAGCGTGTTAAAGTATCAATTTGCAAGTCCCACATTGAGAAATTCTAATTTGTTAAACCTGCGTTGGAGCTAATTGACTGAAAACACTGTAAGACACATTGGAATGGATGATCACCAAAGATCACTTCAGTTTTATGATTTTAAAACCTTTTCTCAGATGGATTGAAATAGTTTATCTTAAAAATATTTCTAAACCTATATATCATGTGGTTGCTATTATGATTACTAGACCTCTATATATCACCCCATTTATACAGATTTAGAAATATTTTTACTAGACTCTATTCGTTTCCAGTAGTTTGTTTTACTTGGTGTTATTTTTCACATGCACTGGAGCATATGAAATGAAGTTAGAACTTGAATTCCATACTTCTACCATGACAGCCCTCAAAATTAGATTCAAAACTATTCCCCTCTTATCCAATTTGCTATATAGTGTTGGCCAAACATCCAGAGCAGGCAGAACCTTTTTGTGTTTATCCTGAGGTAGGTAATTGATTAATTAATATTCCTTCAACATTGAATACATATTTGAAAGCTGAGAGGTGGAGGTTGCAGTGAGCCGAGATGGAGCCACTGCACTCCAGCCTGGACAATGATGTGGGACCCTGTCTCAAAAAAAAAAAAAAAAAAAAAGAAAAGAAAAAAAAAGAAAATGAAAATGAAAGCCAATGTATGACCAAAGGCTGTTTTGATAGTTTTTTATATTGCTATCATGGTTTGGTTATGCACACCATACTTTCACATAACCCCTTTTAGACTTTGAAGAAAAGGTATGGAAAACTTCAAATTTTTAAGTGGGTAGAAAATGAGAAAATGGTTTCTTTTTTAGTAAAATGTATTTCTGATTTGCATCCTTAGTCCTGGAGTTATCCAGAGAAAATAAATTCAAAATTCATCAATAGCTCAGACTGACGGCAGAGTTATCAGGGACATTTTCTTCTGGGCATTTCTGCTTACTTCTTATTTCTTTGCTTTAGTCTGGGAAATGTGACAGCTGTACCTTATTTTCTTGTGTCTGCAAGCCCTCAGGGCATATGTGCTCAGGAACTACTTTGTGGTACACTTAAATAAGTATATCTATTCACTACTTGCTCTAAAAAACAAAATGCAGGAAACATCAGAGTATATATCAAATTACTTTTTTCCATGTGCAATATTCAGGCAATGCAATAATAGATGGAGGTACAGGTGAAAATGCTTCTCTTTTTAAGCCAGCTGTTAAATGCATTAAGTTTTAATTTGTATATGCAGTTTTATAACACTTAGATAACCAACCAAAATAAGTTATTTGGCTATCTCCAATATAATAAGTCATTTATCATTTTAAAGTTATTACTCACTTACTAGCTACATTTGCTTGAATGATAATTAAAAGGATATTCCAAGGAAGAACAAAGGAGAAATACGTAAAAAAAAAAAAAAGCTAAGTAATTTATTCCAACAAATCAGATTTTTCTTCTACAGTTTGTTAACCTGTAACCTATCTGAAAGGTCTAAAATATTAAAGTTTTGTGAGACATTTTGTGTGAAAAATATTGTTACCTATTTTGTACTTCATTTGCTTTACATGAAAATAAGCTATTGTATGCTAAATAATATTATATAATTTTATTGTAAGAGCTATGCTCTAAAGTAAAATGTTAAAAGGCAATATGTACAGTTATGTATTTATGATATATATTCTGCAGGATTTCAGAAAAGATTTGATAACTTTCAAAATTGTAAATAAAATAAGGAACAGAACATAGCGCTCAGGACTTAGAATAAGGTAAATACTGCATTAAGCATTAAAATTCTTGGGAATAAAAGAAAATAAGGGAACAGATGTATTTCCTGTTAGTCTAATTATCAGAAATAAGCAAAATAAGCTGGGTGTGATGGCTTATGCCTATAATCCCAGCGATTTGGGAGTCCAAGGTGGATGGATTGCTTGAGCTTAGGAGTTCAAGACAAGCCTGGACATTATGGCAAAACTCTGACTCTCTAGAAAATACAAAAATTAGTTGGGCATGTGGCACATACCTGTAGTCCCAGCTACTTAAGAGGCTGCTTGAGAGGCTGATGTGGGAGGATCACTTGAGCCTGGGAGGTTGAGGCTGCAGTGAGTGTGATTGCACCACTACGCTGAAGCCTGGGCAACAGAGTAAGACCCTGTCTCAAAAAATTAAATTAAATTAAAGTAAAGTAAATTAAAGAAATAAGCAAAATATAGGTTATCATCTTATTTCTAACTTCCAATATAAGTTAATTTATTATGCATATTTTTTGGAAGAGGCAATCACATCACAAAAGATAAGGTTTCAACAGTAGTGTTACAGATTTGGAGGCAGACTTTTGGGCTGCCTGTGAACAAGTCCAAATTTTTTCTTACACACAGTAAAAGAGGAATTCATGTAAGTATCTAGACACATACTCAAGTAAGATTCTAGAATTATAAAACATAGAGCATTACAATCTTAGGCCTGGAAAATACTAAAAGCAGATACATTTAAATATAAGAAAATCCTAATGCAGTAGAAATTGAATTATTGATGTTCCAGTCAATACTCTAGAAATCTGATAAATAACAGCAGTGATGACTAAAAGACCTACCCATCAGCTACAAAATGAGTTTCCAAGAGTCTACATTAATTATCATATTAGATAAAGAAGTTTCTATTAAGTAATTGAAAATTGGAATATGTCTGTCCCAAAATTGTTTTGCCACAGTACCCATGTTTCATATTTAGCTGGATGTTTCCTTTTGTTCTTTCTTCATTCCTTTTGTTGATGTTGTTGTTGTTTCTTCCTATTTTTTACTTGCTTCTCTCTCTCTTCTATCGATTCTATTTCTTTACTAGAATGAATAAAAACATTTGGTTACTTATTGTATTAGTCCATTCTCACATTTCTATAAAGAAATACCTGAGACTGAGTAATTTATAAAGAAAAGAGGTTTAATTGCCTCATGGTTGCACAGGTTATACAAGAAGCATGCTGCTGGCATCTGCTCAGCTTCAGGGAGGTCTCAGAAAACTTATAGTCATGGTGGAAGGCAAGTGGGGAGCAAGCACCTCACATGACCAGAGCAAGAGTAAGAGAGAGTGAGGGGGGAGGTGCCACACACTTTTAAACAACCAGATACCATGAGAGCTCACTATCATGAGGACAGTACCAAGGTGGATGGCGTAAACCATTCATGAGAAAACCACTCCATGATCCAGTCACGTCCTACCAGGCCCCACCTCCAACACTGGCAATTACATTTCAGTATGAAATTTGGGTGGGAACACAGATCCAAACCATATCACTTATAAAATTCATAAATCATGGTACCAAAACCTTTTAATCAAAAGTACTTGTTTTACTCAACAGTATTAAAACATGTAAGCATTAAGTCTACCTGAAAACAAAATTGAAGAATGTTACATATGTTAAAAAGACCAGAAATTAATTCATATACCATTTCAACTTGAAATGTAAGCTCTAGAAAGACCATCCTATTCTGGTTATATAACAGTTTTATTATGCTGATATACGATCATACAGCTTAAATCATCAATAGGTTAGAAATCTGATCAATACCAAGTCTCTTAGTTTGGCTCACATCATTGGAATCGAAGGTTAATGTCACATCAGCAAACACTAAAGAATCTTAGATTTTTCATAATTTTCCATCAGTGAAGTTATTCAGAGTACAGGAGTGATCAGTGCTCAGAGGTTGGTATGAAAACATTCATGTTCTTTGAAGAACATTAGAATGAAAAAAACAGATCTTAGGTTTTTCAAGGGAAAAAACTGGAATTTTAAAAAACAGGAGTTTTAGCTTTTGATGAAGTAGAAATAAATGTGTCCATAGAAACCCTCAAGTATCAAGACAAAATTGTTTAACAACCAAAGGTAGCAAACATCAAAGCTCACCACTCAGATTCATAAGTAACATTTCTAGTGGCACAATATTGTTTCTTTTTTTAAATAATATACCTTACCTAGAAAGAGTACTTGGGCCCTTTACTATATGGCATAATAGTCATGATACAATAAAGTCAAGTGTAATACCTCACCCTAATATCAATAATAGATGTTTAAACGTCTTGGATTTCTTTTTTTTTTTTTTTTTTTTTTTTTTTTTTTTTTTTTTGAGACGGAGTCTCACTTCGTCACCCAGGCTGGAGTGCAGTGGTGTGATCTCGGCTCACTGCCACTTCCGCCTCCCAGGTTCAAGCGATTCTTCTGCCTCAGCCTCCCGAGTAGCTGGGACTACAGGCGCACACTACCACACTAGGCTAATTTTTGTATTTTTAGTAGAGAGGGGGTTTCACCATGTTGGTCAGGCTGGTCTCAAACTCCTGACCTCATGATCCACCCGTTTCAGCCTCCCAAAGTGCCAGGATTACAGGCGTGAGCCACTGCGCCCGGCCATGTCTTGGATTTTTAAAAAAATGCTTGTCACACACAACAGTATTCCCATTATATATTGACATATGTTTTTTGTCCTAAAAAGCAAGATTCCCATTGCAGTATATTATAAATTGTAAATCATTGTTTTAGTCTTAGATTTCCTTGCTCACATTATCAAGCTAGTCTTTGCAGGGAAGGGAAATAAGGTGGCCAAGATGGTGAAACCCCATCTCTACTAAAAATACAAAAAAAAAAAAAAAATAGCCAGGCGTGGTGGCATGCACCTGTAATCCCAGCTACTTGGGAGGCTGCCGCAGGAGAATCGTTTGACCCCGGGAGGTAGAGGTTGCAGTGAGCTGAGATCGTGCCACTGCACTCTAGCCTGGGTGACAGAGCAAGACTCCATCTCAAAAAAAAAAAAAAGAAAGAAAGAGTTCAGGTTGCTTCTCAGCCTGCTCTATCAAAGCAGGGATTGTGTGGCAGATGCTCAGCTGTTTGGCAGTTAGGAGCAGTTAAGATCTGTGATCTTTTGCAATTTGGAGAGTTTCCCATTGCACAGTAGGAACGGAATGTTAAAAATTCCTAGTATCTCAAAAGTTTTTTAGTAGATTTGGAGATAATTTGACTTTGTCTTCACTTTTTTATTTTTATCTTTATTTGCTTAGAGACAGAGTCTTTCTCTGTCACCCAGGTTGAGTACTGTGGCACAATCATCGCTCACTGTAGCCTTAATCTCCTTGGTTGAAGTGATCCTCCCACCTCAGCTTCCTAAATAGCTGTACTCAGCTAATTTTTTTTTAAAAAAGGTTTTTTTTTGTAGAGATGGGATCTCACTTTGTTGATCAGGCTGGTCTTGAACTCCTGGCCTCAAGCAATCCTCCCACCGCGACCTCCCAAACTGCTGGGATTATAGGCGAGAGCAACTATACCCAGTCTTTATCTTCTTTAATTGCACATTCATATAGTTTTCAAAGAGATTCGGGAAAATATAATATTACATCAGGAAGAAGAAATTAAAGAAAGCTATGGTCACTTTTAACTATGTTGAAAATACCATTTGAAGAATAGAGATAATCTGTGACCCCAAAACTTTGATTAGAAGTACAAGTGAAATTTATCATCTTATGGGTGGTGTTTTAATAATATTATGTTGTGATTATAAATGAGTGTGGCCAAATAGTGTCTCCTTTTGTTCAATAAACTTTTCCCTAAAACAGAGGCAATCGTTTCAAGTTATATTTTCTGTAAAAGTAGTTTTGTCAGAGCCATGCTAATTTGAGTTTGAAATCTCCTAAAATGATCATTACTTACTAAATGGTTAGACTATCTTCTTTCAAAAAGCTCAATAAATTAAGAAGTAATACCTGATTAATCTGCATACATTTTAAGGAATATTATCTGAATAGTCTTACCAGGAAGTTGGGTGATACTTTTTGGGTACTAATTTTGATTTGTTTGTGATTCTGGTATTAAGCGAAATCAGTGGAGCTAGCCAGCCTTTTCTTCTTCCAAAATTAGCTTTTATTAACTAATTTTAACAATTCAAAACTCTAAAGCATTAAATACTAAGGAATTCATTTTTTAAATGTCTGTCCTCTTGAAAATAAATTATCTTAATATTTTAAATGGATGATTACCAAGTAGCACTCTTTCTATTTAAGTGTTGGTTTGCTAGGTTTAAAATAAAGATTCTTGGTCACTGAGAAATCTGTTCCAGAAAGCCCTATGGCAGGGGGGTGAGAGAAGCCAAATGTAACTGAGAGTTGTGGGTGCTTATATTGTTGTATTTTCTTTTAATATTTGGTGGCTAGAACTCCTAGAGTTAAACATGGACTAAAGTACAAACCTAAATATTTCCCAGATCCTCTTGGGGATGTTAATAAATATGGTGTTAGAAAAAGTTTTGTGGCCAATTGGTTTGGGATGTTTTGCACATCACTGCCTTTGCCTGAGATTCAAATATCCAGTAGCACATCAAAAGCTTTCAGAAGGCTCATAGTGTTCCTGCTCATGTAGCTTAGCATCTCATCTGAACACTTTACCTCTGTGGTCTTCCTCTCCAAAACACATAACCTTAAACCAATCATGACAAAGAAATCAGACAAATCTCGATAGGGGGGTATCCTATGATTTATCTGATTAGTACTCCTCAAAACTTTCAAGGTCAAGGTCTTAAAGGAACCTAAGGAGACATGAGAACTAAATGTAATATAGTATCCTGGATCAGATCCTGAAATGAAAATGAAAGACATTAAGTAAAAACTAAAGTAATCTAAATAAACTGTGGACTGTTGTTAAAAGTAGTGTATCAATATTGGTTCACTAATTATATAAATGTACCATATTGATGATGCAAAATGTTTAAAATAGGGAAAACTGTATGCAGGGGGTAGATGGGTAGTCTCTGTAGTATCTGCTTAATATTTTTGTAAATTTAAAACTGTTTCAAAAATATAAAGCCTATTAACTCAGAAAAAGCTACATCAACAAGGCATGTTATTTATGTGAAACTTTTTCTATTTACAGTGTTCTCTGTGTACACAAAATAAATTGGGCCATATAAGAATATGGAAATCTTAATCAAGCTCTTTGGTAAAACAAACAAACAAAAAGAAATAAAAGCATGTAAAGATTAGGATACTGAAGTAGGCAAGAATCTATCAGTAAAATGTTGCGATCCAAAAGGTCACAATCAGAATCTAGATGATTTCCTCAGTCTTTTACATACATGAAGATGCCACAACTCCATGGAAATACAATGCTTAGGCTACCCAATTAGATATTTTGATATGTGACCAGAAGAAAATGGCAGAATGGAGTGTAGAACACTGCAGAATGGTTTTTATAAAAAGATGTAGCTAATTTTTCAGTGTACACAGGGAGAGGTTAATTCCGAGAGCACTCTCTTCTCATTAGACTACCATGTCTGGTACATTTGCCATGAGTGTCTTAGGATAGCCATTCATTCCTACACAATATCTGGGAACAGATTTGCAAGTAACTCTCATTGTTGTACTCACCAAGTTTGCAGGCTCCCATTCCTATTCCAATGTTGTATATGTAATGATTAATGATACAATTAATAAATAATAACAAATGTAATAACTACTGTTTATTGAGCATGCCAGGAACTGTGTTGAGTCCTTTATTTTATTCTGCTTACACTTGGTAACAAACCAATAAACTAAGCATTGTTCTCATTTAATAGATGAGAAAACCCTCCTGTGCACACAATTCTTTACACATAGTGAGGTAGCAATACTCCCTGATTTACTCATAAGCCCTTCAAATCAATGTTTTAAAAGGTAAATTTTTACATCTTGTTTAAATATGTTCTTAGGGAAGAGAAATAGAGCTGTTTTGGGAATCAGTTTTGGGAGAGATTTGATGCTGTAGTCAAATTGGCTTAAATGAATTAACTGATCTTCCTGCTATGAAGAGAAAATAGAGAGAGCAGAGGATAGCAACAAAATTCAGTTAAAAAACCCCAGACAAATGCTTGTTAGTAATCTGATGGGAAAACTTACTTTATTTATACTTTCTCCAAACAGAGCTTGGTAGTAAGAAGTGGATTTGTCTTAATATAACTTTTGCTTACTTGTTTGGAGGTCTTTGCTTGAGATACTTTTTTGAAAAAAGGAAGATGTTCTTAGTTTCCACCAAAGACAGTATTGTCTGTATTGTCATCCTTACTGTGGAGATGATAAGCCATCAATAAGGCTACATGGTGAGCAACAGCTTTCCAAAACTGAGTGGTGAATCACCTCTTTTCAATTATATATCTAAACTTGGTAATATCAGCTTGTAAGAGAAGGTCATGCAGTATCTTCCATCCAATTAACATGCATAGAACACCTCCTCCACAACTCATTCATCCTTTGCTATAATTTACAACTTCCTGTTATATGTCAATGGTTTTAACTTTTTCAGATCTTATTCGATTTAGCTAAGAAATAATGCCATAAGATAGGATGTAGGCCTAATGCTATATTTATTTCCTTTCTCTCTGTAAGATTTATATTAATAGAAAATGTTATCTCCTCTTAGTCTATAGATAGGGTCCAGGAAAGTTTATTAAAAAATTAAGTTAAAGCTGTCTTTCTTTTAATTCACAATATCCAGAAAAGCATATCTACCTTTGGCTTTAATTGAACACCCTTGAAACCAATATGTTCTTAGAGAAGATAAATAGAGCTGTTGAACACCATTTTAGCTAATCATGACTTTCAGTGAGATCTAGAAAAGACAATAACTAACATTAGCCCGTTATTGTCTTTTCTAGATCTCACTGAAAGTCATGATTGAAGAAAGTACATGGGATAATTTTCCATGGTATAGAATTCCTGCTGTCATTCTTCCTTCCACATTTTCTAGCCAGTTTTCTCATACTGCAGATTTTCCCTATGCTGAAGGATTCCTTGACTCTACCGTACAGTCAACATTCAAGACCATAGTTAAATGAAAGTTCATTAAGATGTGTACCTAAATGCCAAACACTAGTTTTTTTCATTGTTCTTTGGTTTTTGTTTGTTTACAAAGAGGAACATGTGTAGAATGACAGTGATCTTATTTTAAAAGAACTAATATTCCAGAAATGGTCTGTAAAACTCAAGATGAACTAATTGACCCATTCTTGATATTAAACATAGGTTATTGTACATATTTTCTTTGACTATAGAAAGCCACTTGTTTGCTACAAACTTCTCCTATCTTGGTACAACCAATATCAGATCAGAAGATTTCCCCAAAGTAATAGCTGCTATTTTTCCTCTTTAAATTGCAGGAGAAATAATAAGGCATTGAAGAATGGCAGATGAACGGAAAGACGAAGCAAAGGCGCCTCACTGGACCTCAGCACAGCTAACAGAGGCATCTGCACACTCACATCCACCTGAGATTAAGGATCAAGGCGGAGCAGGGGAAGGACTTGTCCGAAGCGCCAATGGATTCCCATACAGGGAGGATGAAGAGGGTGCCTTTGGAGAGCATGGGTCACAGGGCACCTATTCAAATACCAAAGAGAATGGGATCAACGGAGAGCTGACCTCAGCTGACAGAGAAACAGCAGGTAACTAAGGGCTCTGCTGTCACCAAGTGCTTGCTTTGTGCTTTGAAGTCAGTTTAGTCTGAAAGTGAATTAATATACAGCACTGATCCTCTTTCACTAGTGCTAGGACTGAAATTCCAGTCAGTCAGAGGAAATAAAAGAAGAGAAAAATCATGGCAACTAACTTGACATTAGCTACATTCTCAATCCCATTCCCCTATTTAATTTTTGTCACGTGAATTTTTGCAGGCTGAGTATATGTATGTTTTGCTAGAAACCTTCGGCATTTTAACTCATTGAAAGAATATTTTACAAATAGTTTTTTTTTAATTCTCTTGAATGACTTTGTACCTAAATCCAGTGGATTGATTTACAAGCATATTTTTAGAGCAGAAAAATGCAAAATACATAAATATATACTGTAATTTTTTTAACCCATCACTCAACAAACTACAGTTGAGCATTTTCTACATGCAAGGTGTTGTGTTAGCTTCTGTGCCAGTGCATGTGCAAGACATGGTCCCAGAACTCCATGGATCAGATGATCTTGGAGTAGACATGAGACTTGTGCGTATGATTATTTGGATGCAAAGCATAACATGTAAGTGCCACATGAGCAGTATAGAAAGACAGAGTTTAAAGCAGATTATTTCTGCTTTGGGCCAAAGATGGTGCACAAAACCATCTTGGGGTACTGCAGCAAATTCACAAGAATACAACAAGGTATTTTAAATGTTTAAGGGGAGCAGTGATAATATCTGTCAAACACTGCATGAACTATAAGCTCAAGATAATTTACAGTTTCAACATTACATTATACTATATTCCTTTAAGATATCATATCTTTGCAAAGATAGGTTTTCAGCAGTTGTTCTGATAAAAGCAAGTACCCTGCAGAAATCCATGTGAAATGGAAGAAGAGAATGATAGTGTCCAACCTGATTCCAGGATTTGAGAAGCTTTGCAGTGCCCCACAGGCACATATGTTCAATTTAGTATGAAATTGTGGTTGAGAATGAAATAAAAATATTATTTGCACATTTCATGGTTACAATGAGGATTAAATAAGATACTAAAGTGTACAAAGTGAATGGCTCAAGAGACAATAACTGTTAGTTACTTTTATTATTACTGGTGGTAGTGGTGGTATCAATATGGATGACATAGCACTCTTGATCAAGCAACATTTTTCTAAAGCTGAGTATACACAACTTTAAGAAGGTGGAACTTGGGTGTCAGGTGCGCTAACTAAGAGGATTTTGAAGGGATTGCAGCATGAGGGGATGAGGACATGTTATAGCATATTGGTTGTGAGGAAGAAAAGAGTTAGTATGATATGTCAAGGTTTTTTTCACCATCGAATCTTGCAGCACCTGGCATTAGACCTTCAGTATTCCATAAATGTGTGTTGAGTGAGTGAGTGAATGAAGGAATAAATGAATAAATTCAAAAAGAAGAAAGTCTTCTTCACATTAATGGTGAAAACGATTGAAAAGTCTTACTTTGTCCCTTGGGCTCTCACCAGTTGACTCTCAGTGACTGTTATGAAGGCTTGTAATACACTAAAAAAAAAAAAAATCACTGCAGTATGCTTGGTCATGCAGTGAAAATCAATACCATTCACTATTTCATCTGTTCAGTAGTCTTAAGTATTTGAGAGCATCAGAAAAATCTCTTTGTCAAGACAGTATGTCATCACCAGCTTCTCTGAGAAAATAATACACATTTAAAAGAGGCTAACAGGCGTTTCTTTTAAATGATGGGTTTAGGAGCATCCAGAGTTAATTTTAAATTCAGCTCAACATGTATCAAACACATTTGGTATTAGATTTGGGAGATTGATTACAAAGGTTTTGTGTGTATGTTCTGAGTGACAAAAATTGTAAACTGTCAGCCATGGATTACCAGAGTGATAGTCAATCCAAACTAAACTATGGTGTGATTTTTTAAATTAACTTTCCTCTAGAAATAACAAGCCGAGTATTGAATCCATGAGATATGCATGTGTAGAAATCTATAGAAAAAGGAAAATGTAAAATATTATCTTTTCATACGTACAGAGGATGTTCCAGTGGTGAGTTAATGTGCAACTAAATTTCTTTCCAAACTCCAATTTAACAAATAACAAATTTTATCATTCATGGTTTATTGACAGCTGTTTCACAAATTGTGTAATAAAAATAATCTCCAGCATAAACAGATGCTCTTAAATCCCAAATATGCTATTTAGAAATGCTATCATTTGATGATGGAGACTATAGATATGAGCTGGCATAATATTTTGATGTGATTATTTTAAAAAGGACCAGGGATCTATACATCAGCTCACTGTTTTATACAATCTACCAGTGTATTACATTTTTCCCTGTAATGAATAGTTCTCAGGCCACTGTTAGCATGAAGCATTTCTCAGTGACATCAGGTCCATAGCTGTATGTTGTAGTATCCAGGACATTACCGATTAAATCCAAAAATCTTTCTTCTACTTTCCTTTGTTGCTATAATCTTCTCTTCGCATTTTAAAATAACATTTTCTCGAAGGTTGTTTCTTTTTAACCATCTATATAAATAAGATCACATGATAAATAAATTGCAATCATCATCTTCTTCCCCCTTTTCTCCTTCATTAGAGTGGGCTCACTTCAACCAAGATCCTTACTTTTTCCCCCCATCCACTCCTTTAATGTTCGTCTTCATTATGGGCAATCATAATTTTTAAAGATGCAAACCCATAGTCAGTGTATCCTTGATCTTATGCACTGACACCAGAGGGTGGGAGAGTGGATAATGTTAGAAGGCAATAATAATTTAAATTGGCTGGGGGCAGTGGCTCACACCTGTAATCCTAGCACTTTGGGAGGCTGAGGCGAGCAGATTGCTTGAGTCCAGGAGTTTGAGACCAGCATGGGCAACATGGCAAAACCTCATCTCCACAAAAAAAAAAAAAAAAAAAATTAGCCAGGTGTGATGTCACACACCTGTGGTCCCAGCTACTCGGGAGGCAAAGATGGGAGAATCACCAGAGCCCAGGGAGATCGAGACTGTAGTAAGCTGTGATCAGGCCACTGCACTTTGGACTGGGTGACACAGCAAGACCCTGTCTCAAAAAAATAATGTTAATAATAATCTAGATTTTGTCCCTTTCTTTATGATTTAAAACTATCCATAGGAAGATAGAATAGGTTGCTCAACTATAGCATAATTTTTTCATTCTTTAAGATTTTTTCTTACCACTAAAGTGTCCTTTTTAGAAGCCATGCCACAGAAGCATGAAAAAAAGAAATGAGAACCTATTAATCATCTAGCCACTTAGGAAAGCTGTTGTTATAATAAGTCTAAAGTGTAATTTTTATCTTTGTCTTTGTTTTTTTAAATTTTTATTTTCATGGATTCGGGATTACAAGTGCATTTTTGTTACATGAATATATTGCATGGGGTGAAGTCTGGGCTTTGAGTGGACCTATCATCTGAATACTGAACATTGTACTCAATAGGTAATTTTTCAACCCTCACCTCTTTTCCACTCTCCCCACTTTTTGAGTCTCCAGTGTCTATTATTTCCATCTTTATGTCCATGTGTATTCATTATTTAACTCTCACTTAGAAGTGAGAACGTGTGGTATTTGATTTTCTCTTTCTGAGTTATTTCACTTAATATAATGGTCTCCAGTTCCATCCATGTTGCTGCAAAGGATATGATTTTATTCTTTTTTATGGCTGCATAGTATTCCATTGTATATCTACACCACATTTTCTTTATCCAGTCATCCACTGATGGATGTTTAGGTTGATTCCATACCTTTGCTATTGTGAGTGGTGCTGCAATAAACATATGAGTGCAGGTGTCTTTTTGATATAATGATTTATTTTCCATTGGGTAGCTACCCAGTAGTGAGATTGCTGGATGGAATGGTAGTTTTATTTTCAATTCTTTGAGAAATCTCCATACCGTTTTCCATAAAGGCTGTAGTAATTACATTCCCATCAACGTTGTTTAAGAGTTCCCTTTTCTCTATATCATTGTTAACATCTGTTGTCTTTTGACTTTTTAATAATAGCTATTCTGACTGGTATAAGTTGATATCTCATTGTGGTTTTAATTTGCATTTCCATGATGATTAGTGATGTTCAGCATTTTTTCATATACCTATTTGGCCATTTGTATGTGTCTTCTCTTGAGAAATGTCTATTCATGTCCTTTGCTCACTTTTTAATGAGGATTTTTTTTCATGTTGAGTTGTTTGAATTCCTTAGTCCTTTGTTGGATGCACAGTTTGCAAATATTTTCTCCAATTCTGTAGGTTGTCTGTTTACTCTATTGGTTATTTCTTTTTCTGTGCAGAAGCTTTTAAATCTAACTAAGTCCCATTTGTCTATTTTTGTTTTTATTGCATTTACTTTTGGGGTGTTAGTCATTATAGTTCTTTGCCTAGGCCAATGTTCAGAAAAGTTTTTCCTAGGCCTTTTTTCTATGATTTTTGTAGCTTCAGGTCTTACATTTAAGTTAATGCATCATTTAAAAATTGCTTTCCAAAGTGTAAATAATAAGAGTAATGGCTTGTAATAATTCTTTTCTGTGTTATCTTTATTGAAGAAAGCAAGAGGAATGCATTTTGGTCCCCACAGAGTTTCAGCTCTGAAGATAATTAGGAGCCTTGTCTTTAAGTTTCAGTTACAGGGTTGGGGCCCAAACTCATATTAGAACTTGTATCAAGATCTTATAAGAGGGCAAAGGGATTCTTTGTAAAATTTGTAAAATATTGACTGGAAAATTATTTTAGAAAATGGAAAGTGACCTTTCAAATTTTAAGGGAGAAAAGCAATTGATTTATGTAATCATTGTACATGTGACTTAACAGTGTAGTTACACTGGTTTTGACTTCATCTAGTATTCCCTTAATAGTATTATATCAAATCCTATCTTTACTGTGCCTGTTTATAGAATCATTTGGAATATGGCACTTTCTAGCAGCAAAAACAGGGATGTGCAAACAAAGTGGTGGTTCTGTTTCTGACCTTGCTCTAAAAAAGTAATAATTTTGCTGTTGCTCACTTTTCATCTAAAGGAGGAAATTTCTATTCATCCCTCACAGAACTATTATGGAAATATATATATATATCTACAGCTTAGAAATGTGTATAGAATTGCAAGCTGCCATAGTGCTCTTCAGTTTATAAAGCACCATCATATCTTTTATCTCATTTTATCTTTTTGCAATTTCCATGAGGATATCTGTCATTAGTGTCTTCTTTTTACAAATAAGATGACTAAGGCACGGAATGGCTGAGCAACTTGCCCAGTATTACACAGTAAGAAAGTAAGAGAGGTGAATTGTGACACAGTGTTCAGGAATTTCATGCTCCTCTCTTCTCAACTGTCCCACCCTCAAGAAGTGGTATGGATTTTTTTTTCTATCGTTTATAATTTACATGGCTTTATAAATATGCTACTCATTGTAAAAGCTTTCAAGACTTTTTTAGATGAGTGTATTTTTTTTTTCTTGCTCTCAGGATTAATTTTGCAAATGTCAGGATTTTTTCTTTATTAGAAAACAGTGGTGAAGTCCGCTACTTTTCTGTCACAGTTGTGGATGATATGATTGAAATCTGGAAGGGACCAGTGAGATGACTTTTCACAGTAGATCACATGACTACTACGAGAACGCAAGTCTCTTGCCCTACAGACCAGTGCTCCTTCCACCATCCCTGTCTGCCACATTTAGAACAGCATTTAGTTGCAGCAGTTATCAATTACAGGCAAAGCAGACAATTCTTCTATTCCAGAACTGCACATTCATGTAATTTTAAGTGATATGAGATCATAACTTTATTCCTAGTTTTCAATCTGAGTAGAGGAAAAGGGGAGGCAATTTTGAGATATTTATTGATACCAAAACATTTTTAAAGTATTTAAAGTCAGGCTTTGGTGATTTTTTACTATCTTAAAGTACAGTGCTGTGAACACTAGTAAAAAAATGCTGGTCACAGGCCAGGCGCGGTGGCTCACGCCTGTAATCCCAGCACATTGGGAGCCGAGGTGGGCGGATCATGAGGTCAGGAGATCGGGACCATCCTGGCTAACATGGTGAAACCCCATCTCTACTGAAAATACAAAAAATTAGCTGGGCGTGGTGACAGGCGCCAGTAGTCCCAGCTACTCAGGAGGCTGAGGTAGAAGAATGGTGTGAACATGGGAGGCGGAGTTTGCAGTGAGCTGAGATCGCACCACTGCACTCCAGCCTGAGTGGCAGAAAGAGACTCCGTCTAAACAACAACAACAACAACAACAACAACAAATGCTGGTCAGGGAGTAGAAAGTGCCTACGTGACCATCAAAAGCCAGTATCAGCAATCTCCTTGGGTAAATGTATGTAAAGATTAAAAGGCAATTCCTCACTATACTCCCCACAATTTACCAGGATTCCTTTGTCTCCCCATCATTTCCAGGCATGCTATCCAGACCTACCCACTGCCAAAGAGGCAGGAATGGAAAAGCTTTTCCAGGCTTTGCGTTGTCACTTTTTCAGGGAGCTCGTCATGGAGCTATGTCTTCTAAAGCCTGGTCCTACACTATCACATCCACATAACTCCAGCAGCCAAGTGACCAACACTCAGTTATATACATCTATTGTTGCTGCAGTTATTAAGTTTGAAAACACATGAAGGAAAAGTTTGGCAGCTCTCACATGCAAAAAGCTGAATATGCCTTTCATAACGCTTTTCTCTCTGTTCTGCTTTTCAATCTCAAAAGATTCAAACCTACCTTTTCTCACCTCTCTCTTTCTCCCCTGCCTCCGTTTCTAGATTTCGCGATTTACTAATAGGAGTCAGCATCCCATTTAAAATATGGCCTATTCTATGTAATATGATATTAATTTATGCAGAGCAGAATAGCACTGAGCCATTTCTCCTGCAAAATGACTAAAGCCATCCACACCAACCCCCCCAAGCAAATAAACAAGCTCGCCTAACAATGCGAGAGGTTGCAGATTTTCCTTTCCTAGTTGCCATGCCAACCACTCATTGCTCTGGCTGCCATTTCCCTGAGCTCCGCAGAGAGAGGAGTGTGCAGAACAGTTATTTAGCATTCAAGGGTGGATCTGCAGAAAACCACACAGCCTCACTGCGAAGCATCTGGGCCTGGTGGCACCGAGGGATGAGGACAGAAAATGGGGATCTTTTCAGTGTTTTCCTTCTAAAGGTTAGGCATCTGGGGCTAGAAAGAGTGAGAAAGAACAAGGATTGATAGAAAAGGCAGTTCCACAAGGTTTGTATTGTCACGTTTGCTTTGTCCTATGTGGTCTCTCTACTAGGTGAAGCTGGTTGTGGGGATTAGTTTCAATCATAATATTTGGCTTGGCTTGTTGATGAATAGGATTTGAACCTAATTTAGGGCTAGCTTATATGGATATTATAATAAAGAATTGTGTCTTTTATTCTTGATACAATATGAGGTTGTATATAGCAGGTATTGCCAGCCAGAGCTTTTGATATTTTACAAATTAGAGGAAAAAACCAACGTCAGATAAAGTTTTGTTTCATTGTACAATTATAAGGTACTTTGTCCCATAAAAATCTGTCTTTGCTCTTTAGTCAAGTCTTAAGGTAGGATGAGATTTTCTTAAGATGGTAATTCTGAATCGAAATGTGAGGAAGACTTGGTTTCTCAAGACTTGTTTCCATTAAACCCTATGACTCAACAAATTGAGGTATGATTTTATTCCTACAGGAATTTTAATTGCCTACAAACACTTCAAGTTGTGAAGAGCAAGGCTCTATCTAACACAATATAATAGGATATTTAAAAACTGAGGTTAATTGCATTAACATATACTTCTATGTGTGTTCCTCAAGAAAATTCCTCCCATGCACTGTGGAAATCAGTCTCGTTTCTTGTCTCGCTTTGTGCTAAATGTCAGAATTACATCACAAGCACACACACACACACACACACACACACACACACACAAAAGTATTTTCTCAGATGTTTTGGTCCACTGACATTTTAAAAATTATTCTGTTGAATTTGAATCTTAATGCAACAGATTTGTGCCAATGACAATTCAGACCTATTTGTGAAAATTATTCTTTCTAGTTTGTTTTTAAGTGCAAATATAATTTAACTATCATTGTAATTTTTACTTGACCTTTCTCTCATCCTGTATTTTCCATGATCTTAAGTTTTCTCTCCTCTAATTTGCTGTCATGTTTGTCATCATATTTTTCTTTTAACGTTTTTCAATTTTTTTGATATTAAAAACACCTCCATTTAGATAAAAATTATAAACAATTCTTAAATGCTTTTTTATATTTAGCGAACAGATGAAAGTAATAAGTAATGGAAGTGAGTCTTCTATATTCATTTTCGGACTGTCTAAGCCTTTGTTTTGGTTAGGATTATGCATGGCCTTTATCTGTCCTTTGTTATATTTCGAAGTATTTTCTCCTCACAAAAGAGAAAAAGATAAAAAGATAAGATAAAAAATATAATGGTTTTGAACAAATAAGTTGCTCAAATATCTTGAGAATATATTTCTTATCAAGCAATAATGTGTTTTTAAGTGTGAAATATATATATATACACATATATATATTCTTTGATTATATTACTTCTGCATGTCTGAGAAAGATATTTGCCACTGTATGCCAAATGCTGCCTTGCGATTTAGCATTGGGTTTCATTTTATTGCGGTTGGGAGGTTAGTAAGTAGACTGGAGAGTACCCAGCAGTTATCACTCCTCTTTTTTCCCCTCCAAGCTATTGAGATAAACTGACTCTTTCTGCTTCAGTGTGTCAAGCCTTTTTCTCTTCCACTCATTCCCTCACACTTCACTGCTCCCCAGTACATTACATAAAGCACGTGCTTTGACTGTCAGGGGAGTCTGGAAATCATATCAGGAGAGGATGAACAGAACAACTGGTGCTGCATTGCAGACCTGGTAGCTTCAGCATTATCTGACCTGGCATCGTGAGTCCTGGGGGAAAAGGACACTAAACCGTGTCCTGCCGGCTCACTGTGTAGCTCGTCTCACTGAATGAGTCACCATTCAGCAACACTCATAGAAAATGCAATTCAAAAACCAGCCAAGCTGACGAGCAAAGGAAGGGGAAAGCATATGTCATAGGTTCTCATGCAACTTTTAACAATGCTTTTAACAATTTTTGCAAATGCTGGGTGGTTATTAGAACACAGAAATAAGAGTAAAATACAGTCAATTTCAGGAATATGCAAGAAGGCATTAGGCAAAAATAGAAAAGAAAGGAGGAATCAAGATTCAGAGAAAAATCGTCCTAAATACATATGATTCAGCTTAAGCATCCTGAAAATCCATATTTTTAATTTGGAAACAAAGGTCAAAGTGATGCTGGCATATGAGCACCTCTGATTCTTGCAAAGCATCTCTAGTATGAATGATCGGTCCTCTGACTGGTCTAAAATTTTCTCTTTTGTGACACGTTACATTTGCCGAATGTAAATGGGCAAGTTTACATTGTGGTGTTTTCATTCCCACGCAGCATTTTGCAACAAGTCATAGGAAAAACATTTTGGAAGGGTACCACCCTACAGCAAAGGTTCTCAGAAGTCTACTGTTAAAGATAAAGAGCTGTTGTTGATTTTATTCTCTCAAGTGAGTCTTCCTCTTCTGAACACCAAGCACCATGTTTATATCTTGCTAATGCAATTGATCATAGCAATCATTTTACTGAAGTTACTTGTTATTTGTTTTTATTCCAGTCACTAGGTTGGAAATGCTTTGAGGTAGAACCTGTACTTCATTCATCTTTCTTTTCCTTTTTGTATATAACACAGTGCTTATTTTCTATAATATGTGGGTGCTAGAACATATTTTTTGAATTGATATAAAGAAGAGAGGGCTGGGCATGGTGGCTTATGCCTGTAATCCCAGCACTTTGGGAGGCCAATACGGGCGGATCACTTGAGGTCAGGAGTTGAAACCAGCCTGGCCAACATAGTGAAACCCTGCCTCTACTAAAAATACAAAAATTAGCTGGGCGTGGTGGCACACACCTGTAATACCAGCTACCCGTGAGGTTGCAGCCCAAGAATTGCTTGAATCCAGGAGGTGGAGGTTACAGTGAGCTGAGATAATGCCACTGCACTCCAGCCTGGGCAACAGAGTGAGACCTTGTCTCAAAAAAAAAAAAAAAAAAGTATCCATATATAGTTGTGAGAATGGAAATCACATAAACAAAATGGTCTACAAAATTTATACTACATTGTGAACAATAAATCTGCAGGAAAGACTATGTTAGAAAGGAAAACTGTGGCTAACGCCTGTGTCCCAGCACTTTGGGAGGCCAAGGCAGGCAGATCATGAGGTCAGGAGATCAAGACCATCCTGGCCAACATGGTGAAACCCCATCTCTACTAAAAATACAAAAATTAGTTGGGCTTGGTGGTGCACGCCTGTAGTCCCAGTCACTCAGGAGGCTGAGGCAGGAGAATCGCTTGAACCCAGGAGGTGGAGGTTGCAGTGAGCTGAGATCGCGCCCCTGCACTCCAGCCTGGTGACAGAGTGAGACCCCATCTCAAAAGAAAAGAAAAGAAAAGAAAAGAAAGAAGGGAAAACTGAGAATGAAGAGGTAAATCAAGAAACTGAAAACAGTCGAGATTCAAAGTAAGGACTTTAGAACTGTTGGTTAGGACAGAAAGAAATTAGGTAGGAACTCCAAAATACTGTAGTGAAAATATATAGTGGAAGACTTAACTTGTTCTGAAATTGGGAGTGAGAGTTGGGAGTAAAGAAAATATATCTTTGACTGACGATAGCTGTATAAGATATCAAATTGGAGATATTTTCTTGATGATGAAAATTACTGAACTGAAAATAATATGAAAAGTCCAGATAAATGAACTTTCTAAAAGATAATCTAGTGGTTAAGAAATACACAGATACAGAAAAAATTTTCATGTTCATTTCTGCAGAATTGAGGCCAGTGTAATAATTGGCTTGGGTTGAAAATGCCACCGAAATATCCTGTAAATGGAACTCTATAATGCATGTCCTTTTTGATCCTCTGACTATAAATAAGGATTGCTGCGCTGTTCTAGGTCAGGAGCTCAAGTAAATCTCATTTCTGACAAATGGGCAATCTAAATCTTAAAGCATTTGGATATTCTAAGTCATGGATTTAATATGTGCCTCCATTAAAGGAGTATACCAGTATCATCTTGGAAAGATATTATGTATCCTATTTTTGAAGACCGAATGTCACCAATGCCCTTTATTTTCTCTATTTCATCTTTGAGTCTATAAAATTATTTGCAAATGAGTTCTTAGATAGTAAACAACATTTTCATATCAAATTAGGAAATTTATACATTAACTTTAGGAAAATATTGTGATTTCAGTTAAATATAATTCCTTAGTTTCATTTTAGTTTTCATTTTTCACTTAATAAAAGCTTCCTGTGATCCATAATTTTCTTTTTTCCTTTGACATATTTGAATGAAAATGCTCCCATTTACATTTTCTAAATCTAATCATTAAGTATCTCAGTGTTTTTAGTGAAATTCTTCTGCAAGGAGGAAACTAATAATAGCAATAATAATTATCAACTTACTTTTATAAGCGCTTTAAAAAAATAAATCAGTTCACAGGATACTTTTTCTCCTTATTGCATTTTGCATCTTCAGCCCATGTTTGTTTATGTCTTTCTTTAAAAATTGACTTTGGTTATTTTTCTCATCAGCTTGAAAAATAGAGATTTGTGACTAAAGCTTTAAAAAAATTGGAATAAACTTGCTTTCCTTTGAGCTTTACTGGAACACAAATGCTGACCTGGGGAACGTGGCTTTTTCTCCAAATATTGCACTAACTTGGTGTAGATCACAACGCATGTAAGATATTTATTTTCTCCAAGCCAGTTCTCATCTAGTTTTTTAGAAGTCCTGATTGCTATAAGAAAAGAAGCAAATAATTAAGTTTGAAGCAAATATAGTAGCCACTTAACAAAAGTCACATTTTAAGAGAGGAAGTTCATTCAGTTCGGATAACTATAGTCCGCTGCTCTCATGTAAATATCTGCCATCCTGAAGAAAAATGTGTTATGAAATGCTCTGCAGAGCACATTTAACTTGCACATATGATCCTAATACAACATCAAAAACACTGCTCAAGGAGTTGCCTATTTTGGTGACACAGGTTCCCTTTCTAGTTGGATTTCACTCTTTAAGGGTGAACATAAATTACTCTAGTTGACAATTTATCATCTTATGATGGAATTACTAGATAAGTTTGAATTTAATTTTTTTGATGTGAAGAAAAAAAAACTCCCCCAAATTATACTTATTTTAAAGTAAATTTTATAATATTGAGCATTTCTTCAATTCTAACTGGAAATGCTTGAGTCTCCGGAGGCCTGAATAATGGTAAGTTTCAACTTTTCCCTGTGTTCTTTGATACAACTGAATGTGGAAAAACTACAGTATGTAAATAGAAAGTGGTTTTCTTTACTAGTTCTGTGGGAAAATGAAAATATGAAATTTTCTTTTAAAAGAGTATTTTGGACACTCTAAACTCTATTTAAAATGTTGAGGTATTTCTTGTATTTTATGCTATAAAGTTTCAGGTAAGACACTTTAATTAACATAATGATTGCATTAAAACAATACTACTCTTCCTATAGTTTTTGATCACCTTCTAGTTGTTTTCAGATCATGTCATTCCTGCCTCTTTGATTCATGTGTGCATTTCAGAACTATCCAAGAAAAAGAGCAAAAACAACAAAGTTCTCTACTTTTATGAGAGTTTTTACTTTCACAATTTTTTTAAGAAAACAAACCCAAACTACAAACTCACAAAAAATATTTTTGGAGGGGGTGGCCTCTGTAAAAGTTGGGAGAAAAATGACTGATAAACTAGCAAAGGGAAAGGAAAGGAATCTGAGAAACCAAGCTATTTTTAGGCATATTCTTACACCCAAGAATTGGTCAACTGCTTCATGATCAGTGCTCCTGTACATGAAATACTGAAATTGTAATTTCATTTTGGAAAACAAAGGTACAAGTCCTGATTTAGAAATTTTTCTTCTATGTTGGGAAGAAAATAATATATTTTTCATATATTATCATAGTAAACTGAATTTTCATTGTAATATTTTCCTAAAAATTTTAAAGCCTTTTAATGAAATCTGATTTTCCATATCCTCAGCAAGCCCCACGTATCTATTCCATAAGATTGTGATTCTCATTCCAAATGAAGCTCTCTTCGTAGACCAAGTATGTTGTAGGGGTATAGTAATATCTGCCTACCTAGGACCAGCCCTATGCGGAATTAGAAAGTAAATGAAACATGAGTTCAGCACTTTTCTATCTGCTTCCCCAATCCCATCTCTTCATTTTCTTCAAGTCAGCAGGCATATGCTCATATGCCTAAAATCCCGCCATAAATCCCATTACAAAGCTTAATTTCCTTGCCCTATATCAGGCTACCTACCTAGACAGCATCCTGTTCTTACATTTTTCTCAACTCTACCACTCCATCAAATTTTATCTACCTTTCTTTTTCTGCTGGGCTCCTACAATAGGACAACCAGAGCTATCACAATAACAAGTTATAGTTTTGTGCTTCTAGATATCATTTCTATTCTGATATAAAACTTCATTGTCTTCAAGTAAAGAGTGAGTTCTTTGGCAAGTATAGGTATAATAGAGATGGAATTCACGCTTTGAAGGTACTTCTAGAGGTGTGCTTGCTATCAATGAGAAGCAATACAGTCGAGAGACGCAGCTACAGAAAATGACATAAATAAACAACATCGAAGCAAAATCATCAATGTAAAATTTTATTTCAACAAACGTCCGAGAGATGTTTTCTAAAGATTGGTATGTTATTTGCAAATTTCTCAAGGTACTTTTGAAATTATTATTATTTATTTTTTATTTGTCTTACATAATGAAGAATTAAAATTAAGAAATGTATTTAATAATATTTTCCATGGGATGCATTTATCAATACAGAACCTAAAAGAAATCATCTTTATTCTAGAATATTTTTGGCATGAAGAAATTTTAAAATTCTATTAAAGTCTTTGCTTTGTACTATCATAATGGTATCAAATACAAATATGCCATTGACCTTGCACTTCTTGCTATAAAAAGAAGATTTGCAAAGTCTCTTGATTTTGCTACTTACAGGTCTGGCAAACAGTGTTTTAACTATCATCAATTTTACATATTTAGAATTTTTCCAGTGAAGGTGCTCCCCTTCTCTTTGGTTGTGGCTGAGCTTTTATTTAACAGCATTATTAAAGAAAGAATAGTAGGATGGTTCAAATTTACTTTACTTTTTCTTTTTTTTAAGTAGGTATTTCAGTTTTCAGAAGTTCATAGTGTAATTGATTTTACTGTACCTCCCCCCACAAGATTACTAAAACATGATTATCTGATTATATATTCAGTTATGATTTGAAAATTATGAAGAACTACCATGTCTATTTAATATTGACTTTTAAAGTCTGCCAAGTCATTTCAGGTGCTTGTATAGAGAGAATCTTTGCAGACAATACTTTTGTAGCTATAATGACATAAAATATGCAGGCATAGAAAATGAACAGTCACTTATTTACAACATTAGTAGTTAGTGAGAAACTTGCTAAGAAGAAAGCAGATTAGGTTGATGATTGCTGCTGTTTGTGAATTCTTAGAAAGGTGATGGGACGGAAAGGAGGTTTAAGCACTTATGGAGTTTTAATAAGGAGTTTAATAAAGAGTAAAATAAGGAGGTTTAATCTAATTATGCAGAAGTCATGTTGGTTTTTCCATGTGACCATTGAGTGTACCTTATGATGTATTTTGAACAAAGTGATTTTTCCTATCACATGGCTCCTAAATTCCATATGATTCTAGGTCACAAGGCCTCCAAAAATTTGCTAAGTTATGTTAGGGATGAGAGAGAAGGATCAAACAAAAGTTATTTAAGCTGCTGATCTTTACCATTTTATTGTAACAAATATAGCTTCTCCTAGAAGAAAGATCTGTGTTTACAGAGGTAACTAGTAAAGACTATTCTTGGTATATAGAGAACTTAATTTCAAAAGTTTATTCCAATGACATATTTTTAGAATCTAGAATTATTTTTTCCATCATATCCTCTGTCTCAGGCCAGCATTGACATTCCTATGTTTTGCAGCTATAGAAGCATTGATTTCTCCATAAGAAACCCTAGCCTTGCTCCTTGTGTCCAAGACCTGTGAGGTATCCACATACAGATGAGACTTTAAAAGCATGGACAGACCTCTATGTGCATGAGTACTAACACGTGCATAAACACACACACACACACACACACACACATACACGCACACACACACACTATTGCTTTTCTGCAAGCACACTATATTTTATATTTTGTTTATCTCACAGTTACTCTTTCTCAGGGTGGATTTATTCAAGGTCTCTTTGTTTTATTGGTATTTTATTTTCCCACTAATATTATTTAAAATGTCTCATGCTACATTCCTTTAGCAATGTCATGTATTTTAAAACTTAATGAAGAAGAGAATATAATCCAATTTCCCCACATCTACAAAGAGTAGTACAATTGTAACAGTTTTGACGAGATTCAAAACAGAACATTTCAGAGTTCCAAAAGTACTGTCAGTTCCCTCAGTGCCTTGATGATTGGATTCAATTTGTTGGTGTTAAAGCTATTTGAAAATTTCAGGGGAGCAAACCTCTCTAGAAATTTGTCTTTCTCAAGTGAAGATTGATAAAAAATTACAACCTTAATCAGTAAATGTGTAATATATGGGCCAAAAACAGCATAAAAATGCAATACATTACTCCATTGGACACCCCCAATACCACCAGCAGTAGAAAACCTTAACTAGAACATGATAAATATAAAGCTAAATTGTAATGATATTGGCTTACTGTATTTCTTCTGCATAAATGTGTTTTCTGTTTCCCTACTTTCAGCTGGGCACTTAAAATTAGAAGCAAAATTTTACAGTAGGTACTATCTCTGATTTGTGCTTTTCTAATTACTTTTGACTCCGTAATGTAGTGTTTTTAACCTATGATGTCCTTTCACTGATAATAGTATTAATTTACTACATTTTCCTCCTTGACCAAATTTAAATGCTAGGCCAGTTCTATTAAACTCTAAATACTTCATCTGAGTACATTAAGGTGTAATCTAAACAAGATTGTGGGTTTGAGCATGTATGTGGAGGTACAGGAAAAAAAAGAGCAAGAGAGGGAAAATTATCCTATAATTATACACTGTACTCACAATCCTAGTCTACCAATTTGTAAATCCATTTCCTAAGAGGACCATATGAGTGACTGTGGCAGGATCAGTCAACATTTGTGGCCACTACTAGTAAATCTTAAAGAAGAAAAATAAAACATGTCCTTCAACAAGATTGCCCCTCTTTAAACAAAATTTAAATGTAGGAACACCGTATCTTACTCATCTTTGTATCCCCCTAATGACTAAGAATAGCTCCATTGTCTATAACAGGTGCAAAATAAATTCTCTTAAATTTAAGTACCCATCAGAGCCGAATTTTGTGCCATCATAATTCCTTTATCTTAAATGCATTTGTCTTTGTTAACTAACTTCACCTCAAATGCATTTTTCCCCATAAACGAAATTGATCCTTGTTTTAATCACTAAATCTTTAGAAGAAATATCTGGGAGGGAAAAAAAAAAGCTGGTGGGCAAAGATCTGTAGCTGTAGTGTTGGCCAGTGTGACCCCTGAGATTAATAGAAGTCTGTCTAGGGTGAGACATGCCAATGCTGGCCTCTAATTAATGCAAAGGTGCCAGGGAAACAAACAAACAAAAACCCAAGAATTTGCTCTTTTAATTTCCTCATCAGTTGATTACAGGAAATAGTTTCAGAGGAACCATTTACTCTCCAAATTGAGCAAGGAGTAGAAGCAAAGAACTTTTCTTCTTTCCCTATTTTTATGAATTCGTCTAGGGTCTTTGTTTAGCAGAGTGCTTCAAACTACACAGTGCTTTCCTTGTTGATTAGTTTCCATCAGCAGCAGCAATTAGTATTGGTTTCCTAGGCAACCATTCTGTACCCTACTGAGAAAAACCTTTTCTTGACAGGAGCATTCTGTCTAAAATTGTTTTGTTTTCCTTCTTCCACAAGCGTACGGTAAGCTTATTTGTCGTTTTCTTTGAACACAACATTGTTATACCAAAGATTTGTAAAACATTTACAGGCTTTTATATTCCATATGGTTGAATTTACAGCCACTGTCTCTTACTTCTCTCTTAACAACCTGAAAGAAATCAACAAAAATACGTTCTCAAGCCTATGCCGAGGTGCTTGGATTTTTTTGTTCACAGTCTAATTGGTGAACCTTTGCACGTTCAAGTAATCATAGCTGGTCCTGCTGAAAAACCACAGGGTACGAATTCAAAATCAAACTTACGGGTCCACAAACAATGTTACATATCACTCAGAAACAAGTTGAAACTTCCAGGATCATTGAAAAAGTTTCATCTCCGTTGCTCTTGTTATTAATCAACCAAGCAATATTGATAGATAAATATAACAAAATAACTTTTAAAATGTGCTAAAAGCAAAGCCTGAGGTTGTCTTAACATTTTTGTTGTGGCAAATAGTGTGATCAGAAGAGCATGGCAGTGGTGCAGCATGAATCAGCATTGGGGAAAAAAACAGAAGGTCATGATGGCTATAACTGCTGAGTAGTATGATATGACAGTAGAGCAAAGTTTACTTTATGTACCTTTTAGTTTAAATAATCAGTGGCAGGAGCCTGATGTATTGTTTGTTAGGGTCCCAGTAGTGGCCCAGCATTTAAGCAAGGAGGTACTCATTGGGAAAAATGACAGAATCATCTCAGTGTCTGACAAAAACTTTCAGATCTTACCTACATTTTGTCAATCAAATGATGTTCATAGAATTCAATGCTAACAGGACATCAAGAGTGATTAAAACAGTGGTACCTAATTTAAATAAGCACTTGATTTATATTATTTTATTTAATTGTTACAACACACCAAAAGATGAATACTACTTTTATTCCCACTTTACAGATGGGGAATCTGAAGGTTAGAGAGATTGTTACTTAACCAAGGTCTTTTGGCTAGTAAGAGATGGAGACGGATTTGATCCCAGGTTTGGTGACACTAGAACCTACTTTTATATAAAATACTGATGTAAATCATAACAATGTCTAAATGGGACAAGCATATCTTTATCCATTATTTTGCCAGTTTTTCCCATCTGGACAATGTGTAAATATGTGTATTGAATAACATCAACAAGAAATGAAAGTGCCTACTGTAACAACTTGTCATACAAGGTTGCTTAATAACCTTGTATAACAGTGTGATGTTTATTCATTAGTTAGGTGAAATGTTTAAGTAGCTTAGCATGATACTGTTTGGGTTTCATCAAGTAGTTTTCAGTGGATGACAGCATTTCTCAATTAGTTTCTCAAACTTATTAATCTCCTGTATTTGTTTCCACCAATATATTTCCTTAATAGGAAGAAAAGGTATTTTTTGTTTCCAGAGGACTACTTTGATTCTCTTTTCTAAATACTGACCCCATCTTTGTTTCCCAAGAAAAGTTTTCAAGACAGATTTCACATTTTGTCTTCAGGCATTTACCTGGATAGTGATGATGGGCTATCATCTATTGCTCTACTGCCTGGATTAGATATTTAAATCCTTTATTCTTATCAATCTTTAATCAATAGCATTTTTGGAAATTATGAGATGAATTTTATTTAGAAAGGTTCCTTTTTAATGTTTTCCCTCTAATTGATTTGAGAGCAGATCCAAGTTGTCACTCATGCATAGCCATGACATGACTTTACAGTCATGTTATAAGATTATTACTTATAGAAATTGTCTCATCATATTGATAAAATATCAATATGATAAAATAATAACAAATAATAGCAAATTGCATTCAAATACCAATGTAAGGGTCTTACTGCAGTGCAAAAACTACTGTTAAATACATCAAAATCCTGACATTCATTCACAAAAGAGAGAATGGAACATTCACAAGAGAAAGAATACAAAAACGTATTATATACACTTATTTACTAAGATAATTTCTAACATAAACTAAAAAATGTCCAGTGCCAGAACATTTTAGAAGTTCGAAAGAAAGATAATTGAGCCTTTCAAAATATCAGATTACAATAAGCAGTTTTATGTTTGTTTAATGTTTTCAGCTATGAAGATCAATGCTACCTTTCAATTACATGTAATGAATAATAATTCCCCAATTTATGTGTAATCTAGATTCATCTTTAGTCTTCTAAACAACTAAGTCTTGTTTATAACTTTACACATATGTTTGGAAGAAAAAGCAAGAATAAAAGAATAGAAAGTATAAAAAAGTATTCTACAGGAATAGAAGGTAGAAAAAGTAAGCAATGGAAAATTAAAATGTAGTCTAATCAAGAGAATTTTTCATGTCACCAATTGTGTTCAGAATTAGACAGGATTATCATACCTTATAGAGCACTGTCTAGAATAGACAGTCCTGAATTGGTACTTGCTGGACGGAATCTTGAGCAGATGGTAGCCCAGGACCTATGCATCCAGGAAATTGGGTGTGAAACCATAAAATAAATAACAAAGACAATATTTACTTCTCTCATATCTTTGTCTTGGAAAAAAATACTTCCCTTGTCCATTAACGTAGCCATCAACATCAGTGATATTGGATTAACTATATTTTCAGATGGTTATAATAACAATAGCCTAGTTGGGCTGACCTTTAGTGCATATCACGATTGCTCTTTCTTTAAAGCAGAAATATTGAAGTAGAAGACTCAGAAAAATACATGACTAGGGGAAAATAAAGATGCGTTGGTGAAGGACTATCTGGAAGTTTTTATTTTATTTGTATTCCAGGCAGTTATATAATTATGTGGCAAGCTTGTTAATATAATTATGTAATTGAGTCCCCACAACAACCTCTGAGACAGGTACTAAAATTGTTTCCATTTTATGGATAAGGCATCAAAGAAAAATGAGATTGAGCACATTTCATAGTATGAAATAACTAGAAAGTAGCAATGCTGGAATTTGTACCCACATTTTTCTGAATTAAAGTCTGTGAGATTCCCTCTGATGTGTACTGTAAAAAACAAACAAACAAACAAAAAACAGCAATCAGTAATCCCCTAAATATATAGAAAGACTGGATGGATGGATGGATGGATGGATGGATGAGGCATTTAATAGACAAATGTAGACTCAGTGAAGAAATTATATATATAATCACACACATCATAATCATTACATTTATATTTTTCTAGGTCTGATTTTGTGACTGTCTTTCCTTGTCTTCTGAGTTTGTTTGGAAACTTTATCGTTAATCTGCCCTGAACTTTACACAAACCCTGAGTGAATCTGCTCGTGTCCCCAGGAGCCATGCTATAAGGATGACGCTCACCCAGTAGATCTGCTGATGAGGGTTCCAGGGAAAGAAGCCCATTTCTTCCTTCCTTAAGAATGCTTCTGTCTCTGCTAATGGCAGCCCTTACTTAGAGGAAGATTTTCAATTAATTGGACCAACTGAAATTCCCAGAACATTCTTAGGCTCCTGTTTTCCTAAATTCACTGGTGAACTTTATATTATAAAATGTGTTATGCCCTATTTGAAAAAGTTTAACAATATTATTTTCTAAAAAAATCCTAAAGATAATATGTCAGTTAAGCCAACAGCTTGTTTGACTATGCTAAAATAATGTTTCTCAAATTCTCTTAAATTCCTTCAAAGAAGAAAAAATTTATCAATTCTCCCTCGGATTAAGTTTTTTTTTGTTTTTTGTTTTTTTTTTTTTACAACTTTTGGTTAAAAATGTACAAAAATAAAATTAACTTATTCATGAGTTCTAATTCCATTATGGGACATAAACACACTTATAAATTCATTTTCTCCAAAACAACGAAACCAGTAATATTCAAACTCTCTGCTGCTTCTCATCTACAATAAATGATACTGCTTTGCTGAAACTAAATTATCACTCACGATTGAAATATAGTACTGGCTGATACCGTGCCTTTGTTTAAGTTGGACATTTCTATACTGAACCGGAGACAAGTAATACTTCTATTCTCCTTTTGTCTCTGTTTCAACTATTTTCAAAGTCTATTTATACAGTGTACCACAATGTTATTTGGGCTACACTTGTATGACTGCATCCTTTATGTATTAAATCCACCGCTCCTTTCTTATTAGCTCTCAACATTTAAAATAATTCTCCATGGTATCAAAACTGTAACCTAAAATACAATACCAAAGAAAAAGACTGAAATAATGTAGAATTGCTCTGTTATAATTTGCTCATATAACCAATGGATACTTATTTATTTTGGATTATCTTCCCAATCTAAAAAAAATTAATACATGTAAAACGCTCTCAGGCTCTAAAAATATTTATCAATAGTTAAACAAGAATGCAGGATCCCCCTTTAAGAAATACTGCTTTGATATATATATATATCAAATTCTTAATAATAGAGTAAATAAGATAATTTGAGGTTTTAAGGTTACTAAATGTAGTAACAAGCATGACTTATTTCTGAATTTTTGTAAACATTATGAACAAAACCTTTCATATTAATTTTCCATTCTGTCAAAAAAAAATCCTGTTAAGCATCCAATCTGAGTAAAACTCAGTAAGAGAAGCTTCAAGAATTGTGTATTGCAGCACTATTCATAATAGCAAAGACATAGAATCAACCTAAATGCCCATCAATGATAGACTGGATAAAGAAAATGTGGTACATACACACTGTGGAATACTATGCAGCCATAAAAAAGAACAAGATCATGTCTTTTGCCAGGGCATGGATGAAGCCACTATTCTTAGCAAACTAACACAGGAAAAGAAAACCAAATATTGCATGTTCTCACTTATAAGTAGGAGCTAAATGATGAGAACATATGGACACATCAACATCAAGGGGAACAATACACACTGGGGCCTATTGGAAGGTGGAGGATTGGAGGAGGGAAAGGATCAGGAAAAATAACTAATGGGTACTAGGCTTAATACCTGGGTGATAAAATAGTCTGTACAACAAGCCCCCAAGACACAAGTTTACCTCTGTAACAAAGCTGCACATGTACCCCTGAACTTAAAAGTTAGAATTGCAACAATAACAGAAGAGAGTCCTTGACTTGGGAAACTTTACATAGTGTGGGAGATAAGCCATGTGAACCAGGACAATTCTGTGTGAGATGTACTAAATGCCATAGGAAGATACTACAGTTTGCATACATGCTAATAGAAAGATGCAAGAATGATCCAGAAAACATAAAGGTCCTATATATATATCCCAATTTCTGCCATGATTGTTCCACCTCTTTATTATACTCAATTTTCCATAAATCACTGGGGTGCTAGAAGAGGCTACCTCACTCTACTGATTTTTATATATTTTAATTGCATTAAAAATTAATATATGTAAGTGGCGATTCTCAAAACCTAAAATAATTCTTTTTGTAACATTATTAAACAATTTAGACGTCTAAGCAATATCTTTACAGTTAATTTAATTTTCTGTAGCCCTTTTTGTGTACTCTTTCCCATGAAAAAAAAAAACATCACTTTAGGAGCCCAGCCCTTCAGAGAATGTTCAGAGAAACCCTACCCAGTAGCCTGGCTTTATGAAAACAAACAGCCCTTTCTTCTCTACTGCCCTCTTCACTGAGTAGCATAGCAGATAATCTTCCTCATGATGCTTTGATGACTGTTAATGTTATTTATTTAACTGGTGTAACTGAAAAATTCTATTCCAACACTAAAACAAACAGCTAATAAGATAGTATTATCTCTTAGAAATAAAATAGTCATCTTCTAAAGGTAAATTCTCACAATATCTAACATGGTCTATGAGATACATAGGTAGGTAGGCAGGCAGATAGGTAGATAGATGATATATTAGGTAGATAGATTAGATAGATAGATAGATAGATAGATAGATAGATAGATAGATAGATGGATGTTGCTCAGTTATGGCTAATCACTTGTTACATAGCTTCCAGCTATAATCAGGAATGGAATTACAATGATGTATTTTAGATACACAGATAGCTAAGCAGGTCTGAGAGTGAGTATGTTTCCTTCATACCATTAAAACAGTTGATATATCTCTGTTAGTCATTCACTCATGACTGTTAGAAAGTTTTGTGATTATGTGTTTGTTATTTCTTCCATTGTTCTGCTTAGGAGAAAGAACATTATAATAGTCAGGGACGCTAAAAACTAGTTATTTGGCATCTCACAGACTGATCATTTTAATTTTGAACCCTCTTTTTTTTAAAAAAAATGAAACTGAGATGATTTTATGTCATATGGCTTTAAAGATCTTTAAAACATCTACTATCTAGAAAAATCATAGTTCTTTAGAAAGAGACCATCTGACATATCATTGCCTGTTTACAATTTATCTTATTTTCACTGATCCTGGATAATGCTATTTAACCACAAATATACATTTTGAGGCATGTTTTCATATTTTAAATAATGATATTTCTGCATATCAAGCACACAAGCTTATATAAATTACATTTTTAGAATAGTATAAGAAAACTATAAAACAAATTTAAGTTAAATTCAAAATGAATCCTCTCTTCTCTCCTTGAATTTGTTTTACTAGGTATAAAGAAATTAAATTGTTTCTATTTTTGTAAACAGCTTTTACAAAATAAAGTGCCAATTACCTTCACATTGGAGGTTAAGACTTCAACATATGACTTTGGGGGCAGGGGATACAAACATTCATTTTATTACAGAGATGTCATAGATTTCAGAGTTGAAAATAAATTTCTGTTGTTGAAGCCAAAAAAAAAATGTTCAAATACCATATAAGTATTTTTTCTCAGTTCTGTGCTCATTTTGCTTGCTTAGCTTAGCTCCTAGAATACCAACTTCTTTTCTTCTTCTTCTTTTTTGTATATATGTGTTTATGTTTTCTCTGCAATTATAAAAGTATATTGTACTTTTTAGGGGGAAGAAAATGGAATTCTAACCCACTATACTGTTTAGTTACTTTTCCTCTTGCTTTCTGTTTCAGACTTCTCATCATTATATTTTATTTTGTTACTGTTTATTACAGAGGAGGTGTCTGCAAGGATAGTTCAAGTAGTCACTGCTGAGGCTGTAGCAGTCCTGAAAGGTGAACAAGAGAAAGAAGCTCAGCATAAAGACCAGACTGCAGCTCTGCCTTTAGGTAAATGAGAAGATCCTCAGGTCAGGCACTGTGTCTGTTGCACCCTGATCACAGGACAAAGTCTTCATGTTCAAAAGATAGGCCATATCTTGTACTTCATCCTTACATGTAACATTCATCAGACACCTTAACTGGGTATGCACTAGGACCTATTTTCATCTTTTCCCACTGGTTCATTGTAGTGTTTGCATAGTCTTTAGTTAGAGGAGTGAGCTTACAGTTAGACTTTTCCCTAAGGGGCCCTTAATTTTTTCATTTTCCGGACCACTAGAAATAGTTATTGTTAAAATAAAGCCAATGCATTATTTCATGGCTCCACCCATAAAGATAATATACTAAAACTTTCATAAGAGATGATTATTTCCCTTTACAGGTTTTGGTGAATGATTATACTGTAGCCTTGTTTGGGTCTTCCTGAACTGACTACACAAAACCTATAGCCAGAGCTTTGTTATAATCATGAATGACTTTGTATCTTACATGAAGTACTGAACTTCACTTGGTTCATCTAAGGGCGCTGAGAGAGTGCTGTTCTCTCCCTTAGTAACAAGACAAATGCCCTCTAGGCCAGGCAAGTCATGTAATGCACGCTTGCCAAAGGAAACACTCTCAGTCAAAGCCTTGCTGCCCCTACTCATAGATAGATGATAGATAGATAGATAGATAGATAGATAGATAGATAGATAGATAGATAGATAGATGTATATACATGAAGAGATACAAGAAAGGAGACTGTCTTAAATTCAATATATATATTTATTTCACAGGTATATACACGCAAGTCATAGAAAGGTATGGTTTTAAAGGCCTAAAAATAGCACATATCCATTTCCCTCTCTTACAGTCTAATATATCCGTGATATTTGATTTTTTGATCAGTATTCCTTTAATTGTCTATTAAAAAGTAAATAATAAAAATAATCTTCCCTCCCAAAATAGTAACTTAGAATACACTCAGTATTTTTAGTACTGTGGGATTTTTTAATTATTAAGGACTATTTTTCTCTTAAAACACATAGATAAAGAATTATCTAATCTAAAACATTAACCTTCAGTTTATTGTTCACTTTTATTCCTTGAAAGAAAAGAAAACTCAATTTTTTAAAACTTGAAATCTTAAAATACACCATGCAGAAGCCCATAGGATAAGGAACTAAAAAGTCACCTGTCATCCCAAAGCTGCCTCTACTAACTACTTTATGAAATTGAAATTCCCCTAATATTTTAAATAGATTTAACCACTGGCCTTAATTGAGAAATATTTCCTTTTGAAATTTCTTACTGTCATATGAGGGGATCACAAATCATGTAAGTGTCTTGAAAAATAAAACTTAGATTGACTGTAAATGAATTACATCTTTTAGAACATTTTTCTCTGGTTCGTCTTCACGTGTATCGATTGCTAAGACCAGAAGTTTACTCAGCACATGGCTTTTGTCTGAAAGTTTGCTCAGGCTATGAAAGTTTATTTTTCCTTTTCTGAGAATACATACAGAAGATGGGTTTTGAAATTAGACTCAGTGAACAAAAGGTTTAAAAAATATGTCCCCTAAAATAACTATGAGTGGTCAAGATAACACGTTTCCAGATTGAGCAGTTGAACAATAGAGTTCTAATAGTTTTTTCAGTCAGTAGCTGAATCCAGACTAAAAACGTCTGCCTGCCTGTGTGTGTTTTCATATGGTAAATTAGGGCCAAAATGAAATATTTTATTAATTGAACAGGTAGACACATTAATGAGAGTAATGATGGAATTTTAGCAGGCATCTCTAATCTGTTTTTCTAGAGATGATAAAATCACTTTTTGCGAGAATATCAAATGCTTATCTTATTTTTTAGGTTTTCAAAAATACATGAATCAGGTAATGGGCCTAAAAATAAATCAAATGCAGCTTACTATTGAATCTTTTTCTGAATTTTATAGAAAGGTCTTTTTACAAATGGCAGAACTTCCTACACATCTACCAGCCTAAAAGGATTAATTATTGCATCTCATTTTTCCATTGTTTGATCTTTAGCAGCTGAAGAAACAGCTAATCTGCCTCCTTCTCCACCCCCATCACCTGCCTCAGAACAGACTGTCACAGTGGAGGAAGGTAAGGCCTATTGGACTTTTCAGGATTTGTCTTCTGATAAAGAGTGAACAATGAACTTCAATCAGTAAGCTCTGGACTTTGGTATTGGTTAGTATGTGACCAAGCTTTGGAGCTATCTGTTTCAAATAATGAAGAAGAAACAAAGACTTTAAATAAATAATCACTTATTTTTATAAAAGCAAAAGTAGAGGAATTTGGTAAATAAAAGAAATCTGCTTGATTAAGGAAGATAATTTTGTGTTCAGTTGCTAAAATAACTGTAGAGAACCCATTCACTTTAGAATGCTTTAACAGGAAGATACAATTCTACCTTGTAAGTGACTGAACAAAAATTAAAATAAATATAAATGTAATCTCCATAATAGTAGGAGTCAGATTTATCAATGAAATCAACATTTCCTTATGAAAGTGTCCGGAATTATCTGTTTTGCTCACTATAATATTGCCAAGACCTTCCCCAGGGCTTGACCTGTAGCAAATTTAATAATTATTAATTAATAAATGAAGAAGTTAATGAATGAATCTGATGTTGAGAGCATTGAACTGGAAGCTGAGCTCATGACTCTTTCCTGTTGAGACCTGTTATTGTCCATGGATCTTTTTATGAACTTACTCACCATGGAATGTCATGTCAGCTTTTCAGTTCTCATTGATAAAACAAAAAGATGCCTTTGAAGAATATTCATTCAGAATTTGAGATGAAAGGCACTACTTAAAAGGGAACAATTACTGGTTCTCTTAGACCAGTTAACCTTTGTTTATTGTTTGAGAGTTATAAGAAAAGGCAGAGGAGAACTAGGGCTCCATTGTTGTTTCAATATTACTTAGTTTTCATATATTAAAACCAGAGTTTAGAAGTGTTTATGTTATTCATTCACACATTTTTTTTTCCTTTTTACTGTGTTTAAGACTGAAGAACATTTATTTTAAAAGACTTGTCTTTTTATCATTTGTAATTAGGTCCATTTAAAATATTCTTTGACTTCCTAAATATAAAAAATTGAATTAGTGAACCATATATTATCAACTCTAATATAATTTTATTTTGTTACATATTTATAAACCTAAATTTATCTTAGCAAGGTTTTTCTTTCTTAAATTGAGCCCTTTTTTCCCCAATTTACTGCCTGAAATAATAAACAAATTAAATTTTTCTGAGGAATAAAAGAAATGTTACGGATAATAATCAGTGCATAGCAGCCAATGATTATTAGTTAATGTGATTTAATCTTTTAATTTATATGTATGAAAAGTTCCTTTTGACCTTGTGTTTATCCATTCACTGGGCACATATTTACTGAGTCCTACAATATTTCAGGTACTCTTCAAATTCTGAGTATATACTAGTGAACAAAATGACATGATCCCTGCTTTTAAAGAGTACACTATAGCCCGTAATCCCAGCACTTTGGGGGGCCGAGGCGGGCGGATCACTTGAGGTCAGGAATTCGAGATCAGCCTGGCCAACATGGTGAAACCCTGTCTCTACTAAAAACACAAAAATTAGCCAGGCATTGTGGCGCACACCTATATCCCAGCTACTCGGGAGGCTGAGGCAGGAGAATCACTTGAACCCAGAAGGCAGAGGTTGCAGTGAGCCAAGATGGCGCCATTACACTCCAGATAGAGCAAGACTCTGTCTCTAAATAAATAAATAAACAAATAAAACAAACACTATCTAGTGAAGAACAGGAATCCAATAAATAAACTTACCAATAATTTTAAATTGGATTAGCATTGAAAAGGAAAAGAATAGGGAGCTTTAAAATATTACAAGGGAAATCTTATTTTATTGGGAGGTGAGGGGATGGGTAAGTAGCTAAGACCAGAAGCATGAGGAGAAAGTGTTGGCCAAACAAAGATAGAAAAAAGCACAAGGGTGCTCAGGTGCCCAAGAAGATGAAGTGGCCCAGGAACTGAAGGTGGTCCGTGGCTAATGGGTAGTGAGAAAGAGTAGAGCAGTGGAGGGGAGTGTGAGAGTAAGCCGTGGTCAGCTGGGGTCAGTGGCCTAGATTTCACTCTGAATGCAGGGGGAAGCCTGACATGACCCTTGTACCTCCTTCAGGCCATGGAAAATGTTTTTAAGCTCCTACTTAAAGCTTTTCAAGCATCAGAGAATCCTCTTAACCCAGAGAGGGATATGATGTTGACAGAATAGGTTTACTCCAAAAGTCAGCTTGAGGTCAAGTCATTTAATCTTCTTACTGTATATGGAATTTGGAACAGAAAGGAAAGAAGCAGTGCCCCCCATCCATCTGGGAATTCACCCAGCCTGCTTCCTGTAGGGCAATATGATGGATATAATGAAAGCATAAATAAATAAAATGTAGAATCACCTTCACATTTGGGTAACTTAGGTGTCAACTTTCCAGAGTTCCCTAATATTTTGGAATTACTTTCTTCAAGCTGTTTCAAGATATTCAAGGAAAACACCAACTAACCTCTTATTGAAAGTAATTCAAAGTTATTTTCAAGCCAAACTTGTATTTTTAATTTTTTAAGCATTGAACTATCTGAAGTTCTGATTATTTCCTTTTAAATGTATACCCATTTTTTGAGATTTGAGAAAAATAGATGTATATATTTTATAAACTCTACCTCTATAAAGACCAGATAATATTCTCACCTTAAATATGTAAAAGATTTGTGGTATAGACAAACTACTGCTTGTCTTTTATGTTAAGCCACACTTAAGTAATATACAAGTATTTTTTAAGTTTAGTTTTGTCAGAAAATAAATTAGTGACAAGTCACAAGACAGGATTGAACTGTTCAATTTTTCAAACCAAGTAGTTTGTAAATACTCAGCCCAAATTCCATCAATATATTGCTTATAGCAGGTCAGGTGGAAAGGGAGCAGGTGGATTTTTTTGCCTTATCTAGCGGATTATTTACCCTCCTTGATACCCTCAAAGCAACTTTAATCTGAGGGAGTAGTGACTGCTGCAGTCTGATCCTTTTGTACAAATGGAAGAAAGCTCTTTTGTTAGATTAATTCAGCGATTTTGAGGATACACTTTCTTTTTATTAATTATCAAACTTTTTAAAGCTGTTCTTTCCCAAAGGGAAAGCATGAGAGCTTCCACTAAAAATAATTTAAAATGTTAATTACTATCATTTATGAATATTTATTATAATTAATGTAATATTAGTAATTCCCAGGACATGTGCTTATTCTGGAAAACATTTACAAGGGATTTTGATCAAAAAAAATGAAACAAGCTGCACACTTAGAAAAGGAACTATGGTACAGTAAACCAAAACTGTACTGGTTATGATGTTTTCAAATTAACCTCCTTTTTCTTTTTGGCCTAATCATAATAGTTGTCATTTGGACTGAGCTATTAGAATTTGGAAGGCTGTGAAGGTATGGAATAATCTGAACATAGAACCAGGATTCTTTCTGCGCTTTTAGGTTTGCTCCAGAATTCTAGGGTGGTGTTTTCCTGTGTCATGGATGTGGTGACCTAATCATCGCTCATCTGAAAGTAGTTTTCTCTTTATGTCATTCTGGGGCAGCAGTAACAGTCAGCAGACTGAGGAGTCCTCAGTCAAAAGCTGGCAGAATGGAAAGGGCTTGGAAATGTGGAGAACAATGTAAGTGCAGCCAGCAGCCATCAACCATATGCTGTGATGCCACAGCAAGCAAAAAGCACCGAATCACTAACATTCCACAAGATGCAGTCTCCAAAGGAGGCTGGCATACCAAGGCTGGGTTTTACATGGCAAACCTTACATTAGCCCAGTGTAAATTTTCAAATGCTTTATTAAAAAAAAAAAAGTTTGAATGAAAGCAAACTAGGGAAAGTAAAGTTTATTCCTCCATTGAAAGCAGGTAAGCTTTATTTTTGAAGATTATAATTATGCAGAAGAACTATGCGGAAGTCCAAGGTATATAAGGTTACCCTGTTTTTAGCATAACACATTATTAAATGAAATAGAATATTCTGTGGCAAAAGCAGAGTCCCCAGAAGCATGCCCACTTCTAGTAAAAGGATGCATACATTCAATCCTGACCTCAAACAGCAAACTGTTGTGAAATAAATTTAATTTTTCATATGTCTCTCAACTCCAACTTTGATGTGTTAAATGAGGGGAAAGAATAGAGGTACCTGACAACTTGTTTGAGTACACTGAAGACACAGATGCTAAGATGTATGGAGTCAGACATTGTGCTTGGCATTTTCACAGATATCTTCTCATTTAATCCTCCCCGCAACCCACAAAGATAGATAATATTCATTTCCACTCCTTTGCCCAAAATGTCATGGTTTATGTCTGGATAAGTGTCTTATCCAGAATGCAAATCCAAATCTAAATTCTGCAATCACGGTTGCACTACATCACTAAGGCTGTTTCTTATCAAGGTTCTTACTGTGAGACTATGGAAGTAAATTATCTTCAAATGAGAGTTATTTGTTACAAGCTACTATACTAATTTCCTTTAAGAAAAAAAAAAAGCTTAAAAATAAATATTCCATTTATTATTTATTTATTTAAAATTATTATGTCTTCCATCTCCATTGAGAGTGATCCAGATGCACCTGCCATGCACAACACCATAAGGAATGAGAATCTAATGTCTTCTATCATTATCATTAGAATCAAGTGCCCTGTTTGGCTTAGCCCTCCCTGGTCCCCATAAAGCATAGCTTCCCCGGCATATCTCTAGAGCTTGCAACGTAGATGGACTTTAGGCTTATAGGTCTTAAACAGAGACTTGGAGTACAGACAGCTCACAGTACCAAGAGAAGATTGGACTTTGCCAGACACTCTTTTTGAAGTTGCCTTGGTCCCAGGCCAGACAAGTACTACAAAGAAGCTACTTTTTCCACTGGAGCTTTCAAATTTTGTGGTATTCTTTTTGTTGTTTCCTGATTAGAGTGAAAGTTTTCAGAATAGAAAATACCATTTTTTAAAATGCTATAGATCTGAAGCTAGGCTCTGGACTGTTTTTAAATTTTGGCACTTTCACAAAGAACAATGACAACAAGAAAGAGATGGCCAGAATCTGCAAAAGGTTAAAACAATGAGTATTGGTTTACTCTCAGCTTGAAATTCTTCAGTTTTATACTATAGTCTGCGGTACCTCCCAGAAAATAAATGTTGAAAAGCAGAGAGGAACATATCCCATTTTCATTTATTGATCATGGAAGTACCCTATTGAACATATCAGGAGTTTTAGAAGTAACTTGCATACATGGGGAGTTTATAGCCCCAGAGATCCACTGAGAGAAATATGAATGGCTAGGACATGTGACAAGCCAGGGCTATGATTCAGTCAGTGTTGTAGGCCAGATCTTGGACAATTATCTGCTCAGCTGCGAAATCGTGCCGAGTTGAACTAAGAATACCAAATGTTATTTTAGGCTTCTGCTATCCCATGATATAAAAAGCATTGTGGCTGAGAAAGTTCTGAGCATCTATCCAGAAACATCTTCCATGGAACAATCAGTAAATAATGTGCTTGAAAGATTAAATGCATTCACTCTACAAAATGTTATTTTAGTATCCTCATGATTTCAGACTTATTTCTAGTTGTCATCACTTGGTTGCCAAAAATAAGTTACTGTCCTAAAAATATAGTATATTTGCAAATTAATGGTATAATTTTGTCTTCTTAAAATCTGATATAAATAAAAACTGTACAGATAGATACTATAGATTTTGTTCTTATTATTGAGAGTCATGAAGTTTTAAATTGATTTCTCAATATAAGTAAATAAATAGTGATTAGCAAATTTAGTAACCACCACATAGGCCTGAGATATAATGTCTGCATCACATCAGAAGCCAAGTGCTCATTGAATTATACAAGAATCCAAATGCTAAGCAGACTGATCTACAGTTGTATATTTAAGGAGATATATTTAAATAATGCAAATTTCCTAGGCAAGATACAGGAAAGAACAGAAATGAGAGTAGTTACTTTAGCATTTCGATAAGAAACATGCAATAAGAGATTTGAAACATGAAAAACAGCCAAGAGCCAGTGGTACAAATGAAACTACATGGAATAAAGTCTTGATGAATCTGTAGCCGACTCTGCAGAAATTTTCAGCTAATTGTATCTCTGCTAAACTTTCAGGAGGGAAACAAAACATAAGAAAACAAGTTTATAATATTAGAGGCTTTCTTAAAACAGTATACTTTCTCTGCCCTGCAAATCAGAACCCTGTTTAAAATGATGTCCCTAGGTACTACATTAGCCTTAGCATCCAAAGAAAGAGCTATGCTGACTGCTCATTTCTTATTAAGGCAGGGAAGAGGAATAATGCATTGTAGATTTTTCTTAACAGGACTAAAATTAAAAATGACTTTCTGGTTAACGTTATTAACTAGAATTAAATTAACCAAAACACTAACTACTTGTGCATCCTAGAAAATTAAGGCTATGTTTTAAACAGGACTATTTTCTTCGTAATCTTACAGGCATTAAATCCTAACAACTTTCTTCTTTTTTAACTTATAAATATATTGATATAAGCACGAGTAGAGTTAATCTTCATGAAAGAATTTCTTCCAAAGAATGCATTTGTTTTGTAAGGCTTTGTTTCTATTCCAACGATTCCTTGGTTATTCTGACTTGTTTGAGAGGAATGTATAGATGATTTTTATTTTGCAGCAGGACTGTCAATGCTTTTGGTTCACTTAGATCAATGACAAACTTGCTTAAGGGATAGGTGGAACTGAGTGGTTACTGAGGCATGAAACATTCGCTGTCTCCCATCCTCCATCAGCTTGATCTTGCTAATTTCCCTTCATCCTGCTGTGCTGCTTCTGTGGCCCTTCGTGTCCTTGTGTAGGTGTTTGTCTCGTCCATCTGATCTTGTGTCTGTGTTGTCCAGTTCTCCCTGCAGTTTCTTCCTGTGTGTCTGTTTGTAGATGAAGGGGCTGAGGATCAAGTGGGTCCTCTACACAGGTTCCCCAGCCATGAACCTACCACCAGCGGGGAGAGGCGTAGACTCCTAGCCCCCTCCATCTCGGTGTCTGTGCCTGATGATGACCCTTACAATTCCGATGAGGAGTACTATGAGCATCCTTTGTTCAGCTCAGAATGGACCACCTCTAGTGTGCTCCCCAGTGTCACAGCGCAGAATGCAGAGGCCCACTTAGGCCAGGAGAAAGGTGAACCAAGCATGGTCTCCTTTTGCTCCTCCTCCCCGGCCTGCAGCTTTGACCACCTGCATCATGTTAAGTGTGCCTTCATACAGGGTGGGAGGGATAGGAGCCTGTTTTCTCTGCATGAAAGTGAAGTTCCTATATAAGTTGAATCTATCCAAATGCCTTAACAATTTATATAAAAGAAGCCTTACTAGAGGCATGTGAGCACTTCCTTTTTCTGTATCATTGCTTCTGAGAAGAAAGAGAGAGAGAGAGAGAGAGAGAGAGAAGCAAAAAACTATTCTGTTAAAGTATGACTTCTTTCTGCTCCCTGCCAATAATCAGCAGGGGAAGAACATATCCTTACCCAAACCAAACAAGATGACTCTTAATATAATTTTTTTACTCCTTAGACACATAATGTTACTATTAAATAGTATCTTTAAATAGCATTAGCTTTCTTTTTAGTGCTGTATTAATATGATAGATCTTTAAAAGAGAAAGAATGAAGAATCTGTTTAGAGCAGAATAAATGTTACGGAAACAATGTACTTCCCCATATCATGTAATCATCTACAGAAACTACAGAGGCTTCCCCAGGTGACTAAATCTTGGCCCACATCAGTAGAGCTGGACTAAAATGAAGGAAATGATTCAAAGCCTTTGTCATTCTAGCCTTATAAAGCTGAGAGACTCAAGTGTATAATTGGTTATCGTGAGGATAAAATAAGTAGGTGATGGGTTGCAATATGTTTCATTCTAACTAGGTAGTTTTGGTAAAGAAAAAAAAAGGTACAGCTAAATATATTTTTGCTTAGGCGAAGAGTTTATTTCCAAAAGGGACAATATTTAATATGAAAGCAGATAGTTCTAAAGCAATAAGGAATAAGCTTACAGCTCACCAACTACAGTCATCATAATAAGCGTCTTCAAGGACCCTTTTGAAAACAGAACACCAATAGCTCAGGCTCTCCGATAAAGAAATATAAGTCCTATTAAGTGAAACTAAGTTCTTCTAAACTAAATTTCTAAAATATGTGTGTTTTTAAATAAGGAACAATTGTAGTGGAAATAAATATGATTTATACCAAATGAGAAAATGGAAAGCTAAAAAGCTACATGGATTTGAAAACATGTACATTAACTTGATTAGACTTTATTCAAAAAGGTAACATTATAGTGCAGTTATATTAAAATTCTTTTAACTGTAATCAAAATCTATGACATTATAAAATTTTCCTAAAATAACAAGTTAGAATCTAAATTTTTAAAATGCTACTTTAAATTCCATAATTAAATTACAAAAATAAAAATGAGTGCTAAATGTGAAGAGATAACGTAGCTCTTTATTTCCCTCTCTCTCCCTCTGTTTCTCTCTGAGGATATTAATATTTCTAAAAAAAAAAAAAAGAAAATTCCTTTTCTTCTTATCTGTAGTCTTTCCCTCAGGGCCATTTAAACAATGCACAATTATTTCATAAGAATTTTGTAAGAATATTCCATTTACAAAACTATAAAACAGCTCATATACTTCTCTCTAATTCCTTAAGTGACAAAATGGGATTTACTTATTTTTACTGACATTTCAAGTGTAAATGAGAAACAAATTAGTGCAATAACTCATGAACTTGAAAAGTTTATCTTTACATCTTAAATGTTAACTTTTTTATTTGATATACATGGTTTGGGGGGTGGTTATTTTGGCCGTTTGATTGCCACTCAATGATCTTTCCTTGATGATTTTGTTTTGAATTACAGAAATAAGACTTTATTACTAATGTGCATATTTTTTCTTTAGTGTCAAAGAGAATTATACATGAACTGATATTTACTGATATTTCAGGGAGTTAAACAATATGGTAATAGTTGTGTCCCAGAGGTAGACTTTTCTAAACAGATTTAAATTTAACCTTGACCTTGTTTTTAACATATTTTATTTTACTTCTTGAAAATGTTCATTTTCTCCAACATCATAATGCAATGAAGCTAACATAACTTGACTTAGGTAGTCCCTTACCTTGTAAATGCTAAATAAATTGTATTTTAAGTAAATTTGGTGGACTTTGTGATAAAGCTGTTAAGGTAGTTGGTTGGATATTCTTTTGAGGCAAGGCTTTTTTTATTCCCAAAGATTTCTTTAGCAAAGTTTGCACATTTTAAATAAAGCAGCCGGGAATTCTTATGTAGGGGCTTCCTGCATTGGCGAAAACAGCACATGTCTAACAAATTTAAAGACTTTTTTTTTTCAGTACATCAGTACATCCATCTTTTCACAACCATCTGTTATCCGGCAGCACCATCTCTTATTTCCAGCAAGCTTTCCACATGCGTGCAACTTACTGCCATTTCCAATAAGGGTAATCAATCAATACAACCCTTTCAGCTCTCAAATTTTAAAATAAATTGCCTTTTAATGAGACTTTAAAAGTCATCACTATTAGCAGATTATACATCATAGTTTTCCAACCAGTACATAATGTATGTTGCATTAGAATATTAATTTGTTCATCCAAACGGTAAAATAAAAAAGACAGCTGAGGTCTTCATGAGGTCATTCTAATGGAGCTGAAAGTGTTCCTTTAGTAATATTTCTGTCATTTCATGTATTGTTCTGTGGTCATGATGTCAACATCTTTTTCATCCCTAAGAAGAAGAAACGCTAGAGAGTCGGATGGCTGAGGAAGAGAAACCTGCTGCTCTTCCTGAGAAAGAGTGTGGGGCTGCTAAGTCCTCAGACCAACCCAAAGGCCTCAGTAAGGGCCAAATGGAGTCTAGTGCGGAGGCCCAAATAGTTCCCGAAGAGAGTGCCCCGGCAGGGGCCCCACATGAGAAAAGTGTAAAAGAGGTCAAGGAGGTGTCTCCAGAAGTAAAAACCCCTTCCTCTGCTGGGGAAGGTGTGTCTTTCTCAGGATTTGCATGTGTTTTGTTGCAAATGATCTCTCCAGTGGCTTACCAACCTGATGCCTTTCCAATGCTATTTCGCTATTTCATCGCTGGGTCTTATGATAACAAGTCCACTGTTGTAGGCTTCATGTGCAGAGAGCGTGGCTTGCGCAAGTGCCGTGTGGCAGCTTGGTTTTCCAGTGCTGTAGCTGATTCCTGGTTTTCCTTTGCCATGATACAATACGCTTTGCAGCCAGGCTGATGATGCTATGTGAGCTTCTTTTTTTATTTTATTATTTTATTTTTTTACCCGCCCCCCTCATCTCAAATGTTTGCCAGTCACATTGCTAATACATGTATATTTTTGTTTTTATTTTGGGGACAGCAATTCATATGCTTTTATTTCAAATCGTACAGTTGGATTTTGGCACATAGAGGCTTAAATGGTGGAATCGTTTTTGTTTGCAACCAAAATGTGCTATATTTTTTATGCTTCAATGAATACTGGTTTGATTTTCTTGAGCTCCTGCTGATGCTTCTCATATCATTTTCTCCCCATGGCAGCCAACCCTTCTGATCATCCCCATATCTCTTGAGTTTTCATTCATCTAACCTTTATTAGAAGTTCATAAAGTATTTTTTTTCTATTGTTACAACAGGACACATAAGTATATAAGGTAATGATGATCCATACACTTGCTCTTTTAGAGATGGTTGAATTTTATTATTTTATAAAAATGTGTTATCTAATTTCTGTGGAGCACCTCTAAAGCCGATACTGGCCAATGCTTCACCAGTTGGTCATGCTGCAGGGATTGAGGTCATGACCATGGGAATAAAGTTATTTCAATAGTTGACTGTTTTGAAAAGTTTGTTACTCACATGACTTCCCAGTATCAACAGTGTAATTCAGATTTTCTTATATCTATCGTACAGACTAAGTAATGATTAGGAATTTAAATTTTTCAATATGTGATAGAAACTGGCTTGTAAATTCTTAAGTCATATCATATAAAATTGATAGCAAATATTTACTTTATTTCTGAAATTTAATTTCAGATGAATTCTAAAAATTTATGCCAGTAACCTGTGGATGCCTAAAGAATTGGCCCTGACATTTGTTGATCAAGTTAACTGAAACTATTAACATTACATCATTGTGCATTACTTGGCCCTCTGCCCATAGCCTACCAATTCATTTTTAAATGATAAAACCAATGAAAATGTTCAGTAGAAATCAAGTCTTATCTATATTTAGTCCTTACTAAATATTCTTCAGTACCCTAACTTAGCTGCTTACTCAATATTCATTAGCTTATAATCTTTATGTATAGAAGGCACATGAATTTCGTTTCTTCTATAATACACATCACATAAGGTTTAGGAGAGACAAAAACAAACAAACAAATAAAAAAGAGAAAAGAATATCCAGAAATATACTGTTCTTACAATTCCTTTGCACATTAATTTATAACCAGAGTTCATTTTAGTAATAGTACACATAAATCTCAGTCCTGACCTTTTCATATTGATTTTTACATGGGTAGCATGCTTGCATGTTCCATAATTTTTGTTGTTATTCTACCATTCATTTATCACTTCAAAATATAATTTTAAGCTTATTTCCTGAATGCACTTGCCTATTATTTGTTTAAAAATCAACCCGATTACTTCAGATTTACTTACAGCCTCGAAGATGGAGTTCCATGATCAGCAGGAATTGACTCCCTCTGCAGCTGAGCCTTTAGACACGAAGGAAGAAGAGTCAGAGAAGCAAAGTAAGCCTGGTGAAGACCTTAAACATGCTGCCTTAGTTTCTCAGCCAGAGACAACTAAAACTTACCCTGATAAAAAGGACATGCAAGGCACAGAAGAAGAAAAAGCACCCCCAGCTTTGTTTGGGCACACTCTTGTTGCCAGCCTGGAAGACATGAAACAGAAGACAGAACCAAGCCTTGTAGTACCTGGCATTGACCTCCCTAAAGAGCCTCCAACTCCAAAAGAACAAAAGGACTGGTTCATCGAAATGCCAACAGAAGCAAAAAAGGATGAGTGGGGTTTAGTTGCTCCAATATCTCCTGGCCCTCTGACTCCCATGAGGGAAAAAGACGTATTTGATGATATCCCAAAATGGGAAGGGAAACAATTTGATTCTCCCATGCCAAGTCCCTTTCAAGGTGGAAGCTTCACTCTTCCTTTAGATGTCATGAAGAATGAAATAGTTACAGACACATCACCCTTCACCCCTGCCTTTTTACAGCCAGATGACAAAAAATCTCTGCAACAAACCAGTGGCCCAGCTACTGCCAAAGATGGTTTTAACATTGAAGAGCCCTGTGAGGATAAACCTGACAAAATGGCAGAAGCACCACCCTCAGAGGCAATGACCTTACCCAAAGATGCTCACATTCCAGTTGTAGAAGAACATGTTACAGGGAAAGTTTTAGAGGAAGAAAAGGAGGCCATAAATCAAGAGACTGTACAGCAGAAAGATACTTTCACCCCCAGTGGACAGGAACCTATACTTACTGAAAAGGAACTTGAGCTGAAGCTTGAAGAAAAAACCACCATTTCTGACAAAGAAGCTGTGCCAAAAGAGAGTAAACCCCCAAAACCTGCAGATGAAGAAGCAGGCATAATTCAGACCTCCACAGAGCATATTTTCTCAGAACAGAAAGACCAAGAGCCTACCACAGATATGTCGAAACAGGACTCGTTCCCTGTAAGTTTGGAGCAAGCAGTTACAGATTCAGCCATGACCTCTAAAACACTGGAGAAAGCCATGACCGAACCATCTGCATTAATTGAAAAGAGCTCAATTCAGGAACTTTTTGAAATGAGAGTTGATGACAAAGATAAGATTGAAGGGGTTGGAGCTGCAACATCAGCTGAGCTTGACATGCCATTTTATGAAGATAAATCAGGAATGTCCAAGTACTTTGAAACATCTGCCTTGAAGGAAGAAGCAACAAAAAGCATTGAGCCAGGCAGTGATTACTATGAACTGAGTGACACTAGAGAAAGTGTCCATGAGTCTATTGATACCATGTCTCCCATGCATAAAAATGGTGACAAGGAGTTTCAAACAGGAAAAGAACCCCAGCCCAGTCCTCCAGCACAAGAAACAGGGTACAGCACTCTCGCACAGAGTTATCCATCTGATTTACCTGAAGAACCCAGTTCTCCTCAAGAAAGAATGTTCACTATTGATCCAAAAGTGTATGGAGAGAAAAGGGACCTCCACAGTAAGAATAAGGACGATTTGACCCTCAGCAGGAGTTTAGGACTTGGTGGTAGGTCTGCAATAGAACAAAGAAGCATGTCAATCAATTTGCCTATGTCTTGCCTAGATTCCATAGCCCTTGGATTTAACTTTGGTCGGGGACATGATCTTTCTCCTCTGGCTTCCGATATTCTAACCAACACTAGTGGAAGTATGGATGAAGGGGATGATTACCTTCCAGCCACCACACCAGCACTAGAGAAAGCCCCTTGCTTCCCTGTAGAAAGCAAAGAGGAGGAACAGATAGAGAAAGTAAAAGCTACCGGAGAAGAAAGTACTCAAGTGGAGACATCATGTGAGTCTCCTTTCCTAGCCAAAGATTTTTACAAAAATGGTACTGTCATGGCACCGGACCTGCCTGAAATGCTAGATCTGGCAGGCACAAGGTCAAGACTGGCTTCTGTGAGTGCAGATGCTGAGGTTGCCAGGAGGAAATCAGTCCCATCAGAGACTGTGGTTGAGGATAGTCGTACTGGTTTGCCCCCGGTAACTGATGAAAACCATGTCATTGTAAAAACGGACAGTCAGCTCGAAGACCTGGGCTACTGTGTGTTCAATAAATACACAGTCCCATTGCCGTCACCTGTTCAAGACAGTGAGAATTTATCAGGGGAGAGTGGTTCCTTTTATGAAGGCACTGATGATAAAGTTCGAAGAGATTTGGCCACAGACCTTTCATTGATTGAAGTGAAACTGGCAGCAGCCGGAAGAGTCAAAGATGAGTTCAGTGTTGACAAAGAAGCATCCGCGCATATCTCTGATGACAAATCAGGACTGAGTAAGGAGTTTGACCAAGAGAAGAAAGCTAATGATAGGTTGGATACTGTAATAGAAAAAAGTGAAGAACATACTGATTCAAAAGAACATGCCAAGAAAACTGAAGAGGCTGGTGATGAAGTAGAAACATTCGGATTAGGAGTAACCTATGAGCAAGCTTTGGCCAAAGATTTGTCAATACCAACAGATGCATCCTCTGAGAAAGCGGAGAAGGGTCTTAGTTCAGTGCCAGAGGTAGCTGAGGTAGAATCATCCAAAAAGGTGGAACAAGGTCTGGATTTTGCTGTCCAGGGTCAACTAGATGTTAAAATTAGTGACTTTGGACAGATGGCTTCAGGGCTAAACATAGATGATAGAAGGACAACAGAGCTAAAACTTGAGGCTGCACAGGACATGACCCCCTCATCGAAAGCACCGCAGGAGGTAGATGCATTTATGGGTGTCGAGTCTGGCCACATGAAAGAAGGCATCAAAGTTAGTGAGACAGAAGTCAAAGAGAAGGTGGCCAAGCCTGACTTGGTGCACCAGGAGGCTGTAGACAAGGAGGAGTCCTATGAGTCTAGTGGTGAGCATGAAAGTCTTACCATGGAGTCCTTGAAAGCTGATGAGGGCAAGAAGGAAACATCTCCAGAATCATCTCTAATTCAAGATGAGATTGCTGTCAAACTGTCGGTGGAAATACCTTGCCCACCTGCTGTTTCAGAGGCTGATTTAGCCACAGATGAGAGAGCTGATGTCCAGATGGAATTTATTCAGGGTCCAAAAGAAGAAAGCAAAGAGACCCCAGATATATCCATCACGCCTTCTGATGTTGCAGAGCCATTGCATGAAGCAATCATATCTGAACCAGCAGAGATTCAGAGTGAGGAAGAAGAGATAGAAGCCCAGGGAGAATATGATAAACTGCTCTTCCGCTCAGACACCCTTCAGATTACTGACCTGGGTGTCTCAGGTGCCAGGGAGGAATTTGTGGAGACCTGCCCAGGTGAACACAAAGGAGTGATTGAGTCTGTTGTGACCATCGAGGATGATTTCATCACTGTAGTGCAAACCACAACTGATGAAGGGGAGTCAGGGTCCCACAGCGTGCGTTTTGCAGCACTAGAGCAGCCTGAGGTGGAAAGGAGACCATCTCCTCATGACGAAGAAGAGTTTGAAGTAGAAGAGGCAGCTGAAGCCCAGGCAGAACCCAAAGATGGTTCCCCAGAGGCTCCAGCTTCCCCTGAGAGAGAAGAGGTTGCATTTTCTGAATATAAGACAGAAACCTATGACGATTACAAAGACGAGACCACCATTGACGACTCCATCATGGACGCTGACAGCCTCTGGGTGGACACTCAAGGTGTGCATTATTATTATTTTTTTTAAATTTTCTACTCTCAACTCAAACACAATAACCTTATGGGATTTTTTTTTCACTTAAACATTTTAAAATACCTCTTTATCTCTTTGTTTTGCATTTTGTTAAATATACAAAGGATTTTGTACACTTGTTACTAATGTTTTCACTGTTGTTGTTGTTGTTGTTGTTGTCATGATTTGCTTTGATCCACAGATGATGATAGGAGCATCATGACAGAACAGTTAGAAACTATTCCTAAAGAGGAGAAAGCTGAAAAGGAAGCTCGGAGATCATCTCTTGAGAAACATAGAAAAGAAAAGCCTTTTAAAACCGGGAGAGGCAGAATTTCCACTCCTGAAAGAAAAGTAGCTAAAAAGGAACCTAGCACAGTCTCCAGAGATGAAGTGAGAAGGAAAAAAGGTTCATTTAACAATCACTTCTTTAAAAATGTTTTTGAAGTAATTCATTATTACTTTTTTGCAGAAGAACTGCCTAACAGTGGTAACTAATTATTTATAAAATTTCGTTCGGTTTTGCTCCAAGTGTTTATTTTTTCCTGATGGTATGCTTTTTGTGTTTTCTTATTCATAGCAGTTTATAAGAAGGCTGAACTTGCTAAAAAAACAGAAGTTCAGGCCCACTCTCCCTCCAGGAAATTCATTTTAAAACCTGCTATCAAATATACTAGACCAACTCATCTCTCCTGTGTTAAGCGGAAAACCACAGGTGACTGTTCAATTCTGCAATGTGACTGGCAAACATAGACATGTATTTTTTTTTAAATCTCATTACTGTAGCAGCTTCTTCATTTTGTTTTTCTTCCAAGAATCTCAGCAGTTATGAAAAATTTGCTATTGAGTGTCTTGTATCATTATTCTTTTTTTCCCCCTCCTTACAGAAAAGGTCATGACCATCTGTTTCTTTGTCATGCTCAGACATAACAGTGCGTGATTGTATCTTGGCATTGTGCTCTAGTGTCACGTTCTGGGGATTCCTATTTTCATTCTGTGTGTTTGGTTAGACGATGGCGATGAATTTAACTGTGGTATGCATTCTCATTATTTTGCTTATTTATCCCTCTCATGCTTAAACCCATAAATATTTGTCCTATTTTCTACATTGTTACTGCCAAATCTGTTACTGATGTTGATGAATTTATTGAAAACCACCAAGAATGTGTAGTGATTTAGATACTGAAAATGAAAAGCAAGCCAGGAAGTGAAATTGTGGTTTACAAAATTACTATGACTTTGCTTTTGTTGGGAAAAAAAAAAAGAAAACAAAATTTTCTGGTAATTATATCAGATTTTATTCCTCATATCCAAAATTAACAAGGTTTTCACTCTACTAAACTACATCTTTTAGCTGACCTTGTGTCATGGAGATTTTCTTAAATATGTTGGATCCAAACTACTCAACTTTTCTATATAATTTAGTATTCAAAAATTTGAAGCGAAAACTCTTCCTTTTTGGAGGAACTTAAGTTAGAAATAAACTTCAGTTTATTTTTACTTTGCTACCTACTTTTTTTTTTTTTTTTTTTTTTTTTTTGAGACAGAGTCTCGCTCTGTCACCCAATCTGGAGTGCAGTGGCGCGACCTCGGTTCACTGAAACCTCCGCCTCCTGGGTTCAAGCAGTTCTTCTGCCTCAACCTCCTGAGTAGCTGGGATTACAGGTGTGCACCCAGCTAATTTATATATGTATATATATTTTTAGTAGAGATGGGGTTTCACCATCTTGGCCAGGCTGGTCTTGAACTCCTGACCTCATGATCCACCTGTCTAGGCCTCCCAAAGTGCTGGGATTACAGGCGTGAGCCACCGCGCCCAGCCTGCTGTCTACTCACTTCTCTTCTTCAAATACGTATTTTTTCCTAAGTTTATAAAATTGATAAAACAAAGAAATAAAACATGTTGGAAACCATCATAAAAACCCCTACAAATATCTGTAATGCCAACTTTTTTCTAAATTTCAGTGCAAAGTATTTATTTTATATGTTTAATTATACTAGGATAATCTTACAGTATATTTTATTTTAGAGTTTATTAAGTGGCATGCTTGTAGCCTACAAAATGACAGATTGCTAAATCAGAAAAGAATGTTTTTCTTTGCATTGTACATCATCAGTGCCTCTATATAAATCTTCGGATGGTTTTAAAGGTTAAAAGGAACATTAGCCTTTGTGAGAAAGAGAAAATCAAGGTAATTGATGGTTTTATTTTAGTTATTGAAAATTCCAAGTATTTTGTATTTGTGTTCTTCATCTAGAAATCATATCATTTGCTTTCCTTCAAAAACAAGAATCTAAGGCCGAATTGGAAAATGGAAGGCTTGTATATATGCAAACCTTGATAAAGCTTCAGGATGAAGAATATCTCTGAAGTTAGGAGTTAGAAATTAACATGACACACCTCAGTTCATTTTCTCAGGTTTTTAGCTTCATTAAACTTAGAACTTCATTAAACTCAATAGCAAATTAATAGCTTCATTTAACTTCATAGCAAAATTGCTTGGGCAAGCAGAATCTCTTGATTTAGCATAAAAACTCTATAACCTACCTGAAGAGGACGAAAGATGTCATCAGGATTGTGGAATTTTAGAGAAAATGTAAAATGGTTTAGTAAAGTGTTTACATGTCATTGATATGCAATTTACTACATTTAAAGTAAATGGTGTTTTTATTCATTCTTTGAAAGAAATTTAAAATCTTTGAACTAATTAAGATTTTCCTTTATTCTGGTCTAATGTTAAGGAGAACACATGTATCAGATATAGGTGTCATTGGTTTGAAGCAAGCTATACATGTCTCAGGAGTTTGAGTTATGTTACAGAGGTAGTAGGAAGGCATCATTTTTACTGCTTCCTTAAAAACGATAAGTCCTAGAATCTGAAAAATCTCACTAGCTAGTCCTACATGGCATAAAGCATATTGTAGGTAGTTATTATTTTTGTGTCAGAACTGTACATGTCATAAAATACCTTTTTGGAACTTATTCAGAGGGCTTATAAGGATACATATTTTTTTTCTGAGGGTTTCTGTTTTATGAATGAAAATTAAGGAGGAATAAACACACAAGCTTGATTATTTTATCTTCTAAGCCCAATTTTCAAACATAGATGGTTTTCCAAACCACAAAGGATTGTTTTAAATCATGAGAGCTAAGCCACCTCAGGTAAGTCATCAACCAAAATGTGCTAGAGATAATGGAGTTTAAAATTGAAACCAGAAGCATAAAACAGCAGCAAGAGAAACAACAGTAACAGATGTGGTAATAATTTCATACAGGAAGTGTATGTGTAGAACATGTTCTGTATTTACTGAACTTAAATTTTCTCTCGTGTTTTCTGTTCTTGACAAGCTATTTTTCTTCCCTTCTCATGTGGCATTTTCACATCAAACAAGTATGTCATTCATTTTGTGAAATGAAGGGATGCAAAGGGAAAGGGGTTGGCTGATCATGACATCATGACAGTTTGAAATGTAAAATACTGAAATATCTATAGGTATGCCAGTGGCTTCCAGAACAAGAAGAGGGTTTGGAAATCCCTATGAGCCCCCTTCTGTATATCATGCGAACCCCAGAAACCAGTCAATGTTCTTTCTCTTAAACTTTGCAACATTCACATTGCTATTCTGTAACTTCTGTTCTAAAGGATCTATCCTTACATACTAGTGACTCAAAGATACATTGGTAATCAATAGAAAAATTATTTGGTGTGCTTATCTGTGCTTTGGTAGACAATGGGTTATATTAATTAGCACACAGTATAGTTGGAGCCACATGCTATGTTATTGCTATTCAGGTTACTTGAGTTATTGAATTTGAGTCTCAGAATAAGCAAACTTTTGCTTTGCATTAGTCTGTTGACACAACAGAATATCCTAAAGGTATTTAAAACTGCATTTATGAGTTTTTAGAGACTAAATTTGGGGTTGTTTGTCTTTTATTTTCAACAGCAGCAGGTGGGGAATCAGCTCTGGCTCCCAGTGTATTTAAACAGGCAAAGGACAAAGTCTCTGTGAGTAAAAAAGTTTTCCTTGTTCTTCATTTGAAGTTCCTTTGGTATTAGCTGCAACATCGGAATAACTTTTGATATTGTTTAAATATTTACTCTTAAAAGTCATTTTAAATAGTTCACTCACCCAGAAGATTCTCCGTGGCATCCAGGCATGGAAGGATTAACGTCTTCTGGGATGGCATATAATGGTAATTGGTGAGGACCCAGCTGGACTGCTTCCTTACTAGTAAGACAGAAACATAGAAAGCAGGACAATGATATGGCAAAAGTAAGGAAGTCCAATTTATTTACTTTTCATAGAATCAAATTAAACCATATAACCAACAGTAACTATATTTTATAATACACTTTCATTGTTTTTGTTGCAAAATAAAAATATGACCAAATGAAGCATTGTACACAAGCAGAAGGAAGTATAAATCAATTATAATCCCCTTATCATAAAGATAAACACAGTTATCATTTTGGTGTAAAATCTTAATTTTTTTCTATAAATTTATAGGCTTAACAACAAAAATGAGAACACTGTGTATCAATTTTTAAATTCAACAGTAAATGCACTTCCATGTCGTTGAACATTTTGTAAGTTTTAATGACTACATAATACTGCATTTTATTTATTTGCAATGATATACTTAATTTCCTATTATTTGACTTTTAGAATTTTTGTTGTTGTTTTAACAATATTACTGTAGAGAACTTTTTGGCTAAGTTCAGTTCATAAATGCGTTTGTGTGCCATTTCCTTCAGATAATTTTCTACTAGTGAAATTAAAGAAAAATGTTTATATTTAAAGTTTTTGCTACATATTGTCAAATTGCCCTCTGGAAAGGTTCTACCCACTTATACATTCTGTATAAGAAGAGTGTTCATATTCATTATTATTACCACGTATTTTATATTGTTCTGTATTTGCCAAATTATGGAGATGGCATATGTTATTATTTTAAAGATTTATTTTGGTTGTATTAATGGTGTTAACTTCTTCATATATTTATAAATCTTTTCTATTTTTTTCTGTGAATTTTATTTTTATATTATTAACTATATTTTAATGACCAAAGCCAACATGAAGTATTTTCACTCCTTTATGATTGAAAGAAAAAAATTAAAAGGCTACTAATGAAATCCTAAAATTGTAACAAATAATGTGAATGATATTAATTAGTAGCTTGTAACAACGTTCTGAGACTGAGCAAACATATATAATATGTAAATCACAATTCTTAGTTTACCCTTCTAAAAACCGGTAAGACTTTACACTTCCACTTTTATTTATTGTGAAAAGTAGTGATTCATTTCCTGTGGCAGCCAAATCTTTTATTTTGAACCTGAGGGGTTTTACGTTGATAAAAGATGATACTTGATTTTTATACAAATGTATCAGATATATTCCTGAACATATGGCAAGAAACAAAGTTCATTTATTGCTTTGGTAAATATTAGGCTTTATTATAAACACATTGTGATTTCAAGATTTGTATCTCTTTACCTTCTGTTTCCTAATTAATGATTTATGGTGGTTAGCCATAGGGCTATGGAGCAGACCATGTTCAAATCTTGAACATCTTTTAGTTATATGATCCTTTTCTTCCTATTTCGTAATTTTCTAAAAATAAAGGGGAGGACAAAATTCCTGTATCATGAGTTAGTTATAAAAATTAAATGTAATAATGTTATAAAACAGTATGCAGTATAATGCTTAGAACATAGCATTCATTTAATAAATGGTAATAGTTGTTAGCTATTATTTTAATTAACTGAATGGTGGAAGTTTTCAGGAGCAGATATAAAAAATAAGTCTGATCTTTCCTCCTTTAGGTTGACATAATTTGGAACATTTTTAGGAAATTTTTAAGCCCCTTGGTCTTTGAGTAACTCGATAGAATCAGCACTTGGAACAGAACCATAGGCATCATCTGACACAAAACAAACTTTTTTCCTTGTAAATGCCAATCTTGTCTTTCTGAAGAAAAATTAGGCCTTCATTCTTTCTTTTTTTCTCATTTATTAGCCTTTTTTCCTTCCTAATATGATATCCTTGTCCTATAAGTTTTCTAAAACCCCAAGTAACTTTTATTTGATTTAGCTCTAATATTCAGTCTATCCATCAGAACAGTTCTCTGATTGTTTTTTGTAGTTGTATGCTCTTTTAGATTCACTTTTTTTAACCTAAAAATGTTTTTTCTATGGGTACATATTAGGTATATATATTTATGGGATTCCTGTGATGATTTTTTAAATTGCTCTTTATTAGGAACCAGACCCACCCATAATCCTGCATTTCACTTGGGGTTTTCTGTTGTTTGTTTAGCATTAGTAGTTGTCTTTCTTAACTACAAGCAATCCAATTTATTTTTCTCTTCTATATCACACTTTTGAAATTCACTCTTTTGTGGGTAGCATCAATCAAAAAAGAATGACTTGTGCTGACCCAATTACACTTCCCACTCAAGATACTGGGTCTATAAAACAAGAAGTGATTTTTATAGTCTGTAAATACTTATGTCTCTGTTGTAGCTCCAGAGGTTAAAACTTGAGATAAAAATCTCAGTTTTATCTGTCATTTCTGTAACAGATCAAATTAATTATTTGAAGATAATAATCTCCTTGGCTTTGTCATACTTATCTATATTTTTAACAGTCACCCATGAGATGTATGGCATGCTGGCATAGCTTTCTCCAAAAGTCATACATCCTTCCCAATTATACTTGCAGCCAGTCTCCCCAGGGATTATCAACACCTGTAAATTAAGTCATGATTTTTATTGGCAATCTTTTCAGTCCTGACTTTCCTTTTTAGAATTCATAACACATCATGCAGTCTTTGCATAAAAATGTTTTTAGTTCTGTGGTATAACTTAGTTCACAGTATGTTTTTTAGTTATAAAATGAACCAATTATATATAAACTCTGAAAATTTTCTGTTGAAGTCAGTGTAGATTACCTGAAAATAAGTTTTTTCAATCTTTAAAAATGCTTTTTTTCATTAGGCCTCAAATATATCTTGTTCTAAAGTTCTTGAAACATGATTAATATATGGATTATATGTATACCTTGAAGGCTGTATTTATTAAAGGAATAATTCCAGCAGTTAGGATATTGAAAGATATTTCCAAATGTGTTATCAGTATAAAACCTGTGAATTAATTAGAGACTATATACATAGAATCCAAAAAGAATATTTTATCTACATTATCCTTAAATGAGAGAACTATGTATAGAATCATTTTTTAAAAAACAAAATTTAAGCAATCAGCATTATTTTTTAAACCAGCAAAAAGAGAGTTTTGCTAGTCACTTGTAACATTCTTTCTATATTAAGGCTTATTCTGTTTTTTAAAAAAGAGAGACTTACTTTGGTCTCAGGATTTCACAAAGCTAATTCCTTCGTATCTAAGCAACATTATTCTTTCTTCTGTCCTTCTATCTATCCATCCACCCATTCATCATTTATTCAACAATTATCCACTGGGTCTCTACTATGTACCAAACATAATCACATTTGGAAGTAAAGAGGAGCAAATAATAAATAATAAACATGGATAACTGTTCTAGACCTGGTTACTAGAAAATAAAATGGTTTAGCATTATTTATGTGTCTTATTTACATAACAGATTTTTTATTTTATTTTTAATCAGGGTGTCCATGTGCAGGCTTGTTACAAGGGTATATTACGTGATGCTGAGGTTTGGGCTTATATTGATTCCATCACCCAAATAGTGAACATAGTTCCCAATAGGAAGTTTTTCAATCCTTCCCCCACTTTTGGAGTCCCCAGTGTCTATTGTTGCCATCTTTATGTCCGTGTGTACCCAGTGTTTAGCTCCCACTTATAAATGAGAACATGTGATATTTGGTTTTCTTATAACAGATATTTTTCTATGACTATTATTAAGTTAGTTTTGGCTAAAGAGAGCTGTTCAATGAAAATCTCATCTAAGTACACATCTCTATCATTGATTATAACCATTTATCATGTGTTCTTATTAAAAAGACTTTGAGTTTCTTATACGTTTATACTTCTTTTTTTATTTTCCTTTTACTTCATAGTTTGGTTTATTTTGTGCTTTTGTTTCTTTTCTTTCATGGCTAGAATTCTACCTTGTCAAAGATTCCTGCTTTACAGGGTAGCACAAAGTCCCCAAGATACAGCTCAGCCTGCCCTAGCACGACTAAAAGGGCTACATTTTCTGACAGTTTATTAATGCAGCCCACCTCAGCAGGCTCCACAGACCGTTTGCCATACTCAAAATCAGGGAACAAGGTAAGGCAGCAGGTCAATAAAAGGTGCAGAAAGGAATAGAATTTGGGAGATTATGTTATAGAACCTAATTCAGGAAGTGTATGAAAGCAAATACTTTACGTTCTGAAGTATTTGACACATAAACAGTAGGCCCTTTTAAAAACAGATACAAATTTAAAATTTTGATAAATAGTATACCTATTTTTTAAATGTAGAAAATGTCTTTTTCTGGATATGCTTCCCATTATTAATTGATGGTTTGATTATCTGGTAAAATATCAAATGCAAACTTACAAAATATATTATATATAATATATAAGAAATAATATTGCACAGTACAATAATAACAAATTATATTGTATAGAATATAATAGACAATTGAAACTTAACATCATATACATCAGGGTTTAATACTATCTCTTGACATCTACCAACTCAATTGTCTTGAAACAATTACATAAATTCATTAAACCTGTTTCTCCAGCTTTATCATGTATCATGTTCTGTGGTGAGAAACAAATCATAAAAGAATGTAAACTATAAAGAGTTCCTGTCACATACATGCACAATATATGGTAGTGGTCATTGTTAGAAATATTATGCATGCAGTGAGCTACTCTCAGTCCTTTCTGATTAATAAATTATCATGCTAATGAAGATTTTTCAATAAAATTAGTAATTTGCTGAAGATTGCTTGAGTACATTTATTTTACCCAATTATCATTTAGAACTTGAACTCAGTTATCAGAACTCCAAAATAATGTATTTTTATAAAACATCTAGGCAACTATACACTCTTTCTAAGTTCTAAAGTAGAAATGCTTATAAATATATGAAATCCAGTAGTTTGTATTAAAAGAAATTCATCTATCAGCACAGGAAGAAAATAGCAAAATCAATATCACTTCGTATAAATTAAAGACTTACAAGAACCCAATGTCCTTTTTGTTTTCTCCAATCAGGATGGAGTAACCAAGAGCCCAGAAAAGCGCTCTTCTCTCCCAAGACCTTCCTCCATTCTTCCTCCTCGCCGAGGTGTATCAGGAGACAGAGATGAGAACTCCTTCTCTCTCAACAGTTCTATCTCTTCTTCAGCACGGCGGACCACCAGTAGGTTTATTTTGATTTGACTTCCTTTTTAAGCACTTTTTAAATCCTTTAAGTGGAATAGCACTTATATTTATATTTTAATTTGTAAAAATAAAACATGCATTAAGACTAGATTATATTTGCCCTGAGAATCAGAAAATCCAGAATGTAGATGGCCGCAAAATAGCTGTTTGAGTAAAAACAATTGATAGAGGAAATGGTAACATATTACCCTATTATCTAAGACTGAGATAAACTTATTTCTCTAAGAATATATTTTCCTTTTTGCTTCAAATTTAGCGCAAAAACGAAAATTCTAAAGAATGATCAATGTAGAAACCAAGTCAAAGATTTTTAAAAACATACAGGTATAAAAGCTTAACACTTATTAGATTTCCAAGTCGTAAAATCGAACTAGAAAGTCAACAATCAAAACTTAGGATCCTGTTCAACTCGTTAAAAATTTACATTCCAAATGAGATATAAATATAGTATAGTCTATGCAATAGTTTCAAATTATCTTGATTGATGGCCCATTCATGAACTGGTTGGCAATTATAACAGTTTATATAATGCTCCAATCATTACACATTTATATGTTGCATTGTGGCAAACTATCTAGTAAAGCACAGATTCAAATTACTTCCATAAGTATTTTTCTGTTGCAACCAAAATAGCTACCAGTTATTGAGCACATATAGATACTAAACTCTTAAGATACATTGTCACTAAATTTAATTAGCAAAACCAATGAGTAGGTATTAATAAACTCAATTCAATCTACTGATGAGAAAACTGACCCTCTACAGAGGGTAACTTGTCCAGTGCTTCACAGCTAGTAAGTGGTTGAATTTGGTTTTCAGTCTGCTGATAACTTCACAGCCTGAAGTCTTAATGTCTTTTCTATATTGATTTGGAAGAAATAGTACTAGACAACTGCTCTGTAGAATTATTTGGAGGAGAGTGTCTGTGTCATTTAAAAACCATTTTAAAATGGTGGAAATTGCTACCACTATCACATTATAGTTGGCTTCAACACTTATTTTAATAATAATTGACCCACTTAAATATGACTATTGGCATTTAAACAGTGTTTTGGCCTACAAGAAAAGTGTTTACTGTAATAAGAGTAATTGTGTCCAACATTATTTAGTTTCCTAGAGTATTAGCATCCTTTGAAATATGTGCTAAGAACACTGAAATCACAAAAATTATTTTATCATAGCAAAAATAAATTATTTAAATGAATTAGCAGGGAGGGCATTTAAGATTTAGTACTTTCCAGGGAAGAGACTTTAAATATCTAGAGTTGAAATTGAACATCATTAATAACCCCAAGGATGATGAGACAAGACAAAGATACCAAGTACTCTCCAAAAGAACATCTTGAATTATGCTTGTATTTGTTGCTATAAAAGCAAAATGGCACTTTCTCCATAAATCTACTTCTTCAAACCACTGTGTTCTGCCTTTTAAAGTGTATCTGTATATGAATTGATTCATTAAATGTTCAGCACCAATTCTATGTTGACTTTTTAAATTTACTGATGTTTACAAGCATTTTGCATTGTATTATTTGATAGTGAACATAACTGACACGTTGATCATTTTAAAACATAGGGTCTGTCTTACCTCTATATACCAATAGCTGAAAGGCATAAAGATGATTGGAAGAGCAAGCACTCTGCCCACTTCTACGTGCCTACCACCCCCTTAGTGGTACACAGGGATGTTCTAACATTTTGTGCAGCTATTGAAAAGATTTGAAGGAAACAATGTTGTGCAGGAAGCTCATCCACCCAAGAGGAAGGAAATCCATTGTCACTGAGGAGTTGACAAGATAAATAAGAGCACAGTTTAATCAAGTAACTTGTAAATAAATATCTTAAAAGTTGTTTCAGATCTTAGATTTAACCTCTTCAAGTTCAGAACAAATAGGAAACATTCAAATTTATTGTTTTGATGATAAGAACAAATTTATTACAATAAAAATTGATCATATATATTGAACAGCAGTGTGAAGGCCTTAATATTTGTAGTTTATCCTCTTTCTCCAGATGTAACACAAAACCTCCTTTTATGAAGCTTAAAGTGTTTTCTACAAGTATGGAAATGACTCCTCGGAAGTTTAGAAAAAATTATTTCATATAGTAAAAATTGTTATTCACATCCAGAATATTGCTTCAGTTCAGTCTCCATGAAGTCAAAAAAACCCTCAGCACACTTTGATGAATTCTGAATTCAATACATTTTATTTTTTAAAAAATGTTGCCTACCTACTGTATTCAGCTCACATGAAAGTCACCAGGGCTAGATAAAATGGCAAAAAATACAGGGACGATCCCTTTCCCCAGAAAATCTGAGCTATTCAAAACTGGTGAAGTAATAGAGAAAATATTTGAGAAAGAAATAATGTTTCTGGTGAAAGTATTCAGACAGACTTAGAGACAGACATCTACATTGAAAACTTAGTCCATAACAAACCAGGACATGGAAGTTACAAAATTCCAAGTTGGATGTGGTTGTATCATCCTAGTCTTGAAATTCTTGTGAAAAGCAATAAAAATCACAGAACACATGCTAATTTCTCACTTTAGACTTCTCATATCCCATTTCATATTATCAGTTGAAGAATCTAACTATCTTGTGCCCTGTGTTAGAAAATCAAGACGACACAGGGCACTTTCATTTGATATGTGAAAACTGTTCACTGAAAGAAGTACAATTGTTCTGTGTTTCTCCAGGAGATAGAACCTATAGCAATGGGTAGATTTACATTTTCCATAGATCACAATTGTCTAAAAAGCTCTCCTGAGCTCACATCTTATAAATATTTAGGCAAAGATTACCTGTCCACTTCTCAGAAAGAACTTCCTATATTTATGAGCAATTGCATTAGGTGACCTCTAAGATTCCTTTCACTTCAGTGGCTTTAAAATTGTTGTGTATTTATTCTCTACAAAATTTCAGAAGATTCATTGATTTTTTTTACTTAATCAGCAGTAAAAAAAAAATGAAAATTATCCCTTTTCTATAAAATATGTTATAAATGAAATTTGCATGCTTAGAAATGTAAATCCTCAGGGGCTAAATATTGTATCTGGCTTAGATGTTAGTAGCATCTGGGTGAATGAGCCTCAATATTCTCATTTCTTAGGAATAATAAGAGCTGCCCCTAAGAACTGTATTGTGCGTGTTTGGTTATCAGTTGGTTGATATTCACATAAGTGCTTTGAAATTTATAAGGTGTTGCATTCTTATTTCTATCATTCTTTCAGAAAGGTATTTGAAATGCCATTCAAAGCACATTCAAAAGATGAAAGAAACATAGTGTAGGAAAATGGGGGGTGGGTAAAATAATAATAGGAGGCTGAGCTCAATTTGAGGCAAAGAAATGCATCTCAGATCCTGTATAATTAACGGGGTCTTGGATTTAACACCAAACTGCCAAACTAGTGATGAAAACAGAGGAGAAAACACAGTCAGGTACGAGGCTCGATGGGAATATACTGGGACATCCCAAGTTTCTAAGGCAAGAAATAGACTTTGTTTGTTTGTTTGTTTGAAGCACTGAGATGATTTTCCTTATGAAAAGAATACATGATATAGTAGAGCAATGTCTGACAGCTTCCATAAACACATTTATATACCTCATAGTGTTCCTCAATATAAGGATAGAATATTGAAATGCAGACCTTTCTATACGGACCGAAACGATGTGTCCTAAATACGTGGTTCTATATTGTATGTTCACCTGGATCCCAGAATGGATTTACTACATAGAGGAATGAATGATCTACATATCATTCAAGGAATCTTCAGTAAATATGGGTCTGCATACAACACTAAGAGTAAATTCTTTTCCAACTAAAGGCAGATCCGTATGCCTTAATAGTCACACAAGTAGAAAATAGTTTTTGACACATTTATAATGAAAATTAAGGAGAACAAATCAGAAAAAAAAATCAGGTTTTTTTCTTTGTGTTGATGGCAATGCGTGTTCAAAAGAATGCCACTGAGTTATGCACCTGATTTCAGAAACGAGACTCTCAGCTTCTTGAGCACTCTAGTGATCATTACAATAATTGTTTCTAAATACCTTAGAAACGAAACATATTATGACTTCTAACAATCTATGGGAAGAGGGATGTTTTGAGGAGAATTGTCTGACTCTGGTTTGGTTTTGGTCTTGCTTGTTAATACAGGGTCAGAGCCAATTCGCAGAGCAGGAAAAAGTGGTACCTCAACACCCACTACCCCTGGGTCTACTGCCATCACTCCTGGCACCCCACCAAGTTATTCTTCACGCACACCAGGCACTCCTGGAACCCCTAGCTATCCCAGGACCCCTCACACACCAGGAACGCCCAAGTCTGCCATCTTGGTGCCGAGTGAGAAGAAGGTCGCCATCATACGTACTCCTCCAAAATCTCCTGCGACTCCCAAACAGCTTCGGCTTATAAACCAACCACTGCCAGACCTGAAGAATGTCAAATCCAAAATCGGATCAACGGACAACATCAAATACCAGCCTAAAGGGGGGCAGGTAAGAATTGCATGAACACATATTTGCTGCCAGAAATAATTATTACCTTGCCTTCTTCATGTTGAAAGCTAACAGTTCTTAAAAGGGAAGCAGATGTGTTAAAGAGCTACTGGTTGCAATTTATTGCTAAGAGTTTGGACTTTAGGAAGATAGCATCTGAAATATAATGAAAATCACATAACGTGCCCATTCCTTCTGTTTATTCTTGGGTAAAAAATTTTACCAACTTTTAGTTGACTGACTAACATTTTTTTTCTGAATGTATCTCTATTGCTTTATGGTTTTTAACTTGAGATTAAAGTTATATTTCTGACATAAAATTGAGTTTTCTATATTAGATTCTGACCATGAGCTCATTTGGCTATCTTTTACTGATTCCAATTTTATCTCCTTCTTTATTTCCCAAGGATTTCCTATGACATTTTCTACCATTCCCTCATGTTTACTCCAAAATAAGGATGTTTCACCGAGTTTCAATTCTGGTTACTATTGCCTAAATGTTGCAAAGGGCAGGTATTCGTGTTGATAATAAAAGACACATGGTTCTGATGAATAAAATTATAGACTTTGAACTTCTACTCAAGATTAATTGTATTAAATAGAGCTATTAGTAAAGCTTACTTACTAACTCTTCAGCTCCCCAGAGCAAACATTCATATCTTTTCAAACCAGGGTACTTTGAGTTCTGTCTTGACGTGAACCTTGCTTATACGCTATATGTTTGGACAAAGCAATTAGCCTGGAAGGAAATAATACAAATATTATTTAATGTTTATCTCATAATATTGATCTATTCAGGATAGTTTGACTTTTGTCATTGAAGAGATATAAAACAACATCCTTTTTTGAAAGAAAGATAAAAACAGTAACTTTGTACATAAACTTATAATGCCCTTTCAATATTCTAAGAAAGTCTCTTCTTTTTAACGTCAATATTTTTTTCTGCCACTCTTTTTCTTGTCTCTTGTGTTTTGTGCCACTGCTTTCTGGTATCCCTCCTTCATGCCAAAGAAAATCTATTTTCAGGCAAGTTTAGAAAAAAGATCTTGCCAAAATATAAAGCTATCAGGCACTCCTACTCAGCAATAAAGCAAAAATTCAGTGTTGCTCTTTCATTTAGCAACAAACTTCTGTGTTGTCTCATTATGGCTCTGTTCAGGAAAGCCCAAAGAGTTAAGAAAAATCAACCAATGGGGCAGGAGGGGAGAGGTCAATATGCCTTTTCAGAACAAAGATAACATTCTGTAATAATAGAGTCGTAGAAAGATACTTTTTCATAGACAGATGCTATGAAAACTAGAAGCTACAAGAAACATTTTTAAGCAAAAAGTAGAATTATAAGCCTATAATTCCTAAAAAACTCAAACTATTCTTGCATTCACCAGCGTTTTGCACATCCAAGAGAAGGAAATATTTTGAGCTTTTTGGAAATATTCAAATGTTGCATCATCTTTATATTTATACATAAATAATTTAAAAGCATAAGGTGAATAAAATCAATTTAGTACCATTTGGAAAGTTCTGCATTTTAGCCTTGGACAAGCTCTCCTCTAAAATAGAGTAACTATTACATATATTTAAAATCAGTTCTTTTAAAATAAATATTCCCATGTCCTGTTACTCTCCTTAACTAGATATGGGGTTTAAAGCATTGGTACTTAAAAGAATTTGTTTCCTCTTAGAATCACAAGGAAATACAAATTATCTCCAAGATATTTTTTTGAAACTAAAAAGGTAGTTAGAAGAGAAAATTATTATTTTAAGTTGACATCGAAATTTTATATGTTTTTCTTCGAAGGACTCCTTAAGATAGGCACAAAGAATGGTTTTAGCCTCAGCTTTGCAGGAACTTCTAAGATTCAATCAATCCAAAAAACGTGAAGACGTCTGTTTTCTTTTTCTGATTCTTTATCATATCTGGTTTTGAGTATTTTTATGTCTTATTTAAATTGACTTCTACTATATTTGGTAATTCATAAAATTGACACAAAATATCTTATAGTTTTGAGCTGAACTAAAACTTCCCTAGAGATTATGGTGGTTAAGGGCTAGTAAATACATATGACACAAAAATTACTGAAAGAACAAAAATAACTTCAAAATCACAGTGTCATTTGAAGCAAATCTGTTTTTTCATCAGGCAAGTGTTATACCTGCTACACGATTATCCTAGTTCAGCAATGATGACTTTGGAAAAAATCCACAACAGTGGAGTTATGAGGTGACTTTTTGCAGAAGTAGGAAGTATTTCCTCACCAAGATAAGAACCAGATGAAAGATATTTGCCTTCTATTTTGTGATAGATGGTATAAATTCACTTAAATTAAAGAGTAAAATGAATTGGGAAATAATAGCACATTGCAATAGAACTGTCTGTGTAGGAAAAACCTATCATTCAACTCTTCAGCACTATCTCCTTAAAAGTCTCCTTACAGTGTATGATCTCAGATACAGGGAGTGAGGAGTGGTTTTTTCCATACATGTAAAACTGGAGATCTAATAGAACGACTGAAGAAAAAGTATTTTAGGGCTTGTTTGAAATTATCAAAATGACATGTTAAAGACCCTTTATTAGATGATTGAGCATCAATACATGCACACTGTTGAAGACATTGAAACCACTAGCACATTGTTCTCAATTGTAAATTGATTTTCCTAAGGCATTTGAATGGATAGTGGCCAACTCAGAAATATTTCAAAAGACAGATCAAGAGCTATGCTTTCTTCAGGGGCCAGATTTTGTAATAGTGATATATGGTCTCTAGGAACTGAGAAAAATATTCATGCAATTCTTATTAATGAAGATGGGAGTAAATTTGAAGATGTAACTTTTAATTCCTCTGCACAGGGTCTATTGTGGTAAAATTTGAAGCCATTAGGTTGTATACAAATGATTTAATTATGACAACTTTATTATTGGGATTTTTTTGTGTGTTTGTTGTTGTTGTTGTTGTTGTTGTTGTTGCTTTTGAGATGGAGTCTCTGTCGCCAGGCTGGACTGCAGTGGCGCAATCTCGGCTCACTGCAACCTCTGCCTCCTGTGTTCAAGTGATTCTCCTGCCTCAGTCTCCTGGGTAGCTGGGACTACAGGCATGTGCCACCACGGCCAGCTAATTTTTGTATTTTTGGTGGAGACGGGGTTTCACCATGTTGGCCAGGCTGGCCTTAATCTCTTGACCTCGTGATCCGCCTGCCTCAGCCTCCCAAAGTGCTGGGATTACAGGCGTGAGCCACCACGCCCAGTCTATTGGGGTTTTAAAATGTGTGCAATCTCTAAGAATTGGGAGAGGAAATCTATAATAAAGATATATGCATCTTAGGAACTCAACAGCTTCCCAAATTATTTGCCTCCAGTTTGAACATTTATTGTCCTTCTGTTTGTAGAGGTTTTGTGCTTACAGCAGTTATCTCTTCTGTTAAGGACCAATTTCTGTTGGCAGAGGGGCTCAGCTCAGTGAGGCAAGTCAATGCCTAATGGAATAGATAAGCTAGCTGAAGATACAAGGAGCTTTACAGAAGGCAATAAAGCTAATCTTTTCAGTGAAAACAAATTCATTCCATTGGAAAGAATATGGGCAATCATGGATTCAGTGTAGATAATTAGCTTGATTGATTTAACTCAAGGCATAGGGAAGACTATCTTATTAAGTGTATTAATTTGAAGCTGTTCTGTGTAGTTAGCTCCCCAATCTACATTAAATCTAAGTTTTAGAATAAATAATGCTAGCTTTTGAAGAACACAGCTGCTTCAGTTAAACAAAGGTAGGAAAACAAGCAATTTCTCTAAACATGTAGCATAAAAAAATTTAGGCAACAACTCAAGGAATAGTGCTTTTTACCTTTTCTATCTAATAATCAGATTTTAAAATAGTTACTTGGATTTATATGGAATACTCCTATATGTTTTGACAGATATCTTGTTTTTCTCCATTGGCCTTATGAAGATGAGTATAAAAAGTACAAGTTGGCCAGGTGTGCAGTGGCTCATGCCTGTAATCTCAGCACTTTGGGAGGCCAAGGTGGGTGGATCACCTGAGGCTAGGAGTTCGAGACCAGCCTGGGCAACATGGTGAAACCCCATCCCTACTAAAAATACAAAAAAAAAAAAAAAAGCCAGGCGTGTTGGCAGGCACCTGTAATCCCAACTACTTGGGAGGCTGAGGTATGAGAATCGCTTGAACCTGGGAGGCGGAGGTTGCAGTGAGCCAAGACCACGCCATTGCACTCGAGCCTAGGCAACAAGAATGAAACTCTATCTCAAAAAAAAAAAAAATAGATAAATAAAATTTAAAAAGCACAAGTTATATGCCCTTGTAATAATTGAAAGTTACTAAAGAAGTGACTTCACAGATGTTGTCTTCATTTACTGGTCGTTGGATAGGATAATTAGAGCATGATCTCTGCAAGGCCATGTCTGTGGATCTGATTGATTGCCTCTGAATTATGTGCTTTTGCTCCATTAATGGCTACAGTCAGTCATTTTCAGGTTAGCTAGGCTACAAATGATGGCATCATCATGCAAGTCACTCCTTTTTAAAGAAAAAACGGTACTCACCCTTATATAAAGAACTTTGTAAAATTTGTCAGCGTATTGCTTTCCCAGTCAGCATTGCCCTGCCATCTTTTTAAAATGTTTATTTAGATAAATCTATTAAATGAGAACCTGTAAAACATACCATTACATTCTAGAAATAAAGCAATCTTAGTTTCTATATCTCCATTCTATATGGATCTATTAAACTAAAGGATATTAGACATCAGAGATATCCATCTCCTTCTAATCCAACCCTCACATTTTCACAGAGTAAGAAACAGAAGTTCTCACATTACCCGCATCTTGCATATAGGGCATTAAATATCATCCTTCCATGGCTGAGCTATGAAGTCAGAGTCTATACTTTGTCTTTAATGAATAATTAGTCACTCGTGTGCAAGTATGTAATTTTGTATACCTTAGTCTTTTTTGTTTGCTTTACGTTTCATTTCATAACATGAAAATAAATGGTAATTCTATTTAACAGTGTTTTCCATGCCAAAGATTTTTTATCACATCAGGATTGAAATTTGAAGCTTCTGAACTTTTATAATATTTTCATGAAATTATTTAATGCAAATACCATGTTATATTGATACACTATTAAAATACATGTTATATTAATACACTACATTAAATTTGGAAAGGTGTGTTGCATTTTTATCATATTTTTTGTTTTCTCCTATAATTCACAAGTTATTTTTTAAGTAATTCTAAAAATTAAGGTTTTAAAATAGAAACTAGTTAGCTTTTTAATTTCTATGGATAATATAAAGAATCAATTATGAAATATTGTAATTATAGTATCAATCTTGGCATCTTAAAAATAACATGGGGAGTTGTCTTCTATTTCTTTGGTAACTCCAGAAATACAAAGTTTTACCTTTCTTTACTTGACCATTGAGTCAACAAATATTTATTGAGCACCTACTACACCATGCTATGTTCTACATGCTGAAATATAACAATGAACAAAACAGATTTCTTAAATTCTTGACATCATGGAATTTACATTCTAGGAGGAAAGGTGAGCAAAAAAAAAAAGTGATATAAGAAAAATATGGAAAACAGTATGGCGATTCCTCAAGGATCTAGAACTAGATGTACCATATGACCCAGCCATCCCATTACTGGGTATATACCCAAAGGATTATAAATCATGCTGCTATAAAGACACATGCACACGTATGTTTATTGCGGCACTATTCACAATAGCAAAGACTTGGAATCAACCCAAATGTCCATCAGTGACAGACTGGATTAAGAAAGTGTGGCACATATACACCATGGAATACTATGCAGCCATAAAAAAGGATGAGTTTGTGTCCTTTGTAGGGACATGGATGCAGCTGGAAACCATCATTCTTAGCAAACTATCACAAGAACAGAAAACCAAACACCGCATGTTCTCACTCATAGGTGGGAACTGAACAATGAGATAACTTGGACTCGGGAAGGGGAACATCACACACTGGGGCGTATCATGGGGAGAGGGGAGGGGGGAGGGATTGCATTGGGAGTTATACCTTATGTAAATGACGAGTTGATGGGTGCTGACGAGTTGATGGGTGCAGCACAGCAACATGGCACAGGTATACATATGTAACAAACCTGCACGTTATGCACATGTACCCTAGAACTTAAAGTATAATAATAATAAAAAAATAAATAAATAAATAAATAAATAAGAAAAATATGTTAAAAAGTGCTAAGTATGAAGGATAAAAATAAAGGTAAGAAAGAGGTTCAGGATATGTTAAGAGGAAATTGCATTTCTGATAAGATGACTAGGAAAGGCTTGAGAAGGTGATATTTGAATAGAAGCTCCAAGGAAGTAAAGGAGTAAGCCCTATGAATAACTAGGTAATGAGCCTTTCAGGCAAAGGCAGCCACACATCCAAAGACCCTGAGGTAGAAGCAGGCCTCACATGTTCTAGGAACAGCAAGGACATCAGTGTGACTGATGCCACATACATCTTTGAGTGTAGAAATTTTATGCTATTATTACATTTTTTTAGTATTATTACATCTGTTCAAATAACAGGACTTTTATATTGCTAAACCAAAAATCTAAGAATCAACTTTTCCTCTCACTTTCTCTCATCCCATATCCTAACCATCTTTAAGTGCTAATGATTTTGTGCCCTGAATAGCTCTTAAATCTGCCCATTTCACTCAGTCTGCTCTGCACTGTCTTAGCCTAAGCAGAATACATGATCTCTTGTTGATATTGCCACAATGGTAACTAATTTTTGGTTTCCCTACATCTGTTGTTTGCTCTATCTGATGTACTCTCTATATTGTAACCAAACTTTCTCACCACATTTTTCATTAAATATTCCAGTGTATAATTAGTTATTTAATATCTATCTTGTTTCACTTACTAGACCATAAGCTCCATGAAGTCAGAGATGAGGTCCATTTTGTCCATAATGTCCCATACATAGTAGGTGCTCAATAAATATTTATGCAATGAAAATTGAATGAATGTATTATGCCATATTCATGGGGAGGTGCATTATTTTAGTGACACTGTTGATTGATTATGAATGTTTTATGTCATGACAATTATTATCCAAAGAGACTTTCTGTGTTTGTCTAAACGAAGCTTGTCCAACCTGTGGCCCTGGGGGCTACATGTGGCACAGGATGACTTTGAATGTGGCCCAACACAAATTCATAAACTTTTTAAAAACATTTTGAGGTTTTCTGTGATTTTTTTAGCTCATCTGCTATTATTGGTTTTAGTGTATTTTATATGTGGCTCAAGATAATTCTTTTTCTTCCAGTGTGACCCAGGGAAGCCAAAAGATTGGACACCCCTGGTCTAAAAGAATATTGAAAAATTATACATCAAATAGAATATTGGATAAAAGCTGAGTTAGTGGTTCAGCACTTCTATTAAAGTATTGCATTACCTTTGGTACTGATTTTTTTTTTGTCCTTATCTGTAGACCGGAAGCAACAAAATCATGCTTGTTTTTGTATATCGCACCATTTCATTTAAATAGACTCTTAAGTCATTTTAAACTCTCACATACATGGTACTACTTGGAGCATGATAGTAGTTATGCATTACAGCTCATCAAAAAAACATTCATTTAGATATTCTAATAGATTCCATATGTGTTTGTACCACAAGGGCAAGCTGAAATTGAGTAAAAGAGCTGTGTTTCTGAAATAGAAGACAGGTGTAACGAGGGAAGAAGGAGCCATAGAGAGGGAGGAAGAAGGAAATAAAATTAGTAAAATGTGAGGTGGAATCTTTTTAAATATATTCTTATAAAGTTTTAGGCATTATCTGTATTAGTCTGTTCTCACATTGCTATAAAGAGCTACCCAAGACTGGGTAATTTATGAAGAGGTTTAATTGACTCACAGTTCCTCAGGCTTAAGAGGGAGCATGACTGAGAGGCCTCAGGAAACTTAAAATCATGGCAGAATACAAACTTCCACTCTCTCTCCTGCCACCATGTGAAGAAGGTGCCTGCTTTAAGGGCAAGCAGTTCCACACACTTTTAAATCATCAGATCTTGTGAGAACTCACTCACTGTCACTAGAATAGCAAGGGGGAAATCTGTCCCCATGATCCAATCACCTCCTACCGGGTCCCTCCTCTAATTCAACATGAGATTTGGGCAGGGACACAAATCCAAACCATATTGTTACCCTCGGATCATTTTTAGGCCCTTTAAATGCTAATTACATAGTTTACTTTCAATTTTATATTTAAGAAAATGGATTAAGTCTGGAAGCAACTAATAAATTATAGTGAAACAGGATTTTCCCTCATTGTATGAAATTATAGTAATGGTTACCACTGTGAACGTCTACTGGGTGCGATTAACATGTAAGCATGTTTATAACATATAAGATGAAGAGAGAAAGATTACAATGAGTTTTTTTCCTCTTTCGCATATTTATTCTTTCATCAAACATTTATTAAGATTGCTGGGCACTAAATGACAAAAGAGGAATGGGAGACAATGAGGCATGGTCTCTGCAACCTAGGCAAAAGGGAGGTTTTTTGCTTTTTGTTTTGTTTCTTGTCCTCCTCTAATGTCTTCCCCTTATTTAATTTTAAGTTTTTTCCAAGCCATTTCTTTCCATCTTCTGAGAGCTACAATAAGCGCTAAATAAGAGGAGTCATAAAATACCCTATGAACTTTTAAAAATACTATTGGTCAACCCAGCATGAAGAAATTTATTACAAGGCTTTTGTTTGTTTTGTTTTTTTGATAACAAAGTCATCATTATATCAGAGTGAAAGCTCCCTGAGATCAGGACTCTGTCTTTATGCAACAGAATTTTGTAACTATAATTCAAATGTCTTTTGTGGAGTAATGAAAAGGTTTTGAGTTAGGTTGAGTAAATATTAATTTTTAAAAATTATGAGAAAATTACCACTTTGGGTTTGCAAAGTTGAGGCCTGTTGAGCCTTTTTATCTACTGTTCATTCACAAGCCAAACAAAGACATAGGAACTAATGAGGTTATTTTCAGAAAGCTGGGCAGAGTATTTAAAAGTTATTTTCTTCACTGATTTGGCCCACTATTCCTTAGAATTTCTTAAAAATTTAAACAAGAACAAACTTTAATGTCAAAAAATTATAGTATACAAATTTGAAAAAGTTCGTTAGCTGTTCATTTTCATGAATCACAATGACTGTTGTACTTATAATGTTTCTTCCAGCGCCCATTGAGAGACCACTTACAAATACTTAATGATGGGTCTAGTGACTAAACTCATTAATGTCTATTCCACTAAAACGTTCTTTCCAAATTATTCAGCATTATCCATTCACCCAGGGTTTTTCAGTGTGGTTCTGCTTTCTGTGCCATGTGACACAGCTTGCATAGGAAAATTGGTCTCTCCAACTTTTCTTTTAGAGTTTTGTGGAATTGTGCATTTTGACATAAACTGTTATTTCTTCCTAAATGTGTATTTAAATATACATATTGTTTATATTGGATATAAAGAATTTTAAAGAAACTATTGTTCAATGTAGGCAGGGATGGTTAAAATTCTGATTATAATATTTGTATACATTTTAACCAGAGTGCAAAGTTTTTAACAGATGAATCTCTGAAGAACATCATGTGTGCCAGAGAACTTTCAATCTTCAGGACTATCTGATGTAGTCATAGTTTGTTTTAGTATAGGATACCTGAGGATTTTACAGAGGCCAGATAGTTTTCATTAAAATGAATATTATGAAATAAAAAATACTTTTGAAAGAGAATATTTTCATAATGCAAGAACAAAGGAGGGCTTAATTTTATGACATCCTGAGAAATGAGGGAAACCCAAAGGAAAAATTTAATCCCTTGCAAGGTTAAAGGGAAGTCAGTTGAGTGCCACTGTTCACTCCCCTTTCTCAAAAGCATTCTTTCTGATACAACTTAGATGGAGGAAAAGAGAAATGGTATTGCAACCTAGGTTCATACCTAATGGATGCCTGAGGGGATCTAGACAAATCCAAATTATTTGACTCCTAGTCACCCTCCACATCTCACCACCTTGAGCTGGCGTGTGGGTCTTTTGCTAAAGAGAGCAGTGTCATAGAGTGTCAATTTTAAAAAAAATCAAAATCTCATTGCTCAAGAAATTCGAGTTGACATTGGGATGAATGCCTCCAGCTTACAAATTGTTTTACTAAAAACTGTGCATTGAGAATGTATTTTCTTTCATTTTACATGTTTCTTAGAGATTTTTTTTTCTTGTCTGCAGGCATATCCTGCATTTTCTGTTTCAATCCTTTCCTAGAGCAACCCTGTTTTAGGGGAACAGGTGTTAATGTATTGAAAGGAATAGTTAAATATATGCACAGAGAGAGAGCACTGTGGCAGATCACTTCAATTAAACCATTGTGATAAAATCCAACTAAAGTCACACAAAGAATATCCAGAAAGAAATTACAATATTCTTCCCTATCATAGTGGAAGAATAGAAAGAATTAGTCAAAATTAAAATAAAGCAATTCTGATGAATTTTATGTCATTAACCTATGCTTATACAACTCTTCATGCTATATGACCCTTATGTGAATGGAAAGCCAACTATTTGTGCAAATAAATCACCAATGTTTGCATAAATTTCCTGAGACTAAAATCCTTTTTTGCAAGCTCCCACTGGAGGTATTGATTGCACCAAACCTTGAATAATAATCTGTTACAGACTCAACTTAGAATGAGAGAACCCTAGGGAGAGATAATAACAAAACACAGGGATGAACTTTAAATGTAAACACAGTCCTTAAAGTATAGAATGTAACAGAGTCTGGCCAAAATGTAAAGTAACAGAGAAGTCTGAAGAATCGGAATTGCTGAGGCCTGTGGCTGCCTCACTAAGAAGTTTTGATGTATTTAATAAGAAATAGAGCGCTTGGGGGAATTTTGAATAGGGGAGAGCTATAGGAAGATGACCCACTTGATTGATCTATTTTTCACCGCTATGAAGTATGTAGAAAAAAAGATTGTCACACTCTTTCAAATACCCTACTTTGTATTAATAGTGTAAGTAAAAATTTTACTTGAAATAGGCCGGGCACAGCAGCTTACGCCTGTAATCCCAGCACTTTGGGAGGCTGAGGCGAGTAGATCACGAGGTCAGGAGATGGAGACCATCCTGGCTAACACGGTGAAACGTCATCTCTACCAAAAATACAAAAAATTAGCTGGGCGTGGGGGCGGGCGCCTGTAGTCCCAGCTTCTCAGGAAGCTGAGGAGAATGGCGTGAACCCGGGAGGCGGAGCTTGCAGTGAGCTGAGATCGCACCACCGCACTCCAGCCTGGGCAACAGAGCGAGACTGTCTCAAAAAAAAAAAAAAAAAAAAAAAAAAAAACTTCTTGAAATAAATTGGCAGAGATTAAAATGTGATTTAGAGAAAATTTTGAACAATTATTATTCAGATTTTTTCCTTCATATCATGAGCACAGAAAATTAGTTTTTTCGTTAAATAGAAGTTAATTTTTTTTCTAGACAATCTCTAAGATGTTAAAATAATTTTCCCTTGACATAGGTTTTTAGGAAAACAAATGTTTTTCTAAAACTGAAAATCCCTTCCCAAAGAAATAAATATTTATTTAGATGTATCCATAGAACCCAGAGTTAAAACTATAACTCTTGTTGTTGTTTTTTTTTTTTTGTTCGTTTGTTTTTTGTCTTTTGGTTCATTTTAAAGCTGATCTAGAATATGGCCTTCTCCTTCACAGCAGCCATGTGTTTTTCTGTTTTATGAAATGGTTTCTGAGGACTGCTGTTGTTTGTGGAATGAACTCTAAGATGCTAATTATTTGTAATTGACCCTAGAGATCTTTGGTGTGAAGTAATTTGTACATTTGCTCCGGCATAAATGTGAGTCACGTGGAACAGGCAAACGTTCAGGTGCAAGTTGTCAAACTAGAGTGTAACTCTTCATAAGCACTCAGTGTCCATTATCCAAAGAGGTTTATGCTTCTTTCTACCCTACCATTAAGCGCGATGGAAAACAAAGGTCTGGAGAGGCAGTTACATTTATTCTGTCATAATTCACCTCATTTTAGACAAAAAATATATAATATAAACCTATTGCAATATGGAAATATGTAAAGAAGGTGCCAGTAATGCATGTGAAAGGATAGGATTGCTTCATATTACAAGTTGAGCAGACATAAGTGGAGAAAGTCTACCTGCAAGAGAGGCAAGCAGGTTTTTTTGATAGAATATCTGTGATTTTCTGGAAAATCTGGGTAAAATCAACAGAAGTCAAATTTTAAGTTGTAGGACTTTAAGATTCTAAATAATCTCTCAATAATGCTGGCAATGTGATCATTTAGGATTGACTCATTTGTTTTGGAAATCATAAAAATGGTCAAACAGTTGATTAAATGTTAATGTCAAACAGATTTATGCAACTGAATTTAGAATTTCCAATTTTGTAACAAGTGAATCAGATTTCATGTTTGGCTTGTGATCACTTGGCAATGAGTCACTAGATTGGTACTCTAATGATCTGTAAATTAAATTTTTAAACATAGTATGAAATCCTGTATATTCTCAAGGATTAGCAAAATAGCTCACATCATGTCTATGTCATTGCCAAAATAATTAGATATTTATTGAGAATCCTTTAAAGTATTATTATTAGAAATAATAAGTCAAAATTATTTGCTTTCTCCCATCCAAGTACTAATCAAGTCCGACCCTGCTTAAATTCCAAGACTAGATGGGAATGGGCACATTTATGGTGATATGGCCATAAATAAAATGATTTGCCTTCAACTTCAGAAAATAATTTCTCTATGAGGTTTTACATGTAATGGTCTTTATTGGTTTAAAACTATCTCCATCTTATGTGAAACGTTTATAGTGCAACTACACTTATTGTTAGATACAGACTCTGTGAATATCTACAACCCTGTTTAAGTCACAACTTTTATTATGCCCTAAAGAGTAGCCCAATAATTCTGTCTTCTGAATTCAAATTTTGACAAGAGGCTCTCCCCGTGGGTTGCTGATGAGAGTTGTCAATGATATTTCCCTGCAAGGGACAAGCTATCTTGTCAATGTTAGGCAGGCACTGTGAATTAAGCTTTGCCTCAAAAATAGTCAAGATTCAATGTCTTTTCGAATTTTTTATTCTTTTTTGGAAATACCAAAAGATGTGTTAATATTCTTGCAGATGGTTGTGTATCTAGGGTAAATTTATTTAGAGTTTTTTAATAAGAGGATAAACTGTCCCCTAAAGCATTGAAAATGTTTTTTTTTTCTTTAACTATTGCAGAGGTGGGGAAGAGAGTAGAAGTAACCAAAGTAAAACAAAATGAACAAATAACAATAACACAATAAAGCTTTCTTTCCATGCTTACATTGCTTTTTTGTCCTCCAAAAGATGCAAGGTTCAAAAGACATATGAAATAAGTCATGAAAGTTGTAACGTTGTACATTAAACCAGAGTAATGTCCTTCCAGATCTGGATCTGCTGTTGTCTTCAAGATGAATGTTTGACTTCTCAAAAATACAAATAAAACACCTAACCTCAAATCAGCTGGCCTCCATCAAGGCCTGACCTATGTCTATATGACCTAGTTACAAGTCAGCTAACCAACGGGCATGGGTTTTCTTGCCTCTAAAAATGGAAAAAAATGCTTCCATATGATCATTAATGGAAAATGACTGCTCTTGAGCAGTTGCCAGAAAGGGGCCTTCAGGAGGCTACTGAACCAAACCTGCAAGGGAATTGTGAAACCCAAACTTTCTTTGTTGACCCTCCTGGGAAACCAGGGGTTCTTACCCTAGATAAATGAGAACTCTGATGTAGAGCATTCACCATGTGTGAGCCCCATTTGTGCTGTATGGACCAACAAAACAGTCAAGTGTACGATAATTGTGATGGCTGACTCTGATGGGGTGAGGGAATGGCATATCCTCTAGGGTCCTGTGCTGAACGAGATTTAGTGTTAACCACTATTGACCCTTACCTAGAGTGAGCCTGAGTCCCAGTGTTGCTGACAACATTGGTAGCCTCCCCATCATAGATGATTCAAGTTTTATTTTTCAATCCGTACAACTGTTTCCAGATCATACCTAAGTACAGTGGGATTTCGAAGCCTCTCTTGCATTTGACCTGTGGGGGTGCAGAAGAGTAGGGGCTCAGATTTACATGACAGAACTGTTCTTCAGTTCCAGAGTAAGATTTTCTCTTAAATGAATGTGTAGGTGGAAGGGAATCTAAAGCCTCTTTGATGCTACCCGTTCTGGTTCCCCTTATCCGGCATCTTGATAGAAAAGTGCACAGTGAAGTTACCTCCAATTCCTTTTAGGTTAGGATTTTAAACAAGAAGATCGATTTTAGCAAAGTTCAGTCCAGATGTGGTTCCAAGGATAACATCAAACATTCGGCTGGGGGCGGAAATGTAAGTAGAAGCGCCTGTTAGAAAGCTGTCCTGATTGCGTGGAGCCACCTGCGCAGCCAGCACCCTGCCTTCTTTCCCACCTCTTTCCAACACACTGCTCCTTTCTCACTGCTGTTCCACATGTCTCCCTGGTATGATAGCTTGTAGTCTTGCATTTTCAGTGATGGACTTCCCATCCTTCCCTGTAAGATCATCAGGGAATTTCTTGCTTTGATTTGGGAAAGAAAACCTCGATGGAATGCACCATGGTTTTCTGGAGAATGGCAAAACCACTTCACTTGCCAACTTTGTTGCTGGCCTTCTTGTCTTCAATGTATTTTCTCACGTTGTTTCTACTCCACTGCAAAAGTCAGCTGGGCACATATTTTTCTAGCTCCATATAAATTACCCATGAGGCAAAGACTGATATACTTGTAAATGCCCAAAGTATGTAATGTCAATCTTCAGTGGTTCATTATTCATGAAAGTAAGGATATCATTTAGAATAATACAAAACTAGTGGAGCATGGTTCATCTATAATTCAAAGTGAAAGGATTCAAGTCCAGTGTACACTTTAGTTTGATGGGATTTTTTTTCCTGTCTCTTTCATTTAGTGTAAATAATATCCTGTGAGAGGAAGGGAACGATGATTCCATGTTTTTTAAGTGTGGTTGAGGCAGAGTTGAAATGGTCAGACAATCTCAAGCTAAAGGAAGGATGGTTCTTTATAAAATAAGAATAGTTTTTCAAAGGTGATCAGGCTAACTGTATCCTACAGATCCTATCTCTTTGAACTTCAGTTTCTGATCATCCGTGACTCAAGTAATTTACAAGGCGTTGAGTCTAGAATCTCACCTGTCTATTAACTCTTGGCTACTTGCTTCCCAACTGGGCAGAAGTAGAATCAAGCAGTGAAAGAGAGAGTGAGAGAGAGAGAGAGAGAGAGAGAGAGACAAACAAGTGCCTTCTACAAGCAGCTGTTGCCTGATAATCAAAGTAGCTTCACTGAGCATAAAACTGTCACTGTCATTGAAAGTCCATAGCAATGTTTGCTGGCCCCCTTCAAGTATGCTAGGCTAAGCCTCAGGGTTAATCTTTACATTTATGTGGTTGCCACTCTTCCTTATTCCCCAGACTATAAGTATATACCATGTGGTACTTTCATAAAAGTAGCCCCAGGCCTGGTAATTACTTGAGGATAACAGAGGATGAACCCAGCTATCCTTTACACAGGTGCTGCTGGACAAAACACCTAAGTGGAAAAGGATAAACTAGGATAATTAAAGATCTTAAAGTAAGTAGAGGAGCTTTATCTCCCAAAACAATAGTCTTAAATTTTCCTCTAGGAAAGAATCCCTTGTTTAAATATGCAGACATCCTGGCCCTGTCCTCATGATGCCTGTGATTCAGTAATTCCCAAGTACTCTCGTGCAGATGACAATGGACCAAACTTGGAGAAGCACTGCTTCAAATATTGGGAGAGGAAATATTTTCAGTAAAACACAGAGAAGAAAAAACATGTTGCTATCATTTTATAATTTGGTATGAAAGAAAAATTTCATCTAGCTAAGATATGACAATGTAATAACAACTTAGAAAAGCACGTTCAGAACTTCTTGTATCTTAAAACAATGTTGGTCTTCTTGTAACTATGAGCAACATTGGTCACTTTTATGTAAAAATCACTTTATAAAGAATAATGCATCTCTTCTCTTGGCTCTTTGCTTATGGAAAGGTTTAACGCAGTGTTGCTTAGTTCTCTGAGTGGAAGCTTGCCTTGTTAATATGTTTCTATCCTCCTGTGTCATAATCTGCTTTCAACTAATAAAATCTTCTATTCTAGGGTTTTCTTTCACTTGGGTTCTTTCCAATCCAAACATGTGGGAGAATATATGGAAAAATATGTCTTCCTGTGTTTGTGTGTGTACTTCAGTTTGGGTTTCTAGCTATGTTGTTGCATGTTGTGACTTTGGGCATGTTTCTAGATTTTATGTATGAGCTTGGGTTTTTGTCCATGTTTGAACTATTTTAAGCATGTTTTATGTGGTTCACATAGGTACAAATTGTTACCAAGAAAATAGACCTAAGCCATGTGACATCCAAATGTGGCTCTCTGAAGAACATCCGCCACAGGCCAGGTAAATAAATAATTTTTAGTAGTTTGAGAAATATTTAATTGGAATCGAGAAATGAATGAGAAAATTATTTGTTGTTGTTGTTGTTGTTGCAAAATACCTAATTGGAAGGATGTTTTAAAATCTAGATACTTCACATTTTTATTAATAGAAACTAAAATTGAAATTTTCAAGGCATCTTCATTGGGGAAAAGTGAACCCAATCATACAATGAAGAGGACACATTTTAATTAAAAATTAAAAGGTACATAAGGTGCATTTATCTTTATGTACTCAACATGCTTATTGGAGCTCCTTTGAAATATGTAGTCTATAAAATACATCAGATCATGTATTCATATATAATAACATTGAATGGAGGTAGCATTTCCAAAGTTTTTTTCCTAAAATTGGCTTTCTATATTATGTAAAATAAGGATTGTGCTTTGCAAAGCTGAAGAAATGTATTTATCTGGTGAATTTCTCAGATTCTTTATTAGGTCAGTAAACACCATGAATCTCCAGCAGAATGCAATGTTTCCTCAACTTACTTGACCATGAACCCCTTTTGGTTTTTCAAAATATCTCATGCGACTAATGCTCTAAAGTAGAATTTATATTCATACTTACTGGGAGATTTTCTCCCTTTAAAGTGTGAATCTAACATTATGAGTCACTTTTCCTGAATATTGTGTATTACATGTTTTTGTTAAATTCTACCTCTGTAGAGTGGGCATGTTGGCTCATGCCTGTAATCCCAGCACTTCGGGAATCCAAGGCAGGAGGATTGCTTAAGGCCAGGAGTTTGAGACAGACTCGGCAACATAGGGAAACCCCTGTCTCAATAAAAATTTAAAAATAAAAATAAGCCAGATATGGTGGTACATGCTTGTAGTCCTAGCTACTTGGAAGGCTGAGGCAGGAGGATCACTTAGTTTCAGGAGTTCGAGGCTGCAGCAAGCTATGATCACACCACTGCACTCCAGCCTGGGCAACAGAGCAAGACCCTGTCCCAAAGAAAAAACTCTACCTCCATAGATATGTAATAAAAGATGACTGTCAAATTTGTAATTTTCTTGAGAATATTTTGACACAATTCATTTATCCCTGAGAACAAAAGGAAAGCAAGTGGTTTTAACTGTCTGTGTTTGGCATCTTAACATAAAAACAAAGTAATAGGTTTTTTTTCCCATGAAACAAGGTATAATAACAGTTGAGCTGTTAGCTGACAATTATTCTGCTAGTCAGGAGAAAATTATTAATAAATTATTGGTTGAAAAGCAAAGATAGGTAGAATAAATTTCAAAATGGATAAATGCATTGAAAACATCTGGAAATCAGGGTTCATTTTGTCAATGGGTGTTGATTATAAAGCAAGTCAAAGAGTTACAAACTATATTTATGAAGTCTTCACTACCAGTTTCAGAACTGCTGCCATGGAATTAGCTTCTCTGTTTTTCATGAGGCAGCAGGAAGGTTGTCCCATACTGCACATCTTCGAAATTCCCCTGTCCACAGCTGAAGTGTACAAACACTGAATTGACTTTGTACTGCTGTGTCAACAGCATGGCTGGAATACTTGGCAACACTGCCTATTTTCTTTCAGAATACAGAAGAAAATGCTGCACTCTTTAACCTAGACAGTAAGGTTATAGTTAGTCAAACTCACCTGTGATCTAGATGTACGGAAAAAAATTTATATAGCCAAGGAACTATTCTGTGTATGATTTGTTGGTCATAAAAGGCTGTTGTCATGGACTCCCACCTATTTCTAAATCTAGCTCTTGCTTCTATTATAACTGAATCAAATGACTAAATTCATAAAGAAGTGTCAGCATAATAATCCTTGACAGCAGCAACCTTTTCACAAAATTATTTTGGAATGTGGAATATCTAAAGAGAAAATAAAGAAAATAAACATCTGGAGGCACACATTGAAATATCTGTTCTTCTCAACTTCATTTATAAAGCTTGACAAAGATAATAGTCTTTCACAATTACTGCTCCTGATGGGTGAAAGAGTTATTTGAAAAATCAAAGGCATAGATCTCTGAGTTTAAGATATCTGGATTCTCTAACAGTTGCATAAGAATTTCTAGAGGGACTTCATCAGAAATAGACTTCTTAAGCTTCCTTTTCTGAATATGTTTTGGGTCAATAATATGTTATTATTTTTCCCTCTCAGAAGACAGTTCATAGTGAGATTCCATCTCTACAATAAAAATAAAAATAAGCTGAGTGTGGCAGTGCACACCTGTAGTCCTAGCTACTCAGAGGGCTGAGGTGGGAGGATCACCTGAGCCCAAGAAGTCAAGGTTGCAGTGAGCTATGATCCTGTCACTTCACTCCATCCTGGGCAACAGAGCAGACCGTCTCCAACAATAAAAAATGACATTTTAGCAAAAATTTAGCAAGATTATGTTGACACAACATATAATCAGAAAAGTAAGTGATCTCTATCAGAGGCTACCAAAAATACAAAAATAAGATCACAAAGAAGTTGTTCTTATCTAGTTGAAAGTCCAACATCCTCTAACCTCTAACCAAGATAAGTCTGTTTTATGAATCATTACGAATCATGTTCATCTCATCACAACCAACAAGTAAGACCCATATGGCCAGGTAAAATGTGGGAAGAATAACGCTCTAAAAAATGAGGCATATTTTGAGGGAAGGATAACTACATCTCTAAGCATGAGTTAAATAACATCATACAGTTTATAAGCCTTAAAAGAAGAACGAATGGATATTTCTCCAAAATGTAATCTAATTGTGTAATATAATTTCAAGAGGTCCCTGGCCAGGCAGTTGGGTATTAACATAGATGTCTAGATATTGCATGAGAAAAATACCTCATGGCTTAAGAGACCTGTGAAGCCTTAACAAACCTTCCTCCTTTGTCTACAGAGATACATGAGCAACAAGAGAGATACATGAGCAACAAGATTCCAAAATTGCAAAATCTCTTTCATATTTCCATACAGTCCCTCAGGCTTTGTTTCAAAATCAAACTCCCAAGCAAGGTGCACTTTATGTACTCAACATGTTTGTTGGAACAGCTTTGAAATATGTAGTCTGTGAAATACATCATAACCAACAAGTGAGACCTACGTTACCACTGGCTTTCCAGAAGAACGCATGTGCTCAAAACAAAGCTGCTGTTAAAGTGAAAGCAAATCTCTTAGGTGGAGATGAGTAAATAAGGAGTCTCATTTCACTTTTTATGCAGGTCAAACACATCAGCAGACACTCAGAAATGGTCAAGGACAAGCTCAAGGACAACAAATAACTTAGCCAGTGTAGAACTTTCCATATTTGCGAGCTTGAGAGAGACATGTAGAGACGGGGAAGACTACACTGAAGAGTGCAGCGTGGCCCTGTTACAATCAGCAGATCAGGGTTCTAGACTGATTAGCATTAGGGAAAATGGCGTGGTCAAAACTCTGTCTCAATATTATCAGATCAAGGTCAGCGTCAAATTGGTCCTATGGCATCCACACAAGAAAGAGAGGATGATCTGTCACTTCATATATGAATTAAAATGGGAGGCTTTTAAAGCTTACTAGTCGTAAACAACTTAGCTCCTGACTCATTTCATCAGTGAAGCTTTCAATGTTGAACATTTATAAATGAATATATTGCCCACATGTGCACCACTTCCAGCCTAAATCTTCTTTGGATAAGTAACCTGTTACCATGAAGAATAAAGAAGAGTTTCATTTAAATTTAACTTGGTCCCTTAGAAATAAGAGACTAAATGTTCCAACTTTTAGAAAGGATTCAAATAAGATATTTTCATTTTGCTAATTTTTATAGTGTTTGTTATACCAAAAAGAAAAGCCCCTCTGATTTCTTAGGTTAGACATGGGTAAAGGAGAAAGGTATTAATATGTGAAGCAATCCATATAATAGTATAAGAAGGGTTTTATGGTCTTGGATCATCTGACAAAATGATATGGGCTAGAAATTCTAAAAGATTCCATTCACATATATTGTTGGAGGGATGGTAAAGTTAATAAATTTGTGGTTTGCAGCAGTCTATCTACTGCAATCATTTTTGGAAAATAATCACCACAAATGCAAGATATAGTTATATCAAGGTAATTCTTCCCTCGTAGGTGGCGGACGTGTGAAAATTGAGAGTGTAAAACTAGATTTCAAAGAAAAGGCCCAAGCTAAAGTCGGTTCTCTTGATAATGCTCATCATGTACCTGGAGGTGGTAACGTCAAGGTAAGAAACAAGGTTATGAGCCAATGTTGTCTTTTCAAAAAAAAAAAAAATCTTCTGAAATACTCTTCATCAAAATAGGTCCCAGATTGAAGACCTGGACAAATAAGAAGTAGGGATAACAGAGGTGAATAGAAGTCATTAATATCAGCCCTGGGAGATGGAGAAAGAAGTAGGGACCAGTTAAGATGCCTGAGTTAACGAGGACTGATGCTTGTCTTAAACAGATTGACAGCCAAAAGTTGAACTTCAGAGAGCATGCTAAAGCCCGTGTGGACCATGGGGCTGAGATCATTACACAGTCCCCAGGCAGATCCAGCGTGGCATCACCCCGACGACTCAGCAACGTCTCCTCGTCTGGAAGCATCAACCTGCTTGAATCTCCTCAGCTTGCCACTTTGGCTGAGGATGTCACTGCTGCACTCGCTAAGCAGGGCTTGTGAATATTTCTCATTTAGCATTGAAATAATAATATTTAGGCATGAGCTCTTGGCAGGAGTGGGCTCTGAGCAGGTGTTATATTCATTCTTTATAAACCATAAAATAAATAATCTCATCCCCAAACTGTAGTAATTGTTACAATTTTATATTTAAAAAATGAATAGTACATGCAGAAATTGACCTGATTTCCATTTGCAACAGGAAGACACTGGCTTTACATGGGTTCAATTGGACAATTATTTTTGCTCTGCTCTGTTTTGCATGGAGTATTATTTTAAAAATTGCATTTTTACCTTTCATGTGCCTGAAGGCTATCCACTACATTCTGAAGGCCTTGTTAAATCCAAGCTGCTCATTTCACTATTCTGTTTCTGAGTGAGAAGATAAAAACTGCCCATTGTAACTTATTTCAGGTTAAATTAAACCAAGGAGTCTGATTGCAGGAAAGGAAGAGCATGTAAGAAATAAGTTTTTTTAAAGTGTTATTTTGTATAAATGGGAAGAAAGATTCAATTAAGTTATTAACATTTGGGACCTGGATAATTATATCAGAGTATGTCAATCCAATAAATTATTTAACTAATTAAAAAAATAGATTGCAAAGCATTTGAGCTGTGGTTGAGGAAGTGGTGTAAAAGTGCATCCCTTAGGAATGATGCACTTTCATTAGGATGGACTCGTGTCTGATTAGAATGTCAGTTGATCAGCTAGATTTGTGTCCACACTACCAGTTTCACACCCCCTTTCCATCTGTTTGATACAGTATTATAGATATAAATATATATATATTTCTCTGTGGCCATTTGTGATACTTCCTCATATACTTGAATATTATACTTCTTTATTCACAGTATCTGTGTCTCCTGCACCCTTTGGTGTTGCAATTTTAGATATGTGAAAGTAGATGTTAGCAGGGTTCTCTCCCTATTTAAAAAAAATACATTAAAAAAGACAAAAAATTTTAGCATGAAGTTGCTTTCTGTAACAACTCAAAGCCGTAACCCTGTTTTAGTGCCAGATACAAGTCTCTCCCGTGATGCTAGAAAAAAATTATTTTTCTTTGCTTTCACCAACATGGAGTTTGTGGGGGTGGGTCCAGTTATACATGAAAGGGTTTACAGATTGTTGGTTTAAGATTATGGATTTATCTCATTTTTAATCACAGGATAGTTTGGGGTTTATGCCTATTATTATTCACGAAACCAACTTAAGATGTTTTCTTTACTTTTCTTTTTTTCCATTTGCTAAAGTTGAAAGTTGAAACTAACAGTAATAGTTTGAAACATGTTTTCTCATTTTTCCAAGTAGTATCTGTTTATTAAATTCTCTAATAGAAGATGTTTGTCTTTCTTACCCAAAGTAAAGATCCCCTGATCCGAAAGAAAAAAATACAATACTTTGGGAAGCTATAGCTATAAAACACTTGAGACACAGATATCTAAATCAGTTTTTTTCCAAGACTCCAACATTGCACTCTGTAAAGTAACACAGTGTGATCTAGTATTATTTATCAGAGATAATACTGTTCTGACTGTATATACAGTCTAGAACTCACAAATCAATTAATTCCTCTCACAAATCATTCATCTTAGACTTACAAATAAGCAATGAAATAGTCAATGGCCTGATTAAGACAAAGAGCTACCAGGCTGGGTGGACACTTTTTAGTATTTTATCTTTTCTTTTTCTTGCTCAGGGCTGGTAGGTTGGATCTGAACCATTAAAATCATATGGTCCACTGGGCGTATGATCTCTTTGAGCCAAATCAGTTCCTGAATATAAAGGAGGATATGATGAGGATGGACTGAGGCAACTGAGAAGTATAGAAACATCCAAGTCAAAAACCAAGGGATGCAGAGACAGAGACACAGGTGATTTTGGTGACCCAGTGGATATGGCAACCAATGTAACTGCCATACAAGAAACCCTAGGAGCAAACCCACACCACTCATTCTCAGCTAAGAGATTTTACACAGGCAAACATGTCTTAAACCATTTATAAATCAGTTATTTTATATAATAGTCAAAACCTTAGAAACCTTAGGATCATAGATATGTCTATTTTCCGCCTTTTAATTGCTGTGAGGTTTGATTTGACCAATCTGGGCAATTTATTCATCAGCTTCCCTTGAAGTGCACCAGAAAATAGAAGAAAGGTGTGTGGAGACTTAGGGTATTTTATTACATGTTTTGATAGTCTTAAATAGTGATTAAATTTATCTAGAAAGAAGTTAACAGCTCATTAGAAAAGTTTTAACCTGTGAAATAAGTATTTTTCTCAACATTCTTTAAAGTTTTTATGTAAGTTAACACTAGGTAAACATTCTACATACTAAAAGTCAGTTTATTACAAATACATATCAAAAATGAAGATTATACAAGGCACCAAACTACTAGATTTGGCATTAAAACAAATGTTTATTTCTAATCACAACAAAATTATAATGAATAAATGTTCTTGCTTTGTATGGAAATACAATTCTTTATTAAAGTTAACAGAAAGGAACTGATCATTTGTGCCAGTCAAAGAGAGAAACACACAGGTTAAATGTCTTCTTGTGGGGTTAAGGGGTAGAACCTATCTTGCCTTCACTCTCAAGATAACGACTCAAATTAAGCTTTTTGAGCACCACTCTTGTGGGGACACACATACGCTGATCTAGGAATGAAATCTTCGTGGTCTCAATTCTAGATCTACTTTGCCAGTTTCTCTCTGGCTTTAGCCTTTGAGAACCTGTATAAGAATACATAAGTAATCCAGAGCTATGAAGAGTTAAAAGGCCTACTTCTCCAGTGAACTCACCCTCTGGGTCACTTGCAACCAAAAATTGGATACCTCATAATGATGCAGGAAAGACCTGAGTTCTTGATGAGTTCCAAAGGCCACGTTCATTTAGGAACCAACTCTCTCTGGATTCACCTGCTGAATTCCAGCAGCGTGATGGGCTGACATCCCACCTACAAGCATGACACCTGTGTAACACCAGCTAGGTATGGCTGCGGAAGGCTGAAAGAAAGCCATTAAATGGAAGAATGTACTGATTGTAGTGACCTTCTCCACACACACACACACACACACACACACACACATACACCCCTAGAGTAATACAGCAAACATGGAATAATCAGCCAATATATAACATCAGTATTTTATTAAATAATCTGAATGTGGTTGATTTTGACATCGCTGCAATTACAATTTTCTTCTATTTTTCAAGTCACAATAAGGAAAATAAACTACTCATGGTCTAAATACCAGAGATAAAGTAGACTCATGGCTTGGTAAGGAAATTTTAAGCATTTCTTCAAAGATTGACGTGCTAAAATAAGTATTGATGTTTTGGGTTTTTTTACACCTAGGATTTTAGCTTGGGTGTGTAGGTGAAGGCCAAGACCCTCTGCAGGAAAAAGCTTATTTTCAAACTCAGAAAATAAAATGTCAATCATAAAAATCTACTTCAACTTTAGCAAAAAGAAAAAAAATCAACAAAAAGTATACTCTGTATGCTGGGATTCCGAGGTTCCAACACACCGTTACAAATCTGTGGGGGGTTTCTTTCTTCTGATAATTCTAGAGCCTGTTACCATAGAAAGGCATTTCTTCAATGGCTGGTTGTAGTTAGTTCATGTTTTTCAATCAAATTTGCAAATGTATTTGTTGCTGTATAGTGATTGTTTTGCAAAATAAAATTGCTTGTCACCTAACTGCTAGTTTTGGTTTCAGACTGTTTAATTGCTTCTCCTCTGGGGAAAAACAAAAATTTATATATATATATATTGTGTGTGTGTGTGTGTGTGTGTAATACAACCAAAGAAAAATTGTGAAAATAAGGCTATTATTATGGCTGAGTTTCTATTATGTGTCAGGCCCTATACTAAATGATTTTATATCAGCTCAATTAATAAGGAAATTTATTTTTATCCCTACTGTATTAGCAGGATGCTATCTTTTGCAAGTGACAAAAACTCTAATTAAACGGGCTTCAACATAAAGGTGAATTTGTAGGCTCAAGTAATTGACTACCCAGGTGTATCTGCCTCAGGCATGGCTGGATCCAGGCCCTCAAACAATGTCATCAGGAATCTTTCCTTTTCCAACTTTCAGCTTTGTTTCCTCTGTGTTGGCTTCCTTCTCAGTCAGGCACCCCTTCCATACTGGGCACCAGAAACTCCAGATTTCACAACCTACCAAAGAAAGCCCCTTTGTAGTAGCTCAAATCCAGGGTCTGAAAATCACTGAACTATTAATACTTGGATATCCTGCCTACTTATGCTAATTGACCAGGCTTGGCTCACATACCCAAGTCAATCACAGGTGGTTGGAATAGTAGGAGAATAAGAGGAGAAGTGGCTTTATTGTCCTCCATACTACCTGAGCTAATCACGGAGAGGAAACATTTCCTCCAAAGTTAATTCAGGCTACTCCTGCCAGAAGAGAGGAATTGATACTGTACAGGCCACAAAAACATATATGTGGCATAGCTGCACCCCTGCTCATCTTTTAGCTCCTTACAGCTCAGATTATGCTCAGGCTTCACCAGGGAGCTTGATAGAAATACAAATTTCTGGGCTCCACCCCAGACCAACTTACTAACATTCCCCCAGGTGATTCATCTGCACTCAAAAATTTGGGAAACACGCAGCTCATTCAGTCCCTGCTAATGTGTTTAAGGAGAAAGAGCTCCATTGCAGGCCTCTAATGGATAAAAATTATCCCAAAGACTATTTGAGACAGCATCCCTACCTCTGATGTCAAACTAGGAACCAAGACATAGAAAGCTGTGACTGGTAAAGGAAATACTTCTGTCTGTATTAGAGGTTTTCCAACCCTCAAGACTATTTTAACTTGACTAAAACCTACTAATCTTATTAATGGCATCACTTCTCATTCAGTCTGCCTTTGCTAATAATGAAGATTTTGTAGAACCTAGCAAGAATTATTAGTGTATGTCTAATAATTCCTTAAAATCAGCAACATGTTGTCACTCAAGAGTCTTCAAACCACGAGGATTAAATTTGTCCAGTAGCATGAATCACCATAAAATTGTTGGTTTCTTTTTTATTAGTTAACAAGGCAAGGAAAGGTTTATTTGCCTTGACAAGAGACAAATAACTGATAAATAATGGAGGACGTACAGAAAATCAATGTTCCTCTTCTTGTTTATGATGTGGCACTTGCTTGTAGACCTGAGACTTCAAGAATTTAGGGCTAGAAAATTGTCAAAAGTATACAGTCTTGCAACATAAAATTGTTTCAAAATATTAAGCCCTTCACTAGATTTTCTTGAGCATGATGAAGCAATATCATAGACACACTCTTTAAAGCCCCTTTTTCCACCTCTCATGCCTTTCCCTCACAAATATGCGTCAGCTGTTCCTACTTCTACTCCCTTAAATTCCGAGACAATCTGTGTCCCAGGCCTCAATTGAGGTAATAAATCTGTGGCCTCCAAATAGGCTTTATTTGGCCTTCAAAGTGTTTTCAAATTTCAGAAAGTTCACACACACATCCCAGATTTGGATCTTCACTCTTGGTGACCATTGATCAGAACTGTCCATGGGTACCTCTGAGATGGGGTTTCTTCACTTGACTTGGCCGCTATGCCTAGCTATGCTTATTGTTTTCTCCCACTCCTCTTCTTTCACTCATTATGATAAGCATTAAACTACAGATCTAGAGTTTGTAACCCTTGACCTAGGCACACTTGTCTTTCTCTCCAATACTGTCCTCTTCCTATGAAACAAAAGTCCAAAATCCTAGAGCCCCTAATCCTAGAGCCAGGGAGTTAGGTAGGTTTAGACTGGGATCCTCAGGGTGACGAAGAACTGGGAACACCAATATTTATAGCTTTTGTCCTGTCTCAAAAAAAAAAAAGGAACATTTATGTCATAGTAGCAACTGTTAACATCCATGATAAACATATCTAAGTTTCTGCACACCCCTTATGTTTATCATTGAATCAAGGAAAAAAAAAAAAACGGCAGTGGAGTTTGTTTCCTTGTCATGCCACCTATGGTAAAGATCTCATTGTCAAGTGAGAAATGATAAAAACTATCATCTTACTCAGTAGGACTGAACATATAGGATACTTGCCTATTCCTTTTAGGAACAAAGAAAGCCATAGATAGGAAACACTCTAGCCTAGACAAGCCAATGTTCTTGAACCCAAGGCTGATCTTCAGGCAACTTACATGTTAATTGAATAAGTTGCTTCAATATTGAAAGACTTGCTGCCCAAGCCTCCTCCCCCTTACCAATGCCCACGTTGACCACCCAAACCTATTCTTCTGTGCTCTACAGACGTCCTCTGATTCCAGCATATACAAAGGGACAGAAGAAGGTCTTCAAGATCCTGCTCCAGTCCCCGCAAAAGCCCTGGCTTCCAGGCATCACCAGTGGCTACTGTCCCCCAAAGGCTCCTGAGAACTAGCTTGTGCCTTACAAACTGTTGCAGGAAGCCCAGGTGGGCAGCACAGGAGGTCTATACTGACACCTAGCAGCCTGCTTTCCTGCCAGACAGCCTGCCACAGCTCTTACTTGCCTACCTCATCCCCGCATTACAAGTCAGAAGGAGATTGGAACCCCCCAGAGGAGATAGTGCCTTTAGTGACATGTTGGTAGGCAGATACCTCATGCACATATAACCATACCTTAACTATGGTCACCTGTTGTCAGTCACTAATCCCCTAAGAACCTCTCTCATGTGGTTGCTTATGAAAACTAGTCACCACAGGGCTTGAACTCTTAGCATGGTATAAAAGATAGACAACAGGAACTAAGGGGGTAATACAGGTTCCTAAGGCCACAAACAGAAGGATGTTGTAATAGATAGGCTAGCCTATGGGATGATTCGGACTAACAGATGCCTAAGGTAAGGAGTTTTTTATGGTCCATATTCATAGTCACCTCCATTTTAAACCTACCCAAAGCCCAACTGATGTGGGTATTACCAATTTTAATTTTATTCTTATTTAATGATTGTGCCAGGTATCCTTAAAAACATGCGTTAACTCCTAATTGTACTGTATTTATCAATATCATCATTTTACAGATGAGGAAACTGGGGCTTAGGTCATTTAAAACTTAACGGCAGAGCCAGAATTTTAACCCAAACAGCCCAACAATAGATGTTTCATCTAATGGATTAGGTTTAACCTAATTAAATATTCTAATAAAACATTTTTATGACAGTTAATGATATCAAATACAAGATATATAATACCTTATTATATTTCAGTATTACAAGGGCTAGAAAAATGTTTATATATTTGCTATTCAGCAAAGGATAAAACAGGTTTATGAATAATAAATATCATTTACGTAAACAGAAATGCTTTTTTTTCAAATAAATAAATACAAGTCATCCAATGACAATCAATTTGAAGTCATTGGAAGCATTTTTATGCGGTTCTCTGCATCAAGTCATGGCTTGTACAAAAAAGATCCAGCAAGTGACATCTAAGTCAAGCAAAGATCAACCAAAAATTTCTAAAATTCAACAATTTATTTGGAAATTTCTAGGAAAATTGTATACGCTATTTGTACTGCAACACACAGCACTCAGTAAGCAGTCTTATAATTCATATTGTTTAGAGAATAAAAGCAAGTTTTCTAGTATATATGTTAACTTATAATAGTGTACCAGCCAGTAAATATTTTAACATCACCCTTGCTTCCAGCCTCATTATAAGCATGACATGTCACTTAGATTTTCCTTATGAAAACAAGGATCTGCAGTTCACAGCACAAAATATGAGAACGCCCTATTAAGCCTTAAATGTGGAATGCACACTTCAGACATTCTCGTTGAATTTTGGGAATATTAGTAAACAAAAATATGCTAATATTCTTTAGCATCAGAAAACTAAGACACAAGCCAAGGGGACTTCTCAGCCATTTTTCTGCTTCAAAAGCACAAAAAGCAGAAAACACTCATTACGTGAATACCGGAGTACCAATATTTCATCTTTTCCTGTGTAACCAGAATGTTGAACAAGCATGACTCATATGAATTTTGATCAAAACACAAATTTATTTTTGTCTCTCACAGTTCCTTTAACCATCCTACTGAATGGTGAAAGAAATCTTCCCCTACCTCAAGCCTAAGACTTGGTCAAACCCATGACTTTTTAGTCATTCTCAGATCATAAAATTATTTTGATTATACAAAGAAGTCTCGATTATAAAGAGTCTCATTTCAGACATTAAAACGTCCAATGCATGAAATAATGAAAACGCTGAACGGATGGCGTAAGATCTGTACCATGGATTTGCCTTCAGGCTGCAAGCCTGCATTGAGGTTGTGGCATAGTTATCTGTTTCCTTCTCTATGGACTCACTTTTTTCCCTCCTGACAGGCGCTGGGTTTGCTGGATTAGAAAAAGTAAGGAGGGGTCTTACTTGATTGGGGATGGTGCACTCCATGACTGTGGTGGCTTAAGCAGATCTTTTCTCTTTTTCCGTGGACATCCAGTGATACACCTCCAGCCTCTTTCTACTGAGGCATCTAGCCCATCTAGGCAGTCCTACTGGACAGGACCCACGAGGTCTCTCTCCAACTCTCTCTCCCACCTATCTCTCACGTGGCCTGCATGTATCACCTACCCTAATAACTCTATTGGAGGCAGATCCCAACTCAGCAGCACTCCTCAGACCTGCCAATCAGAGGCATCAGCTTCCTCTAGCCACTAGATTTCTCCAGCCTGAAAAATCTAGTGTCTACCAACATCTGTGTCCCCCAACACCATGGAACACATTTCAGTGCTTTCCAAGTAGTCCTTTTAAATCACTTTATTAAACTTAGGATAGGAAGGTAGCACCCCCCTACACCTCCCCCAAAAGAGAAGTGTGACACACAGACAATGTGGGGAATCCCTTATCAGTCTTCTCTCACCAAATCCCACTCTGTCCCATTTTTATATCTTTTATCTGATAGAAACAAATCTTCGATATCATCTCCTGTGTCCATCTATCTGCACATGGGAAGGGGCCATTTTTCACTCTCATTTTTGTGACCTGATGTTAATCAGGCCAACCCCTCAGTAGATTCTCATATGAAAAGAATATTGTTTTAACATCTTGTTGCAGTTGTCTTTTCCACACTGTTGGCTGGAGTGGCCTCATAGTGTCTGGACCCTTTTAAACAGAAAACAAATAAAAACCATAAACACTCATTGAATGCTACATCTTCATCTGCTCTAGTGCCCTCAAGGCATTCAGAGCCAAGTGAGGGAAGTAGATCATACACAACTAACCATAGCCCAAGATAAACAGTGATAAGTGGTGGAAGCTTAAGTCACACAAAGATCCAGGGGACAAAAGGGGAGTCAGAAAGGACAAGGAGATAAGGGACTTCAAAAGCAAAGGCATAAAGGCATGAGTGAAGGACACATTCTGAACATAAAAATCACCTGGTATATCTGGAGTAGAAGCAGGTCCAAAGAAAGGAGGCCAGGAAATAAAAATAAAGGAGCTTGGAGACAGATTTTGGATCTTCTGTCATATTCATATTCAAAAGCTTGATTTCTATTGTGTAAGCTCGCAGAGTTATTAAAGGTTTTGAGGAGAAATGACGTGATCAGATCTGAATTTTAAAAGAGTAATTTTGGCAACAATGTTGAGATTGTACTTTAAAAAAGATTGTTAGGGCCGGGCGCGGTGGCTCAAGCCTGTAATCCCAGCACTTTGGGAGGCCGAGACGGGCGGATCACGAGGTCAGGAGATCGAGACCATCCTGGCTAACACGGTGAAACCCTGTCTCTACTAAAAAAAATACAAAAAACTAGCCGGGCGAGGTGGCGGGCTCCTGTAGTCGCAGCTACTGGGGAGGCTGAGGCAGGAGAATGGCGTAAACCCGGGAGGCGGAGCTTGCAGTGAGCTGAGATCCAGCCACTGCACTCCAGCCTGGGCGACAGAGCGAGACTCCGTCTCAAAAAAAAAAAAAAAAAAAAAAAAAAGAATGGCAGTGGTGGCATGGAGGAAGGAATAAGCTTAACACCCTTTTGAAATAAAAGTGACAGAACTTAGTGACCATGGAATATGAGTTGGTTAGTCGAGAAGGAGAAATAAACCTGAGGCTTTTCACTTGCATAATCAAGTAGATGATAATGCAATTAACTAAGATGCAGTATGCAGGTGAAGATGAGGTGTCAATGGGTTATCCAGAAAGATAAGAAGAGAGAGAGAGAGAGAGAGAGAGAGAGAGAGAGAGAGAGAGAGAGAGAGAAAGAGAGAAAGAGAGAAAGAGAGAAAGAAAGAAAGAAAGAAAGAAAGAAAGAAAGAAAGAAAGAAAGAAAGAAAGAAAGAAAGAAAGAAAGAAAGAAAAAAGAAAGAAAAGACTGTTACATCTGAAATTGAGAGAGTGTCTTTTTCTTCTAGTTGCTTTGTTTGTTCTTGGTATTCGCTCATTAGACACCAGGTATATATTTACCTTAGCTCTATTTATTTTGTTTAGAGAGAAAACATCTGATCATCGAAGAATAACATTCTTAAGTCAGCAATGGCCAGAACAAAGTTATTAATTTTCTGTGGTCCCAAAATATTTGACATTTATTCTAATGTTCTCGTTTGCCAAAGTTCATAGTATCTTACAGGAATTTCAAAAATTCCTGTAACATATAAATGATGCCAGTTCTAGGGAATAGATGAAGTCATTCAGGCTGAGCTCACAATTGAGAGAATTAAAAAGTCCAAAATGAGACTTAGTGTAATTTTCATATTGAATGACAAGTAGAGAAAAAGGGTGATCAGAAAAACTAAGGACCAGTCATTGGAGGGATGTTCCTAGGAGAAAATGTTACAAAAGCCACAGGAGTAGATGTTGCACAGGGTTAAAATCTGCATCTGCCAAATGTGAGAAATGAGAAGCTGTTGAGTTTTAGAATGGATCACTCTGACTTTGCAGAACAATGGTGGATGCTGAAGATCTTGGGGTGTACTTCTTCATTTCACTTGTATATAACAGTGGCAAATTGCAATATCTTCTCCAGCTCCAGAAGGACCATCTGAAAAGAATTTCCCCACTCATAGCTTGGAGAACTTTGAATATAAATATTTTCCTCTAGAAATGCCTTTCGTCCAGGGCACACAATGTTTTATCAACATCATCCATGATAAAAAGGCATCTCTCTGTGCTTTGGCCTCTCACCTCGTCACTCCTACAGCTGTTTTTGAAAGCCAACTTCTACTTTTATTACTGGTTCATAACCACCTGGATTTGCTGTCTTGCTGGCTCATGGATTCTAACTGACACTAGCTTCTAAATGAATATAAATCGATTTATTTGCTTGTATAATGAAAAGTCAAAATGCAATTATTCAAAAGGGTAAACAGGCTTTGGTAAGTATATGAAGCAGCTTCACCTCATTGGAATGTTGGGTTAAAATAAAGTGATTAAAGTCTGTTTCATTACTTATTCATCTGTTTATCTTAGATTAAATCCTTTAACCAACCCTTCCAGTTACAAAAAAATGATGATGGTAACCTCGCTTATGTCCTTGTATTTTAGCCAATTAGATTTCCAAAGTGATTTGTGATTTTCAAATGATAATTTTTGAGTTTTCTCATTTATACATTATAAGAATAGTGGATGATGAGTTGATGAATTTAAAATCTGCCTTCAGGGCCAGTCTGGAAAACCACTGTAGATTAATTCTGGTTACATAATTTATTGTGATTTCTTCTGCAGCTACACTTGAATGTATTATACAATCATGCAATCATAAAACTGCCTTTGAATTATTTTCTATTTTGATCCAATTCCTATGCTCTCATATAACACGTGTGAGCATACTCTAAATAATCTACATTTTATGATGTGCTCATTCTAAAATTAAGTTAGTTTTTAATTTCTTAGTTAGTGGGAAGTGTTTCTGACAACTCCAGCATGAAAAGGAGGGGAGGAGACTGGGTTTGCAGGCTAGCTCTTAGAGAGAACTTGTAATTCCTCCCAGTTACATCGCCCGTGCTTTCATTCCTGGTGCCAGAGGATCAGTCATGCTTGATTAGAGAAGCACATTCACAGCAACACAATTTGTGCAAAGCAGGAAAAATTCAAGAGGAGATGGGGCATTTACCTTCGTATTGGAAGGAAATTTTGCAGTAATATAACAACAAGAATCACAATAAATAGTAATTTAAAAATTGGTGACTTCCAGTCTTTTTAGAACATAGTTTAAGTATAGGAAAGCAAGTAGAATACTTCTTCCTGATCATCAGATCCACATTCAATGTCATTCCTTCCCTTTGTATAGCAAAATTTCTCACCAGTTTTCTCTAGAGAATCATCAAAGTTTAACACAATTAATTACATTAATTTGACAGGAAGAACCTATCTGTAATATAAGTGAAAAAAGTAAACATTGAAGAAAAATTAGCAAAAACATTCACACACTAGAAAAATAAATTCAAATTACCAACTGTGATACAGTACAAATCATGGAACAAGATGAGATATCTTTATTGTTGCAAAGGTGTTTCAATCACAAGGGCCATTATTCTCTATACAAGACACTTGGCTGAATCTTCTTTCTTGTGTTTGAACTAATAGCAAAGCTCCCGCTCAGCTATTTCTAATTCCCCAGACATGACACCTAAGAGGAACCCATAACACCTATTCCCTGCATGGTGGAATTTTCCTAACTCCCTAAGCTATGGTCCTAACACTACTAGAAAGGAAACTTCTCAAATTCTCCTTTTGAAGAAATGTATATTGTTCTTGCCAGCTAACATATTTTCTTCAGCAGACAAACGTAATTCTTACACAGGTTGGGTAAGGGTGCTTGTCTGTAATTCAATAACAATATGAATTTTACAGCAAGAGCTTATGGATTGGTATGGGTGTGAGAAATCAGTCTTTTCCTTGTGGAAAAATGATCTTTAGGATCATTCCTTGAAAAAAAGATTAAACCCAAGAATGATCTCTTATGTAAATTAGAGTTTATAAACAGAGAATAACCAGTTTTAAGAAGCAGAATTAAATAACACTCACTTGTTTGGTATTTTCAGCAATTTATATACAGACACATAATGGTAAATTATGGTTCTTACTGCTTATAATGTATTTAATGGAATCAAAATGTATTGCTTTTCAAATACGCCTTAAAGGTTTTGATACATTGCCTCTTTTAATCTTCACAATAACCCTATGAGATAAATATTATTATATTCATTTCATGTTAAAGAAATGAGAACCCATAAGGCTAAATAACTTGTCCAATATCACACAGATAATAAATGACTGAGAAGTGAATTACATCCTTATGATTGAAAACCCATCTAAACAATGCTAATTATAAGAAGTGCATCAACTTCTTATACTCAAGAATTTATTGAAATTTGCAGTTATATTTTTATTAAAATAAAACCCTCAACCTAATCCTGAAAGGAGAAACTGTGCAGTTGCATACAAAGAACATGAGCTTTCTCATTCTGACCTCACTGTTTCTTGGTTATGTAACTTTAGGCAACTTACTTTTTTCTGTGCCTCAGTTTCCATACTTGAAAAATTGAGACACTGCTAGGTACACACAAAAAAATACAATTAAAAAGTGGGTGAAATTCACAATAGCAAAGACATGGAATCAACCCAAATGCCCATCAATGATAGTCTGCATAAAGAAAATGTGGCACATATACAACATGGAATACTATGCAGCCATAAAAAGGAAAGAGCTCATGTCCTTTTCAGGGACATGGGTGGAGCTGGAAGTAATCATCAGCAAACTAACACAGAAACAGAAAACCAAACACCACATGTTCTCACTTATAAGTGGGAGCTGAACAATGAGAACACCTGGACACAGGGAGGGGAACAACACACACTGGGGCCTGTCGGGGGGCAGGGGCAGGGGAAGGGAGAGTATCAGAATAAATAGCTAGTGCATGCTGGACTTAATAGGTAGGTGATGGGTTGATAGATGCAGCAAACCACCATGGCACATGTTAACCTGTGTAACAAACCTGCATGTCCTGCACATGTATCCCAGAAAATTAAATTAAATTAAATTAATTTTTGTTTTTTAAAAAGTGAGTGCATAGCTCACAGGATTGTTGTGAAATTCTATTTTATTATTTTATTTTATTTTTAGAGACAGGGTCTTGCTCTGTCACCCAGACTGGAGCACAGTGGCACAATAATAACTTACTGCAGCCTCAAATTCCTGGACTCAAGTCATCCTCCTGCTTCAGTCTCTCAAGTAACTCGGATTACAGGCATGCACCACCACACCCAGCTAATTTTTAAAACTTTTATTTTTTGTAGAGATAAGGTCTCATTTTGTTGCAGGTCTGGTCTCAAACTCCTGGCCTCAAGCAATTTTCCTACCTTGACCTCCCAAAGCCCTGGGATTACAGGCATGAGCCACTGCAACTGGCTTGTTGTGAATTTAAAATAAAATAATGTGTAGAGTTGTCTAATAAAATACTTGATAGTAAGTGCTACATTTTTCTGCTGTTCCACTTTTTATATTTTTATAATGCTTAATAAAATATCACAGCATATATTTTTACCAGAAGAATATACTATCATATTTTTTGTACCATGCTGTTCATTAAACGTGTATTATCTTTGCAATTCAATATAGGTTTGCATTATTTTTTAAGACTTTATTGCATTTCATTTTGTGAATATATGATAGCTGAATAAATTATGTTCAAGCCTTTGGTCTGTTTTCAAATTTTCACCATTATAAGTGGTTCTGCTTTCCCATATCCTCACACAGATTTTCAGTTATTTCTTTGCAAAATTTTCTAGAAATGAAATTGTTGAGTCAAATGGTATCCACATTTACAAGGGATTTTTATATATGTAGCCAAATTGTCTCCAGAAACTGTGTGCTAAGTTTTATGTTCACAATAGAGGGATACTTCCCCACTTCAATTCGTTTTCAATTTAAATCCTTTTGATGACAATTGATGAAACACCATTCTCTTATTAAGTTTAAAAAAAATTAAAAACAACCTATGATTTAGATTAGGGATTTGCACACTTTGTCTGTAAAAAGCCAGGTAGTAAATATTTGAGATTTCACTTACCATACCCTTTCTGTCTACTCAGGTCTGCTGTTGTAACATGGAAGTAACAATAGACAAAACATAGATAAATGAGTGTAGCTGTGTTCCAATAAAAATTCATTCATGGACACTGAGATCTGAATTTCATATAATTTTCACATGTCTCAAAATGCATTCTACTTTAATTTTTGTTCATTTAAAAATATAAAAACAGTATTGGCCAGTCATGGTGGCTCATGCTTCTAATCCCAGAACTTAGGGAGGCCAAGGAAGGAGGATCACTTGAGCCCAGGTGTTCGAGACCAGCCTGGACAACATGTCGAAACCTGTCTCTACAAAAAATACAAAAATTAGCCAGGTGTGGTGGCTCACACCTGTTTTCTCAGCTACTCAGGAGAATGAGGCCAGAGGATTGCTTGAGCCTGCAAGGTCAAGGTTGCAATGAGCCAAGATCGTGCCCTGCACTCAAGCCTGGGTAACAGCATGAGATCCTGTCACAAAAAAAAAAAAAAAAAAAAAAAAAAAAAAAAAAAAAAAAAAAAAAAACAGAAAAGAAAAAATAAATAAAACCATACCCATATGTAAAAACCATCATTAGCCAACACAAACAATGAACCTCATTTGGCCTAGGCTGTATTGTAATGACTCCTGAGTTGGTTAGATGTAGTGAGATTTCACGTGGTTCATACTTCCTGATTTTTACCTCAGGAAGACAAGGGAAGAGGTAGTAGCATAGATGGAAAAATCAGCCATTAAAGAGACTGGTACCCTTTACTCTAAATAAAAAACTATAGCTTTCGTGATTCTAATGACTTCAAATCCTGCTCTATAATTTACTACCAGTGTAAATTAGCCTTTCCAAACCTCAGCTTTTCCTCAACAATAATGAAGTCAGAATCATCCATATGATCCCCCTAATTCATATGGAAGTAGTTAACTTTATTCTTCAGTGTTCTGGAAAACTCATGCATGAGGTGATGCAATAATATATTAGATACATGTGTGAAAATGGAGAGTGAAGCTGATATTTATACATAAGCAGCTATCTTGCATTGCTTTCCTTGCAGCAACAATTAACCTGACACTCTGGTACTTTGAAGTAATTATTCCTTTGCTTTTGTCTGATGCTTTTAGTTTTATTAAACATTTTCAGCCTTTGATTTATTTAAGTCTTAAAGTAATCCTCTGAGATATATATTCTTGCCACATTTTATAGAGAGGAAACTGATATGAAGTCATTTCCCAAGATTATGCAGAATAAATCTAGTTAATAAAAGAGCTATATGTTGAACACAGGTGTTCTAACGTCAAGTTCAGGCTTTTTCTACATCCAGAAGGATCCGCTCACATATGAAAAAACTAGGTAACTACCTTTACTGCTGGCCTCCTATCCTGGAGCTGCCACTCATTGCCTGGATCTCACAAAAATTCAAAGTGAGTCTGCCCCATTCTTCATAGCCCCTGCTACCATAAATAGTCATGGTTTAGAACATGACTTTTCAACTTTAAATAACATCACAGTTTATCAAACCACTAGGGATTCTGTGTCAAAAGCAGCTGTAGTATTATAAAATATATCTTTGATCTTTGTCCCTGTTTACTGACATAAAAACCCTAAAATCCTTGGAATTTCCAAAGTGATGTATATTTTTGTGTGCTCATGAGTTGACAGATGGCTGGCAGTCCCTTGGTAACTTCAGGATAGGGGCTGGTCACAGGAAAGACCAAGGCATGATTAGAGAGTTGAGACTTTTCAGCCCTACCCCTCAACTTCTGGGGAGGTGAGAGGGGCTGAAAGTATTGACCACCAATACCGAGTGACTTAATCAATCATGCTTACATAGTTGAGTGTTCATAAAAGACCAAAATGACTGTATTCAGAGAGCTTCCACATAGTTGGACATGTGGAGGTTCCTGGAAGGTAGTGCACCCAGAGAGAGCATGAAATTCTGCATCACTTCCCACTTGCCTTTCCTATGCATCTTCTCCATCTGGTGCTCATCAGTATCCTTTGTAATATCCTTAAAATAAACCAGTAAATGTTAAGTGTTTCCTTGAGTTCTGTCAGCTGCTCCAGCAAATTAATCAAACCCAAGGTGGAGGTTGTGGTGGGCTCAATTTATTCCCTTCCATGAGAAGCACAGAGAAAACAATCTGGGGCTTGCAATTGATATCTGAAGCGAGGGGAAGGCTTGTAGAAATGAGCCTTCAACCTGTGGGATCTGATGCTATGTCCAGGTAGATAGTGTCAGAATTGATTTAAAGTAGACAAGGTTAGCTGCATTGTGGGGTGTGAGAGTACAGGAAAAACAAACTGTTTGATTGTTTTTTCTACAGACTAGATTAAACCCTGGGCTAGGCAATTGGAGGGCAAAATGATCAGAGATGAACAGACCCACAGAGTGAAGCTGACTCACATGAACAAGGAAGCTGTAGTGAGAACTGCTGCTGTAGTCCATTTAGCATCTTTGTTTCATCCACAGTTCTATCTCAGTAGGGTCACAGCATAACTTCCATGTTTGTGCAATTTCCCTCCTTATAATACTCCCCTTCCTTTAAGCTAGTCTGAATGGGTCTCTGTTTCTTCCAACCAAATAAGCTCCAAATAAAACATCCTGATTAAGCCATTGAACATTTTTATTTCTTTCCTACAATAGGTAAATACCTACATAGGTCCATAAAATTTGGGGGAGGAATTCAAGAGTAATTAAATATGTTGGAGAAGAGCCAAGATGGCTGACTAGATGCAACTAAGAGGAGCTTTCCCCACTGAGAGACCAGACCAACAAGATTGGCACACTCCAAGCAGATCTTCAGAAGGAAGGTATTGAGAATGGACAGAGGGAGAGTGCAGACCCTGGGGAAGGAGTGAGTTAAACAGGCAAAGAGTGGCCCACTCTCACCACAGACCTCTAGAATCCTAGCTACAGGAGACCTCACAACCCCCGCAGACACTTGAGCTCGCAGGAAGATCTGTTTGGAGAGTTGTCAGGGACAGGACTCTAGTCTGTGAGGAGCCCAGAAGGTTTGATGTGGGAATAGCTACTGTGGAGTATGACCAGGGGCACCCTTCCCTCAAGGCTCGCCACACTCCTCTAAGTGGCTTTGGCTTTTGTTGACTATTGGATCTGTCTTGCCCACGGGATGGCCTACAGCTAAAGCAGTGTTAAGAGGAAAGTTTAAAGTGCTAAACACCCACATCAGAAAGTTAGAAAGAACTCAAATTAACAACCTAACATCACACCTAGAGTAACTAGAAAAACAAGATCAAACCAACTCCAAAGCTAGCGGAAGAAAAGAAATAACCAAAATCAGAGCTGAACTGAACTAAATGGAGATGTGAAAAACCACACAAAAGGTCAACAAAATCAAACATTGTTTTGTTGAATGAATAAATAAGACTGATAGACTGCTAGCTAGACTAATAAACAAAAAAGAGAGAAGATCAAAATAAATGCAGTCAGAAATGACAAAGGGGACATTATCACTGACCCCACAGAAAAAAAAAGCCCTAAAGACTATTATGAACAACTGTATGCACATGAACTAGAAACCCTAGAAGAAATGGAGAGATTTCTGGAAATATACAAACTCCCAAGATTGAACTAGGAAGAAATTGAAAACCTGAAAAGACCAATAGCAAGTTCTGAAATTGAACTGTAATAAAAAGTCTACCAACCAGAAAAAGCCCTGGACCAGACTGACTCACAGCCAAATTATACCATTTATACAAAGAAGAGCTGGTACCACTCCTACTGAAACTACTCCAAAAAAACTGAGGAGGAGGGCCTCCTCCCTAACTCATTCTATGAAGCCAGCAGAATTCTGATACCCAAACTTGGCAGAGATACAACAAAAAAAGAAAACTCCAGGCCAATGTCCCTGATGAACATAGATGGAAAAGTCCTCAACAAAATACTAGGAAACCGAATTCAGCAGCACATCAAAGAACTAATCCTTTATGATCAAATAGGCTTTATTCCTGAGATGAAAGTTTGGCTCACCATATGCAAATCAATAAATGGATTCATCATATAAACAAAAACCACATGATTATCTCAATAGATAGAAACAACTAAAAACAAAAACCACATGATTATCTCAACAGATAGAAAAGAAAATGCTTTGGATAAAATTCTACAATCCATTCATGTTAAAAACTCTCAACAAACTAGGCTTCAAAGGAACATGCTTCAAAATACTAAAAACCATCTATGACAAACCCATAGCCAACATCATACTGAATGGGCAAAAGCTGGAAGCATTCCCCTTGAGTACCAGAACAAGACAAGGATGCCCATTCTCACCACTGTTATCCAACATAGAACTGTAAGTCTATGTCAGAGCAATCAGGCAAGAGAAAGAAATAAGCATCCAAATAGGAAGAAAGGAAGTCAAACTATCTCTATTAGCAGATGATATGACTCTATGCCAAGAAAACCCCCATAGTCTCTGCTCAAAGGCTCCTAGACTGATAAATAACTTTAGCAAAGTTGTAGGATACAAAACCAATGTATAAAAATTAGTAGCATTTCTATACATCAATAGCATCCAAGCTGAGGGCTGAATAAAACATGCAATTCCATTCACAATAGCCACAAAAAGAATAAAATACCTAGAAGTACAGCTAACCAGATAGATTAGAGATATCTACAATGAGAATTACAAAACACTGCTGAAAGAAATCAGCAATGGCACAAACCAATGGAAACATATTCCATGCTCATGGTTAAGAAATATCAATATTGTTAAAATGACCATACTGCCCAAAGTAATCTACAGACTCAATGCTATTCCTATCAAACTATTACTAATATTTTTCACAGAATTAGAAAATAAAATTCATATGGAAACAAAAGAAGAGCCCGAATAACCAAAGCAACCCTAAGCAAAAACAATAAAGCCATAGGCATCACACCATCCAACTTCAAACTATACTACAAGGCCACAGTAACCAAAACAGCATGGTACTGTTACAAAAACAGACGTAAACCAATGGAACAAGCTAGAGAACCCAGAGATAAAACCACACACCTATAGCCATCTGACCTTCAACAAAGTGGACAAAAATGAGCAATGGGGAAAGGACTTGTTATTCAATAAATGGTGCTGGGATGACTAGCAAGCCACATGCAGAAGATTGAAATTGGACCACTTCCTTTCACCGTATACAAAAATCAGCTCAAGATGGATTAAACACTTCAATGTAAAACCTAAAACTATTAAAAGAAAGTCCAGAAGAAAACCTAGTCAATACCATTCTGGACACAGGAACAGGCAAAGATTTCATGACGAAAACTCTAAAAGCTATTTCAACAAAAACAAAAATTGACCTGTGGGACCTAATTAAACTAAAGAGCTTCTGCACAGCAAAAGAAATTATCAACAGAATATATAAACAAATGACAAAATGGGAAAAAAGGTTTGCAAACTATGCATCTGACAAAGGTCTAAGATCCAGAATCTATAAGGAACTTAAACAAATTAACAAGTGAAAAGCAAACAATCCCATTAAATAATGTGCAAAGGACATAAACAGACATTTATTTAAAGAAGATGTACATATTGGAAGCAAAAAAGTATATATACACACACATATATTTACACATAAGATTGTAAAAATATTAGAAAAGAAAACCAGTACTTACAGGTTGAATCAACATCAAAAGCTCCATATCTATGTAAGCATTGAGCACATTCAAAAAATATAATTAAAGTAGGCAAATTAGATTTTGAATTACTTCTCAAAGGAATCAAAGAACACTGACTATTACACACTATGATACATACTTTGTGTTAGTCCTGTTCCATGTTCAAATGTTAATTAAAGGCTTAATGGTAGAAATTGGTAGACTGTCTGCACTTTGATGGCATATTTTTTCTGCTTTTCCTAGTGGGGAAAAAAAAAAAACTCCACTTTCTTGGCTAATCCTTTTTATACAACAGTTAGGATTGTTTAAGTCTACCTTTCAATTTTTATGTAGCCATGTTTTCTATACTAAAATAATAAAAATCAGATAATTAACATTTTGTTCCTTTAACATATTCAGCCTTCACCTTTGGGTGGGGCTACTTACCTGCTTTTACTACTGCACATCTATTTTGGATTCAGTTGGATTTAGGATGCCATGCTTCATTCTGTTTGCACATTAGAATCATCTGCAGAGCTTTGGAAAAATATTCAGAAGCTTGCCCTCCCACCAAAAAAATCTGATTTAATTGATCTGGGCTAGAACTCAGATATTCATACTTTTAAAATTCCTCTGGTAAGATTCTAATAACTAGAATTTTAAATCATTAGTTTTGAGAAGCCTACCCAACCTCTTCTAGATACCTAGTTATTCAACATGAAGATTGATTTGTGGCTTAGTTCTCAATGACATAAAATAATATTGATCCAGGTGCACACCACTTTGAATCATGAAACAGAAAAAGAGATGAGTCTTGGTATATTGGTAACTCAGAGGTGCCATGTGAAATGTCATTTCACAGAGGGACTTAGGAAAGCTTATGAGATCTTGGTTTCATCAATTGGAAGGATAATGCTGAAAATAAAGAAAATTAAAGTATTCCAAACCAATTAATATTTACTTGTGTTAGTAATACTGCCCAATCATAATCACTACTATTATTCACTTTCAATGCCAGCTACCCTCAATTAGTTCCTTGGTTCTATTAATAGATATTGCTTGCCTCTTTAAAAGAGGAAACACTAACTTTCAGAGTTTGATGATATTTAAAATCAAATCGCAAATGCTTCTGCAGATTAGCTTCCCCTCCTTTGGGGAGAAAGTGCTTCCCATGATTATACTGTTGGGTTTTCTGGAAGCAGACTCCTGGATACACTTGTGGGTACAAAAAGTAATAGTCATATTCACTGTGGAGTGAGACATTTCTCTCTACTAGGGAGAGGTCAAGGTCTGAGGTCAGCACTGCTGTCCTATGGCTGAGTCATGGACAGAAGCTGCCATTCTGGGAGAGAGCACGAGTGAAGAATGAGGAATAGAGAGACAAGAGCAGCAGCAAGGAGGAAGCACTTCAGCAATACCTCCTCTCCCTGTTTCACAAGGCAGCTTAAGCATTACAGCCTCTCTTCACCAATTAAGGTATTTCTGAAATTTCCAGTCAGTCACACACAAACAAACATTTCATGAATAGAAAAATGTCAATAGAATATTTAAGTGCAAATGTTGCGTTTCCACATTTTACAAGAATACACTTTTTAAAATAAACTATTTAATTTTTTATAAATTGGCTCCTCTGAAGAAATGGTTTAGAAGCTAGGAAAACATGAATTGCAGTATTGTTTAACAAGTGGTAGTATAAAGAAGGTTTTTAAAAATTTTTATCTATACTTCAGGGAAAAATTAAATGGATATGTTGTTTTCTAAAGGGCAGTTCAGCATTTTTCACCTTAATAAAATGAAGCCTCCTCCATTATGACATAATATGAAATGAAAGCTTGAACATCTTCATCATCATCATATGACAAACAGGATTAAAAATATTTCAAACCATATTTGTGTCAAAGGAAAATGAATACTGGGTGACTCAAAAAATATGGCTTCTAGCACCACGAACCTTTTATACAATTTAAACACTGAAAGATGTGATTGTCTATAAAACAAGAAACAAATTAAGGAGGCTTTAAGATATTGAAGTCTACCTGAAGTACAATATATACATTTCTTTCTGCCTTCTTAAATCTCTGTAGAAGAATAAGATTTTGTACTCCTGAAACAGACTGTGAGACAATTGATAGGAATCAGAGAACTGGTAAAAATTTTTTCGGTGAAGCCACTGAAATTAAAGTTAAAACGGATATCTGGCCAATTAAAGAATTGACCATTCGTGTTTTATGATTTCAAATATGTGAATCTAAAATGGTGTCAGGAACTAGCATCTACCTCTGTACTGTGCAGGCTTCAGTGTGTGATGCTGAGTCACTTAACCCTGTGCTTCAGGGATGTGTTGACTAATAAGCCCTAATAAGAAGTCAAGTGAAAAAAAATGTAAGTGCATTGGATTGCAATATTGAGACAGGATGAAAAAGAAGACTGAGCTACAGAAGAGTTCATTTGAAAGGCTAAAAGCCTATGTCATCATGTGAAAAGAATGTTACTAATGATATAGTAGAACAGGCACTGTTCCAAGTGCTTTATCTATATTGTAGTAATTTTAAAACTTTCCAAAATTTCTTTGATACTCCTCCTCATTGAGATTTGAGGTTTATATCTCTTCCTCTTGACTCTGGAGCCACCTTAGCGACTTGCTTATAACCAATAAACTGCAGCAGAAATGTTGTTATGTGACTTTTGAGACTAGATAAGAAAAGACTGTGCAACTCCCTTCTGGTACTCTTGGGATGTTCACTCTGAGTGAAGTGAGCTGTAAAATGTCAAACCACCCTGAGACTGACACTTAGGAGAGGCCCTGTGTATTCACTCCAGTGGACAGTCCAAGTTGAGCTCCCAGTTGTCAGCCATCATCAACTGTCAGCATGTGAGTGATTCATCTGCTGTACATGGTCCATTCAAGTCTTCAAAATAACAACAGCCCCAGCCACATCTTACTGAAATTGCAGGAGAGACTCTAAATGAGAACGTCTTGCTGAGATCTCCCAAATTCCTGACCCATAAATCGTGAGCACAACAAAATGGTTGTTTTATGCTGCTAAGATGTAGACTAACGATTTGTTATAAAACAATGGTAACCAAAAAATAGATTAACTCTAATCCTCATAACAACCTTACAAAATAGCTACTCTTATTCCCATTTCTTGGATGAGGAAATTGATTCCCATTGATATTAAATGGAATTCCCAACGTTACATGACTTGTGGGCAGCAATGCTGATATCTGAACCCAGGTAGTCAGGCTCCAGAGTCATTTCTCTTAAGTATCTTGAAATGAATGTTGTCATGTCTGAATTTATGTGCCATTTCAGATCCTTTTTGGCCTCACCTGTCTCTGGAGCCAGTCACCACTTGTTTCAGCTGCAGTCACCTCTACAGAGATTAATGCTAAGTGGACTCTTGCCAACTTCATCTTGCCTAATGCCCCTGCTACCTACTGTCAACTAGTGACCCAGAAATTCTCTATATTGATGCTACGACATGAGATGCTGTAGTACCCTCTCTGAGCCCACACATATGTGTCTAGGCAGTGTGGAGGAGCTAACACCCCATAAAGCAAAATGTACCTCCAGAAAGAACTCTTCTCCTTTTCTTCTGTAGACAAACTCTCCTAAGAAGCAGTAGTTCCAAAAGTGGGCTCCTAGAAGGTAGTCTCCAGATCAAATAATCAATTGCATTTGATATCAAGTAGTACTCAGTCTGGTAATGCACCATCCTATTAGCTGTGCCTTCTTTCCCACTTCTTCTGCTTTTCTTCACTCCTGCCGCCTTAGATTGTACTCACCAATAAGAACTAACAGATAGGCCAGTGTTTCAAGTCCTGCTTTTTGAGAAGCTTGGACCAAGATAATGTCTAAACATGTTTTTATCAAATTATTATGCCTATATATACCTAAAATATATAGCATTGTTTTGCATATTTTAAACTAAAATAAATATTATTATACCATAAGATCATTTCACAAGTTGTTCACTCAACACTGTATTTTGGAAATTTCCCTATGTAGCTATATGGAGCTCTAATTCATACATGTTAAATGTTAAATATTATGTTATTGTATACATATGTTACAGATAATTTATGTATTCTCCTGTTTATGAATATGCATAGGATCCCTAGAATTCACTACTAAAATATTAGTGTAATGAACAATTATTGTTCTTCTTTTTTTGTGTGTGCATGTGATAAGTCCTCCAGGGGCTACTTAGAAAGAGAATTGTTAGATTGAAGTATGCAAATGTTGCAATTTTACTAGATATTTTAAAATTGGTTTCCAAATGATTTTATGAAGTAAATCCTTACTGGTACTTCTGCAAATTCTTAGTAAAACTCGGTATGAGTCTTTTAAAACTCATTTAATTTTGTGGAATTGGAAAATAGTGAAATTGTTGGTTTTATTTCCCATTCCCAGATTATTATTGAACACACTGATTATTATTGAACACACTGATTATTATTGAGGCTACTGATGAGATATGAGCATGTTATCATTTCTCATTTTTTTTCACTTTTTGTCTTTGCTTTTTGATTTTGCAGTAATTCTTAATATATTCGGGGTCCTAGTTCTCTGTCGATTGAATGTATTGCAAATATCTTTTCCCAGTATAGAATATCTATTTTTATTTATTATGGGTCTTTCATTGTAGAGACTACTTAATATTTTAAAAGATCTATACTTTCTTATGTAGCTTTAACTTTTTTTAGTCTTTTACAAGAAAAATTCAATTTATAAGAAACCAGGAGTTTAAACAATCTATGTTTAAAATTAAATTTTACTTTTCAAATTTAGGTCTCTAACTCATCTTAAACTTACTATTTGGTACAGTTTCACATAGAAATCTTATTTTTTTCTCAGTAGAGACAACACATCCCACTGTGTCACGTGATTTTCTTAGATTTCATTGTTGGACATTTTATTCTTTTCTACACGTTAATTTTCTATTCCTATGTTATTGTCACATTGTCTTAATTACTATACAGCATTATAATTCATCAACTAGTTTCTTCTTTTTCAAACCTATCTTAGCCATTTTTGATTCTGTACTTTCCTATCTGAATTTTAAGAACAGTTTTTTAAGGTTGCATTAAAAATCACAAAAAAAATAGATTTAAAGAATATCAAAATATGTCCGTATTAAAATGAGTCTTCCTCATTTTTGCAAGTCTTTATACCTTTAAACAATTTATTATGTTTTTTCCACAAAGGTATTCAATAATTTTTGTTAGACTTATTCCTGGTTACCTTACAGACTATTATGCTATTCTCTAGGCTTAACATAGCAAACTTTAAAACAAATAAATATGATATATTCAGAGAATGATGAATTTTATGAAGTAAAACACAGAAGAATGTAATAGAACATTTCTGGAACATGATAGGGTAGACTATTTCAGGCAAATTAAGAAATAGCCTCATATGAGGTGAAGAAGTTATAATTAGACTGGTGCCAAGCCACATGAAGATATGAAAGAAAAAATGCAATACAATGTCCTCAAGAAGCCAATGTGTATAGAGTAAAATGGAGCAGAAAGAGATGTATGAAATGACATCAGAGCATGGAGAGCCTTATCAGCTGGTGCAAAGAGCTTACATGAGTATAGGCCACGGGCTTTGCAGCTTTATTCTGGCACTGAGGTATTACTGAGACTGTCGTCTTTGAACAGATCCGCTATTTGGGCTAAGGATGAACAAGACACATGGGATGTATCCACTTCCACATAGTGGGAATGACCCCAAGGTAAGTGTGCCCTTTGTAATCATGCTTCACCTTCAACTTCTAATGGGTTGCCACAGAGTAATCATCATACACTCCTGACTGACGCATGATACAGCAATCATACTTCACCTTCAACTTCTAATGGATTGCCATGGAGTAATGGTAATGGTAGGCTTTTTTCAAAAACTGCTTTCATTAACTACTATGACTGTTAATATTATTAGTAGCTTTCATGTACTTACAAAGCATTCCAGATTCTGCCTACTGTAGCAATATTTTCCAAAACCCAGCCCGAGTTCTCCTCTGTTCAGCCTATCTGCCAAGAATATTTTTATACACATCTGGCAACTTGGAATCTGGTCACTATGAAAGTGTGTCCTTCTGTTAAAAAAAGAAGATAACCTTGAGGGTCGACATACCTTTAGTTACACCTGTCTAAATCTTAGAGTTTCCTTTCACATGCTTCCTAAGGTCCAGTAACCAGTTTTCTCTCCTGGCTCAAGGTCACTACGTCACTGGGCACCATCAATGGGAAAGATCCACATCCAATCCAATGTCTTGCACAGTGAGATGGTAATAACATGTAGTGATTACCATAGAGCTGGTTAATTGGCTGTGGTGGTGTAATTTACCACACAAATTCAGTTCTTAACTTTCCTCCAAAAGTGCTTACCTGAATTCAAAATCAGACGTATGACAGAAGGCAGTGCAGATAAACTATTTAGATAGGACAGGTTTTTTCTTCACACATGAAATATTTGGGGGTTTTCAGTGAGTACATGAGAAGTAAACCACAATGGTAATATTGATTCTTCACTGAAAAGTTATTTTAAAATCTGATATTAACAATGCTTATTATTATAGATTTCCCCACAAGACTCACTGCCTCAAGGGAACTTGGGAATGGAAAGGGACATTAGCTCTTCTTTATTTTTTACCATCAATGGAGTAATTCTTTCCTATGTCCTTGAGCAGTTTTCATTCACATGACTTACAGCACTTCGTCCAAACCCTCACAACTAACAATATGCAGTATTACAGTAGAAAGTAGGAAGAGAGCTTTGAAGTCAGACTTCCCAGTTTCCTTCATTTATTGTATAACCTCAAGCAGGTTATAAAACCTTGCTATGTCTCAGTTTTCTCCTCTTTAAATATTGTTTTAATTGACTAATGTGCTTAAAACAGACCTTGACATATAAAAAATATTCAATGTAAATTATCTGTACATTATCCATTAATATTTTTCTGAAAAATGCCCTACTCCTCTGCCTTGAAATCTCACTCTTACAAAATTACCTTGTCAATTCCTTTACAGTTTACGTAGGACATTAAGCCTGAACTCTTCTATTCTTATCCTTCCCCTTTTCCTGCTAACTTAGCCTCTACCATTATTACTTTTTAATTTCCCATTGTAGGAATTATTCCTGCAGCCAAGGATGATCAATCCAACTATGCCTAAAATGTAGTCTCTTTCAGAGTCTTGTTTGTTAATTATTTCTCTCTCTGAATTATTCTTAGCATTCCTTTTTTTAATGACCCTCTATTTCTGACCCGTAAATATGTCCAAGTCTCTTAAAAAATATGTGGTAGAGCCATTTGGAAGATATTTTGGCATTTTCTACAAGGCTTCTCATAGCCTTAGCCTACAATTCAGCTATTATGCTACTAGGTATTTAACCAAATGAGTTGAAAACTCACATTCACAAAAAAACCTGCACATGAACACTTGTAGCAGCTTTATTCATAATTGTCAAAAATTGGAAGCAACTGAGATGTCCTTCAATAGGTGAATGGATAAATAAACTGTGACATATACATATAATGGAATATTATTCAGCAATAAAAATAAATGAGCTATTAAGCTACCAAAAAACGTAAAGGAAACTAAAATGCATGTTGCTCAGTGAAGAAGCCTGTCTGAAAAAGCTACATCCGATATGATTCCAATTATATGATATTCTGGAAATGGTAAAAACTCTTAAGACAGTAAAAAGATCAGTGGTGGCCAGAAGCAGGGAGAGACAGGGAAAGGGGTGACTTGATGGAGCATAATAGACTTTTAGGGCAGTGAAACTATGATACCTTCATGATGGATTACATTATTTGGCAAAATGTATAGAATTATATATTACAAAGAGTCAACTCTAACATAAACTATGGACTTTAGTTAATAATAATGCATCAATATTGCTTCATTAATAATAACAAGCATACCACACCAGTGCAAAACTGTTAATAACAGAACAGACTATGGCTAGAGGAAAAAGAGTGTTTATATACTGCAAAGCTGCCCTAGGAAATAAAGTCTATTAATAATATTATTAATATTTAAAAACTCAAGAAGATTAATACAAATCATTTCCCAGCAGCACTTAGATTAGCATTTGCTTGAGTAATTGGAGGAAGGTGTGTGCATATAACAGGACATGGGAATCTTGGGGGCCGTCTTAGAATTCAGCCTATCCCACTATCCTATTCTATCCTGTCATCCATCAACAGCATTTTTTGTGACAATAAAGTTGATGTCCCCTACACTTCCAAATGGGGCCTTTCTTTTCTCTTTCCATTTATTTGCCTGGATTATTTTATGTACTTCCAAGGTTTTAACTACTTTTTATACAATGTTAACTAAAAAATCATTCTCTTCTACCCAATTAACTCTTTTAAATTCCACACAAATATTTCTAGCTACCTCCATTTCAGATTTCCAAAAAAGACTCAAGGAAAACTCATAAATGCCATTGTATGCACACATAAAATAAGAACACGATTCTTCTTGTCAACTCTTTCTCTTTGAATGAGATCACCACTTACTCAGTTGCTCAAAACAGAAAACTTGGAGCTTTTGCTGACATTTATTGAAAGCTTAGTATAGATCTGAGACTCTCTTAAATTCTTTTTTTAAATTTTTATTTTAATTTCAGGGGTACATGTACAGGTTTGTTACATAGGTAAACTTGTATCATGGGGGTTTGTTGTATGGATTTATGTATATTATCACTCAGGTATTAAGTCTAGTACCCATTAGTTATTTTTCCTGATCCTCTCCCTACTCCCAGCTTCCACCCTTTGAAAGTCACCAGTGTGTGTTGTTCCCTTCTATGTGTCCATGTGTCCATGTGTCCTCATCATTTACAAGTATTAATATTCAGTCCTCACAACATCTCTATGGGGGAAGGTATTCTTTGAAAATCTTAGCAGAGTTTTTTCACTTTTCTAGGATATTATATTTAGTTAATGGTAGGGCTAGAGCCAAAACTGTCTGGCTCAAAACCTAAGCTCCTCACCAATGTGCCATTTTTCTTTTCCTATACCCACTTGGTCATCACGTCCTATTAATTCTACCTCTGCAATATTCTTCAAACTCACCCCCTTGTCTGTAGTTGCTATTATGATCAGGGTTCAGGATCTCATAAAACATTTCTCCAATCTCTATACTGGTGTTCATTAATACAAGTCTTGCCTGTTTCAAACAATCCCTACGTTCCTGTCATGTCATTCACACTTAAATGGATATGAAGTTTCTACTTCTTTGCTTAAAGGTCTTCTAGGCAAACTTTCTAGCCTGTCATAGAAAGTCTCCATCTGATTCCTGCACATAATTTCTGCCTTGACCCTTTGTTCATAACTGAATCTGCATTCATATCTCCCATGATTCTTTTCTCTTTTCATGTCTGTCTTCTCTTAATATTCAGACTTCCTTGTGAGCAAGAGTCCATGTAATTCCATATAGCTATATGAGTATATAAAATGCACTCAACAAATATGCCTTGAATAAACTATATTTAGAATCTTTCTTTGTTTCAAGATCCATATTTGAGATCATAAGATCCATATTTTTGAGTTTCATAATAAAAGATATCTTCAAGAAAGTAAATGAAGAATTTATTTCTATGGTGAAAAGTATCAATATTTACTATGTTGTTAATTATATATGAAATATTACATCTGTTGAGATTACGACCTGGAGTCTGATTCTTCACTTCATCGATTACACAAATATCTTTGCTCTGAAAGATGAGGCCAGGCATGGTGGCTCATGCCTGTAATCCCAGAACTTTGAGAGGCCAAGGTGAGAGGATTGCTTGAGCTCAGGAGTTTGAGACTAGCCTGGGCAACATAGTGCGACCCCCCCATCTCTACAAAAATAAAGAATTAGCTAGGAATAGTGGTGCACACCTGTAGTCCCAACTGTTGGTGAGACTGAGCTGAGAGGATCTCTTGAGCCTGGGAGGTCAAGGCTGCAGTGAATCGTGATCGCACCTCTGCACTATAGCCTAGTTGAAAAGTGAGATTCAGTCGAAGAAGAAGAAAGAAGAAGAAGGAGAAAGAGAAGGAGAAGGAGAAGAGGAGGAGGAGGAGGAAGAAGGAAGGGGAGAAGGAGGAGGAGGAAGGAGGAGGAGGAGGAGGAGGAATTGCAGGTAGTTACTATTCCGATTGCTTCACCCCACCTCACCCTCTTCCCCGGCCTACTTGTTTTACTACTAAATAATATATCTAACAACAATCCAAATATATATATATATATAAAACATATAGGCATTTGACTATTACAACTGAAGGAAAATGGTAGCTATAACTGTGGGCGAACAGGATCACCCAATTGCATTTAATGGACTGTAATAAACCGCATTTCCTCACAGCATGATTCAAATGTTCTTCCTCACTTTGCAATTAACTGATATCCACAACTGGTTACTTTGGGAACTTTGTATTCCTGCTTTAAGAAAACAAAAGGTTTATTTCTTGTGGTTATCATATAAAAGTAACTTCTCACATGTGAGATCTTTCAAGCTTCCTCTCACTTGCCAAGCCTGCCTCCCCTTCCTGGTTTACACATTTAATAATTTTCATGTGTTCCTCTGGCTAAACCCTGGACTCCTGACCTCCTTGTTAGAGGTGAGAATGATGCCAGGGTTAGTGACTGCTCTGCGGTTCCCCAAAGCTCCTCCTACCCAGACGGTGACAGTTTGGATGCTGAGGTCGGAACGCAGGACAGGGGACACTCCTGAGTGCAGCTCGGAGCGGGGAAAGCGGAATTCCAGGGGCTGAAGAGGCCACGCAGGGGACCAGCGCCTGCGATGCGGAGCGCGGACTTCTTGGGCCATACCTCTGAGGCTCAAGCTGCCCCGGATTCGCTTCTCCGGCAGTGCAGCCCGGCGCGGGCCGCTGTCCACAGTGGGAGGTGCTGAAAGCAGGGAGCGGGTGCGGGGGCGGCGAGGCGGACGGTTGCTCCGAGCGCCCCCCTCCTCGCTCCGCGGCTCCTCCAGCCCTCCCCTCCTCCCGCAGCCATGTTCCACGCGCGGGGAGGGGTGGGGGGAGGGGAGAGGCACGGGGGATCAGGGCGGAGAGAGCCGGCTCTGCCTCGGGGAAGGAGGGGATGAGAGTTGGGGGGAGCAACGGGAGGAGGCGGCGGCGGCGGCTAGCGAGGAGACAGAGCTGGGTCCTGCAGTAGGACTCCCGGGAGCCACCATCATGGTGAAGAGGAAGAGCTCCGAGGGCCAGGAGCAGGACGGCGGCCGTGGCATCCCCCTGCCCATCCAGACCTTCCTGTGGCGGCAAACCAGGTGAGGGGCGCAGAGGGCGCGCCGCGGGCCGCCCTGGGCTGGGGGCGCTCCCGGGGCCGCCCGGGTCGCCGCCGCCGCCGCCGCCGCCGCTGAGGCCGCGCCACAGCCTGCAGCTCCCTCTCTGGGGCTGGAAAACAAGCCCTCTGCACCCGCTTAAAAACACGCATTAAAATATGTATATATATATTTCAGTGAAGTTTGACGACAAGCAGATTGGCAGTTGTCGAATAAATGTATACATTATTTTAGGGGGTGGGAGGGCAGAGAGCCTGGGAAGAGGGGGCGGGGAACTAGGAAAGATAATTATGACTGGTTGTGCTCCTGCGTCCAATTCCCCCTCCGTCTCCTGCTGTAATTCTAGCCCGGTGACCTGTTGTTTTTCCAGCTCCTGTTTGGCGAATATCTGCTATGCCCACTTGTTAACCATTTTGCTCAGATTAATCTCCCCAGTTAAAGCTCCTGAGGATCTGTGATAAGGGACCCTCCCCCCTAACCCTGGAAAGGCCTCACACCTATTCCAATAAACAGAAAAGGTTTTTTATTATTATTATTATTATTATTGTTATTTTAGAGATTTATCAGGTAAGAAATTAGATTCTGGAAATCGTGACCCACAAGCCGTGTCCAATTTTCAGTTTTTATTATGGCTGTACATGTAAGTAATGCACCACTTCTGACCACCGACGATTTAAAATCTTAAAAGTCTTCAGAATAAGAGTGGATACCAAAAACCATCGAGATCCACTTCTCTTTCATATATGCAATTACACGCGTAAAAGAAAATGTCATCAGCTGTTCAACACCTGCTCATTAAAAAGCTATAAGGAAGCATGAAATTTGAATTTCATAGCACCCTGTCTTATTCATTGAAAAATATGTCACAAGGATGCTTTAATAATAATTTTACTTATGTTTATTAACAAATATCTATTAATTTTTCAGTGCATTTTTGAGGCCCAAACTGGGGAAGCAATATGAAGCTTCTTGTGTGGTATGTGATTTTCACCATTTAATAATTATTTCCCTATTCTGTGTGGTGGTTTGAACCCAAAGACAGGTTTTAAATCAAATGGACTATATATATTAATTCACTTGGCAAATATTATTGATCACCCACTGTGTGCCAGGCACAATTCGCTGTGCTGGAACAAAGCAATGATAAAAACAAATAGAGTGTTTACATCCTAGTAGAAAGGGGACAAGCCACAAACAAATAAGTATATACATAGTAAGCCAGATGGTGGTAAGCACTATAGAGAAAAATTAAGCAAAAAGAGATACTAGGTAGCACTAGGGAGGGGAGTTTTATAAGCAATGGATAGATAAGGCTTATCTATCTATTAATGTGAACCTTGGCCAAAGACACAAGGGGAAGGGAGGGAAGGACAGCTGAGGGAAGAGCAGAGGAAACATGTTAAAGGAAATTAGCACCTACTGGGGAATAAGTGAAAGGGTGAGGAGGGATCCAGTGGTAGAAGAGAAGGCAGAGAGACAACAGAGAACCAGGTGGTGGAGGGTTTTTTTGCCCCCTGCAAGTGTGAAGTCGAATCCTTAATCAACAAAACTGAGACTTACAGTGGAAGTTCATATGATAGAGTGCCTGTGAAAGAACTACTTGAACAAAATATATGCATCTCTGCACTTTTATGTCTTGCATATGTTTTCCAATTCTAAAAATGAATAATATAAAATAATTGTGAAAATAATACTGCTAATATTTATACAAAATAAAATGCATTTGTCCTGAGATTCTAAGGGAATCTTATATCCCTATAAATTCTTATTTTACAAATTGAGAAAATAAGACATGAAATCATGAAGCAAAATTAAAATGGACTTTTCACAGCCTTCATTAATATTTGGAGCTTACCTAAAAGTCTTTACATTGCATATATTATAACCTAAAAATGGAAATCTACCAATTTGGATATTGCCATGCATATTTACGAATAGCTACGTGGATGACCTTGTGGTAAGGAGCTCTGAGATGTGTTAGGGCAAAAAATTCTGATGGAAGCCAACTGGAAAGTTAAACACATACCTGCCCACGCAACGTAGGAATTTGTTTCGTTGCATCTCCTGTCTTTCAATGTTGTCACAAACACATTTTTTTTTTAAATATAACTTTCTTATAAGGACCTTTTAATGGAATTTGTTGTTGAACTTAGCTTGTTAGAGTAATTTGACACTTGAAATCTCAGACTTTCTTAACCATGCTGACAATTATACTAGCTTAAAATAATCCTGACTTTTCTCTGTTCTTGGCACAGATATTTCTGACATTTTTAATGTAGTCACACAATATCAAATAGTAAGTTACATTAATGGATAGATAGATAGGGATAGAGATACATAGATCTCAATATAGAAAATAATTTCCCAAGTTTAAAAAAAAATATTAAAAGTTGTATTAGTGACACTTAAGGAGAAACTGACATTACCCAGAACACTCTGAGATTATGAAATGCATAACTCATCCTCTACAGTATAGTCATTAGAGTGTATAGATTCTTTATAATCTTTTAGTCTCTAATATACACACCCTTTACTTAATGAATACTTAGATACCTGAGGACTGGTGAATTTTATAATATTTGTATTTATATCACCAACATATCTAAAGGCCTTTATCTAGTTTCTTAAAGCAAAATATTACATCTCTCATTATGCTCTTTGCCAAAACCTCAGTGTGCCCTTCATTATAAAGGTGAATTTTTTATTTTTCTTTTTTTGAATCAAAAAGTAAAAAGTTTTCTTTGGAAATCTCTGTAGTAAGCCATATTAGGATACCTGTCTTTCTCATAGGTATTGTAATAATTCCAGTAATACAGCTTGAACACTTCGTACTTGTATTGTGATTATTATATAGAACATTTATATAATTTTCTTGACTGGGGCATCAAGTGCCAATCATGTTCTTACAAGTCAAACGTTTATTAAATTTATTCTAATATTTGGTAACTACATTTTCTCCAACACCTTACAGTGATATTCTCTCCTCTCTCAAAAGAAAAAAAAACAATTGAGTAGGTCAGAGTTGTTACTTGTTCTGGAGTGCTACGCTCTCTGATACTCTCTGAGTATCTCTGGCAAGGATAGAAAATTTAATAACCAGCGAAGTAAAGATGGCTTATTTTCCTCCTCCCTCCCTCCTTCCTGCTCTCCCTTTCTTTCTTTCTTTATTCCACAGATATATTAAGTATCTTTTATTGTTCCAGGCATTAGGTAGAGAGTGTTCTGTGCCAGGTCATTGTCAAGCCATGAGATAAATCAGGGATTCCAAAATCAGAATCCTTGAAAAAGTTATATCTTAGTTAACACCAGTTGAAGAAATTGACATAAATTCTATTTCTCAAGACACTTTGACAAAAAACTCATTTTGGTCTGCAGTTGTGACAGCCTTTTGGATGACTCAGCAACATTTTATAAACTATACATCCAAAAATCTCATAAGGTTAAATGTTTTGTTCCTATTTGTTAGAGGAAGCTTACTTTAACAGAAATAAAAATCGTTTGTTAATTCAAGCCATTTACTTTGGCTCAAAAGCCTGCAAATGGGTAGATAATAGAAAATTATTACTGACCCATTGCACATCAACATATACAAGAAAATGCAATGAGTTCTCCCTAAAGAATTTGGTCCAGTAATTTGCACCTTTTAAGGGGTACAGTACCTTGCTGTTCATTTTTTCACTAATCAGAATCTTCCGTTTCTTAGTTTACATGGTTTTGGATTTTGGCTTTTCTTATTGTTTTTGTTTTTGAATTTACAGTCCTTTGAGCGAGTGTTGGTAGAAAACAAGCTGCATGGCCTCTCTCCAGCTCTCTCTGAAGCCATTCAGAGCATTTCCAGATGGGAACTGGTGCAAGCTGCTTTGCCTCATGTCCTCCACTGCACTGCAACCCTGCTTTCAAACCGAAACAAGCTAGGTTGGTGCCCTGCCTTACTTCTTTATTGCATGTCATTGCCCTTTGTGTTCAACACTCATCATAGTAACCTGTATTGAGTAGTTTCTCTTTTCTTAAGCACTGTGCATACATTATCTCATTTAATTATCACAAAATCCTCCTCACACTTATACTATCATTATTTTCGTTTTACCAATAAAGAAACTGGCTGTCTTGTTTTTAATTTTTTAATTTTACGAGTAATATATGAATATTTTCTCCTCTTAAATATTGAAATATGCTGGTTGTGGTGGCTCATACCTGTAATCCCACCACTTTGGGAGGCTGAGGCAGGTGGATCACATGAGGTCGGGAGTTTGAGACCAGCCTGGTCAACATGGTGAAACCCCGTCTCTACTAAAACTACAAAATTAGCCAGGCGTGGTGGTGCGCACCTGTAATCCCAGCTACTTGGGAGGCTGAGGCAGGAGAATCACTTGAATCTGGGAGGTGGAGGTTGCGGTTAGCTGGGATCACCCACTGCATTCCAGCCTAGGCGACAAAGTGAGACTCCATCTCAAAAACAAACAAACAAACAACAACATCAACAAAGTTAAAATATTAGAGGTAAGCTAAGACCTTCACCTGCCCAAGATGAGTCCTAGCCAAGGTCATCCTTTTTGTTCTCTCAGTTCCTAAAGCAACCACTCTCATGAACTGGGCATATTTGCCTCAGACATTTTCCAACTTTGTAGTACTGTGTGTGAGTATGTGTGCACATGTGCGTAAGAACTATTTTTTAGAATATTTTACAGATTGCTATTCTCATCTGGCAATGTGTCCTACCCATGTACCCCACGTTAGTGTACATACTCTTCTCCACCCCATTTCCTCCCCTTGTTTGAGCCTCTGCTCAAATATTACTTCATAGAGGGACCTTTCTAGGTCACATTGTCTAAAATAGGATCGCTTTTATCTTCAGAGCCTATATTTTTAACCACTATGCTGCCTATTTGGAAATATATTTGGGTACCTAACTGAAGAAAAGTGATTCAGCAGTTTCTGCCCCCATGGCAGCATATCATTCTGCAGAGATTACAGCCAGTAGGGGAGTCCAAAAAACAAGAACGAGCCCTGCTAGCAGTGGTTGTAAGAAGTGTAGAGAAAGCAGGGATATTCTTCCCAGACCCAACGTTGACATCTATTGCTCTGGTCACAGAGTTTGCCTTAACCTGCCTGTGTAATTGTCCCCTGCAGGCCACCAGGATAAATTGGGTGTTGCTGAGACAAAGCTCCTTCACACTCTACACTGGATGCTTCTGGAGGCCCCCCAGGACTGCAACAATGAGCGATTTGGGGGTACAGACCGAGGCTCCAGCTGGGGTGGAAGCAGCAGTGCTTTCATCCACCAGGTTGAAAACCAGGGTTCTCCAGGGCAGCCTTGCCAAAGCAGCTCTAATGATGAAGAAGAGAACAACCGAAGAAAGATCTTCCAGAACTCCATGGCTACCGTGGAGCTCTTCGTGTTTCTGTTTGCTCCCCTGGTACACAGGATCAAGGTAAGCAGAAACCCAGTGTTAGAGCTGGAGTGGGTGGAGATGTGGTGAGGATAGACTTCAAATGATATTTCCATATTTGGTTGGGCATGTCTTTGTATGACCTTACAGCAAGTCAGGGCATGGAGAACTTTATTTCTGTGTTAAACTACTGAACATTGCTTCAAAAACACAAATTTCCACATAGCTTTTACCTACTTAAAAAATCCTCAGTGGTTCTCCCTCTGCCTCACGATAATGCCTAACATATTAAACATAAAATAAAAGATCAACTATGACGTAGGGTTTAAATTGCTTTCTTGATTTATAGACTATTGGTCCCTACTGTCCACCTCATGATCCAGCATTTGAAACCATGGCAGCCGTTCTCTGAATATGCCCTTGCTGATTGCTGTACTCTCCTTTCACCCCTCTATTCTTGTCATAGTGTTCAAACTGCAACTTTAATGTCATCTTTAACATGAAGCTATTCCTTGGACCTCACCATCTAGACTTCATTATTACCTCCTTCGCATTTTTATAGCACCTTGTAACTACCTCTCTTATAATACAGCGTCTAAATTTTAGTGGGGTGTGGTGGCTCACGCCTGTAATCCTAGAACTTTGGGAAGTGGAGGCAGGTGAATCACTTGAGGTCAGGAGTTGCAGGCCAGCCTGGCCAACATGGCAAAACTCCATACAAAATTTAGCCAGGCGTAATGGTGCACACCTGTAGCCCCAGCTACTCAGGAGGCTGAGGCAGGAGAATCTCTTGAACCTGGGAGGCACAGGCTGCAGTGAACCTAGAACATGCCACTGCACTCCAGCCTGGGTGACAAAGCGAGACTGTCTCAAAACGAAAAAAAGTAAGTTTTAACTTGTTATGTTCTGTAGACTTTTAGACAGTTGGGTATAGCCTAAGAATTGCTTTTTAAAATATTTTTAAATGCTTAAAATACAAAACAGGATTACATGGAAACCAGTTATCTCAAAATACAATCATATCCACTTGGAGGAGACAATATAATTTGAAATCACTGTGCCACCACTTTTTAGCTGTGTGATTTTGTTGATATTACTTAACCCCTCAGTTGCTGTAACACAGGGTGAGTATATGTAAGACAGACACGGCAGTTCCAACGCATGAAAAGAAATCAAGAACTATTTGTTACTTCTGTGAATGAATAAATTAACAAATTTCACTTAAGTGCTAAGATAAGAATTGATATGTTCATCTACTCTTTAATAGAATATTATAATCCAGTGAATGGATCAAGTTAACTGTGGTTCAAGTTAGCAATGTATTTATGAAGGTGGTTCTGAACATTAACAGTCACCATGAAGGGAACAGACTAGAGAGTATTTTCATTCATTTTTAGTTTCCTAAAAAATTCACTTTCCGTTAACTCTCCCCATTGCTAGGAGAAATAGATTTGAAACTACCTATAAATTCCTAAAATGCAACACATACACTGACCGCATTGCCCATCAAACATACTAAACTCTTTAGGTGTCAAGTCAAATTAAATTGCCATTTTAAAATCTCTAGCTTTCCATTTTAAAGTATTTTATACAGGTGATACTTAGTAAGAAGCTCTGCTTTAATAGGGACTGTCCACCTGGCCTGTGAGCCCTGCAGGACCTACCCCTGCGTACCTCCTGGGCCTCAACTCCCTCTATCTCACTGGCCTTTCTCTCATTCACTAACCACCTTCAGGCTTGTGGGAGGCTCATGCTCAAACTTGACAAGTGCATTTTTGTGTTCAGATCCTTGCACTGTTTTTTTCAACTTGAAACACTGACCCTACCTTCTACACTCAGATTTTCACATGGCCATGTACTTGTCATTGGTTTACTCACAACTCAAATGGCAACACTTCAGAAAGTACTTCCCTGGCTACTCTCGAGCAACTAGCAAGCTATCCTACATTTTTTTCCTTGTTAGCACTTACCAGAAGCTGGAATTATTTATGCATTTGTCTGCATGTTTGTTGCCCTTCAGCCTCACTGAACAAGATCCTTGAGTGAAGGGAGTCTGCCTTTCCTGATGACAGCTGTATCTCTAGTGTCTCAAATAGTGTCTGTCGTATATGAGGCTCTCAATAAATATTTAATGACTGACACACTGAGTAGACTTGTCATTATCAGAAGCTGATCCAAGTGCTAAAAACAGCATATTTAGAAATGAAGCCGTTAAAATGGAGAGGACAGGAGAGAAGTCTTCTTAAAAAGTAGCCCCAAAAAGATGTTTATATGTTGACAAATATCACCTGGAAAAATGTGGAAATATAGGAGTGCCCAGGGTGGCTGTAATTTTATTTTTAAGACATGGATGGGAGTCTAAGTTTTGGAAACAGATAGGCCTGTATTTGAATCCAGTGCCTGCTGCACTCTATAAGAGATTGTGCAAATAATTTCTATAAACCTCCATTTTCTCAAATATAAATTGGACCTAAGAATAAATGTATAGGGCATTGTGAAGATTGAACAAGTTATAGTATTCAACCTGATACAAAGAAAGTCATTAACAAATGTTAGTTGTCTTTAGTGTTGGTATTTTATTGCTGCTGGTATTATGTATTATTAGTAGAAAAGAAGCAAGGTCTCCTTTCAGGAGAGACGACTACTCAAATAATTGGAAAAGCTGGCTGAAGATCCTCATGTTTAACTTATAGCTTGGGAATGGAGCATTTAAAAAGGAGTAAGACAATTCATACAAAATACTACACAGTGGTTGATATACATAAACAATTATTGTTAGTGGTATTAATAACATTTTTATCATTTTGTATTATATTATTATATTATCATTATAGTTTCATCATTTTGTCATTGCTATGAGGAAAGCATTGTTCTTGATGCTGTAGAGAATAAAAAGTATTCATTTGATAATTTTTGCCATAAGGCCTTCTCTGCTTGAGAGATATCTGGTTTTTTCAAGTTGTTGGGAATGTACAATCTCTAGATCAGGATTTCTCGGCCTTGGCACTGTTGGCATTTGGGACCAGATAATTCTTTATTGTGGGACACTGTTCAATGCATTGCAGGATATTTAGTAGAGTCTCTGGCCTCCATCCATTAGATGCCAGTAACAACCCATTGCCCCTGAGTTGTGCCAACCACAGATGACTCCAAATGTTGCCAAATGTTCACAGATGGGTGTGTGGAAGGGAATTGGTCCTGATTGAGAGCCACTGCCTTACATCTTTCATTTGCCTGCCGTTATCAGGCTCTGTTGGAGCCTATCGTCTTTCCCTACCCATGTAAACTTCCCCTCACCAGCATCATTAACATCTTTTTATCCCTATGCTTCTTTGCAGTTGTCTTTCATGACTCCAACTCCAGATCAAGACCAAAATTCACATTTTCTTTTTTCTTTCTTTTTTTTTTTTTTTTTTTTTTTTTGAGACGGAGTCTCTCTCTGTAGCCCAGGCTGGAATGCAGTGGCCGGATCTCAGCTCACTGCAAGCTCCGCCTCCCAGGTTCACGCCATTCTCGGGCCTCAGCCTCCCGAGTAGCTGGGACTACAGGCACTGCCACCTCGCCCGGCTAGTTTTTGTATTTCTTAGTAGAGACGGGGTTTCACCGTGTTAGCCAGGATGGTCTCGATTTTCTGACCTCGTGATCCGCCCATCTCGGCCTCCCAAAGTGCTGGGATTACAGGCTTGAGCCACCGCGCCCGGCCAAAATTCACATTTTCTATCCCCACCCAGAAATCTGCATGCTGCTGGGGAAACCACACAACCATCCAGACTAATGTTTCTGCAACACCGTGGTCTCTAAACCCAGTGTGCCGTGCTGCCCCACTTGTCAGTCCTTTCCTTGATTTTCCCCCTCAGGTTCCCACTCAGCACTTAGTGTTGCAGGATGGGGCTTGTATAAGACACGGTGCTGTAGGAGGCATGGGAGGCCAAAATTTAATCAAAGCATGAACCCATGCCTCCATATCCTCACCTCCCATTTATTTACTCTTCAATCTTTTATTCTTGCTTCTAGTTGCTTTATTATGTGACAGAATATTTTCACTATCATTTCTAATTTTTACAACTACCCACAGGGATGTGTGTATCTTTTCTCCATTTTACCAGAAGGGAAATTGAGGTCCATAGAGATAATAGTAAAGATTGTGAGTAACCAAGATGGAATTTAAACCCAATCCCATCTGATTTTGTATAAAACTACAGTTTTTTAGGTTTCTGTACCAGAGGTTTTTTTTTGTTTTCTTTTTTTTTTCCACTCAGGTCATGAACAACCTCTGAGTTGTTGAATCTAATCTCTATTTGCAGCCCTCATTTCATTAAACCTCAGCTGCATTTGAAATTACCATCATGCCCTTTTCTTTCAGTTCTCCTGATGACACCACACCCTTCTGGTTCTTCTTGCATCTCTGACTCTGTCTGCTCTATCTCTATTGAGAGCTCATCTTTTCTGTCTGCCCCTTTAACATTGGGGCTCCCCAGAGAATGCATGCAGAGATGCATTCTTCACGCTTTGTTCTTTTCACTCTCCTTTCTCCTAGGAAGACTTCCTTCGGCTTCATTTACCATGTGTGTCCTGCATGCTGAGGTCACCTAATTATACATTTCAAATCCAGGCTCCTATCTTTGCCTGTTAGACCAAATTGTCAAATGACTTTTCCAAATAGATAATCCATGGGAAATTCAAACTGCACCTGTAATGAGCCCCGTCCCTAGATTCTATATTTTAGATAATGGATGTATTCACAAAAACTCAAACTACCTTTCACTATCCCTCATCCTTACTTGCATATTCCACTAATCACAGAGTCCTACTCATTTTTTCTCCTAAATATTTCCCAAATTTATTACATATTTTTCATTCCTACTTAACTACCTTAACCCAAGCTTTTATCATATCTTACATGGACTGTTTACTTCGACCATTTTCTTACTAGATTCAGTCTCCTGGCTTGTCTCATAAAATCTAACCTCAACACCAAGGTGACCTATCAAAAATGTAGACAATATCACCAACATACTTAAAATAATTTGGTGATTTCTCATCATACAGAGAGTACAACTCCAGCTTCTTAGTCTGGTAAACTGGGCCCTCTATGACCTGTCTGACTACTTCTCCTGTCTGTGAACTCCAGATGTTTGAAGTCTCCCCAAGAACATAGCATACTTTTTTTCAGATCTTTTCTCATGTTGGTCTTGCTGACTGGAATGCCCTCATACCTGACTTCTCTTTCTAGAAAACTCCTACTTATCCTTTAGGACTTCATTTGAGATCCATCTTTCCCTCTTTCTCTACTTCCATAATATTCTAGGTACAGCTTTATTTTTATACTTTGTTTATTATCATCTCTTTATGTGGCTGTCTCCCCCACTAGATTCTAAATGGTCTGTTTGTAGGAATTATCATTGTACACATGATAACTAACATAGTATCTGTGTTTAATAGGTATTTAAATAATATTAAGTGAATAAATTAGTTCACTAATTTGTAAATAAACCTAATATAAATGACTAATGCTTTTGTAACACAGTGTATTATTCAATGCATATTTTATATTCTTTTAATTTATAATTAGCTAAAATAGTTTATATAAAATTCACAGTCTGAAAATCCTGTGTAATATATTATTAATTTTAGACCAAATTTAATTTTATCAATGAAAAATGATGAATGTTTGTTAAACTAAGGCATCTTCTTTAAATATGGTATCAACGTTGTCATGATTTTGTCATGTTCACTTATTTTTTCAACAAATACTTATCGAGTGCCTGCTATATGCTAACTATTGTTCAATGTCCTGGAGTAACAGCAAGAAATAAAATAAAAAGCAAGCGCTTCAGGGGATTTTAACAAAATCCATATGTGTAAAGTAAACAACTTTAAAATAGAACTTAAAATAATAGTTGTTTCTTTAAATCTCTCAAAGCTACTAGTAAATACATTCAGAATTGCTTTATGACATCATGGAAACAGGTTCTCAGTGAAAGCAAGAAAAGTATCTGAAATGTGGGGATATTACCTCTATATGTGCTTACATTTCTGGCTTTTCTCAGGACCTTCTAGACTACCTGCTTCACAACTGTTTGGATGATAAAGAGTGTCCTCTCCAGTTATTGAGTTTCTGCTTATGTATGTATACATAGCATTGTGTGTTCTATTAAAAGAAACTCTAGAAGAGACATTAGAGGCCCAGAGTTTATACATTCATCCAAGTTAGGAAGACTTACAAAGGAAGATACCAGCACAAGAGAAGGCCACAGGTGCTGCAGGCATTCAGGTCTGAAGAGTGATTGGATTTATTTGGAGAAGGTAAAACATGTTCAATTAATGAACATATTAGTTTGGTATTGTATTGATGTTCGAGGAAGTGCACAGAAGAAGGAGATCTCAACTTGTATTCAAGAAATATACAATCTACTTGGAGATGTATCAAGTAAAACAAAATGATGGCCATGACCATCAGTGAGTGCTGTGTCATGCTAATAGATCAGATGTTAAAGCCCAGGATTTCAGTACAAGAGAGATCACTCCCTGCTGCAGTTTCCACTGGAGTTTTACTTGTGTTAACATTTCTCATGAGAAACATGGAAAAGGACTGAGCTCAGAAACCAATAAATCATTAAAACAAGGTCAATTGAGGTTTGGTTTCCTGTATTTGCGGAGACAAATCTAATAAGATTTGCTTAATGTTAATTTCCTGTTTCTACATACAATACCATGCATACTTCGTCGTGTCCATTCCAAGGGAATTTGGGTTACTCTCCTCTTAACTTCACAGCTGTCTGTCTAACTGCTTACTCGGTATCTCTAGCTTAATGTTTAACAGAGATCTCAAACTTAACATGTCTAAAACTAGGCTTCTGAAATCCCCAAACCTGCTCCTACTTCATCTTACCTATCTTTCTTAATTGCAAAGCCAAAAATCCTTGACATCTTTTTCTCTCACACTCCACATCCAGACAATTAGCAATTTCTGTAAGTTGTATCTTCAAAATGCATTGAGAATCTACCACTTATCATTTTGCCCTCTATTAGTACCCCTGTCTAATCATCTTTCACCTAGATGATAACAATAACTTCCAAAATAGTCTCTTCTTTCACTGTTGCCCTTTCTCAAACTATTTTCAACAGCCTGAGTGAACCTATTAAAATATACATCCAATCATGTCACTCTGCTACTTGAAACCTTCCAGTGGCTTCCCATCTTAATAATTGCTAAAGTCCTTATCAAGACCTATCAGGCAGTATATTATCTGGCACTCAATGACTTCTCCCATTTTTTTTCTACTTTTCTCACATTCACTTGACTCTAGGCACACAGTCTCTTGGCTATTTCTGAACACACTAGGCACATTTAGGGCCTTTGTGTTTGCTGATCCTCTTTCATGGAATACTTTTCCTGGAGATAGCCACATGACAGCTCCTTCATTTCATTCAGAACTTTACTCAAATGTCACTTTCTCAATAAGGCTTCACCTGATTCTCTGGTCTAAAATGACAACACTTTGTCTGAGACAGCCCTTCACTTCCTCTCTACACTATGAACAGAGATTTTTGTATGCCTTGTTCACTGTTGCATTTAAAACCTAGAATAGTACCGGGTATATGGTAGGTGTTCTATAAATATTTACAGAATATATGCAGAATGAATTTAACCAAATGCTTTATGTGCTTTTCTAATACTTCCACAGGGAATTCTAGAGACTTTCCCATTGTGGGAACTGTGTGGCTCTGTTGCCAAGTGGTGTCAGAATCCCAGTCTAGCCTTTAGGTTTCTTTTTACTAGGTACAGAGTTGCTTTTCTTTTTCTATTTTTCCAGTTGCTTCTGAGTTCTTTTCCTTCAATCTCAATGGTTTCCAACCCCAGCTATGTGTGAGTCATCGGGGGATATTAGAAAATCTCACAGGATTCTAATTTAATGGGTCTGGGTAGGAGAGGTAAGTGATACCTAGGCCTCTTAGGTTTAAAAGCTCCCCTGGTGATTATAATATGCAAGCTGGGGTTGCAAATCACTGCTGTAAATGAGTTCCTGGATCGCAGCTGTATTCGTTAATCTGGGATCACATTCTCTACTTCTATCTTTACATTGTTTTCAGAGACTGAGGTGTTTAAGATATAATCTCAGAATGTCACATATTTGTACTTATACAATATGATAGCAGAGGATATGCTCTTGAAAGATACTTTGAATCACAGATAAATTGAGTGAGTATGGGTTATAAAGTCAGCCCTATTCAGCAAGTATTTATTGAGTATCTGTTGTGTACCCAGTTCCTAATGCTATGATAAACATTGTGATGATGCTCGAGGCTGAGAGGGAAGGAGAATGCTTGATTTATCCTTGCCCTCAAGAAATTAAAGGTTATTAAGAAGACAACATTACAAAATAATACACTATGAAGGGTCAAATTATATGTGCCTGATTCCCTAAAATGTAAGAAAAGAGATGGACTGGATAATAGAATGTCAAAATAGCCAGTATCTGAGTATTTTGCCTTATAAGGGAGAAGTAAGGACAGTTAAATAATTAAGAGGAATGATAATAATAACCAAAGTGAAGAGATATGCCAAGACTCCTGAAATAAACAAGTTTCAACCACTGCAAACAAAAAACAATAGTTTGTGTATTCAATGCTTTGCCCAAAGCTATGTTTTGATTGGTCATTAGTTTTGGATAAAGCAGACAACTGGGATTTTCATAGTAATTGCAGTGATAACTTTTGGTCATTGGTTTACTCTAGAAACATTCATCTGACTGATGAGAGAAGGTTTGGCAGATAAATCCACTCTGAAAATAACCTTATGAATGATATTAATCCTTGCATTGATTGGTCCCTTTAAGCAGTTGTTACATGTCAGTTATTGGACATAGATCTTCTCTTCCCCCCCTAGGAATCTGACCTCACCTTCCGTCTGGCCAGTGGGCTTGTCATATGGCAGCCCATGTGGGAACACAGACAGCCCGAAGTCTCTGGCTTCACCGCACTGGTGAAGCCCATCAGGAACATCATTACAGGTTTGTAACTTGGACACTCAGCGGGACAGTTTTAGCGGATTCCCTCACACGTAGTAGTTAGAGTGATGGGATAATTTGCCTCTAAGAAGTCAAAAAGAAGCAAATATCTCCATGGAGTTATTTAAGTGTCCTGATATAGGGCTTATTCACATGAGGAAAAACTACTCTGAATCAAGTGCATGGACTTTGGGCAATTCATTTAGACTTCCTGTGCCTCAGCTTCCTCATCTGGAAACTGAGAATGTAAATATCATATTAATACTACTTCCAAGATCGTTACGAAATGGAGCTAATATATGTAAAACTGCCTAGAAGAATGTCTGGCACATAGTAAGTGGCAGCTGCGATTATTATTATTATCATTGTTATGTTACCATCATCATCATGGTAAATGGAATAGAGGCTCCTTAACAAAAATCATCTTAGTGTTGTATTGCTATCTAAGCATTTCTCTTCAGGAATTGTCTAATGACATAGTCCCATTGTTCAATTGTAGAAAGAACACAACATGATAGATTGAAAAGTGCATGGCAGGCTCACACTATCTCTAAATCTCCAAATCTATCTCTTACTATGTATATAACCTAACTTTCCTAAGCATTTCCATGTATGTAAAATTGAGGTGATAATGCCACCTTATAGGGCTTTTTAGTAAGAAGTAAATGAGAGTGCATTAAGTGCCTGCTTTATAGTAAGTGCTTAATAAATTTAAATAATAAAATTTAAAAAGAAATAAATTATGTGGAAAATCTACAGAAGCATATATATACATACGTATATATTTTTAAAATACACCACACACACACATACATATATAATTTGCTTAATTCATAAGGGTTTTGTGCAGATAATAAACAACCTTTTTATTAATATATAAGCTATAATTTAACACATATATAAAAACTACTAAGAAACCATGTCCCTCCATGGAAGTACTTGGGCTTTTTACCTCATCCTCCTTTGGTTTCTGGATGATATTCACAGTGGGTTTCTTTTCCCTCTGCCTGATGCCTGTGGACTTGAAGCAGTACCCAGCATCTGAGGGGAAATTAGACTCAGCTTAGACAGCATGGCCAGAAGAAAAAGCAATGGCACATCGTGACCTTGATAAATCACCTTCCTTCTCAGCACCAGTTTACTCACAATTTGAATGAGACATTGCCGTCTTAGTTTCCCGCTGTTCCTAGTCCTCAGGTAAAGATGTAACTGATTTGAATTTTACCTCCAGGACAGCTTAATGTAATAGTTAAAGCACAGACTCTAAAGTCAGTCTGGGCTATAACCTTCATGCAAGGGTCAAGTGACCTTGGGCAAGTTTAACTCACTGTATCTTAGTTTCTTCCCCTGTAAAATTGGCATAATAATATGGTAGTATTGTTGAGTTATTTTAAGGGTTAAACGAGTTATAGTTTTGTTCCACATAACAGCATTTTGGTCAATGACAGTGTGTATGACAGTGGTCCCATAAAATCATAATGGAGGTGAAAAACTCCTGTCACCTAGTAGTTTCATAGCCATGGTAACACAGTGCAAGGCATTACTCATGTATTTGTGGTGATGCTGGTTTAAACAAACCTACTGCACTGCCTGTTTTATAAAAGTATAGCCTATACAATTATATGCAGCACATAATACTTTATAATAATAACTGACAACTATATAACTGGTTTATGTATTTACTATACCATACTTTTAATTGTTATTTTAGAGTATATTTCTTCTACTCCTACTATCCATTTTTATGATTTTAAAAAAAGTTAACTATAAAACAATCTTAGGCAGGTCTTTTAGGAGATGTTCCAGAAGAAGGCATTGTTATCATAAAAGATGACAATTCCATGTGTGTTATTGCCCCTGAAGACCTTCCTTTGGGAAAGACCTGAAGGTGGAAGAGAGTGATACAGATGATCTTGATGCTGGGTAGGCCTAGGCTAATGTGTGTGTTTGTGTCTTGTTCTTAACCAAAAATGAGAATGCCTGGCACATAGTGAGTAAGCAGTAACTGCACTTGTTTTAAAACAAAAAAGTTGCCCAGGCGCAGTGGCTCACGCCTGTAATCCCAGCACTTTGGGAGGCTGAGGTGGGTGGATCACCTGAGGTCAGGAGTTCGAGACCAGCCTGACCCACACGGAAAAACCCCATCTGTACTAAAAATACAAAATTAGCCGGGCTTGGTGGTGCCTGCCTATAATCCCAGCTACTTGAGAAGGCTGAGGCAGGAGAATCTCTTGAACTTGGGAGGTGGAGGTTGCGGTGAGCCGAGATCACGCCATTGCACTCCAGCCTGGGCAACAAGAGCAAAACTCCATCTCAAAAAAAAAATTCTTCTTAAAGTAAAATAAATATATGAGTATAAAATAAGTGTATAAAAACCATAAAATATACTTTTATACTTTTTAATACATACTATACATACTACATACTAGTATATGTAGCAATATATACTATAAAATATATTAAAAGTATAAAAGATAGACGGGCAGATCACGAGGTCAGGAGATCGAGACCATCCTGGCTAACACGGTGAAACCCTGTCTCTACTAAAAAAAATACAAAAAACTAGCCGGGCGAGGTGGCAGGCGCCTGTAGTCCCAGCTACTCGGGAGGCTGAGGCAGGAGAATGGCGTAAACCCGGGAGGCGGAGCTTGCAGTGAGCTGAGATCCGGCCACTGCACTCCAGCCTGGGCGACAGAGTGAGACTCCGTCTCAAAAAAAACAAAAAACAAAAAACAAACAAAAAAAAAAGTATAAAAGATAAAAAATATATAAATAAAAGTAAAATAAAAATACAAATTTATAAATATATGACTATATTAAAAAACTTATAGAATAGTTAGAAAGAAATTAAATATTTTTGTGCAGCTGTATGATGTATTTATTTTTAGCTTAGTATTATTACAGAAGAGTCAAAAAGTTTAAAAAACTAAAAAGTTTATAAAGTAAAAAAGTTATAGTAAGCTAAAGTTAATTTATTATTAAAGAATAAAAACTTTTAAAAAATAAATTTAGCAAAGCCTTCATATTCACTCACTACTCACTCACTGACTCACCCAGAGCAACACCCATTCCTGCAAGCTCCATTCATGGTAAGTGCTCAGTATAGGTGTATAATTTGTTGTCTTTCATACCGTATTTTTACTGTATATTTTCTGTGTTTAGATACACAAATACTATTGTGTTATGATTGCCTACAGGATTCAACACAGTAACACACCGTACAGGTTTGCAGCCTAGAAGCGCTAGGCCATGTAATATAGCCTAGATGTGTAGGTGGTTATACCACCTAGGTTTGTGTAAGTAAACTCTATGATGTTTGCACAATGATGAAATTGCCTAACAACACATTTCTGAGAAAGTATCTTTGTCCTTAAGTGATGCGTGACTGTATATGTAAAATGCTTAGAGAACTTTGTATATATAAGGTGCTGAGTAGGTGTTACCTATTATTGTTATTTTTAGTATTGCCAACTTTTTAGCACCTTAACTTACTGAGTCAGACTGAAGAGATGAATATCTACATTGATAACCCAAAAAAATGCTAACATTTTTGAATTGGTTATTTGAATTTCTCTTACAATATGCATTAATGTCTTCTTTTAAAGTAATAATGTTCTATTAAAATAGCTTTTCTATTTGAAAATGAAATGCACTTATGAAATAGAAAGAACTTATAACCTTATAAAATGATGGAACTTCTTCCATCTTTTCAGCTAAGAGAAGTTCTCCTATCAACAGTCAAAGCCGGACCTGTGAATCACCAAATCAAGATGCAAGACACTTAGAGGTTAGTTTATTATAATTATAAGAAGAAGGGAGGCAGTAAGTCCTTGGACATAGTGTAGTGTGAAGGTAAAGACATGAGTTCTAGAATCATACTACCAGGCTCAAAGCCACTCCTCCTTTATGAATGTGCAACTTTTAACAGTCTCAGGTTTTTTTATCAGTCGTGTATGAAAATTAATTTTCTGTATCTCCTCAAAGCATGGAGGTGCGGAAACAAGACAATATACAACTAGTATTTTATCTCAGTGCTTAGTGTGTAATGAGTTGTGCTTTATATCAGTGGCTTACATGTAACACTCAATAAGTGTTAGTTATCATTACATCCCAGATTAAATAACATATCACCTTGTTCTCAATTATTGAATCCCCTAATGTTTGTTAAGTAACTCTAATGTAGGTAGAATAATGCTGCTGGAGGTCAGGAAGAGGGAGTTGGAAGGAGTTATAAGATAGTCCTACCCCTTAAGGAATCTTAAAGTTTAATGAGGGGTCAAGACTAACCCACATAAAACAGAAGATGCAAAATATGATATAAGATGCAGAATATAATTCAGTGCAAATTTGTCATGTTTGATCAAGAAAAGAAAGAAATGAAGGCCAGAGTAATTGAAAGCTACATAGAAATCGATACTACCATTAACTTATGGCATTAAATGAACTGCTTTGACTTTCAATTCAACATGTGCAAAGTGAAACTTGCTGCCTTCCATCAAAATTGGATCCTCTTTCCAACTGTTACTGCTGCCAGGAAGATTATCACTCTTTTTACCCTTCAACCTAGAAATTTTGGAGTCCTATTACATCTACCATTTACTGAGCAATTACTAAGTACAGACACTGTGATTTATATGCTGTAAGATGTATATATTTTTCACATTTAACATATTTGAAATTGAGTATGCTTAACAATCTTTGGCCTTTTATAATCTCCCTACTGGTAGCTGTCTTGATATGGTTGTAATTCTTGTGCAGCATGAATTTGGTCATTTCCAGCATCTAAATTTGCATCATCAGGGTCAGTGAATTATAAGCATATGTCAGAGGGAATAGTGGAGAAGTATTTTAAGAGATAACACTCTTGATACAGAGGAGGTTATTCTTTGGAAAAACTCAAATATTAACAACTCGGGGTTGAAAATTTTAAATGTGAAGTAGTTTTAGGAATACCTACACCAATTTATTTCACTTATACTTTCCTCTTACATATACACAGGATGGAAATATAATAAAAAAGCTGTGCCTATAAATAAATGTAAAATAGCTCTTTCAACAAGTATAAAATTAAAAATCCCCAATGATAGAAATAAAATGTCCTAGTTTAATTAACAGGGTATTTTTTTCTTAACGTTACATAAAATAATGGTGTGTCTTCTAAATGATGACATCTTAGATACAATGAAATACATACATCTCATATTATGTTATACTTAATCCTCTTGATTTGATTTCCTGCTAAGTCATATTGTCTTCTTTTCTTTATGTTGCTCAGATGTTTTCTTTATTCTTTATGCCCACTGCTATCCTCTAAATCCAGGCCCTCATAACTAAATTGCAGTTGAACCTACCTAATTGAATTTTCTACTTCTAGACTGTTCTTCTTTGCATAAATACCACTAATAATTCCTGACTAATTTCCTAATATATCATTTATTTATTAACTCACCATTCCACGTAAGGCATTTTATGCAAGTGCCATCCTTGTATCATGTCCCTTTCTCCTTAGGAACCTATAGTGGATCCTATTGACTGTCGCTGCAAGACCAAATTCCTCTCCCTGTTTTTTTGTGCCTCCCACCACTTGGCACCACCTTTGCTAAGTGACCCTGTTTCTGATTATCCCTTCAGTCAGTTATCTATTATCTCTTAACTTACAGTGCCTGCTCATTTTAGCCTCCAAATCCTTGCTCAGATTGTTTCCTCTAACTAGAATCTTCTCTTTCTTTCATCTAAATTTTATCCTTTTAAGGACCAATTAAGATCTCAATTTCCCCTAAACTCTTGTCCAATTAGTCTAAGCCTGCACTGTCCAATATGATAGCCTCTAGGCCTGTGTGGCTATTGAACACTTGAAATACAGCTAGTCTGAATTGAGAGTGTAGAATGTACATCAGATTTTGAAAATGTAATATAAAATAGAATGTAGACTTGGCGCAGTGGCTCATACCTGTAATTCCAGCACTTTAGGAGGCTTAGGCAGGTGGATAGCTTGAGCCCAGGAGTTTGAGACCAGCCTGGGCAATATGGCAAAACTGTGTCTCTACTAAAAATAGAAAAATTAGCGGGGCATAGTGGCACACGCCTGTAGTCCCAGCTACTTGGGAAACTAAGTGGAGAGGATCACCCAAACCTGGGACATGGAGGTTGCAATGAGTCATGATCACACCACTGCACTATGAATTGGGTAAGCGAGACCCTGTCTTAAAAAAAAAATAAAAAGTAAACATCTTAATAATTTTTGTATTGATTCTATGTTGAAATGATAATTAGGGGTCAAAAAGAATATATTATTAAAAAAAATTTCACCTGTTCATTTTCACTGTTTTTAATGTGGTCTCTACAAAATTTAAAATCAGATATGTGGCTGTTTGTGGCTTGCATTATTTCTATTGGACATGTTTCTCTGACCTATACTTACCTGTCTTGAGACATAACTGTAAGCTCATGAGCTTAAGGGTCAGATTCATCTAATTTTTTAAATCTCTCAAATCACCTAACATGAGGCACAGATAATATGCTTATGCTAAAGAATTTTATGGTCAAGTGCAGAAGACTTAATTCATGGAATTTCTAGCTGTATTTGTCTCTCTTTCCATCATGATTGAATAATGCCTTATTTTGGTGTGTAAAAATTAAAATTGTAAGGGCTAACCTTCCAGATAGACTGTTGAGGGTCTTTATACTTTAGTAAAGAATTTCACCTATAATATCTATGGAAAAATATCTCACATTACCTGGGCAGAATTACATTTATCAGCTAAATGTAATTAAAATAAGCTACCTGGTAACAGAACTGCTGAATTGTACTTATAAATCAGAATAAAGGTAATAAAGGTCATTGTGTCTGATTAGGAAAGTGTATTGCATCTCTCCACTGATGAATGAAGAAAAAGTTAACCTTGTACTTCTGTTCTCATGTTCTGGCTTCAATTTGATTAGCTCCTAGTAACCTAGTGCTTCTATTTTAGCCTCATGCTTCCATTCAGTTCACCTCAGTATGATGAATTCTTGATATGTAACTCTCCTGTAGATACTGGGTACGGAAATGAAAAAGAAAATAATTAAGAACAAAATGAAACAAAATATATGAAATTACTTTGCCTGATGCTTGAAATGACACGGGTGATCCCTAGAAGTCTGTTTCTATTCTCTCTGAGATGAAATCAAAATCCCTTGGCCCATAATATCATAATTAACTATGGTGAAAAAAAAAAAACCCATATATGGAACCATGTTGTGGTATGGTAGCTAATTCTAGAGGATATAGCTACAGGGAAAACAAAAAACAAACAAAAAAAACAAAACCTAATCTGCTATCTCTACCTCCAAAAGGGACTCCAGGTGGTTTGTGAAACATTCCAGTCAGATTCCATCTCACCCAAGGCCACCATTTCAGGCTGCCACCGAGGAAACTCCTTTGATGGAAGTCTGTCCTCCCAAACTTCCCAGGAAAGAGGCCCATCACATTCCAGGTACCTGATTGCAATGGTAGGGACAAAATGTGTCACTGGTCACCAAAAATCAAATATGCATTTTAACTACTTTTATAGCCTCTGTTCCTTACAATATGTGTTTGCATAATATGTGTATACATATTCTTGGTCAAGGCATAATTAATAATTGTAGAAATATGCTATGAATTGCTTTTTTTTAAACAAACTAGGGCAAAAGTGGAAAGAAGCTTCTAATTAATGAGATGTCTGAATTAGATATTAGTTAAAATGTTTAAGTGCAGAACTCAAATGATTTTATCAGAAGATTATGTTGCAGAGATATTAAAGGATCTGTTTTAATATATAAGGATATTTTATACTGCTAGATCCTTGTATTAAAATTAATGCTTCTAAATTACATAGGAATTTAAAAGTCTATTCTTTGTAAATATTCTAACCCTGCCCCTGTTATTTGGTGTACGTAGTGAATTTGCTTACAAACACCTTCCCCAGAAACAAGAAATAGTCTATTTATTCTTATTCCCTGTTGAAATTAGAGACACCTGGAGTCATGAGGTTTGACACTCTACCTATGGGGCAAGAGCTCCTGAGACCATTTGTATATCCCTATTTTCAAATAAAATTATAGCCTAGTAACGTATAGTATTTTAAAAAGGAACATTTTTAAGACTAGTTTTATTGAGATGTAACTTATATACTGTAAAATTAACCTATTTTAAGTTTACAGTTTGATATGGTTTGGCTGTGCCCCACTAAATCTCAACTTGAATTGTATCTCCCAGAATTCCCATATGTTGTGGGAGGGACCCAGGGGGAGGTAATTGAATCATGGGGGCCGGTCTTTGCCATGCTATTCTCATGATAGTGAGTAAGTCTCACGAGATCTGATGGGTTTATCAGAGGTTTCTGCTTTTGCCTCTTCTTCATTTTTCTTTTGCCACCACCATGTAAGAAGTGCCTTTCACCTCCCACCATGATTCTGAGGCCTTTCCAGCCATGTGGAATGGTAACTCCAATTAAACCTATTTATGTTCCCAGTTTCGGGTATTTATCAGCAGCATTAAAACGAACTAATATAGTAAATTAGTACCAGTAGAGTGGGGCATTGCTGAAAAGATACCCAAAAGTGTGGAAGCAACTTTGGAAGTGGGTAACAGGCAGAGATTGGAACAGTTTGAAGAGCTCAGAAGAAGACACGGAAATGTGGGAAAGTTTGGAACTTCCTAGAGACTTGTTGAATGGCTTTTCCCAAAATGCTGATAGCGACATAGACAATAAAACCAGGCTGAGTGGTCTCAGATGGAGATGAGGAACTTGTAGGGCACTGGAGCAAAAGTGACTCTTGTTATGTTTTAGCAAAGAGATTGGTGGCATTTTGCCCCTGCCCTAAAGATTTGTGGAACTTTGAACTTGAGAGAGATGATTTAGGTTATCTGGCAGAAGAAATTTCTAAGCAGCAAAGCATTCAAGAGGTGACTTGGGTACTGTTAAAGGCATTCAGTTTTAAAAGGGAAACAGAGCATAAAAGTTCAGAAAATGTGCAACCTGACTATGCAACAGAAAAGAAAAACCCATTTTATAGGGAGAAATTCAAGCCAACTGCAGAAATTTGCATAAGTAAGGAGCAAGGAGCCTAATGTTAATACCCAAGACCATGGGGAAAATGTCTCCAAGTCATGTCAGAGACCTTCACAGCAGCCCCTCCCATCACAGGCCCAGAGACCCAGGAGGAAAAAGCAGTTTCGTGGGCTGGGTCCAGGGTCCTCGTGCTGTGTGCAGCCGAAGGACTTGGTGCCGTGGGTCCCAACTGCTACAGCTTTGGCTGAAAGGGGCCAATGTACAGCTCAAGATGTGACTTCAGAGGGTGGAAGCCCCAAGTCTTGGCAGCTTCCATGTGATGTTGAGCCTGCAGGTGCACAGAAGTCAAGAATTGAGGTTTGGGAACCTCCATCTAGATTTCAGAAGATATACAGAAATGCCTGGATTCCCAGGCAAAAGTTTGCTGCAGGTCCAGGGCCCTCATGGAGAACCTCTGGTAGGGCAGTGCAGAAGGGAAATGTGGGGTTAGAGGCCCCACACAGAGTCCCTAATGGAGTGCTGCCAGGTGGAGCTGTGAGAAGAGGGCCACCGTCCTCCAGACCCTAGAATGGTAGATCGACTGACAGCTTGGATCATGCACCTGGAATAGCTGCAGACACTCAACACCAGCCTGTGAAAGCAGCCGGGAGGGAGACTGTACTCTGCAAAGCCACAAGGGTGTAGCTGCCCAAGACCATGGGAACCCACCTCTTGCATCAGCATAACCTGGATGTGAGGCCTGGAGTTAAAGGAGATCATTTTGGAGCTTTGAAATTTGACGGTCCCGCTGGACTTTGGACTTGCATGCCCCCTGTAGACCCTTTGTTTTGGCCAATTTCTCCCATTTGAAATGGCTGTATTTACCCAATACCTGTACCCCCATTGTATCGAGGAAATAATTAACTTGCTTTTGATTTTATAGGCTCATAAGCGGAAGGGACTTGCCTTGTTTCAGATGAGACTTTGGACTGTGGGCCTTTGGGTTAATGCTGAAATGAGTTAAGACTCTGGGGGACTATTGGGAAGGCATGGTTGTTTTTGAAATGTGAGGACATGAGACTTGGAGGGACCAGGAGTGGAATCATATGGTTTGGCTGTGTCCCCACTAAATCTCAACTTGAATTGTATCTCACAGAATTCCCATGTATTGTGGGAGAGACCCATGGGGAGATAATCGAATCATGGGGGCCGGTTTTTCCTGTGCTATTCTCATAAGTCTCAGTGAATAAGTCTCACAAGATCTGATGGGTTTATCAGTGGTTTCCGCTTTTGCTGCTTCTTCATTTTTCTCTTGCTGCCACCACATAAGAAGTGCCTCTCACATCCTGCCATGATTCTGAGGCCTGCCCAGCCATGTAGAACTGTAAGTCCAATTAAACCTCTTTGTATTCCCAGTTTCAGGTATTTCTTTATCAACAGCATGAAAACGAACTAATACACAGTTTAATGACTTTTAGTAAATTTACAGAATTGTGCAACTACCACTGCAATCCAATTTAAGAATACTTTCATCACCCAAAAAAGTCCCTTGTGCCCATCCCTTGTGTCACTCCCATTCCCATTCCCACACCCAGCCCCAGGTAACCACTAATACACTTTTTATTTCTATTGGATTGCATTTCTAGACATTTCATATAAATGGATTCATACAGTCTGTGGCCTTTTGAATCTGGCTTCTTTCACTTAGCATAACGTTTTTGAGATTTACCCACATTATAGCATGTATTAGTAATTCATTCCTTTCTATTGCTAAATAATATTCTTTTTTTTGCTTTATTTCTTCTAAAAAAAAACAAACAAACAAAAAACCAGACACATGTGCAGAACATGCAGGTTTGTTACATAGCTATATGAGTGCCATGATGGTTTGCTGCACCTATTGACCTGTCCCCAAAGTTCCCTCACCTCATCCCCAATCCCACAACAGGCCCCGGTGTGTATTGTTCCTCCTCTGTGTCCATGTGTTCTCAGTGTTCAACTCCCACTTATGAATGAGAACATGTGGTGTTTGGTTTTCTGTTCCTGTGTTAGTTTGCTGAGGATGATGGCTTCCAGCTTCATCCATGTCCCTGCAAAGCACATGATCTCTTTCCTTTTTATGGCTGCATAGTATTCCATGGTATATATGTACCACATTTTCTTTATCCAGTCTATCATTGATGGGCATTTGGGTTGGTTCCATGTCTTTGCTATTGTAAATAGTGCTGCAATAAACATATGTGTGCATGTGTCTTTATCTTCCTCTGGGTATATACCCAGTAATGGGATTGCTTGGTCAAATGGTGTTTCTGGTTCTAGATCTTTGAGGAATCACCATGCTATCTTCCACAATGGTCAAACTAATTTACATTCCTACCAACAGTGTAAAAGCATTCCTATTTCTCCACAGCCTCACCAGCATCTATAGTTTCCTGACTTTTTGATAATCACCTTTCTGACTGGCATGAGATGGTATCTCATTGTTTTGATTTGTATTTCTCTGATGATCAGTGATGTTGAGCTTTTTTTCATATGATTGTCAGCTGTGTAAATGTCTTCTTTTGAGAAATGTCTGTTCATATCCTTTGCCCACTTTTTGATGGACTTGTTTGTTTTTTTTCTTGTAAATATGTAACTTCCTTGTAAATTCTGGATATTAGACTTTTGTTAGATGGGTAGATTGGAAAAATTTTCTCCCATTCTGTAGGCTACCTGTTCACTCTGATGATAGTTTCTTTTGCTATGCAGAAGCCCTTTAGTTTAATTAGATCCCATTTGTCAATATTGGCTTTTGTTGCAATTGCTTTTGGCATTTTAGTCATGAATTATTTGCCCATGCGTGTGTCCCAAATGGTACTGCCTAGGTTTTCTTCTAGGGTTTTTATGGTTTTAGGTTTTACATTTAAGTCTTTAATCGATCTTGAGTTAATTTTTGTATAAGGTACAAGAAAGGAGTCCAGTTGCAGTTGTCTACATTTGGCTAGCCAGTTTTGCCAGCACTATTTACTGAATAGGAGATCCTTTCCCCATAGCTTGTTTTTGTAAGGTTTGTCGAAGATCAGGTGGTTGTAGATGTGTGATGTTATTTCTGAGGTCTCTCTTCTGCTCCATTGCTCTATATGTCTGTTTTGTACCATGCTGTTTTGGTTACTGTAGCCTTATAGTATAGTTTGAAGTCAGATAGTGTGAGGCCTCCAGCTTTGTTGTTTTTGCACAAGATTGTCTTGGCTATACGGGTCTCCTTTGATGCTTCTTTGATACCATATAAAATTTAAAATAAATTTTAAATTTAATTTATTGTAAACTCATTATTTTATTTTAAAAAAATAAATTAAGGTTTTTTTTTTTTCTAATTCTGTGAAGAATGTCAATGGTAGTTTGATGGGAATAGCATTGAATCTATAAATTACTTTGGGTAGTATGGTCATTTTCATGATTTTGATTCTTCCTATTCAGGAGGATGGAATGTTTTTCCACTTGTTTGTGTCCTCTCTTATTTCCCTGAGCAGTGGTTTGTAGTTCTCCTTGAAAAGGTCCTTCACATCCCTTGTTAGCTGTATTTCTAGGTATTTTATTATCTTTGTAGCAATTGTGAATGGGAGTTCATTCATGATTTGACTCTGTGCTTGCCTATTGTTGGTGTAAAAGAATGCTTGTGATTTTTGCACATTGATTTTGTAAACTGAGACTTTGCTGAAGTTGCTTATCAGTTCAAGAAGTTTTTGGGCTGAGATGATGGGGTTTTCTACATAACAATCATGTTGTCTGTAAACTTGAGACAACTTGACTTCCTCTCTTCCTATTTTAATACCCTTTATTTCTTTCTCTTTCCTTATTGCCCTGGCTATAACTTCCAATACTATGTTGAATAGGAGTGGTGAGAGAGGGCATCTTTGTCTTGTACTGGTTTTCAAAGAGAATGCTTCCAGCTTTTCCCCATTCAATAGGATATTGGCTATGGGTTTGTCGTAAACAGCTCTTATTATTTTGACATGCATTCCATTAATACCTAGGTATTGAGAAATTTTAACATGAAGGGACGTTGGGTTTTATCAAAGGTCTTTTCTGTGGCTATTCAGATAATCACGTGCTTTTTGTCTTTAGTTCTGTTTATGCGATGAATTATGTTTATTGATTTGCATATGTTAAACCAACCTTGCTTTCCAGGGTTGAAGCCAACTTGGTTATGGTGGATACCTTTTTTGATGTGCTGCTGGATTTGGTTTGCCAGTATTTTATTGAGGATTTTTGCATCAATGTTCATCAGGGATATTGGCCTGACATTTTTTGTTGTTGTTGTGTCTCTTCCTGGTATTGGTATCAGGATGATGCTGGTTTCATAAAATGAGTTAGGGAGGAATCCCTCCTTTTTAATTGTTTGGAATAGTTTCAGAAAGAATGGTACCAGCTCTTTGTATTTCTGGCAGAATTCAGCTGTGAATCCATCTGGTCCTGGGCTTTTTTTGGTTGGTAGGCTATTAATTACTGCCTCAATTTCAGAGCTTTTTATTGGCCTATTCAGGGATTCAGCTTCTTCCTCGCTTAGTCTTGGTAGGGTATATGCATCCAGGAATTTATCCCTTTCTTCTATATTTTCTAATTTATTTGCATAGATGTGTTTATAGTATTCTCTGATGGTAGTTTGCATTTCTGTGGGGTCATTGGTGATATCCCCTTTATCATTTTTTACTGTGTCTATTTGATTCTTATCTCTCTTCTTCTTTATTAGTCTAGCTAGTGGTCTATTTGTTTTGTTAATTAAAAAAACAAACAAACAAACGAAAAAAAAAAAACCTCCTGGATTTGTCGATTTTTTTGGAGAGTTTTTCATGTCCCTATCTCCTTCAATTCTTCCCTGATCTTAGTTATTTCTCGTCTTCTGCTAGCTTTTGGATTAGTTTGTTCTTGCCTTTCTAGCTCTTTTAATTGTGATGTTAGCATGTCGATTTGAGATCTTTTTAGCTTTCTGAAGTGGATATTTAGTGCTGTAAATTTCCCTCTTAACACTGCTTTAGCTGTGTCCCAGAGATTCTGGTACGTTGTCTCTTTGTTCTCATTGGTTTCAAATAACTTCTTGATTTCTGCCTTAATTTCATTATTTACCCAGGAGTCATTCAGGAGCAATTTTCAATGTTCAGTTTTCATGAAATCATGTGGTTGTGAGTGAGTTTCTTAATCCCAATTCCTAATTTGATTACACTGTGGTCTGTGAGACTGTTTGTTATGATTTCAGTTCTATTGCATTTGCTGAGGAGTGTTTTACTTCCAATTATGTAGTTGATTTTAGAATGAGTGCCATGTGGCACTGAGAAGAATGTATATTCTGTTGATTTGGGGTAGAGAGTTCTGTAGACGTCTACTAGGTCCACTAGATTTAGAGTTTAGTTCAAGCCCTGAATATCCTTGTTAATTTTCTGTCTCATTGATCTGTCTAATACCGACATTGGGGTGTTAAAGTCTCCCACTATTATTGTTTGGAAGTCTAAGTCCCTTTGTAAGTCTCTAAGAAATTGTTTTATGAATCTGGGTGCTCCTGTATTGGGTGCGTATGTATTTAAAATAGCTCTTCCTGTTGAATTGTTCCTTTCACCATTAGTAATGCCCTTCTTGGGCTTTGTTGACCTTTGTTGGTTTAAAGTCTGTTTTGTCAGAGATTAGGATTGCAACCCCTGCTTTTTTTTTTTTTTTTTGACAGAATCTTCCTCTGTTGTCCAGGCTGGAGTGCGGTGGCATAATCTCGGCTCACTGCATCTCTGACTCTTGGATTCAAGCAAATTCTCCTGCCTCAGCCTCCCAAGTAGCTGTGATTACAGGTGCCCCCCACCATGCCTGACTAATTTTTGTATTTTTAGTAGAGACAGGGTTTCACCATGTTGGCCAGGCTGGTCTTGAACTCCAGACCTCATCATCTGCCCACCTTGGCCTCCCAAAATGCTGGGATTACAGGTGTGATCCACCATGCCTGGCCAACCCCTGCTTTATTTTTTTATTTTTATTTATTTAATTATTTTTGCTTTCCATTTGCTTAGTAAATTTTCCTCCATCCCTGTATTTTGAACCTATGTGTGTCTTTGCATGTGGGATGGGTCTTTTGAATACAACACAGAGGTGGGTCTTGACTTCTTATCCAAATTTGCCAGTCTGTGTCTTTTAATTGGGGCATATAGCCCATTTACATTTAAGGTTCGTGTTGCTATGTGTGAATTTGATCTTGTGATCATGATGGTACTTGTTTATTTTGCACATTAGTTGATGCAGTTTCTTTGTAGTGTCATTGGTCTTTATATTTCGGTGTGTTTTTTCAGTGGCTGGTACCGGTTTTTCCTTTCCATATTTAGTGCTTCTCTCAGGAGCTCTTGCATGTCAGGCCTGGTGGTAACTAAATCCCTCAGCATTTGCTTGTCTGGAAAAGATTTTATTTCTTCTTTGCTTATGATGCTTAGTTTGGCTGGATATGAAATTTGGGGTTGAAAATTCTTTTAAGAATGTCGAGTATTTGCCTCTGATCTCTTCTGTCTTGTAGGGTTTCTGCTGAGACGTCCGCTGTTAGTCTGATGGGCTTCCCTTTGTAGGTGAACTGGCCTTTCTCTCTGGCTGCTCTTAAGAGTTTTTCCTTCATTTTGACCTTGGGGTATCTGATGATGTATCTTGGAGTTGATCTTCTCATGGAAGATCTTAATGGTGTTCTCTGTATTTCCTGAATTTGCATGTTGGCCTGTCTTGCTAGGTTGGGGAAGTTCTCCTGGATAATATCCTGAAGTGTGTTTTCCAGCTTGTTTCCATTCTCCCCACCTCCTTCTGGTACTCCAATCAATCATTAAGTTCAGTCTTTTTATGAAGTTTCGTATTTCTTGGAGGCTTTGTTCATTCCTTTTCATTCTTTTTCCTCTATTCTTGTCTGCATGTCTTATTTCAGTAAGGTAGTCTTCAAACTCTGATATCATTTCTTCCACTTTGTCGATTCGGCCGTTGATACTTGTGTGTGCTTCATGAGGTTCTCATTTTGTGTTTTTCAGTTCCATCAGGTTGTTTATGTTCCTCTCTAAAGTGGTTATTCTAGTTAGCAATTCCTCCAACCTTTTATCAAGGTTCTTTGCTTCTTTGCATTGCATTAGAACATGCTCCTTTAGCTCAGTGTAGTTTTTTATTACCCATCTTCCGAAGCCTACTTCTGTCAATTCAACCATTTGATCCTCCATCCAGTTCTGTGCCCTTGATGGAGAGATGTTGTGATCATTTGGAGGAGAAGAGGCACTCTGGCCTTTTGAGTTTTCAGCATTTTTTGGTTGATTCTTTCTCATCTTCGTGAGTTTGTCTAGTTTCCGTCTTTGAGGCTGCTGACCCTTGGATGGGGTTTTTGTTGGGGCCTTTTTGTTGTTGTTCTTGTTGATGCTGTTGTTGCTTTCTGCTTGTTTTTCTTCTTCAAGAGTCCGGTCTGGTCCCTCTTCTGTAGGGCTGCTGCAGTTTGCTGGGGGTTCACTTCAGGCTCTGTTCATCTGATTTGCTCCCGTGCCTGGAAATGTCATTCAAGTAGCCTAGAGAGCAGCAAAGATGGGTGCCTGTTTCTTCTTCTGGTACCTCTGACCTCGAGGGGTACCAACATGATGCCAATAGGATCGTTCCTGTACAGGATGTCTGAAAATCCTCTTGGAGGGTCTCACCCAGTTGGGTGGCACAGAGGGCAGGACCTCTTTAACAAAGGACTTTGTCCCTTGGTGGAGAGGGTGTGTTTCACTGGGGAGAAACTCACTCGTCTGGACTTCCCAGATTCCTCAGAACTACCAGGAGGAGAGGCTAAATCTGCTGGTCCACAGAGACTGTGGCCACCACTCCCCCTGGAGGGGCATTTCTGCCTAGGGAGATCTGAATTCTGTCCCTGAGCCTCTGTCTAGAATTATTGGAGATGCTGCAGGGAACCCCCACCCAATGAGGATGGATGGGTCAGGTTTAGGCCTGAAGAGGCACTCGTGGCTGCAGACTGCCACAGCCAGTGTGTTAGGCTGTGGGGACAAGTCTTGGGACCAAGCCGTCCAGCCACCCTGGCTCCAGCAAGGAAAAAGCACAGCCTGGAGCTACAGAAATGGGTGCCTGCCTTTCCCTGTTCAGGCAGCTTAGTGTGTTAGGCATTTGCCAGTCCAAGTGCTGGCTGCTGCCCCTTCCGCAAGGAACTCAAATGGCTTAGACAGCAGGCTGCCACAGCCGTCTGGTTGCCCCTCTCCCTGGGAGTTCCATAGGCTTTAAGCAGATTCCAGCTGAGAGGCTGTAAGTATCTGAGTGTTCCGGGGTTAGGACGCTCAGGCCCCAGTGGCATGGGTTCGTGAATGGAATCTTCAGATCCGTGAGTTACACAGTTACACGGAAAAAGCACTGTCGCCCTGGCTGGTAGCAAGTTCACTCACCGCCTCCCTTGGCTGCGGGGAGGGAGTTCTGGGACTTCCCCATGTGACTCTCAGGTGGGCTGCTGCACCACACTGTTCTTCCTTCTCTCCATGAGTGATGCCAGCCTTCTAGTCAATTTTGATGAGAGAGCCTGGATACCTTGGTTTCCAGTGAAGGATTCACACGCTTATGTTTTTTTTTCAGCGGGAGCCTCCGAGCACCACGGCTTTTAGCCAGTCATCTTGGCCCATGTTGTCTTTAAATAATATTCTATTTTATGGATCTATCTTATTTTTTATCCACTCATCTGTCAATAGATATTTGGGTTATATCCACTTTTTATCTGTTATGAATGATGCTGCTAAAAGTGAGCACTTATGAATTTTTCCGTGGACATAGGTGTTCAATTCCGTCGGTAGATACCTACGAGTAGAATTGGCGGGGTGCATGGCACATTCAAGTTTAATTTTTTAAGAAATTACCAACCTGTTTTCCAAAATGGCTGTACCATTTTACATTCCCTCTAGCGATATATGAAGGTGTGTTCCTTTATATCCTCAAAAACACTTGTTATTGTCTCTTTCTTATTATAGCCATTCTAGTGATTATGAAGTGGGATCCAATTGTGGTTTTAATTTACTTTTCCCTAATGAGTAATGATAAATATATTTTCATGTGATTATTAGCTATTTGAATATCTTCTTTGATGAAATGTCTGTTGAAATATTTTGCCCCTTTTTAACTGAGTTGTCTTATTATTAAATTTTTGAGAATGTTTTGTATATTCTGGATACCAGTCCTTTATCCAAAAAAAAAAAAAAAAAAAAGGGTTCACAGATATTTCCTCCTAGTATCTGGCTTACCTTTTCATTTGATAATTTTTAAATGATCTACCTCCAACTGGCACTAGAATCAGGCTACATGGGTGCATTGTTTTTGAAAGATTTCTTAGAATTGTTGAAAGCACAGTCATATTAACACGATTTTAAACCAAATTACTACTATCTTATGCTTTAAAAAATAATAGGTAAATAATGTATATGTCTTTGTGTCTTTCTTTGGACCTTAAAAGCAAGTGGCCCAGTTGAATAATCTTCTGCTGGTAGAGAATATGAAACTTTGATACCAATTTTGGTTGTATAAACAGGGTTGTTCGTATTTATCCACTGATTCACTGTCCCAGGTCAATAGTGATAAGCATTTAAAATTATACATGAAATCTTAAAAAGTGTTGAACTCATAGAAGTGGAGTAGAATGGTAGTTATCAGAAGCTGGGAGGAGGGATGGGTGGGGAAAGGGAGATGTTGATCAAAGGGTATAAAATTTCAGTTAGATGAGAAGAAGGAGCTTTAGTGATCTGGTGCACAGAGTGGTGACTATAATAAACAATAAAGCATTGTGTATTTCAAAGTTACTGAAAGAGCAGGTTTTAAATATTTTTACCACAAAATCGTATGTGAGATGATGATGAATTTGTAACTTAGTTTGAGTTAATCATGCCACAATGTAAACATATATTAAAACATCACAATGTACTTCATAAATATGTAATATTATCCATCAACTTAAAACAAAAATTTGAAAGTCAAAAATATTAAAAGTAATATGGAAGGGACTCTGTGAGGATAGCCAATCCAGTATCCTATAACTTAGCTGATGTGCTGACAACTTTAAGCAATGATCAATTTAGTGCTCCCTTATGAAGCTTGTTTTATTTTTAGGTAGCTCTATTTAGTGGAATGTTCTTGTAGGTGATCAAAATTTGCTTTTCTGTAGTTTCTATGATTCTTGCATTTGTTTTTACTGCTGTGTAACAAATTACAACAAGCTTAGTAAATGAAACAGCACACATTTATTATCTTTCAATTGTAGGGAAAAACCCAGGCCCAACTTAGTTGGGTTCTCTGCTTCAAGGTCTTACCAAGCTGAAATCTAGGTGTTGGCGTGGACTGCAGTTGCCTCACAGGCTTAACTGGGGAAATATCCACTTACAGTTTCTCTCAGGTTGTTGACAGAATTCATTTCCTTGCAGTTCTAGGACTAAGATCCTTATTTTCTTGCTGGATATTGGCTGGTGACTGGTCTTAGTTTCTGAAGCCTGCCCACGGTTATTTTCCATGTGGCCTTCTTCATAAGCTAACTCAAAATATGGCAGCTGATTTGTTGAAAACCAGCGAAGGAGAGAAATCCTCTTTAATTCCAGTCTGCTAATACAGTGTTTATAATGTGACATAACCACAGGAGTGATGTCTCATTAACTTTGTCATATAAGTAACCTAATTATGGGAGTAACATCCCTTTGCCTTTTCCATATTTTATTGGTCATAAATAAGTCACAGGTCCTGCCTACACTCAAGAGAAGATGATAAAGGGTGTGAACACCATCAGATGGGAATCAAGGGTGTCTCTCCTAAAATCTGGCTACACAGTGCTTTTGAAGATGTACAAACTCTTCCCATATTAGCCTTCCACTGATTCAAAAGTAAGCATTATGACCACCACCACCTCCACAAGGGTTTCATTTTATTTGATGATAACAAAGTTATCAGTGACATAATTAAATCAGATTTGGGGAAAGGTAGTTACTTAGGACACGGACTAAGAGAATAACAATAAGAACTACCTTTTTGGATATCTATGTGTGCAAAATCGTGCTAAAGTGTTTACATTTATTGTATTATTTAAATATTCATATACTCATTTATTTCTATGTCAGTATATGCCACCACTATTGGCCTAGATATTCTAGTCAAAAATATGAGGTTCACTCCACACCAAGTCCTTTACATTCTGCCTTCTTAATGTCTGTCAAATCTTTTTTCTCCAACCTCATAGTCACTGGCTTAGTTCATATCCTTATCATGTCTTACTTGGATTTCTTTTTTTCATTTAATTTTTTAGGGACAGGGTCTCACTCTGTCACTCAGGCTGGAGTGCAATGGCATGATCACAGCTCACTGTAACCTCAGACTCCTAGGCTTAAACAATCCTCCTGCCACAGCCTCCCAAGTAGATAATGTGCACCACCAAGTCCTACTATTTTAAAAAACTTTTTTTTTGTAGAAACATGGTCTTTCTATGTTGCCTTCTATGTTCAGACTGGTCTTGAACTCCTGGCCTCAAGTGATCCTCCTGCCTCAGCCTTTCACAGTGCTGGGATTACAGGTGTGAGCCGCCATAGCCAGCCTTTACTTAGATTTCTACAACTGCTTCCAAACAAGTATTTCTACATTAATCATTACTTCCTACTCATCTATTACCTATGAGATGTTACCAAAGTGATTTAAAATACCTGTGGACTAAAGAGATACAGTTATCTGCACCAAACACGCCCAATATACAATGGTAAAATAGGCATAGGATACCTGCTCTGGACATGTCTATTCAAAGAGAGAAAATGAGAGACACTGGTCTTTATTAGCTTTGAAATTAAGGTGAAAAATTGTTGGAAGGTCCTTGATTAAAACTCAGTGCTATTCTTGCCCATGGCTCTTGGCTCCACCCTCTGGGCTATTAATTCTATCCTCCAAATCAGCTTTCCTTTTTCAAAAAAGATAGCATGCGTTTACAGCTGAGTAGTTTCCTCAGCTTGCTTCCTGCCAGTAAAGTTTTGGGAGTCTAATAGCCTCTTTTTTCCTCTTGTACTGTCTCTGGAAGTGTTTTTGCTGATATAATTATTTTTAAAACTTTGTGGGTTCACTGTGAATATTTTTACAGTCCAATAGAATGGAAAAAATCCACATCTACAAATCTCTTTGAGATAATCTCGTTTCTGTTTTGTGCTTCTGTTGAACCTCTAAGAAACTTAAGGGCACTTAAGGGCACTTAAGTTTCTTAAAAGTTATATATATATAACTTTTACATATATGATATGATATATGATAACTTTTACATATATGATAATTTTTACATATATGACATATATGAAAAAGAAGTGATAACTATTTGGATTTGAATCACACTCTCAACGTTTAATTTAGAGAGGGCTTTTTTTTTTTTTTTTTTTTTGAGACGGAGTCTGGCTCTGTCGCCCAGGCTGGAGTGCAGTGGTGCGGTCTCGGCTCACTGCAAGCTCTGAGAGGGCCTTTGATCTAATGGAACGGCATTCTTGGGTATGGTCTAGGATCATTCTGAAGCCTTAACAAACGACTGTACAACTCCCACCCTTGGCTTCATCTTTAGACCACGTTTTTCCAAAAGTTCTTTATATCTGATATTTTATTGGAAGCCATTTCTTAATTTTAGAATTATTTGCCATCTGGAGAAGCTGAGATTTTTCAAAATCAAGTTCCAGCTCATTAGTCTTTAACAGTTCTTCCTTTAGTTCATAACTTTTCTCCCTCAACTTACTATAAGCAGCAAGAAGAAATTAGAAGTCACCTTCAACACTTTATTTGGAAGTCTTCTTTGTTAGATCACCCAGTTGGTTAGGCACTTATTTTTTAACTTTCCACATCACAGCTAAGCAACTTTCTGTTAATATATAACAAGGATTCTCCTTCTCCAGTTCCCAGTAGTACACCCCTTACTTCTTGTTAAGAAACCATTTTCAAAATTAGGGTTTTATCTTGGTTCCAAAGTCTGTATTAGTTGTCAATTTCTATATAACAAATTATCCGAAATCCTAGCAGTTTAAAACAAAGGACATTTATTTTTTTGCATAGTTTCTGAGGATCATGAATGCTGAAACAGCTTAGCTGAGTGATTGTGGCGCAGAGTCTCTCAAGCTGTTGGCCCGGCCTGCAGGATCTGAAGGCTTGACTGGTTTGGAGGCTTTGCTTTCAAGCTCACTCAGACGGCCGTTGGCCAGAGGACATAATTCCTCACAATCTGTGTTCCATAGGGCTGCTCGTAACACAGAAGCTGGTTTCCCCAAAACAAATTATTCAAGAAAGAAAGGGAGCATCCAAAATGGATGCTTTTATAACCTAATCTTTCATAACCTCATCTTCTATAACCTAATCTTTTATAACCTAATCTCTGAAATGAGATACCATCACTTCTGCTATACTCTTTGGATCACACCAACTAACTTTAGTGCAGTGTGGGAGGGGACCACACTAGAATGTGAATACCAGGAGGCAGGGATCACTGGGGGCTATGTTGGAGGCTGGCTATAATAATGATAATGTCACCATCATTTAATATATTAAAATGTTTATGGCTCTTTCTGTACATATTTTTTCACATCGATTCTTGAGCATTCCTCCTCCACTAATTGTATCTTATACAAATTCCAAAAAGTTTAACTTAATTTCAAATAAGAGTAAGTAATCTTTTACTTCAAACACTATGCCTCTGTCTGACTTTCAAACATGTCATAAAAACCAAGATCAGTGTAAAATCCTGAGGTCATAAAAGTATTCATTAGCTAATATTTCTTACATAATTTTTCTCATCCATAGTAAGCATAGAAATTTAGAAATATAGACATATAGACAGTAAATGATGTTTCTTTTCTCTGGCAAAATCAAGTGTTAATGGTTCCATTCTGATTTGCCAGTAAAAACAAAGCCAGCTATAACGTTCAAGACTACTATTTGTGAACATTTTTTTCTTATTCTCTGATATGTCTACACTCAAGCACTATATGTGTGTGTGTGTATATATATATATATATATATATATATATATATATATATATGCATTCCCTGACATAGTCACCCACAGCAACATACACTCACGTGTGTTAATTAGATATGAATCAGTGGCACTTCGGAAAAATGAGTTAGCTTTTTTCTCTCTGCCCAGCTGCAGTGGTTGGTTGCCATGGAAATGATGCACAAAGTAGAACTTTCAGAAAATACAAATGTTAATGTGTCTTTATTGGAAGAGCTCATGTATTGATCAGAAAAGAAGAGAACTTTAATAAGAAAGCAATGCAAATATCCTAGTAACAAAAGCTGTCTACTTGTATCAAATACAATTCATTATCTCTTTTGCTCTGAACTTGAATGAACTACACATCAGTCTTCTCTGCACTCTGCAATAAGTAAACAGGTAGCTAGTTTTTAAATTAATGTTAGATTTCATCTTTAATTACTATATGCAGAGAGTTAATTTATGCTTCAGTAAATACTGCATAGAGTCAAGACTGACAGTTCTTTGCTTCCATAGATTGGTATTTCCCAAGTGCTTATCTGCCTTCAATACTTTCTGCTATCAGATCTCAACCCTAATTAACAATAACTTGACTTTCCAAAGCCATAGTTGCTTGGAAAATAGACTAAAGAGATTCTTGCCAGTTTTGAAATTCTTTTCTGTCATAATGTTGTTTATTCTACGCATGTAATTTTTGTATAGAATCAATTACAGAAAAAAATGTAAATATATAACATTTTTAAAATAAGTGAACATCATCCATGAGCCATCAGGTAGCTATAAACATTATTAACTTTTTATATATGTGCTTTTCTTCATTATTTTTACATATATCATTTAGAAGAAAAGTTGTGTTCATATTCTTTTATAACATTTTTATTTTTAATTTTTTTCCAGGAAATAACTTTTAGATTCAGAGGATATTAGAGTTGAAAAGAACTTTTCTATCACATGATCTAAGAAGCTTCCCTCATGTCATTTTTTTTTTTTTTTTTTTTTTCGGAGTCTTGCTCTGTTCCCCAGGCTGGAGTGCAGTGGCACTATCTCAGCTCACTGCAAGCTCCGTCTGCCAGGTTCACACCATTCTCCTGTCTCAGCCTCCCAAGTAACTGGGACTAGAGGTGCCTGCCACCATGCCTGGCTATTTTTTGTATTTTCAGTAGAGTCAGGGTTTCACTGTGATAGCCACGATGGTCTCGATTTCCTGACCTCGTGATCTGCCTGCCTTGGCCTCCCAAAGTGCTGGGATTACAGGCAGCAGCCCCCTGGCCAGGCCTCCTTCACGTCATTTTTATCCAGTTGTGAAAATGTATTTCTCACATGTTAGTCTGCTGGTTAATTAAAATGACTTTATTGGATGGTGATACTTTGATCGTACCTGATAATGCTGTCTTAAATGAAATAAAAATATTTATTGATAGTTCTTGCTTTTTACTGAATATTAAGTGCAGCACAGCTCACACATTAAGTCAAAAAACTAGTGATTGAATAACACCTTAAAGCGAGGTACTTAAATATTTGCTACCAAACGTCTTGTTAATTTATTGATATTTTCAAATGGAGTCTCTTTCAATATCAAGCAATTGAAATGTGATTTTACTTAACAAATTTTGATTACATAAGATACGGATACATTTCTGCTCTCTGATCACAACCTTACGTTGTTGGATTCTTGCTGTTCTGCAGCCCATCATTTGCTGAACTAACATGCCCTGTTAGAAAATAGTTAATGCTTATGGGACTCAACTGTACAGTTGTTAATTACTTTCAGTCGATAAATTCTGTATATAGAGAAAGATACCAATTTATTCATCTATTGCCCTCAGGGACAACACCATCAGCATATCTTCTCAGTTACAGCACCTCCATATGGGATTATTAAGAGTGTTCAAGGCGGGGCGCGGTGGCTCACGCCTGTAATCCTAACACTTTGGGAGGCCGAGGCGGGTGGGTCATCTAAAGTCAGGAGTTCGAGACCAGCCTGGCCAACACGGAGAAACCTCATCTCTACTAAAAATACAAAAGTTAGCTAGGCGTGGTGGCGGGCACCTGTAATCTCAGCTACTCGGGAGACTGAGGCAGGAGAATCGCTTGAACCCGGAAGGGGAGGTTGTAGTGAGCCTAGACCGCGCCACTGAAAAAAAAAAAAAAAGTATTTAAGGAGGGCACGAGCTGCTCCGGTGCGAGCCCAGCCCCGCCCGGCCCACTTGCTCAGAGCGTGGCCTTCGGGGGAGGCGCGCCTCCAATTGGCGCGAAAGTGATAAAGAGGCGTGGCCGGAAAGGTTCCGCCCTGCTCGCCCCTGGAGTACTTAAGGGAGTTGGCGGGGCGGCTGCGCTCATTGCTCCAAAACTCCGCTTAGCGAGTGGGTCGCCTACACTACTTCTGTGCTACTCAGCGACCTCGGTGCCTCGCCACCATGCCGCGCTCTTTCCTCGTCAGGAAGCCCTCTGACCCTGATCGGAAGCCTAACTACAGCGAACTGCCGGACTCTAATCCAGAGTTTACCTTCCAGCAGCCCTACCACCGGGCCCACCTGCTGGCAGCCATGCCACGTTCGGAGATCCTTAACCCCTCTGCTTCGCCGCCAACACTCATCTGGGACGCTTTCCTGGCGCTCCAAGCCCAACCAACTGCCAGGGCCTCCCTCCAACTGGGACTCTCCCAGGAGAGTCCCAAGGTGGCAGAACTGACCTCGCTGTCAGATGAGGACAGCGGGAAAGGCTCCCAGTCCCCCAGCCCACCCTCACAGGCTCCTTCGTCTTTCTCCTCCACTTCAGCTTCTTCCTTGGAGGCGGAGGCCGATGCCACCTCCCCAGGCTTGGGCCAAGTGCCCAAGCAGCTGGCCCAGGTCTCTGAAGCCAAGGATTCCCAGTTTCAAAAAGCCTTCAACTGCCAATACTGCAATAAGGAATGCCTCAGCCTGGGTGTCCTCAAGAGACACATCCGAAGCCACACGCTGCCCTTCGTCTGCGGAACCTGCGGGAAGGCCTTCTCCAGACCCTGGCTGCTGCGGGGCCATGTCCGGACCCACACCGGTGAGAAGCCCTTCTCCTGTCCCCACTGTAGCCGTGCCTTCGCCGACCGCTCCAACCTGCGGGCCCACCTCCAGACCCACTTGGACATCAAGAAGTACCAGTGCCAGGCGTGCACTCGAACCTTCTCCCGAATGGCCCTGCTCCACAAGCACCAAGAGTCGGGCTGCTCAGGGGGCCCCTGCTGACCCTAGAGGCTCCCACTTCCTCTCCATACCTGACACCCCACCCCGCGCCAACCAACAACCTCCCCAAGCTCCAGAAGGAAGGAGGTCACCATGTCCTCATGCCACAGAATTCCCTCTTGAGCGCCCCCATTTCTGGATGCATCAGTCGCACGAGACTTTGATGAAAACCATTTTCTGGTTCTGTTTCCTCTGCCTGGATCCCTCAGTGGACTCTGAAAGAGGACCTTCCGTGGCCATGTCTGTGGATGGCTGGCGGGAGGGCAGCTGGCAGCCCCAGCTCGCGGGCATTCTTGAACTGGCTTTTCTGCATGTGTTTGTGTATTCAGAACTGTTTGGATGCAGCTGTTTCAGCTACAGGACAAGAACTGACAGACTGACTGGGAAGTATCCACCCCAGTCAGGGGACCCTCCCCACTGCCTCCTCGAAGGAGGCCTCAGGCCACCCTCCACCAGGTGTGACTATGCAATAATCCACCCCCAGGTTCAGCCACGGGGCCTTCCAAGGCGGTGACTGACACCAGGACATGTCTAGAGCCTGAGATGCCCTGAGCCCGGACAGCTATTTCAGCTTCCTGTTTGGCGCGGTTGGCACCTGTTTCCCAGGCAATTTAACAATGTCTCAAAAGGGACTGTGAGTAATGGTTGTCATGTGTCGGTGGCCTAAGTGGGGTGTTCTGGTCTGCCCGATGTATCTCCCAAAACTCTTTTGGGAGCCCAACAGGTAGGCCTGGGAGGAAGATGTTTACATTTTTAAAGGTACATAGGTACTTATATTTCACACATTTTGTATCAAGGAAACGTTTTGTATAGTTATGTGTGCAGTTTATTGATATCCAATAAAGCAATTTTTGTATTTTTAAATAAAAAGTATTCAAGAGTACCTGAGAATATTGTTTAAAATAAAGATTCCAGGACCATGTCCTCTGAAATTCTGGTTTAGGAAGTCTGGGGCAAGACCTGGTGCCTGCGTTTTTAACAACCTCCCTCCTTGGTATCCTTGGAAGGAAGGATTCTCATGAACGTGGTTCATGGTTATCTTGTGTGGAGCACTGCTCTAGGGATTTGAAGTAATTTATGGAACTCCCTGATCTAATTTACTAACTAGAAACATTTGGGGACTTTAAAGTGTGGGGCAGAGGGTAACGGGTGAAGAATAACTACCAGCTATTCCAATGGGGAGGAAATAATTTGGTTGAACTAGTAATAACTGTCTTAACCATAGCAGCCTAGTCAAGAAAACAACAGTTTCACAGGCTCTTATAATAAACCAAATGATTGTCACAAAGCCTTGAGGACCTAAAATTACCCAGCTGGTAGCCAGCCAACCCTATACTTTGTCTTTTGTTTATAAATCCAAGATTACAGCATGGGGGCGGGGGGAAAGAAATCCTATCATCTGAGGTATAAATGATAGGCTGAGAGGAGTGGGTTGCGTCATGAATCTTTAAGGAGAAATGGGATGGGTGGGGGAAGGGAAGAGCAGTGAAAGCCTTTTAGGAAATGGGCAGAAATGAAAAGGTTTTTAGTTTCCTTCAAAATGGGTCACAGGAGTAAACAAGTGGCACTCAGGGTCTCAGGAGTAAACAAGTGGCATACTGGACAATTTGAGAAAATATTAAAACAGGACTTTTTACCAAAAAATGTATCTGGGGCTGAGAGGCAATAAATCAATAACTGGCACACCAGGGCAAGCATAACAGAGAGTGAGTTTGGAATGGTAAACCCAGCCAGACTATTCAGGCCTGGTTCACTACTGTAAGGGAGCTTGCATTTTATTCTAAGGGGATTGAATAATGTACTGAAAGGGTTTGAGCCAGGGAGTGGAGGAATAAGAGGAGAAACTAGTAGATTAGTAGGAGGTAATTGCAATAAGCCTGATGAGAGATGTTAGTGGCTAGGATTAGGGTGGTGTCTGTGGAACTGATGAGAAGTGGTTGGAAGGAGATTCTATGAGACTTTATGATAGATTAAAAGTTGTCACAAAACTGATGTCCAAAGAATATTCTAGGTCTCTGGAAAAAGGATAAACTCTGGCATAGCACATATGGGAATTTAGGGGATTGTAGAAGGCTTCTTTTCATATGACTGCCAACTCACTTTTGTGTTTAAACTTCAATTTATATTTATTTCCTACTTGTCAAAATATTCAAGAATATTAGACTGTAAGATAGCTTTGAAATTCAAAACCATTGTGTACATAGGCAATTGCACCTCAACCCATCAGACAGTGCTATTAACAAGAGAAAAAATAATAAAGTATGGTATGTGCTTCGATAGGGAAGTGGAAAAGCTGTAAAAATAATTTGCAAGGCACAGATATGGTTTGGGTTTGTATTTTTGAACTTTTTACTGAAACCCACAGTCAGAAATGTATTTTATCAATGACTCATAACAAACGTATCAAGTGAGACAAAAGTTTCACCAAACATCCAAGTCCTTACTCCATAGTTTTTATTCTAGTTAATAGGTTAAAATAGTAGCTGTGTCCTATGGAATTATTTTCTTGAACCACTAGTGAGCCGTAGACTTTTTAATTAAAAAAAAATATGAGCCTAAGAAGTTTAGGAAAATCCCTACTCACTCTCCGTGGCGGCGTCTTTTGTGAGAGCACTTTGTGTGTGGGTAGCATCATTTGCTAGTTTATGGGAGGGTACGAACATCTCTCTTTTGCATCACCTAAATCAGAAGGAAATTTTGCTTGGGAGTTAAGTTTAGATTTTAGATTTAGGATACCATCTTGGATCCCAGAAGTTCTAAGTTTATATTTTGTTATTTATTTCCTGTCTTTCTCACCAGGCCATATGTTCTTCAAGGTGAGGAAGTTAAAGTTACCTTTAAATCTGAATTTTTGGGGACACAAATTTTCAGTTTGTTGCACCTAAGATACATAGGGTGATGTATTAATCTGAGTAATTTCTTAAAACTACTTTGTAGTAGAATTAAATTGAACACTAGGTAGTGAATATATTATGTGTTTAAATTGAATAATAGAATCCCAGGAACTTGAGATTTTTAAAAAATTAGTCTTGCTCTCTTGCAAGGATATATAACTTTAGAATTCTCAAAATTATTTTATTTATTTTCCTCGTAGAAAAACTTCAGTTTCTTATCATTTTGTAGCTTTTCTTTAGTTATTTTACATAGTATTTTCACAACTGAAGTTAAAATAGCTCAATGAAGTAGGCAAGGCAAATATCATTTCTATTTCTATCGGGGTAAAAGTCATACCTGATCTTAGCATAAAGGAAGCATTGTAATCTGAACCTCATCTATTTCTATAGCTCTCACTCTCATCATTGTCCATCACCCAGATTACTCACCAATTACTTAGGTAATCAAACTCATGATTTTAAAAATTCATACCTCTGTAGGCAACGTTCCCTCTAACAGAAACGCCAATCCTCCCTCCTACCCAAACCTCAACTTTGCCTGGCTAATTCCTATCCATCCCTCAAAATTCTTTCAATATCTCTACTTTCAAGAGATTTTTAGTGAAAATGGAATGAGAGAGACCAGTTGGAAGGATATTAGAGTAAACCACATAAGAAACAAGTAAATGAATAACTAAACAAATGAGAAAAGTAGAGCTATAAGCCATGCTGTGCTGCCCCTCTGAAAGCTTGATTGCCAGTATAATTATCTTCTTTCTGCCATTGGGAACAGGGCCTCTCTTGTGATACCTCCGTGCCAAAGGTCCCGCTATGCCACCTACTTTGACGTTGCTGTTCTGCGCTGCCTACTTCAGCCCCATTGGTCTGAGGAAGGCACTCAGTGGTCTCTGATGTACTATCTACAAAGGCTGCGACATATGTTGGAAGAGAAGCCAGAAAAGCCTCCAGAGCCAGATATTCCTCTCCTGCCCAGACCCAGGAGTAGCTCCATGGTGGCGGCAGCTCCCTCACTAGTGAACACCCACAAAACGCAAGTAAGAAAAACTCAGTTCATTGTCATTCAAACCAGCAACTTTGCCATAATGGATTCTTTTTTTCTCTGTGCATCCAGCTCTTATGTACTCTAGTGCTGACTTTTTGGTTGGTGGGTTACACTGTTGCTATTATCTTTTGCCTTCCATCTTGCACGCTTGACCTTTGCTGCCCTTTAGCACTTAATCATTTGAAGAAGTGCACCTCTTACACATGCTAATTTAGTATAAGTCTTTGTTTATCTAGAATAGTGGAAAATTGGGTCTAATGGATAATCAAAGTAGTAATTAACAGAGAGTTCTGACATTTAATCTGTTGATTACCAATATCATAAAATCTGTGACATAGGATTTTACTAAACATGGTGTAACCTCTTTTGCATAACTCAACATTTTTTAGTGTCTTAATGTCATTATTAGGAATACTGCATTTTGATAGTCTTGCTATTTATTATAAATGTTTGGAGAAGTAAACTGAATGTGTACTGATATGGTGATATCCTCATGACAATTGCTTTTTGATAAATGAATGACCTAATATCAGCTTGAACACTTGTTCTTGCCCTCTTTCTCATCAACACCAGGTGTTGAAAATATAGAGAAAAATGTGACTTGTAGTGTGTTCCAGTTGTTTGGATTTACTTAAATGTGAATTGGCTGAGTCTGAAATTTGCTTCTGCATATTCTGAAAACAAACATGAGCAATAGCAGAGGTAAAAAGAAATATAATCTGTTTAGTAGTAGATATTCTGCCTAGGTGGATATCTGCTTTACTGAATCATTCAATGGAAAAAAAAACCACTCTTTTTAATTAAAAAAAAAAAAGAGAGAGAGAGATCCATCTTCTCTCTATTTTCTTAGCATTCTAGATCTGGGGCTACATGACCTCACTGCCGAAAACTCCAAACAGGAATTACAATTAATATGAAATACATATTCTCACTAGCAGAATTTGGATTCCAGAAGTCCAGACATACAAGTTCAATTGTTCAAAGGTATCAAAGCAGTAGCGCATCCCTATTAAAAATGTGACATTTCAATAAGAAAAGTATTTGGATGTAAAGTCCTAAGTCCTTGATCATTGTCTTCCTTTATTAAGGATCTCACCATGAAGTGTAATGAGGAGGAAAAATCTCTTAGCTCTGAGGCCTTTTCCAAAGTTTCACTGACCAATCTGCGTAGGTCTGCAGTCCCAGATCTTTCTTCAGACCTGGGCATGAATATTTTTAAAAAGGTGGGTAGAAATGCTTATGCTCTTTGATATTTTGGTAAATAAAAAATGTCAGTGGGACATGAGATGTTTCTGATCATACTGCGGTATGGGGTGGGGTGGGAAAGGGATCTTAGGAACCGAAGTCAGCTCCTAGATGTAACACTGACTTGCAGCATACCCCTGTGCAAGTCCCTCTGTGTGTATGAGTGAACTTCCTATTCTAAATGCTCCACAGGGTTGTCGTGAAGCTCAATCCTGATCATATGCATAAAGCAGTGTAAAGCAGTGTGGTGGTGGAAATAATTGTGGTAACATTGATGGTAACTTTCATTTGTATGGTTCAACTCATTTTTATCAAGTACTTTCTATAAATAGTTCTCATTTAATCCAATGACATCCTTATTCTCCTCATTTTGCAGGTAAGAAATTGACCCTTAGAAATTTTAGGTAGCTTGCCCAAGATTGAGTCCAAACTCAAAAGTAGGTCTTCTAGTTAAATACTTCATATTTTTCTGCCATTACTCTGCCTCTTTTTTGTAAGTATATGGAGATAAACAGAAAATAATATGTGTAGACCTATGTATATGTGTATATATAGTGGTTTGCTTTCTTTTTTCCAAAACTGTTAGTTTAATTATGCCGACGAAGAACAAATAACACGATATTGACCTATTATGAGCTGAAAGTGTTGCTAAGTAAGCGGTTTTCTGCCTTTGTTAATGATGCAACAAAAGACAACGGCCATCAATTTTCTTAAAACATTGATTATTTGAAAGGAAAAAATAGTTTTCAATACTGGCTGCATATGATAATTTTTAAGGAGCTTTAAAAAATCTTCAGGCTCAATCCCAGACCAATTAAGCCAGAATTGCTGAAGGTAGGCTAAGGAATTGTTATATTTTAAAAGCTTCCCTAGCAATTCTAAACTTTTAGTTGCACTTGGTTTTGAACTTGTTTGGTAGGAATAATGAGTTTGTGGCAATGTATGGTCTGTATCTTCTTTGACTCTTTATTAGTTAGTTTCTGTTATTAAACTAACAGTTTTGGAAAAGAGAAAGCAAACCACTATATATACACATATACATAGGTCTACACATATTATTTGCTGTTTATCTCCATATACTTACAAAAAAGAGAGGCAGAGTAATGGCAGAAAAATATGAAGTGTTCAACTAGAAGACCTACTTTTGAGTTTGGACTCAATCTTGGGCAAGCTACCTAAAATTTCTAAGGGTCAATTTCTTACCTGCAAAATGAGGAGAAATTACAAACAGTGGCACACATTTAAAGTTGGCTAATTGGAACAATGGATCACTATCATGAAAAATGGAACAGAAAAAGACAGGCTGGTTCAAGTAGTGACTCTAACCGTGTGATTTGCAAACTTTAGTGTGCGTCAGAATTACCTACCAGGCCTGTTAAAACACACATTGCTGGACCTCAGCTGCTGAGGGTCTGATACAATATGTCTGAGAATTTGCATTTCTAATAAGTTACCAAGTGATGCTGATGCTGCTGGTCCAGGGACCACACTTTGCAAACCACTAGTCTAACCCAACCCAGGAGAAAGACCCATGGAATAAGTGACCTTTTACTTAGTTTCTTTCACTGTTTTAACATGAAACTTCTCCAATTTCTATTGGATGATATTCAGTGACTTTCTGGGTCTCCTCTTCCTGGAACATTTCTTATATTTTATTGCAGATCATGGAGCCCCTTGGGAAGCAGATTGTAACGTTTTCTTTGCCCTGTCCCTAATTCTACACCTTTCATCACTGTAGTTCAAGAGTCGCAAAGAAGACCGAGAGAGGAAAGGCTCCATTCCATTCCACCACACAGGCAAGAGGAGGCCACGGAGAATGGGAGTGCCCTTTCTGCTTCACGAGGACCACCTGGATGTGTCCCCCACGCGCAGCGCATTCTCCTTTGGAAGTTTCTCTGGGCTCGGAGAAGACAGGCGAGGAATTGAGAAAGGAGGCTGGCAAACCACCATTTTAGGTGACCACGAGTCCTTCCAAAATAGGGCAGAGTTTAAGTGGCCTGTTTAGAACTGGATCTAGGGCTCCTGGGCAAATTTGAATCTTTCTCGAACAGTTCAGCCAAGAAATCTGGGGCTCAAATGCAGGTTCTCCAGTACCAAAATTATGCTGTGTTTTCACAGCTGAATAAATCCAGATAATTGAAGTAATTATGCAAGAGTTCTGTGAAATTAGACAGGTAACAATCTTATTTCTTATATCATTCTAGACAAAGAAACGTGGCCTTAGGGCGCTCTGTGCATTAATTTCCATTGTGAATCTAGACAGCAGATATTTATTAAACTTGGATTTATTTTTCAAAAAACAACAAAGATATATATATATATAATATATATAGCTATATATATATATTTTTTTTTTCTTTCTGGATTGCATATTAAATAGGCCAGTTTAAAGTTGGGAGCTGACAGCTAGCTGGGCCACAACAGATGTTTTCTGACATTTGGCTAAGATTGGGGCTGACCTTATCACAGGCAGCTTCATCAATCATCCTGACCCTGAGTATCCCCATGGCAAGTTCAGTTCTTGCTTTGTTGTCTGTGTTTCACACTTTTCCTAACAGCCCCGCACTCTCCCTGCTGTCCTTAGGAAAGACAATATCTTGGCAGAAAACCTTTCAGATTTTAAAACTCTCTTGTGGGGTGCTCTTATTCATCCCAGGGAAATTGACCCGGCGAGGCAGTTCAGATGCAGCCACTGAGATGGAGAGTCTGAGTGCCAGGCATTCCCACTCCCATCACACCCTGGTAAGCGACCTGCCGGACCCCTCCAACAGCCATGGAGAAAACACCGTCAAGGAAGGTGGGTAGGAGGTGAGGCCTACGGGCAGGAGTTCAGATTTCTTTTCTTGTTTTCTGTCCTTACACCATGTTACTTTCCCATTGTAATCTGCTTCCTGTGTTTTCTGAAAACTGGCATTCTTGTGCTGTATTGCTTGGTAATTTACTTGTTAGCCATTCTTAGCATATCCTTAGCAGCAAGAACTATTTAATACCGCACTGTAAACACCATACCTCTCAGAGGGATAGCAAGGACAAGCCATTCATATTTGTTCTCAAAAGATCATAGACCCACAGGGCTGAAAGAGACCTTGGAAGACATCTAGATTCAGTGCTTCAATCCCCTCTATGAGATCCCTCTGAAGGGCTTGTATACCTTCAGCAGGAGGAAAGTCACTGCCTTCCAAGGCCACCAATTTTTTTTTTTTCAGACAGCTTCTATTTTAGATAAGTTCTTGTGTGTTTTATGTGGAACAAACATGTGTCTCTGGGTGTAATCCAAGACAGGTTCTCATTCTGTACTTTTAACAGAATAATTGATTTTTTTCTTATGTTCTCATGGAAGCATAAATTTAGTCCCTCTTTGATCTGCACTGTATTTCAAATATTCAATGACATCTGTTAGTTGCCATGACAAATTTATATTCAGTTACTTTTAGCCAAAGGAGAAAAAATTATTCATGTTTGTTGTTCCTTAATATACTAGATAAAAATGCTATAAACAAATAGTTTGTATCAGTATAATCTATCACCTAACAGTGGGTAAAATTCATCTATTCTGATCAACTAAACTAAGTCAGTGTTAGCAGAAGTTAAATCCTAATCTCAGCCTTAAGGAAGCTAGTTATAATTCACATTTTTCTACAACTTTTAATATTTTCCACACATCATATGGCCTTAGTAGCTTCAGTAGTCCCATGAGAGTTGAGAATAACTTTGAGACTATAAGTTAAATATTTTCAAAAACTCAGCTGTTATTGTGGTCATGATTGAAGTAATAGTATAAATGTCTAACTGATATTGTAGGTTAATGTAGGAAGAGCTAAGACATTGCTTTCATTTTATTAGTGCGATCTCAGATCTCCACCATCACAGTTGCGACCTTCAATACCACTTTGGCGTCATTTAACGTAGGCTACGCAGACTTTTTCAATGAGCATATGAGGAAACTCTGCAACCAGGTGCCTATCCCGGAGATGCCACATGAACCTCTGGCATGTGCTAACCTACCTCGAAGCCTCACAGACTCCTGCATAAACTACAGCTACCTAGAGGACACAGAACATATTGATGGGACCAATAACTTTGTCCACAAGAATGGAATGCTTGATCTTTCTGTAAGAAGCAAGAATTTTTCTTACCAAAGTTAGACAGATATTAATTATTTGGTGCATTTTTGCAACGTTGTATAAAATGGGCATATAGATTCTTAGAAATTATCAAACCTTGAAATGAAAAAGCCACCCATTGAAAAAATTCACCAATGTGTCAACCATCATAGGTGCACCTTACTTTTTTTTTCAAGCATTGCATTACATTTGATCAGATCTCAGAATATTTTTATAATCCAAAACCATTAGTGAATCCTGAATATACATGTGTATGTGTTTAATAAGTCTCTTTTGTCTAGAATGAGGGCAAAAAATTATTCACTTATTTTATTTTGATATCAACAGGACTACAAACCTCCTGTGTAGCCAGAAAAAAAAATGAATAAAAGTTCTTAAAAGATTTAAGCTTGCATTCTCAAGAGTGCCTATCTTGAGTATAGTTATTAGCAAATGAAGGGGTTGTTATATTTTACAATTATATTTCACAAAATTTTTATTGCACATTAGGAATCCTGGCTTAGCAAATAATTTACTGTATTAAAACCAATAAAGGAACATAATTTAAACATGCAAATATTTTGTACTTTAAATGAAGTATGAATAATGATACAGTCATGAACGAGCAAAAGGAAATCACTGTTCTTTATCCATTATTAGTAATGAATGAAAAGCAGGGGATTAAAACACTTTTATTTTAAAAAATCAATAGAACAAGTTTCCATTTGGACAAATAATTACTCTCCCATTAACTCACTATGCTTCAATATCCTCATTAATTGTTGATATCATAGCATGTTTTGGAAAGTTTACATGAGATAATACGTGTATATATTTTTAATACTTTGGGTGACTTATACTCTCTATTAAGAAAATACACAAGATTCCATGGCAACTTTTATAGGAAAATTTGACAATTGTCTAAATTATTTCTACCCAATTTCATAGACTAGCCTAAGGAAATGGATTAAACATAATAACCAAATCTCTTTAGGAAGAGGGAGTGCAGGTAACTTAATCATGCAGTGTTTATATTGTCTTCCTCAGGTAGTTCTGAAGGCTGTTTATCTTGTCCTTAATCATGACATCAGCTCTCGTATCTGTGACGTGGCGCTAAATATTGTGGAATGCTTGCTTCAACTTGGTGTGGTGCCGTGTGTAGAAAAGAATAGAAAGAAGAGTGAAAACAAGGAAAATGAAACTTTGGAAAAGAGACCAAGTGAGGGAGCTTTCCAGTTCAAAGGAGTATCTGGAAGTTCCACCTGTGGATTTGGAGGCCCTGCTGTTAGTGGAGCTGGAGATGGCGGAGGAGAAGAAGGAGGAGGTGGAGATGGAGGAGGCGGAGGAGGTGATGGAGGAGGAGGTGGAGGAGGTGGAGGCGGCCCTTATGAGAAGAATGATAAGAACCAAGAGAAGGTATGACTGAACCACCTTATGTGTCCTCATGAAATGTCATACTAATTTCTTTCTAAAGCTTGCTTGCCAGCAGTTTATTGACTCTGAACAGCACCTAGTCACTAGAGCAAAAAAGTGGAGAGTGGAGAAATCTCTTCATTAGGTTCTCAGTAGGCATTAGTAGAAACAGTTAGATGAAACTATACTCTAAATCCAATATCTATTGCAATCCAAGCAGTGTTAGAGCTAATTCTCTAGTCATGTTATTTCTGCAAGAGAACATTTCAGTTATGCTATATTGCCATAATTCTCAGTCTGACATCAAGTATAACCTTTCTCAAAACTTTTAGACTCTGACCTGATTGAGGAATGTCTTAGTTTTCTCAAGCTGCCATAACAAAATACCATAGACTGAATGACTTAAACAGTAGAAATTTATTTCTTATGATTCTGGAGGCTGGGAAGTCCAAGTGCTGTCAGGTTTAATTTTAGTCGGAAGCCTCTTCTCTTGCTTTAGAGGTGACCACTGTCTTATTGTGTGCTCACATGGCCTCTTCTTTGTGCATACAGAGAAAGCAAAAGAGAGAGAGAGCAAAAGAGCTTTCTTGCGTCTCTTCTTATATGGGCCCAATCCCACTAGACCAGGCCCCACCATCATGACCTCACTTAACCCTAATTACCTCCCAAAGACCCATCTTCAAATACCATCAGTTTGAGGGGTTACAGCTTCAACATGTAAATTTTGCGAATGCACAAATATTCAGCCCATAACAAGCAGTATAATTTTCCCTCAGTATAAAGTTTTTTCTTTTAAGTAACACATTTATGGCAGCCAGCTTCAACCACAGTTAAGGAGAAAGCAAGGGAAGAATTTTGCTTGATTAGTTGGTGTTGGTTTGAAGTGGGAATAACTCTCTTAGTCTCACTCAGTCCTCTCATGTCTCAATGTGGCACATCCTGGTGGCTTTAGTCTTTCTATTATTAATTGTTCCTAAATTTAATTCCCTCTGCCTCATCAACATCTGGTATATGATTTCTTAACATCAATAATTGGTTTTCTTCTTTAATTTTAAATACAAATTACTACAGCTTAAGTTCACATAACTTACACTAATCTCAATTTGTGGTTTTAGCTAGAAAATGATATTCAGAAATTGAAATCAACAAGATTTTAATCTCTAGCAAATACTGTACACATCATGTCAAGTGTTTACACATGTGAAGTTATACTGTGTAGAGTTCTAGATATATACCATCTAGATATATATTGTATAAAATATAAATTGTCCATTTTTCTTACATGCGATAAGATTTTCACATCTGAGCAAGCATTGCAATACTCCTTCCTCTTTCACAATTTCTTCCTCATTTCTTTCGAGTCCCACTTGACACGTGTTTAATATGCATTTATCATCTGGTTTCTTCATTTTATTGTTTACTCCTGTCTTCCCAATATTCATGGACTCTGATCCAAATATTCTTGCTCCGATAATCTTGGTTGTTGAATCTTTTCTTTAGGATTTTCTTCTCCTGCCTTAATCATATTAATCATAAGGCAATTCTAATAAACTTTATTGATTTTTAAGTTTCCCAACACCTTAGCACCTTATCCATCACTGAGGACAATGCAAGGAACCTCAGATCTGACTGTAAATGAAAATTATAAATAATGGTACAGATCACAAGAGATTTGATTGGAGATGCTAAGATCTAAAGAATCATTCAGTGATCAATTACTTAGGAATTAGCAAACAAATACAAGTTATAAGGACCAAATTTACAAACACAGAAACTGGTGAGATTCCTACTGAATTTCCATTCTTTACCTATCAACTCTGTCTCAACAAAGAAATTAGAAATGGTATTTTGCCCATTATAATATTCAAGGGAAATTAAAAAGAAAAAAAGAGAATATTATGAAATATTGATAAGCTTTTATCAGCAAAGCTTAGATGTTCCAACTAAACTGATGAGGTTTTGTGTGTATGCTAAGGATCTCTGAGGTTCATAATTAGTGTTTCGTTTTCATTTGTGCTTTTCCTTTTTTAGTTTTGAAATTTTATCCAAGTGGCATTTTAACCACATTTTTATTGAAAACCTACAAGTATCTTGACTATTTAGAACCTATATATAATCTAGAATCTATAGCTTGATGTAACAGATGTTATTCTGACCAAAGTTATCACTTTTCATCAGTATGGGATTTTTAAAGTCAGATTATGTGGTCTCCAATACAGCCACCAATATATATATGTTTCATAGTTAGTTCCCAAAATAATATTCTTTTTAGTACAAATAGTTTATAAAATAAAACCTGATGGTGGGTCAAGTGCCTTCTGTTTGTGATTCACAAAGGTCTGTTCTGCCCCAAACCCATCTGTTATCTTCAGTGGAATCAGAAGGTTTATCTAATTTTGCAACTTAATAATAACAGAAGCATAGGAATTGATTAAGACAGAAAGGAAGATCTAATTTCCATTTCTATATTTGCCACAACTTGTACTGAGTGCTTGGAATGTTATTTAATATCTTCAGTTTTTTTGCCTGTAAGTTGCTACATCTTTCTGAATTCTCCTATGAAAGCAATCTGAATTCCAAGGACATCTGAAGGTCTAAAGAAATAAAAACCTGAATAGATATTTACAAAGAGCTTTCAGAGCTAGAAAATTTTTAAAGGAGCTTGTAATAATTTTAAAATATGCATAAATCAGTCTTCCAAATAAGCCCTTGCTCAGGATAACCTTTTCTGAGGCACTGCTGCATAAGGCTTTGTAGCCTGTACAGAGCCCCGTAAACAAAGTCCGTTGACTAAAGAGGCCAGTGAGGATTGAAATCCAGTCCAACCTCCGCTTTTGGAACCACTCACCAAAGGCTTGCAAAGAGATTAGTTAACAGAGGGCTCATCTTCTTCTAATTCTCCACCTAGAGGGGTGCCTTTTCTAATTTGCATAAAGGTGCTCCAGAGGAAAGCAGTGCCCCACACTTTTATTATTATTTTTAATTAATATTATTTATTAAAATAATATTATTTTTAATTAATATTATTTATTAAAATAATAATATTATTTTTAATTAATATTATTATTTAAATATTATTATTTATTAATATTATTTATTAAAATAATATTAATTATTATTTTAATTAATAATTAGTTTTGACATTATTAATCATTGATAATAATTAGTTTTGATATTATGTGCCTTTCATGTTTTGACTCTAATTCTCACAACTCTGTGAAACAGATATTATGATTCTGATTTTGTAAGTCACAGGTAGGTTAAGCAGTTTGTCCAAGGTTATATAGTTAGTAAAGGTTGAAACTAAAATCAGAATTCAAACTAAAAATCCAAAAATCTGAAATCTAAAATTCTCCAAGATCTGAAACTTTTTGAGTTCCAACGTAAAGCCACAAGTAGAAAATTCCATACTTGACCTCATGTGACAAGTCACAGATAAAATGCAAACAAAACTTTATTTCGTGCACAAAATTATTAAATTATATAAAATTATCTTCAGCTTGTGTATGTAAGGCCTATGTGAAGCATAAATGAATTTTGTGTTTAGACTTGGGTCCTATTCCCATCTCATTATATATATGCAAATATTCCAAAATCTGAAAAAAATCTGAAATCCAAAATATTTCTAGTCCAAGCATTTTGAATAAGGATAGTCAACCTATATACACACAGAAGTTGATAAGTTTGAGTCTTCTATTTGCAACCTTCTAAGCTATCTTAAGTAGGGCTCCCTGGAAACAGACTCCAACATGAAGATATGTGTGCAGGCAATTTACGGGAGTGTCATCACAGGATTAACCTCTGTTAGATATGAAGAAGCAGGATGGGGCATAGGGAGAAATTGAACTGCAGTGTAGTTGTAATAGAGGCCTAAGCTAATCACAGAGAGCTCTGAAGCTGGGATGGCTCTTTAAGTAGTCCCCAGGTGATGCAAAGAGACCTTTTTAGCAAACACGTCTGGGGTCCCTTTATGGCCCTGTCCAGTCATTAGAGGTAGACTGCCTCCAGGAAGAGAGTATCATGTTGGGTGAGGCAGCTCTCTAGCTGTGGCCTTCAGAGGCACTCATCTGAGGGCAGTGAGCCATCAGTACGTTGAATAGCTCAGAGAATGAATGCTGCAGTGCCAAGGGGGAATATCTGGAGTTCAGTACCACCTCCACCAGAAAAGCTTACAGATAAGAAAAGGGGGACCAACTGGATAACATTAGGGAAGGAGAAAGTCAATCTTATAGTAAAGCCCATGCTAATGTATAGATAAGCCCCTATTCCTTCCATACCACATGCACATTTGAGTACTTACATCTGGTTCCAAAGTTTATGCGTCAACCCAGTCATGTGGCTATGGAAAAGTCCCTTACAATTTGCAAAACAATTCTCATCCATTATTTAATTTGCTCTGCACAGTAAAGCTATGAAATAGGAAAGGCAGCTATTAGAATCCTTAATTCATAGGTAAGGAAACAAAAACACAAAGAGATTAGTTAACTTATCTAACATCATGTGCAGTTAAGGACCAAGTGCTGGAATCCAGGTTTATGGTGTACATGCTGATGATAGAATGTGGTAGAAGGACTGAGACAGGCTGCAGCTTCCTGAAGAAAATGATTCTTCCACACTGGGCTCTGCATCATTTCTTGGCAACTGCTTCTTTATGCTTCTTCGGAAATAATTCAAGGAAGTTCCTTTTATGGAAGCCATGTTCTCCACTAACAACAAAGATTAAATTGGGCAAAAGAGAGGATGATATCAATTCTCATGACTTGTCTCAGGGGGTCTTCCTATTTATCCTCAAGGGAAGAATCAAGCTGAAAGTGTTTATAAAGTTCTGTATATTCTCACTTTGCTTGTGCATGTGTATTATAATACAGTAAAGTATACAATTAGAAAAAAAAAGCCCTCAAAAATGTCAGAAGTTGCCATGAAATTTCAAAGTTCCAGACTTTGATCAGTTCCAGAAACTCGGCAGTAATCCTTGCCCGGTGTATGAGAAGCCTACCAATGAGGATAGTTTTTAATAAAACTTAATTGCTTTCATCACTGATAGTCTCCACTGTCTCTCTTTAGGTGGTTGTCTGACAGCAGTGAAGGATATAAAAAGCATATCTTCTAACAAAAAGGTCTCTACTGATATTCTCTAGCAACAGGGGGTGTTCAAAATACATAGATTTTTTTTTCTTTTAAATCATATGCTAAATTTTGGAAAACTGAGCCTGTTTGTTGAGCCCATTACAATTCTGTTTTCCAAATTGCAAGTGCTCCCTGTAAAACATATAAACTTGATTTAATCATACAATAGAACCTTAGTGAAAGGACCTCAGTGACAAAGTAAACAGACTGTTCTTTCTTTCTTATTTGTGGGTACCAGGATGAAAGTACACCTGTAAGCAACCATAGGCTTGCTCTAACAATGCTCATCAAAATAGTGAAGTCTTTGGGATGTGCCTATGGTTGTGGAGAAGGACATCGAGGGCTCTCTGGAGATCGTCTGAGACACCAGGTATTCCGAGAGAATGTAAGAGAATTAAAGTAGACTCCATTTCCTCTCCCTCTTCCTTCCTTTCTGTTTAAGAATGAGTCCTTTGACAATGAGGGTCAGTGTTCCCTGAAAAATATTATATTTTGTAGGAGTAATTAATGCTGTTTTGGGGTGAGGAGATTCTCATGAGATATCTCAAGATATCTAAAACCCAGGCTTAGGAAAGTTTAATTGGGAAAACATTTCTGCTTCCTGCCTAGGGCAGACCAAATCCCAATTAGTGAAAGTATATATAATTGGAATGTGTGAATTGCAGCTTGAAAGAACTTTTGCACAGATGAACACATTTAGCAAGCTTTTGATGGCCTGTAACAAATGACTCTTTAATCATCTGCCTGGGTACTGCAGAAGCATATTGCATATTGGAGAAAGGGGTCAAAGTTTTAGGACCTGGTTTGTTGTCCTTCCTAAGACATGGAAAATGGCCCTTATTGGGACAAAACAGGACTGTAAAAGTAGCCAGTCATTTTCTGGCTGCTTTATTTGAGAATGAACCTTGCCTTCTGAATATTTGAGATCATGTCCTTGTCAACTGTGTGAAACTTGAAACTCTGCATTTGTGCTTGCCAAACATAATTCTGTACTGGAAATGGTCTTCCAGCTCATTTTTATTTGCCTCTGCTGACTGTTAATTTTCTTTTTCAATTTGAACAATAACCTACTTCCACAGTCTAAGCTGGGATGGTTGCTTCATATGTATGTTTGAATTAAAATCATAAGAAAATGTTCTCTTAAAAATAAGAGTTTGATGCAAATTTGAGTCCTGGAAATCGTTTGGCATATCTTGGCAGAGTTTTAGGATCATGTCAAAATCTAATGCCAGCCCGTTTTTCCTTGATACTAGGTTTTGTCATGAAATGTTCACACAATATTAGCATGCTGACTTTCTTGCTTGATTTATCATCTCTCATCTATCCATCTATCTATCCTTTTCTGTTTTACTCTTTTATATTATGTTGTGTTATTTTCGTTTATTATGTTGTGTTATTTTCGTTTATTATGTGTATATGGGGGTTATATTTGCACTATTAGCTTCTAAATTTTGAAACTTGAAAATTTTGACCAAGATCTAGATTTTGAGGCCAAAAATTGAAAATAATAATTAATAAGGCTATAGAAATCTGGCATCTTCCCCATCTTTGCACATGTGTATTTGATTTTTTATCTTTGATTTTAAATTCTATTACAGTATGAATAAATGCCTTCAAAGACAAATAAACCACATCACTCCCCATACAGAAGACCAATTTCATGACAGGAAACACTAAAACATAATAAATAAACATAATAAAAAGTGTCGTGCTTTAGTTGGAAGTATAAACTGGCTCTGATATCCAAAATTTGTCTTTCTGGATTCACAGAAAGCAGGGTGAGTTGGATCAGAAGCCATTTGAGGAGTTGTTGTTATCACTTAGTTCATCATACTTTCCTCCCCTGAACACTTCCTATGAGGGCATCCAGCCAGTGTTCTACCTGTCTAATTGATTTGACTTATGGGACAATTCCTCTATTATCTTATTCTGTTCAATGCTCATTATCGATATTATATTTGCTTATTTATGTTCAGCAAACACATTGTCCAAGAGATAGAAATTCGGGAAATTTTCCTTGAGAAATGTCCAGTTCCAGAAGCTAAATATTTTCAGATTTCTCTACCAATGACCTTTCAGAAACTACTTAACTTTTAAGATACTAAGAATATTTCTCACCTTTACCAGACAAGGTCCTCTACGTAGCCTTTTTTCTTCCAAGAAACAGAAGGTTATTCCAACGATATTCGTCGAAGTGCCCAGCAATTTCGTCATATAATGCCTCAACGTATCTTACAGTATTAACCTAATCATTAGCTGGTAGTCCCCAATTATTGAAAACGAATTCATTTCTTAAAAGTTTTATATCTTTTGAGGAAATTCAGGATATTCTTTCAGAATTTAAGTATTTAAAGTTTGATATTCTTATGCTTGCTTAAACTTCCCACTGAACTCGTACAGACCATACAAACATTTTAATATCCTCTAAAGAGAAGATTTGATATTATTCCTTTTTTGGTGTATTTTGTAGAAAACACAGAATAATTTGTACTTCAGGGCCTGCCAACTCAGGGTTTTAAAGAGCTTTATAAATGCTACAATAAACATCTTCACAAATTCTTTATGGAATGACAATTAAATACCTCTTCATGCAAAATATATTTTACCTAAGTGCTTGGCAAACTTCATTTTATAGCTAGCAGCATTTATTTTGCAATAAAAAATGAGTTTGTTCAATATCTGGAAACTTGTAAACTCCCTGGGAATAAAAATGCCTAATTTCAAATCTAGGACATAATAAAGGAAAAGTGAAAAACGTATCAATCCATCTGACTTTGCAATACAGGTGGAGAGATTATAACAAGGTTATACCAAGAAGCCTATTGCTAATTCCAAGTTTCAGTCTTTTATAATCTTTTTTCTCTCTCTCAAAATTTCCAAGGCTTTTTTCCTGGGCCTTGATTTGTCAAAATGATCATATAACTAAATTTTCTTCTGGACCACACTTAAGGGCACTAATAAAATCCTAATTCTCAGGAATTGCTTTCCCTAATCTGACTTCAGTGCCTGTGCCTGGTTGTCCAAAGTTCTCCATCTGTAATTAAGGTGGCCCTCACTAAGCCACCCCTTCTTTCTTGATCCTTACCCCTTTTCCCCTCAACCCAGAGACTTCGGTCATTGCCCCATTTCATTCCATTGTATAGACATTCTTCTATCTCTTTTATTCAGAGACTTCGGTCATTGCCCCATTTCATTCCATTGTATAGACATTCTTCTATCTCTTTTATTCAGAGACCTCGGTCATTGCCCCATTTCATTCCATTGTATAGACATTCTTCTATCTCTTTTATTCAGAGACTTCGGTCATTGCCCCATTTCATTCCATTGTATAGACATTCTTCTATCTCTTTTATTCAGATGTAGTGTGGTACACATCTTCCCACTGCACAAAGCCTTTGAGGTTTTCTAAACATGGCTTGTCAATTCTATCACTTACCTATATTTCAAATTTTGAGGTTTTTTTCATTAAGATCTTAAAATCTCGATCTTGGTGAAAATACTGAAATATTTCTGGGACCAGCATTAGACCTTAGTTTTGAGCTTTGGGGTTTTTCCTATGGAGCAGTTGTTCTCAACGTAAACACCCTCAGACTTCTCAGTCTGTCTCTGCTCACATCTTACTCACACAAGAGGGGCTAGCAGAGTTGCCTGTCACCGGCCAGTGGGGTGGTTGGAAACCCTTGCCTTCTGCAGGCGTCTGTCTCAGATTACCTGTATCCGTAGCTTAAGCTGGTACTTGTGACTTTTTCACTTTTCTTCCTTCATTGCAGGCCCAGAACTGCCTCACTAAGCTATACAAGCTAGATAAGATGCAGTTCCGACAAACCATGAGGGACTATGTGAACAAGGACTCTCTCAATAATGTAGTGGACTTCTTGCATGCTTTGCTAGGATTTTGTATGGAGCCAGTCACTGACAGTAAGTAAAGCTGCACCCAAGTTCTAGGAGAAGTCGTTGTGAGGTGAAGCAGGTAGTGTTTCAAGGGGACACTAAATTTGTGGAGGTAGAATTTAGAGGAAAAGATATGTATGTGTCCATGCATGTGTGTGGGTGTATGTATAGTGTATAAACAAGAAAAGCTTGCACATTATCTCTGATGACACATTTTGGAGGCTCTCTGAGGACAACTTACCACAGTAAATGAAAGTTTGGTAAAGCTTGTGGAGTTCTCATCTAGCCCCTCAATTTTTATACTACCGCTTATGGGACTCCTCTCTCTCATATAACCTTCTGTTGTATGATCTCTGAGACAGTGATCATATTGCAAAAAGGAGGTGGCTCTGAGGAAGGTGGGAGGTTTCCCCTCTCTACCTGCCCAAGAAATCTCTGGAAGAACTCTGAAATTCTTGGCAGGACTCTGTCTTTCCCAGGGCCTATGTGAACTTCACTGCAGGGCTCCTGCCTGACTTTTCCTTCTCTCTTCCCAGTTACCTGGTTGGCCTCACCTTATTCCACTTCAGACAGACTGAACAATTTCCATTGAGAAAGTAGCATTTCTCACCACCAGAAAGCTTGAAAATGAACTCTCCCTTGAGGGGTGATTTAGGAACTTTTTTTTTTTTTTTTTTTTTTTGTAAGTAATCACCTATTTAAAACTACTCTAAGCCTAAAAGTGTTTCCTAACGTTAAGAGTTGGTTTCCTTTCCTTTGCTAAGATTTATCAACAAAACCATTCCGGAAATGTAATTGGTTGTATCATAGTAAAGGCTCTGAAGGACACTGTGATTCATTTATTTCCAGGTCTGCCTACAGATTATTAAACCAGGGTCATCTTTAATTCGTTGTTTCTGTATTTCATGTAGCACTTCACTAACTCCTGGGTGTCAAGCACTGCCTTACTCCTACCCATTGTGTAGCTTAAAGGAAACATTGTCTTTAATTTGTGCCTTTGCATTCCAGACAAGGCTGGGTTTGGAAATAACTTCACCACAGTGGACAACAAATCCACAGCCCAAAATGTGGAAGGCATTATCGTCAGTGCCATGTTTAAATCCCTCATCACACGCTGCGCTTCAACCACACATGAATTGCACAGCCCTGAGAATCTGGTGAGAAGCTCTCCTCTCTTCCCACAGGAGGTCTCAGTCTCTGCCCTGAGAAAAGTAGTCATTGTCATGGCTATGAGTAAGAGAAGTTGAAATCTAAAAGTCTACACCTTAAAGTTTAAATATCTATTTTCCCTTGTGTCACCAGTAAGTCGTAATGGAGCCATAACACTTTTCTTCTCCTTGTTACTCATTATCCTATTTGTAAATTAACCTATCTTCCTCTCCCATTTCAAAGGTTATGGAGTGTTTGGTGAAATAATTATGAAGTATGTTGAGCCCTTCAGAAAGAAGGTTCTAGAGCACAGTTTGTTGGCACATAAAATACTGAAGAATGTTATCCCAAGCATTATTTGAAACCATATTTACTTTAAAAATTAATGCAAATATGTTGCTGAAATTGGTTTTGTTTTCTTTTATTAAGCACTGTCTGTAATCTTTTAGCTACTTGTCTTGAAAGACTGTTAATTAAACCACTAAAGTCACAATAGGATAGGGAAGAACCAGGTTATAAAAGGCTAGCGCTAAAGGCATAAGAATGACACGATAGACTTTGGGGATTCAGGGGGAGGGTGGGAAGGAGTTGAGGGATAAAAGACTACAAATCTAGTTCAGTTTTTACTGCTTGGGGGATGGGTGCACTAAAATCTCACAAATCACCATTAACGAGCTTACTCATATAACCAAATACCATCTGTTCCCCAAAACCTATAGAAATAAAAAAATTAAAAGGCTAGTGCTTAATTACCACCAAGAAGATTGTGGTTTGGGATACTAAAATGTAGATTAAGGCTGAAAAACCTGACACAAACAGGTGAATTCAGGTATCTTTGGGAGGCAAAGTAGCATTTCTCTATCCTACCAGTCTGTTAGATATTATGACTCCTATGCAGAAATCAGCCCATTTGCACATGTGGACCCTATCAGCTAATGTACCCAAATCAAGGAAATTATTTTAAGCTATTATAACTATTGAAACAATTCATTTAACTTGAGATAAACAGGATAAAATCCCAAACTAAAGGAATTGAACTTTGCTGACAGCCAAAGCCAACCCAGCAAGTTTCTTGGAGCTTGAGTGTAACACAGGCACCATCCATGCATGCAATTTGGTCATAGCAAAAGTAATTTAACAGGTTGATTATGATATACATGACTGCTTATACATCTTTTTTTTTACGAACTCATGTATAGAAAAATACTGTATTTCTTAATTTTTTAAAAAAGGAATCTTCTTAAGTTTGACTTTGAACTCCCATCCCGTAAGAACAGTGGGACATCAAACTTCTGTCATTCTAGGGGTTTCCCACTTCACAGTGTTGTGTAAAGACCCCCAAGTCTTAGGTAGCATCTAGAGACTGGGGAGGTTCCACAGGTCTCAATTATTAGTCCACACCTCTGGTTTCACATAGTACTCTTCGCTGTGTGCTTAGGGCTGTGCACCCTCTGGTGAGTTTGGAATCTTTCCTTTTTGGAGTCTTGCCCCATTCCTAGAGGAACTACTGCAGAGCAGAGTGAGGGGCACAGGGCCCTGCTTCCCACCGAACCCAAAGGGTTCTCCATCCATGTTTTCCCCAAGGGTCCTAACCTTCTACTTTCCTAAAAATTATGGACATAATTGTCCCAGTGGTCTTAGGTTTTGAAAACCAAAACTATTGAGGTAAGTGTTCTTTAGACTTCTGCATTCTGCCTTACCATGAACTTTTCCTAAGGCAAAAAAAATACAGTAACTGCCTTCTTAATGAGCAGAGAGAGAGGAGAAATGCTGGATACAAAGTTTAATTTCTCAAGTAAAAGTCCAGCATATATTTTAAAATATTGATTCACCAATATATTGGTTTTAATAGCCCTACATCACCTTGAGTTTGTAGTCAAGTTCATGTTCAAATGGGCTACAACATATATGTAATTTGCTAAATCTGTCCAGCAAAACGCATCATCTTTTGATTAATCTGTCTTTGGTAGAAGTGTCTAAAGGACTTAATATATTTTGTCATAATGGTGCAGAAAATTTGGAGAAGCTGAACAGGGACCAAAATCTCTAATGTAAACAAATTTTTGACTACCTTTTTCTTTGCAGGCATCTCTTCAGAAGTTATAATTAAAAGAGAAAATTAAAGCTTGGGAATCCAATAGTTTAAAATGTAAATTAATGTATTCTAATGATGCAGCCAACTTTCCGAATGAAGCGTGATAACCATCCTTTTTCATACCAAGGATGACCAGCAAAGGCCTTGGTAATGTTCTTCTATAGGAACATTGTAGAGGGAGTATACCACCAGCTTCACCAGTAGTAAACTGTCCTGTCTTAATAATTCCAATGCTCATCTAAGCCTAAGGAATTACTTTCTTCCTCTCTACCTGGAAAAACTATTTAATCGCACAGCTATCTTTCTTTCCCCAACTTCCTTCTTGCCTCCAAACAGGGACTGTATTGTGACATTCGTCAGCTGGTCCAGTTTATCAAAGAGGCTCACGGGAATGTCTTCAGGAGAGTGGCCCTCAGCGCTTTGCTTGATAGTGCGGAGAAGTTAGCACCAGGGAAAAAGGTGGAGGAGAATGAACAGGAATCTAAGCCTGTGGGCAGTAAAAGGTTGGAAGCTTGAACTCTCTGAATATGAGTGTTTGCCTTATGTCAGTAGAATAGAATCTGCTGTTGTACTGTCTGTGTGGTTCCTGTGGTGAAACTTCAGTATAGGAATGGTAAAATTATCTTGCATAAGTGGTTTCACTGGTGTGGTGCAGCTGCAGCTTAGAAAGGGAATGAATTTACTGTCAAATAAATGCCACCTGTAATATGAATTAGAGCTCAGTTGTTCTTGAATTTTCATATACTTGAACTTCACGTCGTAGCTCTTAATTAAATGGTAAAATGCTACCTGTTTTAGTCTCTTCTGTACATAATTTACACTTTTATTCAGAAAGGAAAAGCAATTACTGATACCATATGATCCTGTTCAGTAAATTCTATTCTAAATGTGGCAAAAGACAAATGGCTAAGTAATAGCCTGTTGTTTTTCCTTCTAGTAAACATATTTATTTTATGCCTATTGTATATTAACTCCTACCTAAAAATTAAAATAAACTCCTAAACTTAAAATCCTGCTTGCAGTTAATGACTCTGTTTGCAATAATGGTGATATTGTGAAGCAAAAAGGCTGCTAGGTCTGAGTTAATGATGCGGTATAAATTCTAAACAACATAGATTCCTGGTGACATAAAGTTCACAAGCAGCAAAGTTGTCTACAACAGAATGTTTTTGTTTATGAAGTGTATGAAGTATTAAGAGTTGCTAACCTGCTCTGCTGTAATTGTTGGAATGCACCATTTGCATAGGTCAGAGGCAGGAAGCATTGTGGATAAAGGCCAGATATCCTCTGCACCTGAGGAATGTCGCAGCTTCATGTCCGGTCGCCCCTCACAGACTCCAGAGCAGTAAGTAGCGTTGGCTTTGTCTCCATTGCAGAGGGCTGTGCACTTCACTGTGGAAGAATTTCTGTTTTCCAAACTGCTATTTCTTTGTTTTTCATCTCCTTTGAACTTTGCCTTGTTTCTACCCTTTACATTTCATTCCCAATGCCACTAACCTCTCCAGGCCAAATCACAAATAACCAGTCTGTACCTATGAGAAGCCTCCCTAACTACATTTCCCATCTCCAATCTCTCCCTCGCTTCTGCTTTTCATGCACACTACTGAAGATACACCTTGAAAAATAGTATATATACCAGGTGGGCTGGGAGTGTCTTCCAGTTTCTTGCTTAAAATCTCTTATAATTTTTAAAAAAATTAAATGTATGAATGGCTGTCAATATACTTAATGAAGCTTTTCTCAAAAGAAGTAACAAAAACTTTTCCAATGCTTACATTTAACTGAAGCATAGACTGTACCCCATTATACCTTGGTCCTCTCTTGAGATCCATTCCAGTGTCCTCTGACATCAGTTAGTCTACACTTTTCGTAATGGAAAAATAAAAAACATATTTAAATTAGTGTCCTCGGAAAATATAAGGGTTAGTGTAGACACTAATTGTACAGCCTAGTTCTATGCAAGTTTTATTTGTATTTTTTCTCTGTTTGAGAACTACTAATCCACAAGTGGAGTGAAAACATGTACTTCGTTTAAGGTATACCATTCTGCTTCCCCAAACCTTACTCAGTATTAAGTGATTTTTCTTCTAGGGATCCTACAGTATATTCTAGGTATTATGGTATCCTTTCTTCACAGTCAGGGAAATCAAAGTGAGAAGCAAACAGCCATCAGATAGGACCTTAGTAATCCATAGCAAGTGAACAAAATCTTCAAAGAAAAAATGCCCACACAGTTCTTGGAGCACTTCAAAATCTTAGAGATTTTGTAGTAAACACAAATTTGTGATATTTAGTGTTTTGTGTTTTGTGTTTATTTAGTGTTTAAGTAGATCAAGTCCATGGGTTCACGGTACATGTGAGTTCTTGCATATGGCTCTAGCCCCAGTATGGAGACTGGGCTTGCTCATAGTAGGCACTTAATCTATATTTCATGATTGAATGAATGAATGATTCAATCAATGAATGAAAGGATAAAAGTGTCAGATTATTGTTAAGCTTTCGTTTTCTTTAGCTTCCTTTCTTAAAATTCAGTTTTAGTTTTCCCTTTAAGGTAGCCTTTAAGGACATGGTAAAAAATCAAACATAAGCTCTAAGGAAAAAAAAATCAATGTGAAAGACAAAGTTCTGTGATTGAATAGCCATGAGACTAGTTAAAAGGCTTTATACACAGAAAGTCTGCCCAAAAAAGAAGAGATGATTTTCTTTTCAGATAACACTCAGATAACACCAGCAACTATTGAGCTAATCTGATCAATGAGAATGATCAACTAGGCAAATTGGATTTAAAAAATAAAGCCATCGACTGAATATTTCTAGGTTATTAAGTTTTCTAGATTCCAAAATATTCTCTTAGTTCAGTGTTCTGTAAATACCACCTAATTTCTTAGCATTTAGCACATCTATTCTTTCTTCTTATGTGAAGATACATGTTTTAATATGCCTCTACATAAATATTTCCACTTAGAGTGATGTCATAAAATGTCAAACATGGAAATTTTCATGATCTCAATAGGCCCAAAAGGTAACCATGTCAAATGTCCCCTAGTTAGCACTGGAGAAAGATGGTGGTTACTTCAGATGACACTGGCTCCTCCTCTAGCTTCTCTTTCTGTTTCCTTCTCTCCCCTTGTGGCCCTGTGTCTTCTTCTTTCTTAAATAATAGTCACATTCCCTGAGTCATATTAAAGCAGTTTTATGTACTCATTTCTCTGAAACTCAATATTGATACACACCACTGAACAAAGCCAATGTAACATTTTATTGAGGAAACTGAGAAATTATAACCTCCCCAGATGTTTTTATAGCCAGACCACATAGTCATACACATATCATTATGCCATGCATTTACCAAAAGTCAGAAATGCTTCATACCCTGTGATTGTTTGATAAAAAGTAACTAAGAAATCAAATTTTAGAAAACCAATTTAAATTCATACCATCTTTGATAAACAGAAGGCCCTATTTTTAAAAAAAGAATTTAAAAATATTTAGTACTCTGATGAGATTTTAAGAAATTCTGGATACCCATATAAATATCTATAGAAAATGATTGCTGTACACAGTACTGTCAAATTTTGGGTTGATTCAGCCCCAAAGCTTGTAAGAAAATCAATATGTAAAACCCCATAAATAAGTTTCATTATGTATTTTCTATACCTTTTCCTTTCCAAATTACTGGAGCAATATATGTTGCTCAAGCTGACAAATGTAGAAAACACAGAAAAACATAAAGGGAAAGTAGTTTAAAAATGGAAATACCACCAACTAGAGATAACCTCTGTTAACTCTTTGTGTATTATGTTGGAGACATTTTTGAGCATGTGTGCACACAAAACCACACTCAGACACGTGGTCACATGGTGTACTTTCTTTCCCAATTAACCTGGTGATGTTTTTTTAAAACCATTTGATTGTTGCCTTTTCACTTCGCAGTATATAGTGAATATTTTTCATATAATAGTCCTCTAAAATAAAAGTATAATGACTACAGAGTATACCACCATATGGAAATCCCATAATCTATTCAACTGTTTTCCTGGTTTTGAACATTTAGATTGTTTCCTCCTTTTGTAAGTTGACCAATAATAACTCAGTGAGTATTTGACCTTCTAGTACCTACATCTTAGTATGTTGTCCCATAATTTCCATGAGATTACTTTCTGGAAATTGAATTTCTCTGTTAAGGGCGGTGATATAAGCATTGGATATCGTATTGCCAAATTACTTTAAAGAAAGGTTGGATCATTTTACCTCCCCACTGGGAGTATGATAGGAACTATTGCTTTCTCTCCTCCCCACCACCGCCCCCCCCACCATGAACTCCCTTAATCATTGCTAATTTATTGAGTAAAAATAAAGATCTTACTTCAGCTGCCTGTTTTTTAATTTCTCGTGAGATTAAATTCTGCATGTTATTGACCACTGGTCTTTCTCCTATTGTGGAATGCCCTAATCAAAAATCCCCTTGCAGGTGTTCCTGTTTGCCCTACTGAGTTGTACTTATTTTTTACTTTCAAGCCCTACCTAAGTTTCTTTGACTTACTGGTTGTAGGATGATGCATTTCCCGGGTATGGTGTGATGGCATTCCATTCATTTAAATATTTTTTGTAAGTTTATTTGGTGTTCAAGTATGATACTATACTGGGGTGATGAGTGGGGAATGAGGAACAGTACTGCACAAACCTCAGGGGTCTTTAATAAAAAGTTAAATATTGGCCGGGCGCGGTGGCTCACGCCTGTAATCCCAGCACTTTGGGAGGCTGAGGCGGGGGGAATCATGAGGTCAGGAGATTGAGACCATCCTGGCTAACACAGTGAAACCCCATCTGTACTAAAAATACAAAAAATTAGCTGGGTGTGGTGGTGGGTGCCTGCAGTCCCAGCTACTCAGGAGGCTGAGGCAGGAGAATCACTTGAACCCGGGAGGCAGAGGTTGCAGTGGGCCGAGATTGTGCCACTGCACTCCAGCCTGGGCGATAGAGCAAGACTCCATCTTAAAAAAAAAAAAAAAAGTTAAATATTTACTGAAATTGTAAGTGCTTCTGGTATTATGACTCACACCTGCAGATGAATACCTGCAATAATATTTAATGTTTTTATTAAAGTTGAAAAAAACCGACCACCTCAAATTATAGCTGAGACATGACTATTTTCAAGAAGAGCTCAGAAGATGAACCTTGATCTCTTTCCTCCCACTTCAATGCCCACTCTTCCCACATTTCAGTCCATCAAAGATTGTTTTGCATGATTTGCCTAAATATCATTGACAGGAAGTTGAAAGAAATTTAGGAGAATTTCTCAAGTGTTGTCAGAAGTTTAACTCTATCCTCTGCTTGCTTACAGTGATGAGCAAATGCAAGGAGCCAACCTGGGGCGGAAAGATTTCTGGCGTAAGATGTTCAAGTCCCAGAGTGCAGCAAGTGACACCAGCAGCCAGTCTGAGCAGGACACTTCAGAATGCACCACTGCCCACTCAGGGACCACCTCTGACCGACGTGCCCGCTCAAGATCCCGCAGAATTTCCCTCCGAAAGAAGCTTAAACTCCCCATAGGTAAAAGTATGTCTGTATTTGTTTATGGATTATCTTATTACCAACCATGTCCTCAGATCAATTCAGTAATGCATAGTAGGGCTGAAAAAGAAGATCTTCATGTCATAAGACCTAAACTGACTTCATTCATTCATTCATTTAATTTTTTCTACATGTATTTTTTAATGCCCTAGTATATGCCTCTTCCATGCGCAGTCACTACACTAGCCATCAAGGATTAAATAGCGAACAAATACACACACCCTCCCAACTTTGCTAAACTTGCAATATAGTAGGAGCCCCAGTCATTAAAGCAGATAATCATACAACTAAGTATAATTGCAAACCATGAATTTTATGAAGGAAATATACATAGTTCTATGAAAACATGCAACAATGAGACCTGACCCAAATGTGGGGGAGGAGGCAGAAATCAGGGAAGGCTTTCTAGTGATAGTGGCATTAAGATCTCCAGGATACTTGGGAGAAGGAACGAGAGCACTCCAGGTAGCCATTATATGCAAAGATATTAGAAGGCCAGAGGGAAGTGAAGGAACTGAAACAAGGGGACAAGTGGCTGTATGGCTATAGTAGAATGATAGAGGCCAGGTCAGGTTGACTTCTCATTCTACATCCCTGGATAGCCAAGATGCGATGTTGAACAGGAGAGTAACTCAAGCAAGTAAACTTTTTCCAAAACATCACTGAGTGGAAATCATACTGGAGGGAGCTTGAGTAGATAAGGGAGACCAGATGGAAAGTTAGCTAGTAGGTTAGGTATAAGTAAATGGAAGCTTGAACTGGGTGGTGGCCATGTAGGCAGAGATAAATGAACACATTTGAGAAATATTTAGGAGGTAACATTCACAATCTTTAATGAGAGATGTGAAGCTGGATAAATGATGGTTTCATCTCAACCCAGATTCTTTTTGTCCTGGCCCCACATGCTCATGTAATTTTATAGTCTAACACTGAACATTTTTATTCAAAGCATGTACATTGAAAACACTTTGTTTTTCTATTTGTCCAAGTAATGTAACTTTCATCGCTTGTTGGGCTTATGCTGACATTTCTGTTTAATTGATTGGGTAGAAAATGCTACATTGATCTAAATGATTTAACTATTAAATAGGGAACTGGCTGAAAAGATCATCCCTCTCAGGCCTGGCAGATGGTGTGGAGGACCTCCTAGACATTAGCTCTGTGGACCGACTCTCTTTCATCAGACAAAGCTCCAAGGTAAACAGGACATAACTTGTGTAAGTGAATGTTGAAGTCGCTGACAGAAACATGTGAAGGCTGAGAAATAGCAAACACCTGCAGGAACCAAATAAGGAAAAGCTGAAGAAACTCTCCAGATGAACTAACTTTGGAAACTTAGATAAGCAATGGAAACTAAAATGTTTAAGTAGTAGGCTATCATAGGAAAGGAAAAAGGAAAAGTGTGGTCAAAAATTATGTAAAATTATAATGCAGATGTGGAGATGTATATAGACATTTTTTCCAGCCATTTTTAACTTTTGACACACCTATGAAATGACTGACATTTCAAACTCCTATCCAAGAATCCGGTAATTTTACAGTGATTCCTTTTACATATTAAGACACACATAATCCATTCTTTTTCCACTACTTTTGGCACCATATGAACCATTTTCTGTATTGAAAAGAAGAAGGAAACTCAGGATGACTGTTTTCACTACACTCCTCCTTCATAATACTGTGAAGCATTGGAGTAGCATAAGATTTCTTCCAAGAGTCTTCTCTGTGGATGCTCCATGGCCTGGTCATTTGTATACCTAATTTTCAGCAAATGTAAGAGTTATGTTTCCTTATATGTATACAAATTATTTGCTTACATTCTTTTGTTTTCTAATCTCAGTAAAACCAGGGGTTTTGTTTTGTTTTGTTGTGTTGTGGGTTTTTTGTTGTTGTTGCTGTTGTTTTTGTTTTTGTTTTGTTTTTGACAGAGACTCTATCTGTTGCCAGGTTGGAGTGCAGTAGGTGATCCTGGCTCACTGCAACCTCCACCTCCCGGGTTCAAGCGATTCTCCTGCCTCAGCCTCCCAAGTAGCTGCGACTAGTGCGTGCCACCATACCCAGCTAATTTTTGTATTTTTAGTAGAGACGGGGTTTCACCATGTTGACCAGGATGGTCTCGATCTCTTGAGCTTGTGATCCGCATGCCTCGACCTCCCAAAGTGCTGGGATTACAGGCGTGAGCCACCCTGCCCAGCCAAACCATTTTCTTTTATCTAGTCTGTTTTAAAAGTGATATTTTGAAATTATACAAGTAATATGCAAGACTATTGGATATTTAGAAAATATATGTATCATTCCTTCCTTACCTTCTATTTGCTAGAAAAGCATAAGTCAAATATTGGAGTTTGTGTGGCTCATAGCTTCCTTGCTGTGCAAAAAATTTTGAGTACTGCTGACCTAAAAGCAAGATGAAGAACATATTTTAATTCTTAGAAAGAGAAACATGTTATTACATTTTCATTATAATGCACTCTATAAATTAATTTATACTGATTATTTCAGAGATTTAAAGTATTCTATTTGGCTATCTTTCACTTTGGTCTGATTCTCAGTTGTGATGTTTGTAAAGAATAACTATGTCTTGCTATTCATTATTTCAGTTTGGACTTTACCAGATTTAAACTCTAAGAATATCTCAATTATTTTTATAGCACCAGATTATTTAGCTTTAGTTACCTGGGACCTGGTTCCTTTTTGTAGTTACAGTGATATCTTTTTTGGCACATGAGAATGAACTACACTGATGACTAAACTAACCAGATGTGGGACCCAGAAGAGCAAAGTAATCGCATGAAAATGAGTCAACAACTCATTTTCAAGTCAAGGATTGATCTAACCACAACGATTTACCTTTGAATCTTGTTATCTCTCTACTTTCCTTTTTCTTTTTTTTTTTTCAGGTCAAATTCACCAGTGCTGTGAAGCTTTCTGAAGGTGGGCCAGGAAGTGGAATGGAAAATGGAAGAGATGAAGAGGAGAATTTCTTCAAGCGTCTTGGTAAATGTCATTCATCCTAAGAATTCTATTCAACGTTCATCAAACAGAACAAAAACTTGATTAGATTAAGTGTTCCATTTTCTATTTTCATTGGTTTTTCATTCATTTCTTTCTCATACACGCTTTTACCACTATCTATAGCTTCTCTTTTTGCAATTTGATTCAACAGACATTTACGGAAGCCTTACTATGTTCCTCACTCTGTGATGGGCACTGGGTTTGCAAAGAGTAAGATCCAGCCTCTTCTGCTGTTCTATCCTTTATTAAAATCTGAGAACTTTACAAAACTTCCAGAGATCCTTTTATCCACCCACCTATCTACTAACAAATTCTGCTCAGTATATCCCTGACAGGTGGCCAGCCGCCCTCTGCACACTTTCACTGAGGGGGAGTTTATAACTTTACAAAGCAACCTGTTCCAGAGCAAGACAGCCTTAATTATTAGATAATTTTTCTTCACATTCTGAAGACATACTTATCCACAAATTTGCTTCATTTGTCCTAGTTATGACGTCTGTACCAAGATGCACACACATACACATCACATACACTCTCACACACACATACCATGCAAACTCCATATGTTATCCATTTCATGTTCTCTCTTTTGATCTCACTGCTGCTAGCTAAACATCTTTGATTTCTTTACTTTTCCTTACGTGGAAGTGTCTCTAGATCCGTCACCATTCTGATTCATTTTTATTATGTATTTTAGTTAGATGATATGCTTTTTTACAAAATGTGGAACTTAGGATGGAATGCAGTATGCCATATTTAAAATTAATTAGTATAGTGGATAGTGTGACTATTAAGCTTGAGGACCACAGGAAGTATATGAACACAATTTAATATTACATTTTCTATTTTCACATTACGTAATTGGTTTGTATTGATTAATTTTTTGCTGGCTTTTTTTCACATGGATGAATATTTTGTGGTATATTTTGATGTAGCCATTATTTGTTCTTCATTTCAAAAATGATGAAAATTTATTATTTCATTAATTTAAGAGGTAGTTAAGTCACTTACCCAGGAAGGAAATTAAGAGACAGAATCCATAATTTTGAGAAGTATCCATTTTCAATCCTTTTACACTCTTTCCACTCTTTATAATCCATAATATTTGAGATTTTATATTAAAATATAACTAAATAAGCAAATGAATGAAAAGAGAATCAAAACTAAATCAAACTCTGTCTTTTCTTCTTTCTACTATAAAGATCTGTCTGCAAAGACGTGCACATTTCCCTGTTCTCGTCCAAGTTGTTCATACTATTTCTGAACAGGACAAATGCAAAGATATAACTCTAAGAATACTTCTACTTGACTTTGATTAATAATTTGTGGGTACAGATTTTTAGTGAACCATGCCCGTAATTTTCTAGTGATCAGAGAACTTTCCCATATCACTACAGAAACATCATCAGAATTTTCCAGAACATGCCTATGATATCCTTACACTCTATCAAAAAGAAGAACGTGACTTAGTTCAGCATAATGAAGTTACAGTGACTCCTATGATTACTTCTCTTTTGAAAATGTTCCTATCTTATTTAATTGTCTCTTATAGAATTTGGCTAGGGCAAAAATCAAGTTTATTAGTCTCTGTGGTTTTAAGAATCTTCCTAATAACCAGGACATTCATAATTTTCAATCCTTTTACACTCTTTCCACTCCTCACAATATTTTGGAGACAATATGTCTCACGTTCAGACGTCAGTATTATAAAGAAATGTTTGTTGTGCTTTTTTGAGAATGAAGTGTGGAGCTAAAGTGTGTTCTCCAGGTATGTGTCATGCTAACTGGATGTCATTTGACTGGAGCTGCAATCACATCTTTAAGTTCTCTTTATGCACTAAAGTATAACTGAGGCTTAAACTCAATCACATTTGGTGAATATTTCTTCTTTTTTCAAAATTCCTTCCTTCCTTCCTTCCTTCCTTCCTTCCTTCCTTCCTTCCTTCCTTCCTTCCTTCTTCCTTCCTTCCTTCCTTCTTCCCTCCCTCTCTACCTCCCTCCCTTCCTCCTTCCCTTCCTCCTTCCCTTCCTCCCATCCTCCCTTCTTTCTTCTCTTTCTTTCTCTCTCTCTCTTTCTTTCTTTCCTCTCTTTCTTTCTTTCCTTTCTTCCTTCTTTCTTTTTGAGACAGGGTCTTCCCCTGTCACCCATGCTGGAGTGCAATGGTACAATCATAGTTCACTGCAGCCTCAAACTCCCAGGCTCAAATGATACTCCTGCCTCAACCTTGCAAATAGCTAGGATTACGGACATGCAGCACCGTGCCCCACTAAATTTGTTTTACATTTTTTGTAGAGATGGGTGGGGGGTGGGGTGTCTTGCTATGTTGCCCAGGCTGATCTTGAACTCTTGGCCTCAAGTGATCCTCCTACCTCAGCTTCCCAAAGTGCTGGGATTACAGTCATGAACCACCATGCCTGCCCAAATATTTCTTCTTAAGTGAACTTTTTCTGTCTACTGCGAACCGAATGTGTATATCCCCAAAAAATTTGTCTCAAAGCTCTAATCCCCAAAGTGATAGTATTTAGAGGTGGAGGCTTTGGGAGGTGATTAGGTTTAGATAAGCTCATAAGGGGGGCACTTGTGATGGGATTTTAATGCCCTTATTAAAAAAAAAAAAAAAAAAGAGGAGACATAAGGTCTCTCTGCATGCATACACCAAGGAAAAGCCACGTGAGGACATAACCAGGAAGAGAGCCATCACCAAGAACCTGACCATGACGACACCCTGATCTCAGACTTCCAGCCTTCAGAACTGTGAGAAATAAATGTTTGTTGTTGGCCGGGCGCGGTGGCTCAAGCCTGTAATCCAGCACTTTGGGAGGCCGAGACGGGCGGATCACGAGGTCAGAAGATCGAGACCATCCTGGCTAACACCGTGAAACCCCGTCTCTACTAAAAATACAAAAAACTAGCCGGGCGAGGTGGCGGGCGCCTGTAGTCCCAGCTACTCCGGAGGCTGAGGCAGGAGAATGGCGTAAACCCGGGAGGCGGAGCTTGCAGTGAGCTGAGATTGGGCCACTGCACTCCAGCCCGGGCTACAGAGCAAGACTCCGTCTCAAAAAAAAAAAAAAAAAAAAAAATGTTTGTTGTTTTAAGTCACCCGGTCTATGGCATTTCCTTATAGCTGACCTAACTGATTACGGCACTATACTTCCCCATTTGTAGATTTTTCTTCTTGGTGGAAAAGATAAAAGCATAATTGACTTGTTTCCACTCTCCTTTTAATTCTCTTACATTCTCTTCTTATTCATGTTCTAAACATGTTATCATTAGCATTTCTTACAAACATTAGTTCATTCTGGAGTTTGTGTTTTTCTTACCACGATTCCTATGGATTTTAGCCATTGTTTCGTATATTCTTTGTATTCCATTCACAGATTCAAAAGATCTGATATGGAATATTCATAGAGCCAGATTCTACAATGAGTTTGTGTCAACAATACCTGAAATATCGGCAGTTTATTTTTGCATGTCTAGAAAACAAAGCCATAGTATTTGAGATTGTTATCTGGAATATTTTATGTGCTTTGGGCTGGCAAGAGAATATAGCTTATATATCACTATTCTTTGCCTATGTTCTCTTGCTTGTTAAAAATTATAAAAGATATGCTGTGAGATTATTCCTTTGGAATTGCTTGCAGAAAATAAGTATCTCCAGCTTAAACAACATTATCTGCTAATCTAAGTACATCATATTTTACAACAACTACTTCCCTTAATCGTGCAAACATCATTGTATTTTTGAGCCTGCTTTTTTCCTTACTTCCTTTTCTCCTTCCTTCCTTTCTTTCCTTCTCTTTTCTTTCTTTCTCTTGCTTTCTTTCTTGCTCTCTCCTTTCTTTCTTTTCTTTCTTCCCTTTCCTTCTTTTTCTTTCTTTTGCAATCTATGTGTACAAATGATTAGTACCCAACCATGATAGATGTGTTGTCTTTTCTCATCTAAATTATCTTAATTACAGAATTTGTTTCTTTCTTTAAAGTTGTTAAAGAGAACAAACGTCAAACCTTCTTACCCTCAGTTTAAACGCATTACTTCAACTTCAGTGATTTGAGATGAAATGCCAATAGAATTTCTTTAAAATTTAAAAGTTATTCAATAAATGAAAACTGTATCTGGTGAACGTGAAATAGAATTGAAATTACATTCAGAAATCAGCTATCTTTTTCTTTTGTGTTTTCATATTCACTGAAATTATTTCATTCTAAAAATCATGTTGTCTCTATTTGAGGGAAGGTGTTTGATTAATTAAAACAATTTTTTTCAACTAATCAACTGCATATCTTCTATGTTCTCAGCTGTGCCATCAACACAATGGGAAATACTGCTTAAAGAAATACTAGATTTTATATGTCTGAAACTTTGTACCCATAAATGTATATGATAATGATCTGCCAATTAAAAATAATATTAAAAAACAAGTGGGATGTTTTTATACATCCCTTCTTGGATTTAAAAGCTTATAAAAATGCATTCTATGTAAATAGAATTATAATTACACCTCAATATACACCTCAACATAAAAAATAAATATTAAACAAATGCAACTAAAATATACTGAGGCTAAAAAAGTAATCATTATGTCTAAGGAAGCCAAGAGGCATTCTCACATCCTAGTGTATTGCTATAAAAAATTGATAAAAAATACATTTTGCAGCCAAATTACTTTTTGACATTTCTTTTAGTAGTAAAATGTGGAATGCCAGCAGGATACAATTTTATCGTCAGTTTATCATTAAAGATACAGGAGAAAACCCAAGAAATATAACATGTACAATGAGGAATTATTTCTTACATTAAGTTTTTCTAACATGATCACTACCTTCAGCAGAGTATAAAAGTCTGACCTTCTTCCATATAAACATTTGGTATTTTAGAGATTACATTATGGCATAGTGGTAAGAGTGCAGGTTTGTGGTCAGTAGATCTGGATTTAAATCTTGCCTTTATAACTGTCCATTGTATAAACAGATTGGGCTGCTTAACCTGTTCCTTCTTTATCTCTCTGTCTCTGTCCACCACTATCTCCTCACCAACAGACCCATACATCCCAAAAATACATTCTCTTTTAAAATCATTTGTAAAAACTTATCTTATAGGGCTATTGCAAAAAATAAAGAAAATTAATTATAAAACATTTCATACAGTACTTGGGATCTACTAAGTGCTCAAAATAGTACCAAAATTATATCAAAAAAAAAATATTATTATCTATTAATGCTATATAAATACAATGGAAAATTTCCATTATAATTAGCTTTTATTAATAACATGACTCTTATGTCCTGTGCTTATAGGATTCTGCTTATCTTCTCACCTGTAACAAATACATATTATTCTGTGAAGCAAAGAATATAGGTTCTTGCTGTCAGTGAGTGTTTTGATGACTTCTGTCTTCGTTATTTTACTTACGTTCCTTAACTGCATTATTTTTGAAATTCTTGCAATTAAAATGACACTTCTTTTAGCAATATTGAATAAAATTCTTTTGAAATTAGTAATCTTGTCAAATAAAAGTTGAAGAAAACTGTGAAATACATATTCTTAATGCTTCCTTAAATAAAATAATGGCAACTGTTCTTACTAAATTTGATAAATAAGAATAACTTCATTGATCATCTATCTGGTCTTATGTATTAATTCCATTACAAATTTTAGGTAGTTATTACCTAATGTATTTTAAATCTTAATTATAGTAACAAATAATAAAACAACTGGATTCACAAAAAAGAAAAATCTTATTATTTGGGATGTCTCTTCAATTCAAAGTTTAAGGGACTGTTTATACTTTTTAACAGATGAGAATTCTTTGGTATACATATTAGTATACTTTATATACTATTAAAGGGGTATATATAAATGATTAATGAAGTGACATATAGTTATAAAGAATAACAGGAATATACCTGTTCTAGTAGCTTTGGTGGTGTCCGGTGAGGAAATAGAGTAGCATTTTGAAAGGGAGCTGCCTGAAAACAAGGCTCTCCTGGAATTGTTTGTTCCTCATCTATAGCTTTGTATCATTTGAGATTTTGTCTTTTGAATTTTTTCCACCATCAAATTCTTCTCATGGTAGTTCTTTTTGCATATGATTAAAAAAAATGCTATACTAACTGGCAAAAAAACACTGAAGGTATTGAATTTTGAATTTTTGAATATGGAATATTTGTATCTGAAAAAGAAACAAAGCCATAAAGAATGAAATATAGGAAATTTCACTAATGATACTTTATCTTCTGAGGCCATTTTTGAGCTTATGAAAATGTTCAAACATAGGCAAAAAGTAAAGAGAATGGTTCAATGGATCCAAAATATTCATCACCCACTGGAAAAATAATTTAGAAATTGCCATATTTGCTTCATCTATCTTTCATGCTCTTTTAAATGTATTGTAAAACAAATCCCAGACATCATGTTATTTCATACTGACATAGGTCAATATGATTGAGTCATTGTGAAAGTTGTAGACCAAGGCTGGTAATTATTTTTATGCCTTGCCATAATTTTTAAATCTGGTGATAATAAAGTCTAAGTGAATCTGTGTCCCAGGCTTAAACTGCTTCCAAATGATGTGTTCCCTGATAGAGTAGGTTCCCGCATTTTTACATTAGTGGATATGGTGGCTGACATCCTTGTGTGTGGCGCACTGTCATGATAAACCCAGGCCCATAACTGTAAACACCCCCTTTTATCTACTATGAATGCAAATTGTTAGAGTGGTAACCCTAATTCTGAACCTCCAGTAGCCAGTGATTCTTTGTGCTGTAACTGATAAAAGGTTTTTCCTTTCACTACAATGCTTTCACCACACCAAAATGTACCAATTTGTACAGCATGCTGTACACAATGTACACATTATACGCAATGCTGTACCAATGCTGTATCAATTTGTTGTAACAGATTGGAATTTGCACAGTGACTGCAACTTCCATAAAAACAGAAGTTGTTGATTACAGGAAGAATAATTTTAAATACACCAAAAGCTCTTACTAGTATTCAAAAGAAGACCTGCAAGTAAAATGATCAAACACTATATTTAAATATTTCGGTAAAATCTTACATTTTCATATGTCACGTGTTACCAGATTCCCAAAAGTCAGGATGTGTTTAAATCAAACATTAGGGTGGAGAGCAAGGAAGTGGAGTGAAGGAGAAAGTTTTCTGGCCAACACTGTAGTAAACACACTGTTGTATCTTTGAAACTCTTTTTAAACCTGTGATCCATTACATTCTCTCTCTTTCGTTCCTCCACCATGGCACCTCTCCTATAGGTTGCCACAGTTTTGATGATCATCTCTCTCCCAACCAAGATGGTGGAAAAAGCAAAAACGTGGTGAATCTTGGAGCAATCCGACAAGGCATGAAACGCTTCCAATTTCTCTTGAACTGCTGTGAGCCAGGGACCATTCCTGATGCCTCCATCCTAGCAGCCGCCTTGGATCTAGTAAGTTGGTGAAAGAATTTTCCCACCCTACCCCGCATCCCAAGTAATACTATTAACAGAGGTAAGCATGAATCCCCAATTGTAATCCTCCTGTGTTTGTTTGTTTGCTTTTTCAGAATTAGTGATAAAAGGGGGAAGAAAGATGGTGAGGTGAGAGAAAAGAAAGGGAGAAACATCCTAATTAATATGCCCTCGGAAATAGACTGTCTAAATATGTGAGGGCTCTGGAGTCAGACTAACTGAGTTAAAATCACTCTGACATTTACCACCTGAACCTCTGTAAAATGAGTGTAAGATCAATAACAATACTATAGCTGCCTTCTAGGGCTAGTGTGAAAACTAAACGAGGTATTAGATATAAAGCCCTCATCACAGTGCCTGAAATATAGGAACTACACAATAAAGTGGGCCATTATTATTATATTATTGGTCCTATGTCTGCCATGTATTAGTCCTTTAAACTCGCCAAGCCTTGATTTCATTATCCATCAATTGGAGGAAAAATATGAAACAAGGATCAATTGAAATGAATTGCACAAAAGCACTTTGAACATTGTATGGTATTATACACATGTAAGGGATTAAAGAGTATGAAGTGGATCTTGGTTAGAAAGTGTTTTTGTCTGGTAAATTAGGCCCACATGTGAATTTTGAACTCAGCCTCTCAATTTATTTACCTTTATTTATAAAGTCATCATATGCCGCATAAACACGGTACAAAATACCAAGTAAACATCAATAAATAAAAGTATTTTATTTTAACCTTTTAAAAAGACAAACTGAAATAGATTTTTATTAGAACAAAAAATTTTAAGCCTGCCAATAAATGATCTTTATTTCAGGTTTTATGACACACAAATGAGTGACCAGTGGTTATTCATATTTTACATTGGAAAATAATACAAACCTTATAATATAATTCGTGAAATTTCTCTGTGACATTTGCAGCTTTTGCTCTCAGGATATTTAGTGACCAGCAAGGTATGTGGCTTCACTTAAGGCTGAAACATTAGTACCACTTATAATCATCCAAAATGATTGCTTTCTATTATATAAGATTTTTTCAGGCTGGGCGTGGTGGCTCATGCCTGCAATCCTAGCACTTTGGGAGGCCGAGGTGGGCAGATCACGAGATCAGGAGATCGAGACCATCCTGGCTAACACGGTGAAACCCTGTCTCTACTAAAAATACAAAAAATTAGCCAGGCGTGGTGGCGGGTGCCTGTAGTCCCAGCTACTTGGGAGGCTGAGGCAGGAGAATGGTGTGAACCTGGGAGGCGGAGGGAGCTTGCAGTGAGCCAAGATCGCACCACTGCACTTCAGTCTGGGTGACAGAGCAAGACTCCGTCTCAAAAAAAAAAAAGAAAAAAAAGATGTTTTTTTCAGTCAGTTTCTCATTATTGGGTAGTGACCATTGAGATTTTTTTAAAAACTGCAGCATGTTCAATGTGTATTGATATGTGCCATGGTGACTGTAAAATGTAGAGAATCACAGGTCTCCAGGAGAGCTGGGGTTTGTGGCAATTAAACAATCAAAGTACAGTGAGATGTCTGCCTAAAGCAGGAGAGCTTAACAAGGCAAGGAGCCAATCCCCTGTTTTCTAGGTGGGACAGTGGAAGCTTAGCTGTCACTCTTTTGAGTCATGCATGGTTTGTCTTAATCACATCTTGCTCTGTTCCCTAAGGAGCAGATTAAAATAAATAAATGCAATAAATTCATTAGAAAAGAATAAACAATCAAACTCTTAAATAATGGAAAAGTGTATGAACAGCCAGTCACCAAAAATACTAATAGTCAGTAAACTGTACCACATCTTATTTGAACTTAAGAAATGCTCTGTTAATTTACAAGTTTTAAAAAAAGTAAAAGAAATGCCTATTAAAATATCCAAGATTCCTACTTTATAACTCTCAGGTTGGCAATGATTTGAAAGTGCTGATATGAGTAGAAAATATCAAACACCACATGCAGGGTCAGTAGTGGTGTAAGCAGCAGGATTTGATTAGGGAACAGAAGGAATTCTTGGACTAACTGTGTGATAATGAGAGCAGTGATGGTGAGTGGAGCACTCCTCAACTCCTCAACTCCTCCCTGAGTAGTAAGTAATTTTGGACTGTATATAGTCAGACAGGAAGAGTTAGTAGTTCTTTACATACCAAATACATCAAATGGAAAGGGTGGTGGTATTAAAAAGCCCAGAGGCAATGTGAGTTATAAGATACTCACCATATAATGATTAATTAACTCAGCAAATGTCTTCTGAGGGATTCCTGTGTGCCAGACATGGTTCTGTTAATGATAACACAACAAAACTCAACTGGAGGACTGCACCTATTTTTCACTTTTTCCAGTGAAGATTGTGTTTGTATAGTGATCTTTTTTCCAGATATCTTAGTCTACAGCATTCTAAGGTTGATTAATGAATGATTAGTATTTATTGTATGCCCACCCTGTTGCCAAAGGGAAAAACTGAAGCACGGAAAGACCGATTAATAGGCAGGGCTACTAAGTCAGCAAAGGATGGAGCCAGATTGGAACCTGGGTCTATCTTCCAAGCCCTTCTATTTTGTATTCTACCATACTGACTCTCTTATTAAAATATTATGTGAGACCACTTACTTTAAAGCATGCAACAATAACAAATTCCGTATTTTATACCCAATAGCTTAAATGTGGTTAGGAAAGTGAAGGTGACAGAAGCTGATCAAACAATTATTCAATACACAGTAATATTTGCCGCTTTACAGATGGTTGAAGCTGAAGTGCTCCAAGGGTACTATCATGTCCATCGTTGTCTCAATCCTAAAGTCACAGCTACTTTTGGAAAATTTTTAGACAAGTGAGGCGTCAGAATTTTCAGGTAACTGACTAATGAAATTAAGGACAATTGTAACAAGTCATCTTATTTCAACTTGTTGGAAAACTGAGTGAAAAATATAGGCACAGCTTGCTGTAGAAATTGGAAAATGATGGAATAATAGTAGAGGATAATAATAGTAATAATAGGTCAAGTAATTTTCATTATACTTGACCATTTTTAAAGTAAAATAAGCACCTGATGAGAGTTGACAGATTGTCCTTCATTCACGGGAAAGGTCTAGGCCTCACATTCTTTCAGAGGTCCTGAGCTGAAATTTCTGCATAAATATGGATCATGCCATGTTAGGGGCTCTATCAAGTGGTCTTTTCATTTGCTTGTTTTCCATATGAGGGAACAAAAGCCCCAAGAGCTGAGGTGAGTTTGCTCAAGGTCACATGAATTAGTTGTTGCAAAAACTGGCATCAGAACAGATTCTTCTGCTTCCATTCAGGACTCTTTTAGCAATGCCATATGCTATCACTGTAAAAAAGATGACTTAAATAAATCAGAATGGGTATCTCTTTGACATACTGAAAATGTGCTTAAATGTATATGCCCTCCTATAATAAAAAAGAATGTGAATGACTTTTAATGGTCACAAAGCATTTGAATCCTTAAAAGTGTTCCTTATCATATGAACACATGATGAATTAATAATAGAAAAATGTAAGATTTTCAATCTTAAAGATTCATACCACACATTCACTCTCTAAACTGGTGACTCTTAACATTTAGGGACATAGATTCTTTCAAAATTGGATAAAGTTATGGAAATTCTCTCAAGAAAAGTACATTTATAGACAAAATTTAATTTATAATATCAGAAAGTTTATGGAGTCCCCCAAAACCCACCCATGAACCCAAAAATATTGAGAATTCAACCTCAATGAATGCATGATTACTGTCAAAAAGAGACTCTTTCATTAAGTAATGGAAATTACTTTATTAATATTCATTGGTGATATAGAAACAGAAGGAAACCTGTCATAATTACTTCCTACATGGAAAGCTTTTAGACTTTATGTAAGATATGTGAGCATGGGAGAAACAAAAGCCTTGTCATAAAGACAGCAACACACTTAGAGATTTAAAAAATAATCCCAATAAAACAAATTAATACTGGCTTTATGGGGGTTATTTTAAGAAGAATATTGATGAACAGTTTGATAATCAGGTATCTGGGGTATCGGGACTTCATTCCCTCTCATCAAATGATTTTATACCTATCTGATATCCAACTGCTGTACTACTTAGAGTTTCTGATATGATGTCATACCAGAGTTCCCAGTTCTAAGTACACTCTGTTTCTGACTGAGGCTTGACTCCTACCATTAAATTGGGCTGGATCATGTAGAAAACTTAAATTTCTTTTTAACTTCACCAAAATAAGGCTATAACTAGATGATTACCACACCGCTAGATTCTCCTTTCTTCTTTTCCTGTGGAAGCTATTCTGGCCCTGCTGGGCCTTCTCGATCTCATAAGTCTCATGGTAAGAAAGAAAATGAAGGAGTGCTGGAGCTTATAAGCAGTGTCTTTTGAGCCATCAAGTAAAGAGGCATTTTCTCATTAACATACGTGTCCACTGATTGAGTAGCCTGCGTCTGGAAATACCGAGGTCTTTGTTACTAGACTGGATCCAGTGGGGGTGAATGTACAGGAGGATCAAGCAGTATGTGGGTAGTAGGAGTTCCTTTCATACCTGACAGTCTTTGATTCGAGGTCAGGGTCAAGCTGTGTATAGCATTCAGAGGTCAAAATTCCAGAGGTCAGAATCAGTCAAGGGTTAAAGGAGCTCAGTAGTTTCCATTATGAGGCAAAAAGAGAGAGAATCTGGGTAGACATGATTGGTTGGATAAAAGGCATAGGTGATGATGGTGGTGGTGGTGGTTGGCAGAGGTGTTGGTAGAGAATAATAATCGTAACGTTTTCATTATGCTTGATGGTTTATAAAGCACCTTCACATTCATTATCTTATTTGTTGGTATGAGAGCAAAAGGATTAAGCCAAGAGATGAACCCCAAATAAGGACACACTCACAATCAGTTTCTCAGCTATGGAAAGTGAAGGAACTAAAGGGGCTGGTGAATTCTGACAGACTGAGAGGAAGGTAATGCAGCTCCATGTTGTATGTGCTTGAATCAAAGTAGCATTTGGTGTTTACTGTCATTTGTACAGATGTGACAACTGCAATTGCTCATACCTATTGATATGGGTTAGGAGTTCCTCAGGGTTATGCCAACTTTCACTGATGTTATCTGCTAAAGGTATTTTTAGCTTTTGTTTCCTCTGTATTTGGTTTCATCCAATATCTGATTCACCTGCTTCCAATCTTGCAAGAATGCCTCAGTTTTTAAGTATGTTTTATATGTTTTCCAATGCATTGTGGTTTCATTTAGATACATGTATATAATATAAATAGATATAAACATAGAAATAAACACAGATGTAGATATGCTAGGTAGATATGTAAATGAGGTACAGATGTGGATCTAGATATAGGCACAGATACAGATACAGATACAGATAGATATAGATATATAGAGATAGATAGAAACATAGATTCCGCCATTTCATCAGATAGAATTTGGAGGAGGCGGGGAAAAATAAATGTGCTCAATTCATCATCATATTTCAATCCTGCATTTTCTCCAACCTCTCTTTTATTGTTTTGCTTTGTTATATTTATTTTTAAGTGCAGCTTAAATATAATTTTTGCATTTTGACATAATTTTTATATTACAATGGTTTCATTGTTTTATGACCTTAATAATAGAATTTAAATGTGATTTTTTAAGATTGTAATTTTCTTCAGAATTAAAAAGTATTATTAGATGGAATAAATATTGGAAATGTTAGTGTTCAAAGTTTTGCTGACCTGTTTTTCTGTTGGTTCTAAACAATCCTACTTTTATTATTGCTACGACCACTAAATGTAGGGATAATTGATTCAATTTTAAGTCCAACACAGCTTTTCCTCACAATCTTTCTCTTTAGGGTTAATTTAGCAGATGCAACTGTAAGGCATCTTTTAAAAGACATGTTTTAGAAAGGATTCATTTCATCTCTAGGTTTATATAATCTACAAATACAAAACTAAAACAAAAAGAAAAAGAAAAACAGTTCAAGCAAAAGGTATTTCCATTTCCTTTATTTTTCAAGGGAAATAGTCTATCCTTATTTATCCAGGTGAATTTGTAACATACACAAGCAGTGATTTCTAATTTACTGGTAATTTATTAGCATGAAAAACACTAATAATAATGCCAGTTTGCTTTAGGAACAATTCCATAAATATAGGGCCATCCATAAGATCATGGAAGGGGAACATCACACACCAGGGCCTATCATGGGGAGGGGGGAGAGGTGAGGGATTGCATTGGGAGTTATACCTGATGTAAATGACGAGTTGATGGGTGCTGACGAGTGGATGGGTGTAGCACACCAACATGGCACAAGTATACATATGTAACAAACCTGCACGTTACGCACATGTACCCTAGAACTTAAAGTATAATAACAATTTTTAAAAAATCATAGAATTATCCCTAGTCTATGAATGGAGGAAATCTAATGTTAAATTGTTTAGCCTCATAAATAGACAGCTTTAGAAGAAGTGAATATATAATTCTTTTTCAAAATAGGACACTTTCAAGAGTGAAAGAGTTTTCAATAATTATGTGAGGAAAACAGACATAAACTGGGACTCTCCTAGGAAAAGACCTTCAGTTACCATAGGCCTAATTCACACTTACTTCCAGGCTTATTGCAAGAAGTATAATTCATATTGGGGCTTAACATCCAATATATTTAATAATCAATGCAAATTAGGTCCTTTCAAGGAGACATGAATGCATGAAAGGAAATACCTTATGATTCTCTTTTGAATCATAAGAAAATTAGAAATAATTTAGTAATAACAAAACTAAACTATCAAATTATCCTCTTAATCTAGTGGTAATGAATGTTGTATGTGCCGCATTTTCTTTTTATTTTTACAATAAAATAATTTTTTCATTATACTTTAAGTTCTAGGGTACATGTGCACAACGTGCAGGTTTGTTACATATGTATACATGTGCCATGTTGGTGTGCTGCACCCATTAACTCGTCATTTACATTAGATATATCTCCTAATGCTATCCCTCCCCCCTACCCCCACCCCATGACAGGTGTGTGATGTTCCCCTTCCTGTGTCCAAGTGTTCTCATTGTTCAATTTCCACCTATAAGTGAGAACATGCGGTGTTTGGTTTTTTGTCCTTGCAATAGTTTGCTGAGAATGATGGTTTCCAGCTTCATCCATGTCCCTATAAAGGACATGAATCATCATTTTTTATGACTGCATAGTATTCCATGGTGCATATGTGCCACGTTTTCTTAATCCAGTCTATCATTGATGGACATTTGGGTTGGTCCCAAGTCTTTGCTATTGTGAATAGTGCCGCAATAAACATACGTGTGCATGTGTCTTTATAGCAGCATAATTTATAATCCTTTGGGTATATACCCAGTAATGGGATGGCTGGGTCAAATGGTATTTCTAGTTCTAGATCCTTGGGAATCGCCACACTGTCTCCCACAATGGTTGAACTAGTTTACAGTCCCACCAACAGTGTAAAAGTGTTCCTATTACTTCACATCCTCTCCAGCACCTGTTGTTTCCTGACTTTTTAGTGATCGCCATTCTAACTGGTGTGAGATGGTATCTCATTGTGGTTTTGATTTGCATTTCTCTGATGGCCAGTGATGATAAGCATTTTTTCATGTGTCTGTTGGCTGCATAACTGTCTTCTTTTGAGAAGTGTCTGTTCATATCCTTTGCCCACTTTTTGATGGGGTTTTTTTTTTTTTTTTTCATGTAAATTTGTTTGAGTTCTTTGTAGAATCTGGGTATTAGCCCTTTGTCAGATGAGTAGATTGCAAAAATTTACTTGCATTCTGTAGGTTGCCTGTTCACTCTGATGGTAGTTTCTTTTGCTGTGCAGAAGCTCTTTAGTTTAATTAGATCTCATTTGTCAATTTTGGCTTTTGTTGCCATTGCTTTTGGTGTTTTAGACATGAAGTCCTTCCCCATGCCTATGTCCTGAAGAAAACTCTAGGTTTTCTTCTAGGGTTTTTATTGTTTTAGGTCTAACATTTAAGTCTTTAATCCATCTTGAATTAATTTTTGTATAAGGTGTAAGGAAGGGGTCCAGTTTCAGCTTTCTACATATGGCAAGCCAGTTTTCCCAGCACCGTTTATTAAATAGGGAACTCTTTCCCCATTTCTTGTTTTTGTCAGGTTTGTCAAAGATCAGATGGTTGTAGATGTGTGGTATTATTTCTGAGGGTTCTGTTCTGTTCCATTGGTCTTTATCTCTGTTTGGCACCAGTACCATGCTGTTTTGGTTACTGTAGCCTCATAGTATAGTTTGAAGTCAGAGCGTGATGCCTGCAGCTTTGTTCTTTTGGCTTAGGGTTGACTTGACCCTAAGTGGGCTCTTTTTTTGGTTCCATATGAACTTTAAAGCTGTTTTTTCCAATTCTGTGAAGAAACTCATTGGTAGCTTGATGGGGATGGCATTGAATCTATAAATTACCTTGGGCAGTATGGCCATTTTCACGATACTGATTCTTCCTATCCATGAGCTTGGAATGTTCTTCCATTTGTTCGTGTCTTATTTTATTTCATTGAGCAGTGGTTTGTAGTTCTCCCTGAAGAGGTCCTTCACACCCCTTTTAAGTTGGATTCCTGGGTATTTTATTCTCTTTGAAGCAATTGTGACTGGGAGTTCACGCTGTCTGTTATTGGTGTATAAGAATGCTTGTGATTTTTGCACATTGATTTTGTATTCTGAGACTTTGTTGAAGTTGCTTATCAGCTTAAGGAGATTTTGGGCTGAGACGGTGGGGTTTTCTAAATATACAATCATGTCATCTGCAAACAGGGACAATTTGACTTCCTCTTTTCCTAATTGAATACCCTTTATTTCTTTCTCTTGCCTGATTGCCCTGGCCAGAAATTCCAAGATTGTGTTGAATAGGAGTGGTGAGAGAGGGCATCCCTGTCTTGTGCCAGTTTTCAAAGGGAATGCTTCCAGTTTTTGCCCAATCAGTGTGATATTGGCTGTGGGTTTGCCATAAATAGCTCTTATTATTTTGAGATACGTCCCATCAATACCTAATTTATTAGCATGAAGGGCTGTTGAATTTTGTCAAAGGCCTTTTCTGCATCTATTGAGATAATCATGTGGTTTTTGTCTTTGTTTCTGTTTATATGCTGGATTGCATTTATTGATTTGCACATGTTGAACTAGCCTTGCATCCCAGGGATGAAGCCCACTTGGTCACGGTGGATAAGCTTTTTGATGTGCTGCTGGATTTGGTTTGCCAGTATTTTACTGAGGATTTTTGCATCAATGTTCATCAGGGATATTGGTCTAAAATTCTCTTTTTTTGTTGTTTCTCTGCTAGGCTTTGATATCAGGATGATGCTGGCCTCGTAAAATGAGTTAGGGAGGAGTCCCTCTTTTTCTATTGATTGGAATAGTTTCAGAAGGAATGGTTCCAGCTTCTCCTTGTAGCTCTGGTAGAATTCAGCTGTGAGTGCTGGTCTGGTCCTGGACTTTTTTTTTTGGTTGGTAGGCTATTAATTATTGCCTCAATTTCAGAGCCTGTTATTGGTCTATTCAGGGATTCAACTTCTTCCTGGTTTAGTCTTAGGAGGGAGTATGCGTCCAGGAATTTATCCATTTCTTCTAGATTTTCTAGTTTATTTGCGTAGAGGTGTTTATAGTATTCTCTGATGGTAGTTTGTATTTCTGTGGGATCAGTGGTGATATCCCCTTTATCATTTTTATTGCATCTATCTGATTCTTCTCTCTTTTCTTCTTTATTAGCCTTGCTAGCGGTCTATCAATTTTGTTGATCGTTTCAAAAAACCAGCTTCTGGGTGCATTGATTTTTTGAAGGGATTTTTGTGTCTCTATCTCCTTCAGCTCTGCTCTGATTTAGTTATTTCTTGCCTCCTGCTAGCTTTTGAATGTGTTTGCTCTTGCTTCTCTAGTTCTTTTAATTGTGATGATAGGGTGTCAATTTTAGATCTTTCCTGCTTTCTCTTGTGGGCATTTAGTGCTATAAATTTCCCTCTACACACTGCTTTAAATGTGTCCCAGAGATTCTGCTATGTTGTGTCTTTGTTCTCATTGGTTTCAAAGAACATGTTTATTTCTGCTTTCATTTCGTTATGTACCCAGTAGTCATTCAGGAGCAGGTTGTTCAGATTCCATGTAGTTGAGTGGTTTTGAGTTCCTTAATCCTGAGTTCTAGTTTGATTGCACTGTGGTCTGAGAGATAGTTTGTTACAATTTCTGTTCTTGTACATTTGCTGAGGATTGCTTTACTTCCACCTATGTAGTCAATTTTGGAATAAGTGTGATGTGGTGCTGAGAAGAAAGTATATTTTGTTGATTTGGGGTGGAGAGTTCTGTATATGTCTATTAGGTCCACTTGGTGCAGAGCTGAGTTCAATTCCTGGATATCCTTGTTAACTTTCTGTCTTGTTGATCTGTCTAATGTTGACAGTGGGGTGTTAAAGTCTCCCATCATTATTGTGTGGGAGTCTAAGTCTCTTTGTAGGTCTCTAAGGACTTGCTTTATGAATCTCCGTGCTCCTGTATTGGGTGCATATATATTTAGGATAGTTAGCTCTTCTTGTTGAATTGATCCCTTTACCATTATGTAATGGCCTTCTTTGTCTCTTATGACAAAGAAAGCCATTTTGTTGGTTTAAAGTCTGTTTTATCAGAGACTGGGATTGCAACCCCTGCCTTTTTTTGTTATCCATTTGCTTGGTAGATCTTCCTCCATCCCTTTATTTTGAGCCTCTGCGTGTCTCTGCACATGAGATGGGTCTCCTAAATACAGCACACTGATGGGTCTTGACTGTATCCAATTTGCCAGTCTGTGTCTTTTATTTGGAGCATTTAGCCCATTTACATTTAAGGTTAATATTTTTATGTGTGAATATGATCCTGTCATTATGATGTTAGCTGGTTATTTTTCTCGTTAGTTGATGCAGATTCTTCCTCATATCGATGGTCTTTACAATTTGGCATGTTTTTGCAGTGGCTGGTACCGGTTGTTCCTTTCCATGTTTAGTGCTTCCTTCAGGATCTCTTGTAGGGCAGGCCTGGTGGTGACAAAATCTCTCAGCATTTGCTTGTCTGTAAAGGATTTTATTTCTCCTTAACTTATGAAGCTTAGTTTAGCTTGATATGAAGTTCTGGGTTGAAAATTCTTTTCTTTAAGAATGTTGAATATTGGCCCCCACTCTCTTCTGACTTGTAGAGTTTCTGCTGAGAGATCCACTGTTAGTCTGATGGGCTTCCCTTTATGTGCAACCCAACCTCTCTCTGGCTGCCCTTAACAATTTTTGCTTCATTTCAACTTTCGTGAATCTGATAATTATGTGTCTTGGAGTTGCTATTCTCAAGGACTATCTTTGTGGCATTCTCTGTATTTCCTGAATTTGAATGCTGGCCTGCATTGCTAGATTGGGGAAGTTCTCCTGCATAGTATCCTGCAGAGTGTCTTCCAACTTGGTTCCATTCTCCCCGTCACTTTCAGGTACACCAATCAGACGTAGATTTGGTCTTTTCACATAGTCCCATATTTCTTGGAGGCTTTGTTCATTTCTTTTTATTCTTTTTTCTCTAACTTCTCTTCTTGCTTCATTTCATTCATTTGATCTTCAATCACTGATACCCTTTCTTCCAGTTGATCGAATCGGCTACTGAAGCTTGTGCATTCATCACGTAGTTCTCATGCCATGGTTTTCAGCTCCATCAGGTCATTTAAGGACTTCTCTACCCTGGTTATTCTCGTTAGCCATTTGTCTAATCTTTTTTCAAGGTTTTTAGCTTCTTTGCGGTGGGTTCGAACTTCCTCCTTTAGCTCGGAGAAGTTTGATTGTCTGAAGCCTTCTTCTCTCAACTCATCAAAGTCATTCTCCATCCAGCTTTGTTCCATTGCTGGCAAGGAGCTGCGTTCCTTTGGAGGGGGAGAGGCGCTCTGATTTTTAGAATTTTCAGCTCTTCTGCTCTGTTTTTTCCCCATCTTTGTGGTTTTATCTACCTTTGGTCTTTGATGATGGTGACGTACAGTTGGGGTTTTGGTGTGGATGTCCTTTCTGCTTGTTAGTTTTCCTTCTAACAGTCAGGACCCTCAGCTGCAGGTCTGTTGGAGTTTACTGGAGGTCCACTCCAGACGCTGTTTGCCTGGTTATCAGCAGCAGAGGCTGCAGAACAGTGAATATTGCTGAACAGCAAATGTTGCTGCTTGATCATTCCTCTGGAAACTTCATCTCATAGGGGTACCCAGCCATGTGAGGTGTCAGTCTGCCCCTACTGGGGGGTGCCTCCCAGTTAGGCTACTTGGGGGTCAGGGACCCACTTGAGGAGGCAGTCTTTCCATTCTCAGATCTCATACTCCGTGCTGGGAGAACCACTACTCTCTTCAAAGCTGTCAGACAGGGACATTTAAGTCTGCAGAGGTTTCTGCTGCCTTTTGTTTGGCTATGGCCTGCCCCCAGAGGTGGAGTCTACAGAGGCAGGCAGGCCTCCTTGAGTTGTGGTGGGCTCCACCCAGTTCGAGCTTCCTGGCTTCTTTGTTTACCTACTCAAGCCTCAGCAATGGCAAGCGCCCCTCCCCTAGCCTCACTGCCCCCTTGCAGTTCAGTCTCAGAATGCTGTGCTATCAATGAGTGAGGCTCTGTGGCCATGTGACCCTCCGAGCCAGGTGCAGGATATAGTGTCCTGTTGTGCTGTTTGCTGAGACTGTTGGAAAAGTGCAGTATTAGGGTGGGAGTGACCCAGTTTTCCAGGTGTCGTGTCACAGCTTCCCTTGGCTAGGAAAGGGAATTGTCTGACCACTTGAGCTTCCCGGGTGAGGTGATGCCTCGCCCTGCTTCGGCTCATGGTCAGTGGGCTGCACCCACTGTTTGGCACCCACTGTCCCACATGCCCCAGTGAGATGAACCCAGTACCTCAGTTGGAAATGCAGAAATCACCCATCTTCCGCGTTGCTCACGCTGGGAGTTGTAGACTGGAGCTGTTGCTGTTTGACCATCTTGGAACCACCTGTATGTGCTGCATTTTCTTTATTCATTCACCTGTTGATCGATATTTGGGTTGAATCTATGTCCTGGCTATTGCGAATGGTGCTGCAATGGACATGAGAGTGCAGATTTTAAAAATGAATATACAGCAAAAGAAACTATCATCAGAATGACCAGACAACCTACCGAATGGGAGAAAATTTTTGCAATCTATCCATATGACAAAAGTCTAATATCCAGAATCTACAGGGAACTTAAACAAATTTACAAGAAAAAAAAAACATTAAAAAGTGGGCAAAGGACATGAATGGACTCTTCTCAAAAGAAAACATTTAGGCCAGGTGCAGTGGCTCATGCCTATAATCCCAGCACTTTGGGAGGTCAAGGTAGGCAGATCATGAGGTCAGGAGATTGAGACCATCCTGGCTAACATGGTGAAACCCTGTCTCTACTAAAAAATACAAAAAATTAGCAGGGCGTGGTGGCAGGCACCTGTGGTCCCAGCTACTTGGGAGGCTGAGGCAGCAGAATGGTGCGAATCCAGGAGGCAAAGCTTGCAGTGAGCTGAGATCACTCCACTGCACTCCAGCCTGGGTGACACGGTGAGACTGTGTCTCAAAAAACAAAACAAAACAAAACAAAAAAATAAAACATTTATGTGGCCAACAAACATATGAAAAAAAGCTCAACATCACTGATCATCAGAGAAATAGAAATCAAAAGTACAATGAGATACCATCTCACGCCAGTCAAAATGGTGATTATTAAAAAGTCAAGAAACAACAGATGCTGGTGAGGCTGCAGAGAAATAGGAATGCTTTTACGTTGTTGGTGGGAATGCAAATTAGTTCAACTATTGTGGAAGACAGTGTGGTGATTCCTTAAAGACCTAGAATCAGAAATACCATTTGACCCCGCAATCCCATTACTGCATATATACCCAAAGGACTATATGTCATTCTACTATAAAAACACATGCACACATATGTTTATTGCAGCACTATTTACAATAGCAAAGATATGGAATCAACCCAAATGCCCATCAATAATAGACTGGATAAAGAAAATGTGGTACATATATAACATAGAATACTATGCAGCCATAAAAAGGAATGAGATCATGTCTTTTGCAGGGACTTGAATGGAGCTGGAAGCCATTTTCCTCAGCAAACTAATGCAGGAACAGAAAACCAAACACCACATGTTCTCACTCATAAGTGGGAGCTGAACAATGAGAACATATGTACACGTGGACTCGTGGGAACAACACATACTGGGACCTGTCAGCAGGGTTAGCGGGGCAGGGGAAGGGAGAGCATCAGGACAAATAGCTAATGCATGCTGGACTTAGTACCTAGGTGATGAGTTGATAGGTGTAGCAAACCACCATGGCACAAGTTTACCTATGTAACAAACCTGTACATCCTGGGCATGTACCCCAGAACTTATAAAATAAAATAAAATAAAATAAAATAAAATAAAACAAAATGAATATGTATCATAAATAGATAGAATTTAAAGGAAAAAAAACTAAAAGTCACATATCCATGACACAAATAAAACATTTCCAGTTTCTGTGTTCCCTTACCTAATCACACACCCTTACCTCTGAGAAGACACTCTTCTTCTGAACTTTATTTTAATATCTTTCTTGTGCTTATTTTATCACATTGGTATGTGTCTTTAGAGAACATATTATTTTGTTTTGTTTTGCTTTGTTTTGTCTGGTTTTGAAATTAATTTATAGGAAGTCATGCTATCCGTTTTCTTGTTTAACATTATGTTTGAGTTCCTCCTTGTCAATGCATTTAGTGTTAATATGTTAATGTTTACTCATGAATGGTATTCATTTGTTTGAACATACCACAATTTATATATCCACTCTATGTTAGGTGGACATTTTAATTTTTTCAAAATTCTGGCTAATTTTTTAGCTATATCTGTATAAATATTTTTGTGTATGGGTCTCGATTCATATATAGTTTCCTAAATAAACCTATGAGTAAAATTATTGACTCACACTTTTACTATATGATACCAAATTGTATTTCAAAGTAGTTGCAAAAATTCCAAATAAATGCCAACGGTATAATGAAAACTCCTGTTTCTCTGTATTCTTGCCAACACTATATTGCCCAATATTTTTATTTTTAACAATGTGGTGCTTTAAAGTAATAACCTGTAATCTATATTTTAACCTAAAGCTTGAGAAGTCTTGTCATCAGTTTATTTACCATTTCTGTTTCTGCTTTGGTAAAAGATTTCATTTGTGTCTTTTGTTCATTCTCTTATTGGAAGATTATTTATCTTTTATTGCTAATTTGTAAAAGATTATAGGTGATGTCAATTTTAATCTTTTTTCTCTTCTTTGCATTGCATCATCTGCCAGTGTTCAGCTTGTTTTCATCTTCAATTTTTTTCATATATTTTAATGAAGGGAAATTTTAATTTAATTCATAAAAATTATCCTTCATGACTAGCACTTCTGTCTTGAAATTCCAAGGTAGCAAAGACATTCTTATATTTTTCTCTAAAAGTATTAAAGATTAACTTTCACAATTAAGCCTTTAATGAAAATGTTCTATGTGAATAGTATAAGATAGGAATTCATTTTCTTTATTTTCTTTCATTCCTGTGGAAAAATAACTATCCTAGCACAATATATTGACTAGTTAATGCATTCTTCTCAGATGTGCATTTCCATCTTAATCAAATGTCAAGTGTCCTTACAAACATGATGTAATTCTGGGATTTTTGTTTGTTTGTTTGTTTTTGTTTGTTTGTTTGTTTGTTTTTGAGATGGAGGCTTGCTCTGTTGCCCAGGCTTGAGTTCAGTGGCATGATCTCAGCTCACTGCAACCTCTACCTCCTGGGTTCAAGTAATTCTCCTGTCTCAGCCTCCCAAGTAGCTGGGACTGCAGGCACCCACCATCACGCCCAGCTAATTTTTGTATTTTTAGTAGAGACAGGGTTTCACCATCTTGGTCAGGCTGGTCTAGAACTCCTCCTGACCTTAGGTGATCCACCCACCTTGCCCCCCCAAAGTTCTGGGATTACAGGCATGAGCCACCGCACCTGGCCTGGGTTTTGTTTTGTTCCATTTTCTATGTATCCTGAGTCAACCTACTCTGTATTAATGTTAGAACTTTAAACATCACTTAAAAACATCACTTAGGCTAGTCGTGGCTCTTCGTTCTTCCACATGAATTTTATAATTAGCTTATCAGAGTCCATGAAAAATCCTTTGATTTATTCTTGGAATTGCCTTGAGTCCACGGATATTTAGAGATGATTGAAATTCAGATCTGAAATGATTATTCAAAAGTTCTATTTCTTCCTGAGACAGTTTAAGTAATTTTAATTTTTTCAGTAGTTTATCAATTTAACCTATATTTTAAGGTTTGTTGGCATAAAATTAATTAGAATACATTCTTATTAGTTCTAATCCTTGCAGTATCTGTAGTTATGTATTTTTATTTCTAAAATTGTTTCCAGTTTTTTTAACAAGATGTACCAGTCATTTGTCTATTTCATTATTCCTTTTTAGTCTTTCTATTGTATGTTTGTTCTCTAATTTATTAATGCTTGCTCTTATTTTTATTATTTTCTCTCATGCTTTGGGCTAATTGCATTATTCTTTGGTTAAGTTGATTACTTAGTTCATTGATATTCTTTTCTCTGTTGTAAACTAAGAACTTAGCTATTAATTTTCCTCTAAGTACTACTTTAACTGCATACCATAAATTTTGATAAGCAGTATTTTTGTTTTAATTTACTTTTAAGTATTTTCTAATTTCTTTAATTATTTTTTTTGACTCATAGGTATCTAGATATGTGTGTGTTTTAATTTATAAAATCCAGGGTTTTGTTAGAAATCAATTTGTGTTATTAATTTCTAAGTTATTGATTCTTTAGAACTAATTTAGACTTCCTTTATGACCTAGAATATTATCAGTTTTTATAAATGTTCCATGTGTTGTCAAAAAGAATTTGTATTCTCCAGTTGTAGAACACAGTAATTGATATACATATGGTCAAACTTGTTAATTGGGTTATTTGAATCTATATCCTTATTGTTTTCTCACTGTTTGATCTGTCAGTTACTGTTAGTTGTGTTGAAATCCCTCACAATGATGGCAAATACGTTCATTTACATTTACAGTGATGACATTTTTTGTTTTATTTACATGGAAGCAAACAGATCTAGAAATATGACAAGTTTCTAATGATTTGAACCTTTTATTATCATCAAGTGGCATGCTGATTTTTAGTAATACTTTCTACCTTAAGATATGTTTTTCTACAATGGTAATATAGCTACAACAATTTCATTAGGTTAGTATTGGCCGGGCATGTCTTTTTGTCAATCCTTTACTTTCAACTTTTCTGTTTGTTACTTAGGTGTATGTCTTATTAAAAGGAAGTATTTGGGCTCGCCATGGTGGCTCACACCTGTAAGCACGGCACTTTGGGAGGCCAAGGTGGGCAGATCACTTGAGATCAGGAGTTCAAGACGAGCCTGGCCAACATGGCGAAACCCCGTCTCTACTAAAAATACAAAAATTAGCCATGTGTGGTGGCACATGCCTGTAATCCCAGCTTCTTGGGAGGCAGAGGCACAAGAATAGTTGAACCCAGGAAACAGAGGTCGCAGTGAGCCCAGATCACAAAACTGCACTCCAATCTGGGCCACAGAATGAAACCCTGTTTCCAAAAAAAAAAGAAAGAAAGTTTATATTGAATTTTGTTCACCATTTAAACAATTTTTTTTCCAGAAAATTTAGTCTATTTGTACAGATTGTGATTCCTGATACATTTAGATTCACTTCTGTCATTTTTGCTTATTTATTGTACTTTTTGTTATTTCATTGTGTGTGTGTGTTTGTTTCAATTTCATGCCTTCTTTTAGATTGTGTTAGGGTTTATTTCTCTTGCTTTGGTATAGTTTCACATTTTAAAAGTTATTTTCCTTTACTAGTTTGTAGATTATTATATTCCTTTTGTGTTTATAGAAATCACATGCATATTTAACTAAAAGTCTAAAATCAACGAATTTCTTTTTTTAATTTTTTTCTTAAAAAAAGGGATACATGTGCAGAACGTACAGGTGTGTTACATAGGTGTATGTGTGCCATGGTGGTTTGCTGCACCTATTGGCTCATCCTCTAAGTTTCCTCCCCTCACCCCCCATCCCCCAACAGGCTCTGGTGTGTGCTGCTTACCTCTCTGTGCCCATGTGTCTTCATTGTTCAACTCCCACTTATAAGTGAGAACATGCAATGTTTGATTATCTGTTCCTGTGTTAGTTTGCTGAGGATGATGGCTTCCAGCTTCATCCATATACCTGCAAAGGACATTATCTCATTTTTTATGGCTACATACTATTCTGTGGTGTATATGTACCACATTTTCTTTATCCAATCTATCAGTGATGGGCATTTGGGATGGTTCCATGTCTTTGCTATTGTAAATAGTGCTGCAATAAATATACGTGTGCATGTGTCTTTATAGTAGAATGATTTATATTCCTTTGGGTATATACCCAGTAATGTGAATCCTGGGTCAAATGACATTTCTGGTTCTAGATCCTTGAGGAATCGCCATACTGTCTTCCACAATGGTTGAACTAATTTACATTCTCATCAATAGTGTAAAAGTGTTCCTATTTCTCCACAGCCTTGCCAGCATCTATTGTTTTCTGACTTTTTAATAATCTCCACTCTGACCAGCATGAGATGGTATCTCATTGTGGTTTTGATTTGCATTTCTCTGATGATCAGTGATGTTGAGCTTTATTTCATGTTTGTTGCTGGTACAGTGTCTCCTTTTGAGAAGTGTTCATATCCTTTTCTCACTTTTTGATGGGGTTTTTTTTTTCCTGTAAATTTGTTTAAGTTCCTTGTAAATTCTGGAAATTAGACCTTTGTCAACTGAGTAGATTGCAAAAGTTTTCTCCCATTCTGTAGGTGGCTTGTTCACTCTCATGATAGTTTCTTTTGCTGTGCAGAAGCTCTTTAGTTTAATTAGATCCCATTTGTTGATTTTTGCTTTCGTTGCAATTGCTTTTGGCATTGTTGTCATGAAGTATTTTTTTTGTCATGAAGCCTGTGTCCTGAATGGTATTGCCTAGGTTTTCTTCTAGAGTTTTTATGGTTTGGGGTTTTACATTTAAGTCTTTAATCCATCTTGAGTTAATTTTTGTGTAAGGTGTAAGGAAGGGGTCCAGTTTCAGTTTTCTGCATATGGCTAGCCAGTTTTCCCAGCACCATTTACTGAATAGGAAATCCTTTACCTATTGCTTGTTTTCAGTAGGTTTGTCGAAGATTATATGGTTGTAGATGTGTGTTGTTATTTCCGAGGTCTCTGTTCTGCTCCATTGGTCTATAAGTCTGTTTTCGTACCAGTACCATGCTGTTTTGGTTATCGTAGCTTTGTAGTTTGAAGTCAGTCAGCCTTGTAGTTTGAAGTCAGGTAGCATGATGCCTCCAGTTTTGTTCTTTTTGCTTAGGATTGTCTTGGCTGTATGGGGTCTCCTTTGATTCCATATAAAATTTAGAATAGTTTTTTCTAATTCTGTGAAGAATGTCAATGGTCATTTGATGGGAATAGCACTGAATCTATAAATCATTTTGGTCAGTATGGCCATTTTCACGACATTGATTCTTCCTGTCCATGAGGATAGACTGTTTTTCCATTTGTTTGTGTCCTTTCTTACTTCCTTGAGCAGTGGTTTGTAGTTCTCCTTGAAGAGGTTCTTCACATCCCTTGTTAGCTGTATTCCTAGGTATTTTATTCTCTTTGTAACGATTGTGAATGGGAGTTCATTCATGATTTGGCTCTCTGCTTGTCTATCATTGCTGTAAAGGAATGTTTGTGATTTTTGCACATTGATTTTCTATCCTGAGACTTAACTGAAATAGCTTATCAGTTTAAGGAGTTTTGGTGCTCAGTTGATGGTGTTTTCTATATATAAAATCATGTTGTCAAACAAAGACAGGTTGACTTCCTCTTTTCCTATTTTAATACCCCTTATTTCTTTATTTGCCTGATTGCCCTGGCCAGAACTTCTGTGTTGGCTAGGAGTGGTGAGAGAGGGCATCCCTGTCTTGTCCTGGTTTTCAAAGGGAATGCTTCCAGCTTTTGCCCATTAAATATGACGTTGGCTGTGGGTTTGTCATCGATAGCTCTTATTATTTTGAGATATGTTCCATCAATACCTCGTTTATTGAGAGTTTCTAACATAAAGGGATGATGAATTTTATCAAAGGCCTTTTCTGCACCTATTGAGATAATCATGTGGTTTTGGTCTTTGGTTCCGCTTATGTGATGGATTACATTTATTGATTTGTGTATGTTTAACCAGCCTTGCATCCCAGGGATGAAGCAGACTTGATCGTGATGGATAAGTTTTTTGATGTGCTACTCGATTTGGTTTGCTAGTATTTTATTGAGGATTTTCGCACTGACCTTCATCAGGCACATTCTTTTTATATTGTCTCTTCCAGGTTTTGGTATCAGGATGATTCTGGCTTTATAAAATGAGTTAGGGAGAAGTCCCTCCTTCTCAGTTTTTTGGAATAGTTTCAGAAGAAATGGTACCAGCTCCTCTTTGTATTTCTGGTAGAATTCAGCTGTGAATCCAACTGGTCCTGGGCTTTTTTTGGTTGGTAGGCTATTAATACTGCTGCAATTTCAGAACTTGTTATCGTTCTATACAGGGATTCAACTTCTTCCTGGTTTAGTCTTGGGAGGGCGTGTACATCCAGGAATGTTTCTGTTTCTTCTAGATTTTCTAGTTTATTTGCATGGAGGGGTTTATAGTATTCTCTGATGGTAGTTTGTATTTCTGTGGGGTCAGTGGTGATATCCCCTTTATCATTTTTTATTGTGTCTATTTGATTCTTCTGTCTTCTTCTTCTTTATTAGTCTAGCCAGTGGTCTATTTTGCTTATTTTTTCAAAACACCAGCTCCTGGATTCATTGATTTTTTTGGAGCATTTTTCGTGTCTTTATCTCCTTCAATTCTTCTCTGTTCTTACTTATTTCTTGTCTTCTCCTAACTTTTGGATTAATTTCTTCTTGTCTCTCTAACTCTTTTAATTGTGATGTTAAAGTGTTGATTTGAGATCTTCCTAGCTTTCTGATGTAGGCATTTAGTGCTATAAATTTCCCTCTTAACACTGCTTTAGCTGTGTCCCAGAGATTCTGGTACATCATCTCTTTGTTCTTGTTGGTTTCAAAGAAACTCTTGCTGTGTGGTGCTGAGAAGAATGTATATTCTGTTAATTTGGGATGGAGAGTTCTGTAGATGTCTATTAGGTCTGCTTGGTCCAGACCTGAGTTCAAGTCCTGAATATCCTTGTTAATTTTCTGTCTCATTGATCTGTCTAATATTGACAGTGTTGTGTTAAAGTCTCCCACTATTATTGTTTGGGAGTCTAAGTCTCTTTGTAGATCTCTAAGAACTTGTTTTATGAATCAGACACCTGGAAACATTATCAATCTAAGAACATTTTTTAAAATTATTTTTGGGGGTTGAGGGGCATGGAATTAGCCCATTCCTGGTGCGCCAAACTTGTACGAGAATGTGGGATTTTGTTAAGCATTCTCATAAAAGACTTTTTCCTTTTATTCCCCTCCTCTGTCCTACCCAGAGCCAAACCTTGTCAGGCAAACCAACTTCTTTGGGGCAGATTTTTTTCTTATTCATCCACTGCGGGTGGATCCTGGCTTTATGTCACATGAGTATATGATCTGACCACCAACCCACTTGTGCCAATTTTTAACTTGTGGCCCATTGGAAACCCATCTGGTCTCTCTACAGTCAGCAGAAACCTTCAGGACAAATATTTCTATCTAGTTTATCCCTACTCCCACCTCCAGAATTGCACTTTCTTGTAATTTCTACTTTCCAGTTGTCTTCAATCTCACTTTAGAAATAAAAGCAAAATAAAAATAGACATTTTTTGATATTTTACCCACCATTTCAGGTGTTCTAAATCAAATGAATTCTTCACTCTTAATTCATCATATTGTCAGAAACAGAAGTCCTCATTTGGTTTTTAAAATACCCAAAATATTAGCATGATCTGAGTAAGTGCTAAAATGACTAGCCTTCCAGACCTTGTGCTAACCTATAATGTTGATCTTCGGCCTATCCACAGCTACTGTAGAAATGGGCAGGGAAGGAGGCAGCCTGTTAGCTAGCGAGTCAGTTATTTATTGATCCAAGTCAGGCAGAGAATTCAATGCAAACTAAGTAATAAATACTGACTCAGAAGTATATGTCCCCTAGTAAAGAACTTTCCAATGCTTACTAAGACCCAAAATAACTGCTTATTCCCATTGGTTGTAGATAAACAGGTATCCTGCACCAGCAACAGCTTTATATTTTATTTTGTAAGGCAATAAAAAAAAATATGTAATTCCCCAGGGGCCCACGTAAAATATTTAGTCTTTAAAAACAGTTTCTATCCAGTGTTATATGAGTTTTCAGGATCAGTCAAGGTTTCTTTGCACATCATAAGCTTAGATATAGTTCTCCAGGGAAAGGAATGTATTGCAATTATAAGCTTCAATTAACCATCATATCTTGGCAACAATATTTTTTAGGTCCCCAGGCAAAATAAAGCACAGCTGCCGAAATTAGTGTCTCAATTCTCTGCCTCACTTTCATAAAGGAAGTATTCAATATACATAATGATCTTATAAAATTCAAGGAAAAAAAATGGCAAAGAAGTCGAGGAAAGTAGCCAGACTCCTGACGTTTTCTAGCTGTAGACTGTTAGAGACCCCCCATGCTGTGCATTGACATTCATTAACTTTTTGTAATTTCAACTGGACAAGCCTGTAACCCATGCAGAGAACACCTCATACAAGATTGAACTATATGAAATTGCTGATATGACTATTTCTGACCTTCAAATTTAGAAATTTCATAGGTTCAATCTAATATTTTGCCTTCTCAGTTAAAATCGATTCTTGCTTGTCTGGAAACTACAAAGTTATAATATAATGGAATAGAAGCCTCTCTGTGACATTATGGAGCATAAAAAGGGATCTGGGCAGACATGTTAATAAGAAAGAAGAAATTTAAATATGCTTACTTTTCTTTTAGGACCACCAGCAAATTCTCTATGGTATTCCAATGGTGTCGAATTTTGTTTAGATGTTCACCTGTAACTGTTCCTCTGATACTCTGTGGTTCTTTTCAGCTATGCAGCATTCTTCCGATTCATTTTTCTCCATTTGTGCTGTTTTTCTCTGTGATGTGAATCCATCCCTATCCATTATGTCATGCCTCCATCTTTTGCTGCTTCTTCAGATTGCACTGAGCCATAAGAGGTAAGCTCCATCAAAAGAGGGAAAATTGACTTTCCTTTATGCTCAGGAGGAATCCTTTGTCCAAGGTATTCCATAACCCTGCCCCTGAAATCAATACTTTCTAAACTACATTTTAAAAGGAACTGAATGAAAACGATTCCACATAGCCACACTCACACCAGAATTCCTTGAATGCTGTTGCACACACATTGCAAACTCAGCAAACTTAATTAGCTGCTGCTGACTAATGATCTTGGACATCAGTACCCTTGGCTTTGAACCTTAGCATCACCCTCAATTTTCAGTATAGTAATATATATACTAAAATACCCCATAAATTAGTATTATTTACTGCCATCTTGAATATAGAATTTCTAAGACTGACATCATCCACTAGGCTAATAATGATTATAATAAAAAGGCAATATTTGAATGACTCTATGTCATCTTCCTTGATGCAAACAGTGACATTTCCAAACATTAATGGATTTGGCTATTTACATGCATAAAATTCATCAGACAATAACCAACCTCCCCCTTAATATTTTACCATATAGTTAATGAGAATTATTTTTATATTGATATCAATTTCATTTCCAAACTTGGATTCGAATTTCCCACAGCCTGTAACTCATAATATCTCAGTTTTATCATGAGAAGTTTTTGAGAGCAGGAGAAATGAAGTTGGTTTAGATTCAAAAATGCCTTGGGCTTCTTAAGCAGCTAAAATAATTTTTAAGTAATATTTTTTAAGAATTATTTTATCTAAAGTAGGCAAACTAATCTACATAGGAAGCCTCACATATCACTATTTAGATTGTTCATTCATCTATTGTTAATCCTCTCAGTTGCCATCTAACACTTAGAGGCAATAAAATGATCCTCTACCCCATACATGTGGTCCACGTTAAGTTTCACCCTTGTTAATCCTGAAGGAGCCAGGGTTCACAATATAATGCTATTTCAGCAGTGTTACTTATGTCTTCCTGTCATTAAGCTTTGAATCCACATTGCTTTATATTGGGAATGTGTCATATTGTGACAGGCTAAGAATAAATTTGCATCACTTGCCTGACCTCTAAACTGACATTCTGTTTTAGAGACAAATGTTCCAACCTTTTCCAGACACAGATTTGCATATCTGAACTGTTTAGTGAAATGAATACTTAATACAAGAAAGAATATAGATATTTAGTCTATATGGTATGGCACTGCAATACTATTGGGTTTAATGCAGAAGGTCATCTGACTCCTTGCAATCTCAAGTTTTTCTATCCCTGTGACCTGCTTCCTAGTCTTGATCCCATGCAGTTGATGAGATAGACTCTCATCATTAGTATCCAGCTTTTGTTAAGGATAAATTCTCACCATTAGTGTTCATCTTGCATTCTGTCTTTCACATAGGTTAATTTTTCATGTTGTGGTAATACATAATATTCTTTGTAAAATTAAGTACCTACATAAATATATTTTCGTTGTAATTTTTGATGGCTGCATTTAAGACATATACAATGAAGAAAGGCTTAAGGAACTAACTTACTTGAATCATCCAGTGTGTTTGGGATACTTTGGTACCCAAAAATGTAAAGTAACCAGCTCTGCCTGACCAGGGAAGGGATTTAAGAAGGCTTCTCAGAGGAGGTAACTAACTGAATCCTGAATCTTAAAAATGGGAATTTTCTGGGTAGAAAAGGAGTTTCAAGGCTCTGCAAGCCATGAGACAACATATGGAATGGTAGAAGATGTCATATCTGGGAGACAGCAACTAAGTTGAATAATTGGATCATAAAGCACTTGGGATGGGCATAGAAAAGGAGATGACCCAAATCACAAAGCTTGGATATCTTTGTTTTATGGTTGAGTATGGAGCCTGTAATAGATCTCAAATGGGGAAATGATATGTTTATATATTTATGTTTTAGAAAACAATAGTACATGGAACTAATGTCCCACTTTAAATATTAATAGTTAATTTCTACTTGCACTCTAGAAATTATCTTTTACTAAGATTTATGGGAGTATAAATTAAGACAATGTAAATGCCAAAGAGAAACTGGCATAGGACTGGCATCAGTGAGACTTGGGTTGAATCCTATGTTCCTATATTCACCCCTTTCATGCTATATGATAGTGAAAAATTATACCTCATTTTAAAAAATCTTAAATGAGGGACATTATTTATAGATCACAGGGATGTTATATATTATAATTCTAAAAGTTAACTGACATGTAATTGACACTCTATATTAGCCTCTATTTTAACTTTATGGATTGATACATTGCTTACAATGGTTATTAAAAATTATTTCAGTTTGAAAATCTGTGGTTACTGAGTAACCCTAAAATGATAAATAATATTGTGATATATTTTTTAAAAAACTGACACAAGTCAAAATACACATGAATAGTTGATACATATTTTCTTATGATCTATTGACCTTCTATGGAAAACTTCTCATTACTTCTTTCCTTAACTTTAAAAAAAAAAAAAACTTTCAAAGATTTCAGTAGAGTATTTGATTCTTACCAGATTCTGGATATCAACTAAAAGATGTTTCTTCTTTTTTCCTTTTTTTTTTTCAAGCACATCGTGACATGACAAGGTGGAGTGATATTTTTCTGAAGAAATGCTGTATCATTTATCAATTAATCTCCTCTTTATCAAATATTTTCAATGAAAACCATGCCTATTTAAGTATAATCCAGTCAGTTATTTATGACAAAAGAAAAAAAAAAGACTAACTCAACAAGATTGAGCTTCCTTTTCTTTTTTGTTTTTTGAGATGGAGCCTCACTCTGTCTACCAGGCTGGAGTGCAGTGGCATGATCTTGGCTAACCGCAACTTCCACCTCCCGGGTTCAAGCCTCAGCCTCCTGAGTAGCTGGGACTACAGGTGCACTCCACCACGCCTGGCTAATTTTTTGTATTTTTAGTAGAGATGAGGTTTCATCATGTTGGCCAGGCTGGTCTTGAACTCCCTTTTTTTAATAGCCAAAATGTGCAGAAGCAATTTTACCTCTTTGGAACATACGGATGGTTATAGACAAAAGACTATTGCTGGTACAAAATTACTTCTGACGCTCTTGGTTAAAATAAGACTAATTCTAGAAATGGAATATTTGTTTGCTTCATGTAAAATTTTAGGGTTCAAAAAAAGATTCATATTTAAGACCTCACTAAAAGCTCTTTCACTCTACACTCAAATCGCTGCCACCCTTAAATATACAAAGTTGGAGACATGTAATTACTTGAGATTCTTGAGAAGAAGGAGAAAGCAACACAGAAACCTACTTAAAATGTCTAATTCTTCAAGATCCACGTTTTCTTTGGGGATTTTACTTTCCAGATTTCTCACTACTGTCTTGGCTGTACAGACACAACCCTAGGAAATATGGTCAAACTAAATCAAAACATGAAGAGGAAAATAAACTAAAAGTACACAGTCATTCCCTTTAAGACCAATTTAAAGTTATTGTTCATTAATCCCACATTATTCTTTCCTGAACAACCCTACTCAGGAAGCACCTGTGGTGGCCAGAGCAGCCTTGTTCCTGGAATGTGCTCGTTTTGTTCACCGCTGCAATCGTGGCAACTGGCCAGAGTGGATGAAAGGGCACCATGTAAACATCACCAAGAAAGGCCTTTCCCGGGGACGCTCTCCCATTGTGGGCAACAAGCGAAACCAGAAGCTGCAGTGGAATGCGGCCAAGCTCTTCTACCAATGGGGAGACGTGAGCTTTCGGTTTTCTTCTATAACAATTAGGATGCTTGAGTGAAGTGGAGTCATTTTTTGATTGATTGTGTTGGTTTTGAAGACAATTTGTTGAGTGTTTGATATGTACCAGGTACTGAAGGGAACCCTTTGGGGGAAAAATAAACAACTCATTTAATCGTCCCAATAAATCTATGAGGTCAGAAATTACTCTCTCTGTTTCACAGTTAAGAAAACTGAAGTTTATACAGGTCAAGCGCCCTACCAAAGTTTACATATATATTAATAGTAAGTAGAGGAACCAATATTCCATCTCCCAGATTAGATTTCAACGCCTTGCTTCTAATTGCTGTATTCATCAAGAATTGTCTTTTTGATAGTTGTTGTTATAATTGTAAAATACACCCTTATTTTGGATTCTATTCTAATTTATGTTTTGTAGGACATGATTTTTTCTTTTTTTTTTAAATTTATTTATTATTATTATACTTTAAGTTGTAGGGTACATGTGCATAACGTGCAGGTTTGTTACATATGTATACTTGTGACATGTTGGTGTGCTGCACCCATCAACTCGTCATTTACATCAGGTATAACTCCCAATGCAATCCCTCCCCCCTCCCCCCTCCCCATGATAGGCCCCGGTGTGTGATGTTCCCCTTCCTGAGTCCAAGTGATCTCATTGTTCAGTTCCCACCTATGAGTGAGAACATGCGGTGTTTGGTTTTCTGTTCTTGTGATAGTTTGCTAAGAATGATGGTTTCCAGCTGCATCCATGTCCCTACAAAGGACACAAATTCATCCTTTTTGATGGCTGCATAGTATTCCATGGTGTATATGTGCCACATTTTCTTAATCCAGTCTGTCACTGATGGACATTTGGGTTGATTCCAAGTCTTTGCTATTGTGAATAGTGCTGCAATAAACATACGTGTGCATGTGTCTTTATAGCAGCATAATTTATAATCCTTTGGGTATATACCCAGTAATGGGATGGCTGGGTCATATGGTACGACATGATTTTTTCTAATTTCTTAATGAAATTTTCTCTTTTGTTGATGTGCCTCCTTTAAGTTGCCTGAAAGCCTTTGGAAATTGCACACACACATACACACATATGTATGTATGCATATGAGTAAGTGAATAAATTTAAAAGTGAATGAATGAAACTTCTTTAGGAATTCTAACAAAATGGACCCTTAAAATAACTCCAACTTCTTTACCATAGAAGGAAAAAAGGTGAAGAATAAAAAGAAATTCAAGAGGACCAAGTTGTTTCTGTTAATTTTAGACAGAGCTGAACATAAACATACATAAAGAGGTTCCATATATTCCTCTTTTCTTAAAGATTACTTGGAATAACTATTATAATTTCTGTTAATAATTCAGCTGAATGTGTCTACCAATGTGCTTACCAACTGAGGGTATTCTTCCTCCAGTTTTACCCACATCTTTTTTGTGAAGTGCCTGAGTTATTCAAAAGGCATGAATTGTATTCAGTATATGTGCAGTCTTTCTACAAGTGTATCAGTCTTTACTTCATTTGCTGTTCTTTGGATTTTCTTATAAAGACATCCTGTTTAATTTTCTATATAAAGACATCCTGTTTAAAAGGATACATGAGTGTGTGTGTGTGTGTGTGTGTGTGTGTGTATTTATATGTACATATGATACAATGGAGTAGAACACTTTATTAATGCTAATGTCGATGATCAAGACTTAGCACTGCCCTTTTCAGGCTTCTATTGCACATTATATATATGAGAAGACACAGTTTCTCCTATGTAATATCTGTTTTTGTAAATAATTGAGCTAAGTTATTATGTGATTCCATAGTACTTATCCTGCATTTAATTATATTTGGTTTTAACAGCACAAGAGTTTATACAAGTCAAGCAGTGTCAATGAAATGCATATCATGAGATACATAGAGACACCAATAATCTCTTTAATGTGGAGAGATGTTTCAGCCCCTCATTTATTACGTATCTCATTCAAGGAAGGTCTTATTGAAAGGCTTCTCTGAAACAACAGTCACAATTGATAATCCCATTGGCTTCCTTCAGGAGGGGAAAACCATGAAGTGCTGCGCATTTGAGAGTTTCAGGTTTATAGGGAGATTGTGACCGAGAGATTTCACAAACAGGTGTTTTCAGGAGAAGTGTCTTCTGACTTTCTTGCAGCATTTGACACTGCCAACTGCACATATCTTTGTCTTTTTGAAACCATTATGCTCCAGAGTTTCCTTGCATCTCTGTGCCTAATTCTCTGTGTCCTTTCCTAGTCCTCTGTCTCCTCCCTCCTCATAAACAGATATTCTCCAGGATTTCTCTTAATTTCTTCCTATATAATTTACTTTAGGGTTACGTTTATTTTTATATTTCCAACTATAACCCGTAAGTACAGACTTCCCTAACCATAGCAATTTTCAGATCCCAGGCCCACATTGCCAGCTGCACTTTGGAAACATTCAGTTAATATACTAGAACTCAGTCTTCCAAAATAAAACCCTTCTCCTCAAGTAAACACATTGCCACCTACAACCCTTCTGAGCTTTCTATTCTTATTGACACCACCGTCATCTGAGATGCCAACCTTTGAGCATATCCCCATCTCCTCCCCTATTGATCCCACCTCTTCCGTGTCACTGAAGCCCCTTAGGTCTGATTCCATGACTTCTCATCTGGATGATTAAACTTTTTTCCTATTTGGTCTTCTCCTCACAGTCTCCTCTCATTTAATGCATCCTACACAATCTCAGTGAAAAGTTCTTCCTATAGCCCAGCCCACCCAAGATATGACATTCATTCTGATCTCCCAGCCTCCAGACTTGCCGCCTCTAATTCATTCTCCAAACTGCTCTCAGAGTGATTAGGCTACAATGCAAATTATAGTGTGTTTCTGATTCACTTAAAATGTTTTCAGTGGCCCTCCTTTTCCCTCAGAATAAAACCCAAACTGCTTAGCCTGGCATCACTTCCCTCTCCATGACCTTCACTCAAACCATTCCAAGATTATGGGTGATTAACTCAAATGAGTCAATGTACCCAAAGAATATGTATTTAAATACTTTCCTCCTACTATATGTTCAATAATAATAGGTTCTGACATGAATTTTTGAAAGCAGAGTCCATACTTGTCTCAGCATTCCTGGGCAGCTAGTACAATGTCCCTGGAATGAGAGATCAGGTTACTTCCCCCACTCAGAAACTACCTTTCATCCTTCTCAAGAATGTAAAATGAAGTTCAACTTCAAGAACTGTAGGATCTGATCCAAATCTACCTTTTCAGCCTTCCTGTACATTATTTCCTCCTTCAAAATTGAACTTCAATTCAGTGGCCCCTCTGGCAGTCTCTGAGCACATGGTGCATTTCCATGAACATAAATCTTTCAGGACCGTCTCCTCGAATGTCTACTCTCCCCATTCTCCATCAGTCAAAACACCAATTTGTCAAAGTCTACAAACTTTGAGACCTTCTGTGAGATTTTCTGTGGTTCTCTGAACTAAATTTTATCTTTATTTCTTTATTTTTTTTTATTTCAATGACTTTTGGGGTACAAGCAGTTTTTGACCACATAGATGGATTAATTTTACAGCGGTGAATTCTGATATTTTAATGCATCCATCACCCGAGTAGTGCATGTTGTACCCAAAATGTAGTTTTCCAGTCCCACAGCTCCGCGACCCTCTCCCTCTCTGATATGAATTTAATCTATCTTATGAGCTAATAAAGTGTTTCCAGTCTCTTTAGCCACTTAATTAGTTGTTTTGTTATGTTATTACATCCCTCAATAGACTGTAAGCTCATTGAGAGAAAGAAAGAAAGAACACAGGCATAGATAGTCAGACATCCTATGTTTGAATCCTGCTGAGCGACCTTGGGCAAACCTCCCAGCCCTTCTAGCCTTCCTATTTGCCAAATAGGAATCTTTCTTATGTGGGCTTATAATTTACCAGGGCACATTAAACAAAGGTACTAATGTACTCTAACAACTTACTCAACTTTATGTTGTATTTAATACCTAACAAATTACCTCACTTAATAAATATTTGATGAATGAAGGAAGAGACGAAAAAACATAGCCCTGAGGCATTATTCTAGCTTTGGATGAGAAATAGAGATATAAATTATTATTTAGACATACAGTATTATACCAGACAAGTTCATTTTTTGAGCAGCCCTTTAAGCTTTATAAACTGTGGATTTAATTTAAGTTGCTTAGTTACAACATCCTGGAATGGTCAATGTAGACATTTTTCCCCTTTGAGTCTCACTATTTAGTTTGTTGGCTCCATTCCAGACTCATAATTGCATGTCTCCTCCTTAACAGAGGATCTCCAAAATAGCAGCACCAGGATAAGGCTTTTTGGTGTGGTGGTGGTTTTGTTTTTACAATTTGTTTTGTTTGCTTAAAACTTACCCAGTTAGCAGCTAAAATTTTAGAATCCCACATACTGCTTTCTATACTGCTTTCTCCTTGGTATGGTTTTTGCTTCCTGGTTTTTAGCTCCTCACTTAATTCCAGAGTTTAGGGAGACTTTTTGTTTCCAGATATCTACAACATTCAAAAACGTCTTTTCATTTAAAGAGTTATGAGCATAATCTTCACTTAGAGAGCTTGAGCATGTTTGTTTTCAGTAGTAAGTGTATTTTCTTACTTGCTGAGAATTTAGTAACTTTTCTAAATATTTGCAAAGTATGATACAGAAAGAAAGAAGAAAGTTAGCTGGAATTTTGCTCTTACTTAAACAGAGAGTGTCCAAATTGTCAAACCCCAAGTTCAGTGATCTGTTTAACTTTTTCTCTCTCACTCCTGAGCCTGTGTCTCTTCCATTGTTGCATGCAGTGTATAATTGGAAATAAAATAAATTAGATAGAAATAGTGTTTTTTGTCTCTTCTTGTGGAAAATTCCTTTGATAAACCAGACAGTAGTGCCTGATGATTCAATAACAGATAGCAAGGATGTTAGTTCTAAGAATACCATGTAAAAACCAATCTTGTCCATGTGGTGAGTTATTAAGAGTCATATTTCTAATGTTGTTGGGCAGTCTACCAAAAGAAAACTTAGCATTTCTTATTAATTCATAGAGTATTATGGAAAGAGGAACAAAGTCTATAAAAGAAGCCAATAAGTACATATATAATGACATATAGAAAAAAAAATCAGCAACAGAATTCTGGCCAACTTCTAAACTCATTAGCGTGACAGTGACATTCTCATTAAAAATAGCATAATCAGAAGCACTCTGAGGAACTGTGCCTTCTGATGTTTTACTGCAACAAAATCCTCCATTAAAAGCAACTGTGTACTCCCTTTTATCATATCTATAAAATAAATAACCTTTGAGTAAATGGAAATATTTTCAGAAAAACTTTTGTACAAATATACAAAGGTGTCATCCTAGTTTTTATAAATCTTTAGACTGGATGACCTTGGGGATAGTCATTTCTTCCATATCTGGTTTCCATACTGGCAAATATGGTGGAAACAACACTGTAGCATACAGAAGAGGCTTATGCTGGAAATAATTCTCATTAATTGGTTGCTTATGTCTGCTGTAATGTGAGAGCCTATTTTAGAGTTTGACTTAGTTTGTGCCGTTTCATTGTTTTCCTTCCCATTGTAGGCAATTGGCGTCCGATTGAATGAGCTGTGCCATGGGGAAAGTGAGAGCCCAGCCAACCTTCTGGGTCTCATTTACGATGAGGAGACCAAGAGGAGACTTAGAAAGGAGGATGAGGAGGAAGACTTTTTAGATGACAGTAAGGAGACTCCCTTTACTACAAGAACCCCTGCTTGTAAGAACCTCTGCTTTAGGAGCACTTAATACTTCTCTTTTCTCCTTCATATTCTTACCACCTCCCCATGTCTTCCCACTGCGCCTTATCCCCTTTTCCCTGTGCATGGTGTAAAGCATGTGCATAAAGCCACACAGAGACAAGGCAAGAACCAGAAAGAGAAGACAGACAGGGGCAAGGAGGTGCAGGCAAGATGGAACATTTATTACTTTTCATCTTTGACTCTTGCTATTATACAAATATTGGTATTTGACTTCTCTGAGAAAACATCTCTGAAAGACTACAGTTGCAGAAAATTTACTGTCCTAGAAGAGAATTTTTCAGGTTTTGTGTTTCTTTTGTGTTTTTTTGTGTGTTTTTGTTGTTGTTGTTGTTGCTCCAGGAAACAAAATCAGACGAAATAAAATTGAATATGATTTTCCAAATCAGTAAAATACTGAAAATTTTAAACAGAGTATATTATAGTATTTAACATGACACACTGAAATATTAAAATATTCAGAGGTTGCTAGAACTATGAATGTCTGCTGTACTGTACCTATTTATTAAATTTGGAACTGAATCTCATCATAGAAAAGTAGAGACAAAAGGATTCCTATTATATCCTTCTTCAACATCATTTTGTGTATACATGTGTTCTATACCATACAAGCTTTTGTGTATATGTACCACTGCCTTTTATGGAATACAAAATTCCAGTTATAGTTATGGAATTAGTATCTTTATATGGTGAACGTATTGAGATCTCTTCCTTCTGATCTTCCCCTGTGGTTTGAAATTCAAGTTCCCTGACTACATGTTAAGAGTTGTCCTTCATTAGGTGATTCAGACCTACTGCATCATTGCAGTCATGAAATGTAAAAGAATGGATGGAGTGTAACATTAGGCAGGACTGAATAATAATCAAAGAAAACTCTTATGATCTTCCCTTCCATGTTCCTTCCAAAGTGTTTTTTTTTTTTGCATTTTTTAAATCATGTTGCCCCTTCTAAGACCTTATCAAATCAGAGCAAATCTTCTTGACGTAGCCATTGACAAAACACCAGATTGTTATGTCAGTCTTTCAGCCTAATAATGAAGGTTGGCCCCCAAAATATCTACAATAGCCTAAACTATCTTACAATGAGGTTTATCCAGCAATCACAGAACCTAGGGAAGGCCCACCATAAGACCCATCTAGCCAGAGGGCATTCTAAACCACCCTGGAACTTCCAGGGGGGCCTTCAGAACAGAGAGAAGCTGAAGCAACATTAAATGCATGCATCCTTATAGGCCAAAACAACTTGAATCCCCATTAGACTGCATAAGTGTCGTTTACCAGTATGTTATGCCTAGAATATTAGCTTTTTGTTGAGACTAGGTAGAACTCAATCCTTGTTTATTAAAACAGGATATTTAATATGATAGCCATGAAAGAGCCTAGACTAAGACTAAGCTCATTGTCTACAGGACTGGTAAGAAAAGCCTGGATGATAACCTTAGGAGTGAAAAGACAGACCCAAAAGTCTATACTGAATGTCTAGTGTTCAATCATTTTTAAAAAAGTGTTGCATATCCAGACAATATTTAGTCAAATAGCCCCTATAAGACATATATAAGATTGATATGTCTGATTTTTACTTCCACTTTCAAGTCAATACACAGTTCATCTTGCATTTAAAGGCTAATTATGGTGCAAGCAACTTTCGGGCTGGAAATTCTACAGAAGCTTGTCTTTTCCATTCTTGATGAGAGGCAAAGTCCCCAGCAACAAATTAACTCGGGAGAGAAAATGGTTTTCCTGAGAAAACAATAGCTTAAATTCTACAGAAAGACCATAATTTCCACCTATTTTCAAATGAAATCATGAAGTTTGTATTCTATTCAATTAAGAAAGCTTAATATCCAGGAAACATTTTAGAGATATTTTTAGGACTGTTCATATGTAATGGTATTGTGATTGCTTGATGACTTGATTATTTAAAATAGACAACCATTTCCTTTGTTTTATAAGAGAAGGAATTCTACATGGCTCTGATTTTTTCTGAACACTTAATCAATATATTTCTGCATCATCCTGTGCCATCAGTTGTGATGACACATATCTGAGAGCTAATTCTGAGAATTTAAAAAATCACTATGGCGTTACTGTGGCCATTATCTATCTTTAGAGCAAAAACTATTAGTTGGCTTCTAGTGGATACAATGCTTTACTAATTCAAAGGTCAATATTCTTCAGAGCAAAAGAGAATATTTGTACATTTCTAGTATAGCTATGCCTTAATTTGACAGGCTAGCTTGCACAAACTGTATGATATGTGTGATCCAGTAAGTATGTCTTGTCTATGTTGCAGAAACACATTTGAACTAGAGCTGAAACAACTTCACTGCCCTCAGAACAGCAAGACAGACATCCCTCATAAAATGAGCTGGCAGAATTTTTGTAGCTCCAAATCTAGTTCACTGCCATATGCATAGTCTAAATCTGATTGAAGAGCAGCGTAGAAATCTTGCGAGATTACCTCCCATTTCTGTTTTCATTAAAAGCTATTCTAGTTCAGTTGGAGCTGCATTTTGTTACTCTACGATGCTTTAAGGAAAATAATTTAGTTCTACTTGTTCGATATTTTAATACTGAAGCACTCTGTAGAATTTGCAAAATGGAGGAAGAGAGATGCTTATGGTAGTACATAAATCATGCTAAAGGGAATAGGTAAATTGAACTTACATAGATATAGATGAAGTCCTCATATGTAATTGAATGTTGGACATATATAGGTAACATTCTCATATTCAATTTGATTTTACACATGTGTAGCTATGTCCATCAAACTATGCATTTCTGTATTTTTTGTTGATTTGTCTCCTTATGAAAGAACACTTTCATTTCACAGGTACTGTGAACCCCTCTAAATGCGGTTGCCCCTTTGCCTTGAAGATGGCAGCATGTCAGCTTCTTCTGGAGATTACCACCTTCCTGCGAGAGACCTTTTCTTGCCTGCCCAGACCTCGCACTGAGCCTATGGTGGTAAGTTAAAGCATGCATGTTAATAATCAGGTTACTTGGTGAGGCCAGGCGTGTGTCTGGGTTTCCAAGATTCACAGTTTTCTTAAATGTTCCATGGCTAATGTATCACATAATTTTAAAAATTCAACCAAGGGATTTTGAAACATAAAAAGAAATGCTTTTTTCCTCATTACAAATAATAATAACTCCAAAGTTGATCTAGAAATCAGTGAAGGTTGTCCTACTGGATATAGTGTTTCATTGATCATTATCAATTATGCTGGGAATATCTAGGAGCTTTTAGCTTCCTTTACTCTGAAAATATGAGGAGTTTTATGGCTAATATTTTCCAGAACTCACCAATAAATTTTTTATACCAACTTCTCATAAATCTGTATAAAAATTTGCTTCTTAATGAGTGTTCTCATTTAAATTATGGTTGAAAGTACTCCAGTATTTAGTGTCTAAACATCCCCAAACGTACATTGTTATTTCTGTAGCATTTCCTATAGATTATGGATAGACAGAAATAAGACCATGCGTGTGTGTGTGCATGCATGTGTGTGCATGCATATACACTCATGTGTGGTGTGTACCATGAGGGCCTGATTTGTTTAACCAATGATATAAATAGAAATACTACACAAGAACCAGGCGCATTCACAGAGTGTGTGGCATGGGGCACACCTTGGAGCCAATTTTCCTTCACTCCTAGTTCCCTCAGGGGCACCAAGTTTCCAGTGGTTCGGTCATCACAGGCATCATCCAGCTGGAGCTGAGGAACTGGACTAACTCATTTTTTTCCTTTCTCGGTTCACATAAGACTTATGGCACTCTCCCAGAGCAATCATAACGTAAACAATCTATGTGTTACCATTTAAGCAAATTTTACAATCCACAATCCACCTCCTCTCCTCCTTTTTTTTGAGACAGAGTCTTGCTCTGTCGCCCAGGCATGAGAGCAGTGGTGCGATCTCGGTTCACTGTAAGCTCCGCCTCCCGGGTTCGCGCCATTCTCCTGCCTCAGCCTCCCGAGTAGCTGGGACTACAGGCGCCCGCCACCTCGCCCGGCTAAGTTTTTGTACTTTCAGTAGAGACGGGGTTTCATCGTTGGAGCCAGGATGGTCTCTCAATCTTCTGACCTCGTGATTCGCCTGCCTTGGACTCCCAAAGTGCTGGGATTACAGGCGTGAGCCACCGCGCCCGGCCCCCCATCTTTGTAGCTAGAAACATGGTATCTCTCTCATCTTCCTTTCATAGCCACAGCTTCTGCTGACTGCAGCCTGAAAAGGCTCTCCACTTTTAAGGATTTGTGATTGGGCCCATTTAGCTAGCTCAGAATAATCTCCCAATCTTTAAGTCCTTAGCCTTAATCACATCTACAAAATCCTTGTTGCCATGTGAGGCAACGTATTCACAGGTGCCAGGGATTAGGGCATCTTTGGGGAGCTATTATTCTGTCGAGCACAGTTCCGAGCCTGATTTCTGAGCTCCTACTCTCAGTCTTAAAGTTTATCACTTGTTTGCCTTCTTAGTTTCTATCTTGGGATTCTGAGCTTCTTTAGAGATTTAAAAAAATTCCTTATTTATCCTTCAGTACCTAACACATCCATGCTTGATGCGTGATTTTTAAATAAAAGATAAAGGCCAAAGATACAGCCAAAACTGTGGACAAAGAGTTAGAAGGTAAGGAAGATAGTTGTGGATTTGGATCAAGGCCTATGCTTTTGGAAGGTAAAGCATGTGAGGAAAAGGGGAAAAATACTATGAATTAGGAAATATTTTATTTATTTTTAAAGTCTAGAATAGCTTTGCATGGTCACAATCTAAAATTAGCAGCAGATAAAGGAATCTGGCTGTTTAAGCGCAGTTGCGTATAATTCAAAATGGAGGGAGGCTTGCCGCCAGAGCAATGCAGTGCCGGGGAGATGCCAGCACTCACGTGCTCCTTACTGGCATTTTAGGACTTGGAGAGCTGCAGACTTCGTTTGGATCCCGAGTTGGATCGGCACAGATATGAGAGGAAGATCAGTTTTGCTGGGGTCCTGGACGAGAACGAAGACTCAAAAGATTCTCTCCACAGCAGCAGCCACACTCTCAAATCAGATGCAGGAGTCGAGGAGAAGAAAGGTATGGAAACACAAAGACTCCTTCATGTTTCAGGGTTTCTCATAGGATATTTGCACTGGGGTCTAAACTACAAAATTGTGTCCCCAAATTGTTAACTCCCTACAGTACTGACTGTGTAGGCTTTATGATGGAAAATCATGCTTGTTAAAAGTTGGTCTCGGCAGTCAGAGAAGCCTGGCTTCCAATTCCAGCTCAGAAACTCTCCTTATTCCATTAAAGCTGTAAGATGAACCCTTATTTTATTTACCAATAAGAAAAGAAAAATACTCCCAATTGAACTTTTACATAATACTCTCTTATCACTTAGCTTGTCTTTTATTGTTTTTTTGTTTGTTTTTGAGACAGAGTCTCACTCTGTCTCCCAGGCTGGAGTGCAGTGGCACAATCTCGGCTCACTGCAACTTCCGCCTCCTAGGTTCAAGTTATTCACCTGCCTCAGCCTCCCCAGTAGCTGGGATTACAGGTGCCCACCGCCACGTCCGGCTAATTTTTGTATTTTTTTTAATTTTCCTAATATGCTTTTGTTAAAATGTAAAACATAATAAAAAGAGAAAAAATAATATTATATTTCTCAATTATCTTAACATCAATGGCATCCATTCGTACCAAATTCTTGGGGACCATTACTTAATGTAAAACTAATTTGGTAAACAGAATCTTGTTTTAAAAACTACACCTCTGCTAAACACTTGTAGGGCTAATCTCATCAATTAATAAAGCACTAGGCTTATTTAATCATTTTTATGAAACTATGAAGAGAGAAAGAACAGCTACAGTCTTTCTGCATTGCTAAATGCACATTAGAACAAGTTCCATAACCATGCAATAGACCAGATATTAACCAGATGTGAAGGTTTTATATTTGATTTTTTAAATGGGAGACTACCTTATAAGTCTTCTAGTAATATAGTCAGCCTACAGGTTGCTTGGAATTTTTTCAGTAGATAAGAATGACCTAGAAAAGTTATTTATGGAACCATGTTATTTAAGAAAAAAGTGTTACAGCGTTTACAGAATTTCTTTTGGCCTGGCTAAGAATGTTTTCTAGACAGTGGTATTTTAAAAATAGTTCAGTATTTTCCATCTGTACATATCATTTCCATTATAATTAACTTAAATTCACCCACTTGCATGCACATACACACCTTGGCCTAATTTGGTCATGCATGTTTTTGTCCCTCTGTCCGTAAGTCTTTTTTTAATACTTTAAGTTCCGGGATACACTTGCAGAACGTGCAGATTTGTTTCATAGGTATACACGTGCCATGGTGGTTTTCTGCACCCATCAACCTGTCATCTACATTAGGTGTTTCTCCTAATGCTATCCCCCCCAAGCCTCTCACCCCGTGGCAGGGCCTGGTGAGTGATGTTCCCCTCCCTATGTTCATGTTTCTCATTGCTCAACTCCCACTTATGAGTGAGAACTTGCAGTGTTTGGTTTTCTGTTCCTGTGTTAGTTTGCTGAGAATGACGGTTTCCAGCTTCGTCCATGGCCCTGCAAAGAACATGATCTCATCCTTTTTATGGCTGCATAGTGTTCCATGGTGTATATGTGCCACATTTTCCTAATTTTTGTATTGTTGGTAGAGACAAGGTTTCACCATGTTGGCCAGGCTGGTCTCAAACTCCTGACCTCAGGTGATCCAACTGCCTCGGCCTCCCAAAGTGTTGGAATTACAGGTATGAGCCACCACGCCCAGCTGCTTGTCTTTTATTCTTATTGAAAAAGGACTTTCAGACCTAATTAGATGTTTATTATTATTATTATTATTATTATTATTATTATTATTATTACTATATATAATTCTCATGCAATCCTATATATATATATATATATATATATAAAAACTGGTTAAAGTTTTTGTAAACCATCGTCAACTCAGAGTTTAAATCTCTTAATTACTTTTCAACTCACAGTTATCTAATGTCTATGTTTCTATATATGATAACGTCCTCTGTGCCATCACAATGTTAGTGATGCATCGTTTCTTAGACGGATTCACAAAAGGAGTAAAGCTTTTTGTGCTAATTACTTAAGCCAACTTGCACCCATATGAAGTTAGCCCACCTTTAGTCCCTCTTAAGGAATGTTGCTAAACACATCTGACTTACCACCTCACACACCCACCTACCCCTCACTATCACTTTGTTCCTTAGGGTTAAAAGATCCTGTCTTTCTGTTTATCTTTTTGCTGGTGTTTTACATTTTTCACACAGACAAGCAATAACAAAGGTGTCACAACTGCTACCTGGTGCAAGTGATCATAAGATGTCATCTCTTGCATGTCAAATACTGATTTCCAGATATGTTAAAATGTGAACAACTTAAAATGGGTGAAATATAGTAACTCACTATGTGGCCTTGTCCAAGTTATTTACCTTCTAAGACACAGTTCTCTTTTCTGTAAAACTGGGTTAACACCTACTGCATTGTGATGTTGAAAACTTTTAATAAGACGATGCAAGTGAAGTGTAAACTTAATACCTGGTGAATTGTAGGTACACAATAAATAGCTGTTGTTGGGTTTTTAAATATACATCGTGAGCATCTAGATTAGAACCCACATAGAAAATCCTAACTATGAACTAAAGATTGCAAAGTTTTAAGTTGCCCTCTAGGGCCTCCTTTAAACTGCCAACTTCACTATTTGATTTTGCCATTTTAAAAATTCCATTGCCCTTCCATGTTTTTCCAGTGAATTTCAATTAAAAGAACATCTGCACATTTGCTAGAAGAGTCAAAGGTTATTTTATGTGTTGAAGTGTTTTCTAGCATCCTACAGACAATGAGTCAATAAATTTTGGATAACAACGAATGAATGATTCTTAGAAGGAATAGCCCTGTGTAGAGAAAACAAAAAATATTTTAAAGGGAATAGATATACATTGGGAAAAGTTTGAATAGTTCAAGATCAAAATGTCACAACATTCTTAAAATACAGATAATCATATATCATATTCTATTGAATTTATGGCCCAAAGAGGCCATGTTGCAGGAAGGATAAGTCAAATCTTGAGCGATTTTTGAGGATGAAGAAGTATCAAATCAATATTTTTTCAAATATTACTTACTTCAGACAATTATACTGCATGTGATGAGAAGCTTCTCTCTTTTAAACATATCCCAAAGAGATTTTAATTTAGAAGGCAATCTTTTGTCATTCAAAGTTATTATGCTAATTGTATTTAAGATAGTAGATAATTACTAATACTACACGATTAAACTTCAGCAGAGTAAATTTTACACCATTTTATAAAATAAAATATCTGATTAATTTTAAGAACACTTTAATTTGATGATTATTATTTATGTAAATTGGCTTAATATTTCAACACTCAAATGCTCAATATTTTTTCTACTCACAGAATGGTTATGTTAATATATGAAAGTTGTTTAATAAAGAATGGAAAACTGGAGCTATTATATATATATCTCCATAAAATGTCCTTAATCAGTTGACAAAAATCTTCCCAAAGATTCCTAAATATTCCTTAATCCATTTGACAAGCTGTCAGCTACTGAAGCCTATGTGAAAATGAAGACAATAGAGCCACTGCTAATTACAGTTTTTAAAATTTTATACCATTTGGTTTTATAAAACCTGAAAATGCCAGTTCTTGAAATAAACACCCTGAGGACAATTCAGATTCTACCAGGAAAAATTCAACTGAAATAATTATTTAGAATAGTAGGAGATGGGTCGGAAATGTAATGCAAAGGGCAAACAGGGTCTGGTAGATGTGGTTAGAAATTTAATTCTGTTTTAAGTGCATCAGAGTTGTTGGTAGGTTTTACCAGAAATGTGATATAAAGTGTGTATTTATGATTTATGCATTTAAAAGATGACTCAATCTATGGAGTAGAGGGAAAGGTGAAGCAGTTAGGTAGTTACATTAGTCCAGGGAAAAGGGGATGGAGCTGTCAAAATCCTATGATATTTTGAAATATACAGCCAACAGAACTTGCTAATTGATACAATGTAAGGTGAAAGAAAAGGCCAAAGATGTTTTATCCAATTTAGATGGATTTGTTTCACTTTTATACTAGTTCTTGTTGTCATGGAGATAAAGGCTACAATTCAATGCTGCACAATCTCAACTGATGTTTTTCATGTACAATACCAAATATAAATTCTAACTGCTGTGCCCCTTGTAAATAACCAATGCCACAATTCTGAACTGTAATTTTTCAGTGCTATAGGATATCTCCAACTATCCTTTTTGGTGGAACAAGCTCTCAAAATTAAATTTCTTTCTGATTACATTAATTTGGGTTTATTTTGCTGCATCTGTAGGCCAAAAAGTGTCATAAAATTGGGCAAAGAATATTAGTGTGTACCTCTGTAAAAATCTAAGAATTATCTGTTTAATATTTTCTGTACTTCTGAATCTACTTAGACATGAAATTGCACTTGTAGTCATTAAAAAATTTTAATTATATTCTGTTTCAAACGTATTTCAGATAGGTGATAAAGTCTCAACTAAACATAAAAATAATATCGAAAAATATAGTGTGTGCTTTGTGCCATAATTAAAATGCAGCATTATGGTTCATAATCTTTGTGGGATTTGTCTAACTGTGCCACAAGAAATTCCATCCAGATGTGAAATTCTACTCAGATGTGTTCAGGGAGCTCCATGGGGCCTTTACCAGCTGCATGGTGATAATTTTTTTATTTCTCCATCACAACAGTAAATCAGAACTTTCACATTGTTCAGGAGACAGTCTTCTGACCTCCTTTAAATGGTGTTAAAAGTATACATTTAGCTAAAGTTTTAGTTATACAAGTTCTATCACAGTCACATATTAACTCTCTCGTGAATGAGAAACCTGAAACTAACATGCAGACTTTCTGATTGGTACTTTTAAAATATTAGTAACTGTGCCTTAAACAATTAGTAAGAAATCTTGTTCATGTCTTAAGATGCTAAGCTTATAAAACTGGCTCCTTCCTGATAATGGACTTTAAGCCCTAAAACTTACTTTATCCCACCCTTATAAAATCAATGTTTGACAACACCAAATCTTCAAAAGAAAAGGAAGGTGTGTATATGACTATGGGAAATAAGGATACTGTTGATTTAAATAAAGATAGGCTCCAAGTTTAAATGCATTTCTCTTACTCTTTTATTTTCCTCACTAATTACTATTTCTTCCAGAAGACTAAAGATGAATAATGCATATTCTTCTTGGTATGCATAGACTGTTATAAGATTGGCTCAGGGGTTTGCACCATTTGGAATCACATTTCACCCAGCCTTTTGACTGAGAGGAGGATAGTATGAAATCATTAGGTACATTGAAAAGAAAGCCATTTCACACTCATGCTCACCCGAGTGAAAACAGATTGTTTAGTGCCTTTTCTGAGGAGCAGAGTGGAAGCCACTGCTGACTATTGCAGAAAGAAGCACCTTTGGTTCTTATTTCTGAATGAGGTATTCCAAAATGAAGGGGTTTACGTGACAGCTTACAGAAGTCTGTAAGTCCCATTTTGAAAGGAAAGCAAAAGCAAATGGTTTGTGGTTCTCTTGAATCAAGGAATCCTGTGATACAAGTGTACTAATAGTCCTAGTTGATGCTGCCCCAAAGGCACACTCATGCTTGTGAAACCTGGGCCAGAAAGAGAGCAGGTTGTTCCCAGTTCCGATGAGCTTTGTGTCCAAGAAAGAAGCTGCACCAGCCCTTCCTGGTGGGTCCTGCAGGACTGGGGGCTTGGGAGAAGCTCCTTGTTCAGAGTGCTCATCCAGGCCAGCAGAGGCGGCTGATCAGGGACAAGTTGGGGAGAGATGGATATAACACTGGCTGGGGAACACTAAGGGGGAAAAAGCCCTATTTTATTCTTTTAATACAGTTCCCAGCAGGAAGATCAGGATAGGAGGTTCTCGTCTGCTCCAGATTAAAGGAACCCGCAGTTTCCAGGTGAAGAAGGGGGGTTCCTTGTCCAGCATTCGCCGGGTCGGCAGCTTAAAGAGCAGCAAGTTATCACGGCAGGACTCAGAGTCTGAGGCTGAGGAGCTGCAGCTGTCCCAGAGCAGGGACACTGTCACTGACCTAGGTAACATAGAGGAGTGGGGTGTGCAGGGACGTGGGGGGTAGGAAGACAGGGCCCAAGTCCTGAAACAAGCTGAAGTCCATTTTCTTACACATAAATAGATGGAGGGCAGAGCCATAGGGTAGACAAGCTATTCAGCCTGAAAACCATACTACCCTTGCTAGAGCAAGGCAGCTGAAGCGTTGATGTGCATACAGGTCACTGGAGAGGCTTGTTAAAATGCAGATTCTGATTCAGCAGATCTGGGGTGGGGATCTGAGATTCTACATGTTTAACAAGCTTTCTCGTGGAGCTGATGCTGCTGATTCAAGGACCACACTTTGAGCAGCAAGGGTGTGGAGTATATGTTAGAGAAAGAAAACACTTTAATGACCAGGACAGTCTTTGAAATTCAGATACTTGTGTATTCATTCTTTTGATCAGAACCTTCAATGTCAAATGTAGTAATTCCCTTGGGGAGGACTACCTAAAGATTCTATATATTTTAAAGTCTCTATTTAACAATATGAACAACCAAAATATCAGAGTGTTAAGATAGTCTAGACCTGACAATGAGTGATCTTCAACAAGTCATTTAGCTTCTCAGGGATTTGTTTTCTCTGACTACACAGTGAGAATAATTCTTGCCTACAATGCAAGGATGCTGTAAAGATAAATTAGAAGATGACCTTACAATGTGTCAAACACCTGAGAATGAACTTAATATACAGTCAAAGCCTGAGAGTTATAGATTGTCATTGTAGGCTCTAAAGAAATTCCAAATACCAAAATACAGCAGTCCAAAATATGGGCCCTAATTAGTATCTTAATAGACAAGCAAAAGATACAGTAGGCATGAAAATAGAACTCACCAGCTGCCTAACATTAAATATTAGGTAAAAGTTGAAGCACATTCACTTTGCCATTCAGTCTCTGTATGCAAGGCAAAATAGAAAGCTCTCCTTACTAGGTAAGTAGTTTCAAAAGTCAGCAAGAAGTGTGGATAAATTATCGATCAAGTCTGCTGAAATAAAAGCCGAGTATATTTCATCAAAGAAGGTTTAAAATAGAAAATGCTTCTGTATCCACCCACCCTCGCCTTTGAAAATAGCTGATTTATGCATTACTTAAGATTCTGCTTATTTCCTAAGGAGACATTTTTTAAAAAGTATGTATGATTTCTTTTGTTATAAGTCTGAAGCTAGAGCATTATTATCAGTTAACTTGGGGCAAAACTATTGCAATTAATTATTTAAATTGATCGATTTATCCTGACCAACTGAGTCAAAATAACCAGGTTGAAGACATTGTTTTGTCATTAAAAAGATCTATAAAATTTTGTAGGTTTGAGGGAAAACTTTGTTATGTAGTGTACCAAGTAGGGAATTTTTGAGAGATATCTCCTTTATACTTTGCCATAGAGAGGAGTTTGGACACAAGGGCTGTCCACAGTTGGACATAATTGCTTCCGAATTCCCTTAGTTTTTCATAGGTACCTGCCCATCTTTGACATAGCTGTGGTAGCAAAACCTGGTGGCTAGAGGAATAGCGCTAGCTGCAGTCACAGAACAATGGAGACAGCAGTCACTGTGAGGCCGGTTGGTTGCTGTCCCTCCTTAAATACACCTGCAAGGTCTGGTCAGTCTGGAATGGATTTGGGCACACTCAGTCAATAACTGGCTCATCTCAGCAATTCAAGGACTTGACTCTGTTTTTCTTCTCTGCTCCCATCTCTCAAAATGGAAGCCACCATAACAGAGATCATAAATGTCTTTGAAATTGCCAGTTCAGCTGGTGATGAAGGGGACAGCTCCTGTTAATATTCCTCCAAGTCAGTGCTATGCCCTGTAACCCACTGGGCCATGGTAGTCTGCCCTAGGATTCAGAAGCATGGGCAACTGTACCATACCAACATGCTCTCCAGGGAGACCGAACACTGAAACCTTTCTTGGTATTTTTTTTTTTTTTTTTTTTTTTTTTTGAAGAAGGGAGTCCTTGGAGTGCAAGCGAGCCCAGCATCGAGCCAGAGGGAATGAGTAATGCCGGCACGGAGGAGAATTACCACAGAAACATGTCATGGCTTCATGTAAGTAGAAATCTCAGAAAGAGCCCTGAGATCAATTTCTTTAGACCCTGGGAAAGATCTGAGGAGGGAGGACGAGATTATACTAAATCATCAAATCCAATCTAGCCTCGAAGAAAAAGCAGGGGCTTATGTTTTAGCTGAATATCTCAACACTCTCTAGGATTGGTATTCTGCTGAACTGTACTCATCTTAAGCTTAACTCAGACCAAGCTTTTTTTGTTATGGCTGGCTTGTGGGTCACCATAAGTCAGGGAAAATCATGAGGCCAGGTTAGTGGTCAAGATAACCTGAGTGACACAGCGTAGGTATCATCATCAGTTTTATACAGGTTACTGCGAATTCTGAGAAAGGTCATGGTGTTGCTCTTGGGTATGTATTAGACCAAATTTTAAACTGGGGCAAGGTCACTCTAAGATGGTGAATGCCATGTGTCCAAGGGTGAGCCAGAGGGCACAGGCAGGAGGTGATCCCTAGGAAACTGTGGGCATGGGGTAGAGTTCAAGACTCGAGCTGAGCATGAAGAAAGAAGTTAAGGAGAAAGGGGCCGGGCGCGGTGGCTCATAATCCCAGCACTTTGGGAGGCTGAGGCGGGCAGATCACAAGGTCAGGAGATCGAGACCATCCTGGCTAACACAGTGAAACCCCATCTCTACTAAAAATACAAAAAATTAGCCGGGCATGGTGGCAAGCGCCTGTAGTCCCAGCTACTTGGGAGGCTGAGGCAGGAGAATGGCATGAACCCGGGAGGCGGAGCTTGCAGTGAGCCGAGATCGTGCCACTGCACTCCAGCCTGGGGGACAGAGCAAGACTCCATCTCAAAAAAAAAAAAAAAAAAAGTAAGGAGAATGGTAAGGAAATGTAAGCTCGGTTATACAAGTGGCAGGGTATCCCTAGGATCATCACTGGGGTCACCGCTCACCCTAATTTTAATCTGACTTCCTGGGAAAGTCAGATGAGCTCTAGCTGGTGCGTAATGGTCCTTGGGTGTGTGGTGGCTCACCTTCACTATGGAAGCAGTCCCCAGAATTGACTGATTTGAGAATCTCTGAGGCAGCTGTGTTTTAAAGTAAACTTTTTATTGAACTCTAACCTACCCACTGAAAAGCATACAAAACCTATGTATACAGCTCAGTACATTTTTATGAAGTAAATACACCTGTGTAACCACTGCCAGGTTGAGAAAACATTATCAACACCTAAGAAATCCTACACAGGTCTTCTACCAGATGCTACTCTCCCCTGACAGTAACCACCGTTCTACCTTCTAACACCATAGATTCATTTTGTCTATTTTTGAAATACATGTAATTGGCATCATATGCTACTACTATGTTGTGTCTGGTTCCTTTTCCTCATATAAATGTAGGTCCTCCAATTTTGTTGTTCTTCTCCTTCACAATGGCATGGTCTATTCTTGGCTAGATTCACATTCATTTAGAATCACCCTATTTTAAATAATTTAAAAAAAAAACTTCCAAAGCAGCCTTGAGTGTAATACATAGATGAATTTAAATGAATCATATCTTTATGATATTGAATCTTCCAATGTTTAAAATGATCACTCCACTAATGTCTGTTTCTCCATTTATTTAGAGCCTCTTTAAATGTCTTTCAATAATGCCTTTTAGTTTTGTGTGTAGTGTTCCATAAATAAACAGCTCTGGAAGCGTTGTGTAAGAGCAGTGCTGTTTCTTCTTTAAATATTTGGAAGAAATCACTGATCACACCTTTTAAACCTAAAAATTTCTTTGTGGGAGAGTTTTAAGTTACAGATTCAATTTATGTAATACAGCTAAGACCATTTAGATTTTATATTTCTTCTGGGAGCAATTCCGGTAAACTAATATTTTTTGCTGAGATTTTTTTCATTTAATATGAATATTCAAATTTATTAGCAAAAAGATTGTTTAAAATATTCTCTTAAGATTATTTTAAATTCTCTAGGATCTGCAGTGATTTATATTTATTGTTTTTGATATTGGTAGATTGTCTTCTCTTCTTTTTTTAGTAGTGTCTTTCTAAGAGTTTGTCTATTTTGTCTTTTAAAAGAACCAGAACCAGATTTTCATTTTGTCATTTTTAGAATGTTGAATTTTTGTTTTACTAATATTTTCTGGTATCTTTATTACTTTCTTCTACTTTTCTTTGAGTTTAATTTGTTTTTTTTTTCCTTAACTTCTTGACACAGATACTCAGATAATTGATTTGCAACCACTTTGCTAACATATGAATTTAAAGCTATAAATATTATCTAGAAACAGTTTTAGCTGCATCATACAAGGCTTGATATATGTTCATTATCATTCAGTTAAAATATTTTAAAATTTCCATTGTGATGTATTCGTAATTGATCACAGATTTTTTTTTAAAAAAATTTATTTTTAATTTTTGTGGGTACATAGTAGGTGTGTATATTTGTGGGCTACATGAGGTGTTTGATACAGGCATGTAATGTGAAATAATCACATCAAGAAGAATGGGGTATCCATCTCCTCAAGCATTTATCCTTTTTGTTACAGGCAATCCAATTACATTCTTTTAGTTATTTTGAAATGTACAGTTATTATTGACTATAGTCATCCTATTGTGCTATCAAATAGTAAGTCTTACTCATTCTATTTTTTGTACTCATTAACTTTCCCCACCTCTCCCTCAACCCTCTATTACCCTTGCCTGCCTCTGGTAACCATCCTTTTACTCTCTGTATCCATGAGTTCGATTGTTTTGATTTTTAGATCCCACAAATAAGTGAGAACATGTGATGTTTGTCTTTCTGTGCCTGGTTTATTTGACTTAACGTAATGATCTCCAGTTCTATCCATGTCGTTGGAAATGACAGGATCTCATTCTTTTTTATGGCTGAGTAGTACTCCATTGTGTATATATACCACATTTTCTTTGTTCATTCATCTGCTGATGGACATTTAGGTTGCTTCCAAATATTAGTTATTGTGAACAGTGCCACAAGAAACATGGGAGTGCAGACATTTTGATCAGGTCCATAGCTAATAAGTTCAATATATGAATCTATTTTCTTTACTCTTCTTGGTCCTGCTCCTAAAATGCCTTGTAATTATATTGACTAAACATGGTGTATAAAAAAAATTATAGAGGTGCAGTGGCAGATACATGTCATTATACTTTTGTTAAAATTCATAGAATGTACAAAGCAAAGCATGGACCCTAATGTAAACTGTTGACTTTGGGTGGTAATGCTGTGTCAATATAAGTTCATTCTAATAGATGTACCACTGTAAAGCAAAATGTTGATAGTAGGAGAGGTTGTCATGTATGCGGACAGTGTATATGTGGGAACTCTCTGTACTTTCTGCTCAATTCTGATGTGAAGCCAAAACTGCTCTAAAACATAAAGTTTATTAATTTAAAAAAAGCACCAAAGCTCTAGTTGATGTTTTCTCTTTCCAGAGAGGATTCACCCTGTCCTCTGGCAGACAACAAAGAAGCAGATCACTTTAGTCCAGTCAGGGACTACACTAGCTGGACTTGGACTATTTCTAGCCTGTCCTTCCCCACCCCCTACGCACATCTTTTTATATGAAGATGTCCAAGACTCCCAGTGAGAGTCTGGGGTATGTCACAGGGCCTCTCATTCTTGATGAGTCAGGAACTACAATTTTTGTTTCCCCATCACAATGAAATTGCCAAAGTCTGTACTCTGTTTGTCACCTGGTCTTTGCTTTTCTTCTTAGCTGCTCAATCAGTCAATGCCTAGAAGGGAAAACTGTAACCCAGTGTCAGTCTGACTTATTTGGACCTCATTTCTCTACAGGATCTAGACTATTCAGTTTCTCCCTTCTTTGGTAATTCTAAATTCTAATTTTTACCTCCTAGCCCCCGTGAGATTGCCTAAGGCTCTGCCTAGCTTCTTGGCCACTTGTGCCTAAGATGTAGCAAATGCCTCAAGGAGAAATGTGGTGTGTCTTCACATTGTCCTCACCTCAGCGAATATCCTTTCTCTCCACATCATACCCTTCATCCTGACTGCCTCACTGTCTTATGCATTCAAATATGTATATTTATGTATCATGTCTGTGTGTATACAGGTATGCCTCATTTTATTGTACTTCACTCTACTGTGCTTTGTAGATATCGCATTTTTTACAGACTATAGGTTTGTGGCAACCCTGCATTGAGCAAGTCTGTTGGTGCTGTTTTTCTAAGAGCATGTGCCCACTTTGTGTCTCTGTGGCACGTTTTGGTAGTTCTCACAATATTTCAGGCTTTTTCATGATTATCAATTTTATGGTGATCTGTGATCAGTGATCCTTGATGATATTATTGTCAGTTTTTGGACACCATGAACTACACCCATATTGATGTTGAACTTAATCAGTAAATGTGTGTTCTCATTGCTCCATGGACCAGCTGCTTCTTGTCTCTCTCCCTCTTCTAGGGTCTCCCTATTCCCTGAGACATAGCAGTATTGAAATTAGGCCAATTGATAACCTTACAATGCCCTCTAAGTGTTCAAGTGAAGGAAGAGTTGTATGTCTCTCACTTTAAATCAAATACTAGAAATTATTAAGCTTAGTGAGGAAGGCATGTTGAAAACCAAGATCCACTCAAAGGTGGGCCTCTTGTACCAAACAGCCAAGTTATGATTTCAAAGGAAAAGTTCTTGAAGGAAATCAAAAGTGCTACTCTGGTGAACACATGAACAATAAGAAAGTGAAACAGTGTAATTGCTGATATGGAGAAAGCTTTAGTGGTCTGGACTAAATTCAGAGAAAGGTTTTAACTCTTTTCAGTTCTGTGAGGGCTGAGAAAGGTAAAGAAGCTGTAGAAGAAAAGTCTGAAGTTAACAGAGGTTGCTTCATGAGGTTGAAAGAAAGAAGCCACCTCCATAACATAAAAGTGCAAGGTGAAGCAGCAAGTACTGATGTAGAAGTTGCAGCAAGTTATGCAGAAGATCTAACCGGGATCATTGATGAAGGTGGCTATACTATAAAATGATATTTAATGTAGAAGAGCCTTTTGTTGGAAAAAAATGCCATCTGGGACTTTCATAGCTAGAGAGAAGTCAATACCTGGCTGCAAAACTTAACAGGCTGATTCTCTTGTTAGGGGTTAATGCATCTGGCAGCTTGAAGTTTCAGTCAGTGCTCATTTGCCATTCTAAAATTCTAGAGCCCTTAAGAATTATGCTAAATTTACTCTTCCTGAGCTCTATAAATGGAAAAATAAAGCCTGGATGACAGCCCATCTGTTTCACAGCATGGTTTCCTGAGCATGTGAAGTCCACTGTTGAGATCTACTGTTCAGGAAAAAAAAAAAGATTTCTTTCAAAGGATTACTGCTTATTGACAATGTAGTTGGTCACTCAAGAGCTCTGATGGAAGTGTGCAGGAAGATTAATGTTGTTTTCATGCCTGCTAATGCAGCATCCGTTCTGCAGCCCACAGATCAGGGAGTAATTTTGACTTTCAAGTCTTATGATTTAAGAAGTACATTTTGTGGCCGAGTGCGGTGGTTCACGCTGGTAATCCCAGCACTTGGGGAGGCTGAGACAGGTGGGTCACAAGGTCAGGAGATAAGACCATCCTGGCTAACACGGTGAAACCCTGTCTCTACTAAAAATACAAAAAAAAAAAAAGAGCCAGGCATGGTGGCGGGTACCTGTAGTTCCAGCTACTCCACAGGCTGAGGCAGGAGAATGGCGTGAACCCAGGAGGCGGAGCTTGCACTAAGCTGAGATCGTGCCCCTGCACTCCAACCTGGGCAACAGAGTGAGACTCTGTCTCAAAAAAAAAAAAAAAGTACATTTTTCAGGGGTATAGCTGCCACAGATAGTGATAGGGATTCCTGTGATGGATCTTGGCAAAGTAAATTGAAAGCTTCTGGAAATAACTAACCATTCTGGATGTCATTAAGAACATTTGTGATTCACAAGAGGAGATCAAATATCAACATTAACAGGAGTTTGGAAGTAGTTGATGCCAACCTTAATGGATGACTTTGAGAAATTCAAGACTTCAGTGGAGGAAGTAACTGCAGATAAGGTGGAACTAGCAAGAGAACTAGAATTAGAAGTAGAGCCTGAAGATGTGACTAAATTGCTGCAATCTCATGATAAAATCTGAATGGGTGAGGAAGTACCTCTATGGATGAGCAAAGAAAGTAATTTCTTGAGATGGAATCTACTCCTGGTAAAGATGTTATGAACGTTATTGCAGTGACAACAGAGAATTTAGAATATTACATAAATTAAGTTGATAAGGCAGCAGCAGGGTTGTAGAGGGTTGATTGCAATTTTGAAAGAATTTCTACTGTGAGTAACATGCTATCAAACAGTATCACGTGCTAGAGAAAAACCTTTCATGAAAAGAACAGTCAATTAATGGGCCAAACTTCTTCGCTGTCTAATTTAAGAAATTGCCACAACCACCCCAACCTTCAGCAACCACTTCTCTCTCTCATCAGTCAGCAGCTCTCAATATCAAGACCCTCCACCAGCAAAAAAAAAAAAAAATTACAACTTGCCAATGGCTCAAGTGATTGTTAGCATATTTTAGCAATAAAGAATTTTTAATTAAGGTATGTACATTGGTTTTTTAGGCATGATGCTATTGCACACCTAATAGACTATGGTATAGTGTAGACATGATTTTTATATGCACTGGGAAATAGAAAAAGTTGTATGACTCACTCAAGTGCAACATTTGCTTTATTGTGGTGGTCTGGAACTGAACTTGCAATATCTCCAAGGTATGCCTGTATACATGTGTGTATGTGTGTGTGTGTGTGTGTGTGTGTGTGTGTGTGTATAGTCATCCCTTGATATCCATGGAAATTGGTTCCAGGGCCTCCCATGAATACCAGGATATACAGATGAGCAAGCCCTTGATATAAAATGGTATAGTATTTGCATATAAACTATGTACATCCTCCCACATACTCCAAATCATCTCCAGATTACTTACAATACCTAATACAATGTAAATTCCATATAAGTAGTTATTATACTGTATTGTTAATGATTCCCAAAAATGTCTGTGCATATTTAGTAAAAACACAATTTTAGGGGAGATATTTTGGCATATTTTTGATCTGCAGTTGGTTGAATCCACGGATACAGAAACCATGGATATGGAGAGCTGACTTTGTGTGTGTGGGGTGTGTGTGTGTATAATATATATATTATATAACATATATATATGTGTGTGTGGACAGTGTGGACTTCCTGTAGGAAATTGTGTGCAGTGTGGACTTCCTGCAGGAAATATACATGATTAGAGGGGGAATGTATTAATTTTCTAGTACTGCATACAAATTACCACAAACTTAGTGGCTTAAAACAATACACATTTATTATCTTATAGTTTTTATGGGTCAGGAATTCTGGCACAGCTTAGCTAGGTCCTCTGCTTTAGGATCTCTCACGTGCCTGTAATCAACGTATTGGCCTTGCCCACATCGTCTTGTTTTGTGCTCTCTTTGTGTTCAATATGGCACACAGTCCCTCACCGGTTAGTTGTCAAGGTGGGAACTATTATAGATTCATGAAGGATGGAAGCATTCAGAAGATACTGTGCACACTATTACTGACCTTGTGGCTCTGTGTATGCTATTGCCTTTTAAGAAAAGCTCCTTAAGAAGTTCCAAATGCAAGGGCCTTTATTCTTTATCTTAAAATAACCCATATCTTTTAAATCAACTGAATTCCTTTCTGTAATTTTAATGGGAGAATTATAGGAGATGTGAGGATTTGATTTGGATTTAGCTACAAGAGAAGAGCTAGAATGTTCTAAAAGCCAGAGGAAAAAGAGCACTTTGCAGAGAGTGGAAATGAGACTGTACAGTAAGGTTCAAGTTCTAGTTGAATATTATTGGCCAGAGGAGAAGAAGTGGAAATGTTTTTAAGTCCCACATGGGTGGGCTGGCATTAAAGGTGTCCCACAGCTGTCAAAGGCTAGCCAGATCCTCTGGGACAGAATTTCTCACCAGTCTGTGCCCTTCCGTCTGGTTCCTTTCCCAACATAAGAACTGGAAAAAAAATTAGTTTTAAGTTCAGAATCTCCATTTGAGAATATTTGGAAACCATACGCTCCACAATAATTGTTTTAATTTTTTGAAGACCTATTAACCTTTTAATGTTTCAAAGAGATCCTTCTATCAAGTAGGAATGGAGGGAGAACAAAAGGCTAAAGGGATAAAGAACTTTTGTTCTCCTTTGGGAATTATTGGATCATTGCGATTTCAAGACACATCCAGGGAAGCTGACATTCTGACTTCCCAGCTTCCACCCCATAGATATGTTCAGTTTGTCTGTACCCAGGTTGCCTGGCTGAGTCTCAGGAATGCTTGTATTCCAGGTGATGATCTTGCTGTGCAATCAGCAGAGTTTCATCTGCACTCACGTTGACTACTGCCATCCCCACTGCTACCTGCACCACAGCCGCTCCTGTGCCCGACTGGTCAGAGCCATTAAGCTACTCTATGGAGACAGTGTGGACTCTCTGAGGGAAAGCAGCAACATCAGCAATGTGGCTCTCCGGGGCAAGAAACAGAAAGAAGTAAGTAAACGACCACTGAGTGATATTCCAATACTAGGGAACATGATGTCCTAACAATTTCTTCTCTGGAAATAAGAATTTTCAAGCAAATGCAATTGTAACAATCAGGTCTGTGTGCATCTAAACAAAAGCAGAAGAGATGTACAAGAAAGACAAATGTTTTGTCTTTTTGTCCATGAGTAAACATGGAATCTTTCCTCAGGTTTTGCCTTACTCTGTAAATAAATATGAATGCATAGGGATGATGATGATGATGAATAAGTTATTGTGGTAGGCAGAATAATGCCTCTCCCACAAAGATACTCACATCCTAATCTCTGGAAATTGTGAATATCTTCACATGGCAGAAGAGATTTTGCAGATGTGACTGAAAATTTTACAATGGGCAGCGTGTCCTAAATTATCCAGCTGTTCTCGGTGTCATCATAAGGGTCCTTATAAGTGGAAAAAGGAGTCAGGAGGGTCAGAGGCAGAGAAGGAAATGTTGTGAGAAAAGCAGAGGTCAGTGCGATGCAGGGCCATGAGCCAAGGATTGCTGGCAGCCTCTAGAAGCTAGAGAAGACAAGGAAATGGATTATCTCCTAGAGCCTTCAGAAGCAATCACAGCCCTGCCAATCTGTTTTAGACTTCTGACCTCCAGAATTGTAAGATAATAAATTTGTGTCATTTTAAGCTGTGAAGATTGTGGTCACTTGTTACAGCAGCAACAGGAAACTAACACAACTATGTACTAAAAAATATGCGTAAATGGGCCCACTATTCCCAGCCAAGTAAAAGAGTCATCTAGGTCAAATCAGACTAAAGGAGATTCCTTCAAGAAACTATTACATTTTTCAAGTATTCAGCTGCCCTTTTCTGAAAACTACCCTGAGCAGCTGAGCTGGCAGGAGACGAAGACAGTGACCAGGGCTGCTGTGCTCCTGCCAGGGAAGGCCTGAATTTTCCACCTGCCCCTGAACAGGCATCACAGCCAAGATGCCTGACTGAATGTTGTGGCCGCCCCTGCAGCTGCTTTTCCCAAGCGGTTTTGCAAAGAGATTTTTATATAACACCTATTCATTTCAGCAGGCATTTATTATGTGCCCTCTGTTGGCACAATATTAGGCTAGATATTCTGTTAAGAAAAAATAAAACCTAGAAGCAGAAAATCTTTCTAAGGAATTTACAAACCAGGTTTGGACTGGGGAGGGGGTAAGCAATAATATATACATCAAACAATGAGAGAATATGAGCAATAACAACAAAAATCCACAGTTGAGTTGTGTAGCAGTTTTTTATACCTTAGCACTCACTAAGGGATTTTTTTAATTACAACTTTTTTATTATGAAAGCAATACATGTTCATTGAAGAAATTTTTAATAATACAAAATACTCTTTTAAAATTACATATCTGATATACCTCGTAAGTATGCAAGTTCATCCTATGGAGTATGATCTTTTAGTATTTTTTCTAAATGTATGTGTGAGGGTATAAAGTAAGTACATTTCATTGGCAAGTGCCTTTTGAATCTTAAAAACCATCGCAAGAGTTATTTTATCCCTATTTTACAGGTTTTTTAACTGTAGGGGCTCAGAAAGTTGGGATTATTCACAGTTTATAATGTATTTAGCTAGACTTTAACCTTAGAAATATGAAACATCAGAATCAGGGCTTTTTAAACTAGACTCTCTTGCATTTCATGTTATTCAAATAATACAAATTCTGAGGGGAATGAAGGTGGAGAGTAGACCAGTGTGGGGTACAAATAAACTGCTAAATAATGACATAAAAAGAAAAGAAGTAAATATGTTTGTGTGTGCATACATGTATACGTATATAAATCATATATATATTTCAAACGTAAATGGCACTGCATTTAAAGAAAATCTATTTTTATTTATGTAAATTCTTTGTTACTATAAAAACTCCCTTAGCTTTAGGTTAAAACCATATACGTTGAAAGTTTCAAAAATATATGAGCCTAAATTATTGATCATTGTTCTCCATAAACACTTCAGAATTTCTTACTGCTGTGTTTTTTGCTGGAACTGGGCCTCTAATCTAACATAGCCCAACCCAAACATTCTTTAAGATCCAACTCAAATGCCATCTCCTCCATGAAACCTTTTTTGAATCTTCAGGTGTTAAGCACAGGGCCTACTGCAGATGGACACTTAATGTTATTTTCCTTATTTCCTTCTTCAACTAAATTATAATGGTATTTTACTCATGTTTTCTCATTATTTAAATCATCCATCCATCCATCCATCCATCCATCCAGCCAGCCAGCCAGCCAGCCATTCATCTATTCAACAAACTTGTAAAGAACGTGTAGATCATACTGAGCCCATACTTTGCACTGGGTACAATAATGGGCAAAAAAAAAAAAAAAAATACAGTTTGTACCCTCATATACTGCACATAATCTAGTCCAAGATAGACATTGATCAAATAAACTTCCCAAATTGATGTAAAATGGCATCTGCAATAAGTGAAATAATGGAGAGCTTCACCATGCTGAGAGAGCTTATGAATGAGGCTTTGGTCTTGTAGGGAAAAATAAAAGCCTTTCCAATAAAGTGACAGGTGAGCTTTGACTAAAGGATGCATAGATGTTAACTGGATACAGAGTGTCCAAGCAGAGGGAAGAGGTGAGTATGAAGGGCCATGACTGGAGCACAGAGGACTGTGGTGCATGATGAAGCTGCACAGGCAGCTCGAGACCAGACCTTGTGGGATCGTGGGAAGGCTTTCATTTTATCCTGTGAGCAGTGGCATGTTCTTCCACTTAATAAGCTTTTTGAGAACTGAGGAAGTCTTTCACATTTTGTATCCTGCATGATAACCTAACAGAGTACTCACTTATATAATAATAGAGCAGTCATTAATATTAAGTGAGTGAGTAGAGCTATAGTCCTAGGGTGTTTCATGAGTGCCCTCCACTCTGCCTCAACCAGGCCACTGGCCTGAAGCAGTAGAAAAGGCTTACCAACTTTCTGCTATTGCTTACATTTCTGAAAAGAAAAGGAAAAGTAAGGCATGAATAAGTGGCTTCTAACTTTAACACTTTGAAATTAGTCATTCAGGTAGAGAGCTGAAAAGATGAATTGACTCCTCTGTGATAAACATTTTATTTCGAAAATGCTAGCCTCCTCCACAAGCTCTTTGCTTTCTGTCATGGCACTTTTCATTTGCCTGTTGTGAATCTGCCAGATAAATGAACAATGCCCACATTCCCAGATGATAAATGAAAACAGAGTAGGCAATAAAGCAAGAGTAAAAGCAGTGTTCTGATTAGAATCGTGTCTTATGAGCAATTGGTATTTCATTCCTGTTTTCTTTTTAATTAGTTTTTTATGGCAGAGTATATTTGTGGCAGCTAGTACATTTTGTAACCCATCTAATTCTGATCGATTTGCTAATCTACATTTCAATGCTCAGGGACTCACTGTACAATCTGTTAGTCTATTTTAGTGTACTTCCAAACTTGAGGGTTTTTTAAAAATAAACTGTCATTCTACATGTATATATCACCTTTACCAAAGAATTCTGAGATTTTTCCTCTATGTCTGTACTTTGTCCAAAGCTATGTTATAAGTAGAGTAAATGTTTAATTAATGCTTGCTAATTTAAAAAAGGAGCAGATTAAATTTTTCGCCTTTCAACCAAAAAGGAGGGGGGAACAAATTGTGATACATGCTCACAAAAATAAAGGACACAGTGTGGGTAAATTCCATAAAGCAAACTCCAGTGCCAATGTCAAGAGGTCAACTGACTTCCTGCAGAACCAACATTTTTCCTAAAGCTATCTATGAACAACATTATTGTAAGGCCAGGACCAGGCCCTGGGTCTTAATTTCATGGGCCAGGATGACTGTCCACCATAACTTACATAATTCATGTGTTAAAGGTGTATGAGGCACAAAGAGTCTAGGTTACCTTTTGGGAAATATTGCATTTCTGTTGGCATAACCTTCTTCCCAGAAACATGAGGAAATTCCTTTCTCAGAGAGCCCAGTAGGCTGACTTCAATTTCCCCAAATTTTAAACACCTTGTTATAGTGTTACAATTATTTTAGAATTTAAAAAAAGAAGAAAAATATAAATACTTTGTTATTTCCGCACGAAGTCCTCCTTCGTGCATGCATTTCCTTTTCTGTTTATCTTGACTTTTCATTTGTTTACGTGTTTGTCATCTGTCTTTCCTACACTTCTCTAGGAGTGCAGGTACCTACTCCAGAAGTTAGTCTAGTTCCTGGCATATGGTTAAATCAAAAAATGTTCTTGAATTATTCAATGAATAGGCAAAATTTTATTTAAAACCATTATTATTCCTCTCTAGTCAGTAGTCTTGTTGTAAAGAACAAAAGATTGAACTTGTTCAAACAATTAGGGAGATTCTTCAAAGGATACAGTAGAATCTCATGAAACTAGGGACAGAAAAAGAATCAGCTAAGCCTCAGGGCAATGAGAACCAAAGCTGCTGTCCATTTCAGGATGAACATAGTCTTTCATCTCAGCTTCTTTCTGCATTGTCTCCATCTGCACTAACATTCTGTCCCCTGGCCGCTCCTGTTGCTGTATTCGTCTTTGATGTAGACTGAAAATTTCAAGATGGCATCATTATTTTTCTGCACAGCAACCATCACTAAATGATTCAAACTCTGTTCCTCTTAATTCCCTAGGACAGGAATTTGAGGGGGCCATCTCCTCCTCTTTTAGGCCAAACACCACAAGTGATAAATCCTTAGCCAGTCAAAAAATTGGTTTTGCATTGGTAATCTAATCAAAAGTGGTCAGGATGCAGAGAGGAGACACAGAGTCAACTAGGATGGATTTTTCTAAGACAGATACATAGGAAAAAATGGCATTGGTCCAAGTTTTACACTATCCCATAGCAAGGATTCCCAAGTATCCCTGATAGATCATGAGGCTGCATAACTGCTTCCCACTGAACACAGCTCCCTCCGGTAGAACCACCTCAACAATGACTGAGTAGAGGAATTCATCACTAATTTATTAATACCAAAGGACAGAATTTATCACTAATCTCTATTTATTGCTAATAGAGGCATCTACTAGTGGTCCTTTGAAGAGTTTGAGATTTCACTGAACTGCAAGATGCACATAGTGGTTGAAATTACAAATCAAGCAGGGAACTGTAGAGAAACTCAAGACTAGCAACCCAAGACCAAAGGACAGAATTTGTCACTATTGTTTCCAGAATCTATCTCTATTCTGTCCTTTGGTCTTGGATTGCTAGTCTTGAGTTTCTCTACAGATCCCTGCTTGATATGTCATTTCAACCACTAGGTGCATCTTATAGTCCAGTGAAATCTCTAACTTTTCAAAGGACCACTAGTAGATGCCTTTGGAACTAGTCTCCTACTCCTTCCAGTAGTCTGAGTTAGGAGTCACACCAGTAGAGGGACTTTAAGACCTTTACAAGAGTGTACCCAAGTACCCATCACACATGTACCCCCATCTCTGTGATATCTATCTTCTAATCAAGTCATTAAAAAAGAGTTACCAGCTTATCACCTTGATGTGAAAGCCCTTCCTGCTTCCTTCCTTTTCCACTAAAACAAGCACCCTAAGTATCATGAGGCCACCAGAACACACCATGCTTCCTAAGACAACATGGTAGGATATTAAATATTTGAAGAGCTTGACTTATACTTTCTGTTCCTGGTAGGCAGAAGCACAGAGTATCGGGGACAAATATAAATGCTCATCTTTGTGTGTGTGTGTGTGTGTGTGTGTGCGCGCGCGCGTGTGTGTGCGCGCGCGCTGAGTATTTTCCTGTATCTGCCTGGTTAAAATTCCTGTAATTTAATCAAGAAGTAATTGTTCAAAAGAATTCCTGGAGACAAAATGTCCAACCAAAAGAGAAAGTGGTAAAATATTTGAAAATTTTAAGAATTATATTTTTAAAAAATTGTAATGAAAAAATACTCATTAAAAAATCATAGTAAAATGAATCATTTAAAATTATGTGCCACACATAGCATCATCACAGTTGTGCTAAGATGCATGGGGGAAAAGGCTGAAAGGAAACTAATAATGGCTATCATTGGGTTGTGGATTGTATTAGTCTGTTCTCATGCTGCTATGAAGAAATACCCTAGACTGGGTAATTTATAATGGAAAGAGGCTTAATTGACTCACAATTCTTCATGGCTGGGAAGGCCTCTGGAAACTTACAATCATGGTGGAAGGCAGCCCTTCACAGGGCAGCAGGAGAGAGAATGAGTGCAAGCAGGGGAAATGCCAGAAGCTTATAAAATCATCAGCTCAGATGGGCATGGTGGCTCACACCTGTAATCCCAGCACTTTGGGAGGCTGAGGCTGGCGGATCACAAGGTCAGGAGTTCGAGACCAGCCAGGCCAATATGGTGAAACCCCATCTCTAAAAATACAAAAATTAGCCAGGTGTGATGGTGGTGCCTAGAGTCCCAGCTACTCGGGAGGCTGAGGCAGGAGAATTGCTTGAACTTGGGAGGCAGAGGTTGCAGTGAGCCGAGATCATGCCACTGCACTCCAGCCTGGGCAACAAAGCAAGACTCCATCTCAAAAACAAACAAACAAAAACAAAAACAAAACAAAACATCATCAACTTTCATGAGACACACTCATTATCACAAAAACAGTAGGGGAGAAACCACCCCCATGATCCAATTACTTCCCACCGGATTTCTCCCATGACACATGAGGATTATGGGAACTGATGAGATTTGGGTGGGGACACAGCTAAACCACATCAGGAATTACTGAGACTTTTGTTTTCTTCATAATTTTTCTTTCTTTTCCAGATATGCTCCAATGTACATTTATTATTTTATAAATATAAAGAATAAAACAGAGAGATTGCAGTTTTTAGTATCTTGACTCTTTTGCAAGGGTCAGATACACCTGTACATTAGTATGGAAAACTATTCCTATATATGATTTTAGAACAGTTTTCAAACTATATAAAATGGGCATACTGTTTATGCTATATATTGCTTTCACATACACAGGGTAAAAAAGCAAAGCAATAGTTATCTCTCCAAATAATATGTGTTCCCACGTCTGCACCTCCATGATTTTTCCTTTAGAAAGCACAGCAAGAGCTCTGATGCACTTGTTTTCAAGTACGTTCATTTTAAAAGTTGATTCTATACTTGTCACATAATAGATGCATTTTCTTGGGTCTTTTTGTCAGAGTTTTGAAAGACTTTCTTGGAATATCCATGCACTTTTAGATTTGCCTTTTCTTTTAAAATATCTTTATCCATAACACTATGAAGCTCTGTTCAAAAATTCTTAAGAAGTTCATTTTTTTTTCCCTTGGCTAGAGGGAGAAAGTGTTTCATTGACATGCCTCTGGAAAAACAAATGAGCATTTATTCCATGTGAGGAGAACCATTCCCTCTTTGCACAGCCTGGAGTGCAAAAATAGAAGAATCAGGACTCTGGATAAGTAAGCCTGCCTTCGTTAGGTTCAATCCTTCTCCCAGCTGCACTGTTCAGTCCATCTCTTGGCATTGAAGGAGTTAGAGGAAGAAATTGTCTTATCTGTTCTTATGTAGGTGAATCACCTGGTTGAGGAGACAATTTCTAAGAAGAGCTGTTGCCTCTTACAGAAGAGTATGGTTTTTGAAAAGAAATCATTTTACCTGCACAGCTAGGTCCTTGATAATGGATACTATGAACTCATACTTCCTTGACGAGTCCTGTATTTGACCTTTAACTTCCTAACACTTCTCTGTGAAATATTTTTTCTCTTTTATGACCAAGTTGTTCAACTTGTAGCATCCAACCCTGTGAAGGGACTATTGGATAGAGTGGATTTTATCTCACTTAATATTTTAAAAGATTTGTGTTTTTCTTGATGAAATATAATTAGCCCTGAAATGGAAATGGGGAGATCCTTGTCTTTTCCCTTTTCTGCTAATAACTAGCTTTGCAGTTCAGTCAAGTTCTCCACCTCTCCGGATCCCAGTTTTCTCAAAGGTCAAAGAGGACTTCATTACTCAATATCTCTAAGCTATTTTTTTATTATAAAATTAACTGCTTTTATAAATAAACTACTTTTATAAATTTTAGAAAATGTAGACCCACCAAAAGGCCTTTAATTATCCCTTCCACTAGAAGATGGTTGCCTGGAGAACTGCGGGGACATACAGCACTGTTGGGTTTTTAGAAAACACACCACTCTTCTTTACATATCCCTGTTCTTTTCAGTGCTCAGATAAGTCATGCCTGAGGACACCTTCTCTAAAGAAGAGAGTTTCAGATGCCAATCTGGAAGGAAAAAAAGATTCCGGAATGCTGAAGTACATCAGACTTCAGGTATTGGCACCTGGATCAGAAGGATTCATGGAACTTTTAACAGGGAGGGAACTCCAGACAGCCTATTTACTAATGTTTGGGACATACAGCGTCAGTTGGTACAGTGTTGGCATAAAGCCCCTTCAGTTGGTGAGCAAGAGTGCCACCAAGTGTGCAAGAAAAAAAATCTTTTCTTGCTAGATAACCAGCTTCCACAGGCAAGGCTTGGGAACTTTGGTTCGAACCACAGCTGTCCCCACTGTCCTCACTGCAGGAGAGCTAACTTCCCACGTGTGTGTAACAGCTACACTTATGGGTTTTGGAATGAAACAGTCTGGGTTCACATCCCATGTCTGCTGCTCTGGCTCTGGGACCTTGGGCAAGTTATTTGATTTCTCTTGGTCTCAGTCACCTTATTTATAAAATGGGGGTTACAACACTAGACGTGTCCCAAGGAATTATTGCATGGATTAAAGAAAATGGTACATGTACCTACTTATCCAGTGCTTGACACATTGTTATGTTATTATTACAACATAAACTCTAAATCATTATCTCCCCCCCAAAAAAAACTGTTCATATTTTTCTGGAATGTGAAATGATGATGACTTGTCTGGAACCTACATTTGTCACCTAAATTGTCAGAAACAATGGATTAAATAGGATTTTGTGGGTTAATCTGGGGCAATAACCACAATGTATTATGTATTTCGAAGGGAAATGTCATGCATGTTCACACTGGCTCAGGTAACTTTTCAAATGGGCTTTTTCATGAGTTACAGGCTGCTTATAGTTTTCAGTGGAAATCTACTATTAGGAATGAAAATAGGAGCCTTTAAAAATCTATCAAGACTTTTAACACAAAGATGTATTTCCTGGGTTCTTTCTTTTCTCATGGGGTTGTACTCAATCTATGGTTTACTCCTTGATGGTTGCAAAGCAATTTTGTGGTGAAAACATCATAAAATTAGTGGGTTTTTTTCTAGTTATGCTTCAGTTAATAAGGTATAAAGCTTATCATATGCGCTGTCAACTAAATATGCTCCCATTTTAGAAAGTATTTTAAGGTCACTTTAGGCAATCAGAGAGAGGGGAAGTGGCTTTTAAGTTTCAGGAGAAGTGTAGTATTCACTGTCTTAAAAAATTTTAAAACATGATTTCCATCTTTTCCCAGGTGATGAGCTTGTCGCCTGCTCCCTTATCTCTGTTAATCAAGGCAGCACCAGTTCTGACAGAGGAGATGTATGGAGACATCCAGCCAGCTGCCTGGGAGCTCCTGCTCAGCATGGATGAACACATGGCAGGGGCAGCAGGTAAATAAAGACCCCCTGGAACCCTGCGCCTGCTACCACTGCCATTACTGATCCAAGTGTTTAAATAAGAGAGAGGGGCTTTCATTCTATTTTTGCTCCTAGGTCAAGTTAATGGCAATTGCTATAACTGTAGACTCTAGAGCTGTGTGCTATAGGAAGGTAGACCCAGGGTTTGTGTGCTGCCTTCCAATTTCACCATATGGTCTGCACCAAAGCATATGTCTCTCTCAGGGTGTTACCAAATGATAGAGAATGATTTTCCCCAGATCCTGCACTTTCACTATATTTCACAAGAGACAGAATTATTTTTTGTGTCCTCTCCTAGATTTAACATGCACCACCATAATTAACTTTATCAAATCTTATGTGAGTAATGTTCTATGTCCAAAAGGTGGTATCGAAGCAAATGTGTTAACATTTAAGTGATTTGTCCAAGGCCACATAGCTAGAGGCAAAATGTGTATTCTTCACTTTTCCACTTTTTGTACAGATCCCTAAATTTGTATGTGGTTATTTTAATTTCAAAATACACATGATAAAAATTCAAGTAATACAAAATTGTATGAAGTTAAAAGTATTGCCCTCTCTCCTGTGACCCGCTCCGCTCTCCACATTCCCCAGCCCCCTTCCCCCTCCCCCCGCCATTCCTTTCCGCAGAGGCAACAGTTTTTAAGTTTCTCAGGAATCCTTCTAGGGTAAACTATGTGTAGATATATATACACACACACACACTCACACACATATATGTATATATGTATGTAAGTTATATATTGCATGTTTTGTTTTTCATGCAAATGGGACATGCTGTAAGTGCACTTTGAATTTTTTCATTTATGTCTAGCAGACTGCTTTTAAATGTCAGTTTATAGTTTTACCTCTTTTTAATGGCTACAAAATATTCCACTGAATGAATAGACATATCATAATTTATTTAACCAAGACCTATTGATGAAAATTTAGGTGGAGTCCAGCCTTTTGCTCTTTTATACCACACTGCAATAAATATCTTGGTAAAATATCTTTGTTCACATTAAAGCTTAGGTTTTTGCTTCTCAGAGAGCACTATGGGAGTTCAGGGAATGGCACACTTCCCAAATGTGGGATAGTCATGGAAACTTAAATATAAACAAATGGACTGGCCTTTAAAGAACACCTAGAAGTTAGCCAGGCGGGGAAAATGGTGGGTGCAAAACTGGGTGAATGTGGAAGTGCACTGGGCTTTTTGGGAAGCCTGAGGAGACTGAAGACTAGCATGGCTTTTGTAGAGGGGTCACGAGTGCATAATATTAGAAAGGTGAGTAGGACTCAGCTTGTAACCGGCTTTGAATATCAGGCTTATGACTGTGGACCTTGCATTGAATTGTGAAAAACCAGTCGTGGCTTCTGAGCCATAGAGCAATCTTGTATACAGAGTGTGAATTGTTACTAAGTTTGATACTGCAGCAATATGTGGAATACTTTGGTTTTAAAAATAGTGTTTTGTTGTAGAGGAAGGATGAAGAGAAGCTGGCTAATGGGTACAAATGTACAGTTAGGAATAAGTCCTAATGTTCAAAAGCATAGTAGTGTGACTATCAGTAGTGTGACTATCATTAACAACAAAGTATTGTATATTTCAAAATAGCTAGAAGACAGGACTTGAAATGTTTCCAACACATGGAAACAGTAAGTACTCGAGGTGGTGGATATTTTAAATAATCTGACTTGATCATTACAATCTATGCTTATAATGAAATTACCACATGTACTCTATGTGTACAAATATTATGTACATATTTATAAAATAAATTTTTAAAATTTTTTCAAAAAGAAATAGTAATTTTTAGATGAAGGAGAGTTGGTAATATATGGTTGGTGACATGACACTGAAACTAAAGAGGAAGGCCAAAGTTAGAGGTAAACTTGGGGAACAAGTTGATATACATGACAGCTGAAATAATGAGAGTAGATGGGCTCTCTGGGAGAGGGTCAGTAGAGAAGAAAGAGATGAGGAATAACCACTAAGCCACTGGTCTCCTCCACGTCTAGAGGACCAAAGGAAGAAGCCCAGCTAGAAAAAGTGATGAGAAAAGTACATAACTCAAATAATCTCAAGCTGTGGAAGCAAAGGAAAATAGTTCTTCAAGGTGATTGTTATGAAGGTATTAAAAACTGAAAGGAAACAACTGCTATAAAACTACCTTTGGATCTGAGGATTTGTGAGCATTACAAGAAAACTTTTTCATGAGATTAAGATGGAACTCTGCAGTGACTTAAAGAATGAGCCGAGTGTTTAAAAAGTGAGGCAGGGTAGAGTACATTTTAAAGAAAAGCAAAGAAAGGAGAAAGAGTGGAGATTTAAGCACCTAGTAGGCTAAAGAAAAGTATTATCAAAAGATAGTGATTACAATAACTTGCATTTGTTATAGAACTAGATCATATTCGTTATCTTATTGATAAACCATTCTATAGATGAGCCAACTTGAGTCAGAGAATTGGAAGGACGTATCTAAGTTCACACAGCTCAAAGGGCAAGGACACCAAACCCAGATTTTCTGACTGCACAGATAGATGCCCTTCCCATTACAACTATATTGCCTCTATTTTTAAAAAACAACATGCATTAGAAATGTGTTGTACTTTTCACTACACAAAGCACTTTCTTATATATTCTTTTATTTTCTTCTAAAAACAACTTTGGAAGCAGGTATTAGTATTATTATTGTTCTAAAAGGTATTAGTATTATCATTATCACTATTGTTTTTCTGGGAGGTTTACCAATAAAGAAAATTGGAATCTAAGAGAAGTTAAGAGGCTTGCCCAAGATCTTTTGGCAGGGAAGTATCAGAACTACTAGGATTTAACCCCACTTCTTCTGGGACAACTGCCTAAACACATTGTTACGCTCTGTGAAAGAGAACATGAGAGATTCATGACATAATCATGTAGGGTATGTTTTTATAACTGCCACTGGCTCCTCTATCTGTATTATAAAGTTTATTTACAAAGTCATTATTCATTAGCTTTATAACTTACCGTGGAACTTGGCCTTTCACTTACTGATATTTGGCTTTTCACAAAAATTTTTCATGGTATTATGACTCATTAAATCTCTTTTGGCTTCTCAACCTCTTCTATCTCTGGGAAGGATATATGTTTCTAATAGAGTCTATGATGTGGAATTTTAAAAATGTAGCCAATGTAACTGAGGTAGTTTTTAAAGGATAACTTTATTTATTGTCCTTGGGTTACTAAGAGATGACTCTAGCCATCTCCTAAAAATCATACTTCAAGATGTACTTTTCTTATTTCATTTGCTTCCTGTGGCATTCGCTTTTCACTGTGAGTCAAAGGAAACTTTGCTTAGCGTGAGTGATTCTACTGAAATGTCATGTTGTTGCTGCCCTCGCACCAGCTATTGGAAGGCTGTGGGTGGTACAAAGGTTTGCTTTTGCCAGTGCTGGTAGCCGAGCTCCATATATCTCAGGAGTCATTTTCATAAGATATAAGCAGTTTCCACTTCTCCCCAACCCCGGGAACTCAGCAGCATTTTAAAAGCATAGCTGATGAAATATTGACTGTCTCCAGCTGCCATGTTCCTGCTGTGTGCAGTGAAGGTGCCTGAGGCCGTGTCCGACATGTTGATGTCAGAGTTCCACCACCCAGAGACCGTGCAGAGGCTGAACGCTGTCCTCAAGTTCCACACGCTCTGGAGGTTTCGCTATCAGGTCTGGCCCCGGATGGAGGAAGGAGCACAGCAGATTTTTAAGGTGAGGGATACTTCTCACAGAGGAGTTACATTAGCAAACCCAAACCACTGTTTGTTTAAACCCTTGAACCTCAGAGTCACAGTGTGTGGCCAAAGATATTCTAATTTTTTCTCTCTGATTATATAAGTAAACCTAACATACATGAATGTATTCCTACTGTTAAAAAGTTAAAACACAGAAGAGTATAGAGTAAGAAAATCAAGTCTCTATAAACCTCAAAATCTCACCAGCATTTCCAGAGGTAAGCATATGAAAGTCTGGGGAATTATCTTCTAATCATTTTGCTATATATAAACTTACAGGTGTGTTTTGGAGGATGGGTGATAAACTCAAATAGAGATCATTTGATTGAAAGCCTTTAATGAATTAGTAAACTGAGGCCCAGATAGGTTCATCCTGTGCTCTATAACAGAAAATCTTGGCAAATAGCCCTTTTCTAAAATTCTTGCACATTCTGTGCGAAGTCACTTGGATCCTTAACACTTCCTAAGACAGATTGTGTCATTATTATACTTCAGCCTCATTCTAGCTTATATTCCCTCTCACCTAATTTTTCTGATGTCAACTAACAGATTCCGCCTCCCAGTATCAATTTCACCCTTCCCTCGCCGGTGCTTGGAATGCCATCTGTCCCAATGTTTGACCCTCCCTGGGTTCCTCAGTGCAGCGGGAGTGTCCAGGACCCCATTAATGAAGACCAGTCTGTGAGTAACACACATTTCCATTCCAATATCTCCAGGTTCCATGGTGTACATGTAAAAGAGAACAATTCATGTTTGCGGTAATTTGTTCATTCTCATCATAAGAATGTAATGATAACACAGAAACTTAGCACAAAAAGTCTTTGTCCTTGTGAATATAATAGAGGGAATAATATCCAGTAGTGAGCACTTGCAGATCTAAAAAAAAAAAAAAAAAAAGTATTGTTTTATAATCAAAGCAGAAGCCACCTTCTAAAGCTACTAAAAGCATTAGGCATTGATTTCTTGGCCAAAGGTAGCCCTTTTGCCTCTGTTTATTACATAATGAACATACTCATTTAACCAATAATATGTAAGCCAAGTTAAAGACATTAGCCCTGAAAAAATAAGAAAAAGAAGAGAGTTGGCAGCTATTTCCTTGTTTGAACCTTAGTTTATTCTTCATTTTGTCGATCATCAGTATCATCATCACAGACATCACTCTGAGACCCCTGCTCTTATTACTGCTATGTGTAATATAACTCATAAATGGTCAGATTTAGAACACAGTCCATTTATAGACAAAAAACAAGAATATGCACCTTTTGAAAACACTGATCTTCGGCCGGGCGCGGTGGCTCAAGCCTGTAATCCCAGCACTTTGGGAGGCCGAGACGGGCGGATCACGAGGTCAGGAGATCGAGACCATCCTGGCTAACACGGTGAAACCCCGTCTCTACTAAAAATACAAAAAATTAGCCGGGCGAGGTGGCGGGCGCCTGTAGTCCCAGCTACTCGGGAGGCTGAGGCAGGAGAATGGCGTGAACCCGGGAGGCGGAGCTTGCAGTGAGCTGAGATCCGGCCATTGCACTCCAGCCTGGGCGGCAGAGCGAGACTCCGTCTCAAAAAAAAAAAAGAAAACACTGATCTTCAAAATATGCCTTTTTCACCTGTTTAATAGTATTTTTCTAAATTGCAAGAGTAATGTAGAAAATTTGGAAAATAAAGCAAAAATAGAAAAAAGAACACCTCTTTGCACAAATCTATCATTATTTCCTTGCATAAATTCCTATGGGATTTATGACAATAATAAAATAATAACCGTTAAAGGTTTTTGATGCATCTCACAAAATATCCCCAGAAAAGTCATATCACTTTGTCCTTATAGAGTAGAATTGAAAAGTATCTTATTGACTAATGTTATTATTTTAATTGCCACTTTGAATGGCCAAAAACCACTTACTGTTTATTTTATTCACACTTCTTTGAAAAAGTTAGTTGAATGTATGAAATTAGTTTGAACATCTTTCCATATTACTCATAGCATTTCTAGGCATTTGTAGCTTTCTTTGGAGAACTGTTTTTTAAACTCTTTCCTATCACAGTATGCCCATTTTATTTTAATTCTACCTTCATATCTGATGGTACCTTGCCGAAGGGAAATACACACCTGGTTCTTCTCCCACATGGGCAGTAATTTCAGCATCTGAGCCACCAACATAAAGATCTTTGATTTGTCTCCTGAAGAGGTGATGGGTTCATCTGAGCTGGCCACAGTCTGTATTCCAAGCTCACTGCAGATTTGAAATCAAGTCCCTTGATTTTATATCCAGTTATTTTTCTCATTCCACAGTTCTTACCTTATGCCTTAATATAATAAACCAGCTTAGCTACCTGGCTCTGAAAATGGATTGTACTAAAAATACAAAAATTAGCTGGCCATGGTGGCAGGTACCTGTAATCCCAACTACTTGGGAGGCTGAGACAGGAGAATTGCTTGAACCCAGGAGGTGGAGGTTGCAGTGAGCTGAGGTTGTGCCATTGCACTCCAGTCTGGGCGACAAGAGCGAAACCCCATCTCAAAAAAATAAAAAATAAAAAGTAAAATAAAAATGCTCTCAATTGCTACTCTGTCATTCAACATAGGAAACCTTTAGTCTTACGTTAAGATCCTCCATAAAGGGATTGTCTACAAATGCAGCCCTGTAGAAGAGTGATCAACATCCCCTGCCTGTCTCTTAAACACCGTGTGACTATAAGCCAACAAAGAGATGTGGAATTGCCATTGTGTATAAACATTACTTCAAGAGGTTAGAGAAGAACTCCAGTGATCACTTCTCTGCTCAGGGACCACTGACTCTGTCTTCAAAGCTCTTGGAGCTCTTGGAATTTGTCTGGGCATAAGCATCATGATTAAGACATGAATAGAATAGCTATTTTACAGTGAATCTTCTTTTCTTCATTGTTCCTGATCCTTCATCTATGGAGGAGTGAGTTTTTCTTAATATTTTTCCAGTATGCTTTAGCTACTGTTAGAGTCAGATTTTATATTCAACCTTAGTAACACTATCAGCTCTCATAATTTTCATTCCATAACTTTGTTCCTACAAATATTATTAAGTGTTTATAGTGTGACAGATACTTGAGCTACAGAAATGAAATAAGCCATATAACTAACTGGCTTATATGAGAGATCTCTTTCTTCCTCCTTTCCATGGTTCTGACTTTCAATTTTATTAACCTTATGAAATAAATGTCCTTCGGTTTTTTTTTGAGACAGGGTCTCGCTCTGTTGCCCAGGCTGGAGTGCAGTGGTGTGATCTCCACCTCCTATGTTCAAGCAATTCTCATGCCTCAGCCTCCTGAGTAGCTGGGATTATAGGCATGTGCCACCACACCCAGCTAATTTTTGTATTTTTAGTAGAGACGGGGTTTCTCCATGTTGCCTAGGCTGGTCTCGAACTCCTCACCTCAAGTAATTCACCCACCTCAGCCTTCCAAAGTGCTAGGATTACAGACGTGAGCCACCACACCCAGCCTAAAATAAATGTCCTTTTAAAAACAGATAAAAAAATTCTAGAAAGGAATGGAGTACTTATAAATTTTATTTGATCTTAATATTTAAACAGGAAATCATTGATATCCCCCCACATCCTAAGATGAAATAGGATTCTTTCCAGAAATTATAGATGTTCTTGAAGAATCATTCTGATTGAATGAAAAAAAAAATAGCTTAACTATACGCAGCTTGGAAATTTGGTAAAAAGACAAATATCCATGAAACTGGATCATGGGTATCCTAACATTTCCTGAGGACAAACTACTACATTTGTGTGATTCGTTCGAACACTCTTTATGCCTGTGACCTTGCAGAAGAATTGCTATTAAATGAGCTTGCCTTTATGTCTCCACAGAAATCCTTTTCAGCCCGGGCTGTGTCCCGCTCCCATCAAAGGGCAGAACACATCTTAAAGAACTTGCAGCAGGAGGAAGAAAAGAAACGTCTTGGTCGAGAAGCCAGCCTCATCACCGCCATCCCCATCACCCAGGAGGCCTGCTATGAGCCCACATGCACGCCCAGCTCAGAGCCGGAAGAAGAAGGTGCCCTCTGCACACAGGATTTCTTGGGGGGCTGAGTCTCAGGGAAATAACGTGCTCTGAAATTAACATTGACAATTTTATGTGACATGAGGTGATATGCCCCCTTCCGTCTCTCTCTCACTTCCTGACACTAACCAAACTTTCTGAAGTTTAGAGTTAGCCATTTTCAGAGGTGGACATTAGTTACATTAAATGAATGACTTGAGGAACTGCTGAATCCAGTAGGTGTATTAAAGTAAATGCAACCAATCTTTCAACCTTCACAAGTGCAGTTTGTCAGTTGGTATCAAAAAATGATTAATCATTCTGAATTGAGTGATTCTCTGCCCTGCTTTTGTAAAAACTTCAGGGGATATTTTCTGTCTTTCCTCTGTAGAGCTTTTTTAATTTTTATTTTTCCTTTTCTTTTTTTTCTTTTTTTTTTTTTTTTGAGGTGGAGTCTCGCTGTGTCTCCCAGGCTGGAGTGCAGTGGCACCATCTCCGCTCACTGCAAGCTCCGTCTCCCGGGTTCATGCCATTCTCCCACCTCAGCCTCCCAAGTAGCTGGGACTACAGGCGCCCGCCACCACGCCCAGCTAGTTTTTTGTATTTTTAGTAGAGACGGGGTTTCACCATGTTAGCCAGGATAGTCTCGATCTCCTGACCTCGTGATCCACCCGCCTCGGCCTCCCAAAGTGCTGGGATTACAGGCTTGAGCCACCGCGCCCGGCTATTTTTCCTTTTCTAAGTACACTCAAAGAAATTTAAGCCTTATGGTCTGAGAGCAGTAAGCATTTGTGATATAAGAGCAATGTGATAATGATAACTGTTTTGTTATAAAGCCAAAGTTCACATTCCCCATTTTGTTTGCCAGTAGAAGAAGTCACCAATCTGGCATCCCGTCGACTGTCTGTGAGTCCATCCTGCACCTCCAGCACTTCCCACAGGAATTATTCCTTCCGCCGCGGGTCAGTCTGGTCAGTGCGTTCAGCCGTCAGTGCTGAAGGTGTGTCCTCTTGCATACGTTTATTTCTCCTGACTTATGTGGTTTGAAACACTTCCTGGTTAATATCATTATCTCACTTGATTACACTGTCTTCATTAAATAACTTGTCTCATGACTTGACATTCTAAAAAAATTAGCATGACATTCTTTAAAAAAAATATTGTTGATTTACCTCAGCAATGTCATTTTTAAGTTGGCTCTATTTTAATTACATTGCATGTAATCATATTGCTGAGGGTTCAGAATACATTATTCTAGACAGTTAATAGTTTTCCACCTAGCTACAGTATATTACAACCAACTGGGAAGCTTAAAAAAAAAGTTCCAACCATACCTAAGACCAAATCAAAATCTCTGAGGGTAAGACCCATCAATGTTTTTAAAACCTCCTCAGCTGATTTCAGTGTGTGTCCCTAGTTTTTTTTTTGTTTTTGTTTTTAATTTTAACCATCCCTGTGGGTGTAAAGTGGTAACTCAATGTGATTTTTATTTGCACCTCCCTAATGACAAACGATATGGAGCATCTTTTCATATGCTTATTGACTATATGTGTATCTTCTTGGTAAAAGTGTGTTCATTCAATCTTTTGTCCACTTTAAATTGGGCAATTAGTCTTTTTTTTTTTTTTTTTTTTTTTTTTTTTTTTTGAGAGGAGTCTCGCTCTGTCGCTCAGGCTAGAGTGCAGCGGCGCGATCGCGGCTCACTGCAAGCTCCGCTGCCAGGGTTCACGCCATTCTCCTGCCTCAGCCTCCCGACTAGCTGGGACTACAGGCACCTGCCACCACGCCTGGCTAATTTTTTTGTACTTTTAGTAGAGACGGGGTTTCACTGTGTTAGCCAGGATAGTCTCGATCTCCTGACCTCATAATCCACCCGTCTCGGCCTCCCAAAGTGCTGGGATTGCAGGCTTGAGCCACCGCGCCCGGCCTAGCAATTCGTCTTTTAACTGTTAAATTATGAGAACTATTTATACATTCTGTATATAAGTCACTTATCAGATATATGATTTGCAAATATTTTCTCCCATTTCATAATTTGTCTTTCTACTTTCTTCACTTGATCTTAGCCAAAAGGCTGAGAAGTGAGTGTCTTTTTTACTTTCTTAAAGGTAACTTTGAGGCACACAAGTTTTTTATTTTAATTAAATCCAATGTGTGTGTTTTTTCTTTTGTCATTTGTGCTTTTAGTGTCATATCTAAGAAACAATTGTCTAATCCAAGGTCGCAAAGATTTACTCCTATGTTTTCTTCTAAGAGTTTTAGCATTTATATTTAGGCGTGTGATCAACTTTGAGTTAATATTTGTTATATTATGAGTTAGAATTTTACATTTAGATAACTAGTTGTCCCAGCACTATTTATAGAAAAGACTATTCTTCTCCCTTGAATTTTCTTGGCACCTTTGTCAAAAATCAATTGAACATTAGTGTATTTATGGTCTTTCATTTCTGTTCTACTGATCTGTATGTCAATCCTTCTCTCAATACCATGAAATCTTGATATGCAGATATTTGTATAATTGTTATGTCTTTCTGATTGATCATTTTATCATTATAACATGCTCTGTTTTGCCTGTAGTAAAAATTTTTCACTTACAGTACACTTTTTCTAATGTTAACATAGATACTCCACATCATTTTTTATTGCTGTCTGTATGGCATATCTTCTTTCATCCTTTTCTTTCATCTTATTTGTGTCTTTAAAACTAAATTATGTATCTTAGAACATAACAGTTGATTCATATTTGTTTGTTTTTATCCATTCTGCTAATTTTGCCTTTTGTTTATTTAGTCAGTTTACATTTATTGCAGTTTCGGATAAGGTAAGATTTATGTCTGCCATTTTAATATATAACATATGCCACGTCAAAGACATAGTTTTATTTATACCTTTATCTTATAACTTTATAAGATAGTATGTTTTATATAAAATGTATAACATATTAAAATAAAACATATTTATAATAGCTGACAAAATCTTTGTCTAGTAAGTCCAACATTTAAGCTTCCTCAGGGTTAGTTTATGTTGACTACTTTTATTTCTGTATATGGGCAATATTTTCCTGGTTTCTTATATGTCTCATAACTTTTATTGAAAAATGGACAATTTGAATTATATAATGTGGCAACTCTGCAAATCAATTGTCCCCCTTTCCTCATGAGGGTTTTTTGTTGTTATTGTGTTGCTATTTGTTTGTTTAGTAATTTTCCTTGACTAATTTTGTAAAGTCCCTAAGCTTTGTTGAGTATGAGCACTGAAATCCCCACTTGGTTGCATTAGTGGTCAGGTAATGATTAGACAGAGATTTTAAGTGCCTCGAACTAATAAGTCTTCCAGGTCTTCCAGCCTTTACTGAGGACCACTTTGGATGTGTTGAGGCACATCTTCAGTGTTCCAGTAGTTTAAAACTCTGCCTTAGCCTTCATTTTTGTACTTTCTGTTTGTGTAGAGTTTAAACGTTAGCCAAATATGAGAGATCAGGAATTTCTCAGGTCCTTCCTGGGCATGTGCACAACATTGTACACATGTACAGCCATCTAGATACCCAGGAATATGCCAGTGATTTGCAAGCCCTCTAGAAATCTCATTCCCCAGATTTCCCTTTTAAGTTTTTTGTCAGCCTCCAGCTTCTCCCAACTGATATGAACACCTCAGACAGCTACGATGTTAAGTAATTGTTGCTGATTTTTTCTCTTTTTTTTTGTAAATGCCCTGGGGATAAAGCTATTTGCACTAAGTAAGCTTTGAGTCAAGCTAAATAAAGACAAATCCAGTGAATAGGGATTTTCCATGGGGTTCTAGATAGGTCAAGTAGTGACAATTCTCTGGTGTTGAGGCTTTTAGGGAGCCCCAAAACTGCTCTGCCCATCCAGTGGCTACTAGGCTGCTGGTTTTCACAGCTACAATGGTTGCAAGGTTGTCAATTTTCAAGGCTCCTAAGGACCTAGGAAGAGGGAGAGGTGAGTAAGTAGGGCAAGTTAAAATGCCAGAAATACTACTGGTCTCACCAAGAGTTTACGTTTCTTTTTCCTTTTTTTTTTTTTTTTTTTTTTTTTTGTTTGTTTTTTTAATACATGGTCCTCAAATAGTTCCAAGCTTTTGGTTAATTTTGAAAGCTCCGAAAAAAAAGTGTATTTCACAGTGTTCTCATTGTTTTTATGGAGGAACAGATTTCAGGGATCTATACTCCACTGTTCCAGAAGTGCTTGGCCCACTATATCTATATACATTTTTAAAGATTTCCGTATGCATCTACTATGAGGCTGTGTCCAGAATTTATTCCTTCTGGTGGGTTCTTGGTCTTGCTGACTTCAAGAATGAAGCCACAGACCCTCACAGTGAGTACAGCTCATAAAGGTAGTGCAGACTCAAAGAGTGAGCAGCAGCAAGATTTATTGTGAAGAGTGGAAGAACGAAGCTTCCACAGTGTGGAAGGGGACCCTAGTGGGTTGCCACTGCTGGCTCAGGTGGCCAGCTTTTATTCCCTTATTTTACTTTATTCCAGCTTTTATTCCCTTATTTGGCCCCACCCACATCCATTGGTCCATTTTACAGAGCACTGATTGGTCCATTTTACAGAGTGCTGATTGGTCCATTTTACAGAGTGCTGATTAGTGCATTTACAATCCTTTAGCTAGACACAGAGTGCTGATTGGTGCAATTTTACAGAGTGCTGATTGGTGTGTTTACAATCCTTTAGCTAGACACAAAAGTTCTGCAAGTCCCCATCCAACCCAGAAGCTCAGCTGGCTTCACCTCTCAAAGCCAGAACTGAGAATGACAGTATAAGTCTCTTACCCTCTGGTCCATAGGCCTTCTAAAATTCCAAATAGCCATGTAAGTTTTAATATGAGAATCAAACACTCACAGTTCTTTAGTGCTTTAGAAAAATGACATGTATATTTTCATATTAATAAGCTGTTAAATATCTTTTCTACCTTCCTCGCCTACTAAATCTAAACTTTTTCCTTTATTCCTATATGCAATTATATTTATTATTAATTTGTTATTGTATTTATCAATGAGGATGAAAACATTAATATGAGTGGGCTATGTCATTCTTATCCTAAATGCATGTGTGTTTTCTTCTACCCCATATTACTGCTTACCATCTTGCACACACTTACATGCACACAACCAGTTGCATCTATGAAAAATGTCTTAGTCTCTGCTTAGAATTTTATCTTCATTGATTTAACATTCTGAGCTGATCCACATGTCCCAGAATGTCTGTGCTTTGCTTCTCTACCAAACAAGAATAGTGGTACTTGGAAAGTGGGCTGGTTTTTTTGTTTGTTATAAAATGCAGAGGCACTTTGTGTAATGTCATCTTTTTTAAAATGTTGGCATTTTCTCATTGGTAGGATTATGCTGTTAAATAAGTAGGCCTTGAACTGAGAAATGTTGCATTAAAATTACATTACTGAGGCCAGATGCAGTGGCTTATGCCTGTAATTTCAGTACTTTGGGAGGTGGAGGTGGGAGGATTGCTTGAGCCCAGGAGTTCAAGACTGACCTGGGCAACATAGTGAAGACTCATCTCTACAAAAAATAAAAAAAATTACATGTGGTGGCACACCTGTGTGGTCCCAGCTACTCTGGAGGCTGAGACAGGAGGATCTCTTGAGCCCAAGAAGTCGAGGCTGCAGTGAGCGGTGATCATGCCACTGCACTCCAGCCTGGGTGACAGAGTGAGACCCTGTCTCAAAACAACAATAACAACAAAGAATTACATTACTGAGAAAAGCACCCTGATTTTGTCTCCCATTTTAGATGAGGAACATACCACTGAACACACGCCAAACCACCATGTGCCTCAGCCCCCACAAGCAGTGTTCCCAGCATGCATCTGTGCAGCAGTACTTCCCATTGTTCATCTGATGGAGGATGGTGAGGTGCGGGAAGATGGAGTAGCAGGTACAGTTTTGAACAGTTGGATCATCAGTGATATTCTTAAGCTGTTTATCTGATAGAAGACAGTAGGTTGCTCTTAAACACATTATCTACTGACCACGTGTTGAACTGTTTTATGCATATATTATAATTAAAGATTTCCAACATACTGCACTAACACTATCACTCTCTCCACTTCCTTCTCCCTCTACCTTTATGGCCAAAAAATTGCATTTAAAATAGATAGTTGGGTCCAGGAGCATTGTTTGTGACCAGAGAACAGAACACTAATTTGGCCACATAGAAATCAAACAGTCACTTTTAGCTATTAACTTGACACCACTAATACCATCTCTCTTATGTGATTACCTTTCCAGATGTACTAACTACCTAAAAAGAATAATTGCAAAATGAAACAATAAAGTAAGGGAAAACATGAGTAACATTTGTGATGACAAAGGTTAATTTCTTAACATTACATTTAGAAAAGCTCTTATAACTCATTCATAATTTTTAAAAACCCCATTAGAAAAATGGGCAAAGGATATAAGCAGGCAATCCAATGGCCACTAACACCTGGAAACAACATTGTTGTTTAAAACAGTAACTAAATCTTACATTTTGGCTACAAAGTTGGCAAAGATTATTTTAAATGAAAATATCTATTGCTGGCGAAAAAGCAGGAGAAAGAGCATCCTCATACTTTGCTGATGAAGTATAAAACTCTGTACAAGCATTCTAGAACAGAGTTTCATGATATGTATCAAAAACCTTAAAAGTGTGAAAAATTTTTGACATAGATCTGGCTTCTAGCAATTTCCTGACATTCATGAGGGCTATATAAAGGACGTTGTACATTGATCATTATTTAAAATAAAAAATTTTAGAAAGACTATAAATCCCTAATCATAGTTAATCATAGTACCTCCATATGATAACATTCCGTGAGCACTGGAATTGCATTCTAGATGAATATTAATATAAAAAGTGTTAATATATTGCTAAGTAAAAAACCAAATATCAAAGAATATTTTCTATATATAGTACTATTTTAAAATACATGTAAGTAGAGTGGGCATGGTGGCTCATGCTTGTAATCCCAGCACTTTGGGAGGCCGAGGCAGACGAATCACTTGAGACCAGGAGTTCGAGACCAGCCTGGTCAACATGGCAAAACCCTGTCTCTGCTAAAAATACAAAAACTAGCCAAGCGTGGTGGCACATGCCTGTGATCCCAGCTACTCATGAGGCTAAGGCAGGTGAATCGCTTGAACCTGGAAGGTGGAGGTTGCAGTGAGCCGAAATCGCACCACTGCACTTCAGCCTGGGCAACAGAGTGAGACTCCATCTCAAAAAAATAAAGTAAAATAAAATAATGCACGTAAGTATATGTTTCATGTATGTGAAAGGACGTACTCCAAACCGTTAATAATTGTTTCTGTGATGAGTGGACTTCCCAGTCTTATTTTTCTCCTTGCGTTTTTTTGTATTTTTCATGTTTTAAGCATGAAACTGCCTTACTTAAGCAATGAAAATAAAAATAATATGAACATTTTGAAGTTTTAATTGATACATCATAATTGTACATATTTATGGGGTACAGTGATATTTCAATACCTGTATACAATGTGTAATGATCAACTCATGGTAATTAGCATATCCTTCACCTCAAATAGCATTTCTTTGTGTTAGGAACACTCACCATTCTCTCTTCTAGCTATTTGAGAATATAGAATAAATTACTGTTACCTACAGTCACCCTCCAGTGCTAAAGAACGCTGAAACTTATTCCTGCGATCTAGCTGTAATTCCGTATCCATTGACCAACCTTTCCCATGCCTCCCTCCTGCCTGCCCTTCCTAGCCTCTAGTTAGCACTATTCTACTCTCTGCTTCTGAGAGATCAACTTATTTAGCTTCTACAAAGAGTGAAAACATACAGTATTTATTTTTCTGTGCCTGGCTTATTTCACATGTAAAGATATTTTTGTAATCAATTTCAACGTGAGAAAAACTCACACCTATTTTAATTAGTTGTAGAGACACATGAAAGCTACAGCTCTGGATTTATATTTTTGTTAATATTATGTATATGTCCTTTAACTTTAATTGCATGGTTTGTTTCTGAATCAAAAATTGGTATCATTTATTTGAAATAAAATTTATGCTAAATTCTGTATTCCTACTTTTGAAAACCAATGGATTTGGGAAACACGTTCAAACTAAAGACCATTTGGTGTTTACTGGCCCTCTTTTTTACCCACCTGCTTTCTTAGTCTGGGCACTTTTGGACAATCTTAGCCTGACCACTTTCCCCACGGAAATAGCACTTTCTTTCTCATTAGGATTATTTATTCTTAAGACTTCCTCATTAGAAGTGAGAACCTAATTGTTACTGGCTCAACTACTTTATCTTGCTGAAGGAGATACTGTTTGAAGTATTCATGTGGACAGAAAAAAAAAATCCCTAATTCATATGCATTCTAAACCAAAACATATTTTCAAAAGCCAAATAGTCCTTCACAGTTTCTCCATAAAATAAACAATAAACTATGACTGCAATTTAATAAGTGCTTACTACTGCTATTATTGGGGTGATTTCCACAACAAAGACAATTGCATATATTCACAGAGATATTCTTTGCAAAAGCATGGCTGATACCTGAAGACAACTCCTACACTTTTTGGTAACCTGTTCTTTACATATGAAAATGTTCAGAGACAACAACCAAGAGAACAAATATCTACCTTTCAAAAGAGAAAAGAGTTCACAGAGCCTTTTTAAGGCAAAAAGGAGATACTAAAGCTTGTAAATTGTCAAATACTTTGTCTCATAGACTTATCTCCATTTAAGACAAATGTTCAACTTTCTTTCTCTTCTGAAGTGAGTGCTGTGGCTCAACAAGTCTTATGGAACTGTCTAATTGAAGATCCATCAACGGTTCTTCGACATTTTCTGGAAAAACTGACCATCAGCAATAGACAAGTAAATTCCTCTTCCTTTTTAGTGTAGCTCTGTGGCTACAAGTGTGAACACTGTTAAAATCATGCAAAGAACTTTGTAGTGCAGTGCATGCAACTCAATGCCCTCCAATACACAGCCAATAAGTACTTTTTAAATAATGATAATGATGAGCAATACTTAATTGCTGTTTTCTTTTTAATTTCTCCATTAATTCATGCTTCCATATGTGTATGTTACATTGCTAGTGAGGATCCTAAAATACTGCAAGATTAAATTAAGTATAATGTTCCTACTATTGAGTACCTTCATTGAATTCTGATTGCTTGGCAGTCTGATACAGGTATGATTATTAGAATATGTTAAAATTTTTCATTAACCCAAATCCTGATTTGTCAGACCACCCTGTAAGAAATAATATGCCAAATAAAAGTAGTTTTTCAAGCAATGGCAAAATACAGCGATGATTAAAAATTATCTGTTCATTTATATACTATAGTCATATTCACTGGAAGGTTAAGTTTAGTTTCTGAAAGGTAAAGTTAATTACAGACATTTCAATCTATCCTCTCGTAACCTCTCTTTTTCTCTTTGACTCAAAATCTAGAAAGCAGAATTAGGAAGTTCACAAAAACCTGGTTTGTTTAATGATTTTTCAACATAGGTCCTCCTCACATTCCCATCATATCAGGCTACCATGGCCAATAGAGTTAACTAAATATACAACTTTCCTGTGACTTGCCTGTGACCCACACACACAGTGTCAATTTAAAAAGAACAAAGTCGTGTGCTGCTCAGTGATTTTTAAGTGTTAGCTCCTAGGAGAAAGGTGTTCCAGATGGTTTAAATACTACTTAACAAGTATCACCTATACTATATGAAAATCTTGAACATAATTAAAATCAATATGTGGGCAAAAGTAAGAAAAATCCCTCCCCCAATCCCGAATTTTCAAGAAGTTAATTTTATTTTCTACAGCATGGCAGCTGAAGGAAACATTAAAAATTCCGTTCCTCTTTCAGGATGAGTTAATGTACATGCTGCGCAAACTTCTCTTGAATATTGGAGACTTTCCTGCTCAGACATCTCACATCCTATTCAACTATTTGGTGAGTTATAAATGTTCATTTCCAATTACAAAGCAGCACCATGATGAAAAGGTCTTAGGAGATTTTTTTTCAATAAATTTCCATTAATTATGTCACTAAAGGCAAATTCTGGTCAACTAAATTCACCTACGCTTCCCTATACTTTCGGGGAAGCCCTTGCCTGGCATACTCTTTGGCATATGGAGGGCAGTCAATAGAAATGTCAGTTTCCTCTCTGTCTTCCTTTAGCAATATATAACTTCCTTATGTTTGTTCTTTATTTTGGTTTTCTGTTGAGAAAACATGTGTTCTTTTAGTATTTTTTCCTCTTTTCCTATCTGTGTTTAAACACACACACACACACACACACACACACACACACACACACACACACACACACACACACACACAGATGCAACTGTTGTCCTAGATGGAAAGTTTCTGTGTATGTATTTTTCCATGGCAGCGTCTATGACAGTTTTAACTGCCCTGGCAGTTCTTTCCTGATCCTCTGAGACTTACCAGTTCTTCACATTCTTTTTGTAAACCCCAAATGAATATGCAGTTTGGGGACTAGAACCTGATGACTACTGCTTGAAACTGCCCCTTAATCCAGGCAGACCAATAGCCAAATTAGTGTCTGTGCTGGGCATACTCCTTCAGTTATCCATATGCATATGCATCCCTAGCAGGGTGATAAATTTAACTCACACCACAACCCCCATGTGCAGAGAACATTTGTAATTCCTTTCTCTTGTCTAAGACTAATTTGGTCATCTTCCTCCTGAGTGTCTACTTGCTGGTTGCCAAGGGAAAAAATATGAATAAATATCCAATCCAGATTTAAGTTCAGACCGGTACCAAAACATAAACAGTACTTTTTGGTGGTTTTCAGTCTCTCTTGGATAAAAATGCATAGTCTCTAGGAATTCTCCCTCCTTCCCACTGCTTTTGTCTCTATAGCTATGTGGAGTTGGGTAGAATAAAGACCTTCGTTCACATCTTACCCCTTGCATTTTATCTGAGTCGTTCGTTTGTGAGACCATGTTCTTTGGCTGGTTGCTGGATGAGCACAAACTCAAGCCCATGGCTACTGTCACTCAAAGCCTGTCTGCTCCTGGAAGTGTTTGCTGGGAGATTCAACCTCCCCTCAGCTTCTTTGGGTGCTTTAGACCCCTTGAGTTCTTGCCATGAGTCCCATATGGCTCTAACATAGGAAGTCCACCAGCTACAGCAACCCGCTCAGTGACAACAGCCTATGGCCGTTCTATCTGGAAAGCTTTCCAGCCAAACATCCACTACTTCTGGGTTCTGTCTACACCATACAAAAACCAAAGGTGGATTTGGAAAGCGAAATGTTAGGGCCTCCCTCAGTTTAAGTGTGTGCCCTGCTAAAATTTACACTGCATCCAGGTTGGTATGGAAGGAGCCCAAACAGGGACTGGAGGCGAGAGTGCTTTCAGTGTTTCTTTCGCTTGTCCGTGTACCTGCCTCTTCCCCCAGGTCACTGAATAGGAGAAATGCTTGCCCAGACCACTGCTCTCCTCCATTCTTTAGCTCCGCAACAAAAATATTTTTAAAAGACCTTGATGCCCAGATAGTTTTAAAAGAAATAAATCTCCAAATGCTCAACTTACAGATACGCACTAACACTTGTTGAGTAAATCTGCCATCTCAACCATTATTCTAGCGCACACAAGGAAGACCCACCCCATCATCCCAGAGCTTACCAGGCTGCACTGACAGGCATGTAGGTTGGAGAAAGAATCTGTATTCTATGTTATTAATAGTTTTAAGAAATCGATTTTTCTGATTGATCAATGCACTTTAACCCATAGAACTTTCTATCTGGTCCTATGTTTTATAAATTTCTATTAAGGGTGAGAGTTGGCCATCCTTAGGGTGTCCAGCATTTAGAACACCAAAACAAATTAGGTTTGCAACTCTGATTCTTTCAACATAACTAGAAAGTTTTCCAGGACTACAAAATTTTTGAAGAAACAGTGGCTAAAACACACAAGAAAAAAAAAAAAAGTACACTATTTCTTTCTGAATATTTGCACATTATTGAATAAGATAATTGAAACTTATTTCATCAACTATTCCAATTGTAGTCAGTCGTCATCTTATTTCAATGTATAGAATGCTGAACATATTCTACCTCCTATTAATAAAAAATAAATTTCGAATGAGACATGTTAGATGTCAACTTTAAAAAGTGCAAAAGGGCACACAGTTTTTCCAAATTACATTAGAAGGTATGCAAACAACCCAGCTGGTAAAATAATGTGCACAACAAACCTCATGACATATTTACCTGTGTAACAAACCTGCGCGTGTACCCCTAAATTTAAAAACAAAAAAAAGAAGACACACAAAAATTTTGAAGTTCACCAACTTAGCCAAGTAGAGTGCTCTTAGCTTTGAGACTATTAGACATAATCCAAGCTGCTAATAGTGCTTGGGCAAACTTCATATACAGATGAATTTTGGATGGCTTAAGTACCTAGCTACCAAGTGACATGATGCCTGGGTGGGGGGCGGGGGGAATGGTCTGCTTTTTTCTTAAGAATTCGCCATTTTAGTGATATATGAAAATGTACAGCAGCCTGTGTGGTCAGTTTTCCAGTTATGCCCTCTCCTGGTAACGTTGAAAGTGTTACAGAAGCATTTGAATGGAGAATACGAAGGCACAGAAGATCGAGTTTAAAACAAGAAAAGCTAAGGAAATGAGAATGTGAGCTCAGGATTATTGTAGCTTTGTGAATTCTTCTTATCCTGACTTCTAGGTAGGATTAATCATGTACTTTGTGCGGACCCCCTGCGAGTGGGGGATGGATGCCATTTCAGCCACCCTGACATTCCTGTGGGAGGTGGTGGGTTACGTGGAGGGCCTCTTCTTCAAGGATCTCAAGCAGACAATGAAGAAGGAGCAGTGCGAGGTGAAGCTCCTGGTGACCGCTTCAATGCCAGGTAAGCCACTAGTACTTTTTAGTAACATAACTTTAAAAAAAAAAATTATAAATAGTCCTTTGAAAGACTAAGAGGCTCGTTCATTCATGAGAAAATTTTCAGAGTCCTAGCCCGCAGTATTGAGTGCTTCAAAGAATTTTTGTTTAATATAATCAGAGGAAATACAATAGACCCTTTAAAAAGTCAGCGGTTGCCAGCTGAAAAGGGAGACTCAAAACTGAGATCCGCATGAATCAGTCCTTGAAGGGCTGCCAAGGTTGAAGATTTATTTAAGTCTATCGCAGAGAGCCAGCTGAACTGAAAGCTTTTTTGAGTGAATTTTTGGCAGTGCAAGGAGAATAATATTGTTTGTATGGCATGGACTCCAGTTCTTTGTAAACTCCATGAGAGAAGGCTTTATGAAAAATTGGAAAAGGGGAAAGCAGGAAGAAGGAGCATTACAAAAGAACATGAAGCATGATGTAAACTCAAGATACGATTCCTTTTCACTTCAGATAGCTTGTTTTGCCTTAAGACAAAGATTTTGACAATCCCTTTATCCTTGTGCAGTGACTAAGAAAATTTGAGATGATACATGTATTGAATAAAAGTGAAAGACAGAGTTATGTAGAGATGAGAACACAGGTTCTCTCAGCAAAGAAGCCTGTGTTTAAATCATAGCACTGCCATTTATTAGTCACATAACTAGTATTAACTGTGAAGAAGTACATCATTTCTCAAAGCTTTCTTTCCTTGTGTATAAAATAGGGATATAATTCATACTTCACGATTGTGAGGAATAAATGAGTTGAGATATGTGAAATACTTGCTGCCACACCTGGCTTATGATAAGCATTCAATAAATGATAATTGTGTATGTATACGTTCTGTAGATTATCCAAAAAAAGTAATCCGTTTTTATTATAGCGAAGAAACTCCTATTTTTAACATACTTAAAGACAACTCACTAAAAGTCGATGTATATCATAATGTTCACAAAGATTTGTAATTTAATGAATGAAGTAGAATAAATATTGTCTCAATCAGCCAAGAAGAATACAGAAAATGTAGCTTTAAGCTACATTTCAAGTAGTTGTTTTGGTTTTGCTAATATCTCTGTCTATATTTTCTTAACCTTTATTGCCTGGTCACCTCATCTAGAAAACAGGGATGTATTACTTGTTGCAATGCTTGAGGTTTGAAGTCTAACTCTTCCACTAAATAAATATGTCTCTTAAGTTATTCCATTTCTCTTTTTCCTCATTTGTAAGATAAAAATCATAATACCCACATCATGGGGTTGCTGTGAGATTTAAATACAATTATGCATGTAAAAGACAGGTAGAAGTATTGGGAACTTGGCCGAGCGTGGTGGTTCACTCCTGTAATCCCCACACTTTGGGAGGCTGAGGCGGGTGAATTGCTTGAGGTCAGGAGTTTGAGACCAGCCTGGGCAACATGGCGAAACCCTGTCTCTACTAAAAATAAAACTTTTTAAAAAGTATTGAGAACTCCATACCTATCACTTTTAATAAGTGAATATATTTAAAATATATATGTATTAATATTAAACTTCCAGATAAAAAAATAAATATATATGTAACTATGAATTAAGTATTGTAATTAACAGTAAAAACATCAGATTATTGTTAATATTTTAATACTTTATGCTTTGAAATACAAATTTTCCTATAGCAAAAGTCAGTTTATTATTCTTTTTATCTTTCGTAGGTACTAAAACCTTGGTAGTTCATGGACAGAATGAGTGCGATATCCCAACCCAGTTACCAGTCCATGAAGACACTCAGTTTGAAGCCCTGTTGAAGGTAGGAATAACTTTTAACAGAAATAATTTTTTTAAGGACAATGCTATGGCCACCTCATTGAAGATTCATTTTAGAAGAAAATGGCATTTTTCTATCTTTCAATGGATGTTTATGCATTTCTTTACTCTTCTAAAATCTGCCCCACTATTATTCCCTTATGCTATTTCCTTCCATAATTTTCCCCACTTCTACTGACTTTAGTCAGTAAACTGTCAGTAATCTGATTTTCAGGAACACAGTTCTGGGCCCAGATGTAAGTAGAAGAGACCTCTGGAAAAAAATCAACTTTTCCAAACTCATGCATCTTATTTCAGTGGAAAGGGTCATTACTGCTCCTTTTGGCTTCACTCAGACATCTCCAGAGAATTTCTAAGGCCCAACTTCAACAACTACTCCATTTCTATACTCATGATGAATGGTGGGATAGCAGGAAGGCAAACAGAGTACATTCAAACGCTGCCTTCACCACAACCAGTGTGACCTAAATCAAGTGATAGGACTTCTCTAGTCTCAGTTTCATTTTCAACAGTACTGAGATACTGGTTCAGGTTATACAAGTTATCTATACCTAGTATATACTATATAATGTGCACAGTGCATGATAGTTTATATTATTCCTAAATGTTTCTCTAAACATGTTTTCTTCCTGATGCTGAGACCAGTAGGTGCCACTGTTCCTCCACAGTCCATCACTCAGTCTGATTTATAATCGTACGTCTTGGACACTATGAGAGCAGATGGTTTATATCACATTATCAGTCTTTATGGTACCATTCTTTGGATAACTCTGTGTGGGTATATATGCAGCCATGGTGTGTGTGTGTGTGTGTGTGTGTGTGTGTGTGTGTGTATGTATACATATATACACACACACATATCTAGTGTATACAGTTTATATAAGACACACACATATCTAATGTATACAATTTATGTAAGACATCAATATATATATATATAATCCTCGTAAGAGGTTACCTTGTTTTTTCGAAATTTGTATCTGTCAGCTTACTACCTAGGACATAATATCTTCCTGGTAAACATTTAGTAAAATTTGTTGCTATTGTTCTAGGAGTGTCTGGAGTTTTTTAACATCCCAGAATCCCAGTCAACACATTATTTTCTTATGGATAAACGATGGAACCTTATCCACTACAATAAGGTAAGACACCAGTAATGACATCCCTGTTGAGTTGTGCCAAAGACTTATCATGCCTACCTGAGGGTGGCTCATAATCAGGGAGGCATCGCTTCTTAGAAGTTAATAGTATGACCACCTGGGTCACACCATCTTACTATCAGTGGGGCTTTTGACTGGCAACTTCACCTTTCTACCCTTTGGTTTTCTTTTGTGTAAAATGAAGGTAATGATAATGGTATCCATGCTAGAGCAGTTGTAATAGTTAAATGAGATAAGCTAGATAAGACACTTAGTTATTGATCATTATTACATGAAAAATTACATTGCCCTTATAATACCTGTGTGTGTCTATTTGGAATTTGAATGCCGTTTTGCATCTCTGTTCTACCATGTTAAACATGACCATGCTGACCTGATCAAATGAGCAGAAGGGGCCTCAGGATGCTTGCTGACATCACTTTACAGTGATCTTCCAAAGAGTTGTTTAGTACACTGCCTTTAGCTGCTTTTTTCCTGGCATAGCATCCTAGTACTTAGACCTTTGGGTAAAGAAGAAATGAGAATAAATGTTTAATCTTTTGAACTCTTTTTTTTTCTCTTTGTGTAATCCACACAGACCTATGTTCGAGATATTTATCCTTTCCGGAGGTCAGTATCTCCCCAGCTGAACCTTGTACATATGCATCCGGAGAAGGGACAGGAACTCATTCAGAAACAGGTGTCTGACCACGTCAGTTTTATTTCATGGTTTTGTCATGTTGTTGGAGTAGATATCTGTTCATATATTGCCAACTTTGAGATTCTATGATTCCATTATGACCCTCTCTGGAGACCATAGTTGGCCCTTACTCAATAAATTGTTCCCCCAAATAGTATAAGATTTACAAATTGGATCATTGCTTAAAGGTGTTAAGAAACACTCACTTGGAGTAGTGTAATGATGAATTATTGAGTATAAACAATAGAAATATTCTAATTTATTTACCTATTATTTTCTAAATGTAGATTTTCATTTCACATTCTGTAAAATTGGATTGGAAATACACATAATGTAATTATGTAAGTTATCCCAGTGGTTTACACTAGCTGGCTACAAAGTAAAAGGGGTCACTCTAGTATGCCTGAAAAAAAAAAGCATTAAACTAAAGTTCAAAGATTTGGACTTCGTCCCAGTTCTGCCTCTGACCGGGGATCTGACCTTGGGCATGTTATTAATTTATCTTGAAACAGGAAGAGATATAGTCTAGCAGCTGTACTTAGGTTTAAGGTTGAAGAACAGAATAATATTCACATCTAATCTCAAATCAGACTTTGAGCTTAAGGAAAGTCACTATTCTGCATGCAAAATATAACTTTAGTATACAATTCTAAAAATGATACAATTTTAATATTGCATATTTATTGCATTCATTGTTTAAATAAAATCTTTAAAGAATTTCAGGATACTTGATCATTTCAATTTTCTGTACATATCAAGGATAATAATTTGGCATCAAAATATCCAAAAACATCTTCATGAAATGAGTGAGAATGGCATAGAATTAGACCACTTAAGTAATTAAAAATATAGCTACCATTAACTACCTACATTCTATTTAAAAGAAAGAAAATACTGAATGTGTTGCAAGGTGTGAGATGTTGGGCAAAACTGTTACATCTTAAATATAAACAATTTCTAAAACCATTCTCCCCAAATTACCCCAGCCCATGATTTTAGGATAAGATAATTAAAACCCTAATCAATAATGGTGCTTCCCTAGTGTCTCTCTCTCTCTCACTCTCCCCCTCTCCCTGTGTGTGTGTGTGTGTGTGTGTGTGTGTGTGTGTGTGTGTTCATCATGTTTAAGAACAAGTTGTCAAAGAATGCCATCAAATGGAGTTCTTGCTGTCATGTACACTTCAAGTTAGAGCCTTTAGACTTCTAAGTTCCTCAGGGAGATTATAATATGGAGGCCTATGAGTCTAGCTCAGAAGTTTCCTCAGTAGCTACTCACTGCATATAAACTTCCTAATCATCAACAGAATAGGACCTGAGAACCAAGAGCCCCATGTGTATGCCCTTTAAACTCGGAGCGCCAATCAAGGACCCATGAGCTTCTGTCCCAAGATAGGTTTTTCCTGGATCTCACATCAGTCTTTGTTCTTTTAAAAGACAAACCCGGAACTCTCAGGAAACAGCTTAAGGCATTGGTGGCAATGGTAGAAGCAATTGGAACTGACTGACGGGCTCCCTGTTAGTGAAGGTCTTCCATATTATAGCATCCAAACAAATGGGCTCTATTTAATATTGAACTATTCTTGACAATGCCTGCCTTATGCTCCTCTCCAGCCTAAAACTCCATAAGGAACATTTCCTACATTTCCTTCTGTAAAGCAGGCAGAAGGAAGTGAGAGGCAATTAAGTATTGTTTGCTCTTTCTTCTGATAAAGGAAAAAAAACACGTCTCCCTCTTTTCACTTTTCCCACTTTATCGACCCAGTTTGCCATTAAAGGTTTTTCCTTCAGTTTCTTCTCTCTGTAAATCTGGAGTTTCTAATTCTCCTTTTTGTCTGCTCCTGCTTTTATTTTCTCCAGGTGTTCACCCGGAAGCTGGAAGAAGTAGGGCGGGTATTGTTTCTCATCTCCCTAACCCAGAAGATCCCCACAGCCCACAAACAGTCCCATGTCTCCATGCTTCAGGAAGACCTCCTCCGCCTACCCTCATTCCCTCGAAGTGCTATTGATGCTGAGTTTTCACTCTTCAGTGATCCTCAAGGTATCAAACAAAGAAACATTGCCTCTCTGGGGCTTTTTCTAACGCACTTGTTTTGTTCTCAAATGGAGAGCATCTGAATCAGCAGAGGGTGCCGTAAAACCAGTGGCTCTCAGACCTGAGTCTGCACAAGAGACCCCTGGAGGACTTGTTGAAACACAGATTTTTGGGCCCCGCCCTCCACCTCTGCGTTTCAGGATGGGGCCCAAGAGTTTGCATTTCTAATAAGTTCTCAGGTGATGCTTATGCTGCTATCCCAAGCACCCAATTTTGAGAACCACTGCTCTAAGCTAATCATCAGCAGTTGAAGCGTGGGTAGGATGGTGTTGTTGGGGTAGGAGAATACTTGACTAAACAAGGACCAGGTATTTGTGTGAAGTTCAAAAAGAGGCAGAACTCATCTAGAATGATAGAAATCAGAATGGTGGTTGCCTCTGGATTTGGAGGAAATGAATTTCCTGGAAAGGGGCAGAAGGGTGATGAAAATTGTCTGTATGTTGATTGAATGTTGCTTACATGAGTGCATAGTGCATATTTTTGTCAAAATTCAATGAACTCCACATTTAAAATCTCTGCATTTTACTCTAAATAATGCCTCAATTGAGAGAAAGAGACATAGACACAGAAAGAGACCCACTTTGGAGCCTTGCTCTGTTACTCGGTTATTAATTTGAGACAATTAAATTAGCATCCCTGTGCTTTATCGCCCTCATCCAGAAGCTTCAGACAGGCTGGGCAAAATGACTCATGCCTGTAATCCCAGCCCTTTGGGAGGCCCAGGCAGGCAGATCACTTGTGGTCAGGAGTTCGAGACTAGCCTGGCCAACATGGCGAAACCCTGTCTCTACTAAAAATACAAAAAAATAAATTAGCTGGGTATGGTGGCGGGCACCTGTAATCCCAGCTACTCAGGGATCTGAAGCATGAGAATCACATGAACCCAGGAGATGGAGGTTACAGTGAGCCAAGATTTGCGCCACTGCACTCCAGACTGGGTGACAGAGTGAGACTCCATCTCCAAAAAAAAAAAAAAGCTTCAGCTTCAGCAGGAGTAGATAGAGCTGTAGCCTCTGACCATTAATTAAAAGACCAAGCAGTAGTCCCATCCCTGCCATTTTCTAGCTGAAATAATTTATTTTTCTCCAACTGACAGCTTATTTAGCAGTAAAACGCTGCCAATGCCTGCTCTGCCTTACCCACAGTTAGTTAAGAGGTGATGATGAAAGTCCACGGAGAAACAGGAAGTGCTCTATTAAGGCCAGTAATATTGTGCTGGAAAACATTTCAGCAGTAGATCTTCACATCCTGGAGGTGGAACAAACGGAGAACAGCAGCGCCTTGGGTTTGATCACCTCCCAGGCTGACAGGATTGGTGTGGGGCTAATTCTGTCTCTGCTGTTTCATGTTCTCACAGCTGGAAAGGAACTGTTTGGCCTCGACACTCTTCAGAAAAGCTTGTGGATCCAGCTCCTGGAGGAAATGTTCCTGGGCATGCCGAGCGAGTTTCCATGGGGAGACGAAATCATGCTTTTCCTCAATGTTTTTAACGGGGCTCTGATCCTCCACCCAGAAGACAGTGCCCTGCTCAGGCAGTACGCTGCCACCGTCATCAATACCGCGGTGCACTTCAACCACCTCTTCTCTCTCAGCGGCTACCAGTGGATTCTCCCCACCATGCTGCAGGTGCCCAGAACCTCCTCTCCTAACCAGAAAATTAACATGACTACTGCTTATATCTAGCTGCTCACCTAGATCTATACTGAAACTTTTTAATGATGGAGTTATTATCTTCTTTTGTGACAACAGAAGGCAACAAATGAAATCCCCCCATAAATTTGCAAGAGTTCTCAATATTCCTTTCTACTCTGAGAGCCCCAGACTTGGGATATTTCCCATTTAGTCTAGGACAGTGATTCTTAAGTTGTACTCCCTGGGCCAGCAGCATCAGCATCAACTGGAAACTTGTTGGAAATGTACATTCTAGCCAGGTGTGGTGGCTCACACCTGTAATGCCAGTGCGTTAGGAGGCCAAGGTGGGAGAATCTCTTGAAGTGAGGAGCTCAAGACTAGCTTGGGGAGCATAACAAGACCCCATCTCTAAAAAGAAAAAAAATTTAAAGAAAGAGAAATGCACATTCTTGGAGCCCATCTCAGGTCTACTGAATCAGAAACTCAGAGATCAGGGCCCAGTAATTTGTGTTTTTGACAAGACCTTCAAGTAGTTTTGATGTCCTAGAACAGGAAGCCTCTACCTCTGTGCCATGGACCAGTACTGGTCTGTGGCCTGTAAGGAACCCCCACCCCTAGATTTTCATAGGAGCCAGAACCCTATTGTGAACTGTGCATGTGAGGGATCTAGGTTGCATGCTCCTAAATCTAATGCCTGATGATCTGAGGTGGAACAGTTTCATTCTGAAACCATCCCCCCCACTCACCCTGGTCCATGAAAACATTGTCTTCCATGAAACCAGTCCCTGGTGCCAAAAAGGTTGAGGACCACTGCCTTAGAAAGTTTGAGGACTTCTGTTCTTGAGTCACATGTATTTTGGCAAGTGTTTAGCTGATGTTTCTCCCAAGAGATTCCCTGACTTCTAACTGAATAGAGATTTTCATTCCCAGTAAATATGATGTAATGGGATTTGAGAAGGTAATTTAGAGAACAATTTTTATTTACTCGTGTCTAATGTATAGCTGGCTACATTTAGGAGTACTAAATAAAATCAGGCAGGGCGCAGGGGCTCATCCTAGTTCTCTATTTTTGAGGAAGTTTTGATAAAAATTATGAACACAACACATACTTATACAAAGTGAAGTTTGCTAAACCTATGGGGGCAAGAAAGTTGCTATTGCACGACTCTCTTCCCCATTTTTAGATAGTTGCAATTTTCTCTATTTTTTAGTAAGTATTTTTTTACTGATTACCAAAAGCAAGAATGTTCATTACAAAATTGAAAAGATGAAGAAAGTTTAAAGCAAAAATAAGGACCACTTAAAATCCTTTCTCCCAGGTAATCGTTGTTTATACTTCCAAATCCTAGCACTCTTTCCTACACACATACACACACACACACACACACACACACACACACAATTATATATTTTCAAGTTTGTAACCTAGTTTTTTCATATAGCACTAAGAATATCGTAGGCATTTTATATAGCTACATTTAGCCTTACAGCATTTTTTAAATTACTACACAGTATGCTATGGTTTGTATATACCGTAATTCACTTAAGCAAGTAATATTTATGAATAATTTGTTTCAAGTTTTCCATTGTTATAACCAGTCTTGCAGCAGGCATTCTTATGTATACATGCTTATACAAGTGTCTAGTCCTTTCCTTGAGATAAATTCCTAGTCACAAACTTCCTGGAAAAGAAGTATGTTTAGATTTTTAGCATTTTGAGGTGTATTACTAAATTTATCTAGAGAAAGTTTATACCATTTTACATTCCTCTCTACCAGTTTACGAAGTTAGCTATTTCCCTCCAAGCTTCCTATGACCATGAGTTTTAAAAGCGAATACAACTTTGATACTTTATTAAGGCATTTTTCAAATATCTGGCATTTCTCCATAGGTGTACTCTGACTATGAAAGCAATCCCCAGCTGCGTCAAGCCATCGAATTTGCCTGTCACCAGTTCTATATTCTACACCGGAAACCCTTTGTGCTCCAGCTGTTTGCTAGTGTGGCCCCTCTCCTGGAATTTCCTGTGAGTAAGCTCTGTGGGAAAAAAAATGAAGACCAACAAAGTTAGAAAAACAAGGTTATTTATTAGAGCTTACTATGCCAAAGGAGTTGGCTACCATCACTTGTGTTTTGGCAGAGATACAAAGGCAGGCAGAGGAGTGGGAAAGCTGTATACTGAAAAAAAGTGGAGGCTTCAGGTATGTCCTGATTGGAGCTATTGTCCTGGGGAACCTGCAGGTGAACTAACTAGAAGTGGGGCATCTTATAAATGATGTGTTAGGGGTGTATATTGGGCTTTCTCTGGTTGGTCCTAAGTTGGAAGCAGGGACAAAAATTAGGAAAGCTCTCAGTTATTATGCAAGTCCTGGTTACTTTGGGTCAATTGTTACAGAGGTTATTGTTTGATCACCACTGGAGCTAGTAGCCTGACTTCCTACAAGCCTGACTTAGGCTGGCTTCCTGGGCTGGTTATTGTAGACAATGGGTTGGTTTCCTGAGAAGGTTGCTGCAGGTTGTGGGTCAAAGTTCTATTTTTATGTATGATCTAGTCATTGACAGCTTGTATATTCAGTCTCTCAGCTCTCTTTCTTTAACCAATGAGACATGCATACCATAAATAAGTTTTCTTTCAACAAGCATATCATTTCTCTTCAACATTCCTCTTCAGCTTTCATCTCAGCTCCTAACACATAAATAGACCAACTCTACAGTTTTTTAAATATTCAATTCATAAAAGAGATGGAAAATAGAAAATGGTAAAAGGAAAGTTTGCCAATTTTCATTCCTTTTTGTCACTCTCTACCACCTACCTTGCTTTGTTTTTCTTTTTCTTCAGAGTTTTTACCACCATATCACGTTATATGTATTTGTTTTATTAACATGAATTTCTAACACACTCAACCAACAGAATTTAATCTTCATGAAAGCAAGACCTTTGTATGTTTTTGTCTTTGCTTGTTTGTTTGGTTTTAGTTATTGTTGTATTGTTGTTTTATTTGCATTTTGGTTTTGGTTTTCTATAACTTCAGTGCGTAGCGTGGTGCCTGACACACAAGAACTTCATAAGGATTTGTTGTTTCAATGAATTATTTGAAGCCATCTTAAATAGATTTGAAATTGTAAGTATCTCCATGTGGAGATACATTATCAAAGAAGACCTGTGAAATTCCCAGGGTTGTTAGTTAAAATAAGTATATGTTCCTCAAACATATTTGTAGTATTCAACCAATCAATTGTAGAAATTTCCTTAGTTCTACCATCTTCGATTAAAGGAATCATTGATATGAACTTTTTGGAAGTTCATATATTGCTGTATTTTTATGAGCTTTTACAAATACCTCTTTTGTTCTAGATTAGAATTTAATAGATCCCTTAAAAGTCAGGTGTACCACTCCAAAATCACAGCATTGCTGGATGCAGAATTATGTAAACTGAATTCCAGGTAGATGTTGTAGTTGTTACTGGTAATAGCGTTTATAAAATTTGAATTCCTGTCAAGCTATAGTTGTACGGTGGTGGGAGTCAATAAACTAAAATTGTTTTTCTTTATCAGGATGCTGCCAATAATGGGCCCAGCAAAGGTGTGTCAGCTCAGTGCCTGTTTGACTTGCTGCAGTCCCTAGAGGGAGAGACCACCGACATATTAGACATCTTAGAACTGGTCAAAGCTGAGAAGCCTCTTAAGTCATTAGGTAAAAGCAAAACTTGCTTTGACATTCTTTCTCTCATTGCAATTGTTAAATATGTGTGTGTGTGTGTGTGTGTGTGTGTGTGTATAAAATACACACATATACATATATTTAAATGTGTGTGTATATATAGCTAAATCAAAGTAGCAAAAATAAATTAAACAGTAGTCGAAATTGAATGAGTACTTTTTTTTTCTTAAATTTCTTATGAATCCTAAAGAGTAGGGAATTACCTGCCATGAAAACTGTATTAAAATGATGCTCAGTAGACCATTGCTCTAGCACTGCAGTTTTCAGAAAGTTGGGTTATCTTGGGTAACTCTTAAGTGAATAACCCTCCAAAATGGTCTTTTATTATCATGGAATGTGTAGAACCAGAGACAACTCAAGGATAAAGCCTCAACCTCAGACAATTTAAATGCCCTTCAGTGTCTTCTATTATCTGAGATTTTTTAAAACACATCAGAAAAGTACTTTTATTTTACATCTGATTGTTCAAAACTAGAAAACAGAATTTCATTCCCTTTAGATGAAGAAATTAGTAGTTTTCACGGTGTAGGAATAAAATTTAACAAGAAAAAGCTATAGTATGTACTGGAATTATAACATTAGGAGTAATAGGTGCTTCTTTATCTCCTGCTGAATCCACTCTGATGGTGTGCCTTTACTTTTTGTTCCTTCAGATTTCTGCTATGGAAACGAAGATCTGACATTTTCTATCAGTGAAGCCATTAAGCTCTGTGTCACTGTGGTGGCATACGCTCCCGAATCATTCAGAAGGTATCTGCAGCCCTTTATTCTGTGCCTTGTCATAAGTAAATACAGCAAAGAAAATAAAATTGAATGAATACAAAGGTTATGCTGAGTAATATCAGTCTGTAACATTCTGACAAGTAAACTTTCAAAACGTAAATTTAGGCCAGGTGTGGTGGCTCACACCTATAATCCCAGCACTTTGGAAGGCTGAGGCAAGAAGATTCCTTTAGCCCAGGAGTTCAAGGCTAGCCTGGGCAACATAGTGAGACTCTGTCTCTACAAAAAATTTAAAAAATTAAAAATTAGCTAGGTGTGGTGGTGCACGCCTGTAGTCCCAACTTTTTGGGAGGCTGAGGCAGAAGGATAACTTAATCCAAGGAGGTCAAGGTTGCAGTGAGCTGTGATTGTACCTCTGCACTCTAGCCTGGGCAACAGAGTAAGACTGTCAGGAAAAGAAAAAAGAGAGAAAAAAGAAAAGAAGAAACAAACTAAGTTTAGGAAACATAGCATAGGTTCTGGAAAACAATAGTATATCTTCATTCATTTGAAATCCCTTAATTTGGATCTTGTGCAGATGCTAAGGTATTTAGTCTTGTTAGAAAATATTTTTCCTCACAAGTAATATAAATTAGTAGCAAACGAAATGTCATAACAGATATTTATTTAAGAAAACTCCTTTCAAGGGGCAATAAGAATTTCTGTAACACAAGGGGCAAGAATATCAATCTTGCCTTCATTTTGCCAAGTGCAGAGAATTCAAAAGACTCCCATGAAGAGTGAGTCATCCCAATTCAAAGATGTTGGCTCTGGTCTGAGATTTAAATCTGATCTATTAAAAGCTGTACTCTGTTGACAAGCTCTTCCAGGAAGAAGGAAGGAGCCAGGCTGATTATGCCGAATATATCTTTATACATTTTCCCTGCACCTTAAGCCTGTTTCTCTCCCCCATAAGAGAATGAATAAGGGTCAAGAAGAGCCAAGATTTATATTAATTGAACTCTTTTTTACTGGAAGAAAACATGAAGAATGAGTAAGAAATGTTTTCCCCAACATTCTCGAATTTTTGTCTTCTTGAGCAATGGGGAGAAAAACAGTATGCCTGTGGTCAGGCACAGATGTGGCTGTGGCCCTCAGGAGAGCAAAGCTGCAGGATGGTCGTACTCCCACTTTCCTGCTCTTCCTATAATACCACAGATCTAGAAAAAGTTCCAGAATGGATCGAATCCTGCATTAAGTTAACTCCAAATCCATTCTATAGACGATTGTAAACATCTTCTCTCTGCTCTATTTTCCATTCCAAGTGTGTCCAGCTACATTGTTAACTGGATATGTCAGAGATACTGCAATTGAGACACTGCAAAAATAAAATGCATATAGATTCTCCAATATTAAAATTCCCACAACATAGGGAACACCTAAGTTTGACTAAAAAATTCTCCATTTCGGCCGGGCGAGGTGGCTCAAGCCTGTAATCCCAGGACGTTGGGAGGCCGAGACGGGCGGATCACGAGGTCAGGAGATCGAGACCATCCTGGCTAACACAGTGAAACCCCGTCTCTACTAAAAATACAAAAACTTAGCCGGGCGAGGTGGCAGGCGCCTGTAGTCCCAGCTACTCGGGAGGCTGAGGCAGGAGAATGGCGTGAACCCGGGAGGCGGAGCTTGCAGTGAGCTGAGATCCGGCCACTGCACTCCAGCCTGGGTGACAGAGCGAGACTCCGTCTCAAAAAAAAAAAAAAAAAAAAAAATTCTCCATTTCAAGGCCGGGCGCGGTGGCTCAAGCCTGTAATCCCAGCACTTTGGGAGGCCGAGACGGGCGGATCACGAGGTCAGGAGATCGAGACCATCCTGGCTAACACGGTGAAACCCTGTCTCTACTAAAAAATACAAAAAAACTAGCCGGGCGAGGTGGCGGGCGCCTGTAGTCCCAGCTACACAGGAGGCTGAGGCAGGAGAATGGCATAAACCCGGGAGGCGGAGCTTGCAGTGAGCTGAGATCGGGCCACTGCACTCCAGCCTGGGCGGCAGAGCGAGACTCCGTCTCAAAAAAAAAAAAAAAAAAAATTCTCCATTTCAAATTTTACCAAATTTCCATTGAGTCATAAAATTATCTTTCACGTTAAAATTGAAACACATTGAAATCAAAAGGTATGAGAGTTCACAATCAAATTCGCTTGTCATTGTGAGTTAAAGGCCAGTCTAATATTGTTAAGTTAAATTAGAATTTTTTTAAATCCTCCCTAATTTTCCATTCTGTCAGTTTAAACCAGATGACATCTTGATATGTCAGTAAGGTCAGGTTTTCTTAAGCAGTGGTTCCCTGGGATGTCTCTCATGGGAATAAGTAACATACTTACAGGACTTCAACATTTGTAATAGCAAGTCTCTGTTGCACTTAATTTTTTTTAAAAAAGTATTTTATTTAAGTGAAACATTCACATAAAACATTTAAAAATCACAATTTTACAGTTCCATAAGTGTTCATAATGTTATCACATCTACCTACCACTTGGATAGAAAAATCAGATAGAGGCACTACTATCCTGATTTCTAATATGATAAATCAGTTTTGCCTATTTCTGAAATTTATTTAACTGAAATAGTATAGTAGCTACTCTTTAATGGCTGACTTCTGTGATTCAGTATTATTTCATGAGATTCGTTCATATAAATGCATATAAATGTGTGTAACAGTAGTTGATTCTTTTTCATTCACTTACAATAGTTCACTGTATGACTATGCTACAATTTATTTATTTCTTCGCTTGTTATCAGGCATTTGTGTTGGATCTGGTTTGAAGGTATTATAAATAATGCTACAGTGAATGTTTTTGTACACAAATATGTATGCATTTCTATGGATGGAAATGCTAGGCTAAGTCATGGAATATAAGTATTTCTTGCTTTAGTAGATACTACCAAAAAGTGGTTTCAATTTTCATTCCCACCAACAGTATGTAAATGTTCTAGTACTTTATGGCCTCATCAACACTTGTTATCTTCCGTCTTTTTATTTGGGTTGTAGTGACATTCATTATCATTTTAATTTCCATTTTCCTCTTGCAAATTAAAAGGTTTGGAAGCTTTTCAGATAAATGTTTATTGAAATGTGGACATCTCCTTGTGCAAAGTGCCTACTGAAGTCTTCTGCCCATTTTCAAATGAAGTTAGCAGTATTTTTTATTTTATATGTGTGATCTCTTAGTGTTTTCTATTTAATTAATTATGTTATCTGCAAATCATGAGAGTTGTATTTTATCCTTTCAAATTCTTATTTATACACGTTATTCCTTTCTCTGTCCTTAATGCACTGACTAGAACCTTAATACAAAATGGAATAGAAGTGATGATGGAGGCTGGGCGCGGTGGCTCATGCCTGTAATCCCAGCACTTTGGGAAGCCAAGGTGGGCGGATCACGAAGTCAGGAGATAAAGACCATCCTGGCCGGTGGCTCAAGCCTGTAATCCCAGCACTTTGGGAGGCCGAGACGGGCGGATCACGAGGTCAGGAGATCGAGACCATCCTGGCTAACACGGTGAAACCCCGTCTCTACCAAAAAGTACAAAAAACTAGCCGGGCGAGGTGGCGGCGCCTGTAGTCCCAGCTACTCGGGAGGCTGAGGCAGGAGAATGGCGTGAACCCGGGAGGCCGAGCTTGCAGTGAGCCGGATCTCGGCCACTGCACTCCAGCCCGGGCGGCAAAGCGAGACTCCGTCTCAAAAAAAAAAAAAAAAAAAAAAAAAAAAAAAAAAAAGACCATCCTGGCTAACACGGTGAAACCTCGTCTTTACTAAATAATACAAAAAATTAGCCAGGCGTGGTGGCGGGTGCCTATAGTCCCAGCTACTTGGGAGGCTGAGGCAGGAGAATGGCATGAACCCGGAAGGCGGAGCTTGTAGTGAACCGAGATCGTGCCACCGCACTCCAGCCTGGGTGGCAGAGCGAGACTCCGTCTCAAAAAAAAAAAAAAAAAAATAGGCCAGGCGCGGTGGCTCACGCCTGTAATCTCAGCACTTTGGGAGGCCGAGACGGGTGGATCACGAGGTCAGGAGATTGAGACCATCCTGGCTAACACTGTGAAACCCCGTCTCTACTAAAAAAAAATACAAAAAACTAGCCGGGCGTAGTGGCGGGCGCCGGTAGTCCCAGCTAATTGGGAGGCTGAGGCAGGAGAATGGCGAGAACCCGGGAGGCGGACCTTGCAGTAAGCCAAGATCGCGCCACTGCACTCCAGTCTGGGGACTGAGCAAGACTCTGTCTCAAAAAAAAAGAAGAAGTGATAATGGTGATGATGGTGGGATCTTTGTCTCATTTCTGATCTCAGGGTATGGAGGGGATTTCCAGTATTTCATCACTAAGAATAATATTTGCTAAAGGATTTTGTTGTAATATACCAGTAAAGATTAAGGAAGTAATTTTATTACTCATTAATAAATTAATTATTAAGGAATCTGCCTTGTATTCTTAGTTTAGTTGAGTTTTCTTATTGATGGACAATGAATATTACTAAATGTTCCTATTTATAGAGATGATTATATGATTTGTATTCTTTATTTTCTAAGTGTGGTTACAGGTTACACTGATTTATTTTCAAAATTAAAACTTTCCTGCCTCCTTAAAAATAAACTGTATTTGGGTTGTATATTATAATTATCATTTTTCAGTATTGCCAGATTTGGTTTGCAATTTTTTTAGCATTTTTACAACTATGTTAATGAGAGCTATATCTGTAATTTTTATTTTTTATAAAGGTATTATCTAATGAATTTTATTGCTAGGATCACAGGGAAGTTAGGAGTAGAAGAGATATTCTAGGTAGTTCTGTGTCATTCAAGATAAACCAATTCTGGATACTTAAAAAAGTTACAAGTGCTTAAACAAAAAGGATGTCTTGCTTAGCTACTACTTTATTAACTACCCACTGGTAAACATTTTAGCAGGTTTATTTTTAACCCTCCATTATTATAAAGTCCTTGTAATAATACTATAGCCTGACTATACTATAGGCTATAGTATCAAGGATATGAAGATTAAGCTGGACTCATAAAATAAATTGGAAAGTGTCTCCCCCAACCACCCCCCCTTTTTATTTTCTATTATTTTTGAGACAGAGTCTCACTCTTGTTTCCCAGGCTGGAGTGCAATGGCACAATCTTGGCTCACTGCAACATCTCCCTCCTGGGTTGAAGCAATTCTCCTGCCTCAGCCTCCCAAGTAGCTGGGATTACAAGCGCCCGCCACCACACCTAGCTAATTTTTGTATTTTTAGTAGACAGGGGGTTTCACCATGTTGACCAGACTGGTCTCAAACTCCTGACCTCAGGTGGTCCGCCCGTCTCGGCCTCCCAAAGTGCTGGGATTACAGGCGTGAGCCACCGTGCCCAGCCCCCCACTCCTTTTTTTTTAAAACTCCTATTCTCTGTAGAAATTTAGTGTGGATTAGGTTTTTTTAATTTTTGAAACAGAGTCTCATTCTGTTGCCAAGGTTGGAGTTCAGTATCAGGATCATGGCCCACTGCAGCCTTGATCTCCCAGGCTCGAGCAATCCTCTCACCTCAGCCTTCCAAGTAGCAGGCATTACAGGTGGGTGCCTTCACACCCTGCTAATTTTTTTGATTTTTTGAGAGAGAAAGTTAGTTTCACTGTGTTGCCCAGGCTGGTGCTCCTCCCACCTCAGCCTCCCAAAGTGCTGGGATTACAGGCAGAGCAACTGTGCCTGCCTCAGATGAGCATTTTGTCTTTCCAAAATATTGAGTAGAATTTATACACAAAACTGTAAGTAATGTCGTTTCTTGTGGGAACATTTTAAAATTAAGATTGTTTATCCTGGTGGTGGCTTTGGTAAGTCACATTTTTCTAGGAATTTTTCTATTTAATTTAAGTACCTAAATTTATTGGTATAAATTTGTTCCTGATATTCTCTTTTTTTAAATTTTTAACAACTATGGGGTTTTTATTGTGTTCACTTTTTTATTTCTAATACTGGGAATTTTTGCTCCCTCCCTTATTATTATTCTTTCCAGGAGTTTATCAATAGCTTTCCCTTTACAAATAATCAGTATTTGGGGCTTTGTTGATTTTTGCTATTGTAGTTTTATTGTCTGCCTTTTCTTTCCTTTTTTATCTTTATTATTTTCTACCTTTGACTTTTTTTTTTTTTTTTTTGACGGAGTTTTTGTTCTTGTTGCCCAGGCTAGAGTGCAATGGTGTAATCTTGGCTCACTGCAACCTCCACCTCCCGGATTCAAGCAATTCTCCTGCGTCAGCCTCCTGAGTAGCTGGGATTACAGGCATGTGCCACCACACTTAGCTAATTTTGTATTTTTAGTAGAGACACAGTTTCTCCATGTTGGTCAGGTTGGTCTCGAACTCCTGACCTCAGGTGATCCACCTATCTCGGCCTCCCAAAGTGCTGGGATTACAGGCATGAGCCACCGGGCCCGGCAGGCAGTTTTTTTTTTTTTTTTTTAATTTAAAGAAAATATTCAGGCCAGGCACGGTGGCTCATGCCTGTAATCCCAGCACATTGGGAGGCCAAAGCAAAAAATACAAAATACAAAAAAATACAAAAAATACAAAAATGAGTGGGGTATGGTGCTGCATGTCTGTGGTCCCAGCTACTGAAGAGGCTAAGGTGGGAGGATTGCTTGAGCCCAGGATAAGGCTGCAGTGAACTGAGATTGCACCACCGCATTCCAACCTGGTCAACAGAGCAAGACCTTGTCTCAAACGAGACTCCATCTCAAAAAAAAAAAAAAAAAAAAAAAAAAAAAAAAAAAAAAAAAAAAATTAATTAATAAAATAAAAAAGAAGATATTCCATTTTCTACTGACTTATATCTGTTGAAAAATCAGCATTAGATTTTATTGCACATTTGAATTTAATGTGTCCTTTTCTTCTTTTCTTTTCTTTTTTCCTCTTTTGAGATGGAATCTCGCTCTGTCACCCAGGCTGGAGTGCAGTGGCGCGATCTCAGCTCACCACAACCTCCACCTCCTGGATTCAAGTGATTCTCGTGCCTCAGCCTCCCAAGTAGCTGGGACTGCAGTCATGCACCACCACACCCAGCTACATTTTTATATTTTCAGTAGAGACGAAGTTTCACCATATTGGCCAGACTGATCCCAAACTCCTGACCTCGTGATCTGCCCACCTCAGCCTCCCAAAGTCTTGGGATTACAGGCGTGAGCCACACTGCCCCGCCCTAATGTGTCTTTTTCTCTGGCTACTTTTAACATTTTCTCTTTGCCTTGGGTTTTAAGCAGTTTGACTGTGGTGTGCCTAGTTGTGATTTTTCTTTGTATTCATACTTCTTGGGGTTCATAGTGTTTCTTGAATATAAAGCTTGATAACTTTCAACAATTTTAGAAAATTTGACAAATAACTCTTCAAATATCACCTTTATCCCATTTTCTCTCCCCTCTCCATTTATGTATATATATATATATATTTTTCCTCCTTAACCCCGTGCTCTATATATGTCTCTTATGTTCTTTCCTGTATTTTCTATCATTTCTACCCTCTGTTCTTCTGTCTTGATGTTTTCCATTGTTCTTTATTACAGTTCACATTCATCTCTTCCTGTATCTAATCTACCATTAACACTTATCTTTCAGGTTTTTAATTTCAAATATTTCAGTCTTCAGTTCTTAGAATTTCCACTTTTTTAATAGATTTCAGAGTTTTGATGAAATTATCCATTTTGTTATTTCTCTTATTTAACATTTTAATCATTATTTTATAAAAATCTGTCTCTGATAACTTTAATATGTAGATCACTTGTGGCTCTGTTTATATTGTCTGTTCTTTTCCTTGGATTTTGATCATTTGGTTTTAGCAGGACTGGGTAATTTTGACTACTGAGTATTGCATTAAAAAAAGTTGGAAATGCTTTGAGGATCTACCCGATGTTATCTTCCTCCAAAAATGATTCATTTTACTCTCTGACTAGTAACTGTGGTAGGGCAGATCATTTTAATTCAGTCTGTGATTCATTTGATTTAAAAGTTGGGTTTCAGTCTTTGTAAGGGCTGTTCTATCTATTTCACACTCCTAGGATACAGCCTTCCATGGGTCTAACTCCTCTTTGGAAGTCCCTGAACTCCAATATATCTTTCTTCGCCATAATGAGGCTACTGAAAATTCTGCTTAGCTTCATAACTCTTAGCTGACATTTCTGCCTGGATTTTTCCTTAGCCTTTTGGCCCTAAGCAATTTACAAACTAGCAGATGCCTAGAAAAAAAGAGTGCTGCACAATGTCTGGATGAACCGAAGAAGCTTTCTTTCCCCCAGAAGTCTGGTACCTACAAAAGGTATCTGCTAGCCTTAGCTTCTACCTAATACCTTCAGTATGTTTTAAAAATTTTGTCCACCCTTTCTAGTAAGACAATTAGTTTGCAGCAAGGTACTTTTTATTATTTCAGAAAGCAGAACCGACTTCTTGCCTCCTTTTTTAAGTTGCCAAAAAATAGGAGAACTCAAAAAAGTATCATAGCTCTTTCTCCATACCCACCAAATTCTGATAATTGCCATTTCCTGCTTGTAGAGCACACATTATAGGCAAAATTATATTACCAGAAACCAGTATTCAGTATTTTAAAGAGCATAGCAAAAACTCATTGGTATCTGTAGGGAAAAGAATGGATCAAAGAAACTTGATTTCAGATTCTCTGGGATATCAACCGATCCCTGCTGTTTTCTAGAACCCACAATTTGTAAACTTTAACATAATTGGGGAATCTCTAAAGAAAAGATGGCTGGGTGTGGTGGTTCATGCCTGTAATCCCAGATCTTTGGGAGGCCAAGGCAGGAAGATTGCTTGAGGCCAATAGTTTGAGACCAGCGTGGCCAACATGGTGAAACCCTGTCTCTACCAAAAATACAAAAATTATCCGGGCACCGTAGTGCACGCCTATAATCCCAGCTACTGGGGAGGCTGAGGCAGGAGAATCACTTGAACCCAGGCAGAGGTTGGAGTGAGCCAAAATCATGGCACTGCACTGCAGTCTGGGCGACTGACAGAGTGAGACTTTGTCTCAAAAAAAAAAATCTATATTGATGGTGTTATACACTTTACAACTTTAGAGGGGAAAACCCACTTTGCATAATAACTACTTAATCTCCATTTCCCCTTCAAGGTGTTTCTGACACCCCAATACTAAATTGAGTGTGGGCCCTATCCAGTGAGTGGTGTTCACTCACGTTGGTAAGCAGGCATTGTCAGACCTCATCATAATGGCTGTTTCCAACATTGTTTGCTATTTAATTCCTTAAGCTTAGGAAGCCAGCCTCCCATGAAAGGGTTTTATGTTGTCTCAAAATTGTTGCAGCTGGAAAATCACTCTCAGCAAACTCCTGAATTGAAGTTTTGTTCTGAAGCCTGTTTCTCTAGATGGACTATATAGCTCCACCTATTATTCTGTTATTCTTTCAACCATTTATTTGTATGTATGGCTAATTCCCCCGACTAGATCACATGTTTCTTTAAGGCAAGATTCATCACCTTTTAGCAGGTAGTTAGTGAATTAATAATTGTTGGTCAACATTTCCAGCAGCTTTAACTGCTTTTGATTTGGAGAGGCAAGGGGGCTTAGAATTCATTTTATCTCTAGATGCTTTTCATTGTTCTGTGCTCCTAAATGTGACACAACCAACAAAAGTAGAATGTAAAAGGTGACTCGGTTTTCTTTCTGTCACTTAAAGTCTTCAGATGCTGATGGTCTTGGAAGCCTTAGTTCCATGTTACCTACAAAAGCTAAAGAGGCAGACATCACAGGTGGAGACAGTACCTGCTGCCCGAGAGGAGATTGCGGCCACTGCTGCTCTTGCGACGTCCCTACAGGCCCTTTTATACAGTGTAGAGGTCCTCACCAGGTAATCCCATTGGCAGAAATAGCTGCAGCCTTACATCATATGTATCCACTGGAAAAAAAAAATGTGATGGGTAAAAATCGAAAACCCAATCTTTATTTACAGATATCTCCTAAACTCAGCCCTTTATGCCTTATAACTGTGAACAGTTCCTGAGTTATTTGAATAAATAATGTTAAGCACTCTGATTAGTAGTAGTAGTAGTAATAGTAATAATATTCTTACTATCATTGCTAAACACACATTTGCATATAGCTTGCTGAGCTTCTCCAGCAGTTATGACCCAGTGGTAAACACGTCTTGTGTAAGAGGGCCAATTTAGTGAATTTAAAGAGGTAATCTACATTTTTATTGGTTATTATATTATTTTATGAGACATGGAATTCTTTTATTATTTTAGACTAAGTATTTTATTATTTTAGACTAAGTATTCTTTTATTATTTTACTGTTTGTGAAGTGTTGTGTTTTTTAACTATAATTTCAGAAACTACATAACCAGTATAAACAGCAGAATGTTGTCCTACTATTAGAATTAATAGATTCTCTGTGGGACAGGACTAAACAATGCTGGGAGATGAGAAATTTGGGAATGGGAAGGTAAATTGGCACCAGAGTTCAGCCCTAAACAAAGTTCAAGCAGTTAGTCCTGTCGCAAGATGCTTGGGTGCAGAAGCAGAGTCACTAAACTGCCATATGGCAGGAAAGGGGCAGGCAGGGAGCCCTGGATGAGATCAAAATAAAATAAAATCTGAGTGGGGAAGGTGGATGCAGGACACTACGCATACGATGGGCTTTCCTGCTCCGTTCCCATCTAAATTAGCTGCCAGGAAATATTCTTCCCCAGGATAGGGATGGGGAAACCTTTTACCTTTGCTCCTCCATTCCATTCTGCCATGCTGTGTGTCCAATCTAAAGTTCCAGATCCTTAGTGTGAAATTGTCTATGCCTCCACCAAAAGGCACCAACTCCCCCAGCCCCATCTTGCTGTGTTGGTAAGGGGGAAGCCCTTTAGTCCAAGAAGGACTTTTTCAGCATGCATCAGCAAGAAAGACAGAAAGTGGGTTGTAATTCATTAACATCAATAGATGTTTAGTTTCTAATCATGAGCTACATTGCCAAACTAGACAAGCAGAATATTGCCCAAAAGCCTTCTGTAGACTATCATCCTGAAATGTTCATATGCACCTAATCTAAGGAAATGGGAAGAGTTGGCTCAGAAAGCCATGACAAATTGCCTCCTCCAAGGAGAGATAGTTTTCTGTGCTATTGCTGATGGTTTCATGAAAGTCCCAGAAGAATATCCTAAAGAGGAAGGAAAGACTTACACTCTTCTTTCTGTACCCATCTGGTTATGTAACTAGCTTTTTCCTACAACTAGAGGAAAGAAAAGCAGTCAGTAGTTCCCAATTGCCCCTGTATTTCTATTATATATCTATATCTATATCTATATATGTACAGATACAGATATATAGTTTTCTATATCTATATATCTATATATATATAGATATATATAGATATATATAGATATATATATATATAGAGAGAGAGAGAGAGAGAAAGAGAGAGACTCACTCTGTCACCCAGGCTGGAGGTCACTGGCATGATCTTGGCTCACTGCAACCTCTGCCTCCCAGGTTTAAGCAATTCTCATGCCTCAGCCCTGCAAAAAGCTGGGATTATAGGCATGTGCCACCACACCCGGATAATTTTTGTAGTTTTAGTAGAGACGGGGTTTCCCCATATTGGCCAGCCTGGTCTTGAACTCCTGGCCTCAAGTGATCCACCCACCTCGGCCTCCCAGAGTGCTGGGATTACAGGTGTGAGCCACCATGGTCAGCCTATTTCTCCTCATATTACATAATGTTAAAGCTTTCCTCATTTCTATACCTTTTTATAAGGATAAGTCAATTAACTTATCCAAAACTGACTTACTCAAAATGTCACAAAGAGTTATGGATGGAGCTCTAGCATTTAAAATTCTGTGGCTTTAAATATTCCAGTGCATTTAATATTCTTTTGGCAGAGAAGACTAGCCTCATTCGTTGGTAGTAGTTACTCAAACCAAAATTGGCTTCACTGTGTTTACAAAAAGAAGGTAAGAATCCCCTAATTTCTCCACATTCCTAGTTTTTTTAATCTCAAGACAAAAGAAATTTAACAATTGTATAGGTAGTATTACATAAATATATCACAAGTACATTAGTTTTAACTGTTGTATAACATGTTATACAAACTTACAGCCTTTAAGCAAAACCCACTTATTGTCTCACAGTTGTGTAGGCCAGGAATCCAGGCAGGCTCAGCTGGATTCTCTGCTCAGGGTTTCTCAAGGTGGAAGTCAAGTTGTCAGCTAGTCCGAACTTTTATCTGAAGGCACTGGGGAAGAATGCACTTCCAAGCTCATTCAGTTTTTTGGCAGAATCTAGTTCCATGCAGCTTTAGGTCTGAGGTCCCATTTCCTGGCTGGCTGTCAGCCAGGCCCCACTCTGCATTGAGAAGGCACCTGCATTTCTTCTCACATGCTCCCCTCTACCTTCCAGCCAGCAATAGCACCTTGAATCCTTATGCTTCAAATCTCTCTGCCCCCAGCCAGAGAAGACTCTGCTTTTGAAGGGTTGCTATGATTAGATTAGGCCTATGCAGACACTCCCCCTTTTGGCCACATAATGTAACATAATCACTAGAGTAACACCAAGGGGCAAAGATATTGGGAGCCATCTCTAAATTGTGTCTATCACAACAGGCACAGGACAAGGAGATCTGGTGTGATTGTTAAAAGCTTACTTTCTAGCCATCCCCAGCAGACAGAAAGTAAGCAACAAAGAAGCAAGCCTTGATGATTTCATAAAAGCAGTTGCTTTAAAAAACTGCATTATGCCTTTTTCGTCCTAGATGCCAATACAGAGGCAAATTTTACCTATTATTTAAAGTAAATCCGGCAGATATAAAATGAGACAATTCAAATCTATTACTAACCATCTAAATTACTGACTTACAATAGATACGAATTTACTCACTTTCCTGGGTAGCGTTAGGTGTGATATGACTAGGAGAATTCTTTTATTCTTTGATAGTTTCTCAGAAAAAATAGAGTAGTTGATAATGTAGGTGTAGTTAATGTAGATAATGTAGTTGTAGTGTAGGTGGCCAAAGTGGTACATACATCCTTGCCTTTTACTTATCATCTAGAATGATGAACTACCAGTAAAACTGAAGAATGAGCTCTTAACTCTCCACTGGTACAGACTTAGAAGTCTGTAGATATTTCATAAATGTCTTGTTGGAAGAGTCATTTTGATGAGTTTATTACTCAGAGCCAAGAAGTGGAAGAAATTAAATCATGATGAGCTTATAAACCCCTGGGAATCAATGTTCCTTTAAAGTGCCTCTCAGAACAAACAGAAAAGCCCAAAGCTAGACAGCCTGTCTTTTGAAGACTCTAAAACTAACTTAAAACTTATGTGTGCTTCAGTAACTTGAGGATTTAATAAATGTTTCCACTTCTGTTGTTGTTGTTGTTTTGCTGTGGTGATTACTGTCATTGTTACAGGCCCATGACAGCCCCACAGATGAGCAGGTGTGACCAAGGTCATAAGGGAACCACCACAGCCAATCACACCATGTCGTCTGGGGTGAACACCAGGTAATTCACTGGCCCTTATTCTTCTATGGTCTCTCAATTTCATACAACCCGAATGTCAGCTGTTGCGAATGAAAGGAATCCTGAAAATAGTCAATATTGAGTGTGAAAACCTCCAAGGAAAAGAAAAGAAGGTGAGAGTTTAGAGTTACAAGAAAATACCAAGGCTTCTTTTGAAATTGCCAGAGAAATCTAAACCAACTTCATAAATAGGCATTTGTGTTGTTTTGTTTGCTTGAGCCTGCTAGATGTTCTCTGCCTCCTGGGTGGTCTTTGAACTAGTCCGGTGTTGTTTCATTTGCCTTCAACAAAAGGCAAATAAACAATAATAATCAGGAGGTGGTTTCTCATTCCCAGGGCACTAAGAGTCAACTTACCTTCATCTGGACAGATTTTCTGCAGACATTTCATCCAAACTTTGACATATGCCCTCAGATGATGCTTTTCATGGTTGTTAACTTAATCTCCTTCTTTTGTTTTGGTGTAACTCAGCTACTGGCTATACTAGTTAATATTTTACCCGTTTCATTCCATCTGTGTTAGCTTTAAAGATTCTGAAATACACAAAAAGCCTAATTAGTTTCCTTCTACAAGGGAGATTTAAGATAGGGCAAACCAAAAATCAGCTTAAAAAAAGTTCTCTTTTCCCAGTATGAAGTAGTTGGCATGGAAATCATAAGGAGAAATTCAATAAATTTTCACTCTCTCTGAAGCCTATTTTTAAGTGTGTATCATTATTCATGTAAAGTTAATTCCCTGCTCATCATATATATTCATATTAAAAATAAAACAAAAATAAATTCCAAATCCAGCTATAAATTGCCTGGTGTGATCGTTAACTCATGCCTCAATTTCCTATATTAAGGGAAAATGATATACTGTAGTTTAAGTGATATTTAGGGACTTCTCTAGGCTCATTGGGTTAAATGAGGGCTTCTAAAGAAGAAAAAGGGCTTCTAAAGTCTTAATATCCATGAATCACAAAGCAGTAAATCTCCAGAACTGAAAGGAAGTCAGCCATGATTCTCCTTCCCATCACTTAAGACAGAGCACATGGTATTAAAACTATAACTTAAATTTCAAAATGTCCAAAAATTAATCTCATCTGGCTATATTCCATGAGTTTGTATATATTTTTATAATAGTTGTCTTTACCCAAATCACACAACAATAAAACAGCTTTTGTAGCAGCTGTAATTGCAGTATATGTGGTAGCCAAATGAAAGATAAAGCTTTTATACTTTAGGAGTAATATATGTATATTTGTGAGCTTATCAAAATATATAGCTTCAAGGACTTGTCATATGAAGAAGTCTATAAGAAGCCCCAACCAAAGGACCCTGTTCTTGCTCTAATAGTTATGTAGACTGTTTCTCTAACTCCCAGGTACCAGGAACAAGGAGCCAAACTGCACTTTATCAGGTACAGAAAAACTTGCTCTAATTTCATACCAATTCTGACATCTTGAGATGATTGCCTTTTAAACTGGTTTATGGCTCTGTTAGATTTCGTTTGACGAATAACATACTATTTCCGGGTAAACCCCAAAAAGTAGCTTTACTACAATTTGGGATGACAATCTCTTCTAGGCTGAGAAGTTTTCTTTATCCTTCGGATGAGGTTCTCCTTGGCCTCATCCTACTGATTCGTTAACTCATTAGGATTCTTATATTTTTCTTCGGTGTGATACCCTCTTCTCACAACTGCCACATGAATACATTTTGAGACCCCTAGTTAATCTTTTACAATTTCCCAGGGAAAACCTTCATTTACTGGAGGAAGGGCAAGGCCTTCCCAGAGAGGAACTGGATGAACGAATTGCTCGGGAAGAGTTCAGAAGACCCCGGGAGTCCTTACTGAATATTTGCACAGAGTTCTATAAGCACTGTGGACCGCGGCTGAAGATCTTGCAAAATCTGGCTGGGGAGCCTCGGGTCACTGCCCTGGAACTGCTGGATGTGAAGTCTCACATGAGGTACTGGCCTCGCTTTCCCTGCCCCAAGTGTGAACACAGCTTGGCCCACATGTCTGAATGTGTGTGTTGGGTTGAGAGTGGGCGTTCTCCAGGAAAAACACTTAAGATAGAAAGATTTGTTTCCTGTGACTTAGGTACACATCATACAGAACCCTCTGGCCAAGTGTGCATTAAGTCCATCAAACAGGATCTTAGGGTGGACAAGGGGAAAGTGTTCTTAAGACAGAAAAGCATAGTTTATATGTTCGCTTCTCAGTAAAAAAGAAAGAAAGGGAAATTTTATCACCTGAATTCTTAGAAAAGTAGCCGCCTTCTCACTATTATTTACTGCCCAGATTCTAATTTTTCACAAGAATTGAATGTTTCTTCTCTGTTATTTTACATGAGGAACGCACAACTGCTCTCTGCTTCCAGGGTCCCTAAAAAGCCTGTAATGAACCCTGCAGGAAAGTAAGCAGTTTTAATTCAGCCAACTTGTTTATATATATCCCCTTTATATAAACAGCCTTCCAACCGTTAAAAAAAATGTGTCCTGGTAAGAATTCTGAACTAGATGAGGCCAGTTGTCATTTACATGTTTTGCTCTTAGTGTGCTAGGGAAAGGCCCCAGAATTACATCCCTGTGCACTCATATTTCATCTTCCTACAGGGTTGCTATTTCACTTGAAATTCATGCTAAAGGCTGTATTTGTGTTTCAAAAGGAACGTGATTCCAGAAGACCTTCTATTCAGATTTATAATCATTTGTTAAGGGTGATGAAAATCCCTTCAAAGAAAAATGTCATGGATATCAGAAGATTCACTTGGAAAATTTAATGTATCTATAAAGGTTAAGGTAGAGTTAGGTCCAGCCACTTCCAAATAATGTTGCAATTTGGCAAAACTCACAGTTTCCTGGTTATTGCCTTTTTTAAATTTAGGAAGTACTCAATGAAGGAAAATGAGAAGACAGAAATGTACAGTGAATGCAGGTTCTTTTTCTTCCAGTGTAATTTCACATTCTTTGAATTGCACACTCACACCCAGCACTGCCCTGGAGAACCCCAGGGCCTCACTGGAGTTCACACTCCCTGCTGTGCAGTAATGAGGAAGAGCTTATTTCACACTGAAAAGTTCAGCTCCTAGAAGGGAGCCTTCAGAGAAAGGGGAGGGACATTTGGAGTGTCAAGGTCTTGCTGTCATAGCAACCTAGGGATCTATTCAGCCCCTCCACTTCCTTTTCCACTGGTCTGCTCTAGCTGACCTAAGCGATTCTGTGAACAGAGAAACATCACATTCCCAGAGTCAGAAAATCACTATGACCAATGGCCATTTTGTGAGAGAAAGGGAAAAATATTCCTAAAAGATAGATGTGTGTGTGTGTGTGTGTGTGTGTGTGTGTGTGGGGAGAGAGAGAGAGAGAGAGAGAGAGAGAGACTATGGGATAGTGACTGTCCCATAACCTGACGATCTTCCTTAGGGCATTTGGAGGGAGGGGACAGCAAGAGTCAGAGAGGCTTGGAGCTCCCTCTAGAGGCCAATACCTATTAAAGGTTAAATGAACTAGAAATGATTTAGCTCCGAGCCTGGCACTGATCTGGACACAATAGATACTAATGCTAATGAGAATGGTCCAAATACTGTGTTAAACACTGGGGATGTACACTAAGGTCCTGGTCTTCAAGATTATCATGGCTCAATGCAAGAGGCACATAAGAAAATAACTATAATACAAAGTTGCAAGTACTATAATCTCATAGGCATTTATGTATTATTATGTAAAGGATTTGAGGCAACTCAGCAAATATGTGAAGGGAGAGTATATACAAATTATAGGGTCAGGATAATGTGAAAGATTTTCAAGGAGTTAATTATCTTTATGATAAGATTAGCACAGGAAATCAATGTAAGATCATATTAGATTTTATTCATGAACCATAAATTTGACTTTCTTAGTTATCAAAGCAATGAGTGAAAAAAAGATTAATTACAAAATCATAATATAAATAAGTTAAAAACAAAACAGTTGCTCGGTAAAACAATACTTTTTTAAAATACGAAGAACAAGAAAAATCTTGTAGGGGCCAAGGGAAATTTTCCCCTTGAGTCTCTGAAGGTTTGCTGAAAATCAACTGATAAAAGACAGATAATAATCAAAAAGCATGAAAATGTATTTGATCATAGTTTTACCTGACACAGGAGCCTTCAGGATGAAGACCCAAAAATACAGGGGAAGCTCTCCATTTTTGTTTAACAAAGTATGGATAGCCATGTATAAATATGATTGGACAAAAAGGGTATGATCTCATTAGACCAAGTGAGGAAACCCAGCATGGCCTGTGCTTTTAGATTCTTCTTGGCCTTTCTGGTTAGCATTCCTTCCTTCTGGGAATGGGGCAAGACCGTTTCTGGAAAGGGGGCGTTCTTATGACCTACAGTCAAACAAGATGGGTCAGACAGTTTCTGTAGGGCTAGTTTTTACACAGAAAGATGGGGTAAAATTAGTGTAATATCTTTAAGTTTTATGACTGGCTTCAGGAAAAAGGGTTCTGGTTTCAATGACCTGCTTTGAGGAAAAGGGTCTCCAGTTTCCATGACTAGCCTTGGAAAAGAATGAGAGGCCACAGAGAGGAGGGCAGGAGAAGATCAGTGAAAAACTTTGGCTTCTGAGGTCTTCATTTTGGGGTATTGCTTTCTGAGCTTCAACAGTCTCTTGGTTGGTGTTTGTTAAAGGAAAGAGTGGTGAGAACAGAGTCCTCAGCAACATCCCTATAGTAGATAAAGTGCTGGTTGTACATGGCTGGATGCCTGTTAGTATATAAAGTTGCCACAATGTCATAATGCAGTTCAGCAAAAGCAATTGATCTGAAGCCAGGATAATGTCATTCAAGAGCACAGCTATTTCATGGCCTGGGTCGATAGGAGGGCAACATTTTTATTGCCCAGGGAATATTTAGACTAAATGCCCTTTATTAATGCCATTTCTCACAACAACCTTTTGAAAAAGACAGGCCTGCCATAGTCTCTGACCAAATAGAGATATTCTATGTTGCTGAGTAGGGGCGGATCCAGATGCTTTGAACTTACACTAAGCAAAGGATGTAATTAAGGCTCCTCTTATAAATTAAGGGTGCCCTTGAATATATGTAGAAGTCAGAGCTTAATATATAAATTTGCGAATTGAGGGTAGTATTAAATCGTTCTTAAATTATAAGAATAGATAATGTCACCCAAGAATGAAAAGTTGATTTTTAAAAAGAGAAAGAGAAATGGGATGATATAAAAAATACAAATGTTTGCCGAAATAATTCGAATCAAACCAACAAGTTAAGAAGCATTGCTAAGGCAATCTGTACTTCTGAATTTGCAGAATGTATGGTTGATTACAAGGCTCTTGATGAAAATATTCTTGATTAGATAGAGTCTCTGCCCTACAGAAATGTATTGCTTCATTTGTCCAACCCAGTGCTGCCAAAGCAGCTGGATAACAGAATCTGCAAATTCTCTCTCTCTCTCTCTCTCTCTCATGTGTGGTCTCTATCTCTTTCATTTTCTTTCTTTCTCTTTTCCTATCTCCCTCACCCTCTCAATGGGAAAATCTCTTCTGTTCCCACTGGGAAAGAACCATAGGAAAGTTTTTTGGTTATGCATGTGATAGTACAGCAAAGACTGTGGGAAAGGGAAATTTTGTTTTATGTGCAAAACGAATTTATTTTGTCACGTGACCGGGAATTAGATAAATTCAGGTAGTAATCCATAAAATGGCTCTTAAATTCAGCTCTAAGTATTCTTTGGAAACTTAAAATAGACAGATTGATTATTTCACAAGCACTTCTCAATGTTACCTTTAAAATAATAAGAGAAAAGAAATAAGTGCATATAGATATACTCTTATTTGTCACAAAAATAACCTGAGAAGTAAAGAATTATTTTCTGTATATCAAATTCATGAGAAAGAGATAAACAAAAGAATGTATAAGCCTTTAAAATGATTTCTTTAAAGCACTCACATTCACACACAATTCCAGGACAATGTGAATATGTTCAGTTTGGAGAGAAAACAGTGGGAATTAGGAGACAATAACTATTTCTTGATAATGAAGGGTCATGATGGAGAAGATGGATTGGATTTATGCTTTCAGAATTAAGCCTAGTAGGAAGAAATTAAAGGGAATTTGGAGGCCTAACATGAAAGTAACCTCTCACAGTGTGGACCTCCAAAGAGGAAATAAGTTGCCTTGTACAGTAGTGAATTTTCTATCCATGGAGCTAGTCACATAAAGCAATTGTAGAACACTCTAAATAATCAGAGAGGTAATGGCCTTGGCTGTGATTTGTAAACCAGGATGTCTATCAAAATCAGCTGAGGAGCTCTTACCCTCTAGATCCTTTCAAACAGTTATTCACTCTTCTGTTCTCTTGGAGTAATCACAATTTCTCTTTATTACAATATGTGAGATAAAGAATTATATGATATTACCACTGCACTACTCCTAATGCGTCAGTGGATCTGTGCAGTGACTAAGAACAGCTAATATCGTAAAACGAGTGACAACTAGGAATCCTGTACCTCCTGGCGGAAGTACACACCACACACACCACCTGCTAAGTACTCTTGCCAAAAAATCAAAACTGAGTCTGCAGTTGTAGGCCCTGGATTTAACTTCCAATTGAATTAAATACAAAGGCAGTAGGATAGATTAAATTACACTGTGGAGATTCAATCAGTAGAGTGTTGCTACAGAGAATTTCTTTAATAAATAACAAGATAAGGCCGGGTGTGGTGGTTCACGCCTGTAATCCCAGCACTTTGGGAGGCCGAGGTGGGCAGATCACGAGGTCAAGAGATCAAGACCATCCTGGCCAATATAGTTAAACTTTCATCTCTACTAAAAATACAAAAATTAGCTGGGCGTGGTGGCACGCACTTGTAGTCCCAGCTACTCAGGAGGCTGAGGCAGGAGAATCACTTGTACCTGGGAGGCAGAGGTTGCAGTGAGCCGAGATCGCACCATTGCACTCCAGCCTGGCAACAGAGCGAGACTCCGTCTCAAAAAAAAAAAAAAAAAGTCAAGATAGCAAAAAAGTACAGAAGAGGGGGAAATCTACATATTAAAAGAGACTTAAAGACATCAACAAATTGAAATTTATGGGCCTTATTTTTTCCTAATTTCTAAAAAAACAAAAAGTAAGTATGAGATAGTGTGTGAATATTGAAAACTGACTGGATATTGGAATTTTTCAAAAAGAAGAATTATTTTTAATTTGTTAAATGTCATATTGTGTTGTGTTTAATTTTCCTCAGTCCATAATTTGGAGACACATACTGAAATATGTCTGGGTAAATGGTATGATGCTTGGGATTTACTTTAAAATAGTCTAGGGTGGGGAAAGGGGGAGTGTTTGAGGGTATAAGTAAAACAAGAGTCACTGTAGGCCGAGTACAGTGGCTCACACCTGTAATCCCAGCACTTTTGGGAGGCTGAGGCAGGCAGATTGCTTGAATCCAGGAGCTCAAAACCAGCCTGACTAACGTAGCAAAACCCCATCTCTACAAAAACTACAAAAATTAGCAGGGCATGGGGCTGTGCACCTGTAGTCCCAGCTACCTGGGAGGCTGAGGTTGAGTGATGGGTATATTGGGGGCTTACTATATACTCGTCTCTCTACTTTTTTATATGTTTGAGATTTTCCAAAAAAAAAGTTAAAAATATATAGATTTCTGGGCCCAGACCTTAGAAGTTCTTTTTTATTTTTAGATGGAGTCTTGCTCTGTCACCCAGGCTAGAGCGCAGTGGCGCAATCTCAGCCTCCCGAGTAGTTGGGATTATGAGCGCCCACCACCACGCCCAGCTAATTTTTGTATTTTTAGTAGAGACAGGGTTTCACCATCTTGGCCAGGCTGGTCTTGAACTCCTGACCTCATGATCCACTGGCCTCGGCCTCCCAAAGTGCTAGGATTACAGGCGTGAGCCACCACGCCCAGCCAGAAGTTCTTATTTATGAGATTATTGGAAGTCCTGGGAAATTATATTTTTTTCATTTTCCTTTTAAGTTGTGTTTTAAAAAAATAAAAATAAAAATAAATAAGAGGTGCCAGTGTGAACCTGACTGCCTACAGGATATTATGACTATTATGAGCTTTTTCAACCCTAAGATTCCATGACTCAGGGAAGATTATTTCCAGAGCTTTTCCAGTACAAACTTGTCAAAACAAACGAACAAACAAACCTTATTTTTCCGTTTATCTCAAATCTCCTCCTCTCTTTAGTAACAATCCTGAAAACTTTCCATGTATGGTATGGCTGCTCCTGCTGATGCCATCCACACATGCATTCCTAGGTAATATTATGCCTGTCTGCTCGCCTCCTCCATCAGGAATCCTCTGTCCTACATTCCAGTTCCATAGAATCCTTTGCCTGACTAACTCAACATGTACTGATTGAAGCCAAAGATTCAAATAATGGGTGGTAGTAACTTAATGTATTACCCTTCCTAAAGATATTTGTTTTCAAATGAATTTTCAGTATCTTGACAAAGAATATGAACATTTCAGCCACTGTATCTTAGGTGTATTTTTTAGAATATAAGCTTTTTTTGAGGAAAAAAAAATCAAGCTCAAATCATACAGCATGTTGTAAGATACTTTTATGAATGAATATACATTACCTCTTAATATTATCTTGTACACATTCTGGATCTGCTCAGTATATTTTAACAGGAGCCACCGTAAAGTGTTTAAATACTTTCTCCTTCATACAAAATTAAATTAAGTTGGCTTTAAGGCTATGTACATCTTTATATTTGTATTCTTTATTATTTGGAAATTGGTAATCCATATCTAGTTCTAAAGATTATTTCGTTAACTATTACATTTACTAGAAACCTTATTTGCCCAATTAATCTTTTTGGCCAATTCTCCTTCAGAAAATCTAACACTTAGAACATCAACACTTGGGTCTGGTGACTGCAAGCCTGGGCCAACCCTGAGGGAAGCACAACTTTCCCTCTGGCAGTTTCTGTATGGAACCGAGTTGGGAAATCTAAGAAGTAGAGACAACCAAAACCAATGTCATCCAGACGGTACAACTGGGTCTATTAGATAAAGAATCTCAACAGAGAGGAAGGATCCATGTATAAGACAAAAAGAGAGGAGGAGACTTTAAAGGAGAGGAATGGAAATGGAGCCTGAAGAACTCTTTGGGTTGCAACAAAAACCAAGAGCATTTTTTATAAGGTGGCTTTGACCTTGACTATGGGTACTGAGAGAGTTCTGAAGCCATGAAATTTCCAAGGACATTTGATATTAGTGATTTTATTGTTCATTAAAGTTAGGTTCTCTTTTATATGCATATATGTCATATATATAATATACATGTACATCCTCAGAAGTGACATTCTCTAAATATATTTGGCCTATCCTTAATCTCTGGATTGTAGTTTCCTTATCAGATGCTCTTTACATGTCGTCTCTGAAACATTCTATGATTCTCTATTAATATGGATGTGTAGGTATCACTGTTCTGGTATATGGGAGAGCAGAGGGATAGAGGATGTTGGGAAGAATGTTCTTAGTTCAGGCAGTAGGTGGTCTGGAAGGGGTGATTAATATGATGCTGTGTAGAAAAATTCCCATTGTGTAATTCTACGCTTATTTTATATATTCATATATACGCATGTATATATTTTAGGTTGGCAGAAATTGCACACTCCCTTCTGAAGCTGGCACCATATGACACTCAGACAATGGAGAGTCGTGGGCTTCGGCGCTACATCATGGAGATGCTACCCATTACCGACTGGACAGCTGAGGCAGTGAGGCCAGCCCTCATCCTCATTTTAAAAAGATTGGATAGAATGTTCAACAAAATTCATAAGATGCCTACTTTGAGGTGAGAATGCCTCCTAGTTAGCTGTTGCTATCACAAATGTCAAAGTTAAGATTTCTCATTTTTTAAGATGGTAGATCATTCTGGAGTTGAATGAATGACTTGAAAGTTTTCTCTGGTATATGTGCATGGTTAATAGGGTCTATGAATGCCTAAGTGGCAAAGCCTACATTTTGAGAAAACTAACATTTTCTTTAAAAGTATATGTGCTTATCTTGAAAAATCTATCCATTTCTTAGCTGTCACGCTCCTCATCTGACACAAATAAAAATTTCAATTAGTACCCTTTAATCCCTTTTAAAATAAGGGAGGGTAGGCGTTATAAATGGAACAACTAATGAGAAAAGAAAATGAATTTTATGTTCAATATACTATATTTAACGTAGCTAGTTAACATATTTAGGTACCAGTTTAGAGAAATTCCAAGCTTTACAATAATCGCCAAGCAGCAGCTTAAAAATTCGCAGGATTGAAAACAAACACCTAATTTTCACTTTTTAACCTAATTCAGTGTGGTGCTAATGAACACTATTAATGCTTGATCTTTGTTCAGTGACCTGGGAAATATTCATTGGTAGCCTACATATTAGCAGATGTTTTTGAACCACTCAGAGATGTGAACCCAGTTTGGAAACTATAGTGATAGTGAGCAGATAGTTCAACAGGTTAATACTGGTAAACCCACTTACTCAGAAATTTCAAGTTTGGGTTAGTGAGAACATTTTCTGTCCTTGTAAACTAAACCCAAAAATCAGTGCAACTCCTTCCCAAGAATTTATAGCACTTAATGTTCAATTCATCAGAATTTTTCAGATATTAGTCCATCATCTCCTTCACACTAATCCAGCCTTCTGGAGTCATTAAAACAAATTGAAAATTTTTATTCTAATAATTGATTATTTGTTTTTATATTCTTTTATACCATGGTGATGACTGCCTATACATTATTTCAAGGTTATTTATTTCAATGGCATGGAAATGCCTGTTTTAAAACACTATTTCTTTAGTGATCCCAATAGAACATTTGTGTCTATCAGCAAATGGCTTATCAAAGATTTATAACTGTCTCACAAGGGTGTGTCGAAATAAATTCCTTTCTTAAATACTTGGTATCTAAAGATGTTAAACATCTCTAAAAATGACCCATTTCTCATATAATTAAGCCCACTATAAAGAACATCATGCTTCCCGAAAGTAGATTTCTGGATTAGTACACAGGCTTGGCCAGTGGTAGGCAATGTTCTTGGGAGATATGCTATGAATATGGAGTTGGCTTGGATTTAAATTTGTTAGGTGATCTCAGTTCAACACAAGAAATGTTGGCTGAACCTGACCTGCACGTTACCTTCAGTGACGGAGATGTCACATAGCCTCATTTATGAATATGTTTCCATTTGTCGTTGCAGATCCCATTTTGCTAGGAAATATAAGCTTAGAAAGTATTGCCAGGAAAATATAAGGAAATACTGTTAATATCAGTAAAGCCCAAGTTGTTTATTTTGGGGCCATAGGGATGAATCTTTCAGTACTAGGACAATTATGAAATGGATTGACTTTTATTACAGAAAATTCCATATTCATTTAATTGGGTTATGTATACAGTAACACCATTTATACTACCATACAAAGTAGCCAAAAAATACATATCATTTCTTGGGAGGCCAAGAAAGAACATTGTTTAAGTAAACTATTTTCTTCTAATGTGATCTTCTTGGCAGGAGTTAAGCTATATAAATCAAATCAGTGGTAGTCTGGTGTAAAAACTGATGGGCATGTGTAGTCTGATAAACAGGTTTCAGAAATGTAGCTGGGGTCAGATTAGTTCTATTGGGAGTAATTATCCCTGTGATCAGTTTTCTACGATGGTAGTCGTAGGACCCTCTGTCAAAGCTAAAACCAGGGAAATTAAAATGCAACCCGTTCATCATCTTTGTTTTTTCTTCAATAGATTTAGTCGAATGGGGCAGGCCTGCCTCTGCTACGTTTTCAGTATCTTCTTCCCCTCCCAGTGTGCTCTGTGCTTTTGGAACAATATGGGTAAACTTCATCCCAGAGACACATCCTGTCTTAGATGGCGTCAGAATCACTGTCTCATTCACTTGTTTCAGACTCTCCAGAAGGGAGCCAAGCCGCTAATGGCGCCTATATTGTATTCCAGGCGACAGGTTGAGTGGGAGCCTGCCAGCAATTTGATTGAAGGGGTTTGTTTGACACTTCAGAGGCAGCCAATCATATCCTTCCTGCCTCACCTTAGGTCACTGATCAATGTCTGTGTCAATCTGGTGAGTAGCCAAGTGGCAATCTTACGAAACTTTGCACAATGTAACTCTGCTATTGACTTCTCTGAATTGAAGATTTACAGGTCAACCACTTTGTGCCCCTATCTGCCCATGAAAACAGACGGCTCAGGTGACACTGAAAATAGTGAGGTACATTTCAAGGTGGTGTGTGGGGAGATCCAGGAACCCATCCCTACACAGAAGGGATTTTGGTGTGCTGCTTCCCATGCGCTACTTTGACAATTCACCTCTTCAAGTTGCGCTGAGAGTTGAGGGCTGCCAGTTGGAGAGTGGGGTGGCGGAGCCTGCACAATTGGCTAGAAGTTGAGGTAGTCTGGGTGGGGGAACTTAAAATGCAAAGACGATTTTTTTCTTTTATGGTGCAAAATGACACTATGAGTTGGCCAGTCTAGGATTTATGTGAAGAAAAAAATATTTTTAATTGTTTATGTAATATCTAGAGTCTGGTCCTGACAAGGTTTTGTAAAATGTATAGAAACCATGTTAGAGCATCTCATTAAATAGGACCTGCTGCTTCACTAGCTGAGCAATAAATCTGTAGTTGGAATGCCTAGTGCAAATAGAGCTGTTGCCATCATCATTGTTGTCAGTATTTGCTCCATCAAGGAATGTTGACTGCATTCCTTTGAATTCACAAGTAAGTGTCCAATTTCCTGATTAGAATAGCTTTTTGATTCATCTCTCATTATTTACATAGTTAACTATAAACAACATTCTACAAAACCTTGGCTGAATTCAGTGTAATGTTCGATCTGACTCCAGACATTACATGCCTTCAGAAGGCATCAAGAAAGAAATGATTGAAAGTAACATGCCCAACCTTCAATTTATTATTTTTATTATCATCATCATTGAGACTCCCTTACTACGGTTGCATGAAGTTGCAATAGTCAAGGCTGGTCATGTGCTCTGTTTGTATTTCAGGTCATGGGAGTGGTAGGACCTTCCAGTGTTGCTGACGGATTACCCCTTCTTCATCTCAGCCCTTATCTCTCACCACCTCTACCCTTCAGCACAGCTGTTGTCCGGCTTGTAGCGTTGCAGATACAGGTGTGACTGCCTTACCTGTTTGTCACGCTCATTAAGTTGCTGGTTGAGGCACCAGATCATGGTGTTCTCGTTTTTTCTGCAAAGGCTGGGCAAAATCTGTGAAACAAAAGTGTAAACATCTCCAAACTTTTATAGATTTGGAGCTTCAGCCCTGAGCTTGGCCCTAAGTTGTGCTTCTGTAATTCTTCTTGAGATCTCAAATATAGCAGAGTCATTTAGTCCTGCCACAACTTCAGGAACCACTTCAGTCATTTAAAATGTGTGCAAAATAATGGTTCACAGATAATCAGCTCACAATTGTTAATTAAAAGAGGCAGTAATATTCACAGTCTGGTTTTAAATTATTTTCAGAAAGAATTGCAATATAAAATTCTTTCAGATGTTATCACTAGACTTTGAATATCTTAATTTTCTTTAATGATTGTGGGTTGAATATTATGTGTGCTTTTTTAAAGGAAATTCTCCCCCTTAATTTATTTCTTAAAATTAAAGTAATCATTCCCAAGGCCAAAAACAAAAACAAAACAAAACAAAAAAAAAACAAAACTGCAGAATCCCAGGTCTCCTGAGTATTTCTGTGTGTCAACCAGTTTTACACAATGAAAAATCACTGGAAAGCTCTTTAATCAATGGAAAGTACACAACTGATGTAAGTGGATAACTGACCCATCCATTGTTTGACAACCAAACTTGATGGCTCATCATCCAGAGAATGGGTAGATGATAGAAAAGAGATCAAGTAAGAGCTATGGCTACTGTGCAGAAGAGTGACATCCCTAAAGTGATACACGTTAATAACTTATGTACAAAGATCACATATTTCTTTCTATATTGCATATTGTTTCCTGGCTTGAAGAAGGCCTTTCATGGCAGGTGCCAGAGGAATAACTCCCAAATGGAGCAAGTGAGAAGTTCTGATTTTCTTCCTTCTCCTTTGTTGTTAAAATATTTATTGGTGGAAAAATAGAGAAAATTAATGGGGACATGAAGTTGTTTTTGTACCTGACCATAAGTATTTTTATTTTTCATTTAATATTCAAGATGTTACTATCTTTTTAGGTATATAGCTCTCAATTATATCAAGACAATGGTAAAGTATCAGTTTTGGGTGAAGCTTGTATGCTCTACAGATGACAATTGAACTCATAGTTTACAGGAGCAGCCAGCAGGGAGTCACCGTCTCCATCATACTGTGTAAAAACAAACATACTAAATGGGTGTGGTGGTCAATTAATCTTTTTTTCTATTATTGCTGCACAGGCTTTAAAAGAAGATTTTCCTTTAAGCCATGTGATCTCCCCATTCACCAATCAAGAGCGAAGGGAGGGGATGCTTTTAAATCTGCTCATCCCATTTGTGCTCACAGTAGGATCTGGAAGCAAAGGTCTGATTAATTTAACTAAAGGAAATTTATCATTGTCATTGTGTTTTCTTAAATGTCAGGCTGCTATTTCTTTTTCCTGTTCCCATGAAGGCTATCACTGAAGTCAATCTGAATGATTTAAATAGGGTCATCTTAGGGAATAAGAGTTTTTCTTTCTTTTCAGTTTAGCTACCTGGGACCAGAGTTTCTCTGCTCTACTTCTTAGAAGATACATCCTATTTAAAGACATTTCAGTACAGCAAAAATCAGGGAACAGTGGTTCAATTCAGTTGAGAAAATGGTATTCATTGAAGTACAATATAAGAATTGACAGGTGAACAAACTTGTACAACCTACAGACACTGGGTTTAGCAGAAATCCTGCCACTATCATTAAATTACAATGTATTTTCATTACTCTTTCTTCTTAGGGGTAGAGGGATTCTTTTAAAAAAAGTTTATCTCAAATGTAAGTACAGTGCATCATGAGTATTTGCAAAAAGAAAGGAGATTGAAATGGTAAGCGAGACATTTGGCTAAGACCACAAGGTTTTGGGTACCCACTATGGAGAAAATACTCAGGTGCCAGGAACACTGTCTCTGTCCATTGGTAAAGCTGTACTTGATGGGAAACACCTGAATTTCTAGGGTGTTGTAGTTTGGACTTGGAAAGAGCTGAGTTTTTCTGTATCTAATGTGGACAGTCTACCTTGTGATGTTTTTCTTTCCACTTCCCTCTTCCAAATTCTGCCCCTTAGATAGTCCCTGGCTGGAGCAGCCTGAGGTGCAGCTGCTGCTGCAGACGGTCATCAATGTGCTCCTGCCACCGCGGATCATCAGCACATCTAGGAGCAAGAACTTCATGTTAGAGAGCTCCCCAGCCCACTGCTCCACCCCTGGGGATGCAGGGAAAGACTTGCGCAGGGAAGGGCTGGCTGAGTCCACCAGCCAGGCAGCATACTTGGGTTGGTACTTTCTTTATCTCTCTGTTTGTGCATGTGTATGTATATATATGTGAAAACATATGTGTAGATAGCTAGATAGATAAATAATTAGATGTAATTAGTTAAGTTCCAACTTAACTCAGAAAGAATTTGGAGAGACCTTAAACCGGAATATATTTAAAGAAACCTCAATCCAGAATGTATTTAAAGAAGCCACTTGAACAAGAAACATTACCGTTGCAAAAGAGTCTGGTTTCCTTCAGTAAACATATGCCAAAAAACAACATGGTTTCACATCTGCCATGCCTAAATTACTTGGCTGTTTTATGTAAGAGTGTCTGGGTTTGTAAGGAAGGCATCTGCAGTAAAGATTCTTCCATGCTGATTAAGTACAAGTTCACTAGTGAGATTCAGTAGCTGCTATGAGATCTAAACTCAGTCTAGTATACAAAGACACAACATTGCACAACACGTGGGGCTCATTGGTCTGTCACCTATATAAATGGGGTTCTGGAGTTGGGTAGTCTACATCCTGTGCAGCAAGATTTGGTGACCTTGCAATATGTTATGCCCCCTACTAGCTATTTTTCCTCCCTTAAAATGTCTTTAATCTCCACCTTGATCATTACTCTAGTGAGGCCAATCCAGTCCTGCTCCCATAGGCTTCCCAATCCCTTTCCCTCTTTGACTCCTACTTTCCCATTATCCCGTGCTGCCTTTAACCTGGTCCTGACCCATGGAGCAATGGAAAGCCACTGTTTAGCCCTGAATGAACTGGGCCAGCAGGAAAAGAGTACTCTTGCCATAGCGCTGAGAATAAGGGGCACTGGCAGTGGGGAATTTCAAAAATGAGAAAGTATTGCCTGACATTTTTCAATTCACCAAAGCAGATATTGGTGGGAAGTATAAGATGAACACAAACACACTGATGAAAATGAGTCCTTGGAGTTTGGAGTATGGGGGATGTTTGAACTGCATTATAATGGGATGTGTTTGAAAATGAGGGGATTGACAATGAAAATTAAAAAGAAGAAAAAGACACAAGGAATGCATGTACCCAGGACCAAACCATATGGATGCTCAGTTGGCCAAGGTATTCAAAGTAGAATTCAAATCTAGGCTCTATCATAGAGCCCTACATGAAGTTTAGGATTGCACAGAGGATGACGGAGAAAAGAAGTTTACCATGTACAGGAAGGATATGAGAAGACACTTGATGAGTTGCCATCCTCTCCACTGTCTGCCTTTTCAGTGAAGAGTTGTTTTTACTTTGTTACGTGGCCAGGCTACTGAACCTGTATTTTAAGTTTATTTTTACATTTATTTCGAGCACTTACTGTGCACCAAGCAGTTTTCTGTGCTTTACACTATTACCACATAGAATCCTCTCATCCTCTCAATAACTCTAAGAAGTTAGTGTTATTCGCATTTTAGGAGTGAAGAGCCTGGGGCCCAGAAAGGTTGAATAACTTGCCTGAAGGCATATATCTTAATAAGTGACAAAGCTAGAATGAGTCTCTGTTCTTGAGCCCCTTTTATACACTGCTGTGTGTTGGGCTGATGGAAGTTTAGGTGGAAAGTAGAGTGGCAGAGAGCCAACAGGCTTAGTAACGGTGAAAACTTCATCAGAATTAGGGTAGAGAAAGAGGAGTGTTGTTTTTTGTTTGTTTGTTTGTTTAGTTGAGGGAAAGGAATTGAGATGAGCATTTGCTGTGAAAAGTGAGATTTTGAGGAGGAATATGGGTAAGAAAGAATCTTGCAATCTCTCTCTCTGTGTTACATGGCATGGTTCTTTCCTGGAAACATCCTAAGGATGGTAAAGGCATATATGACTCTTGAGGATTTTAGAGAATTGGATTTCTTTGTGCATTTAGTCACTCAATGCCCTTAAGAAAGATTTTTGTGTTTTCCTAATTAGAATCAAAATGTGTTTAGTATACACATTGTTTAGGTGCTGAGATTGATGGGCGTTAAGAACAGTCCAGAAGGCTCAGGTCACTTGACTGTCCCGTGGCAGACTCCACGGTAAAAGCTGTAGTGGCAGAGAGAGCTCCTGTCATCATCTTTGACATCTTCACAATATTCTGGTTTGTCCTGACATGGTTTGGGAAATCTGCTTCCTGAAAAATAAAAATAAATGTAGATTGTGAAGGGCTGCCAGAATCTGAGAGGAAAGAGATACGGAAAAATAAATCTAGCAGGGTTTAGTAATAGACGTAGTGTGTGATGAAGGAAGGAGCTGTTTTTTATTTTTGGAAAGATACACTGAACGCATTTACTGGTTACCTCTGGGGAGCAGTTTAGTGTGGGGTCAGGAAGGGAACTGGGAAGGAAAAGGACTTAATTTTTTTAACTTTGTGCACTTCTTCATGGTTTTATTTTCTTTTAGTAACACAAATATTTATTTTTATGGTTAAAAGAAAAAAGGAAAAGATTTTTAAGATCCATGTTTTAGCTAAGAATGTGAGTGATATGTCCATATCACCATGAAGTTATTATGACAAAACTTTTGGAAGGTAAAGCGTTAGCCACACATCATGTTTATAAAATATTTTCCTTTCAATTCAGTCGACCACATTGCTTTATATTTTCCAAAATAGTAGTTCTTAAGATGCACTTAAGAAAGATACTTGGGTACTCTTCATCAGAATCAAAACACTTAACATACACGTTTTTGTCTCGATGTTCAGAATACTCTTGCTTGGGAATACATATGAAGTTTTTAGAAACATGGGGAGAGTTTAGAAATTTAGAAAATTTCTAAAGGTGCAAAAAGGGCTCTGGATGTCGGTTGGGTTCCTCTGAAGCACAGGTCCGCAGGCTCACTTTTCTCTTTTCCCGGTGTGAAGCGCTGAAGGTGATTCTCGTCTGCTTTGAGAGGCAGCTCGGAAGCCAGTGGTACTGGCTGAGCCTCCAGGTGAAGGAAATGGCTCTGCGGAAGGTGGGAGGCCTGGCCCTTTGGGACTTCCTCGACTTCATCGTGCGGACCCGAATACCCATCTTTGTGCTTTTGCGCCCTTTCATCCAGTGCAAGGTGTGGTGTGTGCTTCTCCTCCTGAAAGTGGCAAGCTCGAATAAATGTGTGGCTCTCTACTGAGGCAGGAATATGGCAGGAGTGCTCATGGTACCTACTGTTGCCAGTTAGTAGGGCCTGTTAATACTATGCTTGATGAGAAAACCACCAAAAAATATATTCCAGAGGATAAAATTTCACACTAGAAATGCCTTCACAGTAAGAGCTTTATTGGAGTCTGTAAAACTTTGCCCACTCCCTACTAGTCATCCCCCACTCTACCCACCCAAAAGATTGGTACAGTGGAATAGTTTGGAGAATCTTCTATCTTCAGTGGCATGACTGAGATCTGATTTTAAATAAACAGATAGGATACTTAACGTATGTTTTTTCCTCCAAGACCCCCAGTACCCATCTATGTTTGTTCTTTTCATGCCCCAATTTCTTAGGGTAGTGATTTAAAACAATGTAATTATTAAGCACTTCCTGTGTAAAGTGCCATTCTAGGAACATCACATGCTTTACCTTATTTATTTCTCGCAACAATGGGTACAGCAATTAGCCCATTTTACTGATGGAAAATTGAGACCCTGAGAATGTTATGCCTTCCTTTCAGCTGCTGGCCCAACCAGCAGAGAATCATGAAGAGCTTTCTGCCCGGCAGCATATTGCCGACCAGCTGGAGCGGCGCTTCATACCACGCCCTTTGTGTAAGAGCTCGCTCATTGCTGAGTTCAACAGTGAACTAAAAATTCTAAAAGAGGCAGTTCATAGTGGATCGGGTGAGTGTGCCTGAGAGTATTGTGAATTTGTTTTGACTAATGGAACTTACAGCCTACAAAGAATCCCTCCGTCCAGGTCACCACACTTTTTGGAACTATGAATACGTTAGCCATTTTGGTACACTACTAGATTTGATGATTTCTACTAAGTTAGCCATTTGACCACTACTAGATTTGACTTCCTCTTTTGTCAGTAACGAAATAGAAATTAAAAGGATATCATAAGAATTTAGTTTTCTTCCTTTTCTATATATTTTTTAATCTTCACTTTAGTAGTTAATCTCTTTCTTGAATATTTAATTGGAGAAAAAATGGTTTAAATTATTATCTTTATTTCCTTTTTGAAAAAGAGAAGGGGGACATTCATTTATTGAACTTCTATTTAATGGCAGATTATTTCCTTTAAGCTATACAAATACCTTCAAGGTGTATAATTGAAAGTCCCTGTAAAGAATGAGGAAACAGACACAGTAGAAAATAGGTAAATAACTTACAAGTACATAACTTACTACTATCGCATAGAAAATGATTATTGTAAGGGGATTTTTCAACAGATCTGTATGATTGATTTATAAAGCCTTTAACTTTTCACACATCAGAAGGGGAAGGATTCCCTTAGAGCTGGCAAACTAGGAAGTACTTTCTTTACATTATTTTACATTATTCTACAGGTATTCTTTGAGAGTACATTGCTTTCTTTCTTATATCCTTAGATTACTGAGGAAGGAAAATAAAACATTATTTGCCATTAGAGGGCAGTCATTATCCACAAGTAAAATGTAATATGTGATAGGTCTTCTTTTTTGTGGGAGGGAAGGGTTATTTCCTTTCTTTTGAAAGCTTTTATTGTTCTTTGCAGACAATGTGGTAAAAACAAAAACTTGATAAGTATAATCCTGGTGAAGTTTAAACATTATCATTTAAATATTCTACTTTGTAATAAAATAACCTGACATAGAAATGAGGGGTATTTTGTGGCTCAAGCCTGTAATCCCAGCACTTTGGGAGGCCGAGACCGGTGGATCACGAGGTCAGGAGATCGAGACCATCCTGGCTAACATGGTGAAACCCTGTCTCTACTAAAAAAAATACAAAAAACTAGCCGGGCGAGGTGGCGGGCGCCTGTTGTCCCAGCTACTCGGGAGGCTGAGGCAGGAGAATGCCGTAAACCCGGGAGGCAGAGCTTGCAGTGAGCTGAGATCTGGCCACTGCACTCCAGCCTGGGCGACAGAGCGAGACTCCGTCTCAAAAAAAAAAAAAAAAAAAAAAAAAAAAAAGAAATGAGGGGTATTTTATAGGTTGTAATTTCCAGAAAATGAGAATGAAAACAGTTTTGATTATGCATTCTGATTGTGGGGTTCACATCAGACAACTTATTTATTACTTTGATATGTTTGTGTCAGATAAGATATATTTCTTAGTAAAAATTGCCAAGTTGGAAGTTACAATTCAGGTCAAAGTTAATTTGCATCCTACCAACCTTGGAAAATAAAATAGAAAACCAATAAGAAAGGCAACAATGTCAAAGCATTTAATATTGTTACAGATGTTATGTTCTGGCAAGGGAACTACTTAATTATATCAGTGGCCAATATTGATTCTTTAAAATAAAAAATCCCCACTTTCATTTGCAACTTCGTTATAAAGACACATTATTTAACGAACCTTTCCTAAAAATTACAAGTGATCAGGGAGGACTTTGAAGCAGACATTTAAGATTCTCACCATGCATTTCCTTTGGTCTCTCGAATCCTCTAGCCTACCAAGGCAAGACATCCATCAGTACCGTGGGCACCTCCACCTCTGCTTACCGCCTGAGCTTGGCCACCATGTCCCGCTCTAACACAGGCACGGGCACTGTCTGGGAGCAGGATAGTGAGCCATCCCAGCAAGCTTCGCAGGACACCCTGAGTCGGACTGATGAGGAAGATGAGGAAAGTAGGTCATTCCAAAGAATGTGGGTGGAAGACACGGCTTGGCCATAGGAGCAGGGGCTTGGGAAGGATTACTGCCCTCTGACCTTTTCCACTTCTGATCCCCTAGTCATTTTTACAGAAGGAGTTCTAGGGAAAATATGACTGATTCCATGACTCCTGATGCCTGCTTTTCTATACATTTCTTGATATCCTTTGGTCATTTAAAAAGAGTTCAGGAAAAAAGCAAATCGTTAGTGACTCCTAAATTTTCTTTAAACCTGTATAGTCAACTTTTTCCACTAACTCCCATTTAAATTGTGGATAACTAACCAAGGAAAGCACTTACTCTCATTTTTCCTGGACATCTTGCTTAGAGGGTTGATCGACACCTAAATGGCCTCATTAGGCAAGGAAAAGTGAGCCATGTATATACCTAGGACTCAGAAAAGACCAGTTGGCTCTGCCAGCCAGTATGTAAACCAGCAGGCTGTCTTGAGGGAAAGTACTCCAAATTTGAGTTAAGAGAATCCCCAGTGACTAGGTCAGCCCAGAAGCTTCTAAGGTATGTGCTAGAGATTTGGTGTGATGACATGAGGAGAAATACTACATATATATGCTTCACAGGAGGTTATAAAAAGTAAAATTAGGGTGAAAGATTCCATTAAATGCTACTGTCATTTCAGGAGTCTTAAAATTGCATAAATTATTTTCCACTTGTATGTTATAGCGTTTGTAGCTAAGTTGTGTTGTCAATGCCATATGAATGAGAACAAAGTTTAGATCTTCACTCAGAGGCTCTCCATACCAAACAACAACAAAATGCTCTACTCTGAACTAAATTAAATAGAAGAAATGAGAGTTGAGGTTAGAATTTTAATTAACTAAGATGAATGAAAGTGTTTTAATGTGCTACGACAGTTGGGAATGTAAGAGAAGAGAAAAAATAAATGCTTTGTCAGTACTTCCCAGTAATATTTGCAGATTTAGCTTCAGCATCGATCAAAGGAAAAATCATATTGTCCTGCGGCTGACCTATAGACACATTTGTGTCTAAATCACCCTGGTGACTGCTCATGAAAATACAGCTAAAGTTGTAATTAGGGAAATCTTGACTGAGAAAACACCATGAAAGAGAAAAGGATCAGCAGTTTAAATATCCATTAAGTATGGGTAAAACTTAAAGAAAATCAATTTTTTATTTAATGCTTGAAGTAGCCTCTCCCAGCAATTCTTATTAATTATAGGAAATGATATCACCTATTTTTGTAGAGCTAAATATATTTTGCAGGTAACCTTATAAATAATGGATTACCTAAGCCGTAGGAAGGAGCTAGGGAAGAAAAGTAAGTAAGACTTAAACAGGGATATCACTGGCCAAAAGCCAACACTAACATACTGATGAGGCAGCAGGCGGATTGGGGAGCCATGCAATTTTTTGCTTATATCTCTGATCACAGACATCACAACGATCCCAATGAAAGCAAGATTACTAACAAATGGTATTGTGTGTTTGTGATATGGGTGTGTATTAATTTAAACAAGGAGAGCTATGAAAAGCAGTTCATTGTTTTGAATTAAACTTCCTTACATTCAATGATCAGACTTGTATTAAGGCCTATTAGGTATAAGATAAGGAAGAAGGAAGTATGAGAAAGATACGTTCTCTGCTTTCTAAGACCTTATAATAGATATAGTTATGTAGAGGAGATGAGAGACATTTACAATAAAGAACACTTAACAAAAGAGTTAGTGGAAGACAGCACATGATTAATCACCAAACAAATACTGGGGACATAAGTGTTACATGATATGTGAGTACAAATAAGGGGGAATAATCAATAGGATTTGGGAAAGGCCTTTGTAGAAATAGCTCAATCTATCCTACCACGTGTTTTTTTTTTTATATTTCTAAGGCACATTTGTTTATTCTCCTTCCTGTGGACACATGTAAAAAAAAATATCATTCTATAACAAGAATCAATTGTCAGTCAGTGATTATATAGCAAATTAAAATTGCTAGCACTTTTTATATTCACGTTTTGATTTGAAATAAGTTCAATTAGAAATATGATTACTTTGGTATTTTAAATAAATAGTATCAGATGATCTTATATGGTAGCACACATTCTCCAAAACTCAATATGTTTATCAAAGAACGTTAGTGTTCATCAACAAACAACATTAGCTCTTTTAGAATTAGGTCACTTTGTCATAAATACTGTGCTAAAGCTAATTTTCGTATGAATTTGAGTACATTAATTTCTGCTTCTGGCTGGGCACAGTGGCTCACACATGTAATCCCAGCACTTTGGGAGACTGAGGCGGGTGGATCACCTGAGGTCAGGAGTTCGAGACTAGCCTGGCCAACATGATGAAACCCCATCTCTACTAAAAATACAAAAACTAGCCAAGCGTGGTGTTGTGCGCCACTAGTCCCAGCTACTCTGGAGGCTGAGGCATGGGAACCACTTGAACCTGGGAAGCAGAGGTTGCAGTGAGCCAAGATAGAGCCAGTGCCCTCCAGCCTGGGCAACAGAGCCAGCCTCTGTCTCAAAAACAAAAAACAAACCAAAACCAAAAAAAAAAAAACTGCTTCTATGGAGAAAACAAGATCACATACTTAAATTTTAAAATTTTGGTTAAAATAAGCATTTATTTCTTAACTTTATAGCTTTCAAATATTTTTCCTAAAAATGTCTGAAATTGTCTTTCCCTCAGCAGTCTAGAAATTATTAACTGTACTGAATGCAGTTTTTTGAATGCCAAGGAAATGTATTTGACTCATTCAGTAACAAAGTCCCCTGAAGTATTTATGGAATGTTTTTAAAAAATTATGTGCTAGCTTTTCTCAAATCTTAAATTTGCTGATGCCTGTTGACTTTCACAAATAGCCTACTTGTAAAAATTTACATTTATTTCATGAAGGATGTTCTAGTGGAGAAGGGTGGGAGATGTATAGATGTGAAGAATTATCATTACCCCCAAAAGTCTAAGTTGTTTTTATCTGTATGAAGGGATCAATGATAATTTAGCTTTACAGACAGCCGTAAGTTGTATACAAGCCAAGGACAGAACCCAAGTACAGCTTTGGTTGGGTTTTTCTGATCAGTGTCATAGTTTTTTAACACTGTATTCCTTTGCCCCTTTTAGATGACTCTATAAGCATGCCCAGCGTGGTAAGTGAACAAGAAGCTTACCTCCTGAGTGCCATTGGAAGGAGGCGATTCTCCAGCCACGTCTCCAGCATGTCTGCACCTCAGGCTGAGGTGGGCATGCTACCCAGCCAGAGGTAAAGAGCTATGGTTATATTATACTCTGCATTTGGGGGCAAAGTTATAAATTCTGAAAATACACTCCTGTTATTCTACAAAGACCAAAAGAGAAGCAAGCAATGGTAATGCTTTTAGATAGATCATGCCACAAAGGATTTGTCAGCTAGGTTCCTGCAGGCAACACTTTGCAGTTTTCTAAGCCAAGCTAGTAGAAGGGATCCCAGTTTCTCATCCAAGTATTGTCTCTCCTTAAACATTTTCCATAGACACATGGTTTTCTTTCTGTTGTCAAATGACATTCTTGTATTTCAGATTTATCATTAGCTAAGCTAATGATGGGTACTTGGCAAGAGTTAGGACCATCTTTACGTATTTGGTAAAGTTTAGGCTTCTGATATATTATTAGGATTCAGTTGTAGGTAGTGACGCTTAACCAAGCAGAAAAGGATCTGTGCCGCTGCGTGTGACCTCGGGTAGGCCATTTAACTGTAATCCAGTTCTTCCCTTCATAAAATGAAGAGGTTTGCTAAAATGACCTTTAAGGTAACTTCTCCATCTATAGTTCTGTGATTCCATGACAAAACCCCTTTAAATATTTTATTTGTGTGTCCTGTCTTTTAAGAATGTAAGTAAAAAAAAATCCAAGATATGTATATACAATAAAAGTATAATGAAAACGATCTGACGTGAGTCAAAACATTTATCTTAAGTAGATAAATGTTTTGGAACCAATGATATTTTCACTTCAGGACTGAGTTTTTCAAGGAATTGACCTTATGTGATTTTAGTGTGTTGCTTATTTTTAATACCTATAGATTCATTGTAGTACAATTCACAAATGGAAAATAATAAAATTCAGGGCATATTGTGATGTTCACATAAAACCAGTTTATATGTAGGAATAATTATCCTGTACCCAAATCCTTTAGCAAATGGTTCATGGACTACACAGATGAAATAAAATTTGTGAAATAAAGCCCAAGTTTGGAGAATATCAAAGAATAGGGTAAAATGATAAATCATTAATAAGCAAGTTGTGTACTTTTTAAGAAGGCAATGTTTTATGTAAGTACCATTTAATTATTACAAAGATTAATACTATATAAAGGTTTGTATCATTGTAAGAAATTGTTTTACCTACTATTTGGTAATTTTCCTTTGAAAAGGAAGTCTTATAAACAAAAAGTGTGAACAAAATCAAAGCCAAACAATAACATGTCCAAAAAAAGATATAAAGCCACACAAGCAGCTAACATTGGTAGCTATCAGTGTATTTTTAATTGCTAGCAATGTGCATGGTTCTATGAAGAATATTTTTAAAAATCAATTATTGGAAAGTTTTATTTAAATTATAGAATTGTAGAAATTTCATAGAGGTTTTTTGTTGTTATTTACCTAAAATAACCAGGCCATCAATTTCCTTTTTACATATTCATTAAGGGGTCAAGTTGATTGCAGGGAGAAAATTTGTCCTATCATACATATCTTGATTGTACATTTTCTCGTTTTCTAGAAATCAAGAAAAAATAATGTAGTTAAATAGTTTGGGTTTCATTCATATTTTGGAAGACTAGCGAAGGTAATAATACTGTATCTGTACATAAGAGAAGTGAGTCTCTTCCTAGGGACAGAGGCTGTTTTTATGGTGTACTTTTAGGTGAGCCTCAATTCTTTGGGGCCAGGCACTCCAGTTTTCTAAATGGTTTAGTTCTCTCCAACTTAACAAGTATTTATTGAGTGCCTCACAGATGCTTAGCTCAATGCGAGGCGCTGAAGGAAGGACAGATAAAGCATGACAGTTTCTGTTCACAAATCTCAGTTCAGCTACATACATATCAATCGATAAACAATTTAATTATTCTCTCACCAACCTGACAGGTTTCTTCTTTTGGCATTTACAATTCAGTCACTAGAGGATGGAGAGTAAGGAGGTAAATGCGAGTTCCATGTGAATTTTCCAAGATATCTTCCTTTCGTTTGTTTACTTGCATTTTCACTGCAAAATTAGCAGGGAAAGTTGTGTTCTTTCTTTGCTTTTCTTAATGGCATCAGTTCCAAGAGCTTGGTTGTGGCAGTTCATGGTAAGTGGTTTCTGTGTGCTAACGTTAGAATGCACAAGAAAGAAGCAGGGTCCTGGTCAATGAAACGCCATGTACATAAGACAGGTTAAAAATAATCACCACCTAGTCAAATGGTTACCAAAGGAAGTGATAGTTTCATCTTCTACAGATTCATTCTGCAATGTGTTTCAGAGCCTATGGGCCCATTTGGAGTTGATTTTAACTCTTGACCAATAAATAGGTTACTCCTCTGAGAGTTGTATCCATCCAAAGCCCTTCCTCCCCCATTGCCTTGAGTCCTATGTCTTGACAAACCCAGCACAAGGTGAAATGGTTGACTGTCTCCTTTTCCTTCCTTGTTCTGTTAAATCTATTTATTTTTGGTTCTTGGAAGCAGAAAATTGCATGCCTTTTTTCTTTTTTCTTTTTTTTTCATTTTCTTTCCCTAAATGCTTCATCTCCCTACCCCTCCTGCAGTGAACCTAATGTCCTCGATGACTCCCAGGGCCTGGCCGCCGAGGGCAGCCTCTCTAGGTACAGTGTCAATGCTACCTGTCTATTGGTGTCTGTGCTGGGAAACTAGCTGTTCCCTGTCTCCTCTGTCTCTCTGTCTTCTCTGTCTCTTCTCGCCCCGTCTTAATATCTATTTCCATTCCTTGCCCTTTGTTGTTCATGAACATATGAGCCTGGAAGTCAAAGGTGTAGCAAACCCTCCTTCATTTTCAGCTTCAGAGCTCAATCTCAATCAAGTAAGCCTGAAAAGCTTACTTTAAAAAAATTTATAGAATTCTTTATGGGGCGTTTCCCATGGATGTCTAAAAAGTTTGGTATGCCAAATGTTAAATTTATCCCATCTAATTAATCCCTCCCACACTGATATTTATTAAGAATTGTTTTTCAGAGGCCCATCATCAAGAAGCCCCTTATTAAATCAAGACAGGTCTTTTAACTAATACCATGGATGGTAAGAAAACAGACAATGATGTTATAAAATAGTAGTAATGTGGATACAATTTATATACTATAATTCCTTCTCTTTGATGCATGCTATTGGGCAGACTTCTATAGTAGCTTGTTTCAGCAACACTTATATAAAGAATGTCTGTTCTAGCACAAAGGTGACTCCAAAGCTTGCATGAAATGTCAGACACAAACATTTCTTGGTAAGTAAGAGAAGTCTTATGATGCAAATAATATAATGTCTTGGCTACTGGTTTAAAGCTTCAGAAAAGGGGACTGCACCTTTAACACTCAGATAAACCACGTCAAACATTCCTAATCTTGTGCTGTTGATTCACACCTCTCAACTAATCCTCATTAGGGGTAAGACTTCTTGTTCATTCTTAGAGTATCTTTGTGCCATCTCAAGAGATAACATTCCCTTTCAGGTTTGCACTGTATAGTGAGTACAATACACCCATGTTTATTGCTTTATCACAAAGATGAGGAAATGTTGAGAGGCTGTTCCTGTGAAAGGTTGTCTTTTGTTTTCTTTGCATCTTGTTCAGATTTCACATTTTCTTTTGCAATTGAAAATGGGAAATGTAGTCCATCATCGGGTGTATTTTTTTTTTTTTAACCAGACCCATAATTCATGACATTCGTGTTTGCCAGCCCTCGCCTTGACAGATCAGTCTCTTATTGGTGGTAAATGTGAAAGTGCTGCAGAGTGAAGACTTAATTCCATTAGCAGGAGCTTTGGGGGGCAAGGAGGAAGTTGAGAAACAAAACAGTCCTCAAGAGGACTTCCCTTTTTTGTTCACGGTGTTGGAAGAGATCTGAACCAAGTCTAGCAAGGATGGTCATTGCTTTCAAAGAAAGCAGGTATTTAATGTTTAAAATTACATGTGGGATGGGAACCTTGATTAGAAGACAATTTCAGTGTCCTACTGAGAGTAGAGAGTATTAAATCAGACTTCCACTTAGCTAGCTTTGTGCTGGGGCTTTTCTAATTAGGCCAAATTCTACTCTTGATGAGTAAGGACTAGTACAGGGTTGGTGAAAGAAGGCAGGAGTTTGAGATTATTTTTATGAATTCTCCCAAGTATTTGGCCCTCTCTGGTAGGCTCAGAGTTCAAAGGACCTATTTGTAGTTTTCTAAACCAATTCAGTGTGTCCTGGTTCCAGTGTCAATGGAAATAAACACAAAGTTTTTGGTAGGTGAGACTGGTTCAGAGCCGAAGCTATTGATTTGTCTACAACTGAATTAGTCAGTCATGGTAGTACTTTGATGACTGTCTTACATCATCCGCTGTTGATCCATTGTTTTCTGTGACCATTGTGTTTTAGTTCTGGGTGTGAGTCACCCAGACCCAGTTGTGGTCATTAAGAAATGGGAAGATGAGGCATTCACTTTGGCTTCTGAAATAATTCTGATAGCACAGAGGCTTTCTACCAACCAGTAGCACATCCACTTTTGCCATACCCTGCAAATTGTATCTCTTGAACTACATCATGTCACCAAGTTCTCTTTGGAGGAGAGGAACTTTTGGCATTTACTAGGAGGTTGGTTTATAAAATAGGAGATATACTTTTACTTCCAGATTTTCTTATTTTTGTCATGAACTTCCTTTAAGCTGCAGACTCTTAAAATCCTGAAGTAGTAAGGCATTAACCACGTAATTACACTTAGCATACACTCCAACACTGAGGACCTAAAATACACCCAAAGTAGTCCTAATGAAAATCTGGCCTTAAAGCTTAGAGAATATCAGGAAAATAATAAACTCTGCTGCTCCCACCCTCTTATAACATTTTACCAAACTTGCATGAGAATTTGCTTTTGAAAGTACATTTGTTTTAGACAAAAGGGGTAAGTTGGATGGAGTGGGCTAAATGAGGAAGAGACCAAGATAACCTGATGAATAGGTGGAAATCAATAAAATTTTCCATACCTTTCGAAAATTACTTCTAGGATTTTTTTTTTAAATGTGCCAACTGGTTTCTTTTAGATTCATCCCCAGAAATAGCCTATTAGAAACACTATGCTCTGCAGAAAAGATTCTTTGTATTGGAAATAAATAAACTGAAATAATATTCCATGGGAGAATTCTCTTCTCTAGAGAGTGTTGCTCTTAGGGATATAGAAATTCATTGTAGATGTTCCTTCTCTGTCTCTACCATGAAACATACACACATATCCATGGACATGTTTTCTCTCCAGAAGAATAGAGACATACAGAGGCTATTCAAGAACTTACGGCCAGATGTTTACAGCAAAGAATTAGATTTTGGTTAGACATGTTAGAACATTTTGAAAGGCAGGAATTGACAGTCAACTCTTAATTAAAAAAAAAAAAGGTTATAATGCTATTTGATTTTGCAAGGATACTTTTAATCACAGTGAAAAATAAAAACATTTAAACAAGACTATATAGTCTAGGTGAAAAGAAAGAAAAATAACCTCTATAGTGGAACCCATCTCATGATTATACACACTTTCGAAGCATAAAAACTTGGCAAGAACTCTTAAAGTACAAAAAAAAAAACAAAAAAAAAAACAAAAAAAACTTTTTAAGTAGCTGAGAATTAATGACTAAGAAAATGTGTTGTGATACACAGATATCTACTTTGCCATTGCTAAATCAGTTCTCACAGTATATCTAAGATCCAGATTATTCCCTCTTTCAGTGTGGTTTTAGCCTGTAATCTCTAAATTATGTGGCACTTAAGATATAGTTTCTCAAATGTTGCTGAGGTTAAGTAAATTTTAAACAATAATCTTTTATTGAGAAAAGGGGGAGTAGGATTTATTTTACTGTGTATTTCCCTGCTCTCTACAGATGCCTTATCGCTCCCATGAAGTGCTGGCTTCATGCATTCCTGTCACAAGGCAATCACTCAGGGTAAACGATGATGCTGCATGTCTTTTGTGCCACCTCTAAATTTCTCTAACCACGTTAAAATTGAAACCAAAAGCACAGATAAAAGCAATGAAAATATGAATTCACTTTTCCATGTGCTGGTCTCACCTAGTGCTTCTACTTAAATTTTTAATTTGTGAGAAATCTATTTCAATCTATAATTTTTTTATAATTTTGAAATGAGTGATATGAATTTTTATTGCATTAGTGAATGGCCCTTGTTTACCTGTCCTTTCTACCTTATTTATAAAGTGCATCCTTTATAAAGGACAAAGTGTATATAGTGCATAAAAGATACACTTTATAAAATATATCCTTTATGCACTATATACCTCCATAGTATTAGGTATATATTCCATTAGGAGAAGCATACATATTTATATACTGCAATCCAGGGCATTATACTGATATAGGAGAGAAGAGGTCATCTATGTCAGAATTGTCTTCCTAGCATTCTCTGAATTTCCCTAGCTTATAAGTTACTTCCTTGCATTTCAAAAAAAGATGCTTTTGGTTTTTGTAGATAATATTGGTCACAACAGTTCTGCTGAACCCCAGTTGCATTTACTTCTCTAAGACCTAGATTATATGGTTTGCCATAGTGATATTTTTCATTGACTCAAAAATATAAGAGATTATTTACTCCTAAATATATTGTAAGATGTTAGCTTCAATTTAGAAAACTTTATTTGCTTATATCCTTATTGTTCCACCCTATTACATGGCCAAAACTGTGGAAATCAGTCATATCTCATTCCCAAGATTAAAAATTTTAGGAAACCTGGCTGGGTACCATGGCTTATGCCTGTAATTCCAGCACTTTGGGAGGCTGAGGAAGGCAGATTGCTTGAGGCCAGGAGTTTGAGACCAGCCTGGGCAACATGGTGAAACCCTGTCTCTACTAAAAATACCAAAAAAAAAAAAAAAAAAAAAAAAAAATAGGTGTGGTAGCACACGTCTGTAATCTCAGCCTCTTAGGAGGCTGAGGCATGAGAATTGTTTGAACGCAGGAGGTGGAGGATGCAGTGAGCCAAGATAGCGCCACTGCACTCCAGCCTGCGCAACAGAGCAAGACTCTGTCTCAAAAAAAAAAAAAAATTAGAAAACCAGTTTTCTCTGTTGGACAGTTTTAAGAAGTTGTCCCACTAGTCTGACATATTTCGACAGATAGTCTCAACTTTTCAGAACATGAAATAAATATTTCACTTGTCTGAAAGGATTCAGTTGTCTATTGGAGTATGATATTTTGTGACCATAAAATACAATATAATATTTTAAAATTTGATTATCAAATATAACATTGTATTTCCCTAAAGGGAAAAATAATTTTGATTACTGCAGTTGTAGTAGGTAGGAACTATGATGGGACTGTTTCAAACAATTTAAATAAAAACTGGACATAACATAGAGAGGTGCTTAGTGAAAACCCCTTAGTCTTCTGGTTCATTCTAGTATTGCACATTTTATAGTCATACATCACAAACCCTGCAGATGACTGAAATATTACATGATGTGGAGAGAAGCTAAATTGAAACTTTTTATATGCAACTTCAATTTGATATAAACCCCAGAAAAAGAAACATGATCTGTATAAATTATCATTGTGAACTTTTTTGGATGCTTATTCCTAACTGTACAGAGTTAAGCCAGCCTTCAGTATTCCAAATATAAACATGTTAGCGATCACATTTTTAGAGTGAGTATAATTCATAAGCTGGGATATTTCCAAGGATATATTTTGTAATTTCATCTTTGATGGGTGCATTCCATGATGAAATGCTATATCATTTACGGAACAGCTAAATACTAAAGCTATAAACTTGATGCATCTCTTAGATATAAGCCTCTCTATCCATAGAGAAAATTTCAGTGCTTATGATCCTCTCCTGGAATAATCATCATGAAATTACCATTATGTTTTGACATTTAACACTCCCTAAGTAACGTGAATTTCTTTTCTTTTCTTACACCATTTTTTCTCACAATCACAGATTCCTGAATAAAAATGAGACAAGTGGACTGCCTCGATTTCATTTTCTCTGCCCTATTATTTTCAAAACATTTTATTACCTGCTTCCTTTTAGTATTCTAGAAGCAATAAACTCATTACAACATCAAATGTAAAACAAGAAAGCATGCTATGTACATCACTTTTCATGTTCACACCATTGTACATCAACTAACTTCTTTTCTCTACCTTAATGGGAGGTAGTTGGTAAGTATTAACCTCCTCTTAATGGCCAAGGGAACTGAGGTAACATTTAGATGTCAATGAAGAATCCATTCCAATGAAAGCTTTGCTTAGTATTAGGAGAAACTTGTTTCTACTTTTGTGCATATGGTTATTGAATACTCTTTCCAACTTAACAGACACGTTAACATGTATAATTAATAAGGAGATATCATTTCAAACATGCCAGCAACTTAGTCTGGATTGCTTATCAGAATTTATTGCATTGTTCCTTTGGGGTAATTTTCTATCTTCATGGAAAGGTCATATCTGTTTCAGCGTTATATATGTATAAGGATAATGAACATTGATCTTTTTGAAGTTGACATTCAGGAGAACAAGAAAGTTTAAAAAGCACCTGTTTTGGTACCCTTTATGAATTTTGTTATGGTGAACCCCAAACAGTGTAATTACATCCTTATTTCATAAAAACTGTGATAAACCCTATTTGGGAATCACATTGATTTTTTAGTGGAAACGTAAGACTTTTAAAAAATGACAAATGTGACTGTGTCAACTTTGTGATGATTAACCAATTATTAACACAAAAGGGGAACATCTGATTGCCTGTCTTGCCACCAGTTTCTCTCCTTACTACTGCAGCTGGGTATTTAAGTAGCCCTTAAAAAAAAAAAAAAAATGGAAATGAACAGATATAGTCTTTCTTTTCCCTGGACAGTTGCTGACTCTGAATTCCTCTGTGGAATATTATACTCTTACGAACTATCTGTAGATGACTCTCCTTTTGCAAAGGCAAAGCAGAAATTAATTAACCATTAACCAAAGAATCACATTGGCATCATCCACAGAATTATAATATTCTCTGGGGCACAGGATACTTCTTTTCTTCACCCCCACTCCCATTATAAATACCTTTTATACGTGCATGCAGAATGAAAAACGACCATGGGCCCATGTCAGTATTTTCAGCTTCACCCAACACTAAATAGCAACTATTTCCAGTCATTTTTGCATACAAAAGACACACATACACAGTACATTTGGGGGGAGCAGGTTGTTGCTTTTATAAACTGCATGGTATGTTTGAGTGCAGTTACTCGATTTTAAAGCTCCTGAGTTGTAATGATAGCTTAACTATAGCTATACTTTGCCAGCCTTTTAAATCTAAAACCATGTTTTTAAAAAAATTGTTTACCCATGTGACTATTCATTTACTCGGTAGTCACAGAGACTTCAGGCTGCAAACATGTGTTGAATGTGCCCCTTCACCCAAATAAATTCTGTGTCTGATGTGTTCAATATTTGTCCATCTTATTTTCATTTAAATTGAAATTTTAAAAAGGTGTTCCCATCCATGTGATAGAGTTGTTTGTGTTTGTTTGTCACCACCGTTTCCCTTCCCCTTGGAAAAAAAAATTGAGATTAGAATATGACATCTTATACCTTTTGGTGGCTTCCAAACCAGGGGTGTGATCAAACCAATGTTTTCTGAATGATAGATACGGCATCAGTGATTGAAAACAGAATCTCAATTTTGGCAGCTTGGGGCTACAGGCCTTGTCCTCCCTCCCAAACCTTTGAAAACGCCCATCCCAGGGACTCTCCCAACCATCCTTCAAAGATAATGGTATCTTTGAAGTGACTGTATCATACAAGTGGTTTTGGCTAACACCCACCAGAGGATGGTCTCCTGTACTCTCTGGGGTACACTAACACTGTTGATGCTTGGCAGGGTGGCAAGTATACAGAGTGAACCTGGTCAACAGAACCTCCTCGTTCAGCAGCCGCTGGGGAGGAAGAGGGGCCTGAGGCAGGTAAGTAGACCCTTAAAGCACAAGAGAACCATCCTACGAATTGGAAGCTCTGTGTGATTTTTAATGCCCATGTATATTAAGATATTTTGCTGCTGGGTGTGCCCGGAATCCCAGTTACTGGGGAGGCTAATGTGGGAGGATTGCTTGAGCCCAGGAGTTAGAGTCCAGCCTGGGCAACATAGTAAGACTCTGTCTCTTAAAAACTAACTAACTAAATAAAACAATGTATCTTTTTAAAAAATTTACATTTTGCATTCACCCTACCAAAAATAAGCAGCACAGAGCAACTTTAAAACGTGGTAAGTACTTAGGCAAGCCAAATGTTTCCATCTTCTCTTTTAGCTCTGAATGTTCTTATTAGCAAAGCTGATTATGTGGTAAAGTAAGTGGGGCTATAATTCTGTTTGTTCCTTACCCAGAAACCTTCTTTACCAGCCAAACTTACTGATAGAGAAAGATTTGTTATACAGTTGATTTAAGGCCTGTTTCTACATAAAGGCAAAGAAAAACAAGTCCTTTCTCATTTCAAGGTTATTTAATTTAAAGCAAACTGAAGTAAAGATCATCTTTACAGATTATCTTAGATGGAGTTCTTTTACATCACTTGCTAAATAAAAATCTGAAAGCGGCTTATCACTGTTGCTTCCACAGGAGCTTCCCATTATTGATTGAGGTACCAGGCACTTGGCCAGCATCTGAGGTTTTAAAAATAAACCTCCCCTTTGAAAGCATATGTTCAACTATAAGTTTTAAATGAGCAATGAGCAAAGGTTGATCAGTAAGCAATAGTTACTCATTTTGCATCCTAAAATTACTGAAATTCTCAAGTTTATGATCTAAATTGTGTTAGTCAATGTTCTTGGCATATATAAAGGAGTCATAATTGGGAGATGAACTAGCTAAAGGGGATGTCAGAAGAAAATACTTATAGTTAAATATGCAGAAATAAATTTATCAGCTATAAATGTAAGGAACAACCATAAGAATTCACAGAAACATATAAATAAGGAAACAATTTCCTCCTAAGCCGTTAGACCCTCTTGCAAGTTTTATTCTGCCTATTCTCTTTAGCTAAGACGTCCTCTACTATCACGTCAGAAAACTCAGACTGAATCCAGAAATCGCCATGGGGCTCGGCTGTCAACCACTCGCAGGAGCATTCAACCTAAAACGAAGCCGTCTGGTAAGGCCTCCTGTGTCCCTTCTGACTATACCATTGACATGATGCCATGCAACTCAGCCAGGAAGGCTTACAAAAACCAAGCTGATGGAGATAAGCACACCTTTGGGGGGTGCTAACATAAGGGAAGGAGTTTCCCAGAAAACTGTAGTGTCTTTTTTTCTTCTTGCCATCCCCAATCCCTGTCTCTACCCCAAGAACCTAGAAAAAATGAAAGAGCCCAAGGTAAACCACTAATACTGGGAAATTTGACTATAAAAGGATGTGATTTCTTTACTGAAGCCAAGAACTGGGCTTGCTATATATGTCATTGAAGGTAAAGCTATGATGAATAATAGGAACTTTTAAGTCCTTTTGGCTGTTGTTATGAGGAATGATCAACTTCAACTAATGCTCTATACAAATGTTATTTTAGGCCATTTATGTGAAAATGTTTTTTCTACCTAAGTCTTATTCTTTGTAAGAAGATAAAATCAAACATGCGCAAAATGTTCAAACATGTTCTCATTTATTAATAAACCAGCAATGTTTTTGTTTAAAAAAAAAAATCCCCAGGAAACACTGGTTACAATCAACTATTAAGCATTGACAGTTCATTTCCGCCAACTTCTCCCCAATTTACTGTTTCACTTCTACCTGCAGCAGATCAGAAACGATCTGTGACCTTCATTGAAGCTCAGCCAGAGCCAGCAGCTGCCCCAACAGATGCACTTCCTGCAACAGGCCAACTACAGGGCTGCAGCCCAGCCCCATCTAGGAAACCAGAAGCAATGGACGAACCAGTCCTCACATCTTCTCCCGCCATAGTTGTTGCGGATCTCCACAGCCTGTCTCCTAAGCAGGTGAGGGCACTAGAGAAACAGGCAAGGCTTGCTCCCTGTGTACTTACTTCTAGCAGCCACTTGGATATGCACATTTATTCCATATAATTAAGTCCAGGTCTGCAATGCTTTGTTATCCAAACAGATACTGCTCCTGCCATCATGAAAGAGAAAATCTATATAAAGTATAGCCAGGAATATATCCACTTAAGAAGGACCAAGGAAAGCCTTGGTATTTTTACTTATGAAAAACCCAAGAGAAAATGCTTTGCAGCTAAAACAGCTATTTACAACAGGTTTATACAGGTTGAGCATCCATAATACAAAAATCTGAAACCTAAAATGCTCCAAAATTTGAAACTTTTTAAGTGCTGATATAACATTCGAAGTTCATGTTCAAAGAAAATGCTTCTTGGAGCATTTTGGATTTCAGATTTTTGGATTAAGGATGCTCAACCAGGTAAGTATATAATGCAAATATTCCAAAATCAGAATCCAAAGCACTTGTGGTTCCAAGCATTTCAGATAAAGGATAGCTGAAAGATACTTCAATTAAAAAAAATGAAGTTACCAGTTTAGATAAAGCCTTTAAATATAGAACCTCTATGTCTTATAAGATGAAAGGAACTTTTCGTTTTGATCTTTTTCCTCATTGTTTTGCTATTTTTCCCACTGATATTTTTCTTGTTTTGGTATATTTTTTCTTTTCATTTTTATCAATGAATTCTTAGACTTTTACCTTCTTCTCATGTGGTATTTAAGGAAAACTAAAGGGCAATGTTACTGTATACATTTGTATAGACTTTAATGGTTAAAAAACATTTTAACACTAAGCTTTATTATCTCATTTGATCCTCACAGTTTACAAGATAAGCAAGACAAAAAATTGTGTTCATGTTCCAGGTTCAAAAACTGAGGGTTAGAAAGTTGGAAGGGCTTACATAATATCCTACCTATTACAAAGGCTGGAACTGGGACTAGCCATCTGATTCCTTTTCCCATTACCACTAGACAACAACATTTTTTGATGTTCTTCTCTGGTACCCATCCTATCTTTCCATAATGTTATGATCCTTTCGATCACAGAGTGAGAACCTCCCCACTGAAGAAGGAGAAAAGAAGGAGGACACAGAAGCGCAAGGTGCTACTGCACACAGTCCACTCTCTACCCAACTCTCTGACCCTGATGACTTCACAGGCCTCGAGACATCCAGCCTCCTCCAGCATGGAGACACTGTCCTTCACATCAGTGAGGAAAATGGCATGGAGAACCCACTACTGTCTAGCCAGTTCACCTATACTCCCACTGAGCTGGGGAAAACGGATGCAGTCTTAGATGAGTCTCATGTTTAATTCTGTATCTTGTAAGCTCTGCAGGTATAGAGAAGACATGAAAGTGATCTTTCTACTACAAGTTCAATACTTTTGCTTGAAAAAGATTAATTACAAAATAGCACTTTACTTTTAATGGGTGGCACAAATCTGAATAGGTTTTGCTGCCAATATACATAATGTTTCATAAACATTTTAAAAGTCAATGGCTGAATGGATTTAGTTGTGCAAAAATCATAAAACCAGGGAGGAATAAGGGGAAAGAGCCATTTCACTGTACATTGTTTATGATTCAAGAAGCCTTCAGCAGTTAAAAATATATACTATTCAGCACTGCTTTCAGAGAAATATTAATAATAGGATCTAAAAATAGAATGCAATTTTTTGAGATTACTCACATTATACATCTCATGCAAATATTTATTTTTATAGTTTTAAAAATATTAATTCAGGTTGGCTATATAAGTAGCAATTTACATTAAAAAAATAAGAAAAACATTACTTTGGGGAGACTAAATAACAAATAAGCCTACAGCCATTTTTGTTTTGATTGACAATACAGCCATTTAGATGAAGAAAAAAAACTATATAGAGAGCTGTGGACTTTTAGATATTTATTTTTCAACTACCATTTTCATTGCATGTTGTAAATCAAAATGCAAATGGCATAAGATCATCCCATTTCATAATATATCACATTAGAATATTAGAGAATATTCTAGAAATCATCAGAAATAATTCTGAATTAAGAACCTGAACAGCCTATACAATTATAAAAACCAAATGTAAATATAATCACTTAAAAGAGATGGTATTCCTATTCCTAGCCCTGACTACATCAATACCAAGATTAGAAGATACTGGAAAATGTGATTAGTAATACTTTTCCTTACAGTATCCTGTGCCTGCCCTGGAGGGCATATTTTCAAATATTAAAGTTAGTGTTGTTAGAATCGGTTTAATAAAATAACATTTTCTTAATAGAAACAATATTCTTATGATACTTGGAACATCTAAGTTTATAAGGAAAAATGTATAAAGTAAGCAATTTCTTCATAGACACCTCCAGTTTATATATTTTACAAATAGGCCTTTAACTTGAAGTTCAGTTACTTCAAGAAAAGTGTAACACTTAGAAGGCTTGTGAGGCCAACACCTAGTGTGTTACTGATCCTATAGCAGGGCTGTGCATCATGTGGTTCACAATTGAATTTCAAAATTTTAGCAGTTTACATTAGAAAACTGTTACCTAACAACTAAGCATATACAAACTCATATACATACTTAAATTGGTATGGTGGTGTATGTGTGCGTGCGTGTATGTGTTTTAGTCCTCAAGATGAAGTTAAATATAGACTTTGATTACCCTGCAATGAATTTAAAACACATTCTGTATGCTTAAACTTTGAGTGTGTTGGCTGTGAAATGTGTACGTATATAAAGAAGATACCTACTAAACCCACCTTAATCATAAAGGAAAATTATTTTTTGTTAGAATTGCTTATTAAATAGGCATTGTTTATATTGTGGTTTATAATTTCAAATATAATTTGGGGTTATGGTCCTATTCAGTAAGAGAATGAAAGATATCCATGAGTTAAAGATATAAGAACAAAACTAAAAATTTCAAATCTAACAATTCAGAAAATGGAGGCAGTAAATGACCTCTTTTATGTTTTACAATATTTTCATGTTATTTACAGTTAATGCTGAAATAATTCTCAAGTGCAGGAATATAAATGTTAAGTGGTTTTATGATTCCAAGCTGATATATTTCACCTGTTAAAAATTATGCTGCTCAATTAGCATTAGAGGCCTTATGTTTGGTAATTACAAGTGTCTGGGCTATTGTGCGTCTCTATGTATGTGTGTGCTTTGTTCCAGTTTCTTGATTCAAATTATCTATGTATAATTGTATGAAATATTTAAATAGCAAAGAAGTCAAAGAAGATTGTTAAATATCCAACAAGAATCATAAATACCTTTATATGTATTTAAAAACTGTTGGGCTGTTTTGAACATGATTATGCTGGTCTGTCTGCCTTTTAGCCTGACTCCTTCACTCTTGTGTGTGGAAGTCTATTAGAAACTTTCAATAAGCTAAGCAATGTTGTATCTTGCAAAAAAGCCTCCACTCTGAGAAACAGGGCCTTACAGAGTAGGAATGTTTTCATACTGGGACTATTGAAATTTTGCAGATGTGTGCATCTGTTCCATTTAAGGTGCCCTTAAATGTGTTGAATGTAATGTGTTGAATGTTTATGTGTAATGGCTAAAGTATCTATATGTATGTGCATAAAACTGTCACAAGATGTATTCTCAGGAATACTGTTACCTGGAGTTTGAAAGGAATAACTATTAAAAAAAAAAAAAAAAGTTGGGGAAGATTAGAAAAAAGTTCAAGATAAATATTCAAAATATTATTAAGTACATGACTAAAAGCTAATTACTACATATGATAAATACAGTGTTGGTAATATAGATCATTTCTTTTCAGCCATGATGCTTAATGATATTTATCTTATTCAGAGGAAAAACAAAAAAGGTACCCACTTCCCATGTAGAAAAAATTAGACTCCACAAAGAAGTTGCTTCTTCTGAAATTAACTTTTGAGAGACCTTGGAATAAACCATGTGTTATCCATGATAGTATGACTCAGATGCAATTAAAACAGTTTAAATCCTGGATATAGGATCTCCTATAGCAAAACATTTTACTTTCATTTTTCAGTATTTGCTGCTTTCTAGATTTCTATTAGATAAGCTATGTCATTTTTCTGAAAAAGAAACTGAGTTATTGAGTGCATTAAGACAAGGCACTTAGAACTACAGTGTCAAAATCAAAAGGCATAAATGGGCATGGCAGTGCTGGTGGAAAAATCTGTGGTACTAGTGATCTGGTTAGGGCTTGTTGCACAGGCTGGGAGTAACTGGTTTGCTCTTTCAAGCCTCCAAGAGTACCTTAAACAAGGTGATAGCTCCTCTCTTCTTTAGCATTATATTCCTTTAGTCAACAAAGAACTTTCTCCACTCTGCTGCCCACCTCTGAGAGTATCTAAGATGAGAATACAGGGAAGAAAGGGTCATAAATGAATAGAATTATAGTCAAAAACATGAATTAAATATCCTTCCTCAAGTTATAAAGGATACTTTAATAGAACAGTCTCCAGAATTTGCTGCTATCACACCAAGTCATGCTGTTGCCCTATGACCTCACTCTTCCAATTCCATGACCTTGTCTTGCTAGGGGGTAAAAAGTCCCATTTCTTTTACTTTAGTGGGTTTCAACTGCAGCATTTCAGAAACAAGTTTTGGTTTGACACTCAGGAGAATAAAAACAAGTTGAGGGCAGAATGTATTTGGAAAAGCTTAAGACAAATTTACTTATATTATTTTATGATCATTTAGGATTACAGATCAATTTACCTCCATAAATCTTTGAATAGTCACTGTGACCACAGGATGAAAATCCTGTATTAGCCATTTTATAGGTTAAAACAAAAGATTGACTACACAGCCGACTTCCCTCAGATAACTATAAAGTCTATTATGAACATTGAATGACCAAAGAACATGGAAAAAATACATATGAATAAATACTGAAATGTTTATGAAAGATATTTATGAAAGATATTAAGACTTCTGTGTTTAGGTATGCACATATAATAAAATACATCTAAAAACATTTAAGATGCCTGTTTCATTTCTTAATGTAGGGAATAGGTTGACTCATTCAGGAAGATGTTCATTTTGGATCCCTGGGGTGTGCCTTTGTTAATGCCTTGCTGTCCATCCTCAACCTCCCCAGTCTGGCCTGAGGTCACGACCATCCAGTTAGACACCTCCAATACACTCCCTGTCACCCCTCCCAACAAACTGAGCTCTACTCATGCTTTCCAAATCTACCTTTCAAAATAAAAATAAACTTCTCTGCCCAGGCTTTGACCTACTGGAATAACTGGTAGATTTCCCAGTGGGATTGTTAAAGATCTGGTTGTCCTCACAATGTGGCCAGAAACACCACGTGGTCCAAGTTACCACTTCCGTCTTTTATACAAAGTGCTCTATTCTGACCCCTTAAGGATTGCTCTTGCTAAGTCCATTTTTTCCCCCTCATGTGGTTTTACTTCTGTCTCTTTTTCTGACCCTAGGCACATTTAGCATCAGGATACTCTTATCCATTTCTGAACCGTGAACAGCACACAAACCTATCACAATTTGTGAATGAGCACTGGAGAGGTATAGGGGTCAAGGGAATACTTCCCCTTCACCCTCCAAAGGTTTCCTGAACATCACTGACAAAAAGAAGTTTAACAGGATAAAAGGCATAACAACTTATTTGATCATAGTTTTACCTGACACTGGAGCCTTTAGAATGAAGATCCAAAGGTACAGGGGTGATTACCCATTTTTATACTTAGGTTCAACAAAGTATGGACAGCCATGTAGAAATACGATTGGACAAAATAGGCGATCTAATGCTAATAGTCTGACCCGGCCTTGGCCAGTCTAGTTTGGATTCCTGGCCTCTCTGTGCAGCATTCCCTTCTCCTGGATATGGGATAGAACCTTCTCTAGAAGAGGAGTTTTATAACCTACAATTGAAGTAGGTCAAATAATTTTTGGCCAGTTTTTACACAGAAAGGTGGAGGAAAGCTAGAGTAATGCTTTTGGGTTTTATGGCTGGCTTCAAGAAAAGGGAGTTCTGGTTTCAATGACTCTTCTTAGGGAAGAGGGGCTCTAGTTTCTATGACCTGCCTCCTGGGAGAATGAGATTGAGAAGAGCGCAGGACATGAAATCAGAGAAACACTGTTGCGTCTGAGGCCTTCACTTTGGACTATTATTTTCTGAGCCTCAACAGAGGGAAAAACAAAAAAGATAAGGAGGAGGAAGTGCAGAGGCAGAAAAAGAGGGTAATAATAACTACCATTTTGTACTGAGCACCAGGCATCCTGCTGGGCGCATTATCTGGCTTCACTCATTTAATACAACCCTAAAGCTGGGCACTGTCTTTACAGATGAGGAAACCGAAGTAAGAAGTGACTTGCCAGGTCACCCAGCTAGTATTTAGCAGAGCCAGGGTTCCTCCAGCTCAAAAGAAGAGCTCTAAGAGAAATACGAGGGAAGAAGGTTTTTAATTGTTGTTTTAAAGGGCCAGCATAGGCGCTGGAGAGGAAAGGAACGCACATGCAAAGGGTGGAGAAACAAAAGGTGATGTGAAGTCAAGAACCGAGGAGAAGGAACTGTAGGGGAAGCAAAGCGAAAAAAGGTTGAGAAACGCCTTGAGTGCTGCGAGGACTTTAAGATTCAAACAGCATAAGAAGGAAGGTCAGAACTAGGAACACGACTCCCGTGTGCCACGCCCCGCCCCAGGCGGACAGCAGAGACCGCCTCACGCCAGGAGGAGGCGGAACTTCCTCATCGCAGAGTCGCTGCTTCCCGTACAGTCCGGAAGCCTGTACGGAGAAGGGGCGGGGCCAAAACTGCCCGCCCAATCGGAGTGACGCTCTAGTCTTGCCGGGGGACTCGTGGGGTAACTTGCTCTGGGGAGCCAGCGGTATGGCGTCGGGCTGCAAGATTGGCCCGTCCATCCTCAACAGCGACCTGGCCAATTTAGGGGCCGAGTGCCTCCGGATGCTAGACTCTGGGGCCGATTATCTGCACCTGGATGTAATGGACGGGTAACTCCTCCGGGCTCCGGTCGGGCTTGCCGCGCGGGGGGCGGGATCAGCGCACCTTTATTGAGTGCTTGTTGGATGTACCGCGTCCCTGTGCCACCGAGCGCCTCACTCTGAACGCCATGCTAGGAGGGGAGTTGGGTAGGACCCCTGGAGGCTCTGGCAGGAGCAGAACTGTCGCGGCGTCCTGGGTTGCGGCCGGATCCCAAACCTCAATTCCTCCCCTCCCCCCCCACGTAACGTGTGGTCTTCCATCACTTAGGACCCGGAAGCGACCTAAATCTTTAGGACGTTTCTTCACTTTCAGCTACAGAAACTGAGGCCCAAGGGGAGAAGCATGACTTGCCCAAGCTCATATAGCTAGTTAGTGGCAAAGCTGGGGAGACAGACTTCTGTAACGATTAAAGTTGGCACCTGCAGCGAGGTTCCCGAGTTCTGCCACTTGCTGGGTTACCTTGGACAAGCCACTAACCTCATTGAGCTTCAGTTTCATAATTTGAAAAATGGAACTACTAATAGAACCTACCGCTTAGGCATCTTTGGAAGATGAAATGAGCGAGTACATGTAAGGTTTACAGTGCCTGGCGTATATTAAGTTCTCTGTAATTGTTAGTTACATCATTATTAAAAGTCTGATTTCCTATTTTCTCTTCAGGCACCCTGCTCTTCAGGGAGGTCAGTTTTTTGTAAGTAATTTTTAAGCACTGTAGATACAGCACATAATATTGTTTGGAATCAGGATATTAGTTTCTGAAGTTGGTAATAGAATGAGGAAACAACCCCACAGAAAATAGTAAGACTCCCTCAAGATTACAGAAGATTGTGACAGACTTGCAGCTTGGCCCTTCCTGGGTTTGCCAAGTAGTTCTCTAAGCCCCACTGTTAACTGACTGTAAAAATCATAAATGCCATTATCTTGAGTGGGGATGGAAAAATAAATTTATTTTAAATAGGTAAAAACCCTGTGTTTCCTCATTCAATTTGCAAATTGGTGTCATTTTCAAAAGGTGATGATTTCCTTTTCTTTTTAATGTTAATCTGACTTTGAAGAATTTTATCTTCCATTGCTCTATGTGGTTAAATGTATTGTTTCTCTTTTGCATTTTACTCAGTTACCTTAGGAGTCCACCCAACTGATAATGACAAAACTTTGACCATCGAGTACTAAGAATAGGCCAAATGTGTAAAAAGTTTAGTAAATGTTCTCTCTCACAAAGGTTGGCCTTTAGTTGGCCATTATATGTAATTGTACTTATTTACTTCATTTTTAACACCTTTGCTTGAAAGCCTTAAACTGTCACAGGTAATACCCTGAGTGTGTACCTCAAAGATAAGTAGCTACATTTTTGTGCTAGAGTAAACACCTAGAGGGTCACAGGATGGAATAAGCTACATGTATATTTGTGAATCTGTTTGACACAGAAAGCAATTTGGTTTTAATTAAACTATGTTTGAGTAAGTTAATGGTTGGGGAAAGTAATTGTTTCAGTTCACCAGTCAGGATTATTAATGATAACCATAATAGCAATGTTTATGAGCACTTGACTGTTTCCGTTCTGGTGTTTTTTTGTGTGTGAATTAACTCACCCAGCCGTTTGAAATTGATGTTATTACCACCAGCATTTGACAGCGAGGAGTTGGGCACAGAGAGGTTAAGTCATCTGACAGTGGTCTCGTAAATAGTGGAGCCAGGGTTGGAAGCAATGCAGCAACTTGTGTTGTCTCAAATTAAATGCTTTCTGTGGGTTCTATGTTTACAGGGAATGGTCTTTGGCCTCAAAAAAGCAACTAATAATTTGTATACTTATTTTTGTTAACTGTATACTTACTGTTATTAACTTATTTCATGTCTTTCCTGCTCCCCTGTAAGCTTCCTGAAAGCCAAGTTTTTTTTCTTTTTGCTCACCTATGTATTCTTTGCTGGAAAAGCACCATAAGGAGCTTAGTAATCATTGGCTGAATGAATGAATGGCTTAATCATAATAGGAGGAGTCTCTCAGGAGTCACTTTTGTCCCCTCGCAGCTCTATGGCAGACTGAGCTCAATAAGATAAATTGGATCCATAAAATGGATCAGAGTTTTGGGAACAAAAAAATTTTTAAAAAGTATTTGTTTTTTATTTATTCCTCTTCCCCTTTGCCAGGAGGTACTTTGGTTTGGAGAAACTGAATTCTGCATACACAATTTTAAAATTATTTCTCTTTTAATCTTCTCTACTTTCTGAGTTAAAAGCTGTTTTTATTCCCCTTTTGCAAAGGAGAAAACCAGTGTAGGGAGGTTCAGCTTCTTCCCTGATGTCTCACCAGATTCCGCAGAGGCCGGCAGAGCTGGTGCCAGGGCCCCTACGTGATGTGCTGTGGTGTCTACTAGGCTAGGGCCATGAAAGTGCAGCCACAATGTGCCTTCCCTCTCAGGACTGCCTTCATGGTTTTTTTTCCTGGCCCCTTTTTAAAATCTCATCCAACATTACACTTTGGATGTGCTTGTTGTTTTCTAGTCTCCTCCCCACCGAGACCTCCAATTTCTCCCCTGGTTACAACTGAATTTCTTCATTTAGAAACTCGGAAACCGGTTTGCGGAGTACTGTGGAAGATGGAGCACTAGCATGACTGGATATGTGAAACAAAGGACAAGCGGATTCTCTGGGGGAAAAAAAACTAGAAAACATAAATACATCATGACAGGACAGTGACTAGAATGTGTTCATCCTAACCATGGGAACAGAGCAAAGAATTTCTAAATTAGCAAACTAATTTCTAAATTAGCTACCAGGATTTAAAACTGGGACGATTTCACATTTCTGACTTTTGCTGCATTTCTCACTTTTGGGGGAAAAAAACAAAAACAACAACAACAAAAAAACAAAAAAACTAAGACTTCCAGCACTGGGTCCTCAGTCTTACAAGGTGACACGCGCTGGAGCTGACAGGGGCAGCGTCACCTTGAGTCATCCGGGATGTACTTCATTTGGTGCCTTTCCCTATCTGCTCTGTTTTGCTCTTTGATGTTATCTACTAACCCCCAGCAGCATTTGAGTTTGTGATTCCTGATTCACAGGAAGATTGTTTTCTAGTTACAGTCCTGTACCTTTTATAGGAAGATTGTTTTCTAGTTACAGTCCTGTACCTTTTATAGCGACTCTAATCCTCCTCTTACCATCTTTGCCTTGTTGGGAGATAGGGGTAAATGGCTTGATCTGTCTGCAGTAGATTGTGTTAGAATTATGTAAGTAAAGCTTAGGAGTGATGATGGAATGTGAGAGAGAAAATTGTATCGTTGCATTACAAAAATTATAGTGTAATTCCAGTGAGTCCCTGGGAGAAAGGGATACCTTTTTATTGTATTTTATTTCTTTCACAGTTAACCGACTCCAGAAAATAAAGGAAAAAGAGGCAGAATAAGATAATGATGAAGCATAATTTTTAATGAAGTTTCTCTCCATTAAAGTGAAACAGTTAAGTGTTTTCCAAGCTGGTCTGTTAACTCCCTCTGGCATTTATTAAAAAGTCAGATTCCTGGTCCTCTTTGGAGTCAGTAGGCCGAGGTGGAGACTGTAAATACATTAGAACTGCTCTCATCGTTACTGTTTGGTAAATTTGAGACACCCTGACTTCATGCTTAGGATTGTAGCCCTTTTTTGTTATGGCTCAGCATAGCCTTTGGGTTTTTTGAGACTACTGGTTCCTTTTTTGTTCTTCCAGTATACTTTGTGAACCTAGCATTTAATTGATTTTCAGAAGCACAAATTAAGTCACATAACTGTAGGGATAGTATTTTTATACGTTTTGTTTAGGTTTTCCCAAAAAAGTAGAAGTGTATTTTTTTTTTGGTTCTCGTGTTTACTCGGGAGGTGGATATTATACTTTTATTTTCATAATAAATGAAACCTACTGTTAAGACAACAAAACTATTTCCCAGACTACACAGCATAATAAAAGAACAGTATGTGAAATTCAAATCTTTAATTCCAGAGTTGTAAAGCATTCAGTAGGCCTTACTGCCTGCTTCTGTGACCCTTATTTCAAGTTTTAAGTAAACACATACATCTTATCCACAGCCCTGACAATCATTGCTCAGGCAAATGGTAGAATCACTTTTTTCATGATAGAAATTAAACCTCCAAAGACCAAGGTGTTATTGAGTGAAAGTGTACCCATCCGCCTTACCTGTCCCTCTCCGACGTGTCCTGAATCCTTACCTCTCTCTCTTGAATCTCTTCTCCGCTAGACTTGTTCCCCATTTGTTTTGTTAGTTGTTGTTATAGGGACAGATGAGCATAGTAGTTAAGAGCCTGGACTTGGTAGCCGTAGTGCCTATGTGTAACTCCCGCCCCCAGCGCTTACTGGTTGTGTGACCTTGGGCCTCTGTTCCTCATCTGTAGGATACAGTTAATAAAAGTACCTACCTCATAGGGTTGTTGTGAGGTTTTAATGATTTAATATATAGAAAGTCTTTAGAACTGTGTGTGGCCCATGTATAAGTTTGGTTTTTATTAACAGTCATTCTACCTGTCATCTTAACTGTAAGGCCTTAAACATAGTTTGTATTTTAACTCCCCTCCCACACACCTAATCATTTAACGGATCCGATCAGTTTTGCCTGTTTCGTCATTCTTAGTGTTCCTTGCCACTTACCAAGTGGCAGTTGCAATTACCTACCCTGTTGTAATTTATTTCCCATTCTATCTTATTTATTAATATTTCTTGCTTTAAGATCTTACTTCATATTTCCAGCAGGACAAAAGTCCAGACAATGAGCTTGGCCTTTGATGCCTCTCATGTGATACTACCCACCTCCCATCTTTTTTTCACACTAGCCAAAGTCGGTCAATACCACTCTCCACGTCTTTGACTATAACTTGCTTGTTTCTGCTTCTGCTTCATTTTCAGCCTTTGTTTCTTTTCCCATCTTTATAAATCCTATTTTGTAAATCTCATGAACTTCTTTCTTAATGTTCTCTAATACTTGCTCTTATTTTATGTATATTTTGTCTATAATCACATGTTACCTGCCTGTTATTGTATAGCTTTTCTTGTAATCCTCATATAGGATAATACCTGCTGCTTTAACAAAGCCCAGATTTCAGTAGCTTAGTTCTAGTTTCTCCTCATGTAAGAGTTCACCGTGAGTGTTCTTCCATTCTGTGTCTCTTCCATTCTGTAAGGGCTTTGTTGGCAGAAGGGTAAAGTGGCAATAGGAAAAGAATTCTCCTTAACCTTCCGGACTCTGCAGTGACACACGTTACTTGCACTCACAGTCCGGTGGTGAGAGTTATTCACATAAGCCACTTGGATGTAAAGGGAACTGGGAACTGGGATGTAAAGTCACATGAGTCACTTGAATGTAAAGGGAACTGAGCATGAGAAGGTTTGACTGAGTTGACATCCCACTGACAACTATACGATAGCAGTAGGGTTGTGAATTCTGGTGAGTCCTTAGCTGTCAATCTCTGTCATCTCTTGCCAGTGAGATGGTAAGCTCCTAGGAAAAACAGGAACTGGAGCATATTTCTTTACAAAACAGTATTCTGAAGCACCTAGTATGGTACTTGCATATAGGAGATTTTATTATTATGATTATTGTTTTTATTTTTTTTTTTTTGGAGACGGAGTCTTGCTCTGTTGCCCAGGCTGGAGCGCAGCGGCGCAATCTCGGCTCACTGCAACCTCCACCTCCTGGGTACAAGCGATTCTCCTGCCTCAGCCTCCCGAGTGTCTGGGATTACAGATGCACGCCACCATGCCCAGCGAATTTTTGTATTTTTAATATAGATGGAGTTTCACCATGTTGGCCAGGCTGGTCTTGAACACCTGCCCTTGTGATCCGCCCACCTCGTTCTCCCAAAGTGCTGGGATTACAGGTGTGAGCCACTGAGACTGGCCCTGGTTTTGTTAAATATTTAAGTGAACTAGTGATAGAACAAAAAGATTAACTGGAGTAAGGTAAAGGATAAGTACCGTGGGTCTGGTAGACTTGATTCATTTTTGTTTTTGTTTTTGAGATAAGTCTCGCTTTGTTGCCCAGGCTGGAATACAGTGGCGCAATCTTGGCTCACTGCACTCTCCATCTCCCAGGTTCAAACGATTCTCCTGCCTCAGCCTGCTGAGTAGCTGGGATTACAGGTGCATGCCACCACTCCCAGCTAATTTTTCTATTTTTAGTAGACACAGGGTTTCACTACGTTGGCCAGGCTGGTTTGAGCTCCTGACCTCAAGTGATCTGCCTGCCTCAGCCTCCTGAAGTATCGGGGTTACAGGAATGAGCTACTGCACCCAGCTGGTAGACTTAATTTGAATCTACTTCACAAATTATTAGCTGAGTTACTTAAGGATTTTATTTATCTTGTGCTCTTCAAAGGGGATAATAATAGCATCTACTCTATAAGGCTGTCGTGAAGATGAAGTGAAGTAAATTACAGTGCTTGGCATGTAGTAAACCCTCAGTGAAAGGTGGTCATTATTAATAAACACATCACATTTCTTTATTAGTCTTCTTTAAGAAAGTTTAAAGAAACTATCATTTAATGCCCTGTGGTAGAAGTGATTAGAAGTAGTCACAGGCCTCGTGAGACAGACTAGGATTTAGATCAATGTTAAGAGTCCAGAACTTACTAACTAGTGTGTGACTTGGGCAAGTCATAAAGCCTGAGGGTTTCTGATTTTGTCATCTCTCCATTTCTACCTGTCATGGGTTGTGAATTACAGAGTCAAATCATTATGAAAATATATGTGACATGATTTGTTGAAATGTCAAGAAGACGTTACCTGGTAAAACCAAAATAACCCGGTATTTTTAGTATTATTTAATACTGATGATTAAGTATTAAATTGAAAAACATTGCACACAATCCCCTCAACCCGTGTCAGAATTCATATTGAGAGAGATACAGAAACTGAATTGAAAACATTTTCAGAGTAGATTTTGTTTGTCTTGTAGGCATTTTGTTCCCAACATCACCTTTGGTCACCCTGTGGTAGAAAGCCTTCGAAAGCAGCTAGGCCAGGACCCTTTCTTTGGTAAGTGGGTGTTATGCCATCTGAAGCTGGATGCGTTGCTCAAGTAAAGGAAAACTGGATGGTTGATTTTTTTAACTTCCAAGTTCATCTGGCTCCCTTTCCCCAACTTCCCTATGCTGGGTCTTCATTGGCGTGACTCCAGTAACAAGCCAAACTTCTTCCTGCCTCTGGGCCTTGGCTCATCTGCGTGGAAAGGTAGAGGCTTGGCTGGCTGCCACATCTTTGGGCCTCAAGTCATTTGTCAGTTCCTCAGAGAGGCCTTTTTGAGCACCCTCTCCCAAATTAACCTTTATCCAATTATCTTATCACCTGTTGATTTTCCTCCGAGAACTTCCTTTGATCTGCGATGACTTTTATTAGACTGTAAACTTTGAGGGCAGGGATTGAATCCACTTTATTTACTGTGGTTTTCCTAAAGCTAAGCATAGACATGATCAGGGTTCAGTGTGATTGTTAAATGAGTTTATGAATCAGTTGATTTATGGTCCAGAAGCCATTTGTTTTGTGCAAATTGGAGCTTTCTACAAGTGGTGCCTAAATATTCACTCCAATGTCATAGTACAATGTAAATTAAGATTTTTAAGATTACTTAGTGGCCTACAAGTGATTTATATTAAGTTAGCAATGTCTCAGCTGTCAGATCTCTTAAACATGAGAAATTGTACACGTTTTTTTAAGTAGTGTTATTTATTTTTTTCTTTTTTTTAAAAAAGAGACTGAGTTTTGCCATGTTGCCCAGGCTAGTCTCAAACTCCTGGGCTCAAGCAATCCACCTGCCTTGGCCTCCCAAAGTGCTAGGATTACAGGCTTGAGCCACCACGCCTAGCCTAAATAGTTTTTTACATGTAACTTACAATTTAATAGAACTTAGATTCTTTTTAATCAGCATATTGTTGACCAGTTTTATGAAGGACTCTGTGCTGTTCGCTATGGTAGTCATAAGCCACATGTAGCTACTAAAATTAAATAAACTTAAGTTCATGACCAGAATGGCCAACATGGTGAAACCCCGTCTCTACTAAAAATACAAAAATTAGCCGGGCATGGTGGCGCACGCCTATAATGCCAGCTACTCAGGAGGCTGAGGCATGAGAAGCTCTTGAACCTGGGAGGTGGAGATTGTAGTGAGCTGAGATCATTCCACTGCACTCCAGCCTGAGTGACAGTGTGAGACTCCATGTCAAAAAAAAAAAAAATTTTTTTTAATTAAATTACATAAACTTAAAAATTCAGTTTCTTATTTACATTAATCGCGTTGCAAGTCTTCAGCAGTCACATATTGTGCAGTGCAGCTATGGGACATTTCCAATGTCACAGAAAATTCAGTTAGATACAGTCTTCAGCCTCTGCATTTGAGTACACCAAAGAAAATGTACATTATTACCTCATTTATGTGGCATGAGGAAACAATGTTCCACCAATATGTTCACCATTTTGAAATTTCCAGATAATGGGATATAGTCCTCTGATTATCTAAACTTTTTTTTAAGCCATAGTTAGCTTATATAGCAGATACCATGACTTTTCCTTTGAATTAAGGTTGTTCTCATGACCGTGAGAGGTGGATGAAATACATAGCATTGTTTGCTCCCACTGTACAATCAATGGCCAGAATCCTCGCTTCTGGCTTTGTTGTGTGAATTTTTTTAATGCTTTCTTTTTTTTTTTCCTTTTTCCTCCCTTTTATTTGGGCTCCCATTGTCACACCATACTATTGTCTATATCATTTCCTGTCAGTGCCTTTCCTTTTAACAATCCTGTGTTGCTGACACCACACACAATCTGCTTTTTCTTGTTGTTTTTAATTTGTTGATAAACTTGCTAATTAATATTTCTAGAATTTTATCTGAAAGATAAATCCATTTACTTTAATGTTTGGATTTTGTGACCCTTGTTTTTCGGTTTTTGGCTTTTTGTTGTTGTTGTTGCTTTAAGAGACAGACTCCGTCTATTACCCAGGCAGGAGTACAGTGATACAATCATAGCTCACTGCATCCTTGAACTCCTGGGCTCAAGCAGTCCTCCTGCCGCAGCTATAGCTAGGACTACAGGTGTGTGCCACCACACCCGGCTATTTTTATTTTTATTCTTATTTTTTTACTTTTTGTAGAGATGGGATCTCCCTGTATTGCCCAGGCTGATCTTGAACACTTGGGCTCAAGCCATCCTCCTGCCTTGGCCTCCCAAAGTGTTGTGATTGTAGGTGTAAGTCACTGAGCCCAGCTACCTTTGTTTTTTATATTAAGAAACATTTGTTTAATTCTTGGATTTTGGTTGTTGGATAATTGATACATGAATGTATTCTAGGACCAAGATTACATGTTGTGTTGTATATGTAACACTAACATTCTTAACTCTTCAGTTTTCATGTTGAGTAGAAATAAACGTCTAAGAAATAAAGTGATAGGGAAAAGTCTGTTCTTGTTATTGTCTAAATCAGTGATCCTCAAGTACTTTGTATAAGGACTCACACAATTCCTTAAGACCCTTGCAGGTCATCCATGAGAGTATATCAAAACTATTTTCATAATACTAGGAAATTATTTACCATTATTTCTACTGATGGTTCAAAAACATTGATGAGTTAGTTTGCTTGTGCCTTAACCAACTCAAGGCAGGGACTATATCAGGAGTTGTTATATTCTTCATCATCATGCATTTGCAATAAATATCCTTGATGAAGCAGTACAAATTAATAAATCTTGGTCCTTGAATACATGCCTTTTTAATACTTTGTGTGACAAAGTAGGAAGTGCATATAAAGCACTTGTGCTGCATTGCTGCATATTGGAGTTGGAACATAATGGTTTTCTCAAGGAAAACTGCTTGTACCATAGAGGTATGATCTGAACTAGCTGCTTTCCTCCAGAACACTATGTTTATTTGAAAGAACAACTGAGAGATAAACTATGGTTTTTCAGACCTGGCTATTTTAATGACTTTTAAAAAATGTTAACTAAATGCGGCTGTCTCTTCAAGGAAAGATACCTTGTCAGTTTTTGTTCCCAAAATTAGAATTTTGAAGAACTTGTGTATCTTACCACTGTGGATTTGATAGCGTCCCAACAGTTAACAAGCTTTTCTGATGAGATCTGTAGTTATTTTAACAAATGTAATTTTGGGGTACTATGGAATGAAATCTGTCACTGTTTGTCAGATGTGTGTAACTCAGTAAATCAGTACTTAAAATACCCATTCAAAATACAAGACAAACAATGGGTTTTAATGTAACAAAGAATGAAAAGCTTATTGATAGGGTTTACAGAGTGCACATTGCAGCTAACCTTTATAAAATTACCACTCAGCACATTTAAGGTAGGCTAGGCTAAGCTATGACGTTTAGTATGTTAGGTATATTAAATGCAGTTAGACATAACAGTATTTTCAATTCAGGATGAGTTCATTGGGATGTAACCCCATTGTAAGTCATAGAACATCTGTATTACAACAGATTGGATATGGAACAGATGTGAGAATATAGGTGTCTTCTATTAAGCCAGACACCAAAGACTTGCAAAAATGTAAAACAAACAATACCACTCTTAATTAATATGTAATAGAGGTATCTTTTTTGAGACAGTCTTGCTCTGTCGCCCAGGCTAGAGTGTAGTCGTGGCCTTCATACCTCGTTGAAGCCTCAGTCTTCCTGGGCTTAAGCAGTCCTCCCACCTCACCCCTCCCCTCCAGTAGCTGGGACTGCAGGATCACACTACCATGCCTAGCTAATTATTCTGTTGTTATTGAGAAGGAGTCTTACTACATTGCCCAGGATGGTCTCAAACTGGGCTCAAGCCATCCTCCCTCCTCAGCCTCCTAAGATTATAGGTGTGAGCCACCGTACCCGCCAAAAATTACATGCTTGAAAATGTCTTAGTTTGAATTTCTTATACATTAAATATCTATAAATATAACCCATATCAACAGAAGTTTCTTGGGGTCTTTATTAATTTTTAAGAGTGTGAACTCCTGGGCTCAAGCAATCCACTTGCCTTGGCCTCCCAAAGTGCTAGGATTACAGGCTTGAGCCACCACACCTAGCCATATATAGTGAGTGTTTTTTTTAATGTAACTTAGAATTTAATAGAACTTAGATTCTTTTTAATCAGCATATTGTTGACCAATTTTATGAATAATAGATTATGATTGTAATAGATGATAATAGAATGATAATAGAATGTTTGAGAATTGCTGATCTAATGTTAACTGTACACGGATTTGCTGAGCTACTGACTCCCTAAACACCAAAGAAATTCTCCGTTGAGGGTTGCTAGTGGTTACTGGATGCTAGAGATTGAGTAAGGATGACATAGCTAGCAGTCTGGTAACTTACGGAATGAATAGAGTAGGTATTTTCAACCAGCTTGAATTTTCCTTGTTTATAATTCAAAGAATAAGAAACACCAGATTTAATACTTTTTTTAAAGAATAAAGTTTTACCTATTAAAATATGTTCTAATTTAGGCCGGGTGTGGTGGCCCATGCCTATGATCCCTGCACTTTGGGAAGCCAACATGAGAGGATCACTTGTGGCCAGGAGTTAAGCGAAACCTCATCTCTATTTAAAAAAAAAAAAAAAAAATTCTCATGCAGTTACTTTTGGTGGATTAGAAATACAAATGTTAATCTTGACTTTATTAGTCAAGCTTTATACTCTCTTTTTCTGACTTTTTTTTTAAAGGCTTTGTTGTATTTCATAATTGTTCTGGAATGTTAGAAATTGTTTTTCTTAAGTATAGCTTGGCTGTATCAGAAATGTGCTTCCTCTAGCAAAATAAAAAACTCAAAACCTCTCCTCACTACATTTATCAAACACAGGATGCTTCACAGTGTTATTTCTTGGTTTAGCTTGTTTTAAGCTGCCCTCTCCTTCTCATGAAATGCTATTATGATTTAAGTCAAGATCTTTAAGCAGGCCATGCCCATTTTCACCTTATATGTTTATATGGATCAAGCTTTAGCATTAGGATGGATATCAGGTTTCTTGGTAGTCAGCATGTCCTTCCCCCTAAATTTGTTCTTGCAGTCTTTTGCCTCTCAATTAATGGCAGTTCCATTCTTCTAGTTAATAAGTCCAAAATCCTTGATGCCATCTTTGTTTTCCTCTCATCTGTCTATCCGTGGAGGATCTTCTCGTCCTCCACATCTCATCCATCCACAGCTCTCTTTGCTCTTATTTCAGAACATATCCATCCTGAATTGCTGCCATCATTTTTCACCTGGGTTATTGCTATCGTAGCTTCCTCGGTCGATAGTATCTTGTCACTTCACTGTGGTGATTTCTCCCAATGGCCTGCAGAATGCCGTAGGGTTTCTCCTCACCACGTGCTTCCCTGACCTCTGACTGGTGTATCTCCTTCCCCATGCACACCAGCCATATTAACTGCCTACCTAGTGTGCATTTTACTTCCTTGTTTATTGTTTGACTGTCCCATTAAGAATGTAATCCCTGTGACAGGAGAGTTTCATGTTTTTGCTCTAACCCTAGGACCTAGAATAATTAATAGTGCAGTAATTGCTCAATAAATTGAAAGAAGAAATGAAAAGAATCACTTAATTTTCCTAGAGGAAACTAGTCTGCATGGATAATATGACATATTCTTTAAGTTTTGTAGAGTGGCATTTCCTGGACCTGGACCTAGATTTCCTGATTTTTAGATGTTAACTTTTTATATACAGCACTGTATGCTTTTTGTGGGAAAAGGGTTTTTGTAAATGAATTTAAATCCATGTCTTCAGAATAAGAGGAAACTACCTATACTGAATTATAACTATTGAAATAATGATTTGTGTGATGCCCAAAGAGTTCATATCCGAAGTGGCAAAAACTGCATACAGGTTGGCTTCCAATAGCATGAACCAGGTATTTTTCAGTAATATTTTGAAGTGTCTTTTCTTTCTAGACATGCACATGATGGTGTCCAAGCCAGAACAGTGGGTAAAGCCAATGGCTGTAGCAGGAGCCAATCAGTACACCTTTCATCTCGAGGCTACTGAGAACCCAGGGGCTTTGATTAAAGATATTCGGGAGAATGGAATGAAGGTAAGAAACCAGTGATGAGAGTGTTTTGTAACATTCACTGTCAGTTGGGAAAGATTTGCTGGAAACAGGAAATTTTCTCTTTTTTTGAGACAGAGTCTTGCTCTGTCGCCCAGGCTGAAGTGCAGTGGCACAGTCAGGGCCCATTGCCTACTTTAGCAGCTGTTCTTCATCTATGATGCCAGGATTTAACTTCTTTGTCAAATAGCATTTATATATTCCACTAATATTTTCTGAAAGCTACTGCTTGCTGGAAATACTTACATTTAATAGTCTTGGTAACTTTTGAAAAATAAGAACAGATATTTCTACTGGGCCTGCTGTGCCACATAATGTAATACAGAGGGAATTGTAAATGTCAATGTGATATAGCATATTTGTGTCTGTTACAGGTTGGCCTTGCCATCAAACCAGGAACCTCAGTTGAGTATTTGGCACCATGGGCTAATCAAATAGATATGGCCTTGGTTATGACAGTGGAACCGGGGTTTGGAGGGCAGAAATTCATGGAAGATATGATGCCAAAGGTAAAAGAAGTATTTGATTTTGGGGTGAGACTTTTACCGTGTGTTCATTCAGTAAGCATTTATTGAAAGGCTTGTATATTTAGGCATAACCTGTTCTGAAGGTGAGGAGATGGGGATGCTTACAGATCATTCTGATACAGTATATAATAAATGCTGTAATAGAGTTCTGATTTGAAAATTAGAGAAGTATTACATCTTTATCTTGAAATTTTCTCTTTCTTTGAGACAAAGTCTTGCTCTGTCACCTGGGCTGGAATGCAGTGATGCAGTTAGGGTTCATTGCAGCCTCGACCTCGTGGACTCAAGAGATCCTCCTGCCTCAGCGCCCTGAGTAGCTGGGACTACAGGTGCACACCACCATGCCCAGCTAATTCTTACATATTTTAATAGAGGGGAGGCCTCACTGTGTACCCAGGCTGGTCTTGAACTCCTGGGCTTAAGCTGTCCTCCCTGCTTGGTCTGCCAAAGTGCTGGGATTAGCGGCGTCAGTCACCACGCCTAGGAGTCTTGAAGTTGTCTTTTGAAACTGTTATCTCTGTAACCTTTAAATCTCTTGGAAGTTGTCATTGACTATTGAGGATTTGTCTGTCTTCTTTCCATGACACACAGTCTCTATAAAGACATTACAGATTGCTGTTTGCCAAATAGAACAAAGCTTGCTATTAAAAATCAAGTGTTCCCTGGTAATATATTGTATTGGTATAGTTATTGTGTGAGACAATTGGAGTTTTAAGTGCTAATTTTGGCTGTTGGATTTTTTTGTTTATTTGGTTGTCTACCCCCCCACCCCCACCGACATATCCACTTTAGGAGTTACTTATTTCCTCATGTATATATCTAGGTTCACTGGTTGAGGACCCAGTTCCCATCTTTGGATATAGAGGTCGATGGTGGAGTAGGTCCTGACACTGTCCATAAGTGTGCAGAGGTGAGATTGCTCTTCAACTCTGACTAGAACAATTTCCTGTCAAGTATGTCTCCAGGACATTGTCTCATGGGCCAGCGATTCCCTCTATGGTTCCTAAGTTGACTTTCTTTCTTGGAAAAGTATTTTTTGTTCACATGTACAACTAGGAAAATAAACAGCCATAAGTGGATTTTTTTTTTCTTTTTCTGAGACAGTCTGTCTTTGTAGCCCAGGTTGGAGTGCAGTCGTGTGATCTCTGCTCACTGCAATCTCTGCCTCCAGGGTTCAAGCGATTCTCCTGCCTCAGCCTCCTGAGTAGGTGGCATTACGGGTACCTGCCACCGTGCCTGGCTAATTTTTTTTATTTTTAGTAGAGACAGCATTTCACCATGTTGGCCAGGCTGGTCTCGAACTCCTGGCCTCAAGTGATCTGCCTGCCTTGGCCTCCCAAAGTGTTGGGATTACAGATGTGAGCCACTGCATCCGGCCCATAAGTGGATATTCTAAAATCACATAAATTGTTAAATAGTAAATCCTGGTTGTCTCAGGAAGGCTGAAGAAAGTTCTTTTTTAAAAAATAATATGTTGAATTTCAGCCCTTTGGAAGATCATTAAGTTCCAGGGCCTTGGAAGTGAGAAATTTTTCCAAAATATGGAATTAAAAGATACCTCGTCTCCAAGGGGGATAAAAGTAGAGAAATCTAATTGACCTAATTATTACGTTATTCTTTAGAACCTATATATTACTTAGTTGTTCCTTGTAAGAACTTGCTAGAACCATTTTTGATTAAAATTTAGCCCTGATACCCCTTTGGCTGTCTCTATATACCTCTTTGGCTATCTGTATATAAATAAAAACTTTTTTTTTACTTTTTTTTCAGATAGCTAGTCTAGCATAGTCAGGCTCCCGAGGATGCCAGCCCTCCTGGTAGCACCACAAGTGATTAAAATAAAACTCACATGACCTGCTTTTCTTTCACAGTGTGGTGTATCTGCTTCCAGGTTCTGTATAACTCTCACACTTTTCTGCTTGATATATACCCATCAAAAGCTTGACAGTAGTAAATACTTATGCAGGAGGGGCTGGGCAGATAATGACTGAGCTCATATCCTTTTGACTGCTTGTGGAATTCTTTGTACAAACTGTGCTTTGCCAGTATACTACTCTGCTTTTATGCCAGAGGTTGCAAATTTTTTTTGTGAAAAATCAGACCTTGGTGATGATCTTAAACAGCAGGATATGAAGAACTCCCACAAGCTTAGCATTCCAATAATGGAACACTAGGCATAAATGGGTTAACTGAAGAGATATTTGCAGTATTAACCCTATAAAACTTACCTTTATAATTTCTGTGAGGAATATTGTTAGAAATGCTGTCATACATAAAGTGACACTGTCTGGAAAAATTTTCCTCAGCCTGTGGTTCTCCCACTTCTCCCTCTTTGTTCTAGCAGTGAATCACAAAACAGATTGGGTTTCCATCCTCGAATCAAATCCTAGGAAGCTCAGAGTTACATTTGGACCCAATTTTTTAGCTTTTCTTTTTTAATTTCTTTGCTTCCATATTTAAACATAGTTAAAAACTTTTTTAAAGCCACTTCAAAACCATTCTGGAATGCAATGAAGTATAAAGAGAGACATTCATTCCATTTTTTGACACAAAAATGAGAAATCACTTTAATTTTGCCGTAATTTATGGATAATTTCACATGGTAGCAATAATTGTCCTTTCACACTCACAAATTAAGAATAAAAGTTGTTTTTTTTTTTAGTAACTAATAAAAGCATTAGTGCATATTGGGAAAAACCTTAGTGGGCTTGAGGAGTAAAGGCTTTTAATAAACCTTATGTAAAGAGTAGCAAAGATACCATGTAGATTATTAAGAGTTGGTTTACCAGAAAGGTCAATGATTTCTTAGACACATTTAAAAATAATCTCACATCCTCATTTGTGAACATTTTAAATTTTTCTTATTGAACTAGATTGCTTAAGTCTGCTTAATCTCAAAGTGGCTCTCATATGATTGAAATGTTGACAGATGCAAGGGTAGACATTCTAGTCCAGGAATTCTGTTTTAGGTTTTTCTCCATTTTCCTTTGAGGCGTAACCTAACTGTTTACTTCTTCCAGGCAGGAGCTAACATGATTGTGTCTGGCAGTGCTATTATGAGGAGTGAAGACCCCAGATCTGTGATCAACCTATTAAGAAATGTTTGCTCAGAAGCTGCTCAGAAACGTTCTCTTGATCGATGAAACCATAAGGAGCCCAATGTTTCTGTTCATGAAATCTCCCTTGTACTGGAAAACAGGAATATTGACTACCAAATCATAATGCAATTGAAGCTGCACTGCTTTTTTGAGCAGTTATTCATTCCAGTGATTAAAACTGATTGTGCAGAATATTCTAAGAGGTTAGAAATTGGTGTGTATAACTATGTTTTTAGTGATGCAGCTTAATGATTAGTGAGTAAGATACTGTTTTTATTGAGAGACTTGATTTTTATAAAGAGTAAAAATACAGCTGTATTAAGGTTACAAACAGAAAAGTGTCTTAATGCCTAAGGAGGGCATATTGACTACACTACAAAAACAAATTTTGTCTGTACTTCTGAAAAGAATTTTGTTGTTTCTCAGCTGTTTTCCAAAAGCAAAGGAAGTCTTTATGGTTTTTTTCTATTTCATGTTATTTGTGATTTGTTTATAAGTTTGGGTGGGATGGCATACCATATTCTTGGTTCTTAAAATCTATCACTTTTAACCTTACACTTGATGTGTGAAAACTATAAAAACAATGTATGAAACCCAGGGGTTGTAAAATACAAGCATAGATTTTATCAGGGTGTTTTGTCAAAGCAGATTATTCAGTGATTCCTCCCCACCATTCTTAAGGATGTTAAATAATGCTGTTGTGTTAGCTCTGAGTAGAAAGGAAAAAGTAAAACCTCTGTTTGGAAGTAATACTGGGTTGAATTCTGACCGCCCCTTTCTAGCTGGACCTTTAACAAATCACCCAATCTTTTTTGCATTTCTCCTAACTCATTTATACATTAAATGTAATTATAACAACTGTGGGGTTGTGTTGAGAATTAAGAGGTAACACTATATACCTAAAGTTTCCAGTACTAGTCCCAGAATTTAGAATATGCTCAATACAAAGTAGATAGCATTATATAAGTTTATATTTCGTGAGTTATAAAGTACTTTGATATATTCTCATTAAATCTGTAAATCACCTCTATAAGTAAGTGGTAATAATAAAGCAGGTATTTTTGTCCCCATTTAAAAAATGAAGAAATTAATGCTCAGTAGTAGGATGGTACCCTGAAAGGATCTAGGAAGTGGTAGAATTTCTGGTCTGTACTTTTACAAATGGAGCCCTTGGGAGGTCGGTTAGGTAAGAAGCTTTTTACTTAACATTGTCTTATTTCCAGTCTAATTTTACACTGTAGCAGAACCAGATGGCTGAGAATATTCTGGAACTATGGATCTTGACCCCAAGGATATATTATTTTATTCCAAGAAAGATCAGGTAGGCGAAAAGATGACAGGATGCAGAGTCAATCCATAAACTAAGTATTTATAACTGTTTGAATTATAGAGAGTCTAAAAATATGTGTCAGCTATTTCATTCCTGTAAATACTCTTGCTGTGTTATAAATATGGCAAGAAATATCAGTACCAGTATCAATAGACTTCTTGAGGCTACTATAAGTTTTGAGAAATAAGGTTCAAAAAGTAAGAATGCTAACAGTTAAGCTTAGACTAGAGCTTGCTTGGGTTTCTTCCTGCATTACAAGGTAAAAATTTGTTAACGTTTGTTTTTATTTCAGCTTAGGAAAGCTTTGTGCCATGAGTAGGTCGCATTTAATAACAAGCAATACAAGGTATATAGAAATAACTTTAATTAAAAAACTTACATAGAAGATTATAATATCAGACATGACAAAGATTTGAGTTTATTTGCCTGGACAATTTGGGTTTGTCTGGCTTTTGTTTTCTTTTTCTTTAAAAATAAATGTACAGTAAAACTACAAGCAAAAGTTTGTCAGTATTGAATTTGGATTTTTTACCCCTTAAAAGGACTAGTATAATTTCCAATCTCTAACAAAAACTTAGTGTCAAACCTCACAGATTAGGCCAAATGGCCAATATTTTCAGTTATGTGGGTAGTACAACTTGAATAACGTTTTTACATGACAAAAAGTGATTTATATAAATTGTCCTCAACTTTCACATATAAAAAAATGGTTTTATAGCTTCAAAAGGAATTTTCTTTCATATATACTCTTTAGTATCCAAATATTGAAGCTTTGTTTTTTGAAAATGTTTAATTCCCAATCTAGGATGCAAGCAAGAATATATGTTTATTTGAATAGAGTAAGCTATGGCAAAGAATGACCAAATTAGCTAGAAATAGAAATCAGGCAGAATTACTAATTTCTTGCTAATCTAGAAATACAATCATTTTTTTTTTTTTTTCAAATTTTATACTGATAGGACTTCACTGTTTGTGGCTCATTTTAAATTGGTGTCTTCATGAGACACATTAATTGGTAAAACTCAAATTGAGTTTTCAAAGATGTGATAGTATTAAATTGCACCAATATTTAACTCAAATTTGCTTGCTTTATTTTGTTAGGAGTAAACAGAAAGTAGCCTGTGTTTAGTCCCAAAGATATCAATGATTTTGGATAAAGAAGTTTTGTGTTATCTGGTATATAAATTTCTGTAAATAACTTCTACTGTTGGTTAAACACGTTAAACAAAAAAACAACAAAAAACTTAATCTCTATATTCAAGATGTTCAGATGTCTTTTATCAGTGGAAACCTGTGTTTTATCTATACTGCAGCTTACATTTCATAGGGTAGTTCATACATGCATTTCCAAGGGGAGTGGGTCATTGCCAGTGTTTCAAAAACTACATAGGGGGATGTGTGTGTGTATGTTTATTTTATACACACATATTTGTATATTCTAATATATTATTAAGGCAATTTTAATGAATTACCATGTATATAAAAAAAATAGCTGTCACTTGGCGCACAGGTTTGTATATATGTGTATATATGTGTATGTATGTATGGTGTGGGTACATAGTCTTAAAAATTACCCAGTAAGGTGATTTGACATCAAGTTGCAGCAATTAATATCTTGGTGTTTGTAAGTTGCATGATAAACACAAATGACTACCACTTGTCTGTAGATGAAAAGCTGGTTACCCTTGTGGTTCCAGAAGGAAAAACAGACTTATCTTGCCTGTTTCATAAACAGCATAAAAGATTAATACATGCAGAACATGCTCTTATTCTGGAGGGGATGGGAGATCCAGAACAGGGCTTTATTTCCTCCCATCTTTCCTACATTTACATAGTTTTCTTAACCTGTTCCCTGTCACCTATTTTTTTTAACATTAGTAAGTCCTAGATCAAAGGTTTTGTATTCTTCTATTCCATCTGACTGCTTTTTTGGATGGTGGCCATTCTCTGGTACACTGGTACCGAAGATTTCACCATGGAAAGCTGTGCTTGACCATTCAACCCGATCGTTTTTTTCATCTTCACATAATAAGGCTGCCATGTCTTCACCCTTCAGTGGAAAAGTCCGTCGTTCCCACCACAAAGACTGAAAGGGGAAACATTTTCAGTTAAGTTTCAACTAATTTGTTTTGTTTAAATTCATCTAACAAGTAATCTGTACATATCTATATTGTAATAATTATTGTTCTGTTCTTTTAGCACATAACTGTACAAATTTTCATTTCAACTTAAATAGCAACTCAAAAGGGAATATACTGAGAATTCTTGAGTGACTTTTGGGATTTATTTCTTTACTTTGCCTCTGCCAAGAAGAGGAAATGCTGCCACAGGCAGTGGTCTTCATTTCCAACCTAAGAGCACTTTGGGAAAGTGTTCTCAGGTTTGATATACTTCTACAATGTCTTCATTTTCATTATTAAAGGTACCTATTAATTTTTCTTTCCTGAGCTTTCTGCAACTTGCCTGTTAATTCTATAATCTCTATTCCATTCTAGATCTAGTTCTTTTTCAGTGTCTATTTATGAAGAAAGGTGTAAGAATTTTATGGATGCAGTGTTAGAAAGCAGTACCTTTAAGGTAGGAACTGGGTCTGTGGTGAGGCATGTAAAAATCTTAAGATATGAGGAGAAAGAAATAGCAGCTAACGTTGGCCATGTAGCAGGTGCTATTCTTCATCAATCAGGTTTGTTTTGTAATGAAACTTTGATAGTACTCCATTCTCTAATAGATGAATGAGTACTTGGAGGTTCGTATTGACTTGTTACGCAAGGTGACTGTAGTTAGTAGTGGACACAAAATGCTGGAATACAGATCTTCTCTACCTAACTATCTTAATGAATTTGTTATGTAATGATGTAATAAAGAAAATTAATTTTTTTCAAGTAGTTTCTACAAACAAGTAGTTAAAAGGCAAGGAATGGGAAGTTTAATCATATATATTGCACTTACCTTGGTTTCTTGGCTTTGATTTAAAGAAGGTAAGCCATATGCACACAGATCCTGGTTCTCTGAAGGAAGCTCAGGAGGACTTGCAGCAGCACAGTGCTGACTGCTACTAAAGTTATTAGGGTATTCTTTCAAAAGCAAGTCATGTCCTTCAACATTTTTACTGTAAGCTCTAGCAAGAAAATCAGGAAAACACAATTATTTGTTATTTTTTGAGGTCTTGAAAACTTATGAACAACCCAAGGTATCACTGAGTCAAGTTAACTTGGTAACTTTAAACAGTTTTGCCCAAAGATTTTTAAAAATTCCTCTGGTGCTATTTATTACTTTCGTACTCAGAGGATGAAACAGTACTTTATGAAATATTTTACCGAATTATAATAGGGGGAGGGGTGTTCTTGCTGTTTATTTGGTTTGTTTTTGTCTTTTGTTTGACTAATTAAACAAAAGATACTCCTTAACTAAAACGACTACCAGACTTCACACAATCTTGCTTTTTGAGTTTTGGCTCTTTTAAAAATGATCAAATGTATAATAAATATAAAATAACAGGGATTTTCTCACATAGTAATTATGTCTGATTTACTTCCCCTTCCCTCAAAGCTCATTTGTGTTTCTAAAAGTATTTTAGGCTTTTTTGCATTTTAGACTAAACAGGTTTCTTGAGAAATTTTTTATTTTTTTTTTAAAAAAACATATTTTAGAAGTAGTGATGTTAAAATGGATTACCTAAACTCCAGTCCCCAGTGTGAGGTCCATTATTAAAGTAGATTGAAATGAACTACTTTATATATACAGAGAATTTTCACATTGTTAGTTAGTTAAATCTATTCCTGAGGCTGACAATGTAAGAAACAGTAAAATACATAATTTCATCATTATAGAATCAGCTCAAATATATTTTGAATACAAGCTCATTCTGTGTAGTATTTTACTTCTGGTGCACAAATAGCTGATGTTACAACATCATGGTTTCCTTTTCAGTGGTCTCACCGAAAACTCATGCAGAGGTTTTGTTCATTTCACATGAATTCTATGGTTTGGGGTTTTAAATTTATAACCTGCCTGCTGTTTCTTCTGTGCCACTTGCTTTGCTCCCATAGTGACCACCTGGCTTGCTCTCTCTCTTCATATTTTTTGTGCCTTAGGGAGAAGACTTCATCAGAAAGATCTTCTATCTGGAATTAGAAATAAATATTTTTGCTTTAATCAGAAACATTTTGAAATATAAGATCAGGCTGGGCACGGTGGCTCACGCCTGTAATCCCAGAACTTTAGGAGGCCAAAGTGGGTGGATCACGAGGTCAGGAGTTCAAGACCAACCTGGCCAAGATGGTGAAACCCTGTCTCTACTAAAAATACAAAAATTAGCTGGGCGTGGTGGTGGGTGCCTGAAATCACAGCTACTTGGGAGGCTGAGGCAGAGAATTGCTTGAACCCAGGAGGCGGAGGTTGCAGTGAGCCAAGATCGTGCCACTGCACTCCAGCCTGGGTGACAGGGTGAGACTCTTGTCTCAAAAAAAGAAATACAAGATCGAGTTTCAAGGTTTCAAAGAGTTTCTCATGTAGAAAACAGTAGGAAGCAAACTAAAATGCTATCTGTGTAAGTTGAGAGAACAAATGTTATCAGATGAACTTCAAATTCCTATAAAAGGGGAGTCAAAAATGTTTTAAAATTATTTTGTTATTGTTATTTTTAGACATGGGTCTCTGTTGCCCAGGCTGTAGTGAGTGCAGTTGTGCAATCATAGCTCACTGCAGCCTTGAACTTCTGGGCTCAAGCGATCCTCCTACCTCAAAAAACTTAAAAATACTTGTGTACTATTGGTTCATATTTGAAGACTTCGGTAGACTACAGATGAGTTCATAGTGCTTTCCATTTGCCATAGCTTAGTACCAGTAGTCTTAATGCTTTGTTCATTCAAGAGCTTTTATGGATTGTGGAGGACACACTATTCTAAGATGTTAATATCAAAGAAAAGTATAAAACTAGCTTAAATCAGAATTAATTTAATGAATGACTTATCAAGGTTTCGAACCTGGAATACTACCTTGGTTATGGTATTTAAGAATTTGGGTTTCTTGGCTAGGATCATTCAGAAATGAGGAAGAATACATTAGAAGAGGAAAGGGCATTAAAAGGTAAATTTTGGTAGTTGAAAAACGTGACCACTGGACATAGAAAGATTGTTACTTGACAGAAACTAAGTGTCTTCAACAGTGTCTTCTAGAGACCATCACTTTGGAATTAGTTTGGTTATAAAGTATTTTTCCCTATAATCTTATCTTGATAAAATTTTATCCATACATATTCACAACCCCTTACCTGCAATTCCAAAATCCAAAAATCTGCAAAAACAAATTTTTCAGAATTCATTTGGTGACATAGCCTGATCTGTAATGATGTGAGGCTATTTTTAGTGTTTATCCAACTCAACTATGAATATTTCACTACAGAAACATTAATGTCTGATTCCTCTTACACCCTAGACTCTACAGGTATTACATGATGTATATACCACATTACTTTTTTAAAGTCCGAAATTTTCCAAACTGAAGAGCAAATTGGCCCTACGATTCTGAAAATGGCATTTAAACCTTAAAATAATGAGTGAGACTAATCTCATGCAGAAAAATATAATACTGACAATGAATGTGGATATTCATGTAAATTCAGTATCTCAAAAACTCAAACAAATGCTGTATTTTTTTTTGGCTTTTTAAATTATTGTGTATTTGTGTATTATGCTGGTAGTCAAATTTGCACAAAACATTTTTTGAATATTCTTTTAAAAGAACTTCCTTTTCATAAGTGAAAGGAAAAAAAAATCAGTGTAAGTTAAAGGGTTTATATATTCCTTTAATTCCCTGAATGTCAAAGCAAGCAGGTTTCATTATACATAATGTATAATTATCCCATTAAATGAAAGGCAGCTTACCTCTTCTTCGCCTAAATTATATTCATCCAAAGGCTGAAGAACAACCATCCTCCAGCTGTTGAAGAGAAAAACCAATGTTAAACAGCTTTTATTTATCTAAATGTGGCAATTTTATACTCTAAGCACAGCTAAGTGTATTAGTATTTTCTTTCCTTGGCACTTCATGGTTCAAATTGTGTTTTAATACTTAATTTTTTTAAAAGAAAAATATTTGTATTATGAGTAAAGGATAAAAGAGAAAATGAGACGTGACTTTTGGCTTTATGGTGAATAGTCTGTTCTGTATAGCTGCATTTTATACATAATAATTATGTACTGACTGAAGTTAGTGGTATGCTGATAAACCTGGCCTGGCCAAAAAGCAACAGAAGGAAAAAAACCCTGGTTTGTATGTTTGCCAGTTTCTTTGGTGTGAAAATACCTACCATAGCCCCTTTTGAGTCATCAGTAGTTTAATAACTGGCTCACAGAAGTCTTCTATATTTAACTATCTACTCAGCCAGCTAGCTCCAGCCTACCATTGCAAGTTGAAATATATTTTTGCTATAGAACATCATAGCCACAAATGTTACTCATTACTTATGCAACAAGTATCCACAGATTATAGGAGTTCTCATAGTAGAACTCTTATAGAATATTAGAGTTCTTCATACCTCAAGGTAATTATGAATAAAAGAAATTATGAAATTAGAATAGAGATGTATAGCAATTAACTGAAATTGTCACCCACCTGTCTCTGTTTGCAACCTTTTCTGTCTCTACTTCCTGGTGTCATATTTATATTCTTAAGAAACTGCACTCATCATTTCTAAAAAGTTGGGCTAACTTTACTGCCAGTAGGGAGCAGATCTGCGTATGGCATTCAGGGACCTCCACAATCTGGACCTAACTTTGTTTCTAGCCTCCCATTATCAACCTGCACAAAACAGTATCTGGCTAAACCTTACACGCTTGTCCTGTGCCTTTGTTGTGGTATCGCTATGTAAATACCGTCTCCACCTTCCCATTCCTTCATGGGTGACTTCCCAGACCTTCCCACTCATCTTTTGAATGTGTTTATTGCTGACTTGGCAATACATCACAATTTTTTTTTTTTTTTTTTTTTTTTTTTTTTTTTGGTCACAGGTATTACTGTCTTACAGTGTGAATACCCCATGAAAAGTCAAAACTTTGCAACTTATGTCACACCTGTATCTTTAAGGGCAAGGATTATTTGTTGCTATAGTTTTTATGTCACTAAAGTGCCTTTTAGTGTCATATACACAGTAGATAACTAAATGACATTGAATAATAAAGACTAAGAATGCTAAAGTAGTCTAGGAATTCCCAAATCTTAATAAAAACTCAGAAATAAACTGCGATACTATATAACACTTTCTAAAGGCATGAGTAATTTTTTTTTTTTTTCACCGTTTCCCCTCCATGGCTATGAAAGAACTGGGAGAAGGATCCTCCTTTGATTAATTAAAATTCGAACTTCACTTTGAAAATTTAAGTTTATTAAGGAAGGAAGGAAGAAGGAAAAATATGAAGATGTGAGTATACGTACCTTGGAGTAAGTATTTCCTTATATTGGAGTTTCTCTAATTTAGCTGGGGCTACTAATGACATGGGAATCACAATGTTATCTATGTCATAAGAGCTCTCACTTCTCAATCTCCGTCGTGCAGTATTCTGCAAAGCAGGATTACAGTAGATTTACAGTACTGTCTAGTTATTTCTAATGATACCCTCCCTTTCATCAGTTACATAAATATGGCAGTACACGTTACATAATTTTTGTAAATACATTGTTATAAAGTCTAAAATGTGTTCAGAAAACTAAGAAAATATTTCTGTATTTTGTAAATCAGAACAATCTCTTGGTAGATGTGTAATGTATTTATGTGTGCAAGCATACAAGCTTATTTTTAAGACCATAAAAAAAAGTCTTAAATGCAAAACTCTTTATCAGAAAAGACTAACATACATCACCCTAAATGTCAATGAAATGATCAGTAACCCACTTTTTATTAGGAAAGGCAGTGAAATATTTTTGGTCAGCCCTTCAGTATACTCTTCATTTGTGCGTTCCTGGTTCCTGAGCTTCAGACTGTTCATTTCTAAACACTGCCACCTTTTGACCTCTCTGTACCCTGGCCAGATAACCAAAAAAGCAGGATAAGAACAAGACAAGTCCTGAATTCTCATTAGTAAGATTTTATTTAGCTTCATATGTTAAGGAATAGAGATGATCATGATAATCTAAATTTTTAACACCTAAAAAGAAGCTATAACCAAATATTAATGAACTTTTAGCTTCATAGTTAAAAATAAGTTGTATAAATCAAATTTGTTGTTTTCTAACAAGATAGTTATAAATGTCTATTAATATGTGCTAGTAAATAAGGCTGTTATAGATAAGCAAAATATAAATTATTTTCAAAATCAGGTGTTTTTATTTTTAAAGCCATTTTAGAGTTCAACATAGAGAAAAACCTACTCGTGATGATGAATTCTGGATTCTTGATAAAACGTTGACATTAGAAACAGCTGTAAAATTGCTATGGGATCCTGATTCTGTGTGTTGAAAATCAGATTCTTCAAGTTTAATTCTTTCTCCTGCCGTGGAAAGAGCCATTGAATATCACACATTAAACATGACTAATAGGTATCATTAGAATTACTTTCCTAATTAGATGACAGGTGATTGATTCCTTGTTTTTTGTTTTTGTTTTTTAATTCGTGTATTAGAAAACAAAAAGGGAAATGAAAAAAGAGGAGTCTTACAGTCATGCCATAAGTTATCTCCATTTTCTGGGGTTTTGGCAGTTTTTATCCAATATATTTCATATTGTTCCCTGAATAATCCTTCATCTCATTCCTTTATTCTTGTTTCCTGTGACTCCTATTTGTGGTTGAACCACCAGAACTATCTTAGTTTTCTTATCTAGTCTCATTTTTCATATTTGACTTTTTATTCTAATTTCTGTGAGGTGTCTGTCCTTGGTCTTCTGAACACTCTGAATTTTTTGAAAAAATGCTGCTATTAAAATACATATTTCCAAAAGTACTTGTTCTCTAGTACTCTTTTTTTTTAAATAGCATCCTGTTCTTGTTTCGTAGATGAAATTTCTCATTTCTCTCAGGATATTGATTAGAAGTTTACTTGTATTAGTATTTTCTGTATTTCTTCCAAGTTCCTTTTTTTCCCTGTTTTGGTTCCCTGTTGTGTGTGTGTATACAGTAAATATATATATGTATGCATTTACGTACTGCCCTTATTTTAGTACAGATCTTTTAAAATGAGAATATTTTCCTGTATAATATAAAATCTAATACCTAGTCCATATTTACATTTCTCCATTTGTTAAAAACGTCCTTTATAGCTAGTTTCTTCAGATAAGGATCTATATGTTAAAATTGGCCATTGTCTCCTAGGTGTCTTATAGTCTAGAATAAATCATTTTTCATTACATTGACTTGACAGGCTGGACCAGATGTCCTATCCTTTTGGAATTATCTAGTTATTTCTGTGTAGTATGACATTTCTTTGTTTTATTCCTGTATGTACATCAAACTTGAAGTTAGAGCTAAAGTATCAGTCAATTTAAGAGAAACATTTTATACCTTAGGTAATATATACTTCATGTTGCATCTTATTAGATTTTTTTTTTTAAAGCTTAGTTATGTTTTGGTATGCATATATGAAAGTTCCTCAAAAGCTAGGTGAATACTTGGTTGTTCTTAGAGTGAGACACTAAAGAGCTTAATGAAACCAGCTCTGAACATGTGTGGGAATTTGTTCACTTTTTGCTACAATGTAGCTGATCAGATAGTTATCAGGTAGTGACTAGGTAGGTCTTTTATCGTGGGATATCTGAAGACACCAGAGATAAACAGATTAAATCCATTCTGTATAATTAATACATCTTGGGTGTAGTTTCTAATTTATCTTGCCAGTTAATTTTTATTTTTTATCATTTGCAATAACTGTGGCAACTATCTTGTCCCAAATCTCCAAAATAAATCCCTTTGTATTACTAGAAGAGTTCTAGTTTCCAAAGCTTTCTCTTGATCATCTTGGAACTCTATAGGCTTGTAAGGAGAATTGAACAGGGTAGTTTAGCATTTCACTTGAAGCTTGTTCACTTTCTCAAAATCCTGAGGAATCTGCAGTGCATCAACATCTCCACAGTAGGTACCATAAATGGTTAACAGTTTCTATAAGGCAACTTTACACTAGCCTATTTTGAGCCTAAAACACAACTTTGAAGATTAAATCCCATCCAGGGAGTGATTGGTAGAAGACAACTAGTCAGGGAACATAGGAGGGAAATAATTGCCATAAAGTAGGTAGATACCGGTCCACAAATAATTCTAAATTAACTACGAATATGCTGTTTCATGTTTGTAGAGTCATAGATGTTTTGTGTAATTAGTGGCTGTTCTGGATTATAAACTCCCATGAGACAGGTTATTTTAAAATCAGAATTTTTTATTTTTAACATCACTACTGCTTATATCCTCACTTTAACCTACCTAATGCTGTTTCACTCAAATGTCTTTTCTTTCTTCCCTGTAACAGTTGTGCAGAAGATTCTGACCTTATTTCAGGCTTACGTATAGGTGAATATCCATTTCTCCATTGATTCAGAGAAGTACTATGTACTAAAACAAATGAAAAGGAAATTTTAAGTTTTAGTTCCTTAACACAGTGAACATGTTAATGTTTTTATTTGTAACTGCAGAATTTTAAGATACCATTTCAAAATTACAGATAAATATAACCTTAAATACCAAGACAGACAACTCCAACTAAAAACATCCCCAGGAATTTCCAGTTTCTTGTATTTTCTTCATTTTTTTTGAGGGGAATGAAAAGGGAAGATGATCTGTTCTCAAAGTCTTCCAAATTACAGAAACTTTATAGAGTGAGGATTGGCTCAGATACATAAATCCTGGCGATCATCAGAATCTTTAAGTTCTTGCTTACCCTAAATCTGGAAATCATTTGGGACCAAGTAAGATTCAACATGGTGAGACTAGAGCAAGAATCTGAATCATTTAACATCTCTGATGCCTTAGTTGCATCACCTGTAAAATAGGGATAATAGCGACCTTGGGTTTATAATGATTACTTGAGTTTATTCCTGTAGCAGTAAGTAAAAGCATCTGACGTGATAAGTGTTCAGTAAATGTTAGCGTTACCATGATTGTATATCTGAACCCCCTTATTTCCAGCCTTGGTCTAATAACCAAATTGGCTTCCTTTTTTGAAAGGTTTGGAGATGTGGAAAGGAGTGGAAAAAGAAATATGTAAGCTGAAGTGCCAAACTCACACTATTGATATAAAGGGCATGGCCTACCAGCTGACAAGGAGCGTCTGGTTTCAAGATGGCAAATGACCCTAAATATGATAGACAAATACTTTTTACATAGGTACATGCACAGATATGCGCATATAAATCCATATTTGCAAGCAAAAAGTGGAACTTATAAGGCAGAATTTCTGAGGAATCTCTGAAAGACTAATACTATGTGGAATTTGAAGAGGAAACCCAGAGCAGAAGCACACAGTGAAGTACTGCCACAAAGAGGTGCGATGCCACCAAAGGTGGTCTAGACCCACAAGAAAGGAAAATTGGAAGCAGGACAACTATCTGGATATTGACTGCACATGTCAATATCTCAGACTAACAAAATCAGCTTTAGGCAGATAAATGAATGGTTGGAGAGAGAAGGCAATGCCAAAGTGCCCCGCTTTGAAATGTCCGGCCCATCCCCAAATTAGTTGAAAATTTCAAATGTAGTATAAATTCCCTTCCCATCAGAAGTGTCCCATAAACAGCAGTGGTAGAACAGTTAGTTCTAACTGAGTATCACAGCTTCAATGATGAGCATAGAAAACTCCAAAAATCTGAATACCAACACTAAATCAAAAAACAGGTACAAACCACAAGTGGAGAACCATCTCAAGAAATAATGGAGCATTCATGGAATACATATTAGCAACTCTTTTAACAGTTAATATTGCCAAGAGAAACAGGTAAGAGGCCCTCTGGAGAAGTGTCAGAAATAGAAAATATAATTGTCCAAATGTTAAAATCATCACTAGGCTAAGTAACAATGGAAACAGCTGAAAATCAAAATCAAGGTCTGGAAGAGGAATTCCATATCTTGATGGAATAGAGTGATAGAAAATATGGAGGGAAAAAGACCAGAATGGGGTAACAGATGAGACTAGAGAGAATGAAAAGGAGGGAATAGTTGAAGATAGTTGAAGTGTTTTCCAGAATCAATATTAAACCCTAAGATTTCAACGATGCACCTGAATGTCAAACAGCAAATGAAAATTAAATCATAAGTGCATCACAGATGATGATACCCTGAAAGTTATTAATACAAGAAAACAGCATGGCAGGAGTAATCTAAACTTACTAGAATTGTGAGAGGTGGATTTTAAAATGTATATGTTAAAACATATGTAGGTATTAAAAGTGTCCATTCTTTTAATAACATTTTGCTGTAGCATTTAAGCAAACTGTAGACAACTAACATTTCTCTTATTTTCCACAAGCAATTTTCCACTCTTCTGAAAACATCAAACTTTGTGAAAGAATCTTAACTTTCACAGAAGTTGATTTTTAAATTAAATTTTATTCAAATGTTTTCTTCACATTTATCATTTTCCTTCTAATTCGTTATTGTCTTGTAAGGTTTTCATGGACCCTTGAAATAGTAGGAAATGTATGGCAATTCTACACATCCTCTTCACCTGTTCTATTGATAAACCTCCCAGCCTTTCAGTTCTTGCTCTCCCAGTCCTCTCGTAGAGTTCATCCTAAGATCACACTTTGATAGCATTTCTCATATATCCTGTCTTTACTTCCTTCCCTTTTATTCATCCAACAACTTTACAGAGATCCAATTACATGGCAAGCACTATTCTAAACCCTAGGTAAGCAAAACTAGGATTTGTAGCAGCCCTTGTAGTTTACAGGTGTTATTTCAAGGAATGCAATCGTAACGTGATAGAAAAATACGCATTTCAGTTGTGAAACTACATGATGTTACTGAGAATGTATAAGAGTACTAGTAAGAGCTCTGGGAAAGGCTTCCCCAGATGAAGTCATAGATTCTAAATATGAACAGAAATAGCTGATAGCTAGGGGAAGGAGGAGAATAGCATGTACAATGGCCCAAGGGAACAGGACAAGTTTGGGAACTAAACAGCTATGTAGTGTAGAGTAAGGAAGCATGGTGAGAAAGAATCATGAGGGAGGGGCCAGCCTATGTAGATAGGGCTTTAAGGTGTTAAGAATATTCCTTCTCGAATGTTTTAACGGGATGGTGTGGGGAGCAGGTGTGACATTAGATTTGCATTTTGAAGAGATCACTGCCTACAGTGATTAAAGGGGAAACATGGATTAAAAGTCTATTTCAGAAGTATAGATAAGAGATCATGGTGGACTGTGAGAGTAGTCGAAGGCAAGAAAGGAAACACATAAGATCATATTGACAACTTGGCAATTGGTTTAGACAGGAGGAAGTGTAGGTGACAAAAATGAGCTTTATGTTTCTGGCTTGCTTGTGTGGGTTATGGTGCTATTGTTCCTCCTCTTCCATCTGTCTGAGATATAATTTCAGAATTACAGAAAACTTGAAATAGAACAAATTTCTGTAGACCCTTTTCTGAAATCCCCCAAATGTTAACATCGTATCACATTTGCTTTACCTCCTTCTTTCAGACCACAAATGAAATTTAGTTGCTGACATGATGCCCCTTTAGCCCTAAAAACATCAATGTATTTCTGAAAACAAAGGACATTCTCTTATGTAGCCATGCAGTTCAGTGCCATTAGCTAATCTATAGACTTTATTCAGATTTCACCAATATCTCTATAATGTTATTTACAGATAATTTCAACTATTCATTGCAGATGGCATTGCAGTTGTCAGATCTCATTAAGGTCATATCTGAAACAGTTCTACTGTCTTCCATAACTTTCATAACTTTGAATATTTTGGTAAGTATAAACTCTTAAATTGGTTTTGTCTGGTATCCTCATGATTAAACTAGTCATCATTCACTTTTCATCCCACTACAGTTTGGCTTTTCTCTGCTTGTTGCCTGAAATTCAGCAATTCCATTGTAAACTGCCAAATCTAATGGACCATACAGGATAAATCCAAGCAAAGATCTGTCTACTGCCTTCACACAATTTGCCCTACCGGAATGCCAAGTTATTTATAGATATTTGTTGTTGTTTGTTTTGAGATGAAGTCTTGCTCTGTTGCCCAGGCCGGAGTGCAGTGGTGCCATCTCAGCTCACTGCACCTCCGCCTCCTGGGTTCAAGTGATTCTCATGCCTCAGCCTCCCAAGTAGCTGGGACCACAGGCGTGCACCACCACCCTTGGCCAGTCTTTGTATTTTAGTACAGATGGGGTTTCACCATGTTGCCCAGGCTGGTCTTAAACTCCTGATCTCAGGTGATCCACCCGCCTCAGCCTCCCAAAGTGGTAGGATTACAGGCGTGAGCCACTGCACCTGTCCTTATTTATAGATATTTGAATATATCATACTGTGTCATTTCTCCATGACAAGACATATGTTTGTTTTTGTTCTTTAAAGACTTGTTACTCAATATGGGGCAACAGCATCCGAATCACTTGGGACCTCATTAGGAATGCAGAATTTCAGGTCCCATTCCAGATTTATTAAATCAGAATCTGCATTCTAACAATATCCCCAAAGTAACTTGTTTACATTTTAAAGTTTGAGAAGCACTAATCTGGAACACTTCATCCTTCTTTCTCTGTAAATTCCAATTCAGTAGTTGAAGCTGCACTTGGCATCACCATCTTTCTAGAGTTCCTCTCCTTGCCCATTTCTCATCTCCCTTAACCTCTCTTTTTCTGCCTTCTAAGCAGAGTTACATACTCCTTCTTATTTATATCTTATATAATTTCTTTTTAAGATAGAGTCTCACTCTGTCACCCAAGCTGGAGTGCAGTTGTGCGATCATTGCTCACTGCAGCCTTGAGCTCCTGGGCTCAAGCAATCCTGCCTCAGCCTCCTAAGTCACTGGTACTACAGGCATGCACCACCATGCCATGTTGCCCAGGCTGGTCTTGAACTCCTGGGCTCAAGCAATCCCCCTACCTCAGCCTCCCAAAGTGCTGGGATTACAAGCATGAGCCACCACACTCAGCCTTCAAATGTGTTTATCCCCATTATACTATATAACAGTTATTTGTGTCTTCCTCCATTACAATTTTGACTTCCTGTAATTCACCTTTGATTCTTCAGCACTTAATAGTGTGCCTGGCACTAAGTGCTTAATAAATTCTGAACTCTAATCACTAACAGCAAAAGAAAAATTAATGACCAGCTATTTAAGACAGATATATAGGATGAAATTTCTCATTACATTATTTATGCATTCCCCTTAATTGTGTGCCTAACACGTTTAACTGCCTTATTTTTTTTTTTTTTCTTTTTAGAAACAGGGTCTCACTTTGTCACCCATCCTGGGGTGCAGTGGTATAATTATGGCTCAGTGGGAGCCTCAACCTCCCAGGCTTGAGTCATCCTCCTGCCTCAGCCTCCCAAGTAGCTAGGACCACAGGTGTACACCACCATGCCCAGCTAATTTTTGTATTTTTTGTGGAGATAGGGTTTCACTATATTTCCCAGGCTGGTCTTGAACTCTGGGCCCAGGTGATCCTCCTGCCTCAGCCTCCCTAAGTGCTGGGATTACAGGTATAGGCCACCACGCCCGACCTGCCTTATTTTTTTAAATCAAATAGAACAACATTAAAAGAAACATAATTAATCTCTAATAGCATATATTTTCATATTTGCCTACTCTTTCAGTCAATACGTTTTATATTTCATATATCAAATATGAAATAATTTTAATTAAATGTATACTTATATTTTTATCACAACTCTTATTTTTTCAGATGGCTGTATAACATTCCTCTGATTAGAAACAATGTTCTTTAGCTATTTCCTAGCTGTTGACCATGATACTTATCATCATAATGATAATGCTATTAAAGACATTCTTAAAATAATCATCTTCATGGATACATTTTTTTCCCTTTTGAAAAAAATCTAGTCTTAGGACAGATTCCAACAAGTGAACTCGCATCATTAAAAGGTAACTGCACATATTACTTATATTTTTCTGTATTTTAGGCTTTTTCCCCTTAGCATAGATAATTGTTTTTCATCCTTGGTGCCTTCATCTTTTTTCTCTTTAATTTTTGCTGTGGAAAAATTTCAGATAAACACAAAAGGAGACTAGAATAATGAACTCCCATATACCTATCCTTCAGTCTCAGCAGTGAACAACTTACAACGAATCTTATTTCATCTCTCCCACCAACATTTTTGCTAGAATATTCAAAAGCAAATCCCAGACATATCTTTTCATCTGCATATATGTTAGTGTGAATCTCTAACAAACTGAAAAAGTGCATCTGGGTTTATGTAACCACAATGCATTATTACAAGTAGCAAAATTAACAATAATTCATTAATATCTAACAGCTAGTCCATGTTCAGATTTCTCATTTCAAAAATTATGTGTGTGTATATAAACAGCAGGTTTATTCAAATCAGTCTCAATAAGGTCCACACATTGCATTTGGTTGATATAAGAATAAATATTTCTACATGGCTATAATTGTACCAGACACACAAGTAAAATATTTTCATCCTTTTATATCACAACATTCTTTGATGAGTATGTTTCCATCTTTATATGAACTTTTAAGATATTTTTTAAGGCTGTATATTCCACTGTAGTATATTTAACCATATCCCTATTGTGCTCTTCAAGTTGTCGCTAATTTTTCATTATCACAAAAACATGATAAGATGAATATAGTTGTGAATAAAGGTTTCATATTTAGGACTAGACTAGATTCTTGGAATAATTGGGTCAGAACATAGGGTTAACAGTCAGTAAACATTTATGGGGAATAGGTACAAAAGTAAACAAGGGAGTTTTTAAGCCACACTGAACTTATAAAAAAATACATAGTTTAAAGGCCTTGTAATGCATTTCGCAGAGTTCCCCAAAAGGCTTGTATCAATTCTTAATATCCAAGATATTTGAGGGCACTATTTTTACTACAGTTGTGCAAACTTGATGATTATGTTTAAAATCATAAATGTTACAGGCAAAAGTAGTAAACTTTCGCATAGTGTCTGACTATAAGCTCAGTTAATATTATTATTTTCATTATCATCAAGTACACTTTTTCTTGTTATTCTTTTAAGACATTCATTTTTAACATTGAACGTTTTAATCCATCTGAAATGTATTTTAATGTTCATCCAACTTAAATTTGTTTTAAAGCACTTTGTGAGTTAATGATCTCACTTTTTAATTCTTCCAAAGAGTCGTTATTTAATACCTTTGATTACAAAGGAAACTTGGTTATATAGAGCATAGCTCCAAGCCAGACTGCTTGGGTTTGAATTCTGGCTCTTCTATTACTCAACTGTAATTTGGGGAAGATTAGTCAAGGAGAATAGTAATACCTACCTCACAGAGTTATACAGACTTAAATAAGTAATATAAAGCCCTTCAACCAGTGCTGACATATAAATGATGCTTTATAAGAATTTGTTGTTGTCATTATTCTTTATTGACTAAGTCATTTTTTCAACATAGTAGGAAATACCAACTTCTGTCTCTAGAATTTTTTTAAGCTCCCTTGATCTGCCTTCTATCAGAACCATGTTTTCATGATTATAACTTCATAGTCCTGCTATTAATCTTCAAAAAATTTAATTCAACATTTTCTGTCTGAGATAAACTTCAGAATAAATTTGTTCCAATAATACCTCTGATTCTGATTAGGATTATATTCTACTTGTAGATTAATTTAGGGAAAATTGACAACTTCAGTTATGATACTGTCTTCTGACAGGAAGAGGATATTTCTCTCCATCTAGGAATGTCCTCATGTTTCTCACTAAACTTTTGAAGTAGTCCTCATGTAGGTACTTGTTAAGTTTGATGAAAAATACTTTATATTTTCATTGTCAATGTGTCTAACATATTTTATTCCTTTACATAGGCTATCTAGTTACTATTGGTACTTATAAAAGCTGTTATTTTTATAAATTTATTTTATAATACCCCAGTTCTAACAGGTATTCATTTCACTTGAGTTTTTGAGGTAGATTATTTCATATAGAAATAATTTATATTAAATTTATAAGACTTTTCTGATGTTTAGATTTTAACTTTGTGGTTAATCAAAATATGTTGTTTTCTTTCTTCTAATTGCTTCCAAGCATAGAATTCACCCACATTCATAGAACTCATAAACATTTCGTTATAATTTCCTCAAGTTTTATTTTGTAGTTTTAACGTTTTATGTACAATTCTTGGAATTAACTAGAAGCTATTCTGATTAATAGCATTAAATGAGTATGTAAAAGAATTCTACTGGGAAAGACTAACAGTAATATTTTCTCCATGAGAAATGTTCCACTTTCCCACTGATATACAATTCTTCCCTCATAAATAATCAACTATAGAGTTTATTTCATTGATCTATTTTCTTGAATAGGAGCAAAATAGAATCTACATTATTATAGATTTTTGTCATGTTTCCATATGTGGGTTGGCTAGATTTTCTCTAAACTTTTATAGTAATTCCTTTTATATTTTCCCCTGTTTAGTCTTCCCATTGTGCTTTAGAATTATTTTAAGTTAAACAAATTCTATGAGAACTTCAAGTTATATTACATTAATCATATGAACTATTAGGAAGAATTTATATCTTTATTGATCTTACCATACAGAAATACTGTTTTTCCATATTTAATTTTTATTTATCAGTAATAGTTCATAATTATTCAATAGGTATTGCACATTTCATGTTAAGATTGTTCTTGTATTTTATGTGTACATGGTTTGTAAAAAGTGAGTATTAAAAATTAAGGATTTTCATTTATTCTTTTGTTAAATTTTATTTCCTTAGAATGCAAAAACAGTAAGTATAAAGACATAAAAAGGCATATAAAGTACAAGAACTGTAAATGTGACATACCAGGTGATGGAGATATGATATATTCATCTACAAATTTATTTTCAGCAAGATTGCCTTTTATTTCAGTCCTTTTTAACAGTGTTTCAAAGTGAAAATGAAGAGGCACATCTGGAAAAATAAAGTAAAAAAAGGTATTTTCAAATACCAGGATTACAGATTGTAACATTAAAATTGCTTTCTTTCTGTAAATAGCACATAAGCTTAAGAAAATAAGCAAAAGTTTGAAATGTAACAACTATCAGAATTGACAAAATACTCTTTCCAAGCATGTTGGTAGCAGTATTTTAGAAATTACTGGTTAGGTGCACCTAATCAACAAATTAAAAAGCTAACAGAGAAACAACTTCATGAACTTCCTGAAATAGTACATAAGATGAACAGTACTTCTAAATATTAATAAATACTATTCACAGATGAATGGAAACAAATATACCCAAGAAGTCTTTAAGAAAACCTACACCTGCTAAATCCATTCCCATCCCATCCCGACAAACTTTGCATTTGAAATAATGAAATTTCCAAAAAATTACATACTTTTAACTTCTTGGGAGAAAACCACTATAAGTCAGATGCAACCTTTTATGAAAACATCAAAGTTCATATTCCCTTATTTTACTATATTATATATCACAATGAATCTACTTTTATAAAGATTAAAACCTGTTGACAACCTAGTTGTGTTTCTAAATAGAGGCTTGGAGACTTTCAATTCACTATGTTTGTATTCTGTACTCTCACAACCAAAGAGGAGTTAAGCAATGTAGTAGTTATGCTTCACATTTACTAAAGGTTTTTTCTTTCAACCAAGAATGAAAAAACAAAATCATCTTAAAAAGTATTTATTAAGAGACACTTAACTTTTCCTTGAGAACATATTTTATAACTCAGTTAATAATGAAAATTTGGCTATTGAAAGAAGGTACTGTAAGGAAACTTAATTTGAATACATAAATGAAGATAGACCCAGGAAGGGCCTGGATTTTATTATTTGTTTGTTTTATTCTTGAGACAGGGGCTGGCTCTGTTGCCCAGGCTGGAGTGCAGTAGCATGATTCTGGCCCACTACATTCTCAACCTCCTGGGCTCAAGCAGTCCTCCCACCTCAGCCTCTCAAGTAGCTGAGACTACGGGTGCACACCTCCATGCCTGGCTAATTTAAAAATTTTTTTTTCTTTAGAGACAAAGTCTTACTGTGTTCCCAGTCTGATCTTGAATTCTTGAGCTCAAGCAATCCTCCCACCTCAGCCTCCCAAAGGGTTGGGATTACAGGCATGAACCACTGTGCCCACCTGGCTGGGTCTGGATTTTAAACAGAAAAAAATTCTCTCTTCTTCAAAGGATGTATCTTAGTGGCAGATCCATACTCAAGTGTGGGAAAATATGCAAAACAAAAATTAGTTCATGAGTATCATCATGGAATTTGTTCCAAGGGACAGATGTAAGATGAGTTTGAATCTTGGTATTATGATCATATGAAAATTAGGTGACAAAATGAAAATGGGAATAAAAATTAAATATTCTTCTTTAAAATGCTCCTTAAACATTTCAGGATTCTGATATTTTCCAATTACCTAAACATAAGTTTGTTGCATTTGTTTCTCCAAAGCAATATTATAAGGAGAGTATTACCAGTTCTACCACTGTTCTTTGTGATTTGTGCGAAAACATGATTTAACAAGAAAAGGTCGTTGTTCCGTCTATATTCCTTTCTTAATATCCACACATGACCTGTCAGCTTTTATAAAACTATTTCATTGCCTTTTATTGTACTTATTAGTTTACCTTTCAGTTGTTTTAAACTAGAATGCAAGTACCTTGAGGGATTTATTTGTATTTATACTCCTAGCATTTATTTAGTACTTACATATAGTAGGTATTGAGATTTTTATTGAATGTAAGAAGGAATGGATATAACGAAATAGTAGATAAACAATCTAATCTTATTTATTAGAGGGGGCATAAGAGTCTTAGGATAAGGAGTATTTATACCAGCTCTCAGGGTTATGTCATCAGAGAAATATATTTGCTAATAAGAAAACAGGCAGTAAAGTAATGGTGAGGAGTTTGGTTCTGGAGAATGACTACCTCAAATCCTGGCTCATCATTTATTAGCCAAGTAATCTTGGATGAGTAATATCATGAAGCTTAGTTTTCTCATATGTCAGATGAGCAGAACAAAGATATCTATTCTCATGGAGTTGTGAGAATTAAACAAGAAAATGTAATGTGCTTAATATATACATGGCTCAATATGTGCTAATACTAATATTTAGCTCAATATGTAGCTAATACTAAATATTAGCTACATTATTATTGTTATATGGATTATTTCATCATATTATTAAGGTTTCCTTAAATATAGAATAAAATAGTTCTTGTTAGAAACTTAAATCAAGGTAATGGTGTAGCTAAGAAGCCACTCTACTACTGATAAAAAACTAAATTGAGATTCAGGGCAGGGGGACAGGTTCAAAACACAGAGCTTTACAAATAGGATCAGTCCCTTGATTTTGAGAATTTAAAAGACCATTAGAACTATAAGCGGAAAATGGAACAAAAGCCAAGCTGAGATATCCCCTAATAAAGAGAAGAACCTGAGATAACCAATGTGAGGGATATTTTCTTTCTCCCCTAAATATTTACTTTAGTTCCAATATAGACAAGAGTGTAAAAGGTTCCACAAAAATCAAGAACTGAAAATTGAAAACCACCTAGAGTAATCCTAGCATTTTTGGGAGGTTGAGATGGGAGGATCACTTGAGGCTAGAAGTTCAAGACCAGCCTGGGCAATATAGTGAGATCCCATCTCTACAAAAAAATTTAAAAATTAGCTGGGTGTGGTGTCATGCACCCAAGTAGTTCCAGCTACTTGGGAGGCTGAGGTGGGAGGATTGCTTGAGCCCAGGAGGACAAGGCTGCAGTGAGCTATGATCATGCCACTGTACTCCAGCCTGGGCAACAGTAGCAAGACCCTGTCTCAAAATAAATAAATAAATAAATAAAATAAAAAACACTTTAGAGATGTAAGGATGTATAAGCCTCATTTACTCAGTTATAGAATACTGATACTCTTGAGGTTGACTATACTTATAGGTACACAGTTTTCCCTCTGCACTGAGAAATTCAATGCAGATTATAAATGGAGAAATATTTTATGGCAGGGAAACCTCCATGTATAACAGTACATTAGAAAAAGAACACTGAATTACGGTTACTCAGAAACATTTCAACAGCACAGCTGTGTTACCAATAAAATGCTCAAAATTTAACAAGATAAAAACCTATTAATTTCCTAAAGTAAATCAAGTTCGTTTAGAAGGAATTAAAGAATCAACTTACACAGATAGAATATTAACAGTACATGTGACTAGATTAATTCCTCTATAACAAATTTAGTTCTCAAGGCATTGCTTAGTTCTAGTATCTACTGAAAAAAATTGGTAAAATCAGATTATATTAGATTCTCTGTATCTAGAGGATTAGATTTCAGTATAGAAAATATCGTTACTTAGAAATTGTTACAAGGAGGCTTACCTGATGGCAATGATAGAACAGAATGGAAAGAGGAATCTAACTCTGATACATGGTCTCTTAATAGGTAAGACTCTGAATTGCGTTCATAGCTACTCCAAGTTGAAGCTGATTGCAGGCAAGGCATTTGGGTAGTGTTTAAAAATGTTTCTTTTGAAGGCAAAGTCTGCAAGGAAAAACCATATTAGAATATCACAGCAAAAGCATCCATAAATAATAGCATATCTCTACATTTATTTAGGTTATCTTTAAAATTTTCCAATTCTACAAAGTTTTACAAATATTTTGCTAGATATATTCCTAATTAACTTTTTTATTCAATCATAAAAGGGATTTAAAAATACAATTAACTTTTATATATTGAAGTATTCTACAACTTTGCTATAAACTTTCTTTTTCTAATAATATACAGCTTCTTCTCATCTTTGATTATCTAAACATACTAGCTGGAAATAATAACAGTGTAATTTTTTTTCTTTCGATCCTACTAGTTTTATTTTTAGGGAGTTCCAACCATGCTGAATGGGTTCACCAATTTAATAATGAATAAAAATGATCAAGGGAGACATTTGTGTTTTGTTCCTGATGGTAATGGGAATGCCTTTAATTTATCAGAATAAGAATGCTATGAATTGCAGGTTTTTTTGTTTGTTTTTTTTTTTTTTTTGGTATGGTTCTTTATCAGAATATATTCCTAGCTTGCCAAAAGAACTTGAAAAGAATATGTTAATATTGAATTTAATCATATGCTTTTTCTGAACCTAATAAAATGATAACACGACTTTATTAAAGTGACAAATTGCATTAACAGATTGTATTTTTTATTTTATTTTATTTTTGAGACAGAGTCTCTCTCTGTTGCTCAGACTAGAGTGCAGTGGCAGGATTTTGGCTCACTGCAACCTCTGCCTCCTGGATTCAAGTGATTCTCCTGCCTCAGCCTCCTGAGTAGCTGGGATTACAGGCACACACCACCGTGCCCAGCTACTTTTTGTATTTTTAGTGGAGACAGGGCTTCACCAGTTGGCCAGGCTCGTCTCGAACTCCTGACCTCAAGTGATCCAGCCTGCCTCAGTCTCACAAAGTACTGGGATTACAGGTGTGAGTCACCCCACCCGGCCACATTAACCGAGTTTTAAAATGTCAAACCAAAGTAAGATTATTCTTGAAGAATCCTGCTAGGAGTTTATCAAGTTTGTTAACCTCTTCAAGGAGCCAGTAACTGGACTTGTTCACTTTCTATATTGTATGCATGTTTTATATTTCATTGATTCCTACTTTGCTTTAAGATTAATCAAATATTTTCTTAAATGTTTCCCATCTCTTACTTTTTATTCATTCTTTTACTTTATTTTAGTGGTTTCCATTGAGATTACAATGTGCATCCTTAGCCAGTTGGCTTTACAGTATAATACAAATTATTCCTTTTACCATTTCCCTGAAAATACTAGGACATTAGAACTCCATTTACTCTCATGTTTTTGCATTATCATTGTTAGGCATTTGAATTCTACATATATTTATGACCCCACAATATACTGCTATTATTGTTTGTATCATCAACATTCATGCATACCACTCATATATTTATGTGGTCTCATTGCTTGTAGCGCCTTCGTACAATTCCCTACTTCCAATGTGGGATCATATTCTCCCTTTGCTATTAACATAGTGTAGGTTTGCTTTCTCCGAATTCTCTCAGTTTTTACTTGTCTGAAACATTTGCATCTTACCATTTTTAATATTTTTGTGGATACAGAATTCTGGGTTGGCTTTTTTTTTTTTTCCCCAGTACTTTAAGGATACTTTCATTCTTCTGGTTCTCATTATTTCTGGTGATTAGTTAGCTATAGGTTTTATTATTGCCCCCATTTGAAAGTAATGTGCCTGTTTTGCTCTGGCTGCTTTTAATATTTTCTCTGTGTCTCTACTTTTTTAGCAGGCCTTACCATAAGATTTCTGTCTTGGTCCATTCAGACTGCTATAACAAAATACCATAGACTAGGTAAATAATAGAAATTGACTTCTCACAGTTCTGGGGACTAAAAAGTACTAGATCAAAGTGCTGGCAGATTTAGTGTCTGACAAGGGTCTACTTTCTCACTGATAGATGGCTGTAACCTCACATGATGGAAGGAAGAGCTTTCTGGGGTTTCTTTTATAAGGGCACTAATTCCATTAATGACTTCACGACCTAATAACTTCCCAAAGGCCCTATCCAAATAACATCACATTGGAAATTAGGTTTCTACATATGAGTTTTGGGGGAGACACATTCAGTCTATAGCATTGCACCCAAGCCCCCCAAAATACACATCCTTCTCACATGCTGAATATTTCATTCCATCCCAGCAGCCCAAAAATCTTAACTCATTCCAGCCTCAACTGAAAAATCCAAAGTCCAGAATCTCATCTAAATATCATCTAAATCAGATATGGGTGAGACTCAAGGTATACAATTCATCCTAAGGCAGATTGCTTTCCAACTGTGAACCTCTAAAACCAACATGTTATGTGCTTCCAAAATACTATGGTGGGAAAGGCATAGGATAGATATTCCTATTCCAAAATAAAGGAATAGGAAAGAAGAAAGAAATGACAGGTTCTGAGCAAACCAACCCAACAGGGAAAATTCCATTAAACCTGAAGGTTCCAGAATAACCTTCTGCTTGATGCTCTGCCTTCCAGACTCAGTAGGCTATGGTCCCATCCCCACAGCTATTGGCTGGAGTCCGAAGTCTGTGGCTCTTCCAGGTGGTTATTCTGCCTCTGTCATTCAAGCTAACTTGGGGTCAGGGGCCTGTGGCTCTCCTAGGCTAGAATCATGCACCAGTGGCTTTGCCACGCATAGCCTAAGCCATGGCTCCCTAAGTGTTGGCAGAGACTGTAGACACCACCAAAATCTACCACCTGTGCTGCCTACAGGGTTGGCCATCACAGCCTACACTATACCAGGCCCACCAGAGCCACACTTTAGAGAAGCCAGTGGTGGGGAGCAGAACCCATAATGTAAGGTTCTATTGGGCAGTGCATGCCGAGGTCTCACAGGCTCAAGTGGCTCCATATTTGAAACTTCTTTGCCCCAAGGGACTTTGCACTCTGGTCCTATGCTGGGAGGGGCAGCCTCCATTATCTCTATACTGCCTTCAGGGTCATTCTTCTATTGTCTTCTGTTGTCTTGGAGAATATCTCCTGGCTTCTGCAGAGAGGGCTGATCCATACTAATCTCTTTATCAAAAGGCCCCTTGGCCACACCCTTAGTGTTTTCTCCAAAGCTGGCTTTTTCTTTCTTTACAATATGAGTAGGCTAAGACTTTTCCGAATCTTTAAGTTCTGCTTCCTTTTTGATTAACAATTCCTCTTGTAGTCATTCTTCTGGCTTCTATCATAAGCGGTCAGAAGGAGGAACCAGGTCAGTCCTTCAGCAATTTTCTAAGAGATTTTTTCAGCCAAATAACCAATTTCATGGCTTGCGATTTCTACCTTCCACAAAACACTAGAACATGGATACAGTTTCACCAAGCTCTTTGCCACTTTATAACAAGGATTGCTTTTCCTCGAGTTTCCAGTAACATGTTCCTCATTTCTATCTGAGGTTTTATCTGAATGGCCTTAACATCCATATGTCTACCAACATTCTGTTCAGGATTATTTAGGCATTCTCTAAGAAGATGGAGGCTTTCTCCAAAGTGCTCCTTTTTTCTTTCTGAGCCCTCATTAGAATCACTTTTAAAGATCCGGTCACAACAATATAGGTGTTTTCTAGCATGCACCTCAAAACTCTTCCAGCCTCTATCCATTACCCAGTTCCAGAGCTACTTCCACATTTTCAGGCATTCATTACAGCAGCACTCCCACTTCTCAGTACCAAAATCTGTGTTAGTCATGACTTTCCAGAAAAACAGAACTGAGAGAAAGAAAAAAATTTATGATAGGAATTGGCTCATGCAATTATGTAGGTCAAGAAGTCCCATCATCTGCCATCTGCAGGAAAACCGATAGTGTAACTCAGAATCGAAAGGCCTGAGAATCAGAGGAGCTAATGGTGTAAATCCCAGTCTGAGTTCAAATGCTTGAAAATCAGGAGACCAATGACCAATCAACTCCAAAGGCCTGAGAACCAGGAGTGCCAATGTCCAAGGGCAGGAGAAGATATACCAGCTCAAGCAGAGATGGCAAATTCAGCCTTTCTCTACCTTTTTGTTCTAGTCATCCCCTCAACAGATTGAATCATGGTCACTTGCATTGATGAAGATAATCTTTATTTAGCCTAAAAATTCAAATGCTAATCTCCTCTGGAAACACCCTCACATACACACACAGAAATACTGTTTTACTACCTATCTGACCATTCCTTATCCCAGTCAAATTGACACATAAAATTAACCATCACATATGCCTTGATGTAATTTCCATGTATTTGTTCTCTTGGAGGTTCACAGAACTTCTTGAGTTTATGGATAGATGACCTTTATTTGAGGGATATTATTTTTCAAATGTTACTTCTGCCTTATTCTTTCTCCTTTTTTCTAGGCTCCAATAACATATATGGATTTTTTTTCATCTAGTCATACATTTCTCTATTTTTCTGTATTTTTTTCTTTATCTCTGTGCTTCCATTTTAGTGTTTTCTATTAATTTTTTCTATTAAGTCTTTCAGTACACTAATTTTATCTTCTGCTCCACCTAATTTGTAGTTAAATTTATCTGGTGAGGCATTAATTCCTCATGTTATATTTTCAGTTTGAGAATGTTTATATAATTCTTTTTTAAAAAAAGATACCTAATTATCTGGTGAAATCATGTGTTTTCTTCTACCTGTTCTCTATTTTTTTTTTAAACATACGAATTATATGAACACAATTTAGCCAAGCTCTTTGCCACTTTATAACAAAGAGCACTTTTCCTCTAGTTTCCAATAACATGTTCCTCATTTCCATCTGAGGTTTTATCAGAATGGCTTTAATGTCCGTATTTCTACTAACACTCTGTTCAGGATTATTTAGGCATTCTCTAAATAAAATGCATTTAAAGGCATTCCTTTTAAATAATCATTTAAAAGTTTTTGCCAGCTAAATCTAGTATCAGACTCACTTGAGTATCTGTCTCTATTGTCTGTTTTCCTTTTGAATTTTGGTCATGTAGTTCTTTTCACCATGCCTACTAATCTTTGATTGAATGACAGATGGTATGTTTTAAAAACCACATAGGTTCCAAAGGATGTGATCTTTCTCTAGTGGGGGTTCTCTCTCCCCACTACTAGCTGGATAAAATAGAGACTTCTCTCCTTAATCTGAGAGTATGAGTAGTTAAATCTGGGTGGCAGCCCTAGTATGATTCATACATATGATTTGCCCCTCAAGGTTTTCAACCAAATATTTATTTTATAGAATTATCCCCAGTCATCCAGACCTCTAATCTTAAGAGTATACTGAACAATGCCACCCTGCTTACAGGGGACTTTTGCCATTTATGTTTTAAGCATCCTGCTCTGTGCAGCCTCAGTATTCAGCAAATGTTCTGAGGAAAACATTGGTCAAAAATGCTCTGAAGTGAAAACTGGCCATGTGCTTCACGCCTCCTAAAACATCACCAAAAGCATCCCCCATAACTATCATTACTGGCATTTGCATCAAATCTGAAACTTCCTGCCAGAGCTTCAGGGTAATAGTGGTTGTAGAAGCCAGCTTCTGGGGACCTAAGTTAGACTTTCTCCTCTAACCTTTATTTTTATTAATTATTTTTTCAATTTCCATTTATTATTTCTCTCTGTGCTCTCTTTTGTGTAATTTTATTGAGCTCAATCTTTCAACTCAGTTCTCTCTTTAGCTCTGTCTATACACTTTTTAATCATACTAGCAATTTTCTGATGTATTTTCCTTAAAAAAATTACTTACTTTTACATTTTGTATAGGATAATTCTAATATTTGAAGTTATTTTGTAGGAATATGTGTGTGTATATGTGTGTGTATATATGTATACATATTTATACAATATCTCTAAAATGTTTGTGTATGTGTATGTGTGTGTATATATATATACTTCCAATTATCTTCCATATATATATACACACACACACACACAAACATTTTAAGAGATTTATTTTGTATATTCATACATTTGCATGCATATATTAACACATATGTGTATGGTTTTTTGTTTGTTCATTTCTACTGACTCTCATCTTGTGTGTTCTGTGATTTTTTTTTTTTCTTCTTATTGGGAATTCATTTTTGTTGAAACTTTGTTCATGGGATATTTGGAAGCTTCTGTTGAGTTTATTCCCCTAGAAAGGATGTCTATTGTCTGAGCCAGTCATCTAGAACTACTGTTCTAACCTATTTTAAAACCCAATTTTTATCTTTAAAACAAAAACAAAAACACTTGAGTAGCATGATTTCAAACTTCAAAAATAAAAGAGGCCTGACTTCTTATTTTAAATTCTACGTAGACACTCTATTTTCCCTCTTCAACCACAGCCCACGGCTAAGAAAGGCAAATTCTCTGCATCTCTGTGCAGTAGATCTGAGTTCTAGTTCACCCATTCACAAAGTCTACAGCCTGCCATTGGAGGCTCTTGGCTTTATGCAGAATTTCTAAAATGATTCCTCACATCTTCCAGGTTTTTGCCTCCAGTCACTCTCAGGAATATCAAATAAAAACTTCTATGGAGTTTAATTGGAAAATACTCATAAGAAAGCTTCAGACTTCAATGGGTCACTTCTTTCTCTGGATTCTTAGTATGTTTCTCTTCTGCCCCCCACCACACTTCTCTTTCCTCTCCCTTTCTCTTATTCTGAGCATTTTTTTTTAACCAGATGATTTCTGTATTGTACAAAATATTCTTTATATTTTACATTCTATTTTGTGGTACCTGGAGGTTTTTCTACGGTAACATTCCTACCATATCACTGGAGTCAGAAGTGCAGAATTGGACCTAGCAACTGAAAGGTCACTCTGACCTTTAAAAAACTGTCTCAGGGAGGCTGAGGTGGGAGGATCACTAGAGCCCAGGAGTTTGAGTCCAATATGGGCAACAGAGTGAGACCCTATCTTTAAAAGAAAAATTTTCTTTCGATAAAATGATTTTGTTGGCTGGCATACTATAATAGGAAATCAGAAGCTAAAATAAGAAACTAGACATTATAGTGCTTCTCAAGGAATGCAATGTGTGACAGAGATGATCACAGACACTTTCAAACTTGTGGAGAAAAGATATTAAGCAATAGCTACAATTGGAGTTGCTATTAAAAAATCAGTTTTGACAGTAGAAAAGGCATTTTCATTTCTGCCCATGAAGAACAGCTATAGGACTGATGTCAAACAACTGTTTTCAGAACTTGGACCATAGGCAACACATGAGTGGTATCTCTGGGAAATGAACAACAAATGAGGCAATCCTGTATATCTACCAGTTTGTTGCATGGTGGTATATTCCCAGACTTTGGCACAAACAAGGTGGCTCAGGTAGGGAGTAGCAGTCTAGCTGACTGGCAGAGATAGATATTTGAGTTGGGGAAGAACAAGGCAGCTGTAACTTGCAGAACAGAATGCCAGAAAAGAAGCAGAGAAAGGCTCCAGAAATCCTCTTAAGGTATCTTTTAATCTTTTGCTAAATAATAATCTATGTATGCATAGAGTGAAACAACAGACAAATTTAAAAACAATTAATTCCAGGGGTTGGAAAAAAAGCATAAGAAAAAAACACAAAACATGGGAAAAATAAAAAACAAATGGCAAGATGGTCAATTTAAACCTAACCCTATCAAAATTACATCAAGTATAAATGGTCTAAGCACTTCTAATTAAAAGGCAGAAACTTCAGATTGGATAAAAAAGCCACACCCAAATATATAACATCCACAAGAAAACCACTTTAAATATAAAGTAATAGGTAAAAAGCAAAAGCAGACATACCACTCAAGCGCTAGCCAGTAGACTGCTGAAGCAGCTGTGTAAATATAGTAGTCTCCCTTATAGTGGATGCCTAAAACTTTAAAGAGTGGCAGGTGCAGTGGCTCACACCTATAATCCCAGCATTTTGAGAGGCCACAGCAGGAGGATAGCTTGAGCCCAAGGAGTTCAAGACCAGCCTGGGGCAACATAGTGAGACCCTCTCTACAGAAAAAAAAAAAAAAATTAGCTGGGCACAGTGGCACACACCTATAGTCCTAGGTACTTGGGAGGCAGAGGTGCAGGATCACTTGAGCCCAGGAGGTTGAGGCTGCAGGGAACTGTGATTGTGCCACAGTCCACTCCAGGGCTCAAGTGATCCTTCCACCTCAGCTTCCCAAATAGCTGGGACTATAGGTGCACACCACCATGCCCAGCTAATTTTTGTATTTTTTTGTAGAGACAGGGTTTCCCCATGTTTCCCAGGCTGGTCTGAAACTCCTGATCCCAGCCCAAAGTGCTGGGATTACAAGAATGAGCCACCATATCCAGCCCATACACTCTTTTCAAGTGTGCATGGAATGTACATGATGAACATTTCATGGCAGGAGGATCACTTGAGCCTTTAACATATTTTAATATTTAAATTACATAAATAGTATTGCTATGGAGAACTCATTCTGGGCCCATTTGTTTATACTTGAGCTAGTTCCCACATACTGTATTACTGTAAGTCAGTATCTGGTAGTCCTGTCCACCCTCCTCCCCTTCTCTTCATGGACCTTTATTTGTCCATATTCACTTTTGAATGTTAAGTTTCCAAAATAGACAGCTGGTATTTTGACTAAGATTACTTTAAATTCAGGAAACTGAATGTCTCCCACTTTTAAGTCTTTATATCTTATATAAAAGCTTTATATTTGTTTCCATAGTAGTCATATATATATAGTCAATTGTTAGAAAATTGACAGTATGCTTTTGGGAATGTAACTTGTTTTTTAATATATTTTTAACTGGTTATTACTAATGTGGAAAAATAGTTCTAATTTTTTGATTCTGTTGGATTTTCTATGAAATTACTTCATGTGAAAATAATGACAGTTTTATTTCACCCCTACAATCAAAAAAATTTTCCTTCAGAACTTTAAAGACAATTTTCTATTTTCATCTAGCATCTGGAGTCATTAATGAGAATTTCAATGGCAGTTTCATTCTTACCCATTATAGGTCATAATTTGCTTTTGTTAGCTGTTTTCCCTTCAGAAGCTTTAACATCTTATGTTCTAGATATTCAGAAATTTCATAGGAATCTGTTTAAGTGTGGGCTGTTTATTTAATTCATAATGCTCAAAAGTTTGTGGGCCTTATCAAACTGTAGACTTCATGTCTTCATTTTAGCTGTGGAAATAGTCATGTATAATTTTTCTTTGTGTTCTGGGAGATTTATTTGACTCTATTTTCTAGTTCTTATACTAAAATTTTAATTCTAGTTATTTTATTTTAAATTTCTTTCGTACTTTCTTTTTCTTTTTTTTTTTTTTTTTTGAGACAAGGTATTGCTGTCATCCAGGGTGGAGTGTGGTGGCACGATCTATCAAGGCTCACTAACAGCCTCCACTGCCTGGCTCAAGCAGTCCTCCCACCTTATCCTCCAGAGTGGCTGGGACTAGAGGTGGACACCACCATACCTGGATCATTTTTAAATTTTCTGTAGAGACAGTATCTCATTATGTTGCCTAGGCTGGTTTTAATTCCTGGGCTTAAGAGATCCTCCTACCTCAGCCTCCCAAAGTGCTGGGGTTACAGGCCTGAGCCATCACACCAGGCCTTATTTTAAATTTCTAAAGGCACTTTTTTTTGTTTTGTTTTGTTTCATGATTGTTTCTTTAGTACAACAAGCTGCTGTGGAAGTTATTTTCTGTTCTTTGAATTATTAATTTCTTCCAAGGTCAGCTATATTCTCCTTCTTGCTGATGGCTTTTCCTCATATGTTTAATGACTCAGAAATACTGGAAATGCTTTACCTCTAGATCTCTGTGTGGTTTGTTCCCTTCTCACTTCAATCAAGTCTCTAAGCAAACGTCAGTTATGCCAGAAAGTACTTCTGACTCTCCTATCTGAAATAAACTCCTTTCTCCTAGAATTCTCTATCTCCTTACTTTAGTTCTATTTTTTTCCCCAAAGCACAGCATTAGTTAACATTTACACTTTTTCCCTCAATTAAATATAAGCTCTATGAAGGTAGGAACTCTTTCTATCATGCTCACCATGATTATCTCCAATGCCTAGGCAGTGTGTGGCACACAGTAGGTACTTAATATTTCTTTACTAGAAGATAGGAGGAGGAGGGAAGGAAGAAAAGAAAGAAGGAAAGACATAATAAGTAAGCTATTCTAAATAGTTGTATATGCCTTTGCTATTGTACATGAGGGTCTGCTTCCTCAATAGGAGTCCTTCCTAAATGGAAAGACAATTAAATTTTGCATATGTCGGCTTTGCATATGTGAATGGGACTTGTCAACTTGGCAGGCTTAACCTAGTGGAATTCTGCATCTCTCAAGTCTCATTGATGTTAAGCAGATGCTAACTAACCTTATGCTCATCAATATGAAAGGACAGCATAAATGAGAGCATATTAAGAACTATAGCCATTTAAATGCAATGTGTATAATGCTTTTTATCAGGTAACTTCAAGTTTATTTGAGGGCCTGAAGGGAAGATAATGGTTCATTTTTTTTTGGTCATAGGTGAAGTATCATTTGGATTACAATGGCTGTTTAGTCCTTCCAAACTTCTCCTGAACAATTAACATTGGGCAATAAAATAATCTCTAGTGAAAACAAACGGGCCAGACGTGGTGGCTCATGCCTGTAATCCCAGCATCCCAACTTTGGGACGCTGAGGTGGCCAGATCATTTGAGATCAGGAGTTCAAGACCAGCCTGGCCAACATGGTGAGACCTTGTCTCTACTAAAAATACAAAAATAAGCTAGACATTGTGGCAGGCACCTGTACTCTCAGCTACTTGGGGGGGCTGAGGCAGGAGAATTGCTTGAACCTGGGAGGCGAAGGCTACAGTGAGCCAAGATCACATCATTGCACTCCAGCGTGGGAAACAAACCAAGAGTCATGTCAACACAAATAAACAAACAGAAAAAAAATACAAGATAATTATTTTGTAACTCAAAATAAGAAAAATTTTGAATTCTGACTCAAAACCCAAAAAGTATAATGAAAAGGTTGATCAATCACATTAAAAAAAAAACTTCTGCACAGAAAGAAAACAATTAAAGAGAAAAGACTGTGAAAAAAAAGTCATAAAAAACAAAAGGCAAATTTCCTTAATATGTATGTATATATCAGAAAAAAATGTAATAAAATACAATTTTCCTAATATAAATAAAGAGCTCCTACAAATCAATATGAAAAAGGCAACAAATCCTCAACAGAAAAACGAGCAAACGGTATAATCAGTTTACATTATATAAATGAAAGAAAATATAATGGCTCTTGAAGAAAGAAAGAAATATATAATGGCTCTTAAACATATGCAAAGAATGGTCAATCTAACTCATATTAAAATAAATGTAAATTGAAACTAGATGGCCAGGCACGATGGCTCACACCTGTAATCTCAGCACTCTGGGAGGCCGAGGCGGGCGGATCATGAGGTCAGGAGATTGAGACCATCCTGGCTAACACAGTGAAACCCCATCTCTACCAAAAAAAAAAAAAAAAATACAAAAAATTAGCCAGGCATGGTGGCAGGTGCCTGTAGTCCCAACTATTCAAGAGGCTAAGGCAGGAGAATGGTGTGAACTAGGGAGGCAAAGCTTGCAGTGAGCCGAGATCGCACCACTGTACTCCAGCCTGGGCGACAGAGCAAGAGTCCGTCTCAAAAAAAAAAAAAAAAAAATTGAAACTAGACTATAACACCATTTTCTACCTATTGTATTGGCAAAACCCAAAATTTTAATAATTTACTGTGTTATAAAGATGTTGGCAAACAGGCAGTCTCATGCATTCTGGTGGGAATGTAATTTGGTTCAATTCTATTGATGGCAATTTGGCAAAAAAAAATTAAAATTTATAAATGTAAATACTCTTTGTCCCAGCAATTCAGCTTCTGGGATTCTAAGAGACATACTCACAAACATGTAGACTGAACTTCCTCAACATGATAAAGGGCATGAAAAACTCACAGTTTATATCATACTCAGGAAGACTAAAAGCTTTCCCTCTAAGATCTGGTACTGATACTCAACATTGCACTAGAAGTTCTAGCCAAAGCAATTAGGCAAGAAAAAGAAATAAAAAGAAAGGGAAGAAGAAAGGGTAGGAAAGGGGAAGAGGAGGGGAAAGGGAAAGAAAGGGAAGGGGGAAAAGAACGGAAGGGGGAAAGGAAGGGAAATGGGAAAGGGAAAGACAAAAAGGAGAAAGACAAAGAAGAAAGAAAGAAAATACTCCCTATTTGTAGATGACATGTTCCTAGATATAGAAAACCTCGAAGAACAAACAAGGTTACTACAGTTATTAAATGAATTCAGAAAAATTGCAGAATACAAAATCAGTACATAAAAATCAGCTGTGTTTCTTTTCTGTATATCAGTAATATGGTTTGGCTATGTCTCCACTCAAATCTCATCTTGAATTGTAGTTCCCATAATCCCCACATGTCATGGGAGGGACCCAGTGGGAGGTTATTGAATCATAGGGGTGTTTACCCCCATGCTGCTGTTCTTGTGATAGGGAGTTCTCATGAGATGGTTTTATAAGGAGCTTTTTCCCCTTTGCTCGGTACTTCTTCCTGCCACCATGTGAAGAAGTACATGTTTGCTTCCCCTTCTTCCATGAATGTAAGTTTCCTGAAGCCTCCCCATCCATGCTGAACTGTGAGTCAAACCTCTTTCCTTTTTAAAAAACCCAGTCTTGGATATGTCCTTACAGCAGGGTGAGAACGGACTAACACAGTAAATTGGTACTGCAAAGAGTGAGGTGCTGCTATCAGGATACTGGAAAATGTGGAAGCGACTTTGGAACTGGGTAACAGAACAGACTGGAACAGTTTAGAGGGCCCAGAAGAGAACAGAAAAATGTGGATAAGTTTGGAACTTCCTAGAGGCTTGGAGGCTCACAAGACAGGTACATGAGGGAAAGTCTGGAACTTCCCAGAGAATTGCTGAATGGCTTTCATGAAAATGCTGATAGAGATATGGACAGTGAAGTCCAAGCTGAGGTGATCTCAGATGGAGATGAGGAACTTGTTGGGAACTGGAATAAAGGTAATTCTTGCCCTGTGTTAGAAAAGAGATTGGCAGCATTTTACCCCTGCCCTAGAGATCTGTGGAACTTTGAACTTGAGAAAGATGATTTCGAGTATCTGGTGGAAAAAATTTCTAAGTGGCAAAGCATTCAAGAGGAAATGGAGCATAAACGTTTGGAAAATTTGCAGCCTGACAATGCAGTAGAAAAGAACAACCCATTTACCAGAAAGAAATTAAAGCCTGCTGCTGAAATTTGCATAAGTAACAAGCAACAGAATGTTAATCACCAAGACAATCGGGAAAATGTTTCCACGGCATGTCAGCAACATTTACGGCGGCCCCTCCCATCACAGGCCTGGAGACTAGGAGGAAAAATGGTTTTGTGGGCTGGGCCCAGGGTCCCCCTGCTCAGTGCAGCCTTGGGACATGGTGCCTGCATCCCAGCTGCTTCAGTTCCAGCCATGGCTAAAAGGAGCCAAGGTGCAGCTCAGGCCATTACTTCAGAAGGTGCAAGCCCCAAGCCTTGGCAGCTTACATGTGGTGGTGAACCTGTGCAGAAGTCAAGAACTGAGGTTTGGGAACCTTCACCTAGCCATTGCACACAGCCTCTCTTAGCTAATTTCTGTTCCTCCATTCTCCACCCACTGCAAATGGTACTGTCCAAGGAACCAAATTAATCTTTCAAAAGTAATACTTTTATCATTTCACTCCTCCACACCAAAACCATCACTGATTCCCTGATGTTGTGCCAATCATTGAATCATTATCATCATCAACATCATTCACATTTGATGAGGATTTATATGCCAGGCACTGACTAAATAATTTTTTTTTTTTTTTTTTTTGAGACAGTCTTGCTGTGTCACCCAGGCTGGAGTGCACTGGTGCAATCTCAGTTCACTGCAGTCTCTGCATCCCTGGTTCAAGCAATTCTTGTGTCTCAGCCTCCTAAGTAGCTGGGATTACAGGCACGCGCCACCATGTCCAGCTAATTTTTATATTTTTAGTAGAGACAGAGTTTCACCATGTTGGCCAGGCTGGTCTCGAACTCCTAACCTCAAGTGATCTGCCTGCCTCAGCCTCCCAAAGCTTGGATTACAGGCATGAGCCATCATGCCAGGCCTGAGCTAAGTATCTTTCAAATGTATTTTCTTATTTAATATCAACACACCTCTAGAAGGTAGCCTTTTTTTTCTTTTCTTCATTGCTGATTCAGCGAGTTGTCCTTGTGTCCCAAAGCAGAGGCCAAGGCAAAGATTGTTTAATATTAAGGTCACAAATTTCTTCCATCCCTGTGTGTATGCCCTTATTTCTCCATCCCTTTGAATCTAGGCTGACCAAGTCACTTGCTTTGTCCTACAGAATGCAGTGAAAATTATGTTGTTTAAGATCTGTTGGGCTGGGTGTGGTATTTCACACCTGTAATCCCAGTATTCTGTGAGGCCAAGGTGGCCAGATCACTTGAGGCCAGGAATTCAAGACCAGCCTGGCCAACATGGTGAAATCACATCTCTACTAAAAATACAAAAATTAGCTGGGGATGGTGGCACCCGCCTGCAATCCTAGCTACTTGAGAGGCTGAGGCATGAGAATCACTTGAACCCTGGAGGCAGAGGTTGCAGTGAGCCGAGATCGCTGACACTGCACTCCAGCCTCGGAGAGAAAGTGAGAGTCTTTCTCAAAAAAAACAAACAAAAGGGCTGGGCGCTATGGCTCACGCCTGTAATCCCAGCACTTTGGGAGGCCAAGACAGGCGGATCACGAGGTCAGGAGATCGAGACCATCCCGGCTAACGCAGTGAATCCCTGTCTCTACTAAAAATACAAAAAAATTAGCCAGACGTGGTGGCAGGCACCTGTAGTCCCAGCTACTCGGGAGGCTGAGGCAGGAGAATGGCATGAACCCAGGAGGTGGAGCTTGCAGTGAGCTGAGACCACGCCACTGCACTCCAGCCTAGGTGACAGAGCAAGACTCTGTCTCAAAAAAAAAAAAAAGATCTGGAGCCTAGGCTTCAAGAGGCATGTAACTTCCTCCTTGTCATATTGGAGCACTGTCCTGAGGTGCCATGGAAGGAAGCCATTCTAGCTAATGCAGCATGAGAGGCCACAACGAGAACTGAGTTGCCCCAACCAACAGCCAGCACCACCTGCCAGAAAAGCAAGTGAGTCCCACTTCCTCCAGCACAGCTGGCCCTCCAGCTGAATGTAGCCATATGAAGGTAGCCCTATTTTTATGGATGAGGAAAACAAAGTAGTAAGTAATTTGCACAGTACTGCACACTATTAAAAAGTAGAACAAGGACTACAATCCAGTGTGTCTTCTAGAACTTATGTATGAAACCACCAAAATGTGCTGCTTCCCTACAAAAAATAACTTTTAGACTCTTTTTAATTTGGTACCTTTCAAATTTATCTACAATTATATAAAGCATATTTTCTCACAGAAATATGTTATACATGCTATAAATTTGTATCTCCAAGTCAACCCATAGAAGTCCCTGGAGTACAGAATTGTTACAGCAAGGTAAGGAAATCCTCAACTAAGATAATTCCCATTTTCTAAAGCAGATGCTGCAGTAGGTGTGGCACCAAAGAAAGAGTTGCCTTCCCAGCAGCATAAAAATACTACTTAAGTAACTTTTTTTTTTTTTTTTTTTGGGGGGGGGATAGCTAGAGTGCAATGGCATGATCTCGGCTGATTGCAACCTCCATTTCCTGGGTTCAAGCGATTCTCCTGCCTCAGCCTCCCGAATAGCTGGGATTACAGGCGCGTGTCACCATGCGTGGCTAATTTTTTGTATTTTTAGTAGAAACGGGGTTTCACCAAGTTAGCCAGGTTGGTCTCGAATTCCTGACCTCAGGTGATCCACCCACCTCAGCCTCCCAAAATGCTAGGATTACAGGCGTGAGCTATCATGCCCAGCTTCCAGTAATAATTTAAATTTCTATGAGATGATATCTTATTTTTCTTTAAAATCTTCTATTATTTGTTCCAAAAAAGTGGCCTGCATTCACATAAAGTTTACAAACCTAATCATTCACATCTTAAAAAGGAAATGAAACTTTCAAATGAAATTATTATATATACCTTAATTCATACCACTGGATTATCTTATTAAACCACTCAGCATTATGATTTGAGAATCTATGAAATAACAATGATGATACAGA